>NC_136059.1:482334174-483617507 GCF_964261635.1 Lissotriton helveticus | reverse complement strand
AAACTCTGCCCCTTTCGGCTAATATCACCATGGATGACGTGGGCAAGATCAGTACCTGGCTTACTTCTGCCATTGAGTCCTGCCTTCCAGCACGTAAATGTACACAAAAGTTCCTGCACCCTCCAGCCCCTTGGTTCAATGAAGAACTCAAAGTGGAAAAGTCACGCTGCAAAAGACTGGAGCGCATTTGGAGATCCAACTACCTGTTGGCAGATAAAGAGAACTATAAACTTGCATTACATAAATACCACACTCTATGTAACACTGCCCGGGCTAATCATGTTAACGACACGATACTGAAAGCCCAGAATCGTCCTAAAGCCCTCTTTAAGGCAGTTCAGGAACTATCGGGTATGTCATGTGCCCCCAAAGCCCCCTGCCTAAATAGCAATCAATGCAATTCCCTGGCAGAGTTCTTTACATCTAAAATTGATAACATCTACGCAGGCTTTGGCGTTTCTCCTTCCGTCTCAATTAGGCCACCATTCCAGCCACAGGACCAACTCTTCTCACAGGATGATCCTGAACGACTCTCTTCTCCTCGACTAGATAAATGGGAATGTATCTCCATGCCCGTCTTCCAGAAATTGTTGGCAGAGATTAAATCCGGCTCTCCATTGGATCCCATGCCTCCCCAGATTCTTTGTACTCTGGACACTGCCCCTTTGGATTGCATCTTGGCTCTTCTGAATGCATCCCTCACTGAGGCAGTGGTTCCTAATATCTGGAAGCATGCGATGGTGGTTCCATTGCTGAAAAAAGCCAATGCGGATGTCAGCAATCCTGCCAACTTCCGGCCCATTTCCTTGCTCCCCTGCCTCTCAAAGGTGTTGGAGAAACATATCAACCGTCATCTCACCACCTACATTGAATCAGCAAACGTCCTCCACCCTTCCCAGTCTGGTTTCCGTGCAGGCTTCTCTACGGAGTCCACCCTTTTGGGAGTCTCGGAGACAGTTAGGTGCCAGGTAGACAAAGGGGAGACAGTGGCACTCATCCTTTTGGATTTGAGTGCCGCTTTCGACACCGTCTCCCATAGCATCCTTTTGTCTGCCCTGAAGTCTGTGGGTATCTGCGGCCCCGCCCTTGCCTGGATTTCTGACTTTCTTTCTCATCGCACTTTCCAGGTTTTTTCCCCTTCTTCTGTGTCCACTGTTCACAACTCTCCATATGGTGTTCCCCAAGGTTCTATTCTTAGTCCTTTATTCTTTAACCTTTATGTTAGACCTCTTGCTTTTCTTGCGGAACAGGCGGGACTTTCTATTTTTTCTTATGCTGATGATACCCAGATTATTTTTTCTCTCTCCTCTAATCAACACTCCCCTTCCTCTTCTCTCTGTGCTGGACTCACTGATATCGCCAACTGGATGCTGACTAACAAGCTTAAGCTGAACGGCGATAAAACAGAGCTTCTCCTGTTTGGGCCGGATTCCGCTCTCTGGGGCCCGCAACATTGGCCTCAGCAAATGGGACCTTTACCGGTCCCAGTAACGTCAGCACGCAATCTGGGGGTCCTCTTTGATAATCAGTTATCCATGAGACAACATGTGGTCAAGGTCTCGGCCACCTGTACCACCATCATCAGGTGGCTGAGGAAGATCACATGGATGCTGCCTCCAGATACCCAGAAGTCAGTGGTCCAGGCCCTAGTGACATCGCGGCTGGACTACGGCAACGTACTTCTTCTGGGTGCCTGTAAGGAGGTTACCAGGAAGCTCCAAGTAGTTCAGAACATGGCTGCCCGTCTACTCTGTAATCTCCCGAGAACAACCTCAGTCTCTTCTTCCCTGCGCAGCCTTCACTGGTTGCGCATAGAATCTAGGACCAAATTTAAAGCACTTTGCTTTATGCACCGCATCAAAGCTGGAAAAGCCCCCCACTATCTCTCCACCTTAGTCCAGCAATATTGTCCCTCTCGCACCCTTAGGTCTTCCACTCATTGCAGATTCTCTGTTCCCCGCTTTAAGCGTGCCAGAGTCGGCGGACGTTCGTTCTCCCACCTGGCACCTGCGCTCTGGAACTCACTTCCTATCCCTCTGCGGTCTGAAACATCTTACATCAAATTCCGCAAAGGTGTGAAAACCTGGTTATTTTCTCTGTAACCGATTCCTTATCTTCCGTTGTCCTCTCTTACTTCTGTTCGTTTAGCGCCGGGAAACCTACGGGTAGCTGAGCGCTCTACAAAATCAGATATAATAATAATAATACGACTTGCTCGTTAGCACATTCTTTTACTGAAGTTCTCTGTGAAATCAAAACAATGGCCGCAGGGTTTTGCCCAGGTTGTCATAGGTTTGATTTGTTATGAGAACTCCGTATGCCTTATCAGGGGCTGGAGGAATATCGCTTGTCTAATTAGATCGCAAGCGTTATGACCTAATCAGATAACACGTTCCTGTGCCGTAGTGTGACTGCGTCAGATAACGGTATCTGCATCATGGGGGTTTTCTGCCTCATGGGCTGACTGCTAGTTAACTTGTTGGTTTGTTTAACTAGAATAGGGTCAGGAATAGGGGGATCGATTCAGAACCTATAGGAATACATGACAAAACACCAGACATACTATTAACTCAGTACACCATAAATAATTTCCACAAGGCTTTATTAAGGCAAAATTCAGTAGTCAAAAAACATTACCCCCAGTGTGGCCTGCCCGGACCACGCATCATCACAGTTACGTACACGCTCAGTCCCAAAGGTACTACTAACTCAGTGCACCATAATTCATCGCCACGTGGCTGTATTCAGGCATAATTCAATTGACTCTTCATTCATTATTTATAGAGTGCAGTACCAGACAAAGTATAACGTCCCTCAAACCTACACAATATCCCTTTAGTAGCCTTCTTCTAAAACTTCTTATATATCAGTTCTAGGTTTAGTTGAAAAACGAAATTCACGCTGCAAGTGCAAAGGCACACTCAATGGTAGTCTACACTGCGGATAGCACAGGTCACAACTTTAACTATAATGTCCCTGAAAATACATATTTCGACAATGTGTTCTATACATGTTTCATCTTTTATTTCAATTGTGATTACAGATGATACAGTCCAGTAGGCAACACACTGAGCACCATACGTACCACTAACTCAGTGCACCATAACTAATCACCACGTGGCCTTATTAAGGCAAAATTTATTAGCCAAAAGACATTCTTACCAGTGCGGTCTGCCTGAACCACGCATCATCACAGGTTCCACACAAACCAACCCTACCTTATTGCACCAGAACTCATGAAACCTTTATGATAGAATCTTCTGTGTATTATTTCACATATAGTGGTCCTACCTTTGTACAGCAGAAGTTATAAACCGTTTAGGATTGAATATCTGTGTATGATATCATGATTACTATTCTACTTGTTACCAACACCAACGTAATAAAATGAAGTCGAGCACACATGCCCGTACCCACCTCAATTATCTATCTGTTTCTGAGTATTTATTACGTTTGTAAAAATCTGCTCCTGCACCCTACCACATTATATTGTACTGTAAACAGCGTATGCAACCATCTTACCTCTGCCAGGAACAAAAATTTTGATTATACAACTTTCTCTCGCTCATTCTACAAATACGAACATAGAAACTGGATCATTACAATACTTCAAAGAAAGTGTATAGTAAATTTATAAGTGTGTGCCATTACTTGTTTTTTTTTGCATATTTATATAGCGCGAAGTCGACCCAAAACTATATCAGCAATTTACTTGAGCACCGTATTTACAGTACATTTTCAGGCACGTGTAGATTACGTCATTTCTCTACAATAACAGGATGTGGATGCGACTCCGAGCCTCGAACACTGATTTCCAGCACCAAGTTCGACAGTATACCTGAATGAGTACAAACGTATATATATTTACTGCCCTTCGTGTGCCAAAAACTGCAACCTAAAGCTTTCACAGCCCTGTATTACTACAGCTACAACACTCCACTGAATGTACAACAAACATTCATATTCTCAGAAATGTGTCATGTCCTCCATCTTTTATGTGTGCAACTATGGATGAATATAGGGTACCTTCCATGTTGGCCATGTTGTGGGACAACGCTACATTGCCCAGATTTCCATTGTAGTGATTTCTTACTTCCAGGTCTAGTTGTCAGAACGGCACACACACACTCCCTCATGGCTGGTATACACCCACACCACACCCATCCAGCACATGCGTCACCGCACACGTGACCCTACCAATAAAAAAGACGGAGCGCACGAGCTCTATGCCATTTTATAGTTTCTTCCATCGCAAGCGCTGCGATGGCCCGTCCTAGTGGTTTGAACGCCTCATGTAGACCTGAACTACCGAACAGGGGGACCCACTACCACATGCATGGCCTCTTTTGTCACTGAGTTAGTGGTATCGCAAGGACTGAGCGGGTGAGAAACCTGCGATGATGATGGGTGCGCGAGTATGTCCTTTGCCATAGTGATATCAAGACTCAGCACCAAATCTGAGACTTCATGGTGGCAGAGCGGGACTGCATGATGTAGAACGTACCCTGTCCGCGAAAGGTGAGCAGTGAGGCCTGGGTGCTCAGCGGAGGGAGTAGATGGGGTGTAGCAGACTGGATACAAAAAGGTGATGCAGCGATTCAGGCGTACGCAGTCCTACATACCGTATCCTATTGCATTTGTATTTTTTTTCCAATAGCAGGAGAGTTTATATAGTCGGTCAAATGTCCGTCGCTCGGGATGATTGAAACCGCGTGTATCACTGCGCACCACTTGCTTTCACAACCGGATGGAAAACATTACTACTGTGCTAATTCTTCATAAATTGAAGCCCATTAAATAAGTTGGAACTGTACAAATAGTTGTATTTTAAATGAGGGGGGAAGGTGTGTGAAAGGGCCATGTTATTCTACTCCACATTAAGATAGTGACAATTACCAATCATAACATTTTTCTTTTACTATCTATTAGATATAGAGCTTCAGCGTGCACTATGTCCCGGCACGTGATGGAAGACACACTGGTGACAGAAAGGTGAGCTACAAATATTATTTTCAGTCACTCTCACTTATTCTCTCTTTTGATAAAGAAATGGCGCACAATCTTATCTTCCTTTTTATCTAACAGGTTGTGTTTCACAAATTGGCGTCCCCCAACACCGTCAAAGCTCAACGTTTGAGGATTCTACGATGATGCGGGGCCATCGTAACAACGCCTGAGAAGGCTGTTTCGACACGTGGTGCACCCTCTTTGAATCATGAATCAAGGGCACAAGGTGAGCAAAGAAGCTTGTTTCTGAAGGAACGAGAAGTCACCTGTGGGTGGAGAGAGTGGGTAGTGTGCAGCAGTTTGACTGCATAGGAATGTACAATTACCTCCGGGCAGTGAGAATGCATAGGTTGGAACAGTTTGGGTGCGCAAGAAAAGGCACTCACCTCCGGACCCTGGGAGCCAATGGAGTGCAACAGTCTGGGGACGCAGTAATAAGAACTCATTGCTATGCAGTGGGAGTGCATGGGTATAGTACTATGGGAGAAAAAGAGCGCACAGATACCACCTTGCAGTGGAAGTTGATGTTATACAGTATCCTGATTGTCCAAAGGCATAAATCAGAAATATACTTGTGCAGATGTATGTACTCTGCTATTACTAACTCTATACTATCTTTCAGATCACTAAACTTGAGGGTGAACTATGAACCAGCACGGTGTGGGACACACAACGGAGGCAAAAAGGTGAGCTACGAAGATTTTCTCCACTATTAACACTACCTCTCCTGCTCCATCTATTGCTTTCTCTCTCTCACACTGTCAATCTCGTTTTTTCTCTTTTTCTTGCTCTCCCTCTCTCTCACATTGTTTCTTTTTCTCTTTTCAAGTTTTGGACGCTGCTGTCCACTCTGCAGATAAATAAATCAAGGCTGAATTTAATATAGTCTGCAGTGTACAAATAAAGCAGACTTCAAGCTGTTCGACACAGTGTTTACAAAAGGTAAGCAGAGTGGCCTAGATACACAATGCCTCCAGCTAAATCTGTTGCAAATAAACGATATTGTCCTGGATAATTACTTGATCTCTCACCTAATTCTGTCTCATCTCTGAATCATTTTAAAGATCTGCTGGACCATACTGTAGATCTGACGCACTAGGCACTTCCCTACAGACACCTCTTCAACGCGGGCCTATGAGAGGGGTGGGATGTATCAGGCACACTGCAGACCTGCAAATAACCAAATATTGCCAAGTGTTATGTTAATTTGTGATCTTTGACCTCTTTCAGTCACATCGATCTAATTTTAAACACTTCTTTTCATTTTTGTTTTGCAGGTTACCTACCCTCCTACCATTGGAGTCCATCTTACATTTTGTTTATTATATTGTTATGTTAAAGTTACGTTTCTAGTTATTTATTATATTGTTATGTTAAAGTTATGTTTCTAGTTATTTATTTTTGTTGTAATAAAAGTTAACTTAAAGAAAAGTGTATATGTCTTTTTATCTGACAACATTTCACTATTATTTAGTGTGATAATCATATGCTTAGAGAAGATTTAACAATTAAAGTAGAAATTATGTTTATAACTAGAAGTATAATACTGAGGCTAACCCTTTACCAGCTCTTTCCCAGATTCTGTAGCTGTGATTAACGGTTCCCATGAAACATTGTAAAAACTCCAGCACAGTTACTGTTTGGATTAGCAACATTGTGTGGTAAACTTGTGACCTGTGTGCTCACTTAAGTGTTCCAGGAACTCTTACTATGGTAACAGGCAGTAAGCAGTTTGGGGGAAGGGTTGAAAGCTACTGGCTGTACAGAAACCGTTATATTTACCCAGGATCCTCTACATGACAGAGGGGAAAGCACACTGAGACGACAGAACACTGTGGAGCAGATTTACAAGCCCCTTGCGCCACTTTCTCATCACTTTTCCCATGTTAAAAGTGACGCAATAGTGGCACAAGGAACTTGTAAATCTGCCCCTGTGTACATTACGAGCAAAAGAAGTACACAACTCTTCAAATTCTTTATCGATCACAATTAGACAGTGTTGCTTCTCGATTCACAATGCACTTCACTAAATACTTTGTGCCTATTTAAATGGGAGACGGGATTGTCGACATTACAAAACTTAGGGGCATGTTTACAAAGATGGCGTTAAAATTATCGCCGTTTTTACGGCAGCAAACTACAACTAAAACAGCGATAATGGACTTCAAAATCCTTTGTTATCTTACCGGAAGATTTTTTCAACACTGCTGTTTGCTATGGCAGGGTGAGAGCCGAGGCTCTCGCCCTGCCGTAGCAAACTTGGTTTGCATTTTGAAAGAGAGAACACGAAAACCTACGCTCTCTTTTAAAATGCAAAGCATAATGCTTTTCCCCACGGGAAACCGCATATTAGCAGGTCCCTGTGTGCAAAAGTAATGTCGGCTTCCGAAGGACGCAGAGAGCTAACTGGGACCGTAGAGACATTGGGCCTCCACCCAGTCCCCAACTTTGTATCCCATGGGATGGGATCCCGCCGAAGAATAAAAATTAATAGTAGGTAATTTTTTTTACAGTAAAATTCATGTTCTCAAGTGAAAAGCTTGTTAATATTAGACTGTGGACGTAACATATCAATCCACCTCGGATAATGAACATGCTTAAGTCTACTTCAGAACAGATGTTAGGATCTGACATAAACCCCAATTGGCGAGAATTTTGCTATCAGTCCTCAAATCCAGGGCCACCTTGTAAATACATCGCTGTTGTCACACCTACCTCTTTCTTTTTATATTGTCATAGGAACACCTACATTGCCACTGAAAAAGCCTACATTGCAACTCATTGGAGATACGAGGCGAGCCCTTAGCAAACCGACTGCTAACATGCATTAATACATCTTAGCGTCGCCTAGTAAATAGGGCGATATAATATTCACCGCATTTTTGGCTTTTTTTTTAAAATTGCGGCAAAATGGCACTTGTTAATATGCCCTCAAGTTTGGTATGACACAGCGGGAACCTCGACACCCGCCCTGCCATAGCAAACAGCAGTGTCGCGGGGGTAGACACCCCGAGACACAGCAGTAGCCACTCCTGGGGGTGGTGTTCCCCAAGGCTTTTGACTGCTCCAGAATGCAGACCACGCGGCCCCCCTACCAAAATATAAAAAGCCCCGGAGGGTGGTAATCCCCGGGGCTTAGACGGACCTTGGA
The DNA here is from genome assembly GCF_964261635.1 of Lissotriton helveticus. Lineage (NCBI taxonomy): Eukaryota > Metazoa > Chordata > Amphibia > Caudata > Salamandridae > Lissotriton > Lissotriton helveticus. Next base: position 483,609,349 of record NC_136059.1, on the reverse strand, counting down.
GCTCCCTGACCCATTTATTTTGTAGCACCGAGGAATGGAGGTCCCCGAGCTACAGGGCCCCTCAGAACCCCCATCAAATGTAATATTATAGACCCCGGGATTTGCCCCTCCCAGGTAGCTAATTTTTAAACAAGCACAGGAGCCTGCGCTTCGTTTTTATTTTTATTTTTATTTTTATTACGGCGGATCCATGCACCCCTCGCACATTTCTCTGTTTTTTCAACAGAGGAACCCTGTAGACCCTAAGCAGGTCTAGAGGGTCAAAATATGTCCTACCTGCCCCCTTTATACATTTTGAACACTTATCCCACTAATTTCTAGATCCTCGCTTCTACCGAGGCACAAAATGGCTGCCAACACTTCCTGGTTTCGAATGTTGACAACCACTTGACAGTCAATTAGCTCGTGATCGGGACGGTGCGCTTAGAGTGCGCGCAAGATGCGCGGATCCACCGAGGCCATGGATATATATGTACTTTTAATTGTTATTTCCTCAGAAACTACTGAATGGATTTACACCATTAATGCAAAAGGCACGAGTCTGAACAGAGGACTACCTCTTTGCCAAATTTGGTATAATTCCGTTCAGCCATTTGGGCTGTAGCCGCAATGAACTGTTCTATGGAAAATTGCATGGGGAAAAAAAGGTTTTGGGACCCTCCCTTTTTTCTCGGCCCCCGCTTCAAATGCAATATTTTAGACCCCGGGATTAGTCCTTCCCAGGTAGCTAATTTTTAAACAAGCAAAGGAGCCCGCACTTCATTTCTATTTGTTTTACAGCGGATCCACGCACCCAGCGCACATTATTAAATTTTTTTTTCTTCTGAAGTTTTTTTGGGGTCCTAGTGGGACCCCCTAAGCAGGTCTAGAGGGTCAAAATATTCCTTACCTGCCCCCTTTATATGTTTTGAACACTTGTTCCACTAATTTCTAGACCCTCGCTTCTACCGAGGCACAAAATGGCTGCCAACGCTTCCTGGTTTCGAATGTTAACAACCACTTGACAGCCAATTAGCATTCAGCGCGTGATCGGGACGGTGTGCTTATAGTGCGCGCAAGATGCGCAAATCCACCGAGGCCATAGATATATATGTACTTTTAATCATAATTTTCTCGGGAACTACTGAACGGATTTACACCATATAAGCAAAAGGCACGAGTCTGAACCAAGGACTACCACTTTGCCAAATTTGGTGTAATTCCGTTCAGCCGTTCGGGCTGTAGCCGCGATGAACGGTTCCTATGGAAAATTGCATGGGAAAAACATGTTTTAGGACCCCCTTTTTTCTCAGCCCCTGCTTCACGAATCACCACACGACTTTTAGGATAGGAGCGGACCGGAGCACCCCACCACTTTTGAAAATTTTGCGAAGATTCATCAACCGGCACCAAAGATATTCCAAATAGGATGTTGCGGATTTCCTATGGAAAATAGGTCCTAACTATAACTACTTACTGGCGACCGTCAGTAGGTAATATATATGTATGAAAAGTCCAAAGAAAAGTGAAAATGCGCACTCAGGAGAGAGATAATTCATCAGGTTTATTCCTTAGTACCGTTACGTGTTTCGACACACGATGGTGTCTTGATCACACTATAATCACAGTAAACAAAGGAAGTGCTTAAATAAACAAACAGTAAACATAAATGAGGCACTCAATTTCTGCCTGCTTACAATGGATAAAGTTTGAACACATTGCAGTGCATACACTTTGTTCAATTGTAATTTACACACATGAAAGCTCATTATTTTACACATTGACAAAGTTAAATGGCACAAATTGTGTAAACGGGGTTCAGTGTTATTCTACATCTGTAGTATGGACATCTCCTCTGTAATGCAGCGTCTTAACCTTTCGTTGTCTATGGAAAAGGTCGGCCCTCTTGTCCTGGCGCCCTGCGAAGGGGACCTTGATCAACTGCTGGAGTGCTCAGGGGTGCTACAGTACTAAAATGTAGCCTACTGTATGCGGTCTAGTGCCTCTTGTTGTGAAACCCCTGTGCATATATATCATATTAGCGGACTAGTGCCTTCATATTCTATTCCCCTTTCTTGTCACAATGTAGGAATAATAAACAGCCAAGTGGTCATGATTGCGAGCCTCTACTACCATAAGAAATCCGATACATAACACAGATACTACATAAATTCAACAAAATTAGTACTACAAGAAAAAAGAAGAAAGAAAAAAACATAGGTTTTAGGCACGTTATAGTTAGGAATTAGCGTTTGAAAACCTTACAAATTCACTAAAAACAACATAAATCTCAAATTCACAGGTGAAGTTAGCAAAGTATCAGTTAACTTTTTGGATCTTAAAGTTTTCCCTGCGGATGGAAGACTCTGCACTTCTTTGCACAGGAAACCGACCGCAGGGAACTCCGTGCTACACGCGAGCAGTTGCCATCCTGGGAAAACAATAACAAGCATCACATATGGAGAACTATTAAGAATAAAAGGGAAGTGCACGCGTACCTGTGATTTTCAGGCAGCAGTGAAGGAAAGCATAAAGAGGTTTGAGGTCAGAGGATATCGCAAAGAAACGCTAGAGGAGGCCATGTCCAAGGTAGAGAAAAAGCCCAGAAAGGACCTAATAGCTAGTTGTGATCCTAGTGCACACAAAGAAAAATATGTGAAATTCAATACCTTGAGGATGATCACAGAATATTCCGGTGATGCCTCAGACATCAGGAGAATCTTTGTCAAAAATTGGCATATTTTGAAATCTGACCCGATAATAGGGAAGGAATTGCCGAAAGCACCTCTCATGACATTTAGGAGAGAAAGATCCCCACAAAGCAGTTTAGTCCAAAGCCATAGTGGAAATGAGAATAAAATACCATAATTTGGGAGACTAGCGGGGTCCTACCCATGTCTAAAGTGTAGGGCATGCAGAAACAGCAAGAAGGTGTTGGAGTATGCAGTGCCAGGAATGAGGGAACCCAAGAAAACCAAGAGTCTGATGAATTGTAACACAAGCCACATAGTGTGCTGTTTGTGTGCCCGTGTGGCTTACATTACATTGAGAGCACGATCCACCCTACCAAAATACGAATTCTTGAACATCTCAGGGCCATACAGAACAAAGATGCCACCTACTCAGTGGCAAGGCATTTTGAGATGTTTCATCAAAGTAATAGGGACTCGTTACGTTTTTTCTGTATTGATCAAGTGCCTAGCAATGTGAGAGGTGGCGATAAGCGTCAAGACTTATCATTGACAACCAAACAAAAAGACCTGGAGGTCTTAATAGTGGTGAAGAAAGGGCTGTGCACCTATAACATCCAGAGTAGTACAAATGTGTGTATACTTGCTGTATGTGAATCAAAGGTACTGCTTTCTTACTGAGATTTTGAGAGTGCCATGGTGTCCATTTATTGTGGTTTGTCATGTATCATCCATGAGATGTGGAGCAAAGCCCATACAGGGCAAGATTGTTTAACATCCCAATATTGGGGCAGGCGTATGCCAAGCAGATAAGCAAATTGCCCATTAAGGGCATAATATGTGGCTGGGCTAGCATGTCTCAAATACATGGTAGACTTTTTATGTTATGTTGTGCATTACCTGCTAACATGTTTACCAATGGCCGACACCTTAGACTGGAGTAAGTCTGGTGTCCTTTGTTTATGTCTAGCAGTAAATGTGTATTTAAATCTGCTTCATGTTATCAGTGATATCATCAGTGATGTCACTGACCATGTCATGAGTGATGTAATATGTGACATCATCAGCAGTGTATTGCGGGGGCGCAAGTTATAGTTAGCTCAACTAACTAAAATAGGAGAATTTCTCTGGTTTTATATGAGTCAAATGTTCAACTAACTATAACGTCTCTGAAACGTGTTTTTTTAGTGATTTTTCAGTGAATTTCTAAGGTTTTTTAAATGTCAATTTCATATTTTAATGTTTCTAAAACCTATATTTTTTCAAAATATTTTGTAACTCTATTACACTTCTTTTTTTTTAACTTTAAAAATGATGTAATGTTTTATAGCTTCCCCAAAAAATATGTATATATTTTATTGTTTTCGGAGAAAACTGCACTCCCATACCGGTAGCGAACTCCATCACCACGTGAATCCTATCCGCCATATTGCTAAACTCGTAAATGATGTGCATTTTGTATACGACGACTTTGTGGCACCGCATCCCTCGTAGCATCATATATGCATGAAGTCACCCCAGCTGCTACTTTGGTATCCGACGGGTCCACAGTACCAAGCCACGCGTTATGTCATGTACGTATGGGGTTGCACCAGCTGCCCGTTGCGTATGCGACAAGTACACGCTGCCAGGCCCTGTGTTACGTTTACAGACGTATAGTGTTGCGCCAGGTACGTCGTTCCCTCGGTTTTTTTTGTCTCAAAAGTATATCTAAATAACTTTAAACAGTATATGAGAGCAAGCGATAATCAAAAATATTTCAAACATTTATATATTTCTAACTGTAATAAACTTATATTATCATAAATATATTTTGTCACAATTGGGTCTGCTGCGGCCTCCTTGTGCACTCGGTACGTGATTGCCATGTGACCTTAAAAAAAGCATTTGATTGCTTCATAACATTTTCCATTGTAACAGTTGGACGACCCCACCCATTTTACTTATTCTCTCTACAGCGTTTGATGAGAGACACCTCTTCTGCTTAGAGAGCTTTTTTAAAAAGTTTTTTTGCAGTGTACACATATCTTATACTACACTCAAAATGCAACGATCATCTTGATCAATATTCATGGTCTGTACATTAGCCTTCCACGTGTGATTGCAATGCATCTCAAACGTTCCATTAAAAAACAAATATGTGTTACACGATGCCCCTGGTGTGTGTGTGTGTGTGTGCACATTATTGTGCTCCCTTTCGGCCTGGGTATTCGTGCCACTAAGAAATATCAGGAGCCACGGGCAGAGTGCACATCCTAGACCACATGTGACAAACAGTTAACAGCAATGTGTAGATTTCTTTTGCTGTACGCTCTGTTGACAGGATTTACCAATATACTAATGTGTTATATGTGAGACTTTCAAATTCACATTTGACATGTATTCCTTGACTGTAATGAGTGTTATCACTGTGTATGACGTAGCCTCACTGCTGATCCTCCCTCCATCCGACCACATTCACATGTGTACGCTTCGCAATAGCAACACTTTTAATAATACCGCACACCATTGACATGTGTGTCTGCGCATATCCACAACCTTAACAACGACATGTAATGTTCACCATTCAATCTTTTCAAACACCATCTCATTAACGATAGTTTCCACCCTCCCGACACATGCTACACTAATGTTAATTGCACACTCTGCGAGGAAAAAACTACAAAAGAAACACACTTAAGTACACTTCCTGGCCAGACAGTAACTGAACAACGCCCAGGTCCCTGGAATAATTATTCACACCCCTTCGCTGGCATGGTGTACTCAAGCCCAGCCCACTGAGGTGTACACCATCCTGCAATCATCACTCCACCTGAATTGTGAGTACTGCTGCGCATAGTGTTTGCTCACACAACAATGGCAGCAAGTAAGCAGAGCGGCCTGGGTACACAGGGCCTCCAATTGAGCGTGGTGCGACGGGACGGATGGGGTGCATCACCCTGGCTGTGCAGGTGTGAACAAACAATGTTGCCGTGTGTAATGATGTGATTTCAGACCTGATTCAGTCTCATCTCTGTCTCATTTTAAAGACCTGCTGGACCATACTGTAGGCCTTAGCCAGCGGGCAGCGCTGCCCTACAGACACCTCTTGAGAGCGGTGCTACGGGAGTGGTGGGGTGCATCAGCCTGAGTGCGCACGTGCGAATAAGCGATATTGCCGTGTGTAATGATGTGATCTCTGACCTCATTCAGTCACATCTCTGTCTCATTTTAAGGACCTGCTGTACCATACTGTAGGCCTGAGCCAGCGGCAGCGCTGCCCTACAGACACCTGTTGAGCGCAATGCTGCGGGAGGGGTGGGGTGCATCACGCTGAGTGCGCACGTGCGAAAAAGCAATGTTGCCGTGCGTAATGATGGGGTCTCTGACCTCATTCAGTCACATCTGTCTCATTTTAAGGACCTGTTGTACCATACTGTAGGTCTGAGCCAGCGGGCAGCGCTGCCCTACAGACACGTTGGCGTTGGCTTTTAGGGCACTATAGTGAGCTCGTTACTAAGTGTACATGCACAAAGGCTTCCGCCACTGCATTACACGCGCACATTATGCTTCTAGCATGCACTCTGTTCCTTTCTATATGAACGTTCTTATAACGTATTATTATTTAACCTTGTGAATTTTCGAGCACTCAAACTCCTCTTTGAACCACGATTACCACTAACAGTTGGTAGATCGTACTTCAGAAACGAAGGATGCACTCAACTCCTGTTTTCTATCAAGATTGAAATAAACCTTCATTTACCTCCAGACGTTTCCACCATTAAATTATTTCTCCCTTTTCAGACATTCAATTAATTTGGCTCAAGAAGAGCGGAGCGGGAGCTGACCCCGCAATGATGCCCTGGGCATTCTGACACCTTCCATCGTGGTATCAAGATACCGTCCCCAACCGGAGACCTGGTCTCCTACCGTACAAACGTACCCCGGACTCGGAGCTTGCACCAACACGTCGTAGGACACATCAGTGGTGGCAGGTGAGCAGTGAAGCCTCGGTGTGCAAGACCTACAATTGAGCACAGTGCGGGGGAAGGGGCTGGGGTGCAGCACCCTGGGTGCACAGGTGCATGCAAGCGATTTTCCTGTAGCTAATAATGTAGGACTATATCATCAAAGAACGGCGATAACATTATCACCGCTTTAGCGGCAGGAAACTGCCGCTAAATCGGCGATAATGGGCTTGATAATATGCCCTTGTGAATTTCCATAGAAGCCCAGGTTCACACCAGAACCTGGGCTTCAATGGGAATTCAAAAGGGCATATTATCAACCCCTTATCGCCGCTTTAGCTGCAGTTTCCTGCCGCTAAAGCAGGATAATGTTATCGCCGTACCTTGATAATATGGCTCCTAATCTCTGGCCACATGTGTTTTATTTTAAGGACTTGCTGAACCACACTCTTTCTAGCGGACCCTAGCGTCCTAGACAAATGGGTGACGGGAGGGTAAACACTAAGGGCTGGGTGCAGTAGGCCAACGCTCTGTCCCCTCCTCCCTCTCTTCTTTTGATTCCCCCTCCCCTTCTCCCTTCGACCCACTCCCCTTCCCTTCCATTCTCACTATCGTCCTTTCATTCGGACTACCTTTCTTTACCTCTTCCACATAGCACACATACTTATGTTTCATTTTTGTCTTGCAGGTTTCCTACGCTGCTTCCAGTGGAGACCAACCCACGTTTTTTATATTATACTGTTTGTTCTATTAAACTTACATTTCTATTTATTTGTGTTTTAATAAAGGTTACTTTTTTTCAAATAAATACCTGAGTGTGGGCCAGAGCCCACCCACCAACACAACGGACCCCAAAGAAGCAGCCCGCAACTTCGCACAGTGGCTGACCGCCTGCGCCGATGACCTCGCGCCACTAAAGAACCCTCCCAGCAGACCCAGAAGCAAGAAGGCATCCTGGTTCACCGACGACCTCAAGGACTCCAAGTAGTCCTGCCGCACCCTCGAGAAAGCCTGGCTCCTCGACCGGACCACCGACAACATGACCGCCCTCAAACACGCTACCCGCAAGCACCACCAGCTTATCCGCACCACCAAGAAGAAATCCCTGAAGGAACGACTGGACAACAACGCCCACGACAGCAAAGAGCTCTTCATTATCGTCAAGGAGTTCTCCAACCCCAGCACCGGCACCAACGACATCACTCCGTCACTAGACCTCTGCGACTCCCTCGCCTCGTTCTTTCACCGCAAGATCGCCGACATGCACAACAGCTTCGGCGCCCCACCCACGCACCCAACCGTCGAACCAACGCCCCCCACCGCCACCCTTCGCACCTGGACCACGGTGACCACCGAAGACACAGCCCGCACGATGAACACCATCCACTCCGGATCACCGACCGACCCCTGCCCACACCACGTCTTCAACAAGGCCGACTCCACCATCGCACCCCAACTCCGGAACATCATCAACGCCTCTTTCAACACCGCCACCTTCCCGGAGAGCTGGAAGCACGCCGAGATCAGCGCCCTCCTGAAGAAACCTACAGTGGACCCCACCGATCTCAAAAACATCCGCCCCATCTCGCTCCTCCCTTTTCCTGCTAAAGTATCGAGAAGATCGTCAACAGACAGCTGACCGCCTTCCTCGAGACGAACGGATCCCTCGACCCCTCGCAGTCCGGCTTCAGAGCCAACCACAGCACCGAGACCGCCCTCATCGCAGCCACCGACGACATCCGGACCCTGCTCGACAAGGGGTAAACAGTGGCCCTCATCTTCCTGGACCTCTCCGCTGCGTTCGACACGGTCTGCCACCGCACCCTAGTCCAGCGCCTCAGCAACATCGGTATCCAAGAGAAGGCACTGGAGTGGATCATCTCGTTCCTCGCCGGAAGAACACAAAGAGTCCGCCTCCCCCCGTTTCGCTCCGAGGCCACCGAAGTCATCTGCGGCATCCCGCAAGGATCTTCACTCAGCCCCACCCTCTTCAACATCTACATGAAACCTCTCGCAGCCATCCCACGCCAGCACAACCTCAACATCATCTCTTACGCCGACGACACCCAGCTGATCCTCTCCCTCACCAGAGACCCCGACACCGCCAGAACCTGCCTACACGAAGGGATGAAAGACGTCGCCGAGTGGATGAAGGACAGCCGCCTGAAACTGAACTCGGACAAGACGGAAGTCCTCATCCTGGGATCTTCGCCCTCCGCCTGGGACGACTCCTGGTGGCCCCCAGCCCTGGGCACCGCACCCAAGCCAACCGACCACGCACGCAACCTGGGCTTCATCCTGGACCCCTCCCTCTCGATGACCAGACAAGTCAACGCCGTCTCCTCATCGTGCTTCAACACCCTGCGTATGCTTCGCAAGATCTTCCGCTGGATCCCGACCGAGACCAGGAAGACTGTCACCCAGGCACTCGTCACCAGCCGACTGGACTACGGAAACGCCCTCTACGCCGGAACCACAGCCAAGCTACAGAAAAGACTCCAGCGCATCCAGAACGCCTCCGCCCGAATCATCCTGGATGTCACCCAACGCAGCGCACATCTCCAGCCATCTGAGGAACCTGCACTGGCTCCCCGTTGACAAGAGGATCACGTTCCGGCTCCTCACCCACGCACACAAGTCTCTCCATGACCTGGGCCCCAAGTACCTCAACGACCGCATGACCTTCTACACGCCCACCCGCCAGCTACGGTCCACCAGCCTCGCCCTCGCAGCCGTACCACGCATCCGAAGAGCCACCGCCGGAGGAAGATCCTTCTCTTACCTGGCTGCCAAGACTTGGAACTCCCTCCCCATCCACCTTCGGCTGACCCAGGACCATCTCACCTTCAGGAAACAACTCAAGACCTGGCTGTTCGAGCAGTAGCATACCCCTCCCCCCAAGCGCCTTGAGACCCTCCCGGGTGAGTAGTGCACTATAGAAATGGCATGATTGATTGATTGATTGATTGATTGATTGAGTGTATAGGTCTTCTTTTTCTGACAACACTATTATTTATTGTGAAAATCATCTGTTTAGAGGAGATTTTAAGGGCAAGCCTTTCTAATATTACAGTGTACCTAACAAACATAATCTAACTGACTATTAGACAAATAAAGCCTGGTAATTCCACCACTGCAAGAGTTCTATGAGTGTATCACTTCATAACACCATAAGTACTGCCCTTGTGATTACAGAACAAATAAGGCACTGCCTATGACCACCGAGGCTTCAGGGACTGTCGAGGCCCATCCTGCATATTTAAATAAATCCCCGGAGTGTGGCGATCCCCAGACTTCAGTTGGCCTCGACCCCCCCGAACAATTAGTAAACAATACCCGGGAAGGTGGCTCTCCCCTAGGCTGCAAAACATCTCTATGCCCTTCCGCGCCTAATTTACATGTGACATAAAGATCCCCAGTCCTACAGAGACCCCGCAATATAATAATTGGGTTGGCCACGGAACATTACCCACGAGGGGCCTCATTTAATTGAACGGATGAGACCCCGATTTTTTTTTGTTTGTTTCTATTTTCTCTCCATTTTTACCATCCGCATCCCCTCTATTAAAGCGATACGAGGTTTTCCTCCTCTCGCTTCAAGTAGTTAAACAAGGATTTGCTATTACAGGGTGGAAGCCATGCACCAGCCCACTAATAGCAAACACAAATGTCCCGCGAATGCACACCCTGGGACATTGTATGAGCTGCGCCTCACATGTCGCCCTCCCTAGGACCATGATGCATTTGTTACTATAAACGCATACTAACACTACTTACACACATGTAGTACAGCGACCAGAATGTAGTGATGAAGCAGAGGAAGCGCAAAATCTAAAAATCTAAATCCTACCAGAAGTCGGATGACATAGTTCAATGAGCCGACGACTCTGGCATGAATAGAAACAGGTACACGAAGAAAACGGGTCTTCAGCACAACGCAATCATTTTTGAAATATTGGTGAGTGGTGCTATCTTTTTACCTTCTCCCGCATGTCGCCAAATTTATGTAGTGAAGAGGCAGACAGCTGTGGATCAAATAAGTAGATTTATTACAGAAAAACAAGACACCTTAAACAGCCACCAACAGGAGCAGACAGCAAGGTAACCGTCTTCTCCTGCACCGTGTACAAACTCTGCAAGTTCCCCTCATGTCAGCCCTACATTCTAACATTACATACTTAGAGTCTAGTAGAATTACATACTAACATTCTACTATGACTTACATTGGAATACTACACAGAGCACATGACTTTACAGCAATGAGCTCATGGTTTCAGCTTGAGACCGGTAGGGGTAAGTATTTCGCTTCCCACTCCTTATATTGTATGAACGCAAACTAACACTACGTCCACAAGTATGCTACAGCACCCAGAACACATCACTTTACAGCAATGAGCTCACAATTTAGGCTCACGGTTTAATCCCAGAGTCTTCACACAAGTAGGGGTGAGTAGTTTGCTTCCCACTCCCTATATACTATAAACGCATACTAAAACTACTTACACACTTATACTACAGCGGCTAGTATCTTACAGCGCCCAGAGCCCATCACTTTACAGCAATCAGCTCGGTTTGATCCCCGAGTCTTCACATCGGTAGGCGTGAGTACTTCGCTTCGCACTGCCGATATAGTATAACCGGTTCCATGCTGATGACGGAACCGCTCCATCATCAGCCGCGGTGGCGCTGTGCTGATGACGGAGCGGTTCCGTCATGGCCCGCCGGACTCGCCTGCGTGGCGCGTTCTATTGAGCGGGCGGGGCCATGACGGAACCGCTCCGTCATGAGCACAGCTCAACCGCAGCTGGTGAAGGAGCGGTTCCGTCACCAGCATGCGCCCGCCGCGCGCCCCCCCCGCCCCCTTAGCGCTGCGGCGGAATAGCTGCCGCAGCCAAGTGGTTAAACGCTGGGTACCGGTCAGTAGTTTGCTTCCCACTCCCTGTATGGTATAAACGCCTACTAACACTACCTGCACACGTATACTACAGCGCCCAGAGCCCATTCTTTTATAACAATCACCTCTGTTTCATCTCCAATTCTTCACACAGGTAGGCGTCACTACTTTGGTTCCTGCTTCCGGTATACTATCAACACACAGTAGCGGTCAGTAGTTCGCTTCCCACTCCCTGTATGGTATAAACGCCTACTAACACTACTTGCACACGTATGCTACAAACACCAGACCACATCACTTTACAGCAATGACCTCATGGTTTAGACTCTCGGTTTCATACCCAAGTGTAGCACCATATCATATCAGCGCCATGTCACTCTGAGCAACACCGCACTTTCAGACCATTAACAGTGACTACCTCGCTTCGCACTCCCCACAAAGCTTACAGTGCTCCTACCCGCCTTTCCTACTTTTTTCACTCTTTTTTCCCCTTACTCGCTTCAACGGAATCACAAAATGGTGGCCAGCACTTCCTAGTTGCAACACCATCACAGCCAATAAGCAGCAAGCTCCTGCTTGTAACGCCCCAGCCAAACAGATGGCAGAAATCCCAAATACCAATATCTGTAAATTTCAATATTTCTCCAAAACTACAGAACGGATTTACACCAAATAAACAAAAGCGTGCTTTCTACACCAAGACCCTTCTCCCAGCCAAGTTTGGGGTAATTCCGTTCACCCGTTCTACCTGTAGCCTTGTCTAAACTTTCCTATGGAAATTAACATGGAGAAAACATGTTTTGGAACCCCCCTTTTATCTCAGCCCCCCCTTGACGAATCACCCCCAAACTTTTAACACAGGAGCTGATGAAAAAAGAATTAGTTTTCAAAATTTCATGAAAATTCAACAAATGACGCCAACGTTATAAGCGAAACAAACAAAATGTCTTCGTATGGAAACTCGGTCCTAACTCTATAACTACCTACTGGCAACTGCCAGTAGTTAATAAAGAACAAATTAGAATAGTTCCTTGATTCTTTTAGCTTTCAAAACTTCTCTCTATTACTGTCTGGGGTATGTTTGGACATGCTTATGAAGGACACCTTTGGACAATTGATGATACTTTTGCCTCAAACTGTCTTTGCATATTCCAATATATGCGAAATACAGAAGAGGAAATGGTTCAAACAATTTTGTCCTCAGATTGAAAAATCTCGGAAGAAAGTCAACAAAGCTGTTCTGCATACCTCCGAGACCACAAAATGGGCTCCATCTACAACAACAACATACGTTTTGATATGGTGGATATATACAGAAGTGATGGAGTACAACCGAGTTTTCCTGAATAACTTGAAGCTGTGCATCGGCAATTATATGTAGCTCCAACTAATGAACACAAGGGCTCTTTTTAGAGCCACCCTATAACTTACAACTTAGGCCTGCTATTTTAGGGCCAGATAACAGCAACTTCTGGACCCTCGCCAAAATGTATTCTCCACACAGCTATGGCGCAGCGGCCAGACCATCTCGCTTTGCAGCACAGACCTCTCGCTTTGATCCCCGGCTCTACTCACCCATAACGGTGAGTAGTTTGCACTTTACAAATACCGTATTGAGTTACCTTCGCACTCCCTTTACAACACCACCTAAGCGCCATATACAAGTTGAACACGTGTGGCACATGCCTTCACAGCATATCACACACAGTTTAGGCTCAAGATTTCATCCCCGAGTCCAGCAGCTGCTCAATTTAACAGCATGACACTCTACACAATACATCACTTAATTTCCGTACCTCATACTTTCAGACCGGTAGGGTTCAGTAGTTCAACGGCTTTACCCCAAGTCCGTCAGCAGCTCAGCATACGCCCCCAGCTCCATCAGACCCATAGGAGTGAGTAGTTAGCACTTCACAAATACCGAATTGATTTGATACACGTGGATTTACCTTCGCACTCCCTCTGGAACACCCCCTAAGCACCATACACAAGCTACAATGTCCGAAATAAAAGTTCATCCAAGTAGCTATAACTACATGCTCACACTACTTGGACAGGTATGGCACAGCGCCTAGAGCACGACTTCACAGCATAGCACACACAGTTTGGGCTCACGCTTTCATCCCCAAGTCTGGCAGCAGCTCAGCTTAGCACCATGAGACTCCAGACAATACCTCACAAATTTTCCGTACCCCAGGACTTTCAGAAACACATGCTGACACTACTTTCCCAGGTGTAGTGCAGAGGCCACGGCACATGACTTCACAGCATAAGACACACAATTTGAGCTCACAATTTAATCCCGGAGTCCCGCACCTGCTCACCTTAGTAGATACAGACTCTAGGCAATACCTTACTTAATTTCCATAACCCACCACTTTCACAGCGGTAGGGGGGAATACTTCGCTTCGCACCCCCTCTACAGCACACCCTAACCCTAACCACCCCACAGAGGTTACAGTGCTCCTACCCTCCTATTTCCCACTTTTTTTGCCCTTTTTCCCCTTACCCACTTCAACGAAATCACAAAATGGCAGCCAACACTTCCTAGTTGCAATCGCTTGCACCACTCACAGCCAATAAGCAGCAAGCTCGTGCTCGTAACGCCTCAGCCAATCAGATGGCAGAATTCCCAAATATTGCTATCTGTAAATTTTGATATTTCTCAAACACTACTGAAAGGATTTACAGCAAATAAACAAAAGTGTGCTTTCTAGACCAAGACCCTTCTTCCTGCCAAATTTGGGGTAATTCCGTTCACCCGTTCGACCTGTAGCCTTGTCTAAAGTTTCCTATGGAAATTAACATGGAGAAAACATGTTTTGGGACCCCCTTTTTTCTCAGCCGCCCTGTGACAAATCACCCCCAAACTTTCAACATAGGAGATATCAACAAAGAATTTGGTTTATAAATGTTGCGCACATTTGTCAATCGGCACCAAAGTTATTGGGAATAGAATGTTGCCATTTTCCTATGGTAAATAAGTCTTAACTATAACTACCTACTGGTGACCGCCAGTAGGTAATATATATACATCCTACTGACAAAGTTTTGCCAAAAGGTGTGCCGGTTGTTTTTTGTTGCACATGGAAAGTTTCGGGGTGCTCCGTCAAGCGGGGGCCAAGAAAAAGTGCATTTCCCATGTTAATTGCCATATGAGCTTTGAACGCGACTACCGTCCGAACCGCTGGACGGAATAACGTTTTGTTATGCAGATCACACTTACAGTTATTTGGTGTAAACCCATTCAGAAGTATGTGAGAAATTAAAGGAAATCCAATTGTGGTTGTCTACAACCTAATTTGCTAATAAAAATGAATTTGTGCAGAGATACTCAGAGCTCTTATTGGCTGCCTGCGGTATACAACCTTTACAACGAAACTTTTACAACGAACTACCATTACAACGCAACTTTTACAGCGCAAACTATTACAACGCATTGCGCTGGGGGGCGCTCTAGGATAGGGAATAGGTTAATTTACTATCCAATAACCTTCCCTAGTGTCCACGGGGACTGGAGTTGGAATAGTAAATTAAACTACTCACTATCCAACACCCAAAAGCGCTATGTGTTGTAATGGTATGCGATGTAAAAACTGCGTTGTAAAGGTATGCGTGGTAAAAGTATGCATTGCAATGTCATACATCCCTGCCAACACTTCAAACTTGGAACTCAGCTTCAGTCGAGTCCCAAAAACAATATGTGAAAAAAAAGAAAATGGGGCAGGGTACGAATACCCTACTGCCCTGACCTTGCTCTTTGGCTCCCATTGGACGCCGGCAGGGGAAAAAAGCATGTTTTAATTAATTCCCAGCAATTTTCATGAATATTAGCTAATATGGGCCCAAAAGAAAAAAAAACAAGCGGGTATTCCATGCCTGCTTTTAATAAAACCCACAGGTGGGCCTAGTCCCTGGGACATAATTTACCTAGTATTTTGGGCTTGTGTTACACTGCTGTGTAGACCGGCAGTGCCTGCAGATGCTAGGTGCCTCTCTACTTAGAGTACTCATGTCTCTCAGTAAGTGCTTAATCTCAATGAGCTAGATTTCCAGCTGCATTGGCCTCGGCAGTGACATTTCAAAATATTAGAAGTAGGAATGGAAGAGGAATGGAAGAGGGTGTGATGACAAGAGTGACTGTGAATGGATACCTCTCTGCAATGGCAAGAGCAGCACTGATGAGCGAGAGAGGAGTCAGAGTGGGCTGCAACCTCGCCTCCACAGTCCCTCCTGTGATAATGCTAATATTGTATGACTGTACACCTTTATAGTACAGCGTGTGAAACCATCATTAGATCTGTTAGCCATTGGGCTAAATAGAGCAGCCCACTTCAGTTGCATTCGAAGTGTTCCTTGTTTTCAGATTCGTGGTTTAAGGCAGAGGACGATAAAGAATTTTGCCCGAGATCAAACTATGCTATACCA
This sequence comes from Lissotriton helveticus, assembly GCF_964261635.1. Lineage (NCBI taxonomy): Eukaryota > Metazoa > Chordata > Amphibia > Caudata > Salamandridae > Lissotriton > Lissotriton helveticus. The sequence continues at coordinate 483,593,411 of NC_136059.1, read as the reverse complement.
GTGGGAACGCTGTCATCATAATGCAGGACTCCCAATATTGATGTTGCAAGTTTATGTATATATGTGCAATATGCACAAAACTAAAAAAGAAAAGAAATCCAGTCAAGGAACCTATATTAAAATGTAGATGTGTGACTTTAAACACCTCAATTCATTTTGGTGACAAGAGGGTCCATTATAAATCCACAATTCCCTTAGTTCACCATGCCCTAAGACCCAGACACATTCACAAAATACCACCTCACTAATCCCATCCCATAAAATGCCACATCAGACCATCCCTTAACACCATATATGCCACATCACAAGATCCCACTTCATACATCCCAACACATAACATGCCATGCTAGACCATACCTTAACACCCATATATACCACATTACAAGATACCACTTCACATATTTCATCCCATGAGATGGAATGCCCATAGACACAACATCACGAGATACCAGTTCACACATCCTATCCCATGAGATGCTATGCCCATACCCACCAAATCAGAAGATACTATTTCACAAATCCCGTCTCAACCCATGAGATGCTATGCCCATACATACCAGAGCACAAGATACCAGTTCACACATTTCATTACATGAGATTGCATGCCCATACACACCATATCACAAGACACTAGTTCACACATCCCATGAGATGCTATGCCCTTACACTTGCTCATACACATCACTTCACACATCCTGTCCAATCTCAAATGACAACACTGATGACATCACAGATGGCATCATCCAAAGAACCATTTACGCACCCAATTATGCCCGTACAACCTCTTGTATGCCCATTCATATCCCCACAAAACCACTGACACTCCAATTCCCAGACCCATACCAGTACTCACATACCTATTCACTCCTCCATAAAGTCACTCATATACCCACTCAATCACTTGTACAGCTACTCATACAACCATTCACACACCCATACAACCATTCATACAACCAGTCACTTACCCGTACAGCCAGTCATATAGCCACACACTCACTCATACAATGATTCACCCCCCCATTTATTTACATATTCACACACCCTCACTCACCCATGCAGCCTCTGAACACAGCTAATCACTCACCCATACAAGCATACACACAACCACTTACATACCCATTCATACATCCATACAAGCACTCAGGCATCCACTCACTCACCCATAGAGCCATTCACAAAGACACCTAATCTCTAATACAGCCACTCACACATAAACTCACTTAAGCAAACACCCACACAAACAGGCACTCGCTCACCTACACAGCCACTTAGACATACACTCACTCATACGGCCATTCAGACACCAACTCACTCCCCCATACAGTCACTACACACTCACTTACCCACCTATAGAGCCACTGACACTGATCCTCACTCACCCATACAGCCACTGACACAGCCACTTACTCACCAATACAGCTATTCACACAGTTTCTCACTCACCACACAGCTATTAACACACCCACTTATACACCCATACAGGCAGTCACGTACAGAGCAAATGAGAAAGGCAACAATGGGCACCAATATCTCGAGCTCCTGCCCAAATAAAAAAAGTCACTAAAAAAACATACAAATACTGAAGCTGCAGGTAGCTTTGGTTATAACAGCTGAAAGCCAGTTTTAAAAAAAACCTCAGAAATTCATGTAAAATTCACAGTTAGAATGCAGTTATGGCTATGAATTGAAACAAAAAATATTTACATTTTCACACTATGATTAGGAGCACGGTGGGGGCTTGGCTTGAGCACCGATGTAGGTGGAAGCGGGACTCCGGAGCTCCTCCGTAGCCGACCCTCTCCGTCACATATCCTGACCCCAAAACCGGACCCCTGACCTCCACAGTTGCATCGGAGGGTCTGGGGAGCATTGGGGAAGAAGCTGGAGGCGCTGGGTGCCCCACGAATGCTGGAAAAAGAACTTTTTCCCCCGAGTGAAGCGACCGAAGAGGCGGGCTCGCAAAATGGCGGCCGGAGTCCCTGGCCGTACTGCCTGCCGGTGCTGGAGCGGAGCGACCCACGAGCTGGTTGAGGTGGGAAGCGCTGCCTGGAATTGCGGGTTGTCGAGGCCCGGGAGCTGCAGTTTGGCGAGCTCCCTGACCTTAAGATGGCGGAGACTGCCCCTGGACCACCGGTCACAGAGGTAGGAGGGCCCGCAGCTTTCCCTTGAGAGGGGACCACCCTGCTGCTGGGGCGGGAGCACCGGTGGCCACTATCCCTGGGGGCAGGGACGACCGTTGGCTGGGATTACTGGCTGCCTGGGGGACCAGCCTGTGCGGTAGGCAGGAGTGACGTGGTGCGCCTTCGCCGGGCGCCCGAGTGGACCTGCAGCCGCCGGTGAGCTGGATGTTAGTGTGCTGGTGCCCCGGTGACCGCGTTCTCTGCTTCCTCTGAACCTCCCAGTAGTGCGAGGGCCCGGGGGACCCTATCTTCTCTTCGTCCTGCATCGGGAGCTGTGGCATTGACGGGATCCATTGTGGGCCTGCAGGGAGGGGTCCTGGGAACGAAGAGGGCTGCTCCCTGGGACGGAGCGCGGTCCCTGCGGCCTGTAGACCGTCCATTAGCCTGCTGACCACTGCAGATGACCGCTTGGAGCTGACCCTGGAGATCTGCCTCGGGCCCTCACTGACCTTGCCCCTGCGCTGACCTTGCCCCTGCGCCCACTGATGATAGAACGGATATTCCTGCCACTAGAGACAGGGGAGTGTGGGGCCAGCATTGGTGCCCCCCCTGGCGTGACGGCAACGGGCTAGCGGGCCGGGGGCACTGGGCCCGGGTGGATGACGCCTGAGGTTTCGGACTACCCAACCAGCATTATCGCTTGGAGTGGTCTTTGAAAGCTGCCACAAGATGGTCAGGGGGGCCAAAAAGAAGGGCTTCGATGTGCTGAGGCTCGATGACCCGGGCCATTCCATGGTGGGAGACAGGGCGGCGTCTGGCTCTGGAGGTTCGACCCCACCACAGGACCCCTCCCTGAGCGACATTATGCAGGCCATTGTGGCATCACAAGAGGCCCTGGAGAAGCGGATGGACACCATTGGGTCTGACCTGTCCCTCTTGAAGGATGACCACAGGAAACTGAAGGAGCGAGTAACGACTTCGGAAGCGAACATGAAGGACATTCCTGGCGAAATGGCTACCCTGAAGGTCTCATTGGCGGAAGTGGCGCAGAAGGTCCGGGTGCTGGAGCTCAGGCCCGAGGACAGTGAGGGGCGTTTCAGACGTAACAACCTCCGTATCGTAGGTGTCCCAGAGAGAGAGGAGGGCCAGGATGCGGTGTCCTTTTTGGAAACCTGGTTGCGGGCGGAGGTGGCGCCGGAGGGGCTCTCCCCATTTTTTGCCCTGGAGCGTGCCCACAGAGTCCCGACGCACCCGCCTAGAGCTGGCGGACCGCCGCGCCCGATGGTGGTGCGCCTTCTGCACTACCGGGATCGTGACCACTTTCTACAGGCGGCCAGGGGATTACCGAACCTGCGCATTGGTAACAGCAAGGTCATGATTTTCCGGGACTTCACCAGGGATGTCCAACGGCAGCGGGCATCCTTCCTGGCGGTCAAGCAAAAATTGAGAACTATGCAACTGTCCTATGCCATGCTGTTCCCGGCCCGACTGAAGGTAATGGCTGGAGGGGACATACACTTCTTCCTTACACCGCAGGCGGCTTGGGACTGGATAGAAGCCAGGGGGAGGCTGGCGGGGGCACCCCCCCCCCGGCGACCACGCCTAGACGAAGCTCCACTGATCTGACACCGACGCGACGTCTTGGATCCCCGGCTGGATGGCAACAAGAAAGGAATAAGGCGTGCTGGCGGTGGCTGCCATCAGCCAGGGGGAGGTCACACCCTCCAGTAACGCCTCGGAGCGCTCGAAGAATGCTGAGTCAAGTCCTAGCTCCAGCAGCGCCCATGGTCTCTCAGAGGCGGACCTACCGGTGGTGACTCCACAAACGGCAGATGGCATCTTTGGCTGATGTGGCTGTGAGGACATTGGACACACTGATGGACGGTACTGATACTGGGACACGGGGCGGGCCCGGCCTGCTGGCGCTAGGAGGTGAGGGGCAGCTTGTTCCTGTTGATCGTGACTATGATGTTGGGGGGTGAGCTGTGAATTGTTTCTAAATGCTTGGGAGAGGGGGGGTAAGCTCCGGATCTGACTACGAGTGACGTTTCAAACAGCCTAGCCTGCTCTGGTTGATTTACGCTTGATTTGCAGGGTTTGGATGGGGTTACCACGTTGGTTATCTGTCCTGGGAGTGGGAGTTGGGTAGGATTGTTTGGTTGTGTTTGTGGGGGGTGGGATCTGGGCGTGTCAGAGGGTCCTATGAGGGAACATGTGAACTGCGATGTCGACTGCCATGGGACCCGACTTAAGCTACAAATGTCTCACGTGGAATGTGCGGGGGATGCATACCATGCATAGACGCCACAAGATTCACTCATATTTAATTCGGCGGGGCATTCATATAGCCTTCCTCCAGGAAACGCATCTCTTAGCACGGAAGGGGGAAGCATTACAGCGGAGATGGAGGGGGCAAGTCTACCACACTGATTACTCGGCCTACGCTAGGGGGGTGGTCATCTGGATAAGGGCGGGGGTTCCCTTTCAATGCATGCAGCAGCTTATTGACCCGGAGGGGAGGTATGCAGTGGTGAAGGGAAAACTTGACGGGAGGGACCTAACGTTGGGTTGTAGCACAGTCTGCCTTCTTCTCCTCGTTGTCCCGCACACTGGCCCCGTTTTTAGTGGGACCATTGCTCCTTGAAGGGTACTTTAATTGTGTAACTGACACTGCATTGGACCGCTCACATCCCCCCTTACCAAATGCACCGGCAAGTAAACTAGCGCTTGCGCGCTCTGACTGGCAACGTCAATGGGGGCTGATTGACTCATGGAGAGCTAACCACCCATTGGACAGGGACTATTCCTTCTTTTCCTCCCTTCACGAACTTCATGTCCGTATAGACGCCATTGTGTGTTCCCCGGAAGTGCATGGAGAGGTGTCCCACAGTGAATACCTTACGCGCACGATCTCCGATCATAGCCCGCTGCTGGTGCAGATGCGATGGTCGCAGCGTCGCCCACGCATTCCCACCTGGAAACTACGCCTGGAGACGCTCGACGATCAGGTCTTCCGGACCACGATAGCTTTGAGTATAGAGACGTATTTTCAGATCAATGCGGACCGCGGGATCGGCCACGGTTGAATGGGACACGGGGGCAATGCATTGCGACGGTATCGGGGGTGCGGAAAACCTTACTTAGTGACATTCGCCGAGAGGACGAGAAGCTGCGCTCGCTGGAGCGAGACGACCTGAGCGACCGGATACTCATGAGGCCCTACTCGAGGCGAGGGAATCAGCGGCGGCGAAGGTGGAACGTCTCAGGTGCTTCGACTACCAATCCTACCTCACGCGTGCACATTCGGAACAGGATAAAACAGGGGCTCTCTTGGCCTGGCTGGCCAATCCGGCTCACCGCGGCTCGGTCATCCATGAACTCAGAGATCACGCGGGTAAGGCGCGATTCGACCAACAGGGAATTAATGAGCTATTTTATGATTATTACACGGAACTATACCGTAGTCGGGTCCTTCCATCGGAAGACGAGTTCCAGAGATTCCTGGAGGGTTTGGGTTTCCCAGAGCTGGACGAAGAGGACGCAAAACCTCTGGGGGATGAAATTGAGGTGAGGGAGGTGAGAGTCGCCATCAAGAGTATGGCACGGAATAAAACGCCAGGCTCCGATGGTCTCCCAACGGAATTCTATCACACCTACGTCGACCTCCTGGCGCCCCGGCTGGCGTGGCTCTACAATGAGGCTAAACGGCTAGGTAGCTTACCGAAGACCACTGGCGAGGGGCTAATTGTCCCACTATTGAAACCTGGCAAACAGCCTTGGGACAGATTGGCGTATCGCCCCCTTTTTGAGCAAAATCTTGGCGACTCGTCTACTCCCCCACATGTCCACACTGATCCACGTGGACCAATCTGGCTTTATCCCAACCCGCAACACCGCGCTTAATATACGACGGCGCCTCCACGTTCTGGAGGCTGACACCTACGATGTGGACGAGGCGGCGGTGTTTGCAATCGACATGGAGAAGGCCTTCGATAGTTTGGAGTGGCCCTACCTTTTCCATGTTATGCGCGCAATGGGACTGGGCAAGGACTTTGTGGATTGGACGGCACTATTGTACCGGAACGCTACAGCTAGGGTCAGAACGGGAGGCGAAATATCTGAGGTTAGCACCGTAGGAAGGGACACTCATCAGGGGTGCCCCCTCCCCCCCTATTATCCCTCTCCCCCCTATTATTTGCCATAGCGATCGAACCTTTGGCGGCGCGAGCCCGGTTGGGGCAGGCATATCAGGGGTTGGACGTCTACGGGCAGATGCACCATATCGCTTTATACGCTGATGACCTCCTACTGTTTTTGGCGGACTCTGCTGCCTCCCTGCGGGGGCTAAATCCCTCCTTAAGTCGCTGAGCATGGTGTCGGGCCTCAGAGTGAACTGGGCGAAATCTTATCTGTTCCCGACTCGTGCGTGTAGAACATGCCCGCAAACTATGGAAGGAGTGGCCTGGGAGGAGAGGAGCCTTCGCTACCTGGGTACTTCGATCCATCACAATAGCATAGACATTCTAGAGGGCAATATCAGGTCGGCGATTAGACTTACTAAAACGAACTTCGCCTTCTGGAGTACGCTCCCATTGTCTCTGGCGGGGAGGGTGGCGCTCCTCAAGAATGGTGACGCTACAGAGATTGCTCTATTTTTTCCGAACTCTTCCGGTCTGGATCCCGGCGAGTTACTTCCGGCGACTACGGGCCATGGTGATTGATTTTCTATGGGGTTCGGGTAGACGCAGAGTGGCACACACCATGCTTCTAAGGCCTCGGGCTGAGGGGGGTCTCGCGGTGCCGGATTACAAGCTGTACTACCTGGCTGCCCAGTTACAGTGGTTGACACAATGGGTAGCGAGAGCCACGAGAGAAGAGGACGTATCCGGTGAACTGGCGGGACCGGTTCGGGTAGTATCCCGCATCGTTCTGGGCCTCCCGATGGGGGACCTCCATCTCACCCAGGATTTCTCGACGGTCCGGAAGTGTTGGAATAGGTATCTGCGGAGGGGACATATTGCCGTTCCATGCGCACCTGAGATCCCGCTCAAGCTATGCAGGCGCTCCCTCATGGGGGCACGTGGCACCGTCTGGAAGACTGGGAGCGTCAGGGTCTAGCGACCATTGGCGATCTGTTTGATGACGGAGTGCTAATGCCTTTCGATCTCTTGAGGGATCGTTTTGGGCTTCCGGGGGAGACTTCCTCCTTCATGCGGCGCTGTCAGCGGTGATCCGTAAACATTGGAGGACGGGTATGATGGAACCGCCACTGTCCATGGGCTGTCAGTACGTGGTAATGGCCGCAGGGACGGTTAAGGCTAATACTTGCCTCTATAAGCGCATGGGTATGGAAGCTTTAACCCCGCTACTAGCTCTGAAGGCGAAATGGGAGGTGGATTTAACAACGGAGATTCCTGAGGCGGCGTGGTCTGGTATAGTGGAGCGGGCCTGGAAAGGGACGCGCAACGCGAGGTTTCAGCTGGTGCATTTTTACATCCTGCATAGAGCATACCTTACCCCTGACAAGTTACATAAGTACTTCCCGACGCACTCGGCGGCCTGCCAGCGCTGCCCGGCAGAGGTGGCCGATTTCTAACACATGTTTTGGTCCTGCCCGGCACTGGGCTCCTTTTGGCAGGGGGTAGTGGAAAGCCTGTGAGAGGTCACTGAGAGGGATTTACAACCCACAATGGCACACTGCGTTCTACACTGGTTCCCACATACATCAAAGAACAAAGTCACTAGTAAGTTCCTGGACCTGGGTCTGCTTTTAGCGAAACAAGCCATAACATCCCAGTGGCAGGCGAGTAGGGGTCCCACGGTGGAGAGGTGCCGAGCGGAGATCAGTAAATGGGCCCGCTGCGAGGGGAAGGTTCGTCTGCAGATGGCACTTAGAGCAGGTACTGATACTGCTCTGGAGCGGGCCCGGGCCTGGGAGCGATTGGTTCTGGAACTCACGCTCTCGGACTCTGACAGCGAAGGTTCCCCCGCAGTAGGGGTAGGGGGGTAAGAGATATGGGGGCTGGGGTTGAGGAGTTTTTGAGGGGGGGGATGTTTATCTGGATTTGTTTGAGGCTCAATAGACCGGGAGCAAGAGGACCGGGAGGGAAGAAAGGCAGACTTGAGTACTGCCTGCGGAACAGCTATGTCTGGGCCTTAATGCACCTATCAGCTACTAGTGCTCTCCTGTCTAATGCCGCACGACCTCCGGGGTGTGAGCTGAATGGCCGTGTAAGACTTTTATTTAGGAGACTGGGTTATGCGACGATGGGTAACTGGACTGATCGACAAAATGGTTGTACAAATTATGAAGCTGCAATAAAAATATATTTAAAAAAAAATGATTAGGAGCACGATCTATCACTGCACAACAGCCATGCAAACCATAACTCGCAAACCAAATGCAATTCTTATGCCCTCACAATATTTATACCAATGACTTAACTGTAATTAAACAACAACTATAATCAATCCATTAATTGATAATACATTCATAATCTTCTCTGTCAAAAAATGGTAAAGGCAATATGATATGCAACATGAATTGAATGATGATTTACAACATTTGGAATTGCATCTATTTCATTAAGCGTAAAGTCTTGAGCACTGCATTTGGTGTGTGGGTTATGGTTTACATGTCAGGCTCAGAGGTATGAAACTATATGGTTTGTATGGCAGGCCAAACCCCACAGACAGCCCTCACTGGACAAGGGCAGTGCACTCAAAAGTTGACTCTCAGCTGAGTGTGGGGCTAATGGCTTGGCCATAGGTCAGGCCCTGCAGCCAACCATCTGCTTCACATGGATAATGACCATGCACTACAGGGGATGGCTGACCACAGCAGGTTTGGCCCAGGGCAGCAGGCAGGCCCTACAGGACACAGTCAAAGTTTGTATGCATTGACAGCCAGCTGTAAACAGAAGATGAGTTTAAAATCAGTTTGATGCTGAATATGACCAAACATCCACTGAAAAAACATGAGCAAAAATCTAATTACGGTTAGCTTTGTTTATGAAAACATAATGTATGTTTAAAAACAATATGAGGTTCATTAAAAAAAAGAGGTAGATTACATTTATGGTTACAAGACTTAAAACCACTTTAATTCTCAGCTATGTCTCAGCAAACCAACCATAACTTGCTCTCCAATCATGCACTGCTTATGACCTCACATATTATATCACTCATGATATGTTAGGTGACATCATTGTTATGCAGTCACAGCATCTCCACTGCCCACATCTTTGAGAAAGGCAATACCTTGCGTGGTCCCACGGTTCCCGGGGCTCCGAAGATGCCTCATGAAGCCCGCAGCTGCAGGCTGCGAGTTTTACTCACAGGGGACTTCCTTTTCTCATGCTCCTGGGCTCCTAGCTACTTCTCTTTCCCCTCCATCACCAGAATCGCAATCACCTGTCTGAGGCTGCAGATGCCTTTTAAAGCTGTTATACAGCTTGTCCATTTCAGGTTTTCAGTGTCTTTTCTTCTTTTTGCAATTATGGCTGTTTCGTCCATGGTTCCTTCCTGATTTTCCCAATCGTTTATAGTATCTTAACATGTGATGTTTTGATGTAATTTCCTTTTCCTGTTCCTTTCTTACGTAAAGTCTTCCGGCATGTTTCTGCGCTTGTTTCCTCATTCCCTCCACGTGGTTGATCCTGACTCTTTGCTGGTCGAATTCCACTATTGGATTTTGTATTCCTAGTTTTCTTCAACCCTTTGAGGACTTCAGCCAGCAAAGTGTTGTTTACACTTTCGGGGTTTTTTTCCTGAGAAGGTGGTAGCTTCTCAAGCGCTCTTGCCTACCGTATATTCCACCATGAGGTGAAATTGTGGGTTCCAAAATCAGTTGCCTGTACATTGGGCAGCAGAAGACCCAGACATGAATTACGGATAAGAATCCATACTGGAACATACTGATGACATCTCAAATGACATCACTGATTACATAATCTAATACTGCCAATACTCTGCTTATTTCACCTGAACATAATTACTTTTAAGTTCATCATTATTGTCTAAGACTCGCTTAAACTAATGCTGTAACTAATGATACGTTACTTACAGAACTATTAATTCACACCATTTGCCCATGAATACACCATGTAATAATGCCATATCCCCTACTATAAAAACATAACTCTTCTTTACACATTATCTCCCTACATACTTATTTGAAATAACATTTTTTTTTAAACATGCCACAATATTCAGACAGATCGCAACTGCTGCAAGCCACAGTAAAACAAACAACATAAACAGGGACATCCGATATCTCACTAGCACAATGTACCATCCCAGCATAATGCAAACACTACAATAAACAACACAACTGCTGTAAAGAACAAACTGAATAACATACAGCAACCCACACCCCATAATTTTAAATACTTCAATGTAATGTAAACATTTCACTATTATCATACGACCACACATCCACTGATGAATATAAAGAAATATAGAGCTACACACTAGAAACATATAAAGCAATATACACACGGGGGTTCATTCACAAACTGCATTTTGCAGTACATTTAGTAGTACTACAATAGCACTATTAATGTACCACTATGAATGTACTACACAAGCAACATACTGAGGTTAAGCCTCCCCCTCTCCTAACTTTTTCTGTGTGGATGTCTCTGATCCGACGCCTGAATCTCCACACACATAACTATGCATTTTAGTAGTGAATGTGGGTGAAACAGCAGGGAGTGGTTGGAAATGGGGACAAATAACTCCTAAGGGGAAGGAGTTAAGGGAGAAGTAAGAAGGGGTTTAGGGAGGGAGGGCAAGACAGGGGTTTAGGGAGGGACATTCACTCACTCAATCAATCAATCAATCATGGCATTTATATAGCGCACTACTCACCCAGAGGGTCTCAAGGCGCTAGGGGAGGGGGGTCCGCTACTGCTCGAACATCCAGGTCTTGAGTTGCTTCCTGAAGGCGAGGTGGTCCTGGGTCAGGCGGAGGTGGGTCGGGAGGGAGTTCCAAGTCTTGGCGGCGAGGTAGGAGAAGGACCGTCCTCCTGTGGTGGCTCTTCGGATGCGGGGGACGGCGGCGAGGGCGTGGCTGGTCGATCGAAGCTGGCGTTTGGGAGCGTAGAAGTTGAGGCGGCTGTTGAGGTATCCTGGGCCTGGGTTGTGTAGGGCTTTGTGTGCGTGGGTGAGGAGACGGAAGGTGATTCTCTTGTTGACCGGGAGCCAGTGCAGGTCTCTCAGGTGTCCGGAGATGTGGCTGCGACGGGGGATGTCAGGATGAGTCGTGCTGAGGCGTTCTGGATCCACTGGAGTCTTTTCTGGAGTTTGGCGGTGGTTCCGGCGTAGAGGGAGTTGCCGTAGTCCAGACGGCTGGTGACGAGGGCCTGGGTGACCGTCTTCCTGGTTTTGGTGGCGATCCACCGGAAGATCTTACGTAGCATGCGCAGGATGTTGAAGCACGACGAGGAGACGGCGTTGACTTGTCTGGTCATGGAGAGGGAGGAGTCCAGGATGAAGCCCAGGTTGCGTGCGTGGTCTGTTGGTTTGGGAGCGCTGCCTAGGGCGGGGGGCCACCAGGAGTCGTCCCAGGCGGAGGGTGAGGATCCCAGGATGAGGACTTCCGTCTTGTCCGAGTTCAGTTTCAGGCGGCTGTTCTTCATCCATTCGGCTATCTCTTTCATCCCTTCGTGAAGGTTGGCTCTGGCGGTGGTGGGGTCGTTGGTGAGGGAGAGGATCAGCTGGGTGTCGTCGGCGTAGGAGATGATGTTGAGGTTGTGCTGGCGTGCGATGTTGGCGAGGGGGCTCATGTAGACGTTGAAGAGGGTCGGACTGAGCGAGGAGCCTTGAGGGACGCCGCAGATGACTTCGGTGGCTTCTGATCTGAACGGGGGGAGGCGGACTCTCTGTGTCCTTCCGGCGAGGAAGGAGGTGATCCACTCCAGTGCCTTCTCCTGGATTCCGACGTTGCTGAGGCGCTGCACTAGTGTGCGGTGGCAGACAGTGTCGAAGGCCGCGGAGAGGTCCAGGAGGATGAGGGCCGCCGTTTCTCCGTTGTCGAGCAGGGCTCGGATGTCATCGGTGGCTGCGATCAGGGCGGTCTGGGTGCTGTGGTTGGCCCGGAAGCCGGACTGCGAGAGGTCGAGGGATCCGTTCGTCTCGAGGAAGGCGGCCAGCTGCTTGTTGACGGTCTTCTCGATGACTTTTGCAGGGAACGGGAGCAGCGAGATGGGGCGGTAGTTCTTGAGGTCGGTGGGGTCGGCTGAAGGCTTCTTTAGTAGAGCGCTGAGTTCGGCGTGCTTCCAGCTCTCCGGGAAGGTGGCGGTGTCGAAGGAGGTGTTGATGATGTCCCGCAGGTGGGGTGCGATGACAGCGTCGGCCTTGTTGAAGACGTGGTGGGGGCAAGAGTCGGTCGGGGATCCGGAGTGGATGGAGTTCATCGTGCGGGCGGTGTCTTCGGTGCTGATCGGGGTCCAGGCGCGGAGGGTGGTGGTGGGGGGCGGTGGTTCGGTCGTGGCGTGCGTCGGTTGAGTGCTGAAGCTGTTGTGTATGTCCGCGATCTTGTTGTGGAAGTGGGTGGCGAGGGAGTTGCAGAGGTCTTGCGAAGGGGTGATGTCGTTGTTTCCGGCGTTGGGGTTGGAGAGCTCTTTAACGATGTTGAAGAGTTCCTTGCTGTTGTGTGCGTTGTTGTCCAGTCGTTCCTTGAATGCAGTTTTCTTGGTGGCGTGGATCAGTTGGTGGTGTTTTCGGGTGGCGAGCTTGAGTGCATTCATGTTGTCTGGTGTTGGGTCTCTGCGCCAGGCTCTCTCGAGGGCTCGGCAGTTCTTTTGGAGCTCTTGAGTTCGTCGGTGAACCATGGGGCTCTCTTGCTGCAGGGTTTGCTCGGCGGGGTCCTCAGGGGGGCGAGGTCATCTGCGCAGTCGCTGATCCACTTCGTGAGGTTGGTGGCCGCTTGGCTGGGGTTCGTTGCGCTGGTGGGTGGGTTCTTGCTCAGGGAGGTCGCGAGTTGGTCGGTTGTGATCTTGTTCCAGCTTCTGCGTGCAGCCTGTTGCTGGTGGTGGTGGATCGTGGTCCTTCTGAAGCTGAAGTGGACGCAGCTGTGGTCCGTCCAGTGGAGTCCGGTGGCGTGGCTGAAGGCGATGTCCTTGCTGGATGAGAAGACTGGGTCGAGTGTGTGTCCAGCGTGGTGGGTGGGGGTGGTCACCAGCTGCTTGAGTCCGAGGTTTGCAAGGTTGTCCAGCAGGGTGGTGGTGTTGCGGTCGTTGTTGTTCTCCAGGTGGAAGTTGAGGTCCCCGAGGAGGATGGAGTCAGCGGAGGGGAGGGCGTGCGGGCTGATGAAGTCGGCGATGTCTTCGCTGAATTGTGTGCGTGGTCCCGGGGGTCTGTAGATGAGGGTGCCTCTGAGGGTGGTCTTGGGGTTGATGTGGACCTGGAAGTGCAGGTGCTCAGCGGGTGCGAGGGTGTCGTCGGTGTTGGTCGTGACGCGGATGGTGTTCTTGTGGATGATGGCGATGCCTCCTCCAGTCTGATTGATGCGGTCCCTCCGGATGATCTTGTAGCCGTCTGGGATGGCGATGGCGATGTCGGGCGCTGAGGAGGCGTTCATCCAGGTTTCCGTGAGGAAGGCGCCGTCTGGGGCTGTGGTGTCGAGCAGGTTCCAGAGCTCGACGGCGTGTCTGTGGACGGAGCGGGTGTTGAGCAGGATGCACTTCAGGTGGTTGCTGCTGTTGTGCGTCTTGGTCTTAGTTGGTGCTGGAGTAGTGCAGGTCCGGGTGCAGGCGAACTTGCAGGAGTGGCAGCAGAAGGGTCCGTGAGTGCGTCTCGGGGTGGCTCGGAAGCATCCTGGGATTCGGCCGGCGTTGAGTGCGTAGAGTTCGGTGGCGTCGTAGGTCCGGCGGGTGGGCTGGTGTCTGCGGGAGCCAGGGGTCCTGGCACTGGGCGCGGTCCAGGCGCGGACGGGCGCAGACGGGCTTACCTTTGGCGCGCCCGCTGCGCGTGCACGCTGCGCCTTGACCACTCACTCAGCAAAAGAATATTCAAAACTGCCTTTATGTAATTACTTCAGCCAACAAGCACTGGCAAAGCCAATGGGTCTTGCCTATACAAGACCTATTGGCTTTGGCAATGTGTTTTAGCCATGTTGTAAACCAGTGCGGCGGCTGCTGTTAAGCATGGCTAAAGGTTAGTGGTGTGGAGTTTCCTAGAGTGGAGTGGGGAGAGTAGAGTGTCATAGCCTGGATTTGTTGGCGTGGAGTGGCATAGAGTGGAGTGGGGTAGAGTGGAGTGGAATAGGGTGGAGTGGGTTGGAGTGGATTGTTGTAGTGGGGTGGAGTGGCCTGGATACAATTGGGGTGGATTGGATTGGGTAGAGGGAGTTGGATTGGGTGGGGTGGATCGGAGTGAGTGAACTCGTTGAGATGCATTAGTGTGGATTGGAGTGGGGTGGATTAGGTTGGTTTGGGTGGGGTGGATTGGAGTGTGGTGTGGTGGATTGGATTAGAGTAGGGGGTTTGGACTGGGGTGAATTATAGGTGAGTGGAGGGGAGTGGATTGTACTCGACTGGAGGGGATAGATTGATTTGGAGTGTGGTGGATTGGATTGAATTGGGGAGGATTGGATTGAAATGGAGTGGAGTGGGATGGATCAGAGTTGAGTGGATTGTACTAGAGTGGGCTCAACTGGATTTGGGTGAGGTGGGGTTGATTGGAATGAGGTGGATTGGATTGGGGTAAGGTGGATTGGGGTGGGGTGGATTGGAATGGGGTAAATTGGATTTGGCTGGCTTGGGGTGGAGTGGAGTATATTGGAAGGGTGAATTGAATTGGATTGTAGTAGGGTTGATTAGATTGGGGGAAGTGGATTGGATTGAAGTGGAGCGGATTTGAGTGGGGTGGATGGGGTGGATTGGATTGGTGTGCGGTGGATTGGAGTGGAGTGGTGTGGATAGTGGTGGATTGCAGTGGAGTGAATTGGGATGGAGTGGGTGGATTCAGGTGAGGATGATTGGATTGGAGTGGTACATTTGGAGGAGGGCAGATTGGAGTGGGGTGAATTTGAGTGGGGCAGATTGTTTTGAATTGCAGTGAGGCAGATTGGAGTGGGTGGATTGAAGTGCGACAGAATGTTTTAGGTTGGAGTGGGGCAGATTGGAGTGGGGCAGACTGTTTTGGATTGGACTGGGGCAGATTGGAGTGGAATGGAATGAAGCGGGGTGGGCAGATTGTTTTGGATACAGTTGGGCAGATTGGAGTGGGGCAGATTGTATTGGGGTGGATTAGAGTGGGCAGATTGTTTTGGATTGGAGTGGGCAAATTGTTTCGGATTGGAGTGGGGCAGATTGTTTTGGACTGGAGTGGGGCAGATTGTTTTAGATTGGAGTGCGGCAGGTTGTTTAGGGTTGGAGTGTGGAAAATTGTTTTGGATTGGGGTGGGGCACAATGCTTTGAATTGGAGTGGGACAGATTGGAGTGTGGAAGATTGAAGTGGGGTAGATTGTTTTGGATTGGAGTGGGGTAGATTGTTTTGGATTGGAGTGGGGCAGACTGTTTTGGATTGCAGTGGAGCAAATTGGAGTAGGGCAGATTGGAGTGGGGTAGGTTGGGAAGATTGTAGTGTGGTGGATTGGATTGGATTGGGGTGAGTGGTGGACTGGAGTAGAGTGGGTGGATTCAGGTGAGGTGGATTGGATTGGAGTGTTACATTTGGAGGAGGGCAGATTGGAGTGGAGTGAATTGGAGTGGGGCAGATTATTTTGAATTGCAGTGATGCAGATTGGAGTGGGTGGATTGAAGAGCGACAGAATGTTTTAGATTGGAATGGGGCAGATTGGAGTGGAATGGAATGAAGTGGGGTGGGGTGGGCAAATTGTTTTGGATACAGTTGGGCAGATTGGAGTGGGGAAGATTGTATTGGATTGGAGTGGGGTAGATTATTTTGGATTGGAGTGGGGTAGATTGTTTTGGATTGGAAGGGGGCAGATTGTTTTGGATTGCAGTGCAAATTGGAGTAGGGCAGATTGGAGTGGGGTAGGTTGGGAAGATTGTAGTGTGGTGGATTGGAGTTGATTGGATTAGGGTGAGTGGTGGATTGGAGTGAAGTGGATTGGATTCAGTGGGACAGATTGGGATGGGGTGAGGTTGGGTGTGGTGGATGCATGAATTGGAGTGGGGTGGATTTGGGGTGTACTGCACGATTATGTGTTAAAACATTATTTCAGGAATTACACATAAGAGATTGCAATGAAATAATCCTCATCTTTTAAGAACAGTGCCCATGAGAAAAAAGAAAAGAAAACACGAGTGCAAGATGAGAAAAGAAGACTTGGCAAAATAAAAAAAAAGTAAACTATAAAAAATAAATTAATGGCAATTCCGTTTTTTTCC
This sequence comes from Lissotriton helveticus, assembly GCF_964261635.1. Classification (NCBI taxonomy): domain Eukaryota; kingdom Metazoa; phylum Chordata; class Amphibia; order Caudata; family Salamandridae; genus Lissotriton; species Lissotriton helveticus. Next base: position 483,576,930 of record NC_136059.1, on the reverse strand, counting down.
TGCTGGGCACATGTTTGCCAGTCACACACCTTCTGTTTTTAGGGCACTTAAACTTAAAAAGAACAAAATAGCACCTCAATGCCTTTGGGAGCAGCAGGTGGGCACTGATTAAGTTGAATCAATCAGTGCTCTACACAGAGGTACAGAAATTATGTTAGGCCTGCTTTGACGATTTACGGAGCTGTAAAGAAGAGTGCCACACAAGCCAACAATTGGTAAGCAACAGGCGGGCTCGAAGCCCTTTTCTGTTTGCAAGACTATCTCGTAAGCGAGATGCAAGGCCTAGCACGTGCTCTTGCAGGCTTGAACCTAAAAATGACCCAAACCAGCCATAAATGTACTCCAGTTGTGTGCTGGAGTAAATACAGCACCACACATGGCTAACCACTAACCCTGGGCATAGTTTGCCTAGTAGCGCTACGCGTAGCTAAGCAAAGTGCACTTCACACTATGCACGCTACGCGTTTCAGGTTTCTCATCGCGATGAGAAACCTGAAATCCCCGTGTTGAGAATCTCGCCGTGAGGTTTATTTTCCGCACTCGCGATCGGCAACTTGATGTTGTTGATCGCAAATGAGGAAAAAATCTCACCGGGATGTTGATTTTGCTCGCGTGCGGTCACCAACTTTACGTTGCGGACCACGAGCAAGCAAAAAATGCCCGCTACGCTACGGCGTTTTTGCACTGTGCTACTGCACGTAGCACAGTGCAAAAACGCCGTAATGTAGTGTGTAGTAGCGCAAACTGCGCACGCTCCGCGAGCCTAGCGTAGTACTATGCCCAGGGTTACTAACTACCAATACTAGAACATCCTCCCATAGTGGGGACTTAAAATAAAATCTCATAGGAACCAATGTTAAAATAAATTACATTATTTAAACTATTTGAAAGTACAAATACATTGTATTTAATGTTTACAAAATAATTTTTCTATACATTTAACATAAGTAGTATTTTCAGATATTTGATTAGCCTTTGTTAAATTAAAAATAATGTACGATTAAAAAATGTTGAAAATATTTAATTTACTGTCAATTGATTCTGTATATCACTTGTAATAACTTTAAACATATAATACATTGCTTTTTCACTGTAGGTGTTTTTTTCAACTTCAGAAAATTAGCTTTATTTTAAATTCTATATATTCAAATAATTACCTTTTTATTTAAACTGTGAGGAATTCTGTAACATGGTATTATATTATTCTACATTTGAAATATATAAATGCTTCTTGGATATAGAAGTATATATAAAGTCAGGAGCATTAGCAACTAGGCTATACAGGAAGCCAACTGCGGGTAACACCGTCCTGCACGCGGCGAGCCAGCACCCCCAACATTTGATACGGAGCATCCCCTTTGGGGAGATGCTTCGCATCAAAAGAATTTGCAGTGATGAGATCGAGTGTTCCGAGGCCCAGGAGGCAAGCAAGCAAAGTTTTCTGGCACGGGGATATTCGGAGGGTGTATTGCTGAAGGCGATTGATCGCTCTAATACCATTTCTAGAGCCCAAGCCTTAACTCCGAAAGTAGTGTCTTCTACGTCCCAGTTAGACACGGTTTCTGATTCCACTAGAATTATTGTTACATTCAACCAACAACACAAGGAGATCCGGAAAATTTTCAGCCGTAACTGGAACTTGGTGACAGGGGATCCTGTCATAGGTGGTCTGGTGGGCAGAAGACCAGAATTCTCCTTTAGAAAGTCTACATCTATGTCCGACAGGCTTGTAAAGAATTACATGGAGCAACCCATCCCAGAGACATTTATGGCACTGAGAAAGGGTTTTAAAAAATGCTCTAGTTGTAAAGCCTGTAAGAATGGTTGTAGTAAAACACAATATTCTACACCATTCAAAGACAAACCTGTACCAATTACAAAACAGCTTTCTTGTAAAACAGAGTTTGCAGTTTATGTGCTGCAGTGTCCCTGTGATTTTCGGTATGTTGGGAGTACCCGCCTGCCGGCTCACAAGAGGATACTGCAGCACATAAGAGCAATTACCACTAAGGACCAGTCTTACCCTGTGGCACGCCACTTTCAAAGTTCTCATAATAGTGACCCCAAATATCTCTCCTATTATGTTATCGATTGCATATTGCCTCTCAAAAGAGGTGGCAATAGAGATGCACTTTTGAGGGTCCTGGAAACTCGCTACATCCTTGAATTAGACAGTCGTACCCCTGGGGGACAGAACATCAGCGAGGATCTATATACTTGTTTGTAAAATATTAATATCTGTACTAACATCTATAAATATCAATTTGCTTACAAGAATAGATAAATCCAGTCAATATTAATTTTATCTTGTTTGAACTTGGCGTCCACATTATCTCTTGAACAGTCCTGTTATCTCTAAATTGCCAGAATTTTTTGTCAGTTCTTAACATCAGTCGAATGGTTACAACTAGAAGGGAGGGGATCCTCCCTTTATATTGACAAGAAATCTTATACAACCTTTTTAAATGTGTACATTTGATTATTTCACTTTTTGCACTTTGCACTTCACTATTAGAATTTTGCACTAAGCTGTAATAACTGCTCCTTGCCACACTATGGGAGAAAAAGTATAATTGTATATGTTTACAGAGGTCAATGTTTACATTTGCACACAAACACTTTAATGTAGATCCCCACTTGGGATTTATTCGACACAGGTTTTTACTTAGGAAACTCGGTCTAAAATATAATATCATCATCGATTGTTTTAAAAAAAAAAAAACTTGTTATATATTTGTATATTTATGAATTTATTTATATATAGAAATGTATTCTATTGCTTGATGTTGCACATGTATATATTTAATTATTTTATATATTGCATGAGGTAATCACAACCCACTATGAGTTATATTTGTGACCGTGAAGACTTTGACAAAAATTGAAGTCTTTTTTCTGTTTCCTTATTTTGAAACCTGCAAATGTGGGGGTGGTAACCATTAGTCCACCCTCAGTGTTTTGTATTTAAATTTCCTATGTGGCATTGCATACATATCATGTGATCAAGACAGGCTTTACTGTCGAAACGCGTAATGGCGGGCATGCTGAGCGAGAATATTTAATTAAATAAACTCACTTTGTTTGGCACCAAGAAACGAGTTCCTCTCTTCGTCTTTTCCAGCCCGGGGGAACGTGGTAGGGCTGGGATTGTTTGGCGAGTTCATTTTCATATATATATATATATATATATATATATATATATATATATATATATATATATATATATATATATATATATATATATATATCTCACCCAATAGCGTAGACCTCCGCCAAGTGTGCCGAACATCAAATACAGTCATGTAATCACTATTAGTAATAACTTTACAGTTGTATTTGAAATATTTACTGACTCTATCCACTATTTCAGGTGGTGGGGATATGTAAATCTACATGATTGAGTAACTTTACACTTAGAAATGGTTAATAGCCCAAAGTAGTGAAGTCACTCAAAAATGTAAGAGAAAACTTACAAGTTTAGATTTATTCATGTCATTTTACCGTTGGGAATAAGCCCCTCAACCACCAAGTAAAATTTATTAACATATACATTAGCAAACAGACACATAGCTTCAAAAAACCATACAGCTACCTTAATATATAATCACAGATTGTGCAACATACACCTACACAAACATTCAATAATTTCTACGGAAAGAGACGCTAAAATATGTTACAAAATAAGATACTCAACCAATAAAAACAATTACGTTACTTTTAAATTATACTGTCACAAAAACACTAGCTAAAACCAACTTATTACAAAAATATGTGTAATTCCTGTTACATATAAATATCTAAATTCATTACTCACGTCATCAGGAAAATCAAAAATAATGTCAACAGCAGTATCATGGATGATGTCATCAATTGTCATTTGGGATGTCAGTAAGAGCCTAAATGATGTAATTTAACATGACATTACTGATGTATTGTGAAGTTAAACGCAGATCATGATAGTTATACAAGTTATATTTAGTTTATCAAAACATAATTACTGAAGGTCAGTGCTTTTAAATGTTATACTTTGTAACCAAAAGTGTACTTTACCTGTGGTTTCTTCAGTTAATTTCCTGGGGTTTGATTAAACATACATTATGGTTTTATAAGCAAAGCTAAACAAACTTCACTTTAAACGTTGTATTGTTCAGTTAATAAACATGTCAAAAGCACAAACAAGGGTAAAAAGTCAATCTGAAGGAAAGCATAAATGAATCCTCTTAAACAAAGTGACACATTTCTGGAAGTAAATGTCAGTTTCCTGACAGAGCACAGTGATGTTGATGTTTCGTACAGAATGGTTGTAAAATAAACAATGTACTTTCAATATTTTCTCTTTCCAATAAGGTGCACAGGGCACCTAAAAATACTGTTATGTATGGCTCTCGTGGAGAGCCTCTATCATCTATTTCAGATTCTAAAACTCATAACTAATTGCTATGACATAAGAACAGTTGATAACAAAACTGGTTATGAAGTTGAGATGTCACTTTAGCCATGACAAGCTATTGGGTAAAATAAGGGAAGCACTGGGAAAGTATAGAAGAATAGAGAAACCTCGCCCAAAGCTTGCTTCTTGGTATAATGGTGCTTGTAGAGTGGCTAAAGGTGAGCTCCTTGCCTCCATCAAAACTAGATCCCAAGTGGAGATAGTTAAATCTAGGGCACACCATCAGAACCTACTTCTAAATGCAAAGAGGTAGTGGGAACATTCGTTATGGATGAACCTGCATTAATCTCTGTTTAACAAGAAACCAAGGCATTTTGGAGAACAGCTGTTGTGGCCTCAAGTGGATGCAAATCAACGCTTGACTTTTACATCCAACTAGACAAGTGGGTAGCGCACTTTAGTCAATTGCACTCAAATAAGTCTAGAGCAGTGAATGCTAGTGGTGTTTCACTAGATAATGTGTCCCTTTTGAGTCCAGCAATTTGCAATTTTCGCTAAGTGAGACCACAAAGGCAAATAACTCCTGTGTCCAAGGCCATGCCCCAGGTCCTGACAGGATGCCTAGTGATCTGTTTAGAGAAAACACAGAAATCTGGGGGCCATATATAAACCTGCTCTATAACAGTATCATAGCTGGCTTGGACATCCCACTCGCTTGGAAGCTAGATGAAATTATTACCATCTTTAATTAGGGTCATTGTGCACTTCCAGCCAACTACAGGCCTAACAGTCCCATAATTTCCTTCAGAACTTTTTTTGTAAGCAGGTGCTTGATCACCTTCAAAATTGGATTAGTGAGGAGAACATCATTCCAGATTGATAGGCAGGTTTTGGATCAAAAGTGAGTACTATAGATCAGATTTTTCGGTTTATTTGTATTTACTGGAGGGAAGTGATTATCAACAGGGGCAACTTATAAGTTGCCTATGTTGATCTTCGATCAGATTTCAATATGGTTCCAAGAGACAAGCTATGGGGAGTCTTAGAAGAAATGGGAGTTACGGCTCCCCTTCTGAACATCTTAAAGATGTTACATGCAGACACCTTGGCCCCCGTGAGTTGGGGGAGGACGGGGCATTTACGGAATCAATTCATATTGACAAAGGGGTAAGACAGGGGTGAGTACTATTGCCCAAACTGTTCACTCTTTATATAAATTATGTCATTAAGTTTCTGAAAAGGGATGGGTGTGACACACAAAAATATGAGGTCAGAGGGCCCCTGCACACCTCTTTGCAGATGATACACTGCTTATCTCTAAGTCACCTCGGCTATAGCAACTGTTGAATGATTTTCGGGCCTTTTGGCTGGAGTGGGGCTTGGAGCTTAATAGCTCCAAGACCAAAAGTATGATTTCTTCCACCAGACTAACATCCCAGCATATGTGGCAGTTGCTTGTGGGTGATATCCCTCTAGGAGTAGTGGGTGAGTTTGACTATCTTGGTATGAAGCTTACAAGAAACCTATGTTGGTCTCCACAGGTGAAAAAGGACACAGCTGTCCCTGGACAACAAACGGTAAACATAGCAAAAATGCTTGCAGGAAAACCATATCCAGAAGGGTGGCTCCCGTGCTAGAGATTTACAATGTCAAAGCTCTAGGAGTGGTTTTATATGGTGCACAGATATGGGGCTGCACAAAACTCAACAATCTGTTAGTAATAGAACATAATTGTTTTAGATCTCTGTTAAACCTCCCTACGAGCACCCCATTGGCTCCACTTTATTTAGATTTGGCCTAGAAAAAATGACCCACAAAATTGAGCTCAAAGTGCTCATGTTGTGGCATCGACTATGGTCTACTAAAGCACTAGAGTCGTATAGTGTGGGCCTTCGTGACCTAATGTCACCAAAATATGCAAGTAAAATCTTGTCGCTCCGTGCTGTTAAGGCCTTCTTACAGAGGTGAAGTCATGACACATACTGGGACTTTCTGGAGTCTTTGTGTCAAATCCAAAAGTCCAGTCTTAAAACCGTTTGTTGGGGTACTGTTGTAATGGACAATATACAAAATTGTAAAGGATCATTCTCTGTTGTTTTTACTGATTTCAAACCGACCCTGTTATTTGAGAGCACTATGAAATTGTTCCTCCACTAGCAAGAAAGCTATATCTACTGTTCAGGTATGGGTGCCTACCTGTAATTTATTTTAAAGAAAGTGGCACAATGAAATGGATATGATGGATGAGAACTGTACTTGGTGCCAAGGAGGACCTGGGACAATTAAACACGTTTTATTTATTTGCCCTCTATATAGACAGTCTCAACCTAAGTGGATACTTCTACTGTGTAGAAACCTGGGAGTTCGGAAGCATCAGGAGGCATTCAGAATACTGCAGTCAGACTCATCTCGTATTATTGTATTCTGTATGGCCAAGTTCCTAGTGGCTGAACTGGGGTGGCAGTGGAGTGGGCTAAAGAACGGTGATGGATTAAACCCATATCTGTTAACTGGGTGTGAGTGTTTGATTGATTCAGATGCTCCGTCCATCACCACCCCCTTTTGTACCGCTAAGTTTCTAGTGGCAACGTGGATCAGACGTGCCAAGTGTTCTCTTGGTAGTCCGTAAGTTGCCACCCTTTGTAGGGTTCCTTTATGCTGTACTGTGCCACTTGGACAAACACTAGCTGACTTATGTCTTTTATTTCATTTATAGAAGATATTTATTCTATTTTACACCTAGTTTTCAAAACAAAAGCATTTTTATGGTGAATCTCTCTGGTCTTTAAAAATGATAATGTATTTCCTCTGCAGCTACTGTAATGGTCAGACAAAAGAGAATTCAAAAGTGTTATGCTGTATCAGTTGTGTTTGTAAGTGCTTTGTTATTGGTAGTACTTTTTTGATCTATAGTGATCGAAATAAAGTTTTTTGATTTGAATTGAATTGAGTCATAAAGGTCCTCCAGGCCAGGTTACGGGGCTCTCTGAGAGCTTGCCCGTGTAGCTCTGCTGGTCTGCTTTGGCTGAAAGTAGAAAGCACAGCTGCAGGGGGAAGGAAGGCAGTGGGTTTTGGATAAGGATAGCAGGTAATATATTTATTTTTCACATTTGCGTCAGGGTGGAGAGGGCATGTTATGTATAACTTTCCCATTATCTTTGGCCCCTGAGCAGTAGTTGAAGGCAGGGGCAGATATTTGTAGGGGCCATGCATAAGATAACATTATAGATGGGTAAATTGTGTATTACTGGGATGTTTTTCGCCTCAGGGCTTTGAGTGACATCATAGACAATTCGCTCTTGTTGTCTATTTGACATCACTCAGAACAACTTGGTGAAAAACATTTACGTAATTCACTGTTACCCATCTATAATTCTATATGCTGTCATGAAAAATTAGCAAAGCAATGTGCTTACGCACAGAAAACCCTGAACTGCCTTGAACTGAATGCCCTCTGTTGTTAATGTGCACATCTGCTGGCTCAGAGATCAGGTATGCTGATGAAATGTTACACAAAGAGCACGTTATAATTAGGGCTCCTGATTTTATGGTATTAATTTTTTTAACATTTCCGTCTGTATTTATCCATATTTATTTTGTGTTTTGCGTATAAATGAAGTTGTAAAACAGTACATTTCCATATTTATTTAACTGATAGACGCACACTTATAGTTTGATGTCTGTCCTGTGTTAGCCAATTACGCTGCCAAATATTACATACCAATACATCCACTGGTAAATACTAGCAATATACCACAAATGTATATTGACACATGCAGTTATTTAAAGAAAAGTTATCCTGTTTTTTAATCTCCCATGCTGTCCATCTGCTCATCTGTTGGGCTATAATTCATGAAAGACAGCAGGGAGAGTCACTGAAAAGCAGCACAATTTTCTGTATTTATCGACTTTTTAAAATAAATGCAGACATAAAACACATTGTTTTCGGTCTGTATTTATCTGTAAAAATCCGTAAAAAGGGAAAACAGGAGCCTTAGTTAAAATCTCTCACAACCTATAAACCAACTTACAGTTACATGTTTGCCACAACACAACCAGACCACGTGCTAGGACATTGCACCCCCCACTCTCCTCTTCCCACACAAGACATACTACAACCATAGGCTCCAAACAAACATAAAAGTATGCCTATATTCACTCAGGTCAGCCTACATGCTACAATATCACACCAGTGCTAGCTGCACATGACACAAATGTTTGATGATGTAGGGTCTATCGAAACCTCCAGCACAAAAGTGTCCAATCAGGTCCCTGATCCATGTCATATTTTTGAGCTATCCATAAGGGATACACTCAAATAGGATAAATCTATACAGGGATCGCTAACAGAGTTAGTGGTCATCTTGCGATCGATATTGACCTTTTGGCGCACTGTTGGCAACCACTGCACTAGACTATGTGTTCTCTAATCCTCATTTCTAGATTTTCACCTTCATTTTTTGAATATTAAATCGACCCATGCATTACTAACAAAAATTAGTGTAAGAAAAACAAGGTGATGGAATACTTGGAGCAGCAGGTACTTCCATGCCTTTCGGACCATCTGGAAAGGAACAGCCTGCTGGAACACAATCAATCGGGATTCCGTGCGAATCACAGCACGGAATTGGTTATGCTAGCCATTCTAGACGAGCTCAGGAGTAGGGCGGACAGGAAGATGCCTGGTGCCCTGGTGTTGCTAGACCTCTCCGCGGCGTTTGACACCGTGTGTCATAAACAACTACTGTCGCGGTTGAGTGATTTTGGCATCCAGGGCACAGCTCTTACCTGGTTTGCCTCCTTCCTGTCAGGAAGGACACAAAGAGTGCAGTTGGGTGAATTAGTCTCCACAGCAACGGTAACATCGTGTGGAGTGCCGCAGGGGTCAGCCTTGTCACCGCTGCTATTCAACATATACTTACAACCATTGATTGCCCTTCTCAACCAAATGGATTGTCAGGTATACAACTATGCTGATGACACCCAAATCCTCATCCAAATGGATGAGGTCTCTGGGGTGTCCACAAGGATGCAAAACATCCTTAAGCATATAACCAACTGGATGTCACTAAATTCTCTAAAAATCAACCCTGACAAGACTGAGGTTCTACCTATCACTTTGGCGGGCAGCCCTTGCCATGATGGGTTCTGGCCCTTAGAACTCGGTCCACCCCCAGTACCTGCAGTGACGGTTAAGAGCCTAGGCATCCATGTGGATGACAAGCTATCTATGCGGAAGCAAGTTAGTATGGTGGTCGGAACCTGTGTGGGACTACTACGTCAACTCAGGAAAATCGCACCACTCTTGTCATTTTCAACCTTGAGACAGGCTGTTTCCGCAATGATACTCTCAAGGTTGGACTACGGCAATTCGCTCTATATAGGATTGCCTCAAAAACTTCTCAACAAACTCCAAGTGGTGATGAACGACGCCGCTCGGCTCATCTTTAAAAAACCTAGGAACTCGCACGTGTCCCCACTCCTGCGCCAGTTACACTGGCTGCCGGTGAGACAGAGAGTGCTCTTTAAAGGGCTATGCATTGCTCATAAGTCACTCTATGGTAAGGCCCCAGGATACATCAAGACCCGTCTAACTCCATATATACCGGGCAGGGCATTAAGATCTGCTGATGCATCTCGTCTCACGCAACCACGCGCCAAACTAGGTACGGTGGGTGGTCGTGCGATCTCAAATACTCTCCCTGTAGTATGGAACAACCTGCCGACCGATCTGCGGAGGGAGTCCAATTTGATGGCCTTCCGCAAGAAGCTGAAAACTGTCCTATGTCAGGAAGCTTGGGCGGGGTTATAAGGCCGGCTGTACTAAACTAGAAATCTGTCTGTTTGTGTTCACCTAGGAATCTAGAGGTGCTACCTGGACAAGCGCTTAGAGACCCCAGGGTATAACGCGCTATATAAATCGAATAAAATAAATAAATAAATCTCAGCCACTGGCAAATGCTAGGGCCTGCAACCCAATCCATCATTTTTAGCACGCCATGCCACCTCAGTTTGGACCCAGCCATAAGCAAATCAGTCTTGACCCTGCTCCAATGGGAACAGTCCACCCTAAACTGCCAGGCTATATCCCCCCTAAACTGGACCATAAGAAACCCTGGATCGATGTTGCCCTTATTAGGGGTCACCAGCCAGGGATAGCTTGGTTTCAGTCGCAAAGTGTGCACGGCATCCACGTGGGTTCGGTACACACTATTTCACTGGAACCAGGCTATAACTGCCTTATGACTCCTAATCAGGGTGAAGCCAGTCCTAGTTTGCTATACTTCTGGGTCGGGAAGGACCTGGCTTGGCTGTTCAGGCTAGACTGTTCCCACTGAAGCGGGTCAATACTGATGTGCATATGGCTGGCCCAAACTGAAGTGTTATGGTGTGCAACATAACAATGGTCTGGGATGTAGCCCAGGAAAATACTAGTGGCTGAGATTAATTCAAGCACTCCATCCATCTCTTCTTGTATGTTTTAGTGTGTTGCCTTAAGTGGGACGGGTATGCCCAGACGTGGATCCCGTGCACACGGTGTCACTGGAGTCATGCGTCACCTGGCTGATGAGCCCTAATCAGGACGAAACCGATCTAGGTTCAGTTTAGTGAGGATCTAGCCTGGCAGTTTGGGATGGACTGTTCCCATTGGAGAAAAGTCTGACATGGTGTGCAAAATAACGTTGGACTGGGATGCTGCGAGTAATTACCAGTGGCCGAGATTAATACAAGCTTTCCACCCATCATTTTTAGGTCTCGGCATGATCCAGCGCATGCGCTGATCTAACCAAGACATTTAGTCGCTGCTTTTAAAAGTGCTACTTTGCTGGCGACCAGCTTACTAGAACGCGCACAAGAGCGCTCGCACATGAGCATAATAGCAAGCTGGTGGCCAGCAAGGTAGCACTTGCGGTGACGTGCATGCGCACCACTCACGTTTTTTTTATTTAATTTTTGCGATCGTAATGACTTTCGCGGCCGTGTGACTTTGCTGAGGCTAAAATGCAATTATCATCAGGCGCCACCCACCCCCATCACAGACCGAACTTCCGGCAGGTCACAAAGTCTCTTTCATTGAATACACATGGCATCTTAGTTCGCAAACCTTTTCATGGCCCGCCTGCAATGCTTGTTAGTATTACTCGCCTGATGTTGAGCTTTGTGTTGCGCAGAACAAGTTACAAATTCATGATAATGCCTGGGTTCAGGTCAACCAAACCACTGTAAACGTTAGGACGTCTAACAACACAACTACAACCACCTGCCTGCTCGTCAGACCCAGTTTTTAGTCTATTCTAAATGGTGGCCGTTTCCGCTGTGTCCCTCCAAAACCCTACCTAGTAATGTCCCGCTGTCACCGAAGAAGGCTTTTAAGCAGTTGATATTTAACTTTCTATTCGCGTCTGTAAAGAGCAGCACTGATGATGGAGACAGAACACCTGGGATCCCGGCAACAGGGAACAGGGTGTCAAAAACTAAAGGAAACTCACTTGAGAGAAAGAGTCAACAGCTGCAGGGGCAGAGGGGGGAGCAGGGGTTAATTCGGACTCCGTAAGTCCGGGGTGACTCTCTGCCTGTTCAGAGCGCCCGCCTTTTGCCCTGACACGGTCTGTCCAAAAGACATTAGATTGGTCATCTCTGTCCTTCCGTGTGTGTGCCCCGGTGACTGTCTACCTATCATGCATCCCACTGTCCTCACACACTATCTGTCCGTCCACTCACAGTCTGTTCATTACTCATCTACCTTTGTCAACCGAGTCATAGTGTTTGCCTGTCATCAGCATCCTGTTTGTCCTGGCCCCCTCTGCCCATCACCAACATCCACTGTATAAAGCATCTGTCTGCCTATCCTGACGCATTCTGTCCATCACTTACCCCATGCCTGTTCAGTCTGGGTCAGTCCCTCTATCTACAATCCACATCCCGCGTGCCTGATACACTCTGTTGCGACAGACACACTGTACCTCCATCACCCATTCCGCTCTCCCTGTTCTAATACCATGACACGCGGTTTGTCCGTCACTTACCTTCCTGCCTGGTCACGCTGTCAGTTCATCACCCCTGAGCCTGCCTGTGTCCCCTCACACTGTTTCTTCAGTCCCCATTTAAAGATCTCTGATGTGACACATTATCTGTCCGTCGTTTACAGGCCTTCTCTTCATTTCATTTTTTGTCCTCGTTATTTTCATAACCAATCTCGTCTGTTCTCTACCACATACGCAGCTACACAGTATCTAAACGCACAAAAATACACTCTTGGCACTCACTAAGCGCACGCCTTCAACATGCACCAACTACATAAAGAATATCCTTACTCACCAAACACACAACATATGCCATGGCTCAAATAAACACACTGTACACTCCCACATATACCTCGCTCCATAAGTACACCACGCAATCTTTCAGCCTCCCACACCACATACACACTGCAAACACGCTACAAAAGCTATGGCAAGGCACACATCCTCACACTGCAGCCACAGACACATTGACACAAATGCCACACACGCCTACTGACTTACATGCACACAAACAAGATACACCTCATAATACAAGCACACCAAACACACACCTTAAAAGCCCCCTACACATAAAAATCATTCAAAGGCAGTATACCACAGAAAACTCCACATACACCATTTTTGCACAGAGAAAAGCATGTGTGATGGACAGATGCATCCACATACACAGGAGCCACACACATAATTCAGGGAGACTGTACACTTCAGGTATAATGCCTGTTACACCAGACAAACATACCATTCACCCGCAACATACACCATATATACACACAACATACATACGCAACCCACATACAACGTGTACAAATGCACACACTCTGCAGATCCTTTAAGAAACCCAAAATATGCCGTACAGACACCGGCATTTTATGTGCGCACACATACACACATCAAATGCACATGCCTCCCAAACATCACACACCAGACGTGCAGCCGTACCTATTCCCAAATCACATATCTAAAACATATGTTGACATCCTTCTACTCCACGACTGATAAACTCCCCATACACCCACTGTACATATACAGCAGACACTTACTTCAATGCCACATAGATGAGGGACTCGCCAAGTCTGTCGTGAGGAAGACCAGGGACAAAGAAACACATTAGGCCATCATATTTCTTTCCCTTTGACACAACTCACACATGACTCACTACATTGGATTTTGAGAATCAGAGTCTCAGGCTGTATTTTTTTACAAAACACATTATAAATCACCAATAAGTTTTGCAGCCATCCCACAGCATATTAATACATACATGTAAATGCATACATGGCTTATTTTTTACAGATACTAGATATCGAGTCACCTCACCAAAAAATTGTTCAGAGTCATGGTTGATCACCCTGTTAGTCCTTGAGCATCAATAATCTGGTTGGGGGCCCCTGCTGCAATCCGTAGGCCTCTTTCTTCTTTCCCACAGTAATAACTCACCTCCTCCCCAGTCCGAGGGGAGCCCGGACCAACTTGTAAACTGAGTCACTAGTTATAACAAGCATTGGCATAGCCAATAGGTCTCGCCTTTGGACCTTTATAAGTATTTAGTTATGCAGCACAATATCCTTACTGCAACAACATTAACTGTTGCATGGCTAAACACTTATAAGGTCCCAAAGGGGAGACCTATTGGCTATGCCAATGCTTGTTTCTATACTTTAGAAAAAAAGCCAGCAATGTGTTTTTCAAGCGTTCGGCACGTTCCTGAAGTATTCTTTTAGATATGTTTTGTTCTTTTTATTAATGCCGATGACGTCTAATGGTTCTGAGGAGGTAGACTGCTGTCTCGCTCCGTCGGATCGGAGATTAAGAACAGCAGACCTGAGAGACCCACGCAAGGAAAAAGGGCTCTAAAAGGATTTCAGTGCGCCGGAACCACAGCAGCAACCGATGGCACCGAAACAAAGACCCCAAAAGCACGTAATAGATGGAAAATCGAGATAAATTCTGAGGGAGGACAGAGTAGTGGGAGGAACGGCAAGATGGCGAACAGGAGAACTCAGAATCGAAACTGAAACAGCAACATGGAGGAAAAGGGGCTCGATAACAAGCGACGGAGCCAGCACCAGCGCCAGTACCGATAACCTGCTCCAGTAAGTCAAGATACCAGCCAGCCTAACCCTAAAAACAACAAGCTGGTGAACATATGATCCCCCTCCCCCAAGGATCGGAGGCCGCTGAAAGACACCCGCATTACATCCCCCGGGGCAGGCGCTACATCACTCCGGGCAGGCGCTGCATTACTCCGGGCAGGCGCTACATCTTCCCGGGCAGGCACTTCATCCCCCCGGGCAGGCGCTACATCCCCCCTGGCAGGCGCTACATCACCCCGGGCAGGCGCTACATCCCCCGGGCAGGCGCTACATCACCCCGGGCAGGCGCTACATCACCCCGGGCAGGCGCTACATTACCCTGGGCAGGCGCTACATTACCCTGGGCAGGCGCTACATTATCCCGGGCAGGCGCTACATTACCCTGGGCAGGTGCTACATTACCCTGGGGGGGTGCTACATTACCTTGGGCAGGCGCTACATTACCCCGGGCAGGCGCTACATTACCCTGGGCAGGCGCTACATTACCCTGGGCAGGGGCTACATCACCCCGGGCAGGCGCTACATTACCCCCGGCAGGCGCTACATTACCCTGGGCAGGCGCTACATTACCCCGGGCAGGCTCTACATTACCCTGGGCAGGCGCTGCACCTCCCAGCTTCCCCAGCGGCCGCCGGGAATACCGAGACTTGATCTGATCGTATAGGTGAGCTGACTGCAATTAATTAGAGCTGCCCCGTCAACCACTGACTCCCACCTCAGCCTTGAGGGAAGGAAAGCGGTGAATAACTGCTCGACCGACAACAGCGCCATTGCAGTGGCGATCGAGGCTGTGCCCTGGGTCCCTGAAGTAGCTGCTGGGCGGGCTCACACTCCGTGCGACTGCATAGGGCTACCAGAACATGGACCGGCGCCTTTGAGTACTGGGCTGAGCGGGGGAGCAGAAAGGATCGCCTGCAGCCGGGAGAACCCCTGGGGGTGCAGATGTAGATACCGGCGGTGGGGGATCAGACGCGGAGGAAGGCATCCCGCTTATCATCCCGTTGCTTCCCGCGCCATTGGAAGCCGCAAGGGGGAGTCCCGCTGTGAGACCAGGGGACCGACAGAGCACCACACAAGTGAGGCGCGAGAGCAACACCAGGCTGTGCCCCAATTTTATGCGCTAGTGATGTTTGTGCCCTTCAGTGATGCACGCACAGCATGCCTGACCCCAAGATGGCGGCCTTGCCTAGATCGGGCATCAACAGAGGAGCCGATTTTAATGCATAAGGTTCCATGTGCGCAGGGCCTGGTGCACTGATGTAAGAAGACTCCCCCTGAATTTCAGATACTGTTGGCTGAGGCCGCATGTGAGGCCTAGAGCGGGTGAGTGCAGGGCCCATATTCGATTTTGGCCTGAGATACTGCTGCTGGTATACCGGTGCCTCTCCCTCCCCTTCCAATGATGTTTTAGGCACCTTGACGTGGGGGTTGGAGGTGAGGCGCGCTCCCGGGACGGTGGCTTGGGACACCTGGGGGGGCTCCGGCGCAGTGAAGGAGCATTGCCGCCCCTCCCCCTCCACGAACTGCCATCTTGAAACACTGTAGGCCTAGTACACGGCGCGGCCTTTACAGGACAGCGACCAAGCGCCATTCTGACTGCACCTTCTGGGCGGCGCTGGTGCCTGCGGCTGGTGGGGATGATCGGGGCTGGCTTAGGGGAGCACTGCCGCTGGAGAGTGAACACAGTACCTACCAGGGCAGATGCAGTGCTGTGTCTGGTCCGGAAGCCCGTCTGAGAGACATCGAGACAATTTGAGGCTTCTACAAATTTGGATTGATGTTTGTTATTATGCTTTTCCAAAAGCTTGCTGTGAAGGGGGAGCTGAGAATTGAGGAGATAGTTGGATACATCATCTATAGGAGCCTTGATATTTTTCCGGATGGGAATGATCTGCGCTGCTTTCCATTCTATTTTGAAGGGTTAGCTGCGTACTTTGGGAAGATTCAGTGCTCTATTGTCCCTTCAGACAGTGTGTTCACAGAGGGGGTGATTGGGGGTTTTAAACTGAATTACTGTGGTTTACTTGCTTACTTTCTGGTTTTTCCCCGCTGTGGTGCTTCCACACCCCAACCATCCATCTTATTTCCCCCTTTCCAGGCCCCCCATGCCCAGAACCTGGATGCCTGACCCTAAGATGGCGGCCTTTGCCACCAGGCAGTGCTTAGAACAGAAAGAGGAATTCTTTCAAATCTTTGATGGCCATCTTGGATTGGGCAACCCCCCCTTTTGGTGCTTCCTCTTCCTCTATTAAAAACAAAAGAGGTATGCACACATGCTGCTTCTCCCCTGTACCTTTCTACCTGTTTCCAGCCTTGTCGGGTATCTACCTTTGGTCCTGATTTGACCTCACTCCTATTGGTTTCACTCTCATTGATTTCCGGAATTTGCGCACCCCTTTTATTTCACCTCTTTGCGCCTTCACTATCCTAGTGGCCCCCTTTTTCTGTCCACTACACCACATCTTCACCTCATCTCCTTATCATGGCTTCCAGTCGAATTAGGTCTGGAATCAATTGTTTCAAAGTAATTTATCCCCCTTAGATGTCCAAAGCACAAGCTAAATCGTTCAAGCATAACATCATTGAACAATTTCCAGATTCCCTCTTTGTTGACCAATTCCATAATGGGCGCCTAGGTAAGATTAAAAATGACTTCATCTTCTTCACTAATGACATCCCTTACTGGTCCTCCAGCTTCTCCAATTCCTTCAACGTCTCCTCCTCCTCCTCTTTTCCGCATGGGAAGCGGTTAAAAATTTCTCCCTCCACTTGCTTTAATGGCTACCTCACCAGTACTCTTTATAACAATGGCACTACCATGATCCAAGCTTCTGACACCTGTCTCTCTCTCTTTGACCACATCTTCCACTCCCTTCGTCCCACCCCTGCGACTACTATCTCTCTAGATTCTTCCTCTTCTTCATCTTCTAGCTCGTCTACTTTCTCCATTTCTCCCCCCTTGACCCCCACACATTCCTTCAGACCACTCTCCCGGGAGTCACAGGTTGACCCTTTATCCACCCCTTTTCTCGTTCCCTCCCCTCCCATTCTGCTACATTCCCAACGGGACCTCCCCGTTACCTTATCTGCTTTACACCCCACTTCACCTCTACATCCTGCATCTCCTCATTATTCCACTGCCTTCTCCCACCCCCTTACTCCATTATTCCTTCCCATTTCCCCCCGATTTAATCCACCTTTCTTACAATCTGAACTACCTACCAACTCGCCTTACCCTCTCCCCTCCCTCCCCTCTTCACCTCACCCCTTTCCGCTCTTCCCCTTTTCTCGTACCCTCAATTCTGTTCTTACTTCTCCCATCTCTCTTCAACCTTCTCTCCTCCCTCCCATGCCTCAAATCCCTGCCTCCCCTTTTGGTAATCCCATCATCTTCCCTCCCACTGATCTCACATCTCCTATCACCCCACATCTTACATTCCCCCCTATGCTTCACAACCCTGTTTCCCCTCTTGGTAATTCCTCCCTCTTCCCTCCCTCTGACTGCACAGTCCCTCACTCCTCCCACAACTTTCATTTTGCTCGACCCTCCCCACTCTGCCTGGTGCCTTTACCCCTACATTCACCTTTCATTACCCATGGCACCTGGCCTGCACCCTCTCTCTTCTCCCCACTCCTATGGCCCCCCTTTGACCTCCCTCCCTCTTCTACCTGTTCAGCCCCTTCTCCTCTCATCTCACCGTATCCATGGCCTTCCCATAACCCCACTCCTTCCCCCCTCCTCCTCCAGCCATCCATTTCTACTTCTCAACTTTCTCCTCCTATGTATGATCTCTATTCTACACCTCTACTCAACACCAGTAAAAATATCACAGTAACTCTATTCACTCCTTTCTACCGCTTTCTTCCCCCCTCAGACCCTTGCATCACATCTCTATCCCCAGTCCCTCACAGCCCACTGTCCTCCTTCGCCTACTTCAATTCCTCCCCCACCTTCGCACAGTCTCCCTGGTCCCCCACTTCCTCCTGTCTTCCTTCGCCTAGGCCACTCTCTCCCTTAACCATTGAGCCACTCTTCACTCCTTGCTCAGCACACCTCTCTCTGGAAACTAAACTTGATTCTCTCATCTCTTCCATTTCCCAGCTTGAAGCGCCAATTTTACTCTTATGTGCTAAGATATCCCTCCCTCCTAATATCCTCCAGAGGAATTCCTTGCTCCCGCACCCCAATAGAACCAACCACAATCTGTCCCCCATAGACATCACCAACTTATTGGCTACCTACAAGACCATCAATGTCAATTCCCCTCCACTCGCCTCTCCTAACAACTCTACTCAATTTCTCATTCAGACCATCTCTTCCTTCAGAACTTACCAGCCTCCCCCTCAAGGGGCACCCTCATTCAAGAATCTAATCCCTATCCCCCTCATCAGTCCAGATACTCAGATCACCAAAACAGTTACGTCAGAGCTACACTGTATGCTCCATAACTACAGATCTGCAACCAAACACAAACTGGAAATCTCCGACACTATCACTCACCACAATTTCGTCATGCTCTTTCTCACTGAGACCTGGTTTACTGACTTCTCTCACACTTCTTTTGATCTTTTGTTACCTGCTGACTACTCTATCCTCAGAAACGACAGACAGAACAGGCAAGATCAGGGGAGGTGTTGCGATTATCTACAGAAACGCCCTCCAAATTAAAATCTTTCACACCACCCTCTTTTGCACCTTTGAATGCCTTTCCCTAGAACTCCAAGTTTAACATGGCTCACCCTTCAGGTTCCATATCATCTACCACCCGACTGGTAATTGCTCTTCCTTCATTGACGAATTTATCGACTTCATTAGTGACCAATATTCACAAAGCGACAAGCAGATCTTCCTAGGTGATTTCAATCTCCACTGGGGCTCCGTGGAAGACTCGGCTGCCAACAAGCTTGCAACCTTTCTCTCAGCTAACAATCTTGCCCAACACTGCTCGGAAATTACACACGCCAAGGGCTCAATTCTGGACCTTGTGATATCCAAATCAGACCAGATTACCACTGCTTCACCCATCCGTGTTGACTGGTCTGACCATTTCCTCATTCCCTTCTTTTTTCACCTCTCTCACATTTTAACTCTCGGCCAACCTAAAAGAGCCTCCACGTGGTTCCGCAACACAAAAAACATTGATCTTGAGATTCTATGTGATTCTGCTATGCGTTCACTTCCTAGTCTAGACCCCAATACGGGTGTCACCGATCTGACACCCCTTTGCCTCTCAATCCTTGCAGTCAAAATGGACAAGGTTGCTCCACTCCAAAGCAAAAGGAAAAGACCCACCCCATGTTATCGATATTTGTTGTGCGCACAGCTGCTCCAGCAAAGGAGCGTCCTGGCGCAATGACAAGGTAGGACATAACATAACTGGAACTAAACAGGGAAGACCACTAGGAAGACGGACTAAAACAAAAAAGTTTTAATAGCTTTCCGGAAAAGCATAAGGTCCTCCAGCAGGCGGATTTCAACCGGAAGGGAATTCCAGATGGTTGCAGCTTTAACACTAAAAGAGCGTCCACCCGCCCGGCAGCTCCTTGGTTCAACAAAGTTCTCTATGACGAAAGGAAAAACCTCAGAATCTTGGAGAAGCACTGGAGACATTCTCCATCCACCTACAACCTCTCTCTTTTACGCTCAGCAAGATTCATTTTTTTTTTTATATTTATTATTTTCCATGTTGCACACACCTTTATGCATTTTACATTGTTCAGCATTATTACTTCATGCTTCATAGCTAGATGAGCTCTGTTGCAAGATATACAAACATTTCATTAGACATTTCCACCATCATTATTTATATTTCTTACTTTACCACCATTAAACATTAAGCCCTTCTTGGGTCTACCTGCGGCCCAAGTCCTTCCTTCCACCTACTTATGGGTTGCCATATTCTTAAGCCTAATGTCCTTCCCCTTTTCCCTTTTCGTGCATAAATATTCTTCTCCATATTATATGCATTCAACAGGTTAGCCAGCCAGGTTTGTAGTGCCGGGTTTTTTTTTGGATCAAGCCATGCCCTTGCTAGGGTCAATCTGTATACTGACATTGCCACAAACAGAAATTCCTGCTGTGTATCAGCTCCTTCCGTACCCAGACATAAAATTATCCGAGCTGGGCTAAGTTTAATTTGGATCCCCAATGATCTATCCAGAAAACCCTCGATGTCCCTAACTAGCGTATGTAGTTGAGGACAGGTAGCAAATATGTGAATACTATCAGCTTCACTAGCGTTGCATCGGGGACAATTGAAACCCATGGTACCGCCCTATTTAGCTATCTTGAAAAGGGGGTGGTGATGAACAGAGTGTCTGAATTAAGCAGACCACTCTTACCCAGTCAAAAGATCAGGGCTTGATCCATCACCGTTATTTAGCTCACTGCCCCATCCCAGCTCAGAACCTGGCTATATGCAAATTAGTCTGTCCCTGACCCAGTGCATCATGGGAACAGGGCAGACCAAACTACCAAGCCAATTCTTCACCAGAAAGGAGACAAGCTACCGGGGACCGGTTTCTGGCATTTCAGCCTCGTCGGCCCGGCTTGCTTGAATCCTGATGGAGCAGTGAGCAAGGGACTCATGTCTGAGTATACCCTGCCACACCTATAGTGGCCAAAAACGATTCAGAAAAGGGGGTGGTGATGAACAGAGTATCTGAATTAAGCAGACCACTCTTACCCAGTCAAAAGATCAGGGCTTGATCCATCACCGTTATTTAGCTCACTGCCCCATCCCAGCTCAGAACCTGGCTATATGCAAATTAGTCTGTCCCTGACCCAGTGCATCATGGGAACAGGGCAGACCAAACTACCAAGCCAATTCTTCACCAGAAAGGAGACAAGCTACCGGGGACCGGTTTCTGGCATTTCAGCCTCGTCGGCCCGGCTTGCTTGAATCCTGATGGAGCAGTGAGCAAGGGACTCATGTCTGAGTATACCCTGCCACACCTATAGTGGCCAAAAACGATTCAGAAAAGGGGGTGGTGATGAACAGAGTGTCTGAATTAAGCAGACCACTCTTACCCAGTCAAAAGATCAGGGCTTTTCATCACCACCCCCTTTTCTGAATCTATTTAGCTATCTTGGCGGGGGTATGATAGAGTGAATACAGAGTTTTATAATGTTGTGACTGCATGGAGGATGAACACAATATAGTACGGCCTAGGTCCAGTGATTCCTTAAACCACCCTACTTCCACGCTAAGTTTTTCCGCCCATTTATTACCCATTTTTCCTAAGTCGTCAGTTTTCCCTTTAACCAAACAGGCATAAAAGGACCTAATGGTGCGATCCCCCAAAAGTCTAATTTTTTCCAGTATCTCATTCTTACTCACTCCAACTGTCCCCCCTGATTTATTATTAAAAAAACTCCTGACCTGGAGGTACTTGAAGAAGCCTCTATTATCGATACCATGCTTAGTTCTTAGATCTGCAAACTGTACCATACCCTCTGCATCGAATAAGTCCCCAATCTGGACAATACCGCTGTTTACCCATTTTAACATTACTTCATCTGCGAAGATTGCTTGAGGAAATGACCTGTTTTTATAGAGTCTAATATATCTGTTGTATTTCCCCAGTTTACTTCTTTTCAAGAAGTCAATCCAAATCCTAACAGCAGCGGAAACTGTCTTGAACCTGGTTCTTTTAAAGTAGCCAAAATCAATACAATTTAAAAAGCAGTTTCCCGCATCTGTCCCTAACACAGTAGCATATACTTTCGTAGACAGGTTATTAACTCTTTGATCCAAATCTGTTCCTCCTATTAGCCCTTGTATATATTGTAGAGCTGCTGCCATGTAGTATAACCTGAAGTCCGATGCTCCCCACCCCCCCCCTTTCTCTTGGGAGGGTGATATATCTATATGCCCTACGCGTTTTCCCATGTGCCCAGATGAATCTGTTACTGGAACCTACTCGACACCACAGCCCCAGACGTCGCCTTCTTCACGGAAACCTGGATGAACGCCTCCTCAGCGCCCGACATCGCCATCGCCATCCCAGACGGCTACAAGATCATCCGAAGGGACCGCATCAACCACACCGGAGGAGGCATCGCCATCGTCCACAGGAACACCATCCGCATCACGACCAACACCGACGACACCCTCGCAACCGCCGAGCACCTGCACTTTCAGGTCCACATCAACCCCAAGACCACCCTCAGAGGCACCCTCATCTACAGACCCCCGGGACAACGCACACAATTCAGCGAAGACATCGCCGACTTCATCAGCCCGCACGCCCTCTGCTCCGCCGACTACATCCTCCTAGGGGACCTCAACTTCCACCTGGAGAACAACAACGACCGCAACACCACCACCCTGCTGGACAACCTCGCCAACCTGGGACTCAAGCGGCTGGTCACCACCCCCACCCACTACGCCGGACACACACTCGACCCCGTCTTCTCATCCAGCAAGGACATCGCCTTCAGCCACGCCACCGGACTCCACTGGACCGACCAAGCAGCGTCCACTTCAGCTTCGGAAGGACCACGATCCACCACCACCAGCAACAGGTGGCACGCAGGAGCTGGAACAAGATCACAGCCGACCAGCTCGCGACCTCCCTGAGCATGAACCCTCCCACCAGCACAACGAACCCTAGCCAGGCGGCCACCCACCTCACAAAGTGGATCAGCGACTGCGCAGACGAGCTCGCCCCCCTGAGGACCCCGCCTAGCAGACCCGGTAGCAAGAAAACCCCATGGTTCACCGACGAACTCAAGAGCTCCAAGAAGAACTGCCGAGCCCTCGAGAGAACCTGGCGCAGAGACCCAACACCGGACAACATGACTGCCCTCAAGCTCGCCACCCGAAAACACCACCAACTCATCCACGCCACCAAGAAAACTGCATTCAAGGAACGACTGGACAACAATGCACACAACAGCAAGGAACTCTTCAACATCGTCAAAGAGCTCTCCAACCCCAACGCCGGAAACAACGACATCACCCCTTCGCAAGACCTCTGCAACTCCCTCGCCTCCTACTTCCACAACAAGATCGCGGACATACACAACAGCTTCAGCACTCAACCGACGAACGCCACAACCGAACCACCGCCCCCTACCACCACCCTCCACGCCTGGACTCCGATCAGCACCGAAGACACCGTCCGCACGATGAACTCCATCCACTCCGGATCTCCGACCGACCCCTGCCCTCACCACGTCTTCAACAAGGCCGACGCTGTCATCGCACCCCACCTGCGGGACATCATCAACACCTCCTTCAACACCGCTACCTTCCCGGAGAGCTGGAAGCACGCCGAACTCAGCGCCCTACTCAAGAACCCATCGGCCGACCCCACCGACCTCAAGAACTACCGCCCCATCTCGCTGCTCCCGTTTCCTGCAAAAGTCATCGAGAAGACCGTCAACAAGCAGCTGGCCGCCTTCCTCGAGACGAGCGGATCCCTCGACCCCTCGCAGTCTGGCTTCCGGACCAACCACAGCACCGAGACCGCCCTGATCGCAGCCACCGATGACATCCGAGCGCTGCTTGATAACGGAGAAACAGCGGCCCTCATCCTCCTCAACCTCTTCGCGGCCTTCGACACTGTCTGCCACCGTACCCTAGTACAACGCCTCAGCAACGTCGGAGTCCAGGAGAAGGCACTGGAGTGGATCATCTCCTTCCTCGCCGGAAGAACACAGAGAGTCCGCCTCCCTCCATTCAGATCTGAAGCCACCGAAGTCATCTGCGGCGTTCCTCAAGGCTCCTCGCTCAGTCCAACCCTCTTCAACGTCTACATGAGCCCCCTCGCAGACATCGCACGCCAGCTCAACCTCAACATCATCTCCTACGCGTACGACACCCAGCTGATCCTCTCCCTCACCAACGACCCCGTCACCGCCAGAGCCAACCTTCACGAAGGGATGAAAGAGGTAGCCGAATGGATGAAGAACAGCCGCCTGAAACTGAACTCGGACAAGACGGAAGTCCTCATCCTGGGATCCTCACCCGCCGCTTGGGACAACTCCTGGTGGCCCCCGCCCTAGGCAGCGCACCCAAACCAACGGACCACGCACGCAACCTGGGCTTCATCCTGGACTCCTCCCTCTCCATGACCAGACAAGTCAACGCCGTCTCCTCGTCGTGCTTCAACATCCTGCGCATGCTACGTAAGATCTTCCGGTGGATCCCCACCGAGACCAGGAAGACGGTCACCCAGGCCCTCGTCACCAGCCGTCTGGACTACAGCAACTCCCTCTACGCCGGAACCACCGCCAAACTCCAGAAGAGACTCCAGCGGATCCAGAACGCCTCAGCACGACTCATCCTGGACATCCCCCGTCGCAGCCACATCTCCGGACACCTGAGAAACCTGCACTGGCTACCGGTCAACAAGAGAATCACCTTCCGTCTCCTCACCCACACACACAAAGCCCTACACGACCAAGGCCCAGGATACCTCAACAGCCGCCTCAACTTCTACGCTCCCAAACGCCAGCTTCGATCGACCAGCCACGCCCTCGCTGCCGTCCCCCGCATCCGAAGAGCCACCACAGGGGGACGGTCCTTCTCCTACCTCGCCGCCAAGACATGGAACTCCCTCCCCACCCACCTCCGCCTGACCCAGGACCACCTCGCCTTCAGGAAGCAACTCAAGACCTGGCTGTTCGAGCAGTAGCGGACCCCCCTCCCCCAGCGCCTTGAGACCCTCTGGGTGAGTAGTGCGCTATATAAATGCGATGATTGATTGATTGATTGATTGATTACATATTGCCTCTAGTGTATTAAACCAACTGTTCTTAAAGAATAAAGGGAACGATCTAAAAAAATAAAGAAATTTGGGGAGAATCAGCATCTTAATAACGTTGGTACAGCCCATCAGCGATAGGTGTAAGTTGTTCATCCTTATTAGATCCGTTTTTACTCTTGCCATCAGTGGAGCCATATTTATCTTTACCACCATATCAAGGTTTGCTGATATTGCCACCCCCAAGTACACGGCTGAACCAACTACCCTAGCGTCATTACACATAGAGTATCAATTTTCAACAATTTGTGTCTTAGAATTGTTCAGTTTGTATCCAGAAATTTGACCAAAACAATGAGCTTCGGCTTCAATCTCCCCAATAGCAGAGGAGGGGTTAGGTGTCAAAATGGCAACGTCATCCGCATACGCAAGAGTTTTTATTGCGCAGCCGTTTATATTCATTGCCGGAATCTGGGGATTCTGTTCCAGCCTACGCAGATAGGGATCCAAGTATAGCGCAAACAGCAGGGGGGATGACGGGCAGCCCTGCCTGGTCCCTCTGCAGATCTTGAGTGCTGCTGAGTATCCCCTATTGACCCTAATCTTAGCCATTGGGTTAATATACAGGGTCTGTATGGCCTTGATGAAGCCCTCCCCAATTCCACTCCACCTCATGGCTGACCGTAGGTATCCCCAGGAGACCCTATCAAATGCCTTTTCTGCATCTAGAAACAGCGCTGCCATGGGGTCTCCTAGGGTACCTGCTGCATCAAACATGGTAATGACCTGTCTGACGTGCTGTGTTGTTCCTTTTCCTGGGATAAATCCATGCTGAGAGGGACTAACTAAACCCTCAACCACCGCTGCTAATCTTTTAGCCAGTATCTTTGAGTAGACCTTGACGTCAGCGTTCATCAACGTAATTGGGCGGTATGAGCCTGGTTCGGTTATGGGTTTACCCTTCTTTGGTATTACGATGATGTTGGCTGCACCCCAGGACTCAGGGACGGATTCACCCTTTTGTGCCATCACCATGATATTAAACATGTCCCCTATGATCACTGTTTGAAATATTTTAAAGAATTCCACCGGGATCTGGTCCGGCCCTGCTGCTTTCCCAGAGGGAAGACTGCCGAGAGCAGTGGCCAGTTCCTCTAACTGGAATTCAGCATCTAACTCCTCCTTTTCGGCTACGGAGAGAACCGAAGGAGGCGCCTCGCTCAGATATTTTTCTATCTCTTCCGTGCTTGCTGTTATGTCTGAGGAGTAGAGATCTGTATAGAACTGTTTAAAGACATCCCTTACCTGTCCTAGCTCTGTTACCATATTTCCTTGAGTATCAGCAATTTCTTTAATATCTGCTGCTGCTACTCTCTGCCTAGTCCGCACAGCTAGAATATGTCCCACCCTTTCACTGAGCTCATATGCGTTCTCCCTATTAGCCAGATATTTCTCAGCCGTCTTTTGGGCAACTCCTTCCAAGGCGTCTGCTCTAAGCGATATTAGTTTAAGGACGTTTTGTTCTATTGGAACCTGTTGTTGAATAGCTACTGGTAAATCTTCTTCGGCCCTCAATAGGTTTAGTCGTATTTCTTCTGTCTTCCGTTTCTCTTTTTTTTGTGCGGACAATACAAAGCTTAGTGTCTCCCCTCTAACACTGGCCTTAAAGGCGTCCCATACTACCCCTGGAGGTGCTGTCCCTCTATTTATGTCCCAGAAATCCTTGATCCATTTTGTCATGTATACCCGATATCCATTATCTTGCAGCAACGCCCTTTCAAAGGTCCATTGCACCTCTTTTTTATGGGAATGCCCTAGTCTTGACGTCAAAACCAATGGGCTATGATCAGATATAATTCGAGGTTGTTTTTCAATTTTTGAATCAGCGATTAGACTATTTGAAATTAGGAAGTAGTCGAGTCTGACCAACACCTGGTGAGGAGCGGAGAAGAAAGTGCTACAATCTAAGTTCGGATGCCATTTTACCCAGGGATCATCCAACGAATTATGCGTCGCCATATCCGACAGTGCCCTAAACATTTTCCTTTTCCTGCCTACATATTGCGACCCTGGCTGCAAGAATGAGCTAATTGGGTCATGCAGATTAAAATCACCGCAACATACAATTGGCTCAGGCCATTGTGCCAATTCCACATCCAGGTACTGAAATACGTCTGGATCATCCTCTGTGGACCCATATATTGTCGCTAAGGTGATCGTCTCCCCCTTGAAGGCTATCTCGATCAGCACCCACCTCCCCCATTGATCTTCTTTTTTCCTCTTTATAATTGTGTCACTACTCCTGCCCAGCACCGCCACACCTCTAGTTTTGGTCCCTTGATTTGATTTTGCCATAACTTCAAACCCTAATTGGCCCAACAGGTATGCATTGGTACCCTCTATGTGGGTCTCTTGCAGACAAACTAGATCAACATGCAATGTTCTGAGTAGTGCTGCTACCTTGAACCTCTTTTTTTGCTCATTGAGCCCACATACATTTATTGAGGCTATTCTACATGCCATATAGCTTTAGTACTTTCGACCCTATGCTGATAATTGTCTGTTTTATCTTTACTTTGCTTTGTATCTTGTATTCCTTTCCCTACCCAAACTTGTAATGCCAGTAACAAAACACCATATCCTTGTGCAACATTTCTGCCCTTTCCCCTCCAACCCCCTCCCACCCCTGCTATCCCCCCCTTTTTCACACCCCGTGCCCTACCCTCTCTGTGCTCCCCCCACCCACCTCACCCCTCCCCATTGAGACGCCCTGGGTATAGAGTTCCCAGGTGTGGTTGACAGTTAGGGCAGTACGTATCAGACGTGCCCCGCGGCCCGGAATCAAAGAGATGTATTCCCTACATCTCTTTGGTACATAAATATAACCTCTGCCTTACAATATAGGTTCTACTCAATATACTTATTTTAATGACATGCAAGAGTTATGGCCTGCGTTTTGAGATTTTGTCGTTTGTTTATTCATTTAGAAGGCTTTCAGGGGTTTTGCTATTTGCCAGCGTTCTGGTTTGTGTTCCCCACGATTTCGTTCAGATAGGATTCTGCTTGCACTTCACTGGTAAAGCTTTTAGTGGTGCCTTTTATAGATTATTTTTAATCTTGCTGGATTTTGAAGAAATATCTTTCCCCATTTTGTTCGAATGGAGTAATCAACTGCCTCATCCTCCACCGGCGTTCTACCGTCGCGTGAGCAAAATCTGGGCGCACGAAGAAGGAGAAGTCGCTGAATTCCTTCTTCCTTGAGGGCCTCGCAATGTCATAAATGGCTTCTCTTAGCCTAAAGTTTCCAATGTTGACCAGCATTGCTCTAGGATACTGTGCTGGCTTCTGACTGCGTTTTGGGAGTGCCAGGGGAAAGTGATGTACCCGTTGAAGTTCAGTGTTCATATCCCAGCTTTCAAGCTCCGGAAAGGCTGTCTTTACCAGGTTGGTCATGTACCCCCTCGGATCATCTTCCTCAACTCCTTCGGGAATACCTAGAAAGCGAAGATTGTTCCTCCTGCCTCTATTCTCTAGGTCTTTGACTTTTTGCATCAAGTCCTTGATGACTCCTTCATGCTCTGCCCCTTGCTTCTGAAGTTTGCTGAAGTCAGACTCTAAGTTTTCGGTGCGAGACTCTACAGAGGCCATTCTGTTCGATATTTCTGAACATGTTTGGTCTACTTTTTCGACGGCTCCTCAAAGTTCCTGGATTGCAGCATGATTCCTGTTACTATCGTTCTTAACGTCTCTGTGAAAATGCTTGATTGAATTTAGAACTTCACATAAAGAGGGCTCCCTCCTATTTTGCATATCACAACCCTCTTCACTCGGCAATGGGCTGCTTTTCTTTGGCTCTTGCCAATGTTGGCTGTGTGATTGTTGTTCTCTTGATACCCTTGAGGCTGAGCCTATCTGAGAGCGGCTACTCCTGTGTTTGCCATGCTCCATGTTGCCTCCGGGATCTGTGGTTTCTTCGCCAGTTGATTGACGGTGCCTTCTGTGCCTTGTTCTTCTTTTTCCCCATTCATCTTTTTTTCCCCTTTAGAGATAATATCTTGGGTGAATGACCGTGGCACGCCCAAGACTGTGGTATCTGCAGCCTCCAAGATTGTTGTCGATATTTTGTATGTTGCACTCCTCTCTCCTACCTCGGCAGCCTCTCCTTCCTCTTCTTTCTCTTCCTCCTCATTTGAGCTGCTTGTTGCACTAGAGATAGACACACCAGTCTCGTAGATCTCTGATCCAGAATCCCCACTTGATATTTCAGATTCTAGAGGCAGCTCGTGTTTTGGGGAGGATGTCTGTGCTTCCGACGGGAGACGTTTGGTCTTCGGGTTTTGGTTTAATGATGGGGGCGAGGATACTCTCCTTATAGGGATCCTTAAATTTGCGCAAGACTTTTCAGGCACTTTTTCTGTCATTAGTTCAGTGCCAACTCCCGCATTTTTTTGAGCACTGTTTGTATCAGAAATAAGACCCATACTGTGCCTTCGTGCTTCCTGGTGATCATTCTGATTCCTTTTGTCTACTGGAATCGCCAGATTGTGATACTGTTTTTTAAGTATTTTCTCCTGATTGTCTTTAGGGATCGGGCTAAATATATTTGATATCCTCGGCTGAGAGTCTGGCTGCTGCCCAGTGCCCTTAGCAGTTGCTTTCAAGTTCTTTATCGTCTGCAATCTCCTTGCTTTATTTCCAGCAGGTTCTCACTGTCTTTATCCATCTCATCAGCCACCTTGTTTTTTTCTTGGTTTTTACTTTTCCCTTTCTCCTTTAACTTGTCGGATTCTTTTTCCGGCCTGGTGTCGTGCTTCTGTTCCAAAATTGTATCTGCTTTTTTCCCTTGGTTTTGTTGCAATCCTTGCCTGACGGCCTTTCAGTGCTACTCCTGTCGTTTTTTCCCCTCCCAGATTGCACTCTTTGGCTTTAGTTGCTCTAGTTTCTGGCCTTCGATTAGGTTCCTTTGTTACCTTGGGTTTATCTGTGGTTTGTTCCTCTACAGCATCCCCTGTAACTTCTGGACCATCTTGAGCATCCGGATGGCCTTGATATTTCTCTTGGGCCAGATCTAGGTCTTTATCCTGCTCCATAACTGCTGGGCATTTGCGTAGGTGGTCAGCTAGTTCGCCGGTCGTGTTTAAGGGCATAGCGGGCATAGTGAGCATACCAGGTGGCCCCTCTACTCCCGTTACTGTTGCCATATTATTTGGATCGTTCTCTTGGGACCGAGGATGAGCCAGCTGTAGATATATGCCTACTTTGACATGTATTTTCAGATTCCACCGTTTCACCTTCTTAGTTGCGGGGAACAATACAGTTTTTGCACTATGGTTTTAATTTAGTGGTACAGGTAGTGTAGGCAGTGTAGGCAGTGCTGTCAACGCAGGCTGTACCAGCTGTACAGGCTATACAAGGTTCGAGATTTTTAAATAACTTTGAGGGTTTTGTGGGCTTTGAGGATATTGAAGGCTGCTCTGGTCTTTGTGACTGTAGAGTTGATAGCCAGATTGCTTCGCCCCCAGTCCCCACTCTCCTCTCCTCTGCTGCTAACTCTCACTAGATAGACGCTGTCGATTTTTGGAGGGATCGTCTCCGTTGTTGCAGCCCTTTGCTCATCAATTAATGGTACATACCCAGCCCCCTCCAGCGTGGCTCTCCCCTTTTTTTTTTACAACAATTCGCGTCTATCTCCTGCTATCCCCTGCTCTTTTTTTTTTTTTATAGTCAGTACTCTCGCAGTTAATAGCGTTTTATTAGCACTAAAACAGTTTTGTTATCCTCATTATCCGTGCGACGGCCGTAAAAATCGAGCGCCTAGTACCTGTCGAGTGGATGGTTTCTTCCCCCTCTGCCGGCGTTCTGTCAGTCGTCCGTTCTTCCGGTCCCCCAGCAAGGCAGCAAAGCAGGACCGCCGTCGTCGTTGTTTGGAGAGCTGCCAGGAGTGCCGTCATCACGAGGGGCCAGGAACCAGGGAGCCAGGGATCCAGGAAGACCAAGCAGGGAACCAGAAAGCCATGCAACCGCGCTGTCCTGCGCGTCACCACCACCGTCTGCACTAACTTTTCCACTGAGCTCAGCCGAGAGACATGGGAAGCGACAGACGCCGATTTCAGGTTGGTCTCAGATTACGAGGCTTCAGGTCATGGGTTTTCAACTGAGAATAGATAGTGTCTGAAATGAAGTAAGCGGGCACCTCTCTGCATATAGCTGCATATAGCTGCACACAGATTTCGCTAAGGAAATGATTTACTGCTAAGTGCGACTTTAGGCATTAATTGCATGGGCACTTACAGTTTCATAGATATGGGGTTTTTGTTTTGCCCAGTGCTGTTTCCGTCTATTGCGGTGATGTTGCTCGCCGTCGCACACAGTATCACTGTACAATAACCAATAACCCAGTATCCGTCTGTCTGCCTCGGGTTTCGGTGCAGCCGCAATAATCCATGATGCGTAGTGGCGGGCAAACAGAACGATGCAGAGCTATCTTCAACCCTGGCTCACGACCCTCAAAGCCTTCGAGCTACAAGATGCTCCCGTAACTCCATAAAAGATCCCCTTTCCGTGATCATACAAGCAGAAAGCAGGGAGCAGTCGTCTTGCATGACAGTCTAGCGACCATTCTCCCCATCGTAATGCAGAGATTTATCTTCTCTCTAAGCACACCAAGTCCGGGCCCACGGAGCGCTCCTCTGATCCGTCCGCTCACACTGACGCCATCTTGTCTCCCGACCCGTCAGCAAGATTCAAATACCACCAGCACATCTTCCAGGAAAAAAACATCTCATTTCAGATCCCTCCTCGATTCAGCTAAAAACAGACCCAAAAAACGTTTCGACCTCATCAAAAATACAAATTGTTCTCCCCAAACCACCAAGCCTAAGGATGCTTTAAAGAAAGCAACTGAGTTTGCTATATTCTTCGATCAAAAGGTAAAATCTCTGGTGGAACAGGTCACCCACCCCATCCCCATCAAGGAGCGAAAAGCCTTAGTCACCTAGCAGAACTTTGCCGCCATCTCGGAGGTTGATCTCCTGAAATGCATCCGCGAAACCAAACCCTCCAACCATTCTTCTGACCCCATACCCAGTGGCATCGCCATTGATTTCTATACTAACACTCTTTCCTACTGGACCAGGCTAGTCAATCTCTTCCTCAGTCAAGGATCCCTCCCAGTTGTCCTTAAAACAGGGCAGGT
The DNA here is from genome assembly GCF_964261635.1 of Lissotriton helveticus. Classification (NCBI taxonomy): domain Eukaryota; kingdom Metazoa; phylum Chordata; class Amphibia; order Caudata; family Salamandridae; genus Lissotriton; species Lissotriton helveticus. The sequence continues at coordinate 483,544,515 of NC_136059.1, read as the reverse complement.
TACCCCCCTTCTAAAAATAAACACTGCAGATTCAAATGACCTCAATAACCTCCGTCCCATCACCAATCTCCCTTTTCTTTCAAAGATCACAGAAAAATGTGTTGCAAAACAACTGTCCCAACACATTATGGACAATAATCTCCTCTACATGTTCCAGTCAGGCTTTATTCAAAATTTCAGCACTGAAATAGCCCTGCTGCAAGTGATCGATGATGCGCTGCATATTCTCGATTCAGGGGAATCGTGCCTTCTGATTCTTCTTGACCTATCTGCAGCTTTTGACACTGTTAATCACAACACCCTCCTGAACATTCTTCATCAGAGAATGGGTGTGGAAGGCTCAGTACTCAAATGGTTTGCCTCTTTCCTCTCGGACAGATCCCAAATGATTAAGATTGCGAACAGTCTCTCGTCTCCACTGGTGGTTGGTCAAGGCGTCCCTCAAGGTTCTATCCTTGCTGCCACTCTGTTTAATCTTTATCTGGAACCATTAGGGAACCTCCTAATCAAATCTGGAATCCTCTACCATCTCTATGCGGATGACACCCAAATATACCTCAAGGTGTCTTCCCCTCATGATCTCTCACTACTCAGCTCTAATCTCAGCGCTATTCACAACTGGATGTTAGTGCACCAACTCATTCTCAATCCCTCCAAAATGGAATTCCTCCTCTTATCTAGCTCTCTCTCCCCGCCTCCTGTTCAATCCTGTTTGGATCAGTTGAATCTACTCAATAGTAAACCCATCATTGTGGACTGCGCTAAATCCTTAGGTGTCATACTTGACAAAAGACTCAACCGAATCTCACACATCAATTCCATGACCAAGAGCGCACGTTATCAGGTGCGCCTTTTATGGGGATTCGTCGGTTCTTCCCGGAGAATGACCTAAAAACCTTGGTCCAATCGCTAGTTCTCTCTAGATTGGACTATTGTAATTCTCTTCTGACTGGCCTTCCCAAATCTCACCTCTCTCCCCTCAAATATGTCCTCCATTGAGCAGCTCATTTCATCTCAGGGTCCAAACGAAGTGACCACATCACTCCTATCCTGTCTTCTCTCCGATGGCTTCCCATCGAGGCTAGAGCTATCTACAAAACGGCGTGCATCACCCACAAAGCTTTGCACTCTTCCTCCCCTCACTATCTGGCGAATAAACTGAAATTGTCTGGAGGCTCAAGACCATCTCGGAATTTTGGAAAAGTTCCTTCTTGAGCCCCCCTCCTTCAAAAAGGAAAAATTGATGGCACAATCGTTCTCAGGTAATGCGGTGAGAATCTGCAACTCACCTCCTCCTTCGCTCCGTGCCATCACCTCCATCCAGTTCTTCAAAGCGGACCTCAAATCTCTTTTATTCCAAAGACACTTTCAGAACTAATTCCCCCCCTTCTCAGACTCCGCCAGGAAGTTCTTTAGTCATTGTAAATGTGTCACATATATTTATATTTTGTTTGTACATCCTGTGCTTACTGCGTTTGATTTTGTGTTCCGTTTGCCTGTGTTGTTTTGATTCTATGGCCTGCTATTTTTCGCCAGGAAGTTCTTTAGTCATGTAAAATGTGTCATTTATATTCATATTTTTGCTTCTACAGTCTGTGCTTGCTGTGCTTGAGATTGTGTTCCTTATGCTTGCGTCGCTTTGATTCTATGGCATGCTATTTTAATTTGTTCCATTCCTATAACAGTTCTCTCATGTAACGTAACTGGTTCTATTGTACAGTGCTCTGACACCTTCGGGTAAAGTCCGCGCTTTATAAGAATGCATTAAATGAATAAATACATAAATAAATAAATAAAATATCCAAAATGGCACCCGTAGACTGCGCTCAATATTCTATCACAGCACCAAAGGGCTGACAAGACACCGTGAAGCACACTCCAAACCGCAGCCCAGACATCTGCATCTTACTCCTATAAATTAGCTCTGCCCGATCACATTCCAAGCTCTTTTAATCAGCACGCAAGTACTGGTAAGGGTCCACAGGGCTTGTCCCCTTCAGCTTGCAGGATCTCATCCAGCCACGTGGTGCCCTCTAAGGGCGCTTGAATGAACCGACTTGAGAGCCTTCACCCTGATTGGCTGCCAATGAAGATGACTCGTGCGTCGGCGCGAGGAAGAGATGGCACATCACGGCAATTAAATGGCCTCGCTGGCGCAGCTCCTCTACTCAGAGGGGGGCAACAGCACAGAGGGGCTGCTTAAGCAGTAGAAGAATGTTATAGCGCTCACATCACTTGAGAATCGCTTTTCAACGCACCCCAAGTAAACAAAATCAAGGATGCACTCAATGGAACTGCGTGCACACAGTTGCCAGCACGGCAGTCTGACACAAAATATGTGTTTGTCTGAGATTAGTTCAGCAGGGATGGTATTGATTGAACAACACTAGACATGAACTATTCGCAATATGCAGCGAAAAGAAAAACAAATACCAGTACAGGCAGTGCTGTTTTTAGAGCGATGGGTTGTTTTTAAAAGGATCATAATGTTCTGAAAAAAACCATAATGAAATAGTAAAGCAAAGTTATGTATATAAACGAGTCAAAACCTACAAGGTCATGACAATATTTCTAAATCGCAGGCAGAAAATAAACAATGCAGCACTTAAGGCTCTCTAAAAGCCATTCCACTGAGTATGATATTTCTTATATGTTGGCATTAGCGATGATATTGTGATATTTTGTATTGGGTGCGTTCCTTATCAAGTAGCACCAGATAGCAGGGCACATTTATGAGTGTTGGTGAAAATGTCAAGTGGTATTTACTTATTTATTAATAGTGTTTTCTTTCGACAGGCTGCATCCGTAGTATGGGGGAAAGGATGTTGGTAAATGTGAGGAAGGGGAAGGAAGAGAAGCTCGAAATTGAGGTAGAATAGAAGGAATCACTCAACACTAAAATGGTTTATTTTTGTTTGATTTTTATGGGGGGGGGGGGTTCAGTACTGGAGCGGGTGGACTGTCAGCTCCACAATTTTCTATAACCAAAGCTCGTTTTTTATGTCTTAAATAGGACAGTCTGAGATAGCCCACATGTACTGCCTGGATGGCAGTCCTTGACAGAAATCCTGACACGCGCGGCTGCGTGATTCAGAGTCTCGTGTACTCCTTTGTTAATTTGTCGTTGTTCTGTTTGTGACTGGTCAAACCCTGCTTCACTACTCATCGTTGTAGGCCATTACAACAGGTGGTGGCATTACTCACTGCTCGCGCTCATAAAAACAGATGTACGTGTGGGGTATTGCTACATTCCTAGAGAAAAGAATAGATAGATCATTCTGTATTCCCTCCAGATGCACTCACCATTCGCTTGGGGCCAGCAAGATGTTACTTTTCTGTGTTTGCTTTGCATGCACAGGAGGCACGTGGCTGAGTCTTGTCCCTAGAGTGGAGGACCATTGTTGTGGTGCAGTCCCTGAATCAGCCAAGAGCAGCCACCAACTTCTTAATTTTTGAGATCACATCTTCAACTGAGGAAGTCTGAACGATTTCCACCTCGGTTACTTAGCATGATGATGTATCGTAGTCTGAAAATGACTACCAAAATCAGCAGTGAAACTTGTTCAATGGTCGATTACAATAACCTCAATGATAATATGTGCAGACGATCAGGACCTCCTGATGCTTAACACACAACATATATTTTTACTAGGGTTTCCACTCAGTATCCCTAGGTGTGGAAAACAGACTTTCTGTCAAAGGCGGCCTATTGTTTTGGCCACGTCTTGGGGTCGAACATGAGCAAGGTAAAAGATCCAGCCATTTAGGTTAAAAGTTTGTATAAAAGAATATAATCAACAATTTAGGAGTGTAAAACGGAGAAAAAGGTCCAATTGAAGATCTACAGTTTAAGGCAATCTTGGTGAAGAGATGATACGAACTGCCTGGCTGCTTCTGTATGCAGAATTTGAGCGTGGAGTAGGGCCATAATGTAGACAGATTGTGTAGCTGTTATTTGCAGGAGTGGAACTGGAAGATAACATATTGGCATTTACCTCTGTTACAGGTGCAAGGTGTTATGAAAAGTAAACAGACAGGCTATGGTAGTGTATTGTTTGACAACTGCAAGAAACACTCCTACAGCTGCAGGAACCACTTCTTTATCCTTGCTGGGGGTTGGGATGCAGAGCTTCAAAAAGTAACACTAAAGGTTTGTGATGAGTTCTGATGTGTAGTGCATGTTCAAGCACACGATGATGAAAGTGGAAATAGGGTATTGATGATTACCTATTTATCCACATATGGTTAGTGCTGCAAATGACCATATGTTATGGGGTGTTCCCGCAGATTTTGGCGTTGACTGTTTTGGCCTGCTGTAGAACTCTCTGCACTTCACCCCTGCTAACCAGCGGTAAATTGCCTATGCTCCCCTTTCAACATGATGAACCTGCTTGGGGCCAATTTCCAAGTTCAGGCAGACTACAGGCCTCTCAGATTGTTATTGTAAATGCTGGATTAGAACCCTAAACTGTTGAGGTGGCCACGTTTCCTACATGATATAGACTTTATGGTGGAACATTGTCCTAGGGATGACAGGGCAATGCTAATGGTCTTTCCACGTTTTTCCGCCTTAGCGATGAGAATTCTCATAGGTTTAGGTAGTTCTCCCTGCCTAATGCTCGGCAGGATCCATATTGGAAATGGCCATCTTTTGTATGATCTACCCCCAGTTTTTGCCCTTGACTGTTTTTGGCTGCCTGTGGAACTCTGTGCACTTTGCCCCTGCTAGTGAAATGCCTGTGCTCCCCCATTTCATATGAGGGAGTTGGCATACCACCAATTGGTATCTTTAACTTATGTATATTTCCCTGGTATATGCTACAGCATATACTCAGGGCCTGGAAGGTACATGTCAACAGTGGGCTGCAGCACCTATTGGGCCTCCCACTGCAGTGACAAGGCAAACACGACTGCAGGCCTGCCATGTGTAGCACAACTGTGCAGATTTGAACTGCAAATTCAACCTGTCAAAAAAAACTTTGGGACAGGCCAAGGCCCTCCTTTTAAATATTAACAGGTCACCCTTAAGTAGGCCTTACTGCCCTTTAGGCAGGATATTTGGTATATAAAAGTAGGGCCTGTAAAGGTTTAATGTTAAACATGGCCTTACAGTGAAAACATCCTAAACGTTATTTCCACTGTATCAGGGTTGGCTGCTCTATAAGAAAGCACCAGGAAACAATAATAACATTTAATATTGCTGGCTCCAGCTAGGAAATTGCTACAAAGTATATTTTTGGACTTTTTGACATATTTATGACAAGCACAATTTACTGGTGTAGTTGGATTTGTAATAAACATTTTGGCAAAGGTACTTTTAGAAAAATACCTTTGTTCTGCATAAATCCTCTAGAGGCCCATTTGCATGAGCTACAACTGTCACCCAGGAGCTGAATAGCTTCTTTGATGAGGTGTGAATTTATTCCCAGAGCTGAGACAAAGGACTTGAGTGTGGAGAGGTGTACTTGTCCTCTGGCAGGTTGGCAATCTGGGCTCTACCCAGGAACATAATTAACTTCTAAGAGGTGGAGGGCAGATGCAACAGTCCCCTGGGCCTGTACCCTCCTTTTTACCTCTGGTCATCTCGGTACCAATCCCATTTGGATAAAAGTTGTCCCAAGAACAGGTTTTGGGTGACCACAGAAAAGGGCCTGCTTATTTATCAAGCCACATCTATAGGATGGGCACAGGAGATGGGAGATTCTGACACATTGGTTTAAACAAAGAAAGGAAGGGAAAATGTGGAATTGTTTAGCACACATGAAATGCTGCAAATGTGGAGAGGGTTAACCATGGGAACTTCCACCCCATTGGCTTGGGAGTGGCCCGAAGTTGCGCCCACCCACAGGCTGGCACCAGGTATAAATGTGCCACCCTCCGTACCCTCCTCATAACCCTTCCTGGACCTCTGGAATAAAAGATGAGACTGTACTGTCTGGCTGTAACCTGAGAAGAGTCCTCAAGATCTGCTCTCCCTATTGTACCCAGGCCCAAGAAGTGGATTCCAAGGGTCATAAGGCTGAATGAACTCCTGTTCAAAGTACAGGGGCACAACAAGCTACAAGCCTTTTCAGAAACTGCCGATCTAGGCAGTTCTAACTGAGCCTGCCTTGGACACTATTGCTGGCCACTGCTGAAGTGAATCTTGACCCCCCCTACAAATTCCCAGGTGCTGTTCCCAAGGTACTGGACAGTTAGCTGGTGTCAAAGTGCACTACTTCTAACAAATTCTGAAACCTGGTCTTTAGAAGCTTTTTGGTGTCCAATACCTCAGGAGCACTGGGAGCAACCTGCCAAGCCGATCCAATGAAGGTATGTTGCTTCTGGGCCAAAGATTCAGATTTCTCTTCCTCAGAGTTTTTCCACAGCTGCAAATCCAGTTAAGCAGGACCTTGCAGAGAAGGTGTTTTACCCCATAGAGTCCTTTTCAAAGACACCCTACAGCCTTGCCTCGTTGGAAGTATTCAAGGTCCCGAAAAGTAACTAAGACCGAAGATAGAAATCTTCACCAGGCGAATGCACAAAAAGTATCTTTCTATGGGCACAAAATTCAAATTTCTCCCACTCACAACTTTCCCATCAAAAGTCACCAGATTCATCAAGCCCTTGTCTAGTAGCTATCTGATGACGTAAAGTCCTCTTTGGCCATTTCGCGTCCTTTGCTGCCACAGACTGCTGCCTTACCCCATTGAGGACTTTCGACTTCCATTTCGGAGACTGAGTTCAAAAGTAAACCTTCCGACTCTGTATCTGAATGTCGCTCCACTGATTTCAGCCTTAACTTGCACCTAGACATCAGTCAAGTGCAACCAAATGACCACGGTTGGCTCTGAAAACCTTTGTACACTATTAAATTCATAACTCTGATTTCTCGTATTGGATTTTTTTCATTATGGAATCATCTTATTTATTACAATTATTTCAGTTTTTCTGAGTTGGTTTGGGATTTTTCTTGTGTTGTTTTTCACTTTTTTACTGTTCTAGTATTACAAAAATACTTTTTAGATTCCTACTAAGTTAAGCCTGTTGGCTCTATGCCTTGGCTATAAGGGGGTTGAGCTCAGGTTTATTCCTATTTTTAAAGCTCGAACATATCACCTCCTTAAGTGTTTCAAGGCGCTGGGGGTCGTCGGGGAGATTAAGTGAGCTATTGCTCAGAGTCACATGATGCTGAGCTGAGCTGCCACTGGCACCAGGGATCGAACCAGGAATCCCGCACTCTGGAATCAGCCACTCTGCCCGCTGTGCCACACCTCTCCCTTAGGTTAATTTAGTGACTCAAAGGCTTCACTCTGAAAAGGGTTGTGATTATTACTTGAGGTGGGTAATCACACCTGTTTGAAATGCCCCTTTTTACAGGGTTGTCCCCAAACTTTTTGCTTCTTCCTCATTTATTTTTCCTGACATGTGGTCCTAGGTGCTATAGGACTCTGGGAGCTTTACCACTGCTGATCAGTGCTAAAGTGCATATGCTCTCTGTATAAATTGCTATTATGATTGGTTATGCATGATTGGCAGATTTGTTTCATCAGTAGGTCCCTATTAAAGTTCACTGAGTGTGCCAGGTCTGGTGATTCAAATGCAACTAGTAGGCCTGCAGCACTGATTGTGCCACCCACATGAGTAGCCCTAAACTTGTGTCTCAGGTCTGCTACTGCAGTGCCTGTGTGCAGTTGCTAACTTCCATACTGACTTGACCAGTGTCCCCACTGGCCAGGCCTAACCCTTCTCTTTCTCTGCACATTGGACACCCCTACGGAAGGCCCAAGGTACACTCCTGGGCAGGGTGCAGTGAATGTGAAAGGTAGAGCATGTGCTAAGGTGGGTGACATGCTCTGATAGTGAAATACTGCCAATTTCGTTTTTCACTATTGAAAGGCTATCTTGCCCATAGGTTAGAATGGGAATGCTGTGTATATAATGTTTACCTGCAAATCATCCTGTGGGAGCAAGATAGAAATTTGGAGTCTGGTATCCCTGAACTCAGAATTTAATAACCCATCTTTTAGGAAGAATGGTTTTTAAATCCTGTGTTTGAAAACAGCACTTCTAGAAAGTGGCTGTTTCCTTGTCTGACCTTTCTGTGTGTCTCTGCCTGTTTGTGAATTGACTGTCTGGTTTGTGAGTGACAGGGGCTGGGGTGGCTCCAGGAGGCTGGGTGAGTCAGTACTAGGCTGAAAAGCTCCATCTGCATCTTGAGTGGTGGGAGGGGATAGCACTTGGGCCTGATTAGGGCTGTGCCTGCCTTCCACAATGCTGGCTCCACATCCTGCTGGGCGGCTGACGACCCTGCCCCACTTTCTCAAAGGAACAAGGTGTCCACTGGCAGGAAGCACCCAGAACTGGTTTGGACCTGGCTCAGAGCCCTCCTGCACAAAGAGATCAAAGACTTTTTGGGGTATAACTACAGGACCCCAAACCCCTGAACTTTAGATCATCCTGGAATCAAGAAGGAACCCCTGCCAAGGAGAAAAGCTGGAAGATTGAAGAGGAAGCACTGCACAGCTGTGTGTTTGTAGGCTGACCTGCAGTTGCTATTCTGCCAAGGAGAGGGGAAGGACTGTGTTGTTGCTGTGTCCCCTGCTACCCGCCCGCTGCGTGCAGTGGTGTTGTCGCATCGCCTCCTCAGGGTCTCAGGAGTGACACATCACTTGTTTTCTAACGCAGCCGCTTGGAACTTTTGTCGCATCTACAGGTACTTTGGGCTAAAAGTGACGCAACTGTGGATTAATATGGTGCAAACCCTTGAACTCTTTTAAAGACTTATTTTGTGTAGTTTAGACTGGCACTCTCACTGTGTAATAGAGACGCACCACTCCACTGGGGAAGACACCTCAGCGAAGTGGACTGACTACAGGGAGAGAAAACAGGCCAAGAAAAAGCTCTGAGGGCGGCTCCTACGAATTTAAAATAAAAAGGGGTGGAGCACGCAAGGGGAGTGTCATCGCATGTGTACCAGTTAGCCCCAGATAAGATATTGACCCCCAGAATTGAAGTAGCCCAAGGCTCAGATGGTCATTTTCCAGGTATGGGCCTGCATGCAAACACACCAGTGAGCATCATTTAACTAGTATCCTGGAATGTAGCAGGCCTATCAACCAAGTTCCAGAACCAGGAATGGTTAGAATACATTAACACATGTAAAATAATCTGTGTTCAGGAAACCTGGGAGGTAGACCATTCTAACTTTCACCTAGCTAGGTATAAATCATTTGGGATCCCGGCAAGCAAATCCACGGACGGAAGAGCAAGGGGAGGTCTCCTAGTATTGTATGGAAGTGAGCTGGGTCGATCTGAAATGGAACTCGGAAAATATGATGGGCCTTGGTCTCAGAATGAGGAGTCTTCACATAATCCTGGTGAATTTTTACAATTCGGGAGGTTCTAGAGCGAGGGAGCTAGAGGAAATATTAAGCGGCCTAACTGAGCAGAAGCATGGGTTAGCGGCACCCTTGTTTTTAATTGTGGGGATTTTAATTGTCACTTGTGTCCCAACCTATTACCTATCAAAGAAGATTGGACCTCCTGTAGTTCAGAGGAGGGTTCACACTTCGAGCACACACTGGAGGGCAGGGAGTTGACTAGGCTGATGAAAACCCATAGCCTGGAACACACAATGGATTTATTGGCGGTTGACTTAAACAAACGGGTCACTCCTACCTTAAAAGGAAGGGGCTGCAGTTCCTTCGTTGATTTTATTTTAGTATCCTAACTGCTCAAGATGAGTTTACGAAGATTCTCAATTGAATTGTGCGGTTTCAGTGACCACAACCCCCTAACACTGTCTCTAGCAGATCCAACCATAAGCAGAGTCAAGAAAAAGGGGATTGAGACAAATTTAGAAAAGGCCACCGATCAGGGCCGGCGACTAAAATGGATTCAAATTAATGGCGAAAACTTTTATAGGTCCCTAGCAACGGAGGGCAAACACCTTTTGGAGGACTGCTTACACTTATCAATGGAAGGGACACACTTAGTGGAGCTATTTGAAGGATTAGGTCGGCTAATTATCGGCCTTTTAAAGACGACAGGACAGAGCAAGCCCAAAAATGACACTTGATGGTTTGATAAGGCATGTTCCCTTGCACAGAGGAAGCGTAGAGGTGCCCTAAGACTCAATCCAAGGGACAAACACAGGATCATGCAGTGTTGGCTTAACTACAAGCAAGCAGTAAAGCACAGGAAGTGTGCTCTCCGAACCCAAACTTGGGAGAACCTGAGAGAATCCTCCAAAAAGAAAGATACGACCACTTTATGGAAAATAATTAATAATCCCTGTTTTCAAGATGCAATTAGTCACCAGACAGGTTATAATGTCCTTCCGGAACAGTGGGTGGAGCACTTTAGAGGGCTGTATAATCGGGGGAACAGTGAGCAGCTGCAGAATGGTGATGGGAGGGAGGCGTGGAACGTTAAAATTGAATTCACCCTAGAAGAGATTACAGCTGGGATCATGAGTCTCACTAGAAATAAAGCACCAGGCCCAGATGGGATCCCTCCGGACCTCTTCCTAAGCAGGGTAGATTTATGGGCACCAATTCTAACAAGAATAATAAATGCTGCTATAGCCACGGGACTCCCCCGATCATGGTCATCGGCCACAATAGTGCCCATCTTTAAAAAAGGGGAACAGAGTCAGTCCCCAGTGTTACTGCCCAATTTCCTTGATAGATGGTACCTCTAAAGTCCTGGGACGTGTTGTTCTAAATCGCCTGATGGATTGGGCTAAGGACCAGCACATTATCACTGATGTCCAATATGGATTTAGGGCAAAAAGATCCACAACAGGTCAATGTCTAAATTGATATTTACTGGTGGCAAAATACACTATCACCAGTAACGAAGCGGTTTATCTAGCCTTCATGGATCTCACCGCAGCATTTGACTGCATTAATAGGGAGAAGCTGTGGGTTCTAATTAGTAATTTAGGGGCAGATCAAGAACTTATAAAGATCATGAAAGCCCTACACTGGAACACCTCGGCCAAAGTAAGGTACAACACAGAGGGCGGAGGCACTGAGTCCTTTACTTGCACCAGTGGCGTGCGACAGGGGTGCATTCTGGCACCATTTTTGTTTTCCCTATATATAAACGGTCTAGAACAAGCCCTATTATGTCTAAATGTGGATTCACCCAGAGTAGGAAGTAGAGCAATTCCTGTTCTGCTTTACGCAGACGATGCAGTCTTGTTGGCATGCACCCCACTGGGCCTACAGAGACTGATAAATGGCTTCGTGGATTTTATGAATAATTTAGATTCGTCTGCCAACTTGACCAGGTCGTACGTACTGGAAACAGGGAGCAAACCTAGGAAAAGCTATAATTACAGAATAGGCACTCATAAACTAAAGAAGGTGCAGACCTTCTCGTATCTGGGCATTTTATTTGATGGGCACCTAAATTTTAAAGCTCTTATGGAAGAACGCTGTAATGAGCTAGTGTCCAGCACAGGGGAAATTATGAACTTTGGCAGCAGGCTCGGACGCTGGTCCCCAGACCAAATGATGAGTCTATACAATTCAATTTGTTACGCCAAAGCGGCGTATGAGGCGGAACTCTGGGGGTTTGCTGATGCTGAGAAACTACAGGTAGAGGAGAATACATTTATGAGAAGACTCCCCAAAGTCCCACAGTGTGTTCCTTCCTACAATGTTCATGAAGAACTGGGTGCGGTTCTTCATATAGAGGACAAGGTTCAGGTCAGACCCCTGTTAGCATGGCTAAAGATCTGGAATAATCCTGAAGCAGAACTAACCAGACAAATAATTACGGATTGTCTAGGTAGGGACAGGGGAATGAACATTCCATGGCTGAAATATTTAAAGGCCGCTTTTGAAACGATTGGTCGCAAAGATCTCTTTTTAAACCCGACCGGAATTACAGGTCGGGACAGGGTTACTGTGAAGAAGGTTTTTTTTACGCATAAAGCCTCTTCTAGAGGAGACAGAGATTGGAACAAAAAGTCGGTCAAAGCCTACGGGCTAGTGAGGTCCAGTGAAGGAATGGAACCATACCTTGCCCTCATATGCAATGCCCAGGATAGATTTTTAATAACACGTTTTAGGCTCAATCTTTTACATTATTTATTAGGTTTTATTAGTGTAGCTGAGCCAAAGGGTCCCTGTGGCTGCGATCAACGATCTCCGCAGGGCACCCTTCATTTTGTATTATTGTGCCCTTTTTATTCATTGCCCAGGCGCCGTTTTTTAGTAAGTCTGCTAAAGAAGAATAAATTCAAACAGGCTAAGGTGGCCCTATTACATTTGCAAATGGCACAAGATCCCCTGACCTTACTCTCTATTACGAGTTTTTTAAGATTAGCAGTTAAGTTAAGTTAAGAGAGATCTGCTGAAAGGAGTCCCAAAGGAAAACAAGAGTAAAATGTGGGGTAGGGGCCAGGACTAAATGGATTGTAAATAGAACAGCTTTTGAAACTCTTTTTAAAAAAGAAAAGAAAAAGTGTATATAAATGATATTGTTTGTTTTAAACTGTACTTTTATGGTGTTTTCAAATGCCGAATAAAGTTTCTTTGATGATGATGGTGTAGTTTTGATAACAATACTTTAGTTTTCTAAACTGGTGTGAGTCCATTTGTGGTGTTTTCACTGTGTTACTGTGAGTGTTGGTACAAATACTTTACACATTGCCTTTGATAAGCCTGTCTGTTTGTGCCAAGCTACCAAGGGGGTGAGCAGGGGTTATCCAAAGAGAATATCCCCCTTACCCTGAATAGAAGCAAGGGTCCCTATTTGGACATTGGTACCTACCTCTGCCAACTAGAGACCCCCAGATCTAACAACACCCTAAGTAATACCTTAGTTTCTTACAGTTAGCATTGTTCAGTCACTGTGAATGCCTGGCTAGCAGATACAACTATGGCCCACTCAACACAGCCCTGTTTTTGCAGGAGAACAGTTCCATGGTCTGTAAGCTGAGCACCCAAGGTTAGTTTGGTTTCCTGTGATTCTTCATAGTATTTGAGTTTGGTGTATAACAACAGTGCAGCTTTCATGGCTTGGAAAGATTGCTGGGGTGGTTCCTATTCCTATTGTTAGGCAAATTATAAACTAAGATAACAACAGGGGATGGCGAGAGAGGTGAGGTTGAAAATGGATTCATCACATTCCTTAGAAAGCTTTGCATTTATAAAATGGAGCTCGTGGAGATGGCATACTTGACGACCTCAGTCTTTGTGGTATCAGCAGCAGCATTTCCTGCCAAAAAGTAGTCTCCAAAGTAATCAGTGCTGATTTTAAAAAATTCACAGTTCCTGGTGTTGAGTTTCAGGCCACAGCCTTGAAGCTGTTAGAATATCAAGGGTGGAAGTATGACCCAAGATGCACTCCCTAAAGGAAAGACTGAGAGCACTTCCCTTAACAAATGCTGAACAGTTGTAGCTGCACTTGAGGTGCTGAAGTTGAGGCACTAGTATCACCAAATACCCATGTGCCATGAAATGCTGATGTGAGTCAGGGACAAGCAAAAGCTGAGGGTAACTAGAGTTCAGGTCAACTTTTGGACACCACTGTGACCCAGTGACATCCAGAACAAGCGTATAAATGGTGGGTTTGGGGTGAGGCTCAGAACAGATGCAAGTTGCCAAATGTTGCAGGTTTCTGGAGGCTAATGGTCTTTATATATCAAAGAATATCTTCCTTGGGAACTCCTAGTATTAACAAAAGAGCACACTGTGGCTCAGTCGTATTGAGGTGGTGGAAAGGAAATTTAGAAGCCATTCCCTCCTGCTCTACGCACCAACAAATACTTTTTAACAAGGCAAGATCTTAAACTACTCTTTTCTACGCTTTCCGGGTCTGCACTGCCCTTCTTCCTGCGTGAACAGAGGATTCCCGGGCTGAGAGCCTGCTGCTGTGCCTGACTTGTGTGCTTTTCCTCGCCGGACCCGCTGCGCGGGTCCCGCTTCGCTGGGAGGAGTGCTGGATTCAACTGGTGTCTGCTTTGGGTGCTGGTGAGGAGCAAAGGCGGAGAGCTGCAGGGCTGCGAGCAAGCAGGGACTCCAACTACCAGGAGTCCCTGCACGGCCAATAGTCTACACCTGGCCCGCTCTCCCTGCAAGCCCCGCCCCCCAGCGAGTCACCACCCTTATAACTCCAACACCGGCCACCGCTGCGCGGGAGCGCGCGGGAGGGCGCCGGGAGAAGCCCGGGACAAGGGCGGGGCCGTCTGTGGCCGTCAGTGGACTGCAGAGGACGGGCGGGCCACCCCTCTAACAACTCTATTAAAGGTGAGCATTTACTACGGATACTAAAATGGGCGACAATGAGAATGATGATGTAGGAAATAAGATTGCCGACGCCTCAGTTTCCCTTATTACTTCCTTTGAGTCAATGATAGACTCCGCCTTTAACGAAATAGTGGAGACCGAGCGAAGGTTTTCTATGGCTTCTAGCAACAATAAAATAACTTCCACAAGTAGCTCCAGTGACATCAATGCACACATAAATCCAGAAATAACCGTGGTAAAACCATCATATCCCTGCGTTGATGTGCCCATAATTCAGGATGATGAAAATACAGTCATCTACACAGCACAAGTTTCTGCCTCGACATCACCAGTGGCAGCAACGCCAAAGCCAACACTGACAATGATACCCTCGGTACCCACCCAGACAGAGAGTGTTACTACAATTGTAACTGCTTCGCAGGATGACGTCATTAATGTGGACATCATCGACCTCAGTAGTAACAAGCCGGGCAGGGAGAAACGCAAAAGAGGCACACCCAAGTTAAGTGCGAATAAAAGAAAACAGACTGTATCCCACAAAAACCAACCAACACCGCATAGTCTGTGGAATAAAAATAAAACATCGGGGGTACAAATTGGCGTGACAGAGGATAAAGTGGATAAAGAATCCGCGGACCTGGACAGCTTTTCTGATGTATCTATCACTAATTCTTGTGGGAACTTTAAAAATATATGGACGCAAACTACAATAATGGGTGATAACTTAAATCTATCTAGACAGAATGGAAATATGATAGAAACCATAGTCGATACTATTTTTAATCGAATTGAAAAACAAATGGTCACTCAGTTTAATAATATTTTTAAAAGACTTGATAGGTTGGATAACCTGGTTAAAACTGGTGAAATAAAAAGGAAAGGGTCAATCATCTTGGATCAAGTTAGAGCAGATCGCCTTTTGAAGGAATTGGAAAATGCAAACAATATATTGTCATCGAAAAAACAGGTTAACTTTAGTGCCTCGGGTGGGGCACTAAGCAATTCTGTTTCTGCCTCCCCACTGTCGGAACAATTATCAGTAAAACCCACAGCCACTGGAAAGGGGCCAGCTACGAGTAAGGTTAATACATCCACGAAACCAACTCCTATACCTGCCCCTAGGACAGCTGTCATTCCATCGACTTCTAATATCTCTGTCCCAAGCAACAATAGTGGCCCATCCATTTTAAGTGCAGCTTCAAAACCGACAGCGGTTAATAACAACGTGGGTACTGGCTCCCAAGGGTCTACTAAATCTTTTAAGCATCAAGGACCAGCATTACATCTGCCACCGGATGCCTGTCCTTTTGTTCTGGTTCTAGCAGGTGTTCCACCTTTGAGGGAGGATCAGGGGGAATCGTGGGTGCAATTGCGGAATAAGAGCATAGACTGGCTAACTAAACACAAAGGTGTTGGTTTTGATATCTCCAGAGAGATTATATCTGTGCGTAGGGTATCGTGGGTTGGCCCTTTACGCAAGGACAAGGAAGGTGACTGCGTAGTCCTCAATTTTAATAATCCTGGGACAGTAAGAAACCTCCTAAACAGAAATTGCAATTATTCAACCATTCCAACTGTTGCAACTATGTTACCCTTGAGTTATTTTTACAGACAACCGGCCACTCAATCTCGCCCACCCCCTATGCAATTTACAGTGCCACTGACGCACTCACAACCAGCACCTTTTATGCATTTCCAACCACCACCTGTGCATTCTCGCCCACCTTCTATGCAATTTTATCAACCCTATCCCCCATTACAAATGTACAATAGATATGCACCACTTTCGGACCTGGATATGCAAGATTGACCATCTTCGACTTTCTTTGTCGATTCTTCTCCGGTATCGGAACTCCTGATTGCCCCGGAAAACTCGCCTCAAAGAACTATGAGCAAAGAACACCAGACCCCTGCTTATTTACATTCGGACTCAGTATTGTCTATTGTTAGCTGGAATATAGCTGGCCTAAATTCCAAATTGAAAATTCCGGAGTGGCTTAAGTGGGTTGACAATAATTGTGACATATTGTTGCTACAAGAAACATGGAGTACAATGTCTCCAACAATTGAGGGCTTCTGTTGCCACAATCTTAAGGCTCTGCCGTCACCCATGGGTCGACCTAGTGGGGGACTATCTATTTGGTCCAAGATAAAATGCGGGGTGCATACTAAATTGATCCCAACACCAGGTATCTGCTGTTTTATGGCCATCAAGTACATTAACAGATTGAAACTATGTATCATAAATTTTTACAATAATGATTTTGTTAGTCGCCCTAATGGCAATTTTATATTATTGTTTAATTTTATTGATGAAATTATGGGGGGGAAAAAGCATGGATCTTTCGATGGTATTTGCATCGGAGGGGATTTTAATGCACACTTGTATCGCCATAACCCAATATGCAAGAATGGGGCAGAATTGAAAGATTTTATAGCTTCTCATGACTTAGTTAATGCTATGGAATTTGCAGGTACAGGTATAAACAATGTATTAACCCCCACTTTCATAGGTCAGGGCTGTGCCTCTACGATTGATTATATTTTCACATGTCCTGAGTTAAGTGAAATAACCTTAAAAGCTGAAGTCGTCTGTTCTGCATACAGTGATCACTATCCGCTTAAAGTTAACATACACAATCCCCAGACCTCAAGGGTTGCAGCGAAATCAGATGTAGGTCCTTTAAACCTAGCTCTATCAACCAATAGATTGAGACTAGCATGGAAGGGAGCTGACAATAAAGGGATACTTTCCAGAGTAATTAAAAAATACCCTGAGACAGTTGGAACTTGCCTGTCGCATACAAGTCCTGGCAATGAGGTGGTTGGCGCTTTTGGCGATCTATGTAGGGCAATTAAAATTGAATCATCTAAACCTGTTAGGCAGAACATCCTGCAGGGACCCCGATGGTTTGATACCTCCTGCTCTAAGGCCAACAGGGATTTGAGGGATGCACTTAACACCACCCCGAGGGATCCTCAACTTGTGAGAACATTAAGATCACAATATAAAAGGGTCCTATATATTAGATCTGAAACCCTGGTAATTAAACATTGGGAATCACTCACGCACACCGCCAAACTGAAGGACTCAATGGGATTCTGGAAAGAAGTCAAGTCGTTAAGATCGTTTGGCTCAAATACCAGCCAAATTACCAGTAATATAACGGGCGAGGCATGGGTAGATCATTTCTCCCAAATTTATGCCGCACCAGTTACCCCCTCAGACACGGTCCATCCATCCCTTAGTGATGAACCCTTGACTTTTTCATTATTGGAGGTCGAGGACGCAATCTCTGATAGTGCTAGCAATAAAGCTCCGGGTCCTGATGGTCTCTCCATCGACCAAATAAAATCGGAAACTAATTTTTGGGCACCTCTTTTATGCAACCTATTTAATAACCTAAATGACAGCTCAATCCCCGAATCCTGGTCGAATAGTGTCATCGTGCCTATTTTTAAGAAAGGCGATAGGTCGGATCCCGCTTGCTACCGCCCGATTTCACTAATCGACAATACGTTAAAAGTCTTGGGAAGAGTAATCTTCAGTAGGATAAGGGATTGGGCTGAAGAAAACAATATTCTACACTGTAGTCAATTGGGTTTTAGAAGTAAGGTGGGCACCATAGAACAATGCTTAAACCTAAACCTGATTATGGCTAAATATATTATTGTTAAAAAATCCCCTCTTTATTTAGGTTTCATGGACTTGAGTTCTGCGTTTGATTTTGTTAACCGTTCTAGGTTGTGGTCAGTTTTGCTTGATTATGGTTTGGACGATTCACTGGTTTATTTCCTTTCTTATTTACATAGGGATTTAAAAGCACGAGTGCGAATTAATAATGATGGTGATCTGTCTGATGACATCCCTATTAGTAGAGGTGTTAGACAGGGCTGCGTACTCGCCCCATTGCTTTTTATTTTATATATTAATAGGCTAAGCAACACTTTGAGTGAGATTGTTAAGGATGTCCCCATAATAAACGGCTCACCCATCACTACTCTTCTCTATGCGGATGATGCCGTATTGATGGGGCGTACGCCGAATGCATTACGCATTTTAATCTCCGGCTTTGTTGCCTTTATGTATGATCTTGGTTTAAATACCAATTTTAAAAAATCTTTTATAATGAATTGCGGACCAAAGAAGTATAACATTGCATCCATTAAATCTGGGAATAATATTTTAAAATGCACCAGCACTTTCCCTTATTTAGGGTTGACATTTTCTAACTCAGGCTCATGGCAGCAACATGTAGTCTCTGCAAGTAATAAAATTTGCAAGTCGATTAACTCGATCCTATCCCTTCGCCAACCGAAACTGGCTGATGTTGTTACCCCTCTTCTTTCCATCTACCGTACCCAATGTCGACCTACTGGGACTTACGGTGCAGAAGTATGGGGATATTGTAACAGCTCGGCCCTTCAGGTGGCAGAAAATAGATTCTGTAGGAGGGTGCTAGGGGGAGTCCCCTGTGCTCCCACTTTGATTTGCCATAATGAATTGAGGCTGCCATATATTGCTGATTTTATAAAGTCAAGGCCTGTCCTATTCTGGATCAAAATCTGGTTAAACCCTGCAGCAACACTGACTCGTAGTATTATATCTGATTGTTTGTCTAGTGATAGATCTCAACATATACCTTGGTTAAAAGCAGTCAAAACTAGCCTGCAACAGGTGGGACTGGGATCTTTATTTAGTTCCCCTGACTTAATTGTACCCGCCCATAAAAACAGCATTAAACGGGCACTTTTGGAGGTATATACTGAGGAAAGGATGAGATCAGAATCTAGTAAACCTGTGGTCATGAAATATTCACGCATTTGTGACCCAGATGCTGATAATCCTAATAGATTTATTAGATATTTGACATTGCCAATAGGTAGATGGATCCGGAGTCTTCTATTTAGGTTCCGGGAGGGAAGCTTAGTTTATTTGCTTAGCTTCCCCATTGGCTACAATAAAAATTTAGAAGAACTGGATTGTCCCTGTTCTTTAGGTGGACGACAAAATTTATTGCATTATTTCTTCTTTTGTGGCCACTACAAATTGTATACATGTCAATACTTAAGACCAATTTTATGTAAATATAATCTACGGGAATCTATTCCTGCTCTACAATTTTTGCAAATGCTGCATTTGGATGATGTTATTTACTCTGTTAGCTGTTTTATAAAAGCCTGTGTAAAATCTAGGGCAACCATGGAAACTGGATAATGGATAACAGAGTCATGTTGGTTCACATATATGAGTATCAGTTACTAAACAGTAGTAATATTGAATGATTTTATGAGATATTTCTATATTGGGCAACTGTGGATATTGATGAATTAATACTCATTAGTATTAGGTACTATGCACTTTACAAATTATATTATGCACTTTAAGTCATCTTGCTGCTTAACCTAAACCTTAATTTGGTTATTGTCTTATGTGTATGAGTTGTTCTTAATGTTTCTAATGTATTCTCATTCTGTATGTACTTTTATGGATGTATTAATCCGAATAAAGATCATTTGAATTGAATTTGAATACTCTTTTCTAAAGGCATTTCAAAACGGAATCTATCAAATAATTGTTTTATTAATTTCTAACTTCATTGATATACCTTCCATTAACTTCTTCACTCAATTATTTTTCTTTCTTTGACTTACCCCTGACTTGCTCCTACTACTGTTTCCACTCTTGTGCTTCTCTCCCGTCCCTTATTACACCTCCTATCTGACTCACTACTGTGTCTTGATCTAGCTCTTGTTTCTCGTTACCACTGCCTGCACTCTACAAAACTCTCTTTTTTTACTCTTCTCTTTTCATTGCTTTTTGTCTGCCTTATCACCTTTGACGTTTGGTACTTTGTCCTCACCTTAGATAAAAGTTTTTTCAACATTACCTTTTCAGGAACCTCCCTGTTTCCTCCTCCCATTTGTAAATTGTCCTTGAGTTATTGCCATCCCACTGACTTTTTCAATTCAATGTTGGTGTGATGAGAATAAGTGGCTAGCCATCCAGCCCTGGGCCCATACAAGACCAGTTATTTCTGTCATGCTGGTGCCCTGTCATGCAGCACTCATTCCTGCAGAGACATTGTAAAGTGCCGGCCACCCATGCTTGAAAGAGCAAAGGACTAAAGGAACAACTCACAACTGGTTTTAACTACTCAAATGTTCTGCTCACACTATCTAAAGAACATCTGATCAGCCAATTAGCTGACATTTAAGCCCCAGGTTATGGAACAACCCTAATGTTAAGGCCTAAGCTAATCAGGTGTAGAGTGGCTAGGTTAGGCTCGTTAGGCAGTCTCTTACCAGTAAGACTGTTTTAAACAACAATTTACTCTTTTTTTCTTACATTAAGGGCCATATGTAGGTGGCCAAATACCGGTCGGTAAAGTCGAAATTCTGTAAATTTCGGCTTTACCGGCCGGTATTTGGCCCTGTGCGATGTACGTATTACCGAATGCCATCGGTAATAACGAATCGGTAAATATTTACCGATTCCTTATTTACCGATCGGTGAACACCGAAACAAACAAACAATACCGAATCGTTAAATAACCAATCGGTAAAAATCCCAAAATGCGATGTAGCAAAAATCGGTAATACCGAATATGACCAAATTCGTTATTAATGATTCGTTATTTACCACTGATCCAGAGCAGGTGGTAATCAGGTGCAGTGCTTAAAAACAGCCCCAAAATGCAACAGTGTGAACACAATGGCGGGCCTCTACCTCATAGCAAGGCGGCTACGTTTGAGAGCAGCAAGAGTGAGGATTTGGAGCCGGGAAGAGCGGGTGTACAGACTGCGCGTCACATTGTTCCAATTGACTGAACCAGAAATCCATGAGAGGTTCAGGCTGCACCCACACACCATCCTTGACCTCATACGGGGCCTGAAACCATATCTTGAGCATTAGACACCAAGGGCGCACGTAATACCCACCCATGTACAGGTGCTCTGTTGCCTGCACCTCGTAGCCTCAGGAAGTTACCAGGGTGTGATAGCCGAAGTAGGTGGTTTGTCACAGAGCTGCCTGTCCAGATTTTTCAACACCTTCCTGGACGCCATGATGGACCGAATGCATAATTACATAACCTTCTCCAGTACAAAGGCGCAGCTGCAGAAGACCAAGCTGGATTTCTACCAAATGGCGCAGTTCCCACACGTCATTGGCTGCGTCGATGGGACCCACATACCAATCTGCCCACCTGCAGCAACATAATAGATTTATCGCAACCGCAAATCCACTCACTCCATAAATGTGCAGGTGATATGTGATGCAAAATTCATCATAACTGACATTGTGGCAAAATTCCCAGGGAGTACCCACGACTCGTACATATTCAGGAACAGTGGTATCCATACACGTCTGGCTGCTGGTGAATTCGGAGAAGGATACCTACTAGGTAATTCATTGTCACACACCCTGATGCATTCCTTGGCTCAACCTATTGGTGACACAAATTAATGGCACTTTCATTTGCATTTAGGTGACAGCGCATATGCCCTCCGGTCCTACCTACTCACACCATACCTCAACCCAACCACACCAAAGGAGAGGAGATGCAATGTGGCACATAAGAGCACACGCAACATGGTGGAACGCACCTTTGGACTGTTTAAAAGCAGATTCCGTTGCCTCCACAAAAGTGGAGGTGCACGTCAGTACTGCCCCATCAAATGCTGCAAAATAATTGCAACATGTGCAATGCTCCATAATCTAGCCACCAAAAAAGGAACAGCAGTGGAACTAACTGACTCTGAGGATGAGGGTGAGGACAAACCCCAGCCAGAGCCCTGCGCCGCTGGTGTTGCAGTAGAACAGGATGGGAGACACAGACGGGCAGAGATAACGTCCAACTATTTCTGAGTGAGTAATGACACAGAGCCAGTAACAGTTTTTGTGCAATGATGTTTAATCAGCACACCACCAGGATTGGAAGCAGTGTCCATAAAGACATGGGTTACATCACCCATCTAATGATTGCCAAATAGCAGTTGGACCTATTTTCTGCACCCACGCGCTACATGTGCACGTTTCCGGTCCACACTGTCTGTAGTGTCAGATTGTTCCTGGGCAGCGCTGTGGCGTTCGCTGCGCCTCCTGCCCTCGGTGGGAGAGGGCGTAATGCTACCACGGCTGGTAGCCTCCTCACTGCCCCCCCCTTTCATTGTGGCCACCTTCACGTTCTGCAGCAGTTCTAATGCAGAGCTCATCGAGACCATGCCCCTGGCCACGTCCCTGCTACAATACGCCATCTCCTCCTGCATGGCGCTAGACCTGCGACACATGAGGGAGGTAGCAGTGGCCAGCCGGTTCACTGCCTTGGTATAGGCCTGGAGTCTCTGTCTCTCCCTGCGCCTACAATCCCGGTCCTGCTCCAACTGGCTGCATAAGTTGTCTACAGAGGTTGCAAATCCCATCATTCCCTCACACATGTTGTCACCCATTAAACTAATGCCCTTTTGGGAAACATCCTTTACCACGCGGATTTTACTCCGCAAGGCTTTAACAACGCGCCCATTACAACGCAAGTCGTAACCACGACTTGCGCTGGAGGGCGCTAGAGGATTAAGAATAGTATATTTACTATTCCAACACCTTCCCTAGTGTCCACGGGGACTGGTGTTAGAATAGTAAATTATACTATTCTCAATACGCGCCCCCAACGCAAGTCGTGGTAACGACTTGCGTTGTAAGGGACACGTTGTTAAAGCACGCGTTGTGACGGTACGCGTCATACCATCATACATCCGCCCTTTTCAATCCTGCACATGTGTTTGTTCATGTGGGCCACCTCTCTGTTCAATGTTCGCATCTCCCTCCATTGCAGGCACTGGTCCTTGAGCATGTTGCCTTCCAGTCCAGCGAAGACACTTTCTTCCTGTTCGGAGCCTTGAGGACTGGCTGGCCTTGCCCTGCGGCGTCTTGATGAAGTGTGGGCGCCCTCAGATATAGTACCAGCCCTCACTATGTTGCCCTCCTCATGGACTGGAGACTGTTGGCCCCCTGTGCCCTCCTCCTCCGACTCTTCCATCTGCTGGAGGGTGGCCACGGCATGCCTCTTGCCTGACTGTGGTGGTGGTGGTGGTGATTGTTGCAGTGGTGATTGCGTATGAGGAGATGGCGGCGTTCCCTGGCGCTGTGGTGATGTCAGTGAAGGAGTAGTTGGTAGTGGTGGTGGTTGTGCGGAGCCTGTGTGCCCTGCAGGCAATCTCTCTTCATGTTATGTTATGTTATGTTATGTTATGAGCTTATATAGCGCTATATCACCCAGGGGTATCTAAGCACTGTCAGCAGATACACAGCATCGGTGAGTACAAAAGCTAGATCACAGAGGTCCCCACGCCTCCTCAAAAAGCACCGTCTTCAGGTTTTTCCTGAACAGCAATAAGTTCGTTTCCTTCCTAAGTTCCGCAGGAAGATGGTTCCATGCCAGAGGGACGGTGCTAGAAAAGGCTCTGCCGCCCTTGGATGTGAGGTTGTACCGAGGGCAGAGTAAGTTACATGCCTCAGCCGACCGGAGGGACCTAGTAGGTAGGTACCTAGGGAGCCGGTCTTTGATGTATTTAGGGGCTGAGCCGTAGATGGCTTTGTGTGCGATGCAGAGACTTTTAGATTTAGTTCTTTGGGCAATGGGCAGCCAGTATAAGGTGCGGAGTAGGGGCGTAGCACGAGTATGCCTAGGTTTCTTAAAAATAAGCCTGGCCGCATCATTCATTACGACCTGTAGTCGTGCCAGAAGGTTGTTTGGGAGGCCATAGTAAAGAGAGTTACCATAATCCAGGCGTGCTAGAATTAAGGCAGATACTGCCAACCTCATTGTGGAGAAAGATAAAAATGAGGAGAGTTTCCGCAGCTGGCGAATCAGACTTACACAAATACCCACCACAGATGACACCTGCTGAGTCATCGATAGTCGGGCATCAATTTTGATGCCAAGACTTTTGACTGCTATTGCTGGAAGTGGCCCTAGGTCAGTCGGCCAAAACTGGTCACACCAAGGGTTGGCAGCTGTAGTAATTGCCAAGACTTCAGTTTTGTCTGGATTTATTTTTAGTGAGTTACTTGACATCCAGCTGATAGTAAATTTGAGTATGTTGTGCATTCTCAAATGGGCCTGAGCAGTGTCGTCAATCTGAATCAGGATCTGTGTATCGTCTGCATAATTGTAGACTCTGCAGTCCATCCTATTTAGTGACGCAATCAGTGGCTGTAGGTATATATTAAAGAGTAGAGGTGATAGAGCCGAACCTTGGGGCACGCCACAGGTCAATTTTGATGACTTGGACACAAGGTCGGCAAGCTGCACTCGTTGCGCCCTATCTTCAAGGAAGGATGTCAACCATGCCTGAATCCCCAAGTCCTTTATCCGTGATAGAAGCTGGCAGTGTTTTTAACGGTATCAAATGCCGCGGATAAGTCCAAGAGGATCAGGGCACAAGGTCTTTTATTATCAGCCTTGAGTCTCAGGTCGTCCAGCACGGATAGCATTACCAATTCCGTGCTGTGATGAGCTCTGAAACCCGCCTGGTTGGACTCAAGAAGGTGGTTACTTTCCAAGAAGTGGGTGAGAGAGTATAGGACATGCTGCTCCAAAATTTTCGCAAGAAAGGGAAGCTGGGAAATAGGTCTAAAGTTCTTTAGGTTTTTTGGGTCCGCACCAGGTTTCTTAAGTAGCGGAACCACTCTAGCCTCTTTAAAGTTAGAGGGCACCAGTCCCTTATCTATGGAGTGGTTTAGCAACGTCAGGACACTGTCCTCCAAACCAGGCCAGCCTAGCTTGAAAATCTGGGGTGAGCAAGGGTCAGCTGGCGAGCCTGATTTCACCCGGTTCAGTATAGTCGCTAAGCACTCCTTAGTTAGGGCTGGTAGAGATGATAGCTTTTGCGAGGTAGATCTGCGCAGGGGTGGGGGCGGGAGAAGTTCAATGGAGCATGGGAGAATAGGAGTCTGGTTAATTTCTGTGACCAAGTTCTTAATTTTAGTCACGAAGAAGTCTTGAAAGTCCTGACAGTCTTTGGAGTCAAAGGACGGTTTAGGCTCTATGATGGTACGTAAGTCTTTCAGGATTCTAAAGACTTCCTTCTGGGGATTCGCTGTCGTTTGTATGGCTGTTTCATAGAACTCAGCTTTCCTCAAGCGGATAGCTCTTTTATAAATTGCGAGCTGCAATGTATAAGCCTCATGTTCCATAGGCGCACGGGACTTCCGCCAAGCTCTTTCACGCTGACGTAAGACCTGCTTTAGATCCCTGAGATCTTTATTAAACCATCCTGCGGCTTTGCCCTTGTCTCTCATTCTGATCTTGCGGACAGGGGCAACAACCTCAATGGCTTTTTTAAGTGACTCTTGCAGGGAGGAGCTTTCAATGTTCACATCATCACTCAATAACATTGATTGTGTGGTATGTAATAGGGCGGTTATCAAATCATCAGCTTTAACTTGCTTCCAGCTACGGAGAAGTTTCCACTGTGATTTAACATTTTGCTGTCCTAGCAAAAGAGGGAAATGACCTTCAATCAAGAAATGATCGGACCAAGGACAGGGGGAAATCACCGGGGGAGCTAAGAGAGGGCGGGAGGACCAGATCAGGTCCAGCGTGTGGCCTTTTAGATGGGTTGGTTCCTCAACTACCTGTGCGAGTCCAAGTTGTGTAAGGACTTCATCCAGTTGGTTTGCCTGACTATTCCTCGGGGAAATTTCCCAGTGGAAATTGAAATCCCCTAATACCACCAACCCCTCATAGCGAGTGCGAAGGTCCTGGACCATCTTCAAGAATGGTTCCATGAACTTAACAGTCGTGCTAGGAGGGCGGTAGACTAACAGGAAGATCACACAATCCGTAGGGGAGCAGAATTTCACGGCCAGGACATCTACGCCCTCTATGCACTCAGAGTATATTGTTTCTGTCTTTAAAGTGTCGTTAAAGAGGAATGCCACACCACCCCCTATAACATTGTCGGGCCGATTGGCATGGCTGGCAGAGAAGTTCGGGGGGAGGGGTGCCACTAAGTCTGGGGTAGAAAATTCATTCAGCCAGGATTCAGTGATGCATAGGATATCGACAGTATCCTCCTGCAAAAGGGAGAATACTTCGAGGCAGTGCTTCTGCAGGGAGCGGGTGTTAAGCAGGGAGAACTTACACCCCTGCCTGCTAACCAGTTTTGGCGGGGTGTCCAATAGGGGTGAACCAGTTGCAAACTTGGGACTGACATTGGGTCTCAGAAGTCCTTCCCGAACAAGTTTCAATATTATCCTATCTGGCAAAGCGTGGGCAGGTGAGTTGCAACATAGCAGAGACTGTCTAGAGTAGTCCATGGCAGAACCAGGGGTCCTGGCCCCTGGGCCCGAACTGGCGCGGACGGGCGCAGACGGTGCCGCCATTCCCTTAAGAAAGGATATCCCAGGGAAGGCCCGCCTGTAGCCCGCCCCCGGACGTGCGTCAGCAGGGGGAGCCCGAAGTAGCCCAGCTATTGGTCCCTAAGCCCTCCACTCAAGCGGCACCAGCCGTGGTGGAACGGGGCTATTGACCAGCGTTTTGGCAGCGTTATGCAGGTGAGTGAAGTAAACACAATACAGTAGTAATCACTAAAGTGCTAGACTCACAAACAGTATTTAAAACAAAGTACCAATATTTGTAAAATCAGCCGTCAAAGACTGAAATAGGTGCAGATTAAAACAGAGCAGAGCGCTCAGTGACTCAGCTGTTAGCGCCTCACCGAGGAAGCGCGTCCGCTGCGCGACGGTGCCGCCATTCCCTTAAGAAAGGATATCCCAGGGAAGGCCCGCCTGTAGCCCGCCCCCGGACGTGCGTCAGCAGGGGGAGCCCGAAGTAGCCCAGCTATTGGTCCCTAAGCCCTCCACTCAAGCGGCACCAGCCGTGGTGGAACGGGGCTATTGACCAGCGTTTTGGCAGCGTTATGCAGGTGAGTGAAGTAAACACAATACAGTAGTAATCACTAAAGTGCTAGACTCACAAACAGTATTTAAAACAAAGTACCAATATTTGTAAAATCAGCCGTCAAAGACTGAAATAGGTGCAGATTAAAACAGAGCAGAGCGCTCAGTGACTCAGCTGTTAGCGCCCTCCGCTTCATGTTGCCTCCCCTATGGCCTGGCTAACTTTGTTCTGCTCCCCTCTGCAGCACTGCGAGATGTCTCGCCTGTAATGACAGAATGTAGATGTACTCACTTATCTGGCTGCATTTGCATTGCATTAAACATCATGCCTAAAGATCTCAGTGACTGTCCTGAGCTTGCCAATTACTTTCACATGCTATTGTTTTTGCTAGGCTGACTGTCCTATACATCAGTTCCCTAGGACTACATCTCCCACAATGCATAGCAGGTAATGAGTAAGACATGAAGTGGAGTGGGAGCCCCTATGCTACTATGGGGATTGGGGTTGGGGAGGGGGTAGCACCGCATGCTGGGCAGGCATCTTACCTTGTTTCCTTGCAGCTCTGGCAGAGCTGTCTGCATCTCCGACGCCACTCACACTCTCCGGCTGGAGGGTGGGCTCTACCATCAGTTCCAGTGGTGTTGGTGCAGGTGCTACGTTCTTCCCTCTGGCAGTTTTGCCAGCCTGCCTCTGCCTCTCAGCCATCCTTGCCTTCACCGTCTTCCTGAGGTCGTACCACCTCTTCTTGATGTCCTCAATGGAACGCTGGGTGACACCAATTGCATTGACCTTGCTCTGTATCCCACTCCAGATCTGTCTCTTCTGAGACTTGGGCACATGGAGGGACTGCTTCCCAAACAGCTTGTCGTGGTCCTGACTCACATGCTGAATTAGCACCTCCAGCTCCTTCTCGCTGAACTTCATCTTCCTTTTCCTTTCAGTTGCCTCCTTCTCTCCCTACTGGCTTGCCATTTCAAAAGTTTTTTTGTTTTTTTCTGTAGCTGTGAGGATATGTAGCTCCTGGCTCCTCAGCTCACCTGCCTGCCTCACAGTCAGCTCCAGGTTCAGTGCAGCTGCCTGGGTGTGGTCACTTCCTGTTTGGGAGGTAATTGGATAAAACAGGATTGGCTGATTCATCAAATTACGAATTTTTGAATTACTGAATCAGTATTTACCGATTCGGTAATGGATTCGGTAATTCCGATTCGGTATTGCTGTTTCGTTTTTTTTTTTTTACCGATTTCTTCAGATTCGGTATTTTTTTCAGATTTTTAGCGAATCGGTAAATTTTACCGATTTTTTACGTACATCGCATTTTCCGATTCCTTAATACCGAATCGGTAATATTCGGTATTAAGGAATCGGTATTCATAGTTTACCTACATATGGCCCTTAGTGAATTAATAATGAATTAAATAACTTCATAAAAGGCAGGAAGTGTGTGTTAAGCGAGGTCAAACAATATTATTGTAAAGCGTGTTAGTAAAATACATTTATGAACTGTGAGTAATGGGTCAGTTACGAAAACTGCTGGTTTCATGGGAAAGGTTGACAATCATACATCAATATAATACAGGCTCAGGTGGCATTGACAGATTCTGTAGGTCTTAATGCTGACAAAGTGTTGATATCTGATTCAGAAAAGATATCCAAGAAAACAGAAAGGTGCGGTGATCTTGGAGGATATGAGTTTTCTCATTGTAGATTATTTTGAACTTTGATGGACCAGCTAATGAGATTGAAATGGTCATCATTCTCAGTCTAGGTCTCAGTGGCAGGAATCTTTTTCATGATGACACAGTGTCTTTAGAGCAGTCATGGGTGATGGTAATTTTTGAGGCCTCCCCGATAATTTGTTTGTTATCATGAGCAAATTCTATGTACTGCTTTAACCTGTTGGTAGTGAGGCATTTACAGAATATCATCCCAAACCCTTGACATTTTGTGTTTTCACATGTTGGAGCTCAGTTGGCTCTTTCGAGTAATGAAAATGTAAAGATATAGTTTAACAGGTCCTCTGAGTGTACCACGGCTGCTAGCATTTAATGATTATTATTGGTCCATGAGCCATTTCAAAGTAATCACATATTTTAAACTGATTGCCCGGTCATGTAAATGAAAGTCAGATATGGGTAATACCCACTTTAATGAATATCTAGTGAGCTTATCTATGAGTGTTTGATAATGTTTTGTTCCAAGGGAAGACAAATGTTTTTGCATGGAGTTCATCCATTATTTTCTTCTGGACAAATAAAGGTATGGCTTTAGTGCCCCTAATCTCATTCAGTTGACTATCAGTCCTACCCACCAAGCAGGCCACTCAATGGACCTTATTTGCTCCCCAAGGAGTATTTATCACTCTACACATCTATCCCCTTATACTGATCTGATGAATTACATATTCCATTTCTCTAGTTTCTACCAAAGTACCTAACACTAAGTGTGCTATATACTCCCCGGCTGCTAGTCCAAGGCGACCAGGGAAATTTCCCCTACTTCATTATCCTCTGCCAGCCCTAGCCTTAATTCTTGACTTGACAATAATCCTACAAATTGCAATTGGGTTGGCAGATCTCCAAAATCTATTATTCCTGTCAAAACGTCCAGGGAACACCACTTCCCTTGTTCTGCTACCTGGTTCAATCGACAACTTAGAGACGTCAAACTGCCATTTGGAGAATTAGAATGAACCTGGTGGTGCAATTACTCCTCCTCCAGTAGAACTATTAATCCATGTGCTTACAAAAACTCTTTGCTCTACCTGTGCCTCCTGTTACACAAGTCAACTAATCCATTCCAGCAACTCCTTCAAAGATTAGGAAAACTTTGTCAACTCTTTAGCAAGCCCTGAGTGCTGCTCCACTTCTTTCCACTCTTTACAACTGCGTGACATACTTCCACCTACTTTAACAAACATAATTCACCATGATATGCAAGGCCCTTACTGCTTCACTGCATTTACTGTTCTCATTTGTGTCCCTGGAACAGACAGAACAGCTTATTTCGTCAACTCATTCTGGCTGCTCCCTTTAACCTTACCTGACCATTTCTGTCAGCTTGACAAATCAGCTATGATCTCTTTGGTCCAACCTGCAGCAAATATATTTTCAAATTTATGACTCTGATCTTATGGAAGAAATATATGGCTGTCCACTTGCTGGCTAACCCCTCTATATGGAGTAATTTATTTCCCATATATCTTCTGCCATTCCTATTACCCTCCTATAATAGCATATAAACCAGCACCTCTCTGCATATTTTAAGCACAACCATATTGTGACATAGCTTAATCAGGCTTTAGACCCTTTCACAGCACTGAATTAGCCCCAGCGTATGAACGCATCGAAGGATGCAATGAAAAGTTATGTTCCACTTCCATGGTAAGCCTTACTGATTTCTTTTTGTCCTCTAGTCAATCTGGTGATGGATGCCAAAGCATAAGTATCATGCACAATAAATGCCTAACTCAATGGGCATTTCTGAATAAATAATCTACAATACAATGCATAATCCAGGGTAATGCTTAGCACTGAGTTGATCAGAAGAAATGCATCTTGTGCGAGCCACTTAGAAGGTGTGTACCCCATTGATTCACAGCACACGGACCAGCCATCATATTCCTAGCTTACACAGAAACAATGTGTTTCAAAAATCACACAAAAGCTCTTATAGTTATATGTAGGAAACAAATAACCTATAATTCTCAGGCTACTTGTGCTATATGTCGCCAGCTTCCAGTCACCATGAGGCTTAACTCAATCCCTGTATGCTAGAATGACACAATGTGAACCAATTTCAGTCTTCTTCCTAGGTCACCGAAGTGGTCAGTTATGCATGTGCCTTTTCTCCTTGTGTATTGAGTGCCATGTGCTCAGTATATCTGCAGTTTTACCAGTGGTCTGTGGGTTGCGGTAATCGTGGAACTACTCTGCTATTGGCTTGGACTTATCCCTTTGAAGCTAAAAACACACTACGAAATCGAGAAAGCTTTTTGGTCTACCCCAAGAAACCCCTTGACTTGTCGCACAGCTGCTTCATGCTCGGCGCCCTGGGAAGCTTAGAAGGCTTGAGCACAGAAGAGGTGTGCATCGACATACCTGACAGAGTGCAGGAGTGCACAGTTATTGCTGCAGGTGGAAGGTGTGATCATATGACATAATCACATTTTCCTCAAAAGACTGTTAACCTCACTTTGAAACCAGCAGTTGAAGAAAAAGGTGACAACGCATGCAGTTTGCAGCCCTCTCCCTAGGCTTTTCATCATAGGGTTACAGCCAAATTTGGAGTGTGCTCATGAGAGAGGAATTTTCCTTAAATTGTTTCTGTTTTGAACATCTTTACTTCTACTTTTACATAACTATAATATGTTTCCAAAACATCAGTTTTTGCTGTAACAAAGCTGTGTTACTTGTATTTAAAAGAGCCTCTCTGGACTTATGTCAGAGTTATTTAGTAATCTGTATGAAGCTGATATGAAACATTTGGACAACAACAGTGATGGATTATCCATTCCGCCAAAACTGTGGTGTACCTGCCCGATTTAAATGATGGAGTAAGGGCCGTCGAAAGTTGACCTCTAATTCTGCCCACCTAATTTTGATTGGCAGCATTAGAGGTCAGTTTTCACTGCCCGTCACCCTCAGAAAACCCTCTGGCAACGGGCAGTGCAAACTACAACAATCTCCGCTCGCCATGGGAGAGGACTCCCATGGTGAGGGGAGCATTGTCTTTTTTATTTTCAAAAAGAAAATCCTGCTTCATGATTTTCTTTTGAAAATAGAAAAGAAAACAGTGTGCCATACAGTTTTGTCTTGCTTGACAGAGCTGAGAGTCAGACTACAAAAAGCATTGTCAGGAAGAATCCATTTGTATATAGTTCCAATGCCAGTGGTTGGAACTGACTCCTGGACACTCGCTAACCAATGACAAAGGTTCCCAGGACCCACACTACCCACTTTTGCAGCAACCTGCCTAAGAATGCATTATTTTGGGAGCTATCCAAGATGGCAGGCCCCTTCAGCTATGGCAGGAGAGCAGGAGCCCACCTAGGGGTGTGCCTAGGAGCAGCCCTCCACCCTAAGCTGCATCAGACTGGTTCTGAAACTAGCTCTCACTTCTACTGGGATGGTGCCAGTCTGACTACAGTGTGTCCTGGGATCAAACTGCTTCCCCCTCTCAGGTTTTTCCTTACACTAAGCTATGAATGGGCAGGCCTAAACTCTGTCCCTTTCAAGTTGATGAAGTCCAAGGACCCTCCCCCCCCAACAAGCCTTCCTGACCTGATATGTATCACATGCTCCACACCCAGCTCATCCTCTCACACTTCTAAGCTA
Source organism: Lissotriton helveticus (assembly GCF_964261635.1). Taxonomy (NCBI): domain Eukaryota; kingdom Metazoa; phylum Chordata; class Amphibia; order Caudata; family Salamandridae; genus Lissotriton; species Lissotriton helveticus. Next base: position 483,512,031 of record NC_136059.1, on the reverse strand, counting down.
TTGTCCCTGATCTGGGAGCAGTTTTCACACCTTATTAAAGTCAATGCCTAGTGGAACAGCTGCTGGAAGGCTAATCCAAATCAGCCTCGGTGAGCTTCAGGTAGGGAAAATGTAACTTTATCTAATTCACTTTCACCAAGTATTTATGAAAAATGCGACTTCATCATTAAATTTGATTCTGAGTAAAAATTAATGATAGTAGTTAAATGAATTCTGTAGCTGGTCCCAAACCGAAGATAGAAACATTAATATTTAATAATGCTTCCCAGTTGTCTCTATGGGTCAGCCATGGCCTTCCAGTTTGAAAATAACATTTGGGTGGTAGCCACAGTAAGGGCATGTTAACCTTATGTTTCCACATGTCCTACTTTTAAATACCATGCACCCTATTTTGTGGACTACAAGACCTCTATGGGGGATTTACTGTTATTTCAAGGGAAGGTTTTTCTCCTGTTAAAGAGGTCATTTTGACAGGCTGGTCTACTTGAATACAGACACATAATTAGAGGAGAGAAGCAGGAATATTATTCCTTAAATTGGGCTCAAATAATAGAAATAACAAATTCAGGTGACCAGAATAAATGATATATATATATAGATATATATATGCTGCCAACCTCGCACTTTAAAGCACAAAGAATGAAGCACTCATGGGGGCGAGTCCACTTATTTATTCCCGGACTCTCGTTACAACCAGACGCGTTTCTGCGACTGCCGAAACGCGTCGCTTTAAAGTGCGAGGTTGACAGCATTTATATTTGCGGGTGCATCTCCCGCATAGAAGCACCTATTCACGAGTGCATGGACAATTGATGCACACCATGGAGCTACGATATATATATATATATATATATATATATATATATATATATATATATATATATATATATATATATATATATAATTCATTGATAAAACAAAGGTTACAGGGCCATTATAGTTAGGCTCAGATTTCACAAAATCATAGAAATACAGAAGTTATAGATACCTGAGCTAACTCAATTCAGCAGTTATAGTTACCCGAGCAGACTATAACTTGCACCGCTGTAATGCACTGCTTATGACCTCACATATTACATCACTCATGATATGGTCAGTGATATCACTGATGACAACACTGATGACATTTCTAATGACATCGCTCATTACATCATCCATTGACTGGGAGTGTTTTCTAAAAGTTTCCGAGTGTTAAAGATATATACAGAGTGCCTCATTACGATGCCGGTCAGACTTACGTCTGACTGGCACACTGGCGGAAGCCGGACCACCCGACTAGTAGTCGGCAGGTCTGCTGGCCGCATTACGATGCAACTGCATTCATGGCAGTCACATTGTGTATTTTTTGTATTGCAGCATGTGCTGCGGGTGCAGCACATGCCGCTATCCAGAAAAAATCACATCTGACATATCATAGGTGCCCACCAGGGTCCATATCAGAGGGTGAGGGGGGAAGGTGGGCCCACTACGGGCCCCCAAGTCCCTCTCCACCATGAAATGGCCAGCGGAAAGGGACATAGTAATCCCTACTGCGGTGCCGGAGCAGGAACTGCCACTGTTGTAGGGATTGAGCCCTCTGATGCACCGATCAGAGGTTATATGGGGGGGTTAGTGGGTGTGTGAGTAATTTTGTGGATGATGTCATCAGTGATCGACCCACCTCAGGGTCTGTGTAAGGTCCAGTTGAGTTTTAAACAAAGCATAATTATCTGTTACTGAAAGGGGATGGCTAGTATTTCTGTTTCTTAACAAACGTAACTATCCTTGCTACTTTAGAGGGGACGGCCATATGTAGACCTGTTGGACCAAGATTGGTAATGATGATGTAAGAGGGTAGAGAAAGCACAGATTGCAGCAAGCAGTGTAGTAACCTTTTTGAGCTTGACACGCAATGTTTAGATTTTTAATAGGAATTCGTGTATATAAATTGTTCAGCCATTGTTTTTTATATTTATATTTGAAATCACGCAATGTCATTCAGGATGGTTAATGTAAACATACAATTATGTTTGTACCTATAGATGCCCCTGACGAAGGGAAAATGTTCCCGAAATGCATTGGGATGTGGAAAATAAAGCATGGCATGTGGAACCCACTGTCGACTCCTGCACCTGTTTGAATGTTGAACAGAAATTGTGTAAAATTAATCGAAAAAATAGACAAGTATAATGGATAAAAAGGCAATGAATAGAAAAAGGAGTAAAATATAAAAATATACATATAAATTTGATTTATTTGATTCAAATGGTGTTAGGCTGTGCAGCTTGATGGGATCAAGGTTGGTTCCTTTCGTGGACTTGTTATGTTGCAGCGCAAGGAGACGGGGCGCAGAGCAAGTTTTGCACGCCGCTAAAGAATGAAAGGAGGAACTTAATGTTTATAATTGTACATGAAGAAAGGTGTGCATCTCATTCCAACCAATCAACAACCAACATGGCCGCCTGGTAGGAGCTCCTGTGAAGAGCTCCCAGTGCTTGGGACCCCGCCTCGGGCTTTATCCCGATTAGCACCCACCAGACCCATCAGAAGCAGAAAGAAAAGTAACTGGATTAATAATACAAGTAACAGGATAATACAAGTAACTGGATTGCCGGATTGCTGACCTGATCGACGGCGGAGCCTGGAGCCTGGAACCTGGGGAGCACTGACCTGCGGACACATCGCGACGCCGTGACTGGATTGCTGACCTGATGGACGGCGGAGCCTGGAGCCTGGAACCTGGGGAGCACCGACCTGCGGACACATCGCGACGCCGTGACTCTGGACTTTCCCCCCGTCGCGTCATTGGGACTGGGCGGCTGGGGCTCCGGGAGCCTGCAGAGTGCTCCGTGCTACCTGCACTTCGGTGATAGACACACACCACAGAAGAAGACTCGCAGCGGCACTGGGGAGGTGAGTGAGGCCCCCCGCCCCCCCGACGGCTCCAAGGCAGAGGCGCGAGTTGGTGCGCCGGCTGCTGCGACTGGTGGCGACTGGCGGGGAAGTGCAGAGAAGAGCCGCTAGTCTAGGGTGACCAGGCGTCCCTGTTTTGCCAGGACAGTCCCAGTTTTTCACCAGCTGTCCCAGCAGATTTCCAGAAATTTAGATCACGTCCCGGTTTTTAGAGAGGGTCGACTGAAAACTGTGGGAGGTGTTTTTTAGGTTTTACAAAACAGGGATAGTTGGGAGTTGTTTCAAGAAAGCAATTTAATTAACAGGAAAGCTACTGGGTTTAAAAATTGGATTTTCTGTATGTTCTTACTGCCTGTTCTGTAATTCTCTGCTGAGGAGCGCTCTCATCACTTGAAGTAAAATTGTAGTCCTTCTTCTATTTTTGTGAAATGTCCCAGTTTTTGGCTTTAAAATTCTGGTCACCCTACGCTAGTCGCACGCACAGTGAGTACTTCACTGCCCGCGGGAGGGCTCCTGAAAGGGCTGAGGGCATCCGCAGCAACACCGGAGCGGTCCTGAGGGGAGTGAGCCGCAGGAGGGCTCCAGGGACTGCACCGGACTGTGGTGTCTCGCGGCGCTGGCCGCGCTCGAAGTTGCGGGCCCTGTGCTGCCTGCGGGTGGGCTACAAGATTCACGGCGGCCCGGAGGGCGGAGAGAGGCCCCACCCGTCCCACGGCAGAAACGCGGACTGTTGCGCTGGTTTCTGAGACCAGCGGGAAATAGAGCAGCATAGGAACAGAACCGCCGGCTCCACAGCAGAATAGGTGGCGGCTGCAGCGGATGATCAGTAATTTATCGTCAGCATTATAACTACTCTTGCTGCCTAACTCAACAGGCGAAAGCTGGAAAAGGTGTCTAACTCGACAGGCGAATGTTGGAAAAGGTGTTTACTCTGCCCCCTTCGTTTGATGGAAAAAGGTATTTACTTTGCCCCATTCGTTTTACGTTTTTTTCGTTTTTGTTTTGCAAAACATTTTTGTTCAAAATGGCCGGGGCCATAAACTGCAATTAATCCCCTCCTGCACCGCCTGAGTCCACGAGGCCCCTCAGCAGCGCCACTTAAGATAACTAAGATAACCAGATTGAAGATAACACTCTCCTGGAATGCAAGGTCCGAGCCAGCCAGAATAGAATCTGAAACTGCTTTCCCGGCTTTGAAAACAGCAACAACTAAAAGAGGACTAATGATACTATCCCCCTACTCGGCGGCCGCTTTGGCGGCCATCTTGGACTAGTCATTCCCACCATTTGAACATAAACCTAAGAACTGGCCATTTATACCAATCCCACCCATCACAGACTTTGCATAGCGCTGCATCTAATTCTCCGTGTGACTAAGTGTCTGCCTTTTATTGCAGTATTATATATTTAATGGTATTTTTACACATTTTATGTAACCTGCTCTCATATTTTACCGGTTAAGCACTAGAATCTTATTGTCTATTGTAACCTAAGTTTGCACCTATATTGGTACTAGTATACTGTTAGCAGTTAGTCCAGCAGGTATTTAGTATGCTATCCCTATTTGCATAGTGTATATTTTTGTAAGCTGATCCCATCTCACTTTTATCTCTATTATGCACTGACTGCTACCTCATATACCTCATTAAGTGGTAATCTATACCCATTCACTTTATACTACTGGATCACATTGATGCTACCCTTACATTTTGGTTACTTCTGGACACTCACTAGCATCACGGTGGTTCCATTTAACTGCTTGCTACCTCATATTTCCGTTACATTTCTGTAAGCTGCATCTACTCACTGTTTACTCCCGGACGACACCGACTGCTACCTCACATATTGGATATTTGGCCACTCACTAGTGTCCCATTTATTCTATGTAACCTACGGTTGACATTTGTTTTTGCACACATGTATTACTATTGTGCCCCTCGGATTCAGTAATTTCATTAGTAGCTTAGCCCTATTTTTATATTGTATATGCGGTAAGCTACACCTATCTCACCTTCATCCCTATCATTCACCTTTCATTGTTCGCTACCTCATTCACTTATTTGTTGGTTCTTCGTTATAAGCTACTTCACGATGTTGCACTGATTATTACTACCTCATTCACTCGTTTAGTCACGTAAGCTGCACCCAGCCACTTTCTACACCTAGACTACACTGCTGTTACCTAGTACATTCTGATGTGTAAAGTTTGACTCCACCTAACCGGTTCTACCTCTCATATTTTGTACATGGTGTAAGCTGACTGCTACCTCGCATATAGGCTACATTAAGTAAGCCACACCTACGCACTGTTTTGTTTTTCGATTGCACTGACTTCTACCTCTTATACATTTGTCTCCCACTAAGGTCACTCCCTAATGCCACTCCTTTGCCCTGTAACTAGCGGCTGACAGTTCTTTATTGTCGTCCTATCTCCTACACCCAACATCACTTCATTCCAAAATGGAGCTCAACGGCAAGAACACTTTTAGAATTAACTACCCTTCCACACTCTCCAAAAAAGCCACCAAACGTTTTAAACATAACTTTTTAAGGCAGCACCCTGAAATACCCTTTGCTGACACCTACTTCTCCCCGGGTAAGGGAGCCCTGAATACTGATATCATCTTCCACACCGCACGCAGAGCCCAATGGAGAAAAACGTTCCTATCCCTACTCACCGTCTCCACCACCAGGAAAACAACTCATGGCCTAACCCTCTCTATCACACCTTCCCACCTCTTCCCTGGCAGGACTACCATTACCATCTACAATAACGGGATTGTCCTAATTCAATCTACGGACAAGAACCTGGAACTACTAGACAACTTGCTCCCAAAGTTCAAAGAGCACCTCTCCAAGCTGAGGTCCCCCACCCAAAAACGCACCAGCACTATCACCCCTGACGTCGCAGCCTCCACCTACAACACCTCTACCCCTAGCACCCCAGTAAATGGCCCACCTGCTGTTAACGCCCCACACTCCCCTAGGACAGTCACAAATCTCCCCACCTCATATACTAGCCGCCCCTCTAACATGACCCTTCTTATCCCCACTCATACACCCTCCATCCCCCTCCCCCTTGACATAACAACTCCCACCCACATGATGCCACCATCTGAACACACCACCGCTCGGAGTGTATCCACCCCCCCTCCCACCCCCCCCACGGTGGACCCCGCTCCCTCCCCAGCCACCTCCCCACTCCCACCCACGAGTCTCTCACACATGACACAACAACTCTCACCCACAACACGCCACCATCTGAACACACCGCCATCCGGAGCTTATCCACCCCCCTCCCATCCCCCCCACGGCGGTCACCTCTCCCTCCTCAGCTCCCTCCCCACTCCCACCCATGACACTCTCACCCTCCCAACAAAAGATACAGGACATACCGTCTCCTTTACCTTAGCATCCCCCCCTCTCCCTCCTCCTACTCTCAGCCCGCACTACTCTCCAGTCTCCCCCACTGTCTCCAGCCTCCACTCACTCTTCTATTCACCGGCACCGTCTCCCACTGACTTCACTACCTATGCCTCCCCCCCACCGCCTACTTCACCTACTTCACCCACACCACTCGCCCACAAAAACGCCCACACTATGAAGGACATCCCACTCATTAGCACCGCAGAACCTTCCAACAACGCTAGTATATCCCCTCCTTCAATACCCTGCCCGCTTTCCAGCTCACTACACAACCATTCACCAATGGCTCTCACCACCAACGCCTTCCCCAATGCACCTCCTGACCTGATTTTATCTACCCTCCAACAAATCAAAGAGGATATTCGACAAATCAAAAAAGATGTCCACGCAATCAAAGACCTTCTCTCATCACAGCCCAGACTACCTCCCATCATCCCTCTGCCCTACAAACGACGCTCTACACACCCTCGCCTCCAACGACACCAGCGCTGGCCGACTATCCCGGTTCGCAATAACTCCCAACGCCCCCGACGTGTCCTCAACACATTGTCGGACCGCGACCTATGCTCTCTCCTATGCTCTTATGGCCCAGGCCCGGTAAAACACATATCCAACTCACACATCCCCATACCCACAATTCTTACAAACCCTCTGAGGCTCCCAACTCTCAACAACAGAGGTTCCATCCCTAACAACCTCAGAAAAGTTCCCCTCACTCTAGAAAGCTCGACCACCCTTCTCTCTCCCAAACTCAAATGCATCCTACTCAACTGCAGATCGGCCCAGAGACACTCCTCCGACATCGCTGATCTCGTCTCAGCGAGGGATCTGGACCTAGCCATTCTAACAGAAACTTGGCTTACTGAAGCCTCTACCCCGATTCTGGACATACTAGTCCCCCCGAACTATCACATCATTAGGCTAGACAGGTCTTCAGACAAGACGGGCGGGGGAATTGCATGCATTTTTAGGAGCAACCTCTCCGTTACTAAAGTCACCTCCCCCTCCCTCTCCTCTTGTGAACTCCTCTGCCTCGACATCACCAGTGAGGGCAAACAAGTTTGTGCTTTACATCTCATCTATCACCCGCCTGGTGACAATCTCATATTCTCCCAACAACTCATGGACATGATCACTTCCAATGCCGGCCGGCAGACCACCCAAGTCTACCTGGGTGACTTCAATCTCCACTGGAACGATCAGAAAGACACAGTGGTGAATAGTCTCAAAACTTTCCTTAATGCGCTTGACCTCACCCAATTATGCGACAGCCCAACACACGACAAAGGCTCGATACTTGATCTCATCATTGCCAAAGAGAATTCTACACAACTGGAGGCGATTCTACCCTGCGACTGGTCACATCACCACATTATCACCTTCTTTATCAATGAAAAAGTTAAACCTAACGCGGCTCAACCAATCAAATCCAAAACATGGAAAAGGGACATGAAGAATCTTAACCCTTCTACCCTGCGTCCCCACCTCGGCAATCTCCTCCTTCCCCCTTCTGGTGCCCCGGATGTTCAATCACTGACTGACCATTACCGTGAATCTATGAATACAATAGTCAATGAAGTCGCCCCACTGCAACTGAAGAGAGTCTCCACCAAAACTTCTAACCCCTGGTATGATGATAGACTCAATGACGACAGGCGTGCTATGCGATTGGCAGAGCGCACCTGGAGATCGGACCCTTCAGCACTGCACCTCAAAAGGCTTAAAAACAAGAGAAATGCCTACTTCAGGAAAATAAAGCGCACAAAGATGGACTTCTTCAGCCGCCAGTTGGACCAAGCAAAAAACAGGCCAAGAAAACTGTTCGAACTAATCAAGACCCAAACAAAGACAAAACCCTTACAATCAAATAGCACAACAAGCGACACCCCACACTGTGAAGCTTTCTCTGCTTTCTTTAAGCTAAAGACAGACAACATAAGAAATGACCTCATTATGGATGTAAGCCGATTCCCCAACCACACCAGAATGGCTAACACTCAACCTAAAAACAAGGCATCTTGGCTGTACTTCGATACATACTCTGAAGAAACAATACATAAACTGCTCCGCACCTTGAAGCCCTCTAATCACCTCATAGACCCTCTACCTGCTAATGCTGTAAAAGACTTCATCCCCTTGCTCCTCCCTCTCTGGACCAAAATTGTCAACCGCTCCCTGCAACAAGGCCTCATTCCAGACTCCCTCAAGGTGGGGCAAGTCACACCTATACTCAAGAAACCTACAGCAGATCCGTCTGACCTAAACAATTACCGGCCCATCACCAATATCCCCACCCTGGCCAAACTGCTGGAGAAATGTGTCCAACTCCAACTAACAAAACACATTGACCAATTTGACCTCCTCAACTCTCATCAATCAGGCTTCCGAGCGAAACATAGCACGGAATCAGCTATGACACACATAATTGATGACGCCCTCCAAATTCTTGATCGCAATGAGTCCTGCCTCCTCATCCTTCTTGACCTCTCGTCAGCATTTGACACGGTCAAACATGAGAACTTGCTGGAGTTGCTAAGCACTAGAATGGGTCTATCGGGAACTGTTCTCAAATGGTTTTCGTCCTTCCTTCACAATCGGTTTCAGAAGTTCAAGATCGACAATGTGTTATCTTCACCTGTGCCTGCAGATCTAGGTGTTCCACAAGGATCCTCCCTCTCCCCCACATTGTTCAACCTCGTCATGGAACCGCTCGCCACCTTGCTCCAAGCTTCCAATGTTCAATTCCATATGTACGCCGACGACACACAACTGTACCTAAAGCTTCAATCCCCGGAAGATATCAAACATCTGAACTCCACGCTTATTAACACTCAATCTTGGCTAGCAGATAACCACCTCAAACTAAATGCTCTGAAAACTGAGTTCCTACTCATCTCACCCCCGGCGAAAATTTCCACCACCCAAACATGGCTCAACAACCTAACAGCACTCAATGTCCAACCCACCATCGTGGACTCAGCGAAATCCCTAGGCATCACACTGGACGCCAAGCTCAACATGCAGCAGCACGTCAGCAAAGCCACAAAAGCAGCTAATTTCCAAATAAACACACTGAGGAAAATTAAACCCTTCCTCCCTGCTGAAGACTTCCATGCTGCTGTACAAGCGTTAGTCATCCCTCGAATAGACTACGGAATTGTGGCCCTCAGCGGACTCCCGCTATCCACAACAGCACCCTTAAGAGCCTCCCTGAACGCTGCCGCGAGACTCATTTCTAACTCAAGAAAACATTTGCATATATCCCCAGACTTAAAGTACCTAAAATGGCTGCCTATTGAAGCCAGAATACAGCTAAAAATTGCAGTTATGACACACGCGGCCGTGCACCACAATGCACCCAACTACCTCGCTCAAAAATTGCATTGTGTCATTGCACACCTTGTCTTTTGGCATTATACCTCTACTTGATGGGGACACTACTACGCTACTTTCATACTACCGACCAATATATGATACACGTTGGGTCACTGATTCACTCTCCCTATGCCCCCACTCAGTGCTCCCTCTATACTAAAACATTGGTATAAACCTCCAGACACCCAAGGTGTACCTGAACACCTCTGTAGTGGGGTCAATGACTTGTGCTGTCTTATATTACTTCTTTACCTGATTGTATATTGATATGTTTTATGTATGCTATTATTATCCTATCATGTTAGTGACTACTACGTTGCTCCCATTACTGCTGTTCATTCCTACTGCCCCTACCCTGTCTTTGTGAAGCGCTCTGATATCTGTAAGGATCTTGTTCGCGCTATATAAAACTTTGAATAAAATAAATTCCATTACCTCATTTACATATCATAGGTGCCCACCAGGGTCCATATCAGAGGGTGAGGGGGGAAGGTGGGCCCACTACGGGCCCCACAAGTCCCTCTCCACCATGAAATGGCCAGCAGAGAGGGACATAGTAATCCCTACTGCGGTGCCGGATCAGGCACTGCACTGTTGTAGGGATCGAGCCCTCTGATGCACCGATCAGAGGTTATATGGGGCGGTTAGTGGGTGTGTAAGTAAATTTGTGGATGATGTCATCAGTGATCGACCCACCCCAGGGTCTGTGTAAGGTCCAGTTCCACACCCGAGAAAATGACGCAATGATGGGGGATTGTCAGACCATGTGGTAAAAGTCAGCTGGAGCGTGATCGCATCGTGTGCAAGTCGGGAAGGGTCTCAGTCTGGCTCTATACAAACTTGCAGGGGTTAAATATGCCATATGTAAATAGTAGGGTGTGAATTAGACGCAATTTGGAGGAGGTGGTCATTGTCTTGGGAGCCATGAGTGCGTCCCACCAGTCTGCATCCTCCAAGGGGCCTAGCCAATCCTTCCAGCGGGCACGCAGTGATTCTAGGGTCACAGGGCCATTGTTCACTAGGGAGCGGTAGATCTGTGACACCCCTCCCCTACCTAGGTTCCCCTTCATCACTTGAGGCTCGAGGGGACTGAATTCAGGGAGGGAGGTGGGAGACATAATGTGTGCATGGCGGGCATGCCGTAGCTGCAGGTATTTGTAAAACTGGGAGGCGTGGAGGGAGTAGCACTGCTGCAAACCTCCGAAGGCCCTGATGTGGTTCCCAACCCAGACATCCCCGAGAAGCGAGATCCTGATGCGGTCACATTGACGAAAGTCCCGGAGAGCTGAAGTCTCATGTAGCCAAGTACCATGCCACAGGGGTGTATTTTGGATAAGTTTCCCATCCCATTTCGTGTGGCGCAGGCCAGTGCGCCATGCCAATAGGACTGTCCTAGTGATAGGGGGAAGGACTTGTGGTATGGGGGCCCCATACAAGTAGGCTTGTAGCTGTGGAAAATACATAGACAGGAGCTCAACCTGGTACGCCGGGTCAGACCAGCCGCCGGTGAACCAGTCATGAACCACGATAAGTCTCGTGGCCAGGTAGTAGAGGTTAAGATTGGTCACACCCAGTGTTCCCTCTAGGCCGCGCGCGCGCGCGCGCGCGCACCTTCAATGACGTCAGCGCGCACCACCTATCGTGGAGCGCGCACACAGGCCGTCGCAATAGATTCGCGCCGCCCGCCGCTTTTAAAAAGCGAGCGGCGCGACCATGTCATGCAGCACATTTCCAGTGGTGGTGGCGGCGGTTGGCGGCGGTGCGGGCGTGAGAAGTTGCAGGTAAGGAGAATGTATTTACCGAGGCGGGAGGCGGGAGGCGGGAGGCGGGAGGCGGGAGGCGAATGTATTTACTACGGCGGGAGGCGGGAGGGGAATGTATTTACCATGGCGGGAGGCGGGAAGCCGGAGGCGAATGTATTCTCCACGGCGGGAGGCGGCAGGCGGGAATGCTGTTATCGGGTGAGGAGCCTCTCTGGCAGCATTTGTATTTCGGTATAGGAGAGGGCAGTGAATGGACCTGGGGCAGCGAGGGCAGTGAATGGACTTGGGGCACGGAGATTCATAGACCGATGCCATCGTACAAGTCATTTTGAAGGTGCTGCCGCCACGAGTGCGCACCACTTTCTCCTGGTTTCAGGCTTTTGGCAAATTTAAACACGGAGGTTTGTTTCTGCCTGTAACGCCAAGCTAAAACTAAAATAGGTTGACTGCCACATACATTTTACCGTCAATCTTTCTCCCCTCAAACTTAGTGGTAGAGGATATAATCTCCATGGTGTTATTAGACTCCCCGAGATAATCAACCGGATTGTTGTCTTTGTGTAGTAACACAACATCAGGTCAGTGTCAGTAAAATATACTTTGCGAAATAATGGTGTATGCAACCCGAATTTATTACCAATTTGTTCATTCATCACAAAATCAGCTTTTGACCTGAATGTTCTCCCTTTCTCTTGTTGGTCACACATAACACACAAGATCCTTCCAGTCCACCCTTCCAAGCTACTTTCATCATTCACAAATGCTACTTTGAATTTGCTGTGCAGCGAGGGCAGTGAATGGACGTGGGGCAGGAAGGGCAGTGAATGGACTTGGGGCAGGGACAGGAGGGTAGTGAATGGACCAGGGACATGAAGGGCAGTGAATGGACAGGGAGGCGGAAGGAGAATGTATTTACCGAGGCGGGAGGCGGGAGGAGAATGTATTTACCACGGCGGGAGGCGGGAGTGCTCATATCGGGTGAGGAGCCTCTCTGGCAGCATTTGGTTTTCGGTATAGGAGAGGAAGAGAGACCTGAAGAGAGAGACATAAAGCGCACTGACTGTTTAAGCACATTTAAGATTTCCATGAATTGCGTTTTATAAGTATATAGTGATTAGTGAATGGACCTGGGGCAGGGATGGCATCAAACGGACATTGGTGAGTGGACAGGGTAGTGCACTTGGAGGCAGGGATGGTACTGTATGTAGATGAGGCAGGGCGAGCAGCTGGGGGGTGGGACAGGAGCGCCCTCATGCATCATGGTACAGGGAGGGCAGCGAATGCACATGGAGGAAGAGAGGCCTGGGGGGGTGCGGGGGGCACGAATGAAACACTGGGGCATAAAGCGCACTGAATAGACACAGGGTCTCCAGGGCAGGACTTGACTGGACGTGGGCAGGGAGAATATTGAAGGAATTCGACTTTAAGGACAGTAGACAGGGGCAGGGAGGGCTCTGCGTGAAATGAATGAAATGCAACATTCCTTTCTCTGTTAACTGAATCAGTTAGAGTGTCAAGCAATCTTTGCTGCTAAAGGACAAGGCTGAGCTGAGGTCAGCTTTTCAAACATGCACGTCCTTACACTTTTATTAAAGTCATTATTTTAGCAAGTTGTTTAAGCACATTTAAGATTTCCATGAATTGCGTTTTATAAGTATATAGTGATTAGTGAATGGACCTGGGGCAGGGATGGCATCAAACGGACATTGGTGAGTGGACAGGGTAGTGCACTTGGAGGCAGGGAGGGTACTGTATGTAGATGAGGCAGGGCGAGCAGCTGGGGGGTGGGACAGGAGCGCCCTCATGCATCATGGTACAGGGAGGGCAGCGAATGCACATGGGAGGAAGAGAGGCCTGGGGGGGTGCGGGGGGCACGAATGAAACACTGGGGCATAAAGCGCACTGAATAGACACAAGGTCTCCAGGGCAGGACTTGACTGGACGTGGGCAGGGAGAATATTGAAGGAATTCGACTTTAAGGACAGTAGACAGGGGCAGGGAGGGCTCTGCGTGAAATGAATGAAATGCAACATTCCTTTCTCTGTTAACTGAATCAGTTTAGAGTGTCAAGCAATCTTTGCTGCTAAAGGACAAAGTTTTGGTTTTTAAAATAGCTAAATGGATATCTTTGTCATTTACAATGAATTATGCCAATAGTTATAACTTTTGCGAATGTGACACCTATAGCATTTGGAGTGCAACATGTTTTGTATGCACGTGACTTAGATGGCAGCTCTGGTTGTTAGGCCACATCTCTAGAGAGCACGAGCGTGCAGCAGGGGAGAGAAGCACAGAGAGTGCAGCAAGGAAGGGAAGCACGCAGAGGGAGCCCAAGAGTGAAGCAAGGGTGAGATGCCTTGTGAGCCAAGAAGCCCGTATATAAACAGTACATGTAGCGAAAACCTTCAAGTAGCCATGCGCAAAGAAAGACTTTGTTGGCATCAAGCAAACATGATGTACTCCAGTTCTGCTTCCAATCCTGCATGGTTCACCAGCTTTTCGCCAGGCATTTCAACCTCCTCAGCTACTTATTGAGTCAACTTCCAGTAGGCAAAACTGAGATCTCTCTGCAGCAGGTCCATCATTCTTCAGTTATCTTGACATATTTATGGTTGCCTGAGAATTGCTTGAACGTAGCCAATCATATTTTGGCGCGCCACTGCAGCAGCTTCAGGTGGGATCTTTTGATGGATTGTGTGCTTCTCAGCCATCCTGTGGGTTACCTTGTTCACCCACCTCAACCATTTGCAATTTGTATTTTGTGCTACACCTTCTGTAATGCCGCTTTCCCCAGGGATTCACATTTATAGACCAGTTTAAGATAATGGATGCTAATAATGGAACACATGGGCACACCCCTGTTTGTCCTAGGCTGAAATCCCAGGTAATTATTTGGTCATTTTTTGTCTTGGGCCTCTTGACCGGTCCCATGCACAGTTTGTAATTCTTCAGGCGTTTGCTGACTTACTTGTCTTCACTTGTAGGTTTCCAGTCTGTACGGTATTTGGATTACAGTGGTCAGGTGCCAGTACCACAAAGACAAGGTAATTCTGTTTACGTTCCTCGTTGGGTTGGGGGTTGCTGGGTAAATAGATTCACAATCTGCACCCTTTTTTCTTTTGTAGGTTCGTGAGACCGTACTACAAAGACAATTGCACAGGCAGCCGTGAGTGCAGGCAGAAGAGGTAATTGTTGGGTTGAGTTAAACTGTGGTGCGTCTTGAACATTGTAGTACCATATATACTTACCGATGTTTTCTTCTGTTGCAGGTTTCACAGCCAGAACCCCATACATTTAAAGAGGCGCACGTGAGTGCAGGCAGAAGAGGTAATTGTTGGGTTGAGTTAAACTGTGGTGCGTCTTGAACATTGTAGTACCATATATACTTACCGATGTTTTCTTCTGTTGCAGGTTTCACAGCCAGAACCCCATACATTTAAAGAGGCGCACGTGAGTGCAGGCAGAAGAGGTAATTGTTGGGATGAGTTAAACTGTGGTGCGTCTTGAACATTGCAGTACCATATATACTTACCGATGTTTTCTTCTGTTGCAGGTTCACAGCAAGAACCCCATACATTTAAAGAGGCGCACGTGAGTGCAGGCAGAAGAGGTAATTGTTGGGTTGAGTTAAACTGTGGTGCGTCTTGAACATTGCAGTACCATATATACTTACCGATGTTTTCTTCTGTTGCAGGTTCACAGCAAGAACCCCATACATTTAAAGAGGCGCACGTGAGTGCAAGCAGAAGAGGTAATTGTTGGGTTGAGTTAAACTGTGGTGCATCTTGAACATTGTAGTATAACAGTTTGCATTCATGAGCTAGGCGTCAACGTAAGCCATGTTTCCTTATTTTGCAGGCTTTGTGGGACAGCAGGCTCAAACCGGCGGGTACGGAAATGTTCAAGCGCAAAGCTGTAACTTCGGGAGAGTGCAGTGCTTCACCACAAAGGAAGAAATGTTGCCTTGTATTCAAGGAAGAGTGGATGAAGGAAATTGTAGAGGCTGAGACACAGAAGTCACGAAGCAAGGTCCGCATGCAACTCGGGGAACTATTTCAATACAGTCCGGATGTGGGCTTGATTTGCAAAGCATGTGCCGAAGCAAAGATTGTTGGGGACTTTTCCACAGGGAAGAAATGGAGTGATGGCTGGAAACTGGACTACATGAAACGCCATCTACTTAGCAAAGTACACGAGTCTGCCATGGTGATATTGAGAAACAGAAGTGCTGCTGCGAGGTTTGGTTTTGGAGTACGGGCAATGCTGACAGAAACTGCCACAGACAAAGCAAATAGAATGGAAGTAGTTGAACGCCAAAGATCTATGCCTGAGGAGATAAAGATTCTCATCAACAACGTGTTGCTGGCAGTCAAGATGAACACTTCAATGTTATCTGTACAAGACATCCATGACCACTTAGCTTTGTATGTGAAGATACCAGACAGCTGGAGGAGCAAGAACTATGCATTTGAGTTCCTTGAGGCCATCAATAGCGTGATACACTGTGAAGCTATGACAGAACTTCGGCAAGCTTTGTATCACACCTTGATAATTGATGAGAGCACAGATATTTCTGTTTCAAAAATGCTCATCCTGTATTTCAAGTTCCGACCTGTAACATCAACTGAGCATAAAACGCAGTTTGGGGGCATAGTGAAGCTGACTAGCTGTAATGCTGAGGCTATCACTACTGCCGTGAAAGAATTCTACACTGCCAATGAACTGGACCTCATGAAAATGGTCATGTTCACATCTGATGGTGCATCAGTGATGCTGGGGAAGAATAATGGTGTTGCTACTCGCCTTAAACAATCCATTCCTCATCTAGTTGAGCAGCATTGTGTCGCCCATCGAGAAGATTTGGGAGTTGATGATGCCTGGAAGAGGGTTCCAATGATTAAAGAGATGGAGACATTATTGAGGACTGTCTACACTGTGTTCTCCAGATCTCCTGCAAGGAAGTCCAAGCTGGATGAAATTGCATCGGTCACTGAATGTGAAGTTGTCTCTTTTCGACCACTGAATGAAGTCCGGTGGCTTTCAAGGCATTTTGCTGTTGGTGCACTAATTCGTAATTACGAAACTGTTCTTAAGTACTTTGAGCATGAGAAAGTTGAGGAGAATGATCCAATTGCTAAATATTGTTATAAAAAGCTATCAGACTCCAACTACCATATTTCCCTTGCAGTACTTAATGACATTCTGGGTGAATTTGCAGCTTTGTGCAAACTATTCCAAAAAAGTTCTTTAACTACTGTTGAAGCCGTACAGTATGCAAGAGCGAAGATTGGCCAAATTAAGCAACAGTATTTGGGGGACACTGTCTTTTGGAGCAGCAATGTAAGAGAGCTGATGGTTTTGTACAAGGATAGGCAAGAGTTTGACAGTGGGCCTATTTTGTCTTTTGTTTCCCTTCATTGTGAGCACATGCAAAAAAGGTTCCCTGAGGGTGAGCTAAAAGAATGGGCAAGTTTTGAGATCCAGGCAATAGCCACACAAGCGCATTTTGATTTTGGGACTGAGAATATTGAAAGACTTGTTGAAAAGTATAAAAATGTCTTGTGCCTGGGTGATTGTGAAACACCAGAAGATGTTGTTCGGCAGTACAGAGACTATAAATATGTGGTGGCAGAACATGTTAAGGGTGGGTTATTTACCACCTTTCAAGACATGGTGACTTTCACTGTACGCAATGCTGCTCAGTATAGTGTCGTGTCTCAGCTTGTTGATGTCTGCGCAACATTTCAAGCATCTAGTGCAGACTGTGAACGAGGATTCAGCCTCATGAATACTATCAAGAGCAAATTGAGGAATAGACTAGAGCAGAAGCATTTGGACATGCTGATGAGGACAAAGGCCTACCTCCTGAACGGGAAAGTTGACCTAGACCGAGTTTATCAGCACTGGAAAAATGGCAAGGATCGCCGTGAGAAGCAACCCTGTCACCCATCTAGTGACGCCACTTGACGTGTCTGAACAGTCCTCTACCTTCTTGTGTATATGATATTGTATAGGCTCGCAGCATTTCCCCACCCAATGAACTGTGCTCCAGTTAAGAATATTTATTAAAATCTAATGATGGTACCACCATTGAAGTCTTGTGCTTTTCTAAACTTGAAGTGTACTTGCTAGTGTAACCAGTTCATGTCATGGCGTGCTTATCCAATATTGCAAACTGCCCTTAAGACCCTTATTGTGGCGCTGTATGTGTGAAAATGCACTATCTTTTAGCTTTTTAAAGACAAATTTTGGAGTGCCATTTGGCGCCGCAGACACGCGCGGTTTGGTTCCTGGCGCACATAGCCATGGTTGCAGGGCACAGAGACCCTCCACTGCCGCACACAGAGGAAAAAAATTAGAGGGAACATTGGTCACACCCATGCCACCATCATCAGGAGGTATCCGACAGTGAGCTAGGGACATACGCGGCCTCCCGTCTCTCCATAAAAACCGGATGGGTAGACCATCAATTTCACGGAACCTGCTCCCCGGGAGGTGAAAGGTTATGTTTTGAAGAATATATAGAAAGTGGGGGAGAACCATCATTTTAAAAAGTGCACATCTGCCAAGGAGATTAAGAGGGAGGGTCTGCCATCACTTGAGGTCTGCCTTGGCCTTGGTAACCAGGGGTGTAAGGTTGAGGGCCCATTCAAGTTCTGGGAGGAAGGTGACCCAGACTTCCAAGCATTTGAAGGACTGCCTACGCAGGGGAATGGTAGTTTGCCAGTCGAAACAGGCACATGATGGGTGGAGGGAAGGAGGGGAGCCAGAGTGGATTTCACCGGGTTGAGCCAGAAGCCAAAGACTCGCTCAAAGGCGAGGAGGACTTCCAAGCTCGTGGGCCGGAGTCCTCGGGATCCGCTAGGAAGAGGAGGACGTCGTTGGCGTAAAGGGCAACCTTGTCGATCTGATAGGGGTCCCAGGCCCATCCCCGGATGCGGAGATCATTGTGAACAAGAGAGGCCAAGGGCTCCATTCCTAGCACAAATAAAAGCGGCAAGAGGGGACAGCCTTGGCGGGTGCCCCTCTGGATGGGGAATGCCTCCGAGGGCACGCCATTAATTAGGACCCGTGCTTTAGGACTAGAGTACAGAACTCATATGAAAAGCCTAAAATGGGAGGCCAAATCCCATCGCCTCCAGCACATCTTCCAGATAGTTCCAGTCAACTGTATCGAATGCTTTTTCAAAATTAATGAAAAGCAAGGCCAAGTACGGGGTGAGCAGCTGGCGATGTGCGAGGTGAACACAGCGTATGCAATGAATGCCATGAAGCCACATTGATCAGAATGGACCAAGTCATGCAAGAGGGTGCGGAGGCGTTGAGCTAAGGCAGTGGCAAAGATTTTCACCTCAGTGTTGATGAGGGAAATGGGGTGGTAGTCCTCGCAGGAGAGGGAAGGCGGTTGTGTCTTCGGAAGAACCACAATAGTGGCCACGCCGGTCTCGGGGGGAAGGACCCCGTGTCCACCACATGCTGGAACAGATCTACCAGGTGCCGAACCAACAAGTCGCGATAGGACGAGTAATACTCTTGAAGGTATCCATCCGGTGAAAGAGTGAAATGGCCCTGTGTGTCTCCTCTGGGGTAATGGGTGAGAGACAGAGTCTCTGAGACTGCCTGGGGAAGACGGGGCAGCTGAGACGTGGCCTCCGACAACAGTGTGGCTAGGGAGGCCTCGGGAGGCCGAGCCACATAGAGTTGGGCATAACAGCCTGCAAAGGCTTGGGCAATGGCATGTGAGGTGAAATGATGAGCGCCGGCCTCATCACAGATCTCATGGATTATGCGATTGGCTTTGGGATATGAGATGAGATTGTTTTTGTCATCCCAGCAGTACACACGCGCCACCGAGGAACGCCATAGCATTTTAGCTGACTCTAGAGAGATCTGACAGATCTCCTCACGGAGCAGTGCGAGCTGGCGGGTGGAGCCAGCGCTGCTGGCGGAAGCCTGGCTCATTCCAACTGTGCAGCTTGGGCCTCGAGCTGCAGTAGGCGGGCTGTCTGGGCCATACGCTTTGCATGGACCAAGCCTCTAGCCACGCTCCCTATAGTAGCCTTGCCAGCCTGCCACAGAGTACCCGGAGAGGGAACCGATCCCTTATTAACCAGGAAGTATTGCTTCAGCTCTTGCGAGGGTCTCAACGAATTCCGCGTCCTGCAGGAACCAAGCGTTTAGCCGCCAAATTGTGCAGGCTCCATCTGGAAGATGCCCGAGACAGAGGGAGACAGGGGAGTGTTCGGAGGTACCCCAGGAAAGGATAGTAACCCCAGACACCAATTGACAATCGGTGGCCGGCAACAGGAGCAAGTCAATAGGGGAGTAGGTATGGTGAGCCGCCGAAGTATGAGTGTACTGTTCTCAGAGGGGGTTTCATACCCTCCAGGTGTCACAGAGACCTAGGGCAGAGGACCAGTCCGAGAGGTGCTTAGCAGGCGCAATGCAGAGGGAGCACCTGCCATGTTGCGAAGAGGCTGCATAACAGCGTTGAAGTCGCCCCCAATGACCGTCAGACCCTGAGGAAAAGTCGAGATCAGTAGTGTGAGGCGTTTGAGGGCAGAGGCATTGTGGCAGGGGGAATGTATGCACACAGGAGATGAATAAGATGACCGGTTAAGGTCACATAGCGCCCCTGTGTGTCCATCTCTACTTGTATCAAAGTGAAGGGGAGACCTCTGCGAATCAGTATGGCCACTCCCCGGAAGCCCGTGTAAAACCAGAGTGCCTGACCCTATCAAACCCATATCGGGAAAGGAAGGTGCAGTGAGTTCCCAGAAGTTGCATTTCTTGTAGAAAGAGAATATCGGGCGCTTAGAGTTGGGCACTGCAAAGAACTGCGGTTCATTTTATATGGTCTAATAGGCCATTAACATTCCATGACAAAATGTGGAGAGGTCTAAGAAGAGTCGACATTGTATGACTAGGTGCTGTGTGTGTGGACCAGCATCGAAAAGACCCAGGTCAGGTAACATCTCATAGCCTGGGTGTAGGGATAGAGCTTGTATATTATGATAGGTCTCATGTCATTGGTGGTGGCGTGTATGCGCAGTGAGCTGCTGTGAAGAACGAAGAACGTTGGCCTGAACGAGGCCCAGAGAGACCAACTTTAAATGATAGCAACTACTTAGTTTGAATCCTGCAGATGTGCTACTGTGTTATATCAAAAGATTTTAGGAGATGTTGTCGAGGGGGTGGAAGAAAACAGTGCACCATGTTGTTCGACCTTGTACAAAATGTTCAGACTAAATCCCAATTAGAGTCACTAAATAACAAATAATATATACAGTGTATTTCTAGAAGAACATAATGTCTCAAAAACAAATGTATTATGAGTGGCTCTGCAAAGTAGTGGCAGTCTAAATTCAGTGGCGGCTCCTCCGCCTTCAACGCCTCACTGACTTCAAAGGGAAAAATAAAATGATAATAATGTATTGTTATTATCATTTTATTTTTCCTATTGACGTGAGTGACTCAGGGGGCTGGCCAGAGCAGGGAGAGGAGTGGTTTGTACTCATTAAGTGTGCATGACTACTTGGCTGGTCCTCTTTGGCTGGCCAAACAGTCCTGCACACTTTACATCTTCCCCACCAGACTTGCTTTACACAGCCTGGTGAGGAACATGCAAAGCCTCACAGTTCCCGTCTGAGCACCGTGGTTTGGCACTCAGACCAATCACAATGCTGTATTGCAGCATTGTGATTGGCTATGGGAAGTCTGGCTGGGACCCCAGGTGCTTCCTGCTCCTTCCTGCAGCGGGTGGAGACAGGAAGAAGAGGACAGAGAAGAGGCGGCAGCCGGCCCAGGTAAGTGTTGTTTTTATTTTTATTTGGTTCTGTCACACACCCACCCCTGTCTCATCACTCTCGATCGGTAGAAGCCGCTACTGGCTAATTGCCTAATAAGCAAAACTAAGGGAGAACCAAAGTAGCCCCAAAAGGGAAACCACTACAATATATAAATATATAAACCAGTCTCAAGAATTATCCCCTCACAGTCTTAATCAATATTCATCCCATTCAAGCCCTACAAACTCCCTAAACGGCTATCCAGTACCCATTTCTGAGTCCTAATAACTAATTTAAAACTGTGATTGCAATACTCATCCTAGCACCCTAAATCTTAATCAGTAACCCAGTGCAAAACTCATCTCTGTTATTGTTAATTAATAATTAATTGGTAATTAATTATTATTAATTAGTTAATTAAATGAATTAGAGTTAATGTAGTAGTATTTAATATTTTGTGTTATTGTTAATTAATAATTAATTGGTAATTAATTATTATTAATTAGTTAATTAAATTAATTAGAGTTAATGTACTAATAAGTTTAATTTTTTGTTATTGCTAATTAATAATTAATTGGTAATTAATTATTATTAAATGATTAAATGACAATTACATTTGTATGTGATTTATTTATGTGTAGTGGGTTGTGTGTTTATAGGGGAATAGAGTGTGACATAATTAAATTAAATTAAAGAGATTGTATTTATTTATTGGTATTTATTGTTAATTAAGTGTTAATTAATTAATTGGTAATTAGTTTTTTTTATTATTTAATAATATTATTTATAAAAAAATTATTAATAAATATTGTTTATTCTTGTAAATATCTTGTTAATTAATTATTAATTGGTAATTATTATGTGTTAATTAGCTAATTTATAATTACATCAATGTAATATTAACTGTTATTAATTGATTAATTGATATTTATATTAATTGTGTTTTTTTGTATGTGTAGTGTGTTGTGTGTTAAAGGGGGAGTAGTGTGGGAAGTAATTTTTACCCCCATGCTATCCAATGCTTTCCCAACTGTCGCACCCTCTGGAGTGGGAATAGTAATTTTTACCCCTACGATATCCAACTCTTTCCCTACTGTTGCACCCTCTGGAGTGGGAATAGTAATTTTTACCCCTACGCTATCCTACGCTTTCCCTACTGTTGCACCCTTTGTAGTGGGAATAGTAATTTTTACCCCTACGCTATCCAACGCTTTCCCTACTGTTGCACCCTTTGGAGTGGGAATAGTAATTTTTACCCCTACGCTATCCAACGCTTTCCCTACTATTGCACCCTCTGGAGTGGGAATAGTAAGGTTTACCCCTACGTTATCCAAGGCTTTCCCTACTGTTGCACCCTCTGGAGTGGGAATAGTAATTTTTACCCCTACGCTATCCAATGCTTTCCCAACTGTTGCACCCTTTGGAGTGGAAATAGTAATTTTTACCCCTACGCTATCCAAGGCTTTCCCTACTGTTGCACCCTTTGGAGTGGGAATAGTAATTTTTACCCCTACGCTATCCAACGCTTTCCCTACTGTTGCACTCTCTGGAGTGGGAATAGTAATTTTTACCCCTACGCTATCCAACGCTTTCCCTACTGTTGCACTCTCTGGAGTGGGAATAGTAATTTTTACCCCTATGCTATCCAACGCTTTCCCTACTGTTGCACCCTCTGAAGTGGGAATAGTAATTTTTACCCCTACGCTATCCAACGCTTTCCCTACTGTTGCACCCTCTGGAGTGGGAATAGTCATTTTTACCCCTACGCTATCCAACGCTTTCCCTACTGTTGCACCCTCTGGAGTGGGAATAGTCATTTTTACCCCTACGCTATCCAACGCTTTCCCTACTGTTGCACTCTCTGGAGTGGGAATAGTAATTTTTACCCCTACGCTATCCAAGGCTTTTCCTACTGTTGCAATATGTAGAGTAAGTATATATATTAATTTATATGTAGTTTTTAATTTATTTTAAATGTGTATGTATTAGTTATTATTTTTTAAATATGTTTTAATGTTTATATTTATAATTTGCTAAATTATATGTATTTTTAAATTATTTTTACATTATTATTAATACATTTAAAAAACGATATTTTTAACTTCGATATTTTTGTACTACTATATTTTTTTTCGATATTTTTGTACTTACCTTTATGTAGATAGAACTCCGATATTTTTGATTTCGATATTTTTGTGTCGATATTTTTGTATGTCTATATTTTGTCTGTCGATATTATGTCATAGATTCCCATACCTCTGTCCTAAAAACAAATCATTACCTGGTGCAATACTCATCCTTGCACCCTAACAATTAATTATTAAAACACTGCAATACCCATGCCTTAACCCCTATAAAACCTAAAAAAGTAACAAAGAAATTACATTTTTGATTTTTTTAATTATAAATATAATTTTTTTTTAAATAATGCATGTTACCACATTAGCCAAAAATCCCAACAACCCAACACAAAAAGAACACACTTCATATAAAAAATGAATAAAAACATAAATTAAATTAAATAAATATTTAAAAATCGAAATGCAATATAAAATGTAATACACTACCCACCCAAACCCCTATAAAAACCTGAACTATAACTAATAAATTGCGTCATGAAGAATTTAAATTATAAAATGTAAGGAAACATAAAATATTAAAAATACAGTTTAATAAATTACCAACCCAAAACTCCAAAATAATCGCAACCACAAAAATAAATAGCAGTAACTTATTAAAAATAATGAATGCAACTAAATAAATGATTAATTTGTAAAATAATGATTTAAAAAGCAATAGTAATTTAATAAGGTACCCACTCAAACCCCTAAAAAGCCTGAAAACCCAAACAATGAATAACAAAATGCAGTTTCCCTGTGTAAAAGAAATCATTAAAAAATAAAAATATAATTTAAAAAATCTAATTAAATAACCATCTGCCAAAACTCCAAAATAACCACAAACCAAATAATAAATAACTAAAATAAAATGTGCAGTATTAAAAAAGTCTCCTGAACCAAGGGATAGAAGTCATCAATTGACTCTCCACTCTCTTATGAGGGACAAAGTTGAAGATATATATCTCGCAGGTAAGTTTTTTCTAAGGAAGAAACTTTACATTCTGTGCCCCCACATGCTTATGTTAATCCTATTGCCATGTCAGTTCTTTGATTATTTTGCAGATGTCTCCACTTGCAATTTTTTTTAAGGTGAACAGAATTTGGATTTCATCTTTCTGTACTGTTACCAGTCGAAAATTGTCTAGATCCTCCAGCCTTTCCCTCTTGGCCCTACATTGCTACTGATCGTTACTACAAAATGGCTGTGGGGGTGCAGGTTTGCTGCTGAGCTTCACTTTTATTTACTATCGGACAACATGTTTGACTCTTATGTCTGTTTTTATGACACTCTTTATTGCACATTCTGGTATTTCAAGACTTTGTTTACATTCCTTGTGTCCTTCTTTGTTACTTCTACTTCTTTGTGTCTGCCGTAATGATTTGTGTAGAATGCGTCCGCTTTGCTCAAGCAGGGTTAACAGTGTTTCTCCCAAGATTTATTTTTTCTTCTTGCTATTGTAAATGTCTGAAACAGCGAGTTGTGTCTTGATTTGAAAATTAGCCACCGATAACATGGACCATCTACTCCCCTTCGTAGTAAACGGAATGGGTTGCGGCAGTCCATCTTTGTAAGCAGGCTTCGACAGTCTTCTGTATAAGCAGTCAGAAAAATGGAAGTACAAGCCAGACAGTCCTCTTTACAAATCTGAGCACCTAGACACAATAAATGTAAGGCTGTGTGTCTCTCAATGGCATTGTGTTTTCAGAGAAATGGTTGTATGGACCATACAATCCACAATAACGGGCTTCGACATTCCGATTTCAGTTTCTGAGAGTGCTTTTGCTGTGATCAAAGATGGGTGGTGCATCTCTCATTCACTGCTGCTGTGAGATGCTTTGCACTCCATTCCTTTGAGCTGCAGCGGTCTGCTGCATGAGCATGTTTCATTTTCTTCTGTTTTTGTGTGGGTTTTGGCATATTTTACTACAGAATGATGGTTGTACATGTGTCACATCCCACATTCATCGACAGTTGTTGTGCTCCCCTTACACTCTAGTGCTTTCTGAATGCAGCACCGTATACATGAATGACACATTCACTTCAACGGTTCATTCACTATGGTTTCTTCAAAGAATCCACTCTATTACTTGTTCTTCTACCCCTGGCGGAGGGTGTCTCTCAACAAGCATTCCTGTCCTGTGCCTCCCAGAGAATGTCCCCTTTGTTCTCATTTCTTGTTCCTTTCTCCCCTTGGCCGAAAGTAATATCCGGTGTTCCAAAAGTAAAGTGGTGTCCTCTGACTCCTGCTGCCCACTCTGAAGTGTGCGTGTTCTTATCGATATGCCATTACACAGACATCTCCTAATTTGCAAATGATTATCAGTTTCTTTTGAATGGGGATATCATGTCAACAGGTTGTGACTTTAAGTGCAGCCATTGATACATATCGATGTAAGTCACAAGAAAGGGAGATGCTCCTTTCACACAAAATGTTTCTTGTGACTAACAATGAATCACAGTGTCTGTATTCTTGCTCACAAAGCATTTGGCAACCAATTTATCTTTAGAACATTTTAAACCGGTTTATGCACTCGCAAAGTTTACTATTTTGCACACCACATGCTTTTCAATGGGCAAATTCCTTTAGTACATTAGGTCCTCCGTTTGTATTTTTCTCTAGTAAAAATATGACGATAGCTAGTTCAAAATTGAATGTATTAAAATAGCAGAGATTTCCAATATTTAAAATGGTGCTAAATAGTACATCATTGATGTGATGGGGAATGTCATATTTTGATTACATTTTGAAAAGTAAAAATGAAAAACAAACACTTAAAAAGCCTACAGAACTCAGTTCTAAAGAGCTGAGCTTTTGCCTTTGCCAATGCTTTTTGGCAGTTGCATGCAAACGCATGTGTCAAGAAGACCCAGTCGTATGGATGGCTGACAAACAGTCCATTGAAGAAAACTCATTCCTAGATGGTGGCTGATGCACATGCATGCAACATTATACATGCGCATAAAGGCATTGTGATTGTTGGACCAGGCCCTTTCAGCAGGTTTATCCCCAAACGTTTTGCTTTTTGTCTCCTATTTTTCTGACCCTCTTTTTGTTGGCTTTAGGCTGCTGGGTGCTTTACCACTGATGATCAGTGCTAAAGTGCATATGCTTTCTGTCTAAATTGTATTGGTTATCCATGATAGCCATTTGTGTTTAATGGTAAGTCCCTAGTAAAGTGCACTGTGTGTGCCCAGGGCCTGTAAATCAAATACTACGAGTGGGCCTGCAGAACTGGTTGTGCCACCCACATGAGTAGCCCTATAAACTTGTCTCAGACCTGCAATTGCAGTTTCTGTGAGTGCAGTTTTAAACTGCCATGTTGACCTCGCAAGTGCCCCCACCTGCCAGGCCCTAACATTCCCTTTTACTACATGTAAGGCACCCCCTAAGGTGGGTCCAAGGTACCCCCATGGGAAGCGTGCAGTGTATGTGAAAGGTAGGACATGTATTGGTGTGTTTTACATGTCCTTATACTGAAATACTACCAATTTTGTTTTTCACTATTGCAAGGACTATCATTGGAGCTGCCTTGTAACATTCTACCAGTGCAACTTTCAATTGGAACAGAGAGAGATTCGGATTTTGGGCTGTCTGAGCTCAGAATTTAAAAACCCATTTTTAGTGAAGGTGCTTTTTAAATTGTGTGTTTGAAAATGTCTCTTTTAGAAAGTGTCCCCGGAAGCTTGTTTCCTTCCCAGTGTAAGAATTGGCTTTTGTAGTCTGGTCTGCCCTGTTCCCATGATGCACTTGGCCAGGGACAGACTAATTTGCATACAGCCAGGTTCTGAAACTGGGATGGTGCAATGAGCTAAAAAACGGTGTTGGATTTAGCCCTGATCTCTTGACTGGGTGAGAGTATTCTGCTTAATTCAGAGACTCTGTCCATCACCACCCCTTGTTGTAAATCTTTTAGAAAGTGGGCATTTTCTTTTCTAACTCTCCTGTGCCTCAGGCAGGCTGTAGAATCAACGCCTGGTTTCGACTGACTGGGTCCTGTTTGCGCATTCACTCTAGATAATCACACAGAGGGAGTTGAGGTGTGACCTGCATACCCTGATGGCCCATCACCAGGCTGATTGGCCTTCCTGAGATAGAGTGGTGGAAGTAGATGTCACCTGCACCTGAGTAGGGCTGTGGCTAGCCTCTCGCAATACTGTCTCTACCTCCTGGCGTGTGTCTGGAGCCACGGCCAGGCAGGACAAGTAAGTGTGCACTACAAAGACAATCCTTTGAAGAATGTCTACTTCAAAGGCCAAAAAGAATATAAGTATTGGACCTAAAACCTCAGACCTTTAGAACACTTCTGGATCAAGAGGCACCTCTGCCAAGTAGAAGAGCTGAAGCGCTGTGTGGGGGAGTACTGCCCCTTTGCTGTATGTTGCTTTGCTGGGTTGGCCCACAGTTGCTGCTTCTGCTTTGGAGAGGAAAATGACTGGACTTTGCTCTGTATCCTGCTTGAAGTTTCTCCAAGGGTTTGTGTGTTCTTGTGTGTGCTTGTCTCCTGTTGGAAGTCTCATGGCTATCAAAGACTTCATCTACAGCATCCCTGAACTCCACTGCTAGGAGTTCTGACCTGTCTTGTGGTACCAAATCCAGTTCTGGGCCCTTGGAGGTCATTCTTGCTGCAAAGACCTGCTTGAAACCATCAAAGCGGCACATCACCCTACAGCACCTGTTTTTCTGGCACAGCACCACTCTGCGGGAGATATTTCCAAGCACTGGCGCTGTGAGCCTGAAGAAATCGATGCAGCACCTGTCTGCAGCTGCAAAAACCACTGCAGCCAAGTTCAGTGCACCATGTCTCTGAAGTCCGGGACCCCAGCAATAACTCGGACGCAGGCCTTGCTGTACAGATGAAAGAATCGACACACTGTGGGACCGTGGCTGAAGTAATCGACGCAGCACCTGTTTGACGCTGTATCATGGCCCTCAAACGCGTCCAGATTTCCACACATTGCATCTGTGTGCCAAGTTTTTCTGAAACATCATCCGCAGACCAGAACTGTCTTGGATTTCGACACATCACATTCCCCCACAGTTCAGATTTAATGCAACACTTCTCCTGCGGGCAACAGAACTGATACATCACCTCCCCAAGGACCCAGAAACTGATGCATCGAAAGAAAAACAGCTGCACAAGCAAAACCCAGACACCGCAGCAGTTGCAGGTACTACAACACAATAGTTCTTGTGGCTCAGGGGTCTGTTTCTGAAGCCAAGGCAGCTGAAGTGGGAAGTATGTCAGAGAGGATAGGGGAGGTTTGTAAAGGGCAGCAGCCTTCAGCTTACAAGAGTATGTATTCCATTTTAGCCTATGGTCAAAAAAATGTGCTGCCTTTGTTGGTTATAAATGTTTTTTTTATTTCTCTTTATTTCCAATTACCATTCTTGTGGTTAGTGTTGAAGGCATTTTGCTTGCCGTTGTTGCCTATTTCATCATTACGTTGATTACATACAGGCAAATAGATGTGATACAGTTATACACACCTCCGTGTGTCTTTTGTGATAAGAGTTACAATCATTTAGTGATTGATTGCACTGCGAAAGGTTTCTAAAATGGATATTTCAATTAAATGTAATATAAAATTATATTATTATATTGTCTGAAAATATAATGGGAATCAACAGAAAGATTGTTTAGTCAGTTTATTTGCTTTTCTGCGGGGTGTGTATATTTGAAGGCAACATGTCTGAACAATGATCGTGCCCCCCATTTTCTCATCAAGCACATGAACGCTATTGACTTGGGTAACAGTAGTTCATTGTTATGTACTGCACCTATGGGACTGCAAATATTCTATAATATCACAATGTATTAAATAGATACTCTCTGGATAAAGAATGTACTTCTAGTTTCACTCAGTGATCTAAATGTTTTTAAGAAACACTAACTTTAGGGGTTGGGTTAAAACAAATCTTATCTTATATTCGCCAAGACTGCAGCACAACAGTTTTACAAGCAGGGATTGAATTTAGTGAACTGGGGATTGTAACAAGACTTGCATCTTTGCAGTTAGCATGCAGGGAGATGGGCCAGACTCGTGCCCCTGAAGAGGAAACAGGCAATCTCTTCACACATATTTCAAATGCCTAAGTATTGAGCTAAACTTACCGTAAAGGCTCTAATAGGAACCTGGTTTGTGAATACTGCGTTTTAACCTTCGCCAAGCAAGGCTGGCCATTTGGCTTTAAGGCTTCATTGTGAATACCAACGTCCATGTTAATGATCTTGCTAATTACCAGCGCACTTATCATATACAGAATATACTTGGCCACAAGCTCCTCTGGCCGACCAAACACGATCTAGCCCTGCGAGTCCAGCAAGGCCTCCAACAAGGGCCAGGCTCCCTATGGAAAAGTGCTATTACTCGCACAGTCTAAAAAGTTTCTCAATATTTATCCTAAAGTTTTCAATAACACTTTGATCTACTCACACAGCTCTTCTCCGGGCAAAGAGCAGCGGTGAGGCGTGCCAACCATAAAGGATTGCAGTGTGCCTTTAATTTAATAGCTCCATCAGTCTGAGTAATAAAGATGGATAACATGGCAAACTTTGCACCCAGTCCATCCTGCAAGGGCTGAAAGGATGCAACAAAAAAATGCTCTCAACATTCAGACAAACATATAACATCCTTGTTAGGTTTTGTCTGCACAGAGCTGTGCTTGTTTGGTTTGTCCTCAACCCTTTACCTAATCTCCCCATGGCTCCAAGCATTTCAAACATGCTTGGCGACTGCAAGTATTTATTTCTTTGTTCTCCACCCTTAACCTAATCTCCACGCATTACATTACCACCAGTTACTGCCCAATATATTGGCTTTCTCAATAAACAAGTTATAACACTTCTATGGAGTTTCAGTAACTTATTTTGCACAACTGCTTACCAAGCTAAAACGTGCACCAAAACAAAGGTATTATTAATCACGTAGGTGAAACCTAATGTATGTGCCATGGCTTGTTCTAAACTGTTGTGGTGTCCATTTGCAGTGTTTTCTCTGTGTTATTGTGTGTGTTATGTACAAATACTTTACACATCGATCTACCATAGGGGTGAGCAGGTGTTATCCGGGTGTGAAACTCCCTTACACTGACTAGAAGGAAGGTCCTTACTTGGACAGGGTGCAAACCACTGACAATTACAGACCTCAATTTCTTTTCAGTGATGTTTGCCCTTGTGTGCTCACATGTGTGCGTTGTGAAGTGAATTCACCCAAGTATTTTGTGACATGTGTGCTGATATGCATCAGTTTTGACATGCTTCCCATTTCTAATTTACCATTTTAACATGGTAAACTGCCTTGATAGCATCGGAAATTCAAATAAGTGCACACCAGTAAGCAAGTCACCCATCAGCACTTTGTAGCACCTAAGTGGTCTTAAAAATAAATGAATAATTAGAAATATTGACAAACGGGAGCAGGATAGGACAAGCATCTGGGAGCAGAGAGGGAAGGAAAAGGAGCATGTGGGTGGTAGGAACAAACAGTGAGAGGGAACTCAAGCACTCCTGTGGTGTGCTCACTGCAAAATAAAGCAAAGATTGGCAATGCAAATTGGTTTTGCTTGTATATAGACACACAAGCGAAGCCGATTCTCATTGCCAATGCTTGTTTGAACATTTAAACACCCTGCCATCTCCCTGTAAAATGCTTTCTCCAAAACTCTTAAGCCCAAGTTCCACACAAAAAATAAACTTCCACAAAACGCTGACACGTGCTCCTTCTAAAATAACTTTCAAAGCCATCTCCCATAATATCCACGTTTTATTTCACCTACTTTTATTTACAAAGGAGTATTAAGGATTAAGGATTAAGGATTAAGAATGTGACACATTGGGCACTATATATGTACATGATATAAACAAGTAGAAGAATGCTCACTTGAAGAAATACATAGGTGTTTAAAATATCAATGCTGCGTTCGGAGCAGAACGCTCCCTTTCCACACCAAAGTCCCGGAAAACACCATCAACAGACAACTCATGAAACACCTAGAGCAGAACTTTCTCCTAGAGATCTCCCAATCTGGATTCCACATGAACCACAGGACTGAAATGGCCTTGATCACAGCCACTGACGACATCAGATATCTCCTTGACTGAGGAGAAACTGCATCTTTGATCCTCCTCGACCTCTCAGCAGCCTTCAACGCCATATCTCATCACACCCTGTTCAAAAGACTGCATCACATCGGTATATAAGGAAATGCTCTCCAGTGGATCACTTCCTTCCTCACCGGAAAAACACAGAAGTTCTGTCTAGCACTGTTCTCATCTGAACACAATGACATCATCTGTGGCATTCCCCAAGCCTCCTCCTTCAGCCCCACCCTTTTCAACACCTACATGACCCCCTTGGACAACATCGTCAGATCCTACGGACTAAACATCATATCCTATGCAGACAACCAGCTTGTCAACTCACTCTCCGACGACCCCGCCAACACAAGAACCAACTTCTACAGGTGCATGACGAGCATCGCCAAATGGATGATGAACAATGGCTGGAAGCTCAAAACGGACAAAACAGAAATGCTGTTCTTCGGCAACAACACCACCCCTTGGAACTACTCCTGGAGGCCCTCTGAACTAGGACCCTCACGTGAACTGACTGACTATGCCAGAAAAGTCTGCATAATTCTGGACTGCAAATTGACTATGAAATCCCAGATCAACGAAGTCTCCTCTGCCTACTTTCTCACACTTCACATGTTACAAAAATTCTTCAAATGGCTCTCCCTGAACACCAGACGTAACATCACTCAGGCCCTAATCACCAGTCAACTAGACTATGGCAACTCAGTCTTCGCTTGGATCACTACTCACCTTCTGCAGAGACTCCAGACCATATAGAACTCTGCTGCCAGACTCATCCTCAACCTCCTCAGACGGGTCCATCTAATCCCCACCTCAGAAAACTCCACTGGCTCCATAAAGAAGAGATGCCAATTCAAGCTGCTTATCCATGCCAACAATTCCCTGCACAACCATAGACCAGCCTACATCAACCACCAGTGAACTTCAACCAACCTACCAAACAATGATGCTCTGCCTCCCTCACACTCGCCCACACCCCTGGCATCCACCGAAGCAACAGCAGAGGATGCTTGTTCTCCTACCTTGCAGTGAAAACCTGGAACAACCCCCTCTGCAGCTATTAACCTCCACCACTCTACTGGAATTCTGGTAAGTACTCAAGACCTGGCTGTTCAATTGAGTCACGTGAAGCCTCATGACCCTCAAGTGACTGGATACCAATGTGTGGTATCTCCCACTCACCGCGCTCCCCCCCCTTTTCACTGCACTGCGCGTAGTGGGACATTCGTGGTGACATCATTTGGAATGTCACCACACACAAGGTTCCAAGGCGAGCGCCGCTGCGTGTGTTGAGGCTGTCACCTGGAGATAGTCAGAGCTGTGGCTGAGGTCGTGTTGTTGTTTATTCTAAGGACCTGATAAAGTCTCTGATCACCTCTCCTCCGTCTCTATCGTCATTGGAGTACTTATCACACTGGCGACGAGGGTCAACATAAGACAACGACCTCAACACGCAAGAACCCAGGGAAGAAATCGGGAGAACTCGGGGGAAAAGAACGAGTGAAGCTGGAAGCAGATAAGCGTGACGGTATTGGCGAAGTGCACAACGGAGAAGGAAAGGAATCGGATGGTGGAGAATACTACGGGTTGATTGCCGAGCACTGCGAGGTCACGAAGAAAGGTAAAGAGCAGCGGTGAAAAGTTGTACGGAGGAGCTGTCGGGAGACTGTGTCAACGCGGAAATTGTATGTGAAGTGAAGTAGGATATTTAGGCGGCAGGTGGACTTTGACAGTTCGCAAGTCATACTGTGTGAAGAGAACTTTGCATGAATCTTAAAGCAGTAAGAACGACGTGGGAGAGGCGTGAACGTGAGGAGAAGCAACATCAGTGAGTGCGGCTTGGCAGCTCAGGGGGCGAAAAGAAACGGAAATCGAACGCAACGTGAGGAGGATTCTCACCTTCTTTGCCATCGAGCGGATGAAGTGATGAGCCATCTCCATTGAGGCCTTCTGCTCTGCGACCACCAGTGTGCATGAGTTGGCGTAGCACATTACAGCCCCACTGAGGTGACTCTGGGAACGTTTTTTCAGCTTGTTGGACAGAGTGGTGTCCTGTGGGAAGGGGAAGCACCGGCGTACTTCAAGCGAACTTCCTCTTAAAGCGAGCTGACTCTGGCGCCACAGTGCCACCTAGTGGGCTGAGAATTTACTGGTTCTAACCAACAAACAGTGAGAGACAGTTATATATGTGTGACGGGTGAATTTTGTGGCGATTGTATGCAGGCAATTCTATGCTTTGAGAGGGTATAATAGGTTGGCACTCAAATTTATCCCCTTGTATATCTAGGGTAGATGTTTCTCTGACTCAGGGTAGATTTAAAGATACAAGTACACAAGATGCAGAGTGTGACGCCTCCACCTTTCTTCCTGTCTAACCCTGGGGAGCCTGCGATACAGTGGAAAAAATGGAAAAAGGTATTCTTGAACTATGCGACATTATGCGGCCCCAATTTAGGACTAGAAAAGTGTAGTGTAGTTCCTATATTCCCAATAGGCTCTGCGCATTGGAATAATATATTCAGCAGTGTAGAGGTAGGACTGAGGTCGACTAGGTATCTACTGACTATATTAGACTTAAGTTTTTGCCAGCTAGCTCAGAGGTCACTAGAAACTTTCTCGACTAAGCGAGGAGGAGTTTAACCTCCCTGGATAGACAAGAAGGGATTAGCTTCTGATAACCATATAACATGACAACTTTGCTCCCTCAGAATAAGAGTGTATCTCTAGAGTCGTGTGAAAAAAATAGACAGCTATTTCACTCAGTCAAGTGTGCATACTTAGTTTCACCAGAGTGCAGAGAAAAGAGAGACGGGCGTTTTCAATAAAAGGTTGTTATTTATTGAGCAGTCTTCTTTCTCACACAAGAGAAATGAATTGCCACAATTGCAATACTCATAGTAAAGTAAAGTGCGTACAGTAAAAGGAGGATTAAGAAATAATACTGTAAAAGCATTGATATGGTTTCTTAGCCATAAGATACTTTAAAATAGATAAAATATATACATACTTATATACATTGACTAACGTACTCAACTGGTGCTTCTAAATACGCCTACCCCGGTGTACCTGACCTAAGCCTAATACGTGGGAAGGAGTAAGTAAGTAACAGTTTAAGTTAAATTTGTTTTTGCCAAGAATCTGACTCAAGAATTCTCTTTAAGGGTTTAGTCAGCTCCGTACCTGGGTATTAGAAAGCAGGAGGTCTTGTATCTCTCTCTCAGGACTCGATATCCCAGTAACCCGCGAAGGTATCTGGAAACACCGGAGCTGGATTTCTCTGCAGGAGAAAAGACAGCGTCTCTCTCAGTGCGTCAAAGAGGAGGGGCAGCGTCCGTGGGCTCTCGCATCAGCTGGGCTCTCGGGCAAGTAGATAGCTGCTCTGCTCCAAAACCACCACCGTGTGTTTGCTTAAGGCAACGTTGGTATATTTATACCTGAAAGGTGCCAGGTTTGACGTAAAGTTGGACATAAGACGTCAATAAAGATGTCACTAAGAACTGGCCGTTCTTACAGTGCTTTAGAGGAGTTCTATGACGAAATCAAAACAAAAGCAAAGGGGATTTCCCAGGTTGCTGGAGGTTTCGTTTGTTTAGAGAACTCGTTGTGCTTTCTAGGAGTCTGGGGAAGTAGCCTTGCTTAATGTGACAGCATGTGCTACGACTGAATATGGATATGATTACTATGCCGTTATAGGGATATTATTGATTATAACTGAACAAGGGCATAAAATAGTAATATCGATTTAGGCTCCTGGATAAAAACACAATACCCACTCCACGATCTAATGTCCATCATTACTAAAACTAAGCAATAGTAAACATTTAAAGGTGCATGTGTATTCCAACCCACCCCAAAATACATTTTTTTGCATTTGAAATGGTGTATGCGAAATACACGAAAATGATATTGGTACTGTACGTTTTTCAAGCAGTGTAATCATTCAGTTAAAACGATGCATATATATGATTAGCTGAACGATTTGCGGAATTTACACATGAAATGGCTCTTAATACAGAAAAGAAGGTCGAGACCATTCCATCACATATAAATACAGTCGTAAAAATGTAAATGTGCTAGAGGCTGAGGTAATATATTGTCTCTAGAGTTCCTAAAAATAGAAGCTCTGTTCTCTAAGAATAGTTCTACTTTAAGCAGAGTACAAGTGCCAGAAAAAAGGGTAAATATTTTGGAATCAAAGAAAAAATAATTTTGCTTTCAGTGGTGAGAAAAAAATAGTTCCAAATATTTTCAGTAGCTTTTGTTTATCAAAGCTGAAGGCCGAATTCAGAGTTCAGGGAACGCTGTGTGCTCGTTTGCTTAAAAGTTATTCTTTTTGTTCAGGGGAGAATATCATTTCAGACAGACTCGCAAAAAAGTTGTTTACGGCTTCAGGTGAAAGTTCGATTAAGTTCGAAAATGCCGCAACTGAGCAGTCTCGAGCATGATTGCTATCGTCGATGTCAGGATCAGCAATGCTCACAGAAGGTCGTACCTGGGTGATGTTGCTCTCCTCTCGTACTTCACTACCACCTAATCGTAGTGGCAAAGTCTCAAAGAATGCCGTCATCAGGATGGGTAACCGCTGGGGACAACACGATACATGAGCCGTTACAGGACTTAGCAAAGTATCTGTATCCAATGGTACTGCTGATGGTAGTGTAAGACAGACGTCCAACACGCATTCTTCTCCGCAGAGCATACATCGAAGCACAGGTAAGATGCAATTCTGCCAGATGGGTCTGAATGAAAGAAACCAGGTCATATTCAGATCTCTTAGCCGGGCTAATCCAAGGACTTTAGTTATGCGGTCCCGATAGCGTATAGCTAGGATCGTTTCTTCCATTGTTGCTGGAGTCTTGTCTGCGACTTGGCTTGCCATATCGAAGCAGAAGTAGCAAAAATAAAATGCCTGCTACGAGTCCCAACAGAAGTGGTAGGCCGCCAAAGACAGAATGGACAAAATTAGGAAAAATGCCCAGAACTGTTTCGAAGGGTGTTAGCAGTCCCGAAAAAATTGTCTTAAATATATGTGGGATACCACTGGTATCAGACATATTTAGGATTTGGCTTAGCATTTCTACGAAATGCACTGGGCAATTTGTTGATAAAAGAGTATGTATCTCTGCCGTTGTCCTTGCAACTTGCAGATCATACGTTTCTTTTGATGACGTCAAGAGCACCGTTGTCTGTAAAAGGACAGACTTTATTCTGCTTAAAGTATCAATTCGAATAGAAGAGATATTCAAAGAAGGCAAAATTTTTGCCTCCATGTCTGGAGTGCTGTTTGGATACAATACTTGCATACAGCAAGTGACCATGGAACTAACGCTCACAAGATAAGCTTTTCCTGGCACCATGCCACAACAGCTGTGGTCCACTATTAGAATATAACTTCCGTTAGAAAGTCGCCTAAAGAATGGCTCTATTTGTGTTGCAGGTGTGCCGTGTTTGTGACATGAAAGGTTATTTGAAGTCCCCTCACAGGCCCCATGCAATACCTTGACACAGAAGTATACCGCTCAGTGATTGTTTACAATTTTTTCCACTAAGAAATACATTCTGTTTCTTTTCACTGTAACATGTGTGTGTATAAGGTAATTTCCATGATGACTTAATGTACCCTTTACCCAACCTTTCATACTGGCCCGCTGATATATACTCTTGACAGTATTTAAATTGGAAAGTTGTTATCGGAATTGTGATTATTCCATGAATTATCCATTCAATGACAGGTCTTTCTGACATTGTCAATGGTTTTCTCTTATGTTTTTCAATGCTCAGAATCGTATAGTCTGCTCCTTTTTGTGCCAAACTGATTTGTGTATCAGTAAGGTTAAAGATAGAGAATAATGACGTTGTGTTGATTAAACGCCAGGGCACATAGCCCGAACGCAGATTTTGTAACGTCCAGCCAAGCTGTACAATAGAACGTAATTGGGACTGACCGTGTTGTAACATTAGTAAGTCTTGCTCTATGATATCAATAGCAGAGGATACAATACTGTCCAGTGAATATATTCTGGAGGACAGAGTCATTAACCCATTGTCCACAACAGAAAATGATTTTTCCAAATTCATATGATCAATTTCTCGTATTTTTTCTGCTGTTTTAATTTGCATCACTTTCCAAGGCTCGTTGTAAGTAGCATATATACCGGCCGCTATGAAACTTCTTTGACGCTGTTTGCGCCATTATGAAATCACGCAAGTCAGCACCGTCTTTAAGTAAAGTCAAGTGTTGCTTAATTTCAGCCAGTGTGGATTTCTGTAGCCATTCGAGGCAGAGTTTCCCTACACTGTATGTTGTTACTATCCCTGGATGTTGTCTCTGGGAGTATCTTGGGTCTGGCCTGGTCATTTTTAGCCCCTGTGTTTTGTTCAGGAATCTATCTTGACATTTATTTGTGTCTGTGGGCCAGATCAACCATTTTTCCAATCAAGATGTGTTCTGTTTTGGTTAAAAATATGGGATACGTCTATTTCAACATCTGTAGTGCTATTACTGTCAGGAGTTGGCTTTGGAATAGACGGTTTGTTTAAGTCTTTAATTTTGGCTAGGCCAAGACAGGTTGTCTGTTGAATGGTGTCATTCAAGAATATAATTTGTTCTGGGATCATGCAGGCTCTAAATAATGCTTCTAGACCTTGAACCTGCCAATCTTTGGTACCCCAGATGGTTTTTGTTTCCATGTTGTTTTTCCAGAAATCAAAACCAAATGTGTTCATTTTTTCATAAAATGTTTCTGAGTAGATCAATTTAGTATTTGTCAGCATTGTTTTCATTCCTGTCTTATTTAAGAATTTGAAATAAAACGTTTCTGCATCAATTGTGTTAAATCCTGAAAAGTACGGGAATTTCCCGAAAAATGTTTTTGAACTACCTTTCGGTGGAGTTGCACAATGTTCCCATTGGTTATAATTAAAAACATTTCTAGGTTGAGCAGATTTATGCAAATAGTGATGTGCAAAGTGGTTGTAGCAATACATTTCTTTATAATTTGATGAACCCTGTAAATAATCATGTTCTGTAAATTTTGCTGACATAACTAAATCTGACATCATATCATTAATACTTTCAAAGTCCCAATCATCAGAGAATGTACTCGGTTTTACAAAGTCACTTAATGAAACCTTGAACTGGTGTGGATATTTCAAGAGCTCGACCGGGCCATAGATTTCGTAATCTGTTTTGTCCCATGCTGCCCCGCCGGGTATTGGATTGGCTGTGACATTCACTGATGATCGTTCTCTTTTCTCGATGTGAGATGACTTGTGTGGTTTTAGGACCAAGTTGATGTTCTGACTTGCTGTGTCCATTGTACAGTATTTTCCCTCATGAATTTTCCCAAACAAAGAACCATGATGAGCCAAAGCAGGAGGAAAAATACACCTAACACAATCCAAAATGTAATCCATGGTGAAATCAGATGTTTCTTTGAGTTGATGAAAGAGTTCTGTTACTTTGTCTTTAAAATGTTTTGTTGTTGGCTGTTCTTCAGGCTCGCTTGGATCCTCAGAAAAGTCATCGAAATTGATGAAGTAGCCGGATGCAGTTCTGTCAATTGTTGGAATCGCTTCAGGATTTTTATTTGCTTTTGCATCTTTTGTTTCATTAGCATAGTCTGAGGCTACATCGTTGTAGACAGGTGTTTCTTGACGAACTGTTGCAATTTGGGTTTCAAGAGGAACAAATTCCATGGCATTGTTGCATAGTCCTTTTTTATTCACTGCAGGTTTATCAAATGTGATTAGTCTCTCAGTTTGAACCTCTTGTATTGTAGCAAGTTTTGGTGCTCTGCTACATCGTGGGAGTCCACTGGGCCTACTACTTATTATTGGCCACATGATTGGGGTCTTACCAGGTCGATGGATACAACTCGGTTCTTCTTTTGACCAGCAAGGGGCGGTAGTACAACTGATCTCGTTCCACTGACAGCTAAGATGGGTACTGCTTTTCTGTAAGAAGGCCCAAATTCCTTCTTTACCGCGATCTTCTCTCTGACCAGATCCCCAATCTTTGGAATCCAGACAGGCCTTGCTGGGACAAGTGGTTTATCTTCAGTGGCTGTTGGCTGCTGTTTTAACTTTACGTTGCTCAGGCCTTTTCTTGTTTCATTTAAGTCCTGTAAAATAGCCAAACGATCTTTGATATCAAAGCATTTTTCTTCTACCACTGAAGTCTGACTATCTAAGTCCTGAATATGCATTCTAGTCCCGAACAATAGTTTGTACGGACTGAAACCTTTTAGAGAATTTCTTGGCAGATTATTAAGACTGCGTTGGACACTTGTTAAATGTTGGACCCACCCATCACCCGAACCTAATACCCTCGCCGTTATAGGTTACTTTATGTCTCGTTTTTTTCTTTCCACAATCCCATTTCCCTCAGGATGGAAGGGACAAGAGTACCACAATGCAATACCCATGCTGGTCATGGCCTCCTTATAAGCTCGAGAGCTAAAAGCAGGTCCCTGGTCACAATGTAGCATGCCAATTGTGTATTTGCCGATATAGACTCGCAAATCTTTTATAACAGTTCTGGCGTCAGCCGAGTGCTGGGGCCACATCCAAATGAATCTCGTGCAGGAATCCACTGCGACCATGATATATTTATAGTTGCCATCCCTTTGTAAGGGACCACAGTGGTCCAGGTAAACACACGCTAATGGTTTATCTGAGATTAGAAGGGGCGTCTGTGCTGGTCGTTTCACTGTTGATACTTTTATTCTTTGGCATGTCTCGCATTCTAGAACATAGTTCCTAGTCTGTTTTCTCATACGTGGCCACCAATGCCTCTGTTTTAATAACGATATTGTGGCAGAAACGGCAGCATGTGCAGAAGCCAGCCCTTCGTGTGCCGCTGTAATTAGTCCTAACCTGTGTTCCATGTTTGGAATTGCCCTATCCCCCACTCCAGGGATTCGAGCAAATGGAACATTATTCGCATCAGTTATGTATGAGTACTTTACTGGAAAGCCTTTAGGGAGTGATTTTATATCATCTTTTACCGTAGCATTGACAGCTTGCATTATATCGCTGTCTATTTTAGTTTTTGACCGGGTGATAGCCGCTACGGAAGCCGTTTGTACAGCTGCCTTCGCGGCCTCATCAGCCAATGAATTCCCCGCAAAGTGAACGCCATCACGTTGATGACTCAGTGTATGTATCACGTGAGTCTTTTGTAGTTCATTCTGTAGAAGAACTACTTGTTCCCAAAGCGTTTTATGCTTGATTGTGCCACCTTTTGCATCTTTGAAGCCGTTTTGAACCCAGTTCTGCAAGTATTCATTATAAGACTGAACGCAGTAATATGAATCGCACACTATTAGTGTGGGGAATTCAAGATCGGTATTTTCAAGCGCCATCTTAAATGCTAGTAGTTCAGCTCGCTGAGCTGTACAATCTCCTAGAGATTGGGTTTTAGTGACCAATGGTCTAAATTTTCCTTCGTGCCAACGACCTTTAACAATCGCGCACGCAGCACTGTAAGCTTGTTTACCCCCAACTGCGGGTTGTGCTGATCCGTCTGTATATATTATACAGCCGTAGTGTTCTAGAGGCTGGATTTCGGTCGGCAGAGGACATTCATATTCGTATTGTAGAAATTCTTGTGTTTTCAAATTAGGATCAAATTCGTATACTACGTCTGTTGCAGCAAGAGAATTAACCTATTGTATCCATCTCGGATGTAGTGCTTTAGCATTTGGAATGCTTGCTTTTGTTACCGCTTCTAGGGCTGGTATTGGTGTAACGATTATTATTTGTTTACCTTGTGCTAGGGCTCTTTCTTTTGCTACAGCAGTCTGAACCACAGTTAGAATTGTTTCAGTAGAACTGAATTTTATTTCCGCTTGTGTGTACAAGTGTGATTTGTAAGCTATTGGTACCTTTTCCCCCTCATTAGAGGTCAGGTACGTGAATCCGCATCTTCCTGGGATGACTCGATTACAAGGTTGCGTGTGTTATCTCGAGTTTGCAATTTTGTTTTAGTTAACATGTCTGCTTGCAATGATCTCAAAATTTCTGTGTGTATTTGAGTCCAATTGATTGGTTTGAAATCAGGTTTTATTAATTCATAGAGAGGTTTAACCCTCTCTGCATAATTTAGAATGTAAGTTCTTCCGAAATTCAGGAAACCTAGTATTGATTGTAAGTTCTTCAGCGTTTTTGGTGCTTGGAGTACAGCGCATTTCTCTAAGAAATTGTCCGCTAGGCTTTTGCCTTCACTTGTTAATTCATACCCTAAAAACAGGACAGTTAGATGGGCAATTTGTGACTTTTTAAAGTTGAATTTGTAACCCTCTGCTGCGAACCCATGTATTATGGTGTTCACTCTTTTCAAGTGAGTGTCCAAGTCATCATCTGTGAGATAGATGTCATCGACATAAGATAATGCCTCATTATCATATATTTGTAGTAACTCTGTTACTCTTGCTGAGAATAATCCTGGGCTATTCTTGAATCCCTGTGGGAGTCGACATAAATTTTTCTGCGACCCCATTATTGAGAAAGTGGTCAAATACCTGCTTTCAGGTGCTATGTTTTGACAAAAGAATCCATTAGAGATGTCTAATGTTGTTTTGTATTTTTTGCACACGATGTTATTCATTAGTGCTGCACTGTGTGAGTTTTGTACTGCAAATGTCTTGCAGCATGAGTTAAGGTGTCTGTAGTCCAAAACTAGACGATACGAATCGTCTGGTTTGGAGACAGGAAACAAAGGATTGTTCATTTGAGAGGTGCATGTTTCAATCACCCCCCGGTATTCTAGTTGATCTAAGATCTCCCTGACTTGTTTTTTAGCTTCTTGCTTAATTGGGTACTGCCTTTGTGCAGTTGGTTGACATTTTAACTGGATTTTGTGAGGAGGAGAGTCCTCATCCCATCCAACATGATTTTTGTATAATGCAGGAGCTTGGGCTACTGCCCATTTTCTTGCATATGAATATTTTTTATGAATTGGAATATGGTTTGAGAAGGCAGGCATAATCATTTCTTCGCCATGAGGGCACTCCCTGACAAACTCTGGTGGCCAGTCTTTCTCAGCTAAAAGGATGTCATAGCCTTTTGAAAGATTATCTCAAAAGAGACCCCTTACTTTCCTAGTCTTATCTCCCTCTATACGTAATGTTATTTCGTATATTTTATGAGGTTTGCTAACTCTGGTATCCACAGTTTCCACCTGAATGTATTCATTCGTGTCCACTGTCTCCAGAAGATTCATCAGGATCTTGCGAGCTATGGTCACTTCTGCTGCGCTGTCTAGCATTGTCTGGGCCCACTCTCCGTTTTTCAGTTGTGTCCTCAGGATCCTCGGCATGTTTAATTATTTTAATACTGGCTACCTTCTTTCTTGGAAATTGTAATTTTTTACTTTGATGGGCAGGTTCTTTGTCTTTGGACTTGACGTGCTCTTCTCTGTGTTCTGACCGTCCTCTTCTTTCCGATTTCTGCGAGGAAGTCTGAAAAGATCGAGAGGGACGTGTATCAATATCTTGATATCTATCAGGTTTCTTTAGATTATCCCTATTTCTAAGGTTGTATCTTTTCTCAGTGGGCTCCCTCTGGGGAGACTTGTGTCCTTGGTCCGGAGATCTTTCTCTCCGCCGAGGAGACCTTCCTCTGGATTGGAATCTTTTTTCTTTGGGAGTGGATTGTTTATTTCCATCCCAGCTCTTTTTTGGAGTGTTTAGATTATTTTTAATAAATATTTTTTTAGGATTTTCAGTTAGTTGGGGGTTTACTGGTTTCCCACCCAAACTATCTTTTCCTAGTTCTTCATAGGATTTTTCTATGATTCTGGCAAGTTCAAATGGTTGTTCTGCTATATCTGTTTCTTTCAATCTCTGGCGGATTGCCACAGATGCTGCTTCTCCTTTTATGTTGGCTAATCATATAGCCGAGACCTGCTTGAAGTCTTTCAGTAATTTCATACCCAGAGTTAAAGCAGGTTCTGGACCGTATTCATTTTGAATCTGTCTTAGCACATCTGGTATAACCGCCATGGACGGAACACCATGTGTTTTTGTATAAATGGAAGCAAAGACTGTGCCCCAAGTGTCACATTCCTCCACATGTGGTGCGATCCCCATTGGAAGACAGATAGTCAGAATTCTGTGTTTCTCAGTAGGGGTAGTATCTGGAAATACTGCCTCTATTTGAGTGATTTTTTAGGCTAACCAGAATGGAATTTGTTCCCGTTTTGCGGGTACTTTACCAAGACATGATTGTATGTTCTGTGGTGTAATTTTGTTTGCGTTCCCCTGATGAGGGGTCAGCTGTGGAATGTTAATAGCTGGTTGGACTGTTGAAGTCCGCATTACATATTGGACTAATTGTCTATGTATTTTAATCAGTTGTTTTAGCTGGGCTAAAAGTTCTGGTACTGAATTTTTTTTGATGTCTGGATGTGGTGTGTAGCTGGCTAGAACCGGCCACGTTGCTCCTGGTCTGCCTAGTGGACCAAGCCTGGTGATGTGATTATTATGTTTTAGGGCGCCTTTAAACCAGAGCAGGTGCTCTTGGTATTTTAATGGAATTTCAACCTCCTCGAAAGGGGTGTATTCATCCGGAGGTTCCTCTATTTTGTAATAGTGGAAGTCGTGTGTGACAGCGTTTGCTGCTGGAAAATGTATCCATGAATAGAATACCTCTGTCTGCCGATACTCATGGGCCTCAATTACGAATACGACTATTCCACCTCTTGGTGTTAGTCCGTTTTCTATAAGTTTAAGAGTTATAGTTTTCCTTATGTTGACCGGAATGAGTATAACACTCGGGTCATTTTCTTGGAGACTTGTGTCATCCGCTAGGAGTCGAGCTGCTATTCTAGCTGCCTCCCTTTCTTCTTCATTTTCTGAAATTTTTACTGACAGAAAGGTTTTTGTTGCAGATCAAGTTTCAAGGAAACAAAGATTAGGTGCACAATATTTTGGAACACTGTATCCTTCAACGTTGACTAAACCAAAAACTATACATAGAAATCTCTTCCTACTAAGTTCCGGCAGATTTTAACCTTTTACCCACTCCAGACGTCTTTTGGAGTATTTACGGGAAAAGGGGTCTGTGTGAAAAAGCACGACTGAGTTACTCTAACGTCTTGCGTTAGATTTATCGCCTTACCAAACAATGGGCGCCATGTATTGTAGTTCCTATATTCCCAATAGGCTCTGCGCATTGGAATAATATATTCAGCAGTGTAGAGGTAGGACTGAGGTCGACTAGGTCTCTACTGACTATATTAGACTTAAGTTTTTGCCAGCAAGCTCAGAGGTCACTAGAAACTTTCTCGACTAAGCGAGGAGGAGTGTAACCTCCCTGGATAGACAAGAAGGGATTAGCTTCTGACAACCATATAACATGACAACTTTGCTCCCTCAGAATAAGAGTGTATCTCTAGAGTCGTGTGAAAACAATAGACAGCTATTTCACTCAGTCAAGTGTGCATACTTAGTTTCACCAGAGTGCAGAGAAAAGAGAGACG
Source organism: Lissotriton helveticus (assembly GCF_964261635.1). NCBI lineage: Eukaryota > Metazoa > Chordata > Amphibia > Caudata > Salamandridae > Lissotriton > Lissotriton helveticus. Next base: position 483,467,087 of record NC_136059.1, on the reverse strand, counting down.
GGCGTTTTCAATAAAAGGTTGTTATTTATTGAGCAGTCTTCTTTCTCATACAAGAGAAATGAATTGCCACAATTGCAATACTCATAGTAAAGTAAAGTGCGTACAGTAAAAGGAGGATTAAGAAATAATACTGTAAAAGCATTGATATGGTTTCTTAGCCATAAGATACTTTAAAATAGATAAAATATATACATACTTATATACATTGACTAACGTACTCAACTGGTGCTTCTAAATACGCCTACCCCGGTGTACCTGACCTAAGCCTAATACGTGGGAAGGAGTAAGTAAGTAGCAGTTTAAGTTAAGTTTGTTTTTGCCAAGAATCTGACTCAAGAATTCTCTTTAAGGGTTTAGTCAGCTTCGTACCTGTGTATTAGAAAGCAGGAGGTCTTGTATCTCTCTCTCAGGACTCGATATCCCAGTAACCCGCGAAGGTATCTGGAAACACCAGAGCTGGATTTCTCTGCAGGAGAAAAGACAGCGTCTCTCTCAGTGCGTCAAAGAGGAGGGGCAGCGTCCGTGGGCTCTCGCATCAGCTGGGCTCTCGGGCAAGTAGATAGCTGCTCTGCTCCAAAACCACCACCGTGTGTTTGCTTAAGGCAACGTTGGTATATTTATACCTGAAAGGTCCCGGGTTTGACGTAAAGTTGGACATAAGACGTCAATAAAGATGTCACTAAGAACTGGCCGTTCTTACAGTGCTTTACAGGAATCCTAGGACGAAATCAAAACAAAAGCAAAGGGGATTTCCCAGGTTGCTGGAGGTTTGGTTGTTTAAAGAACTCGTTGTGATTTCTAGGAGTCTGGGGAAGTAGCCTTGCTTAATGTGACAGCATGTGCTACGACTGAATATGGATATGATTACTATGCCGTTATAGGGATATTATTGAATATAACTGAACAATGGAAAGATACCATTTGGGAAAGAGAGGACAGAAGGAAGGGGAATCTGTAGAAGATTTTGTGTCAGAGTTATGTAAACTGGCTGCAACATACAAGTTCGGAGGCGCATGCGAAGAGAGAATCAGGGACCAGTTTGTGCTAGCGTGTAGGACGGAACGTGTACGTGAGGAGGTGTGGTTGAAAGACGACCCGCCACTGAGGAAAGTTCTTATAGTTGCAAAACAGGTAGAACACATGTTACAGTGCGTTAGCGAAATTAAAGAGGACAGTGGTTGGAAGGTCAGCGAAGAAAAGATTAAAGTAAGCGAAGTTGTGACTGAATGCGAGGGTGTGTCTGAGGTCAAAGGTCAAAAGATAGTACATAAGGAGCAGAAAGAGAGCAAAACAGGATGGTCGTTCAAAGGTACCTGCTATAGGTGCGGGAAGCAAGGGCACATGGTTACTGACAAGGAGTGCCCTGCACTAAAATTCACGTGCAACAAGTGTGGCAGGAGAGGTCATTTCAGGCAGTACTGTAGGAGTGGTCAGAGGTTGAAAAAGCAGGGAAAGGACAGGACTAACACGGTGTGTGACGAAATAGTTCTGCAAGTAGGTGGTGAACAGATCAGCAATCCTAAAAACACCATAAAAGTTAATGGCACTGAGGTAGAAGCATTGTTTGATTCGTGTTCCAGAATAACGATCATTAACACAAAGGAATTTTCACGGGTGTCCAAGGGGAGGATTAGATTGAATAGGATGGATGTAAGACCCGGGGGTTACGGAGGACGCCCTATTTCCATGAAGGGCTATTTCTGGGACACAGTAGAGTACAAGAATAGAGTAACAGTGTCAAAAATCTATGTGTCTACGGTTGGTGACAACATCCTAGGCTGGCAGGCACAGAAAGAATTAGGGGTCTACCTAAATCCTAACAAAAACCCTCAAATCCTGACACAAGAAGTGCAAGAAACGTGGCAAGACATCGAGACAGAGTTCAAAGAGGTATTCAGAGAAGAACTTGGGTGCTTGAAGAACTACTCCCACAAGATCAAACTCAAAGAAAACGCGATACCGGTCGTAGCCAAAGTAAGGAAACTACCCATAGCAATCCAAGAGGCAGTGAAGACTGAACTTGAGAAACTATGCAGATTTCTTGGGACACAAGGTGACAGCAGAGGGAATCCGTCCGAAAGCAGAACTCCAAAACACTATTAACAACTTGATGCCTCCGAAGAGTAAAGACGAAATCAAGTCCTTTATGGGAATGCTGCAATTTTACAACAAATTCGTACAGAATTTTGCAGGAAGGACATTTGCGATACGCCAGTTGCTCAAAAGGGATGCAGTATTCAACTGGAGTGAGGAGTGCCAAAAGGAGTTTGAGGATGTGAAGAGAGCACTCACAGAAGCTCCCAGCCTCAAGTCCTTCAAACCCAATTGGGTGACAGTAGGCACTACCGACGCAAGTGCTAAAGGGCTCGGAGCGGTCCTCACTCAAATAAGAGCACGCGGGGAGGAAACGATAGCCTTCGCGTCGAGATCGCTGCAAAAGTCAGAGAGCAACTACTCCATGATCGGATAAGAGGCCTTGGCCGTATACTGGGCCATGAGCAAATTCAGGGACTTCATCTGGGGAACAAGGTTCATTCTTCGGACGGACCACAAGCCATTGGTAGAGGTGTTCAACAAAAAGGGGCTCGACGCGATCTCTAGCAGAATCAGGCGATGGGTCGTAAGTCTCCAAGAGTACACGTTCTGCGTTGAATATGTCCCTGGAACACGGAATTTAGCTGCAGACTGCTTGTCACGGTTAGTGATGGAAAAAGATGAAGACGAAGTAGAAGAAAAAGACAACGAAGAGAAGGAAGACGACCAAACAGAAACTGTATGTGCGATAACTCAAAGAGCTATTGGGGAAGAACCATGGAAAGAAGCACTCAGGAAAGACGAAATAATTCCTAAAGTGTGCGAGAGAGTACTGAGGAAGTGGAGACACGAAGACAAACAAGACGAAGCTCCACGGCTATTCTGGATGGTCAAGGAAGAACTGTCAGTGGTCGACGATTGTCTGTTCAGAGGGACAAGGCTGGTCCCACCTACAGAGGTGAGAGAGGATCTGGTAGACATAGCTCATGACGGTCACTTAGGCATCACCAAGACAAAACAAAGGATGAGGGAAGACTACTGGTGGCCACGCATGGACCATGCTATTAAAAGGAAAGTAAGAGACTGTATCCCGTGCAGTCTTAGCGACAAAGTTTTGAGACAACAAACGCCGCCCATGGTGTGTAGGCCACCCCCGTCAGGGCCGTGGGAGGAGGTGGCATTGGACATCATAGGGCCACTGCCAGGAGAGGTGCGCACACCATACATTCTAGTGCTCGTGGATCTATACTCAAGATGGCCCGAGGTGAAGATTGTGAATGAAATCACTACGAAGACTGTCATTGAGTTACTCACAGACAATGGTGTGCAACTGTGCTCGAAGGAAATGAAAGACTTCCTTGAGGAGCGGGGAATCGTACACAAACGATGTGCGCTGTACCACCCTGAGACCAATGGGATGGTCGAGCGGTTCAACAAGACCCTCAAGGAGAGCATACAGTTGGCGAAGACTAGCGGTCTGAACTGAAAGGAAGAAGTGTGGAAACGGTTGGAAGCCTACAGGTTGACGCCTCACCAGACGACGGGCGTCACCCCTTTCGAATTGCTCAGAGCAAGGATACCCAACAACAAACTATCACCAGGCTGGATGGGGTGGCACAAGGGATGGTCAGACCACTCCAAAGAATCGAGGGGGCTAGTGAGACAAAACAAAGCCATGGTAGAGAGGAAAGAAAGGTTTGATAGACTACACTCCACACAAGAGCCTGAGTTCAAAGTAGGAGATGACATTAAAATCAGAACACCTACAGGCAGGGTGAGTTGGTCGGAATACAGCAGGCCCACAAAGATTGTAAAACTGTTTAGGAACGCTGTAGAAACTCAGGAGGGCAAGATCTGGAACCTGGGAAGAGTTGTGAGGTATCGCCCTTCTAAGGAAGATACCGGTGTAGAGGGAAGGATGGAGAACAAATTAATGGTGGGCGGGGAACCCCCTCCCAAGGAACATGGGACAGTCTCACATCCCGTTAGCACAACCAGTCGGAGAGTCATCAGACCGCCCAGACATTTGAAGCAATATGTGACGATGTAACCTTTGTTGTTTGCAATGTTTTTTTCTGATGTTCTCATTATGTAGGGAAGGGGGATGTGTGGTATCTCCCACTCACCGTGCTTCACCCCCCCCCTTTTCACTGCGCTGCGCGTAGTGGGACATTCGTGGTGACATCATTTGGAATGTCACCACACACAAGGTTCCAAGGAGAGCGCCGCTGCGTGTGTTGAGGCTGTCACCTGGAGATAGTCAGAGCTGTGGCTGAGGTCGTGTTGTTGTTTATTCTAAGGACCTAATAAAGTCTCTGTTCACCTCTCCTCCGTCTCTATCTTCATTGGAGTACTTATCACACCATGTATTAGTCAAGCTATATAAATCCACTTATTGATTGGTTGATTGACAAATCTACTGATCGTAAACCCCAAAATCTTCCGCGGGTAGTTGAAATATAGAAAATCCCCCAATAAGAGTAAGTTAATTGAGATTTGCACAAAAGCCGTCCATTGTTGAGCCAGGATTGGCATTTAACTGTCTGCAACGCTATCTGCAATAGACAGCTGGACCTGCCTGTCACGAGACCACATAAAAGTGAACAACAAAAATCATTTAATCAGAACATTGTGAGATCTAAATGTTCCTGGTCGGGACAAGCACAAGAGCAGTGAGGAAAGCCACTGAATCAACAGCAGATAACAGAGAAAAACAACAAAATCATCCAATCATAAGCAAGGAGCTGATGAGCAAGGCGCTAACACAAACCCACTCTTAATATATGCTATCTATTAGAAACAATAGGTCTGCCAGCTGTTTGTAGCAGCCACTTATCAATAGACTGGCGATTTTATCGTTATTAACACGGCCACTGGAATTGTGTGATTGTGCGGCCACAGAATGTTTCGCATAATAATGGATCTGCCACATTTGTCACATAATCCATCATCTGCTGGATAATCTGCAAATTTTAACAAAACAAATGTTGTTGATAGCTCAAACTGTTTGAAAGTTACTAACCACACAGTGGCATATGTTGCCTGGCAGTGAAAGGCACTTTGCAAAGGTTGAGTGTTCACCTTTCTGTTGCTTATTGCTATGTTTTGGTGTTAAACTAGCATTAATAAGGTGCAACATATGTCCAAACAGTGTTAACAAGTGTAAAAAAGACAAAATAATGAAGTAATCAGTTTTGGCCAGTAAGGGACACACACACACACACATACACATTGACTCACACCCATATATTCACACCTGCGTGCACACATACTTCCATTCACAAAACTCACTCTCAAATATTAATGCATACACACACCAAACATTTTTTTTAAAACACACACACACTTACCTGCACAGCACTATGCAAGAGGGTTGGGGCTGCTGCCTTCTCTCATTGCCTGACCTTAGGTCAGCAGTTCCAACTCGTCACAGAGTGGGATGGGGTCAGTCAGAATTGATGACCCCACCCAACTCTGTAATGAGGTGTCTGTGATAGACACTCAGCCTGGGCACTTCACAATTTAGAACTGAATCACCCAGGTCTGAGGCAATCAGTGATGCTCCTCCTCATCACCCTCATCATAAGGCAGAGGGCCTCGAGGTGCTTTGCCAGGCTGAAGATGTCAAGCCCACAGGATATCTTCAGCCCTGCAAATTTCAGCTCTGTAAGCCAGAAACATTCGCATTTAGTCACGCTGACCTTTGCTCAGCCTGACACTCTTTTTTGGAGGGCAAAAGGTGAGGGGGCTTGGCCCCACCGCCCATGAGGATGGGCTGCAGCTGGAAGTAATACTATAAGGAAATGTGCCTCATTATGCCACATAATTTGCCTTTTCTTGCCGTATAATCTAGTCAACCTTGCTACATAATTTGGCCCTCTCCTGCTGCATAATTCCAGTGGCCTAGCTAATAACAATTGAGGCCTGCATATTCACACCGTTTCTTAAACAGTGAACGTGAGACTTTTCACTTAATTTACTTCTTTGTAATGTGTCACTTAAGGGCGCTTTGATATTATTTCGAGGCACTGGAAGAAAATGAAAAATGCATGGCATAATAAACGTATATGATTTCTATTACCTATCTTCTACTAAACAAATTGTAAATGTAGAGAGGGTATGTGCAATGCAAGGCAGATGTTCGTCATTAAAATGGAAAGCTTCGGTTCCGAACTGCCTCAGGGAACTGAGAGCAGCAGCAAATGATGACACGGGAACGTTCTACGGAGACGTGGCGCCCCTATCGCCTATCGTGCCGTCGCGAGGGACGTGCTTTACGTGAGGTAGCAGAGCGTCATTGCCTGTGCCAGGAATTTCGAAGGACTCCATCTTCCATCACACGCGACTGTTCAAGATGCATCTGATTCTGCATCAAGCCTCGGAGAGTTCCAAGGCCCCGGAACACCAGGGCGCTCACTAATTGACACGCTGGATAGCACCTCTAACTTTGTCAGCACTGAGACTCGAGACTCGCCGGTGGGCTCCTGTCTTCAGCTGCTCTCCCAACTTTAGCTGCAACCAGACCCTGAGGGTGATTTTCCCAGCCTCTGGGGAACTAACTGCATCTATATTTAGCACAATGAGAATCAGGCGCAAGTAGACTTGTGTGTGCAGGTGGTGACAGCGCAGCGTGCCACCGTGAAGACAGTCACAACAACTAACAGGAGGTGGTAGCTCTACAACACCAGTCAAGAAAACTGCGCTTTGAACGAAAAAAGGCATGACATTACTGGAGTGCACCGCTTGGTACCAATATGAACACAGCAGAGTCGAATAACTGTAACAATAACAACTAAATAAGCGTGTAGTGGCAGAAACGGACATTTTCACGTTTGCCTTTTGTAACATTTTATATATCTATTTTCCAATTTTATGTATCGAAGAAATTTCCATGGGCCCTTAATGAGCTTTAAAGTATAAATACGGGTACATAAATTACATATGTAAAGCAGACATTCCCACTGGCACATACCACGTGAAACAGCTAACCAGGAACGTGCTGTAAGCAGCAAGATATCTATCTATCTATCTATCTATCTATCTATCTATATATATATATATATATATATATATATACATATATATATCACCAGCTATAAGCTACAGTAAGTAACTCACTATATATTCCAAATGCGGAGAGAATCGTAGAACGAAGAAACTCCACGAGCCCGCTGATCATTTAAAGGTAATTTTTATTTACCAGGCAAAAAGACGCGTTTCGACCACGTATGCACACATGCATACGGCCTTTTAACTGACACTTAAGTACGTGTTCTGGTTGATCAGTAGTAGATCAGTGGCCAAGTATGAGTGAGCTGTTTGAGTGAACTTTTTGTCTTTGGACGTGTAACATTTTTCAGAGCTCAAAATCATTCAGAGAGGAAGGGCTGTATGCCGAATCTGGCCAAGGCTCCTAGAGGCAAACCATCTTCTTCCTCTTTATACTTATACTTTGCACTTCAAAGCTCTAGTTGGGACCAATCTGAAATACTTTCCCTCATGGAGTGCACATTCATAAAATGTAAAAGAGCCAACTTTTTCAAAAAGTGACTTGCTTCTTCTTTAGAACTCCAGTCACTTCCAAACTTTCAGAATTTGTTTGGACGACACAGGCAATAAGCCAGCTTCTCTACTCTTTTCTGCAGCAAGGGCTTCAGTCAACTTCAAGCCCCCATGCTTCCTGCTTTTAGTTCATCTAAGATGCTCTCAGTCCAATATCTCCTTGCAGAATTCAGACCAGCTTCTCTGATCACAGAGAAATGCTTATAGGATGGGCGATTCAAAAGGAAACGTAATTTCCATCTGTCCTTTTTCAGGTGACAGGAGTAACCTATGTTATGTGACCCGGTAGAAGTGCATTTGTATCACTTTGACTACTCCATGCTGCATATACCCTTAACTGTCAGCCCTTCCCTTGGTTCATGTTTAAAACTATCTCCGCATAAAACACTATTTGAAAAGGTGGAAGAAGCCTCAATTTCGCTCACCTTTCGGGGCTCCAAAGAGCCGCATCTGTCTGGGCCAGATTTATCAGGTACAATGCTCTCCATTTCAAAGGAATGCCCCCCCCCCCCCACATCCGTCCAGATGGTCAACTCATCATTGTAGCTCCCTAGGTGCAAGGAGCAGTGTGCAGGAAAAAGGCCTATATCAAGAGACTTTATTCATGGGTTTCTTGGCTTTGGAATGTCAGAAGGGTACCAACTCGCCTACCTTTGTTTCAGTGATGGATGCCCTCTTCAAATTCTCTACCAACAAGACCTTTATTTATCCAGCACAACCCTTTTACAACTGTACTTTAAACCTTTTCAGGAAAGGTTAAATACGCACACCGCCAAACATCCTTGGCTGCTTGAACTGGTCGGTTAATTGCCAATTTGTAAAGCTGAAATTAACAACCTTTCTAGAAGCCATACTTGTGACACTGAGAATATAAATGTTAGTTCCCCAATATATTAGAATTATGTTGATTAGGGCAATGTTGCTAAGATGGAGTCTGTACCTGGTTCTTAAAAAACATTGAAATACTGTTAAAAACAGATTGCCAGTTTGTTAATGGAAATTTGCCATCGAGCTTCAAAGAATGCCTACCCTGTAACTGGCAGTTTGAGCTCACACCTAGGCCTGTCTCCCTTTTGTCTTCCTAGACAACTTGAAACCCAAACCCAGTTGGAGGTACTGGTTTGGAGTGACTAAAAGGGAGAGTTTGTCATCATTATGTTAGCCGTACCTCTGGGTGGGTACTGGTAGCTTTGATCAGGGGATGAACGTTCTGGCCTGTTGTATTTAGGAAAAGAGGGCTACTGTGGGATAGTTTACAGTACAACACAAAGGAAGTGCTGCAGAAGTGGGTATTGTCACCCCTAGGAACGTTTACCCCATTGGTTAGGGAATGTCCAGGTATTTCCTCCACCAAAAGGATGAGTCTGAGTATAAATGTGGTATCACCAGTACCCTCCTCCGAACACTCCAGGACCTGTCAAGAATCACAGGAAGGAGTGCCCTGCTGTTCGAAGAACCTGAAGTAAGAATGGCCCTGCTTGCCTAGAACTCATGACACCAGAAGCTACTTCAAGAGTCAGCTGGCTGACCTCCTGTTTGAGCTCCAGGAACACAGCAATCTTCTTCCATAGGCATCTCCCCCTGCCACTGCCCAGCCGAGCAGTTCCAACTGGGCCTGCCCTGGACACTGGTGCTGAACTCTGCTGGAGTCAGTCCTAAAACTTAAGTGGTAAACCACTGTTCCTATACCCTTAGCTGGTGTCAGTGTGTACTCCTTCGCCTGTATCAAAATTTCAAGCAGTGGGACTTACAAACTGTTTGCCAATTTTTTGCCTGGAGAACCAACGGAGACCAAGATTGCCGTTGAAGGTGCAGCCTTGGATGTTGGTGGTCTGCCTCACTGAAGGAGCAGTATCCCTGGCTAGGGCAATGCTCTGCCCAATTATAACTGGCCTGGTGCTGTTATACTTGGATTTCAAAGGTGATCTAATACCTGACCCAATTTTGCCAGCCACTAAAATTATTTTTGGCTTGGACTGCAAGTGTTTTATTGCATACGGCAGGTGGTGAAGGGGATTATTATTTCCTACAGAATTGGGAATCTGTGCAGAATTTAGCCTTGTTAAAAAAAGTCCATACACATATTCCCCATTCTAAGGGAATTAACTTGTAATAGCCAGATTTATGTGTGGGGTGCCATCCAGAATCATAAATTTCAGCCCTGAAGTCAGGGCTTGACTGGCTACAGAGGGCACCAGGCATTTCCCTGGTGGGTCGCCAGGGTTGGGGGCCGATTTTGTTACTGGGCCGTTTTTGCAGCATAGCTGCAATATCGGTTGCTGTAACGAAATCGGCCAAAACCGGCCGTGGCAAACAGCTCGGCTACACAGTGTGGCCCTGCATGAAATCTCCCCGCACAAAAATCTTACTTACAGTTGGGATCTTAGAGTGGGCTTTGGGACACCCCTTCAACCACTGGCTTTTATTGACCAGTCTCTCTCAGCCATTGGCCTCCAACTCTGTCAATTACAACACTGCTTAGTCCAGAGGAGTATTTCTCCCACATCTGATGCTATTGGCTGCTAAAGTCTACCTTTCTACCTGTAATGCAGTGCTTGCATTGCACAGCATGCGGAACTTATTTTCAAAGATAGCCATCTCTGCCTGATGTCTAACTCTGTTCTGCTTCATGCTTTCGTTCTTGCAGCCCACCATGGCCTCTCATTCCCCCTCCTACTTTCGACCCCCCAGCCCCCACCATGAGTTATTTTCCTCCCTCATTCCCATTTGCATTCCTTGTCCCCCCTCCCCCCACCTGCCACCCTCTCGGGCCTCCTTCCCCATACCCATTACATCTTTTGTTCCCCCATGCCAGTGTCTGATAGATTTCTCCGGCACCTTTTTCATAGGAATACTGAGGGAACTTCAATACGTCCTTATTTTTGTTTCTTTGCCAAAAAAGGGGGGAGGGCAAGGAGCCTTCACTATCATTTTTTTCCTGTCCTTTCTATGTCGGAGGAATTAAAGAAGAACTATAATGAAGTCTCCATTGCCATCCGACTATGATTTGACGAAACAAAACTAGAACTGTATCAAAGACAAAGCAGTCTTCAATACAGCCCACCTTGCATTTGTTTGCTTGGTTTTAATGTACTTACGTTATCAGATTAAACCCAGGCCTATTGGCTTTCCCAATGCTTCTTCTATTTGGCAAAAATGTCATTGTGCAAGGCAGGGCACAATTGTGTGAAAAGTGTAAATATACAGAATGATGAAGAAAGAGAATCAAAAATGTGCCAGAGTCATCCACCACCAAAATGCAATCTCGAAATGCTATTGAATTATATTGACATTGTGCAAATGAGGTTTTTGAAATCGTGACATAGATTCCAGATCTGTAGTAAATCGAACTAACAAAGCAATAGAGATTAAACCGATTTGTAACATTGTATTTGTTCCAGTAATTGATAGCGCCTTTGAATATAGCAGACTCAAAATGCCTTAAAAGTTAGACTATGGCTGTACGTGTCTTCCTGTGGGCTTATTCATGAAGATGTAATGACAGAAGCGCATTCCATTATCTGACTGCTAGAGACAGAGATTGATTAGGCCGCATACATTACACAGCATGGTTCCTAACTCTTCCGTGCTCTATATTCACCCAGATAGTCAGCAAATGGAGTGTGTTCGGATGAAAACATTTCAGCATCTTGTCAAATCAATGGCTCTGAAATGCTGCTAGAAGGATTTTTTTTTCAGGAGGGAGGAGGTGTTGCTGTTTGTGCCTCCGGATTTGGCAAACAAAATTACACATTAAGAATAAAAACACTTGTATTTTTTTCATTCTCCTGGGATTCAAACCTTCATATTTTTTGAGTGGCTAAAAATAGTGAATTTCATAGAAAAGCATTTTCATCTGGACCAGGTATTTTATAGCTGTGTCTGTTGAAAGAGACTGTGAGAGCGCAGAGGTACTCATTCATGCACATGGAGCAGAGCACAGGGATGAGACTGGGCAGGGAGGCATCTCATGAGTACTCGATCGAGGAAGAGTAAAGAATAATACCAGTAAATAATCTGCACAATACCGACTCAACCTGCCCTCTCCCTGGTCTTTCTGGATGGAGGCTCCGACCGCCTCTGCCAAAGAGGCAAGTGTGTCCTACATTCCCTAGTCCCAGTCAGAGGGCATGTTCTTTCAAGAATAAGAAGTTGAGTTCAGAAGCAAGAGTTCTTGGCTAGTGCCAGAACCACGTTCAGGGGGCCAAGGGACAAGCAGGAGCTACTAGGCACAACCGTGGAGGTTGAGGCCTTTTACTGTTGATGTCTTGGGGGTCCGAGTTACTATCCTGACTGCGGAGTCATCGCAAACATAAGTGTAGGTTTTAGTAGTAAGGGAGTAGACAGTAAAAGGGGCACACTTTCTTCTAAAGAAGATGGGATTGGGGGGAGTTACAGAGTTTGATGGAGGGATGTCACCCATCCACTCAAGAGTAAGCAAATTGCTTTACCATGGGAATGAAGACAAGTTACTTACTCTTTTGTAGTAAGTTTACACTCGTAGTTTGTGAATACCAAAAGTGGTGAACTTACTGTAAAGTGTAAGCTTGCTCAAAAATGTAAGTTACCTTTGTGAATCAGGCCCAAATATTTTATCCTGTGAGTAAGCTGACATTCAATTCATGAATGAGTGACACCCAAGTCTGCAGCAAGTCACAACTGCTCACAGAAAAAGCTGTATGAATCAGGCTCAGGAACAATTACAGCGTAAGACAGATATAAGAAACAACTGCTCATAAAAAAAATCTTTATGTATATGGCTTAGATTCAGAGTCCAGTAGCTATTAAAAAATACCAACATACAGAAAGAACAGTCATGCGTATTTTTTTACAGTAGGTTATTTCCATGAAAAAGAAGTGCTAAATGTGTCATAAGCATTTTACCACACACATAACAATTTTTGGGGCATTTAAAGTAATGTGGTATTACAAATATAGTGATACTACATTTATAATGCAGTGTTACCATACTATGATGTAGCACTTAGCACAAGCAAGGGATCCTGAGAAACTGGCCCAAGTACCCCTTCAGCACTTGTCTCTCAGTGGTAGCGTGAACAGGTCAAGCAATCCAAGGCTTCTTGGGGAGGCGGTAGACACAAGGGGTGAACACAGGCTTTCAACTCAAAATATGCACAGCGGCAATAAATGTACAGTCAAATACTTGCTTTTATGAAAAAATAAGTATTTATTTAAGATCACAACATAAAATAGGACATTCACAAACAATACACACAGTCCTTTGAGGTCATGGCTATAGTGTTTCAAAGGCAGGTCACTCCTACAATTGGTAGTGGTTATTCCCCATTCACTTTAGGTGACATTCAGTTAAGCCTCACTAGTAGTCTGAATCTCAGGAGTCCCACTCTGACTTGAGTGAAATCAAAAGTTTGCCAGCACCGCAGCACTATTTGGCAAGGAAGTTCTCCAGGGCCATCTGGCCTGAAAATCAGTCTTATCCACACCTGCAAGATCCTAGAGACTGGAGTCTCTGGGCGCGCCTCCTTTGTGGGTGCTGAAGCTGCAGTGTCTGCCTCTGGTAAGTCTTTAACACATAGCCAAGTAGGGCTTTGGTTGGTCTCCAAGTTCCTCACACGTGGCCGGGGGCAGATCGATGTTCCTCCAATGCCTGGTAAGTTCCTCGGGGTTTTTTGTACGGATCGGGGAGGGGAGCAAGACAATCCAGGTGCTGATCCTTAGTCATGGCTTGGACCTGCTCAAGTCATCATAGTAGCCTCCTTCCTCTGCAGACGGTCACAATAAAACCACACTTCTTGCTTTGTCCCAGTGGCCTCCGGGATATGGGGATCACCATTCCTCCTCTGGGCACAGGTTACTGCTCCATCGACAAAGCAGCACCCTCCAGGGTGTCCCCACCCTGAATATAGGGTCACCAACTTGATACTGCATGCAGGCTATAGCCCAATGGGCACAGAAGCAATCTTCATGGTGGCTCCACCTGGCACATAGGCCTGATCAACATGGCAGAAATCTTCACAGCAGCACCACCTACCATACGGAGTCGCTGACTTGGGATTGCACATGCGTGATGACCTGTTCGGTGCAGCATCAGTCACACCCCACTTCACCGCGGCCATCCTCTGGCACTGCCCACTTTTCCCTGCAAATGGCCAACAGTCCGATCAGTGCAACAGCTGTCTCCTAACACCTCACTATGGGGATCCACTCGCAGGATCCATTCACTGAACCTCACTTCTTCCAATACTCTCCTCTTCCTCACAGGGCACACTTGTCTTGGCAAGCAGTCAGGGGCTGGTGCTCCAGGCTCCAAAGGTCAGGTGGGCCCCTCAGCAAGCTGGGAGACTAGCAGGCATTGGCCCCTATCTTTATCTCAGAAATAGCCAGGTGTTTCCGTGCTTCCTGAATTGTCGGTGATGATGTATGTTTCATAATTTGGCTGAAATTCCAGAGTTTGCCACAAGCACTCAGAATGAAGATCTTCAATTGATTTATTTCTTATAGGCAAGGACAACCAATCTTGAATGTAGTCTCCTACTTTGGTGGTATTGTTGTGGGCCTTATACATGGAGTGTTTTGTGGGCAATACAGAGTGCCGTAAAAACTCAACTTCTTGCTATAGGTAGCCAGTGAAATGCTGGAAGTGCTGGAGTAGTGTGCTCAATTGTGGGAAGGTGTAGTAGTATCTTGCTGCAATGTTATGGATCCTTTGCAGTTTTTGTAATCTTGATGTGCTTTCTTTTGGTTCCAGTGAAGTTTTTGTATTGCAAAGCTTAGGGCTCCAAGGTACAGGCTGTTTATGTAGTCAACGCTCAATATTATGAGGGTCAGACTAGACGATAGTTTCTGATGATACCTTAGGTAAGGGAAGACATGTTTTAGTGTTTGCATTGTGCAGGTGTTTTTTTGTAATTTCATTAGCACACACAATCAGAGATGGTTTGGAGACCATGGTCACTCGTAGATTTCTCACTTCACTCGATGCTGCTAGAGGGACTTTTCTAGACGCCAACTTTTACAGAGCAATCAAGTTATGATTTAGAAATCAGTCTCAGAGTATGTGCATGGGTTTGCTACCGAACTATATATAGTGAAACATACCGTAAGAATTGTTGACCAATTAGATAGGGCTCAGACTGAAAATCACAGGGTGTGAATCATGATGCTTGGCACTGAAAAAGCATTTGACTAGGTTGTATTGGAGTCCATTTGGATAGTGATGACAAAAAGAAATCAGCTTTTCATTTATATCCTGGATACAAGCAGCATAAAACGCTCCTAGAGCTCAATGAAATGTTAACAGAGCTGCCTGAGGCATTTGCCATCAAAATAAGGATTCGACAAGGCTGCTAATTGTCATCTATTATTATTTTTTTCAGATTCTCGAATGTTGTTCTACAGAAGTTTGGCATTAAGCCACTCAAAACAGTGCTCTTTGTGAACAATGTCGTTGGTTCCATTACCAAATGGATAAGGTTCCATTAAGGATTGTTAAATTGCAAGACATTCAATAAATGTGTTGGGTATAAATTTCGTTTTCCCAAAAAGTTTGATCATTCAGTATTAGTCAAGTATCAAACTGGCAAAGTATTTAGCAATTAAGATCAGTAATACCCAATATGCTCCATGCAAGCAATGAAGCTTTACTTCCATACATTTTATTGTGGATTTTAAAAATGTCTTAATGTAGAACTGTCACTTACACACCAGAGCAATATTGTGAAAATCCTACTGTTACTCAAAGACATTATTGGTAAAGAAAAGTGGTATACCATAAGGCGGATAATATGCCCAGTATAGCTACCATAAGGACATCCATCTCTTTAGCTGGAACTCCTTTTTTTGGCCTTGGAATTCTGGTGTTGTCCAACGCTTTGTGCGACTTTCAGGCAACTTTCCAGCATAAAAAAAAGTTTTGTGCTGGAAAGTGAATCCCCAAAAACCTTTGGAATGTAAACCCAGAGCAAAATGTTTGTTAATCTGGGCCTTAGAATTTGAAATTGTACTGAAAAAAAACATGCCTATGCAATCGGCGTCTACCTCCTGGCACATTGTGTAATAGAAATATGCTCATGTAATCAACCTGTAACTTGGGACAGTGAGAAGCGCCCTTCTTCTTGGCTGTATCTATGTGATTTAAAACATTCTAACATTCAATCAGATGAAGCTTATATTGCTGAGAAAAATCTAAATAAATGAATAAACACTGTATATGACTATATATAAAAATATCTGTGTACAACACATGCTTTTCAGTATATAATAGATTCATCTCAGTAAACAATTTAAACCACTTACAAAATAATGTGTTCAATTTACTGTGCAGTGTCTAGTTCATGAGACTTGAATTATGTCTGTAACAACTCCACCAGCTAATCTCTATACAGTTCACTTAATGTATTTGGGAAAATGATAGCACCCATGTTGATTGTTTAACTTTATACAGCGAAACAAAGAATGCAGAACGGCCCTCACCATAGTTTTTGCCACCATGTAAATAACAAAAAGCATATCAGCTCATCTATTGCTCCTAAAGTTGTAATTCAACAAACTTTCTGTGCACCTTATAAATTCTTATTTCACATTATAAATTTCTGGCATTCGATCAAATATAGACAGGCACGCATCAATAAGATTTTTTTGTAAGGGTCAATAGCAGACACCATTGAATTACGTTATTTAAGACTTTATCACATTAGATTGCAAGGGCTGATCTTAAAAAGGATATGTGTTTTTCCAGAACAGTGAGTTTAAAATTAGGTATTGACAGGCTGATTCAGTGCATTACATTGAAATTAAGCTTCTTCTCTGTGCTGTGGAAATTATGCGTAAAATTGAAATTTAAGGTAAGTGCAATACTGTAACTACTTTTGAGCTAGTGTGCTTATGTATTGTATGTTTTCAATCTCCATGTGAATGGAGCACTTCTCTTCGTGGGAATATGAAAGCCAATGCACTGACGTTCGCCATGAATTTGGGATCCCTAGGGACTATTCACAAAACTCTGTTACTAAAAACGTCAAATCTACAGGCTTCTTCCCGTGCTGGGAGTAGAAATCGGATTTATTGGATTCACAAAAATGTCAGGAAAACCTCTGCATATCAACAACGGTGTTTATTTTTCAGCAGTGAACTTTTGTATGCTGTGGCGAAACACCAGTGCCTAAAGCATCATGAATTATAGAGGTGTTCCTTCCCATCACAGCCCTGGAAACATTTACCCTAACTTTTTAGGTCGAGGACCGAAGGCTGCGCTTGCGCAGTCTACGGGAGGAGATTTAATGATTTTGAGTATGGGGGCTTGAACCCGCCTCTCTCCTCCATTGGCTGGCTTCCTAAACCGAGGCCAGCCATTGGAGGAGAGGGGCATCACTCCTTTCAAGCCCCGTCTCTTTCGGATTCGGGGGCGCGTTTTTTTGCGTTCTTTCGACTGTGACGTCATCCGTCACTCAGAACGCCAAAAACACGCCCCCGAATCCGAAATTTTCAGATGTTTGCGGCAGCCATTTTTATTGTTGTTGTTGTGAGGAACAGCTTGTTTTGTAATGCTAAATAAAAATAATCGGTTTTATATATGATAACTTCCTTGTGTATGTTATATCTTTTTATCAGCTGTAAATTTAAACATAAATGAATATTTCCTTTATATATAACAGCCACCATTATTTAGTGTATTTGAACAAAGATGTTAGCAAACATTGATATCAAGCGGGAGCTTTATTTGCTATAAGAGCTGTACTGTTGAGGGATAGAGGCACGGCTGCTATAGCTCGCCGTTTCAGTCACCCAGCGTTTCCACGTACCAGCACTTATGTTCCAACACCCCAGGAGCAAACCACCGCGCTGATTATTGGGAATGGCGCCGCCTCGTCGACCAATCATAAAATGGTGAGGTAGCGACAGTTGGTGACAGGGGCAGGGCTAATGGCTATGCATGCCGAAGTGGGAAACATCGCAATGACGTCACTATTTTTTACGGAGGCTTTGTCTGTTGTACTATTTCCATATTCTGTCTGTGGCAGCATTAGGACCGTGTACAAAATGCCATGAGATAATTCACTCTCTGAATGTATTTCGAAAAATACAATTTTAGAATTTATTATGTACACGGTAATACTTAAATTGTAATCGTAAACTTGAAAAAGAACTTGCCTGACTTAAAAACGGCCCTCGCATGCAACAAATGTCCGACTATAGTGATTAGTTGCTGCGTCTGAAAACAAGAAGCAATTTCTAGTCCGTCGTCTTTCGTGTCAATGCGTTCCCTGCAGTTGTCCGTCTTCTGTTTGTGTAGCCTGAGTGTGGGTGGGTTGGTCTGGTGACGGCTCTTGCTCAGCCTCTTCTTTCAGCCTTTCAAGCGGTCTCTGAAGAGGGGTTGTAGGGCATGGGTGGTGGACAGTTTCCCACCTGCTAGTTATCCCTGGTGGAGAGTGCTGCAGGAACTAGGCTGAGCCCTTTTTACCTGCCGCATCATGTCCGCCCTGGAGAAGCAGCTACATACGAGCCGGCTGCCCTCCAGACCGCCGGTACCCGGAGGAGGCCAGCCCGGGGCAAAGATGTGCATGGGGTAAGTGAACTCTTTCGATCCTACAACTACCCCTGGGCACAGCCAGTAGGAGGGGCGGGGTGAATGAATGAGGGGTGTCCCTAATGATGAATTCCGTAAAAGCCGAGTCAAAGCATATTTGTGTCATGTTCAGATCCGTGCAGTAGGCGTTGTTATTACGTGTGATTGAGCAGTCCATCAGCAAAGCCCTCGTAGTTTCTGTTCAGGCTAAATAACCTGTATATTGTATTGCAGCATTTATATAGCTTTTACTACCCCATATGAGGCTGACTGCATGGGTAGCATGATACGCCGTGTAGTGTGTGTAGTTTGAAATATATTGTCTTTGTTTTTGATCGTGTGTGGGGAGTGTTTCCATGCAGTGCATGGTGACTAGTGCGTTGCGATTATCGTGACACAACCCTTACCAGGGTAATGAATGAAGAAGTGTGAGAGTCAGGCGCGCAATTTATGGTTTTCAGAAAGCTGGCAGCTTTTAGCCCCTTGTTGTATATTTATGATCATGCTTCTCTTAGTTGGTTATTGCACTGAGTTGTCCATTCTGATATATTGTGTTTAAAGTGTAAAGTCCTGACCAGGCATGCGTTGGAGGGAGTAATGGTGGAGATATGTAAAGACTTCCATCATAACCTGTAAATGTAGAAAGGTAGGTACTCATTAAACCAGGATATCTGTTAACTACTTTGAAGTGCTGGTACTCTCCTATTACATGTGTTAGGCCTCCCCTGAGAATTGCAGGTACTCTCCTCTTTGAATTAAACAAGTGCAGCTATTCAGTACCTGCCCATTTAAGACACTGTTAGTAACTCTTCATCTCTAGGAAGTAGCCCTCTACTTATCCACACAACAGAATGACACCCACTTAAATCATTGATATTTCTGCAACCAACCTACAGCGCTACGTCCCTTCTTTCAAATAGGCTGTGGTAAGCTTTTGTGGGCTCGGGCTATACAATGTGTGATGCTATCCGACACTTTTGGTAGAGCAAACTTGACAGGGCATCCACATCGTTGTACGTAGATATTTCTTTCTTCATCTTTTATCCACCCAAATTCAATTTTTTGGTGTACCTGTGAGAGTATAGCTGTATAACTGATTTATAGAATAGGAAATAGGCATGAAGTAAATCAATACGAGGCACCAGCTCTGCCATGTTTACAAGGTTGGTCCAGGCCAGGTTTATTGTTTTAACCCTGAGACTTATAATTGTGACAATCACGTACAAAAGCAGGAACACAAGTCACGAAATTCAAAGAAAAAAACAAACCTGGATTGACTTTCTCATCACCCATGGACCTCAAACTCCATGCGTGTGTCTTATTAACCAGAGACAACTGAGTTGAGGTTGGTGCTGTTTTAATGACCACCTATGCACAGACACCACCTTGATGCGGGTCAACATGCTCCTGGCTATGCTTTTAATTTACCAAAGCACTGCAGTCCTGCTCCACTTCATTTTATTGACTTAAACTATCACTTCTTAATAAATTCATTTGTCAAAGAAAAGGCTTGAATTGGAGGATTGCATCTTTGCTGATATGCAACCCATCTATTCCAGTACAGTGTGCAGGAGAGAGGGTCCTTTCATGCCGCAACCCCAAACTTTATGCCAGTGCACCTCAGAACCCCTGCCCCCTCGCTGTGCTTTCTCTCCCGTGTATGTATGTGGCTCTGTGTGTGTATGTGGCTCTGTGTGTGTATGTAGCTCTGGGTGTGTGTGTGGATCTGGGTGTGTGTGAGGCTCTGTGTGTGTAGGGCTGTGTGTGTGTGGAGGGCTCTGTGTGTGTAGGGCTGTGTGTGTGTGTGGGGCTCTGTGTGTGTGGGCTATGTGTGTGTGTGGGCTATGTGTGTGTGTGGGCTCTGTGTGTGTGCGGGCTCTGTGTGTGTGTGGGCTCTGTGTGTGGGGGGGGCTCTGTGTGTGTGGGGCTCTGTGTGTGTGTGTGTGGGGGGGGTTCTGTGTTTGTGTGGCTCTGTGTGTGTGGCTCTGTGTGTGTGGCTCTTTGTGGGTGGCTCTGTATGTGTGTGTGTGTGTGGCTTTGTGTGTGTGGCTCTGTGTGGGTGTAAAGGCAATCGGGCATGCATTTGCGAGCGATTAAGCTATTGGCATTGTAAATGACAATGCCATTTATTTAACGATTAAGCTATTGGCAATGTAAATGACAATGCCATTTATTTATGATTTAAAAAAAAAAAATGTCATGAGCAATGCCAATAGCTCTACCTTTAATAATGCCGAGACCATTGCATTGTAAATGCTTGTTTTAAGTAGTAATCTTACAGTTGTTCTCTTGGGAGGAATAAACATGTACATATTAGTCACTAGTCTGAAATACGTATCTGTGAATGTTGCATGCATTTGTCTAGGCCAGCGCCCAAGCTGCCTGCATGAACCCTAAACTAACAACAGCCCAACATTTGATCTTGATCTTATTTTCATGGAATCTTCCGAAATGAAACTCTCCCACTCTCTCCAGGTATATTCATCGAAACAGCACCTTAAATGAAAATGTATAATTCCACACAACACTCTTAGACTCCCTACTTTGGCCTGGTGGGCTCACGCACAAGTGACTTCATATGTCAAAATGAGACATTTGCAAGATCCAGTTTTATGGTTCTGTGAGACTGTTAGTTACATCACCTTTAATGAAATGCTCAAAACAGGGTCTCTGTAGAAAATTGCATATGATTTAACAAATGAACCATTCCAGGGCCATCACCATGAGAGAACTGGCTTGAATGAAGAATGATAAAGCGAAGGCTTGAACTAGGAGTTCTACAGAGACACGAGATAGGGATATTACCATTGCTAATGGAAGACTTTTAGTTGGGATAGCTACAGGTGCTGGGTGTAGTGTCTTGTGAGTTAACGATGACGAGACCGTTTTGGTTCCTAATGGATTCCGTAGAACTGTGATGTAAGTGTTTGAGTGTGGTGAAGGAAGCGCATGTTTACAAGGTTGTTTTTATTTAATTTATTTAGAGATTTGTATAGTGCGAACTAGACCCGAGACATCGGGTATCAGAGCGCTTTACGAGCACCAGTTTCGTTACAAGAGGACACATTTATTTGTGTATGCACGGGGAGATTAAGTGATTTTCCCAGAATCACAGGATGTTGAGCGTCATTGCAGAGACTCAAACCCGGTTCCCCAGCTTCGAGGTTGACAGCTCTAGCCGCAAGGCTAATGTTGAGCTCGCAGTTAGACGCAGTGAAATAAAGGTGTGTAATACCAAGTCCTGTGTGTGGTGTATTTATTTCAAGTACCAAGGCTGGAGAGGACACTACAATTGGCGACAAAGATGGGATACATAACCCGAAGATCAACAGTGCACTCACAGAGAGTTTGCCATGGTCCGGCATACTGCTCGTGCATGCCAAACCTGCTTAGGTCGAAGTGAAGATCGACGGTTGGTGTATGTGGATTCAAAGCGCCACTCCAGCCAGTGTGAGGCATTTGAAGATAATGAAAGCCTCCCTGAGAAGTTTAGTAATTGTTGGCTAGAAACTTGCTGCTAAGGTTGCAAAAGAATTACTGTGTCACTACGCAACACAGAGCTATAAATCGTACTGAACGACAACGCTAAAGGCGGAAACAACCAGGTACAGATAAGTTGCAGAAGTAGAGACAGTCAAGTGGGAGAAAGTGCTAGCAGCAAAAATAGCCAAATATAGGAGCGCTAAAAGCAGTTCAGAGATATTATGGTACTTACAGAGCTGTTGATTCCTGAAACTGACACCACCGAAAGTGTTGGGTGTCTTGCATCACTTGAGAATCCTTCAAGAGTTGAAAAGCTTTGATGGCCACGTGAAAAGGAGCTCTACTTAATCTGGTTGGCCACAATGACTCTAAAGCAAACAAGTCGCAAGGACTTGAAGATGGTTTGAATGGTGCAAGTCCAGGTGAATAGCTTAGACTCTTAATATCAATGAGTTCCACAACTGGTTATACAGCCGCCGCCTTCCTAAAACCACCACCTCTATGCGACACTACTAAAAAGCAGAATATTGGTGACAGATAGACTGCCTGGAAAGAAATGTTGGATGATTTCATCGATGTACTGGAAGAAACAGACAAGAAGAAGATTGTCAAATGCCTAAAAAATCTTGCCAGTGAAGGAGTAAAAGAGGTAATAAAGAAACTGCCACAACATGACAGTCACATACCTTCAATATATAAAAGAGTTCAATCTAAAGTTCAATCCAATCCCGTTTATGAAAGCTATATCTTCAGTCGTGAACTACAGAAAGCTGGTAAAGCAATCAACCCATTTGTTGAGGGACATGATATGCTCATCAAACATTGAAAGTGCAATAAATTCAGTGATTAAGAAACTATATGTCTCCAAGTTATCGACGGATGTCTTTTCAGATTAATACAGACGATGAATGCTGGAGCGAGTTCTCATGCCTGCCAGAGTGGAGGAACATGCTGATTGACACGCTGCTGAGATGAAGGCCGGAGGTGCCCAGAATAAGTGAGTCACAAACATGAAAACTAAGCAGAAACACAAAGTTGAGGAACACAAAGTGATGTCTTCAAAGAAGAAGAAACTATGCTTTAGATGTGCATTTTCATTTCCACATGAAGGTAAATTTTCTGCTATTGGGCAAATATGCAAAGGCTGTGGGCAGGATAACCATTTTGTAACGGTTTGCAGGGCAAAGGAAAAGCTAAGTGTGTCACGACGAGAAAACTAAATGGACGCCCGAACGTTCCAGAAGCAAAGTTTCATGCACGCCCCCAAAGCCAAGTGGCAAAATCAGCGGAGGCAAATCGACACTAAACAAAGTCAATCGTCATCTAAATCTTCGTCTAAGGGTGCTTCAGTTTCAATTTCCTACAACAGTGAAGAAGACTGGAGTATGATATTGAAGTTTACCTCAAGCAAACGTGCTCATGTCTGACTGGCCATGTGCAGAGAACAATAAGCATCAAAGAGAAGTTGACGAGAAAAAACACGAAAGTATTTAAACATTGTCCGAAAATTACACTAAAAGTAAACAGTTGCTCTATACCTTTTATTATTGACAGTGGTGCATCAATAAACATTATGCCTGATGAGAAATCTGTTGATCAGCTAGAATTGCACGCTCTTACTTTTCTTCATTGTGTCGGCAAAGGTTAGATTGTGAATCTATGTAAAATGGAGCAGAAAACAGCTTATATTCATCACTTATATAGGGTGCTTCTTTGTTACCCATTTTGAAACAGGAGAAGCGGGTACTTTTCTTTGAGTCCTGTCTAAATACATGCAGGAATATTCTGGATGTTATATGTTGCATGAAAATGTTCAAACAGTGTACTAAAAGTAGTGTTTATATTTTGACAAGTAGAAACGTCACCAAGGCATTGCATGCATTGGGGGGCGATAGGGTGCTAGTGTAAGCAGGTGGTTTCTCCTCTCAGCACAGGGTGAGGGGTGGGGCATCATCATAGTCTTTGTATGAGGTATGTGTCAGACCAATCCTACAGGCGAAAGTATTTTTGTAAAGCATCACCTCCTATAGCTGGTTCGTACTTGGATCCAGACCCCAAAAGGTCCTTCCTAGGAATGTGTTTTGCTAACTAGACAATTAGCTTTACAGTGAAGTCCTGCAAAGGGGAAAGCTTGGGGACCAAACAAAATGAGCAGCACGAGCTGGAGGCAGGGTGAGAAGGGAAGTTATGGGCTCCAGTAGGAAACAGGAAGACATTATTTCTGATTAACACTAACTTTATGAAGCAACCTACTACTTAAGAGCCTCATTATACTGAGGACACTGTAACTCAGATATTTCACATCACATTTACCCATGTGCTCACATGATACACATATTATAGGGAATAAGGGTGTCCACTTAGAACCTAGTACTACCCACTAAACATTATGCCTGACGAGAAATACAATGAACTGTCTCCATTGTCTAGTCTCACACGTCAACGACTAAAGTGTATACAAGGGCTGCACCAATGCCATTAAAGAGTCAAGGTTCATTCTTAGCACTCAGAAACACAAAAACACAAAAGTACAAGCACCCTTTAATGTACTTCAAGGTGCTGCATTAAGTGCCTCTTTACTCAGTTTCAATACTGCTAGTGATATGGGACTGGCATCTGTGAACTACAACATGAGTGCTCATCACAAAATAGTAAGTCAGTTCCTGTCGTGAGTTTCATGGCTTAGGAAAACTTAATCAATGAGGACGTTCCTCCTGTTACTCAAAGACATAGAAAAACTGCATTTAATCTACAAGACGCTGTTGAGAAAGAGCTTGAGACATTACTAAAGCATATCGTCGAATGATCTACTGGTCCAGCTCTGTAGGTTTCACCCATAGTGGTAGTGCCCAAAAAGGACAATGTAGGGGCTGTACACATCTGTGTTGATAAGACAATTGAAAGAGAACAACATGCCGGTCCATACATTGCTGATATGATCACACAGCTAAATGGCTCCAAAGTCTTCTCTCGCCTTGATCTGAACAAAGGTTATCATCAATTGGAACTCGAAGAAATTTGAAGATACATTACCACCTTTTCTGCCCATATTGGTTTGTTCAGCTATAAATGATTACATTTTGGTTTGTCAGCTGCAGAAACCTTTCAAGATGTCATTGGACGTATAAAACAACTAGTCATGAATGCTTTCAATTACAGTCATGACATATTGTTTTTTTAAGCTACTCAAAAGGAACATGATAAAGCTCTTACACAAGTGTTGCATTTACTTGTTGATGCCGGTTTGACTTTAAATGCTGAGAAATGTGAGTTCCAGAAAACAAAACTTACATTCTTTGGTCATATTTTTTCTGATGGGGTAAGACACCAGATCCAGCTAAAGTACATGCTTTGTCAGCCACCAATGCCCCACAAGATGGTTCCATGTTACGTTCATTCCTTGGCATGGCCAGTTACAGTTCCAAATAAATGACTTTGCCACAGTAAGTACTCCCTTAAGAGACTTAAC
Source organism: Lissotriton helveticus (assembly GCF_964261635.1). Taxonomy (NCBI): domain Eukaryota; kingdom Metazoa; phylum Chordata; class Amphibia; order Caudata; family Salamandridae; genus Lissotriton; species Lissotriton helveticus. The sequence goes on along the minus strand of NC_136059.1, from coordinate 483,441,993 downwards.
AAAAATAAATGCTTTATTTTACTGGTCACATGAATGTGAACAAAGTATAAAGAACATCAAGCATGCAATTGAGAACTTTGATCCGAAGCTTCTTACAGAGGTTGATGTTGATGCAAGCCCAGTCGGGATGGGTGTGATCCTTGCCCAACACAGTAGACACCCAAATGCTCAAAGGCATATTGCGGCATATGCAAGCAAAAGTTTGTCACAAACTGAACGTGCCTATTCACAACTTAAGAAAGAAAGTTTAGCAGTTGTGTGCACTTGTGAACATTTCCATGGATTTGTTTATGGAAAACCGTTCACTCTTGTAACAGATCATCAAGTATTACATACCATTTTTCGCAAGCCAAAAGCCAAGATGCCTCCTAGAATTGACCATTGGGGCTTGTGACTACAGGAATATGACAAAACTATCATGCACTGACCAGGGAAAGATCGAAACCCTGCTGACTACTTTTCACAAGAGTCAGTACAATGTCATGATACCTCTAATAAAGCAGCTGAAGCCTACATTAACTTTATTGCAAAGTCCAGTACCCCGCCACCATTTTATTAGAACAAATCAAAGAGGCAATGAGCAAAGATAATGACATATTGATACTAAAAGACATTATTGCACATCAATCCTGGAAACAGCACACTCAGCCTCTCACACATGACACCAAATATTGGAAGTTTAAAAATGTGAAAGATGAACTGTCTGTTACTCAAAAAGTTATTGTCTTACAAGGTTCATAAGTAATTGAAGTGGCATATGAAGAGCATTGTAGAATTTTTTCCACATAAATGAGCTCCCAGAGACAGTGTTTGGTTTCCTCATCTTGATGAGAGAGTTGAAAGAGAGTTGAAGGACTGATGATGGGGCCTCCCAGAACGCAGCTTTCTCTCCTTCGGTGGTCTACCTCTCCTCGCTGCTGCCCCGCTGCCTCTTCATGCGAGCCGTCTGTCGGGATGTGTTTCACCTCGTCCCCGACTTCTGAATTCCCCTGAGGACGTCACAAGGTATGGGGGCGTGGGTGCCAGGACCGGCAGATTACCTACCCCAGGGGTCCCGAGCCTGCTCACCTCACCACCCTGCCACCCGCCCCTAACTTTGAACTACATACTCTCCTTTGACTTCTTTCTTTTGGCACTCATTTCACGCTCCTTGGCTCACATCTATGTACTTTTTACCATTTTGACTTTTGCCCTGCCCGACTTTTGTTTCTGATCACCGCCGATTCCTCAGACCCACCATCTTGTTTAACCTATGGCCTTTCCCCCCTTCCTCTCCGTTTTTCCCCCTGACGATCCTAAAATGTATTTCTCCCTCTTTCTGGTCTGCCTTACTCCACCCCGGCTCCCTCCTATCCCCACACCCTCTCTCATAACACTGTTTCTCCCCCTCTACCCTATCTCCCACCCTTTTGGATTTTTCCACTATCCTTGTTAACTCCCTGCTACTCGATCTTTAATTACTACTCCTTTAGCCCATGTTAATCGCTATGATGCCTGAGGCGTGAATCAAACGTTTTTCTCTTGTGCCTGTTCTGCCTCTTCTCCCGATCCCCCTCAGGCTCCCTTTCCCCCCTCCCCGTCCTATCCTCTAACTCATATTTCTTGCCCCCCTTTCCCTCTCTGCCTCCCTATTTGTGCATTTAATCTGAAATATTCAGTGAAAAATGTTGAATTTATTATTGTTGTTAGCTCGCTCTTGTTCCTTATGTAAGGCGCTCTGATACCTTTGAGTCTAGCCAGCGCTATATAAAACTCAATAAATAAATAAAATAAATAAATAAAATTAATAACTGTCATTTGTGGAATCGTTTGTCTCTCAAAATCACTCAACATACCTTGAACATGTTGGATTTCCCAAAACATGTATGGGAGAAAATCTGTTGATTTATTTAGTCCTCTTGACAAAGAACATCACTTAGTGGTCATCGATGAATACTCCTATTTTCCATTGGTAGAAGATCCCTAATCGACCACTCAACAAAGAGTCATTGAGAGGTTAGATGGCATTTTTGCAACATGGGGTGTTCCATCAATTCTAAAGTCTGACAATGGCTCATCATTCAACAGTCGAGAATTCAGAAACTTTCTTAATCGTCTCAATGTGAAGCATCAGAAAAGCACACTTCTTTGGACTCAAGCAAATGGCATTGTCGAACGCTTTATCAGCACACTTAAAAAGACAGTCCAGCATGCTACATTGGAGAAGCTTGATCTGAAGTCTGTTCTCCTTGCTGTCCTTCAAGCTTACCGGTCAACCCTGCATTTAGCAACAGGTGAAAGTCCTGCTACCCTGATGTTGGGGAGAGCTATGACAAACAAGTTACCACAATGGAGCAACAAAAAATCTACAAAAGTTGGTGAACTTCATCAAACAGACATGTGTCGTAAGCAAAAATTGAAAGTATATGCTGACAAGCGTTGAGGTGTCGAACACAACTTTCAATGAAGGAGATCGAGTATTGATGTGACAACATAGAAGGCACAAATTTGATGCTCCCTTTGATGCTGAGCCTTTCAAAGTTGTGACTATTAAAGGACACATGGTAACTGCTCACAGTCCTGGGAAGTCCATTGCATGAGAGTCTACGTACTTCAGGTATCTGCCTCATCATTTGCCATTTCCTGATGTCAGAGATGAGACTGGTTTAATTGAGACTGTCGAGAGCCCTCTGACTGCATCTGTCCCTACGTCACCAGTGCCAGTCATGGACGCTTCTCTTCTCTTTTCACAGCCTCAAAGGACACAATCTGGGCATTTGGGTATATATATATTTGTAAAATGTCTTTTTTATTTAACAAAGGGGGAGATGTAGTGTCTTGTGAGTTAACAAGGACGGGGCCCTTTTGGGTCTCTATGAAACTGTGACATAAGTGTTCGGGTGCGCTGAATGGAGTTCATGTTTAGAGTACTGAGTTCGCAGTTACACGCAGTGGAATTAAGACATGTAATACCAAGCTCTATGTGTCATATTCATTTACAAGTACCCAGGCTGGGGAGTACACTACACCGGGGAGAGTCCAGAGCTGCTTTCCTGATTCAAATGTATTATAGCAGCTTTCAACTGGCTTAATTCACAACCATCAGAGTGGACAGATAAAATCTACATCTTCCTGTTGCAAAGGATGCTCCATCAGATACTAAAAAGTCATCTTAGAATGATCGGAAGACTAGAGTATAAGAGATACATGCCTAAATCCCAAGGGGAAAGCAAGTGTAAGCCCAGTGGTGAACGATTAACTGGGATGGTTAGATAAGGCATTACACTGTTATTGAACATGGATGGCGTGGAACATGGAATAAATATACAGAAGCAGTGGCTCGTCTCTGAGCGGTGCAACATTTAAAAAAAGGCTAATAACACAATGTTATTAGCATTTTATTTCTCAGTACTGAGCCGGGGTAGGCTGTGCTAACCTGCCGGACAGCAGCAGCCCACATGGAGAAGGAGTGGTGGGCACCATAAGTGTGCATGACTGTTTGGTCGGCTGTCATAAGATGGCCAAACCGTCATGCACACTTAGCATTTCTCCACCCAACTGTGTTGCACAGCCGTGTGGAGAACAGTCCCAAGCACTGTGGGGTGGCTGTACAAAAGTAAGTGAACCTTTCATCCCCCTCCACCCCACTGCCCCGCCCCCACCCATTGGTGCAGGACTGGTTCAGTTCCCTAGCAGCCGCCACTGATAGACAAGTAGGAAGTGAGTGGGGAAAAGCCAGAAGAGAAGGGTAAGTTATACAGCACTTGGTACCTATTTTTCTATGAAGCAGCCTGTAATCGTTATTTATGGACTGCACCAGATTCGCCTCCTTAGGATGGTTATAAAATAATACCATTCATAAAAGAGCTCAAAATAAATGTCACTTTCGTGCAGCAAGACAAAGAGCTCACATTAATCGTGCAAATTAAACAGTACAAGATGCAGTAACATGTAAGCTAAATATTTCTAAAAACGTAGCATCACAAGGGACGAGTCAAAATCCACACATTGTGTTAAATGAAAAAAATAAGCAAGAATGAAACAGAAAAATATTCAGAAAATAAAACAAATGGCTCCTGGTACTGGAGACGGAATTCTTTAATTCATCTTGCATGATGCATTTTTCTCGTGTTGCTCGAAGGCATTTCTTTTGCTGGGCTATCGCACAAACCAGATTAAATATGTTGATCAGCTAAAATTGCACGCTCTTCCTTTTCCACGTTGTGTCGGCAAAGGTTAGATTGATGAATCCATGGAAAATGCAGCAGAAAGCAGCCTATATATTCACCACTTAGATAGGGCGCTTCTTTGTTACCCATTTTGAAACAGGAAAAACGGGTATTTTCCTTTGAGTCCTGTCGGAACATTTCGGATGTAAAATGTAACATGAAAAAGTTCAATATAGGCACTAAAAGTAGTGTGTATATTTTGACACATAGAAACGTCACCATGGCAAGCAGGTGGTTTCTCCTCTCAGCACAGGGTGGAGGTGGGGCATCATCTTGGTCTTTGTATGAGGTATGTGTCAATAGACCAACTCTCCAGGCGAAAGTATTTTTCTAAAGCCTCCCCTCCTAAAGCTGGTTCGTACCTGGATCCGGACCCCAAAAGGTCTTTCCTAGGAATGTGTTTTGCTAACTGGACAATTAGCTTTACAGTGAAGTCTTGCAGGAGGGAAGGCTTGGGGGGGCAACCAAAACGAGATGCACGAACTGGGGGCAGGGTATGAAGGGAAGTTATGGGATCCTGCAGGAAACAGGAAGACATCTATCTCTGATTAACACCAACTTTCTGAAGCAACCTACCATTTAAGAGCGTCATTATACAGAGGACACCGTAACCCAGATATTTCACATCACATGTGCCCATATACTCACATGCTACACATCAGTGGGAATAAGGGTGTCTACTTAGAACCAACTGCACGCATTTAGTTGGGGAGAGCAAGAATTCAGTCCCCACAGAGGGATTAGAGTAAAGACTGATCCTCCCTACTAAAAAATAGCTACCATCAACTGTTAATGCCACCTGCAACCACAGAACATGGCCTAATCCCTGCTGATGAGGGGTAAATACCCCGAAACACGTGTCCAGGGATGGCGAAGAAAGCGAAGATAGCAGAGAATCGAAACAAGATGCATCGCGGAACACGAACTACACTTACCACAGTCCTTAGGGGCGATCCCGCTGGTGTGTGAGTAGTGTGCGACCCCACCCCCAACTGTAATGTTAAAGCTCCCACGATCAATTGGCTGACGAGCCTGGGACCCCGCACCTACGCGCCTGAGTGGTTCTAAACCTGGCAATATTTGTCAGCCACCGGCAACCCCAGAACATGGCCTAATCCCTGCTGATGAGGGGTAAATACCCCGAAGCAAGTGTCCAGGGATGGCGAAGAAAGCGAAGATAGCAGAGAATCGAAACAAGATGCATCGCGGAACACGAACTACACTTACCACAGTCCTTAGGGGCGATCCCGCTGGTGTGTGAGTAGTGTGCGACCCCACCCCCAATTGTAATGTTAAAGCTCCCTCGAGCAGTTGGCTGATGAGCCTGGGACCCCGCACCTACGCGCCTGAGTGGTACTAAACCTGGCAATATTTGGCAGCCACCGGCAACCCCAGAACATGGCCTAATCCCTGCTGATGAGGGGTAAATACCCCGAAACACGTGTCCAGGGATGGCGAAGAAAGCGAAGATAGCAGAGAATCGAAACAAGATGCATCGCGGAACACGAACTATACTTACCACAGTCCTTAGGGGCGATCCCGCTGCCACCCCCAATTGAACTGTTAGTGCCATAGCAAGGGTAAACTAGAGTGTCCACCAGACACTCTAGTTTATGGCAGCCGGGTCTAGCACTCTGTTAGTGGGCACATTGCAAAATACTGTATAGCATCAGTAAAGAAACTGAAGAAGGACTGTTGTACCAGAAAACATACTGGTTCTGCCAGAACAGCTAAAAGAGGAGCAGGAGGTCACATGGATACTGTGCCAGGGACTTTCATTCTCATGGTCCTCTAATGTCTCTTGAGATAACGCTCACACTATGGAAACCACTAAGGAATGAGGAGTCTCTCTGCAAGTGATAGCATTGGATTCAAGCCTCCTGTGTGTGGGACACTCCTTGATATGAGTTGAGAAAAACTGGAAGAGAAAATCGAGAACTAGTGTGGTCTGTTTCTAGGATAATGTGTTATACCTGTCTTGTCTGACAAGACATCACTGTGGCAATGCTTTTTAGATGTGGCTGAAGAGGGCATAAGCTCTCATTATAGCTGGAAAGGATGTTCAATGAAAGGGGATATACGCAAATAACTAAATGGCTGTAAGAGACTTTTACAAGAGAGATATGACTGTGAAAGAGTGTTATTCTAGGGCTTTGATGGATGTTCATTTTAGGTCTGGCTGAAAAACCACTACTTCTTATCCCCAGCATAAAACGTAAAACAGTGATGAAATTCAAAAGTTCACATAATTTCACCCTGGCACCAGCTCTTCTTCTAAAGAAAGTGAAACTTTCTCCAAAAAAGCGACTTTAGAACTGCTGTTCAAGCTCTTGTACTCGTGCACCTTAATGGTAGCAATGCTCAACTCATGGTCTATCAGACTCCACATTTGCACCCCTTAGGATCGGAGGTGTCTTAGGGGTTGATGGAAGGAGACTGTTCAGGTAGGTGGAGCTTAAGTTGTGTAGCGCCTTGAATGTGTGAGTGTGAGGAATTTGAAACAAGCGTGCTTGTGAATCAGGATCCAGTGGAGCTCCCTGAGGAGTGGTATGATGTGAGTTCTGTGTGGGAGAATGAGAATGAGTCTGGCTGCTGAGTTCTGGACAGTTTCTATCCTTCTAGTGAGTTGCTTGATGATCTTTCTGTGGAAGTTGTTCCTGTAGTTCAACCTGCTGGTGACTAAGGTGTGAATTACTGTTTTTCTAGGGTTGCTGTTGCTAATTATTACGACGTTCCTGGCATGGGTGATGGGTATGGGTCAAAGGTCGGTTAGCCACCAGTTGGAGTCCCATGGTGAGGTATTCTTGGAGGCTATTGACATATGCACATTGGTCCACCAACTTTTCACATTACATTGCTTCCTAGTGGAACTAAACTACCACAAAGCAGTGCTCCTGATGGGCAATAAATAATACTCTGCAGTGCATCCTCAGGGCACTAACAAGACACATTGCAATGCATCATATGGGCACTGGCCCCCTACAGCCAAGGAATGGAAACACACCACACTGCATATAGGAATACATTGAGCTCAGTCTTAGTGGCAAACCTATCCCATTGCGTGCACCCTAGAGACTTTAATAGACTTAGTTGCATCATTTGAGCACTAACCAATCACGTTGCACTGCCACCTGGGGATACTAATTCACCACAATTAATTGTGTCCTATGGATACTAATCCACTGCATTGCTGTACACCCTAAAAATACTAATATTGCTGTACACTCTGACAAGATCAATCAATCATAGTGTACTACACTGTTTCTTTGGGTAGATTACAACAACCATACTTCCTACTTGGGACAGTAATCCAACTTAAAGCACTGCATCACAGGTACATTAAAACACCATTCATCAGCATAGTAATGTGCATACAACATACTGCGTGGCAACATAGGGATACTAACTCACCACAATACATTTTAGGGACACACACTCACCACATGGATGCATTCTTGAAACACAAAGTTACTCTCCAGCCATATATCTAGAGTCATAAGCCCACTACTTTGCGCTACAGCTTCAAGTCACTAACCCACAACGCAGCTTCCAACAATAATACACTACACAACGTCTTAAGAGCACTACCATATTACCTTAAACTGAATCCTAAGTACACTAATAAATCAGACTGACTTGCATCCTAGGGACACAGACACACACCAGCGTCATTCAAGACTAGTTTACACTGCAGTGCATTCTAGAAACACATAGATCAAACTCCACTTAACCATTTAGACACCAGCCCGTTATAGTAGATTGCAGTGGCTTTAAAGCATCACAGTGCTATAAGGGTATGTTATAATTGCAAAGTACATAAGCTCCTTGGTGTTAAAAAAAACCTATCAAATCACATACGCCAGAGAAAGAGGAAAGGAGCTAAAGAATGAGTAGATGCCAAAGAGTGACAGTTGACAGAATCACTGATTGAGAAGGTTGTCAGACCTTTACAGGATGTTAGTAAAATGGACTCTGAGTGCAGAATGTAAAGTGACTAATTCTAAGTCTTGGTAAACACTACAACGAAACCCCTAGTTCCAATGGTTGCCATTCTCGTTTTGGAAACATCCATCAGGGGGAGGTTTTGTATTCCAGTGACCCTAAGCCACCACCCTGTTTTCTGGGATAAGTACCTCACCACATTGCATTTCTGGATACTAACTTATCACCCTAATTTAGATCACTACAGTGCAATATAAGGGCAATTACCGCCCACACATCATCATATGAGCATATCAGTTGGCATCAATTATTAATTGATCACTTCATGTTCATAAGGATCAAATCTGTATCATTAAATAAGGGTTTGGTCTGCTTGTTCGAGAAGAAGCCTTTGAAATAGTTCTCCCAGGATGTGAATGATAATATTCACAATTATATAACTGGACTTCATCATTCAAAATGAGTCATGAAATTATAAGTTTTGATCATTTATCAAAAAGGGTTTGTATATGTTAGTCACAAAACAATATATGCAATTCTGAAATCACTGTATAAAAACCTGTCTCTTGTGATGCACCCAGTCACCTAGTTCTGACGTCACAATACCTGCTGCCAGAGTCAGCACCCATAGGGAAAGGAAGGTAATGTTACAGAGCATAGTTAAAGCTTCAGTTTAAAGAACAAAAACAAAACATGGCTTTAGTTATGTTGTTCTATTTTTCTAGCTGTACAGTGACAAGCAGAAATTAGATATTTATAGTAACATGTTTATTTTTCCACTCCTTATTTAATTGTATAAAAGTTAGGTTCCCTCTGCATGCTTATACTTATTCCAAGCTACTGTACCTTTCTTTAAAAAATTAAATCTGAGGTGTATTAATCTAACTGTAATATATTTCACAACAAATAACTAACAGCTTTTTTGATGTGTTTAATTTTGCTCTAGAAATTCTACTTTTATTTTTCATTTTTGGAAACATGCTCTTTCTTACATATGAATGAGCTATGCACCAAGGGTGGAAGTGGTTTGTGGGAAAGATGATGGTGAGATCATGTATTGGAAGGAAGTCCCCCCTGTCATACAGTATAAGAATATTGCAAGTCACTTCGATGTTCCATAACTCTATACAGGAATTCAGATTTCGGCCTTGTTTTACTATATGGCCATGGGAAAAATCCTTATAATGTACAGCAGAGGTTACCTTATCCCATATGTATTTTCTTTTGGTCCAAATCAGTTGACTCAGGAGCATCAGAATTTGTAGGCACAGAACAATGAAACATTAGGACCAAACCGTATAATAAAGTCGGTGCATACATAAATAGTGTGTTGCAGTCCTGATTTTCCTGAACAATTCGGATAATTTTATTACGCTAAAGAAGGATCCAACTTACCAGATAAGACTTTTCTATTTGACAGTTTTAATACATTGTTTTTATATAATGCTATTATAATTGTAATAATGTAAGTTGTTTTTGTTTGTGAGCACCTGTTTATAAATCAATGTCCTTTTATTTATCTGTGGGGTGTTCATGAAAAGATATGGATCCACTATCGGTCTGACTAAATTATATTGATTCTCTAGCATTTAGTAGAGCAGCAAGTTATAGCAAACCAACAGTGTGTGACCCAGACCCCTACGTTTACGTGATTCAAACAAAATAACAAGTGGATGTGATAAATCGGTTTACTACTGTGATGTATAACTAAATTTGTAAACATATGGATCTCACTACAATGAAGAGGCATTTTGGGAAATCTAAATGCCCTTGGCATTTTAATTCACCTAAAGGATGCCACTTATTTGTATGTAGAATTGCTGTAGCCAAAAAAGTAGGCATAAAAAGATACCGATGGGCAGGGCTGTGAATAGAATTAGATTTTGGGGCTGTTTTTGGCAGGGACAATAAGTGAACCATGGGTGCCTGAAAACAAATATTTGGTCCTCTACCACATGGAAATGTTGACATCATGGTGTGAGTGCGGAAATCTAATAAAAAATTCATAATAAGCTCCACTTTACAACTTATTTAGTGAAACTCCAATTTCTGAATAGAGCACAACCTGAATATATTGCTAAAATAATCATCAACATATAGCATTTAGGGGCCGATTCCGATCGGAAATCGGCCAGACCGACTCGTACCCAGAACAGAGTCTGACCGACACCTACATGCACCATACAAGCCCTGCAGTAAGATGTAAAGCCCGTGATTTACAACCGAGCCGTACGGAAACCAAGCCGTCCGACCGAGCCGTACAAAATTCAGCCATCCGCCCGGAAAATGGACATGAGCCACACTGACTGAACTGAACACGGAATGAACCCGACCGATACGTACCCGCGACGTCTGAGCCGCTCAGTACGATGCCAAACGCATTAAATCCGACCGATCCGCACAGAGCCCAAGCCGCATGAACGACCCCGACCGAAAACGTTCCTGAAGCGAGAGAGACCATGGCGATAGACTCGCATGCAAAACAGAACCCAATCAGCGTGAAAGACACGGGGCAGCCCGCACAAGCCAACATGAGAGTCCGACTTGGTCAGAAGAACGTCTCCTACATGCCCACCAAAAACAATGCCAAAAACACAAAAAAAGGACAAGTCAAGCCATGACAAAGTAAAAAAATACACAAAAAACACAAAAAAACAGACACACCCACAACTCCACCTATAAAAGGGCAAAACTACACTACCATGATCCTTTGCAAATACAACAGAGCAGCCAGCACAGAACAACTTGAGACACCAACCACAGACACATACACAACTCACCCATCACACAAACTACACACCATCTGCACTCCTCAAAAGCTCTCACAAATACACAAACAAACACCCACCCATCCTCACTTGCACCCACACTGCCACCCACCCATATCACTCCTCACCACCACCCATCACCATGCCCCCTAGGAGAATCCACCGTTCACAGAGACAGAGTTAGAAATATTGGTAGATGAGATATTGGTAGATGAGATCCTCAGAGTGGAGCCACATTTGTTTAGCACTTTGGTACAAAGGACCCCCATGTCACTGAAAACCAAGACGTGGGACAGAATCGTGGACAAGGTGAACGCACAAGCACCAGCGTATCGCACGAAGACCGACATCCAGAGCAGGTGGTATGACGTGCGCAGGAGGGTCAAGAAGCTCCTCCAGAAGGACCACACCTTGAGCCAGATCACCGGCAGTGGCCCTCCTGCCAAACCAGGCTACTTCAGGTCCTGGGAGGAGAAGGTGCGGGACATCCTACCACCAGAGGGCATCCATGGCCTACCTGACATACCAGAGCCTGGTGAGTACACAACCAATATGCTCAATATTGTGTCGCAATACACACACAGCACCGTTAAGGGGACTGTGAAACCATGCACTGAGAGCAAAGGCCTAGGAAACAAAAGTCAATCATGCCAAGAAGCCTATGCTAGTCAGACAAACACAATAATGGCCACATCATAGTGAATTGTAACTGTGTCATGACATGTACACACCGACCAACAAATAGGGCAAGGCAGTGGCACTAATCTGAGTTAACACTGTCAGACATCCCTGCCACCACAACCAATAGCTCACAGTGAAGCTGACTGACAGGACGGAATAGTGGGTATGCTTGCGAAGTGAGTGTATACCAAAGCATGATGGTGTTGTTGTCACAGATAATGCACCCTCTCACAATTGCACCATCAACACTTCTCTGAACAATGCACACCTCACAGGGGCATGGAAATGGGCTGGCAAGTACTCTGGGACTGGGCTCTGTTGTGAGGAGCACAAGGCCCTGCTGGGAATTGGCCACCACCAAAAAACAGAACTCCACTGTCAGCCATCTTGTCAACACAGGCACACCCCCTCACAGGGAAGCAGAGTCCAAAGGAGGGAAGTGAGGGCATGCTGGGAAGGGGGGTGTATCCAAGAGCATGGTGGGAGTTGCAGTCACTCACAATCCTCAGCCACCCAAATGGCCCAGCAAGATCACACTGAACCATGCTCACCTCACAGGGGGTGAAAATGGGCTGGCAGGTACCCTGGGACTGGGCTCTGATGTAGGGAGCACAAGGCCCTGCTGGGAATTGGCCACCACCAAACAACAGAACTCCACTGTCAGCCATCACACCCAGCACAGGCACACCCCCTCACAGGGAAGCAGAGTCCGAAGGAGGGAAGTGAGGGCATGCTGGGAAGGGGGGTGTAGCCCAGAGCATGGTGGGAGTTGCAGTCACCCACAATCCTCATCCACCCAAATGGCCCAGCAAGATCACACTGAACCATGCTCACCTCACATGGGGTGAAAATGGACTAGCAGGTACCCTGGGACTGGGCTCTGTTGTGGGGAGCACAAGGCCCTGCTGGGAACTGTGCACCAACAAACACCAGGAGTGCACTGTCAGCCATCTTGTCAGCACAGGCACACACCCTCACAGGGAAGCTGAGTCAAATGTTAACAGGGATCACACTCCTCTGTCAGCCACCTGATGGCCCTTGAGTAACAATTACCATGTACATGGAAATCCATACATGAACTGGGTATGTGTACACATCAACATGCACATCGAACGGCTCCATGTTAGCAGGACAATGTGCTACCACAACATCAGACTCTGTCTGTGACAACTGAAGACAATGCAGTGTTTAGTCATGCATCCTGACGTCACGTTGCAAATGTCATGTACATCAAACATTGTTACAAAGCTCAAGGAGGGGTGAATGGTCTACTCCTCCTGTGTAACCTGGTTCATAACTGATTGTGTTGCCTCCATTGAAAGCCACACATATGTACACATGCGTAGTGTGTGACATAATGTTTTTCTGCATCTGTGTACTGTAGCAGCAGTATCATTGGCTCCCCATTGTTGCAAAAATCTATCCGTACACTGGTGAGAACTACACTCCTCCAGATTTTACTAAAAAGGGAAAGAGTTATGGGTCAAACTACTCAACATCTTCCTCCGATCCTGATTCTAGTGACTCAGATACAGGCACCAGTGTCACATCACAATGGAGAGGGAGAGGCCAATATAATCGCCCAAATCGGAGGCGAACTGGGCAAGGCAATATGTATCAACAAGGTCCCTGGTGGCCGCCAGTCCCGTGGGGATATCCCCAGTTTCCACAACCTACGCCCCAGTATCATCTGCGGTACAAAAGGGGGTGGTGATGGACGGAGCATCTGAATCAATCAAACACTCACACCCAGTCAAAAGATCTGGGTTTAATCCATCACCGTTCTTTAGCCCCCTCTGCCACCCCAGTTCAGACATGGCTATATGCAAATCAGTCTGACCCTGTGCCTCATGGGAACAGTCCAGCCCGAACTGCCAAGCCATGTCTTCCCTGGACCGGAAACAAGCTTCCGAGGACCGGTTTCTGGCATTCCAGCCGTCTTCAGCCCGGCTCCCAGGATGCTTGTTTCCGGTCCAGGGAAGACATGGCTTGGCAGTTCGGGCTGGGCTGTTCCCATGAGGCACAGGGTCAAACTGATTTGCATATAGCCATGTCTGAACTGGGGTGGCTGAGTGAACTAAAGAATGGTGATGGATTAAACCCAGATCAGTTGACTGGGGGTGAGTGTTTGATTTGTTCAAACGCTCCGTCCATCATCCCCTTTTGTATCACCCAGTATCATCTGCAGCCCCAATTCTACGACGGCCAGGCTTTTTTAGGACAGGGGAGGGGTCGGAACAGGGGCAGACGGAGGGGCCAATCCCAAACACAAGTGCAGTGGGAAGACAAACAAGATCCCCCAAACACTCGCAGCAGACGGGGCCAACAATAATTACCCAAGGAAGCAGTGAGGATCTTGTAGTGAACCTTAGCTCACGCACTCTAACTTCGACTGAGCACCAAGTCCTGAACAAAGGACTTGGGTTTGTGCCAACTAACAGCGGGGATGCTTTTCAGCTTCGCAGTGAAGTTGAGAAATTCTTTCGCAAAGTCCGGCTCCACTTTTTCTTCGCTGACAGCATTAAAGAACAGGACCAGACCGACACTGAAACTAACACGGGCCTTAAGAAAAAAAACACATTTATGCCCTTTCTCCAACAGGTACCACCGAAAGTGGGAGCATTTGAGAAAGCGGTGGTCCATGAGATCAGTTCCTTGGATCTGTCAAAAAACGACAATTTTCAAAATCTGTCTAGAGCCGAGAGACTGGCGAGAGATACACTATCGAAAGACACAAACATTACCATCAAACCCGCCGATAAGGGTGGTGTGATAGTCATTCTGGACACCACCACATACCGTGCCGAATGCCTGAGACAATTAGGAGATACCAACTCCTACACCTTGCTGACCACTGATCCTACTACTAGGCTAATGATCGAAATCAAAAATCTAGTGGAAGAGGCAAGCGCAGAGGGCTGGATAACATCTCAAGAAGCCCAGTTCCTGGTCACCTCACATCCAGTCACCCCTTACTTTTATGCTCTGCCCAAAATCCACAAAGTAGCAAGGCCACCCCCAGGACGACCTATTATCTCAGGCATTGGGTCACTCCTAGAACCTCTTTCAACCTTTGCTGATTTCTTTTTGAAACCCCTGGTGTGGACAATGTCCACTTATCTGCAGGATACTAAAGACATCCTTCGCCTTCTACCTGAGGTGGAGTTCAACATCGAGACTGACATACTAGTCAGTTTCGATGTTGAATCTTTATACACATGCATTCCGCAAGAGGAAACCTTGCAGGCCATGAGAAGTCTTTTGGAAACATCCACTCATGACAGCATCACACCCATCCACTTCATTATGGAGCTGGCAAGGCTTGCAATGACCGAGAACTTCTTCCAATTTGAAGACTCGTAATATATCCAGATATCGGGCACCTCGATGGGGAGCACTTTCGCCCCGAGCCTGGCAAATCTATACGTCCACCTTTTTGAGACACAGTATGTACTCGACCACAACAATCCGTATTATCATCAAACGATGTTGTGGAAGAGATACATTGATGACGTTTTAGTAGTGTGGCGTGGAGACGTCGCTGCTGTACTTGCTTTTCAAAATTGGTTAAACACCCAGAACCAATATCTTCGATTCACGGTGGAATATAGTGAGACAGAACTTCCTTTTCTGGATCTACTTATCACTCCCAAGGATGGTCATTTAGCAAGTAACTTATACCGGAAGCCGATGTCCAGGAATTCCTTGCTTCGGTTCGACAGCCACCACCCACGCTCTCTTAGAGAGAACTTGCCTTTTGGACAATTTCTTAGGGTCAGAAGAAATTGCTCCGAAAATCTGATTTCCAGACTCAATCCCTGGATTTATCAACTAAGCTTAAACAACGACTATATCCAGGTGCTTTGGTTAAAAAATCATGCAGAAGGGCTTCTAACAACCACCGAGCCCCTCCTGTTGTAAAACCCCCACTGGAGAAATTGACTTTCGACACCACCTTCAGCACAGCCTCAACTATGGTACAGAAAATCATCCGAAAAAATTGGCGGATAATGAACACCGTGGGTGATAAACTTCCACTTCCGCTCTTTTCCTTCAAGAGAAGCTCAAACCTTAGAGATGACTTGGTACATACCAGACCTCGGTCCACTCCACAAGAATCTACTCCGACATTGTGGAATCTTCCACCTGTCCAAGGCCACCATCCATGTGGCAATTGTTCTGTGTGTCCTCAGACCAAAAAAACTCTTACAGTAGACATTGGCACGTCACGCCCCTGGATGCTCAAACGGCACACCAACTGCAACAGCGAAAGGGTCATCTATCTAATCACTTGCCCCTGTTCCCTCCGTTATGTGGGCATGACCACCAGGAAGGTTAAACTTAGAATCCAAGAACATAAAAGCACTATCAGGCGTAACAAACAAGCCACCCGCCTCACTAACCATTTCCTGACGATGAAACATTCTGCTGACGACATGGAATGGTTAGTCCTTGAACAGCCATTCATTCCTCTACATGTCAGTGATGTTTCTCATTATCTGTTCATTAAGGAACAGAAATGGATTTTTAAATTAAAGTGCGACACTGTAGGGCTAAATGACGAAATTCCATGGATCCAGCTCTGATGATATATATATATATATTTTTTTGACCTGGCTGTTTGAGGCACCACCCATGTGTAGTATAAATGTTACAGCCTCCACACCAACGAGTATTGATATACATCCTATACATTATATACACTCATTACACAGTGTGTTTTTGATAGTTATGTGCCCTATTTCTACTCGATATCTTTCTGAGACACATATCTGGGGGCCATGCTGCCTGTCACTTCCTTACCTGTCATCTCTAGAACAGATGGATCGGTGACCTGCACAGTCCACTTATCAGCCAACTATTTTGTGCATTTGACGCATGCCCTCACTGTTGGCACTGCGCATAGTGGCGGGACAACCCGCATAACTCTTTACGCTGGCTGTGGATTATAGCGGCATTTTACATTTGCCGCCACCTGTAGGTTTGCCTGCCTATCTGTGCCGTATGTAGCGAGGCAATGCTTTGCCATTTATGGTTCCCCATGATGAGGGCTCGGGCACTTTGACAAACATGATCAGTGAAAGTGGAGATACTGGCTTTTTTCCACTTCCAAGGCCCGGATGACACACGATCTGTTTGACTTTCTCAGTTTGTAAGCCGCGGTTAACTACCGGTCCTCGGTCTACACAACGAGCAAACTGTTTTATTGAAGACGCGATTTTGCGTCACTGAGTTGTTTCTCTCTGGTCCGCAAGTCCTAAATTCGATCAAATTTGACCTAACCAGGCTTGTGTTGACTACATCTTCAATATCCGGCTGCCGACTGCTCGACTAAACATTTCCGGTTTCCAGTCTGTATATTAATTCCGGTTTCCGGTTTACGTAATGAACCTATCACCATAAAGTAAACACGGTTCTACCACATCGAGTTGTCTCCTTCTGGTCCGCATGCCTTCAAATTCAACGCAATCAGGCCGTCTGTCATTTCTGGTTTCCGGCCTGTATTCTATTTCCGGTTTCCGGTTCACGTAATAAACCTATCACCATACAGGAAACACGGTTCTATTCCATCGAGTTGTCTCTTTCTGGTCCGCATGCCTACAATTTAATGCGACCAGGCCGTCCTGTCCGTCACCTTCCCCTCGGCTCAGTAGCCAGACCGAGGCAACGACGGACAGGTAGGTGATCGCATCGCTGGGACGTATTGCATACTCTCTTACTCGCAAAAATTTTCCTAATACTGTTTTCGGTGTAGTCACCTTGGCTTTTGAGTGACGCTTGTTCCGCTTGCCACTGTGAATGTGCTATGCGGAATTCACTGTCACTAACTTGAGACCTGACTCCGGCATAAGACAGTATAATTATAACATACAGGGGTTAGAGATTGATGAAGTGATGTTTCCTTCACACTCTCTTTTTTGCCATATGCCTGCCACCCCAGCTCTATACTTAACCAGTCTAGAGATACATGATATTGAGCATTATCCTGCTACTCAGCGTACTACCGACCACGCATATAAACAACTCGGAACTTCTCGTATTAGTCCACGAGACAACCGATGCATGGAATGCTGCAATCGCCATCTGCTATTTGTCCACCCAACCTAAGGGTTTCTATTGTAGATATGGTATGTTAGAGGGAATCCTAATATTTGCTTTTGATTTATATGTACAATTAAAACCAATTTTCCCTCCATTTTCTCAGAGCGGGGCCTCTTTAACCTGAGCAAGTGCCAGGCGAGGTGAGGCCATCTCCATACAAATTATGGGTGAGTTGCTTCAACCAAAAGGTTGTATGCTGATCTACATATGCATTGAAGTTTTCATATGTCTACATTCGTTTTTGCTGTGTTTGTTTTCAGGAGAGTTCTTGTCACAATGATATGAGACTACCACATAGTAATCTTCTACTGGTAGGTCTACATTATCTATACTACTATTATAAAGAGAGAACACACACCTTTGAGCCAGGTAAACTCGGGAACCACAGCGCCAATCCACACACCCGATACATTGTAGAAATTGTCAGGGTGTGCAGATGGACATAGGCTATAAAAAATAAAAAATAAACGTACATTTAAAAATATAACTTTTAAAAATAAAGTAGTGCCCTGAAAGTAGCGCCGGCCGCGACGCTGCGCTGGCCGCGACGTAGCGCTGGCCGCGACGTGCGTGATGACAAGAGGAGCGGCGGACATTGAGCGGCGGTGAGAAGCGGCGGCTCAGGTGCGTCATGGCGAAGAGGAGCGGCGGACATGGAGCGGCGGTAAAGTGAGGAGCGGCAGCTCAGGTAAGGTATTGGAGTCAGGGCGGGAGGGAGTCAGGGCGGGAGGGAGTCGGGGCGGGAGTGAGTCGGGGCGGGAGGGGGGCGGGAGCGGGTGTGCACAGAGGGACGGGCAGGAGGAGTCGGGGCGGAGGGAGTCGGGGTGGGAGGGGGTCGGGCGGGAGCGGGTTACGCTAGCATCAAATGCTGCCCCCAGCCCCTTTCTGCCCCAGGCAACGCTGGGGCGGGCTGCTAGTATATATATTTTTTTTCTTCTTTCTCACTGTTGCAGTAGTGTTTTATTTACAGGTCCTGAAGAAAGTCTTGCTAGGCTGAAACATGTTGACCATTTATTTTCCACAACTGATAGTATTATTTGTTTGACACACTATCTTCACTCTGCTTTTAACCTTGTCGCTATGTTGACCCCCCCCTAATAAAGTCATACTTTGGCACCATAACAGACAATTGTAAACATCACACTTTTTTCACTATCACACACTTTCTTGAGCACTGCAACTCTTTTCCCTTCAGCCTACCAATACATCCTTCTGGCTGTCTCTCTCACTGGTGGATCTAATACTAGCATCCCTCTACATATGTCCAGAGAGGTACCTAGTAGATACCAGTTTCTAATAAAAACCCAGATGATGAGACTCCACCATTGGGTGGGTTGATGGGTACCTTTTTCATTTTCTATTCATCCTCCACATTGTTGTCTTTTTTCTCTTCTTACAGAGGCTACTTCTTCAGGCTACTTCCGAGTGTTTCGCATTTTGGAGTCTTTCCCAGACCCTTAGCATCCCCTATGTGTTGTTGTTAGTTAGTTTGGGGGACAGATTGCAAGTTGGTCTTTAAAAAATGTTCCCCTTAGACCCTCTCTTACACTTTTGTTTTTCGGCAAATATGCTGTGCCTCCACCTGGAGCTAACTTGGCAGGTTCCCCAGTAGTGCCCAGAGGATAAAACAGAGAGTGTGTGTTTGTGCTCAAGTGCTGTGAATCAAAAACACACACAACACCCAAAGGCAAAGGAAAACTGTTGAACATTGTGATGTATGAAGTTACAAACAAAGGTGTTGAGTGTGAATCCAGCTACTGATCCCCCACACCAGGGTTGACCACTGTTGGTCAACATGTAGCAGCCCCATGTGACCCTAGACCTAATATCTCCTCTGGACACTACTGGGAAAGCAGCCAGTCTACCTCCAGGTGGAGGCACATCATATTCGCAGTAAAGGTGAACCAAAGTAAATGCAGCTACAGTACACAGAGGTGGCAATCCAAGTAGCACGGCCCCATTCCTGTATAGGAGGGAATTTACTAAGGAATTAAATCATGTACATATCATGGCTGCACAGGATGCAAGATGAATGCATCAGTACCTCTTCCCCCTCCCTGTTGCAATATACATAGGTCAACCATTGATGTCTGAAGTAACATACATGACAATGTCTGTCTCTTCCAAACACAGGTGCCAATGGGGATTCAGCACCAAGTGAAGAAGAGTCCCTGGCCCAGACTCTGTTGGAGGAAGAGCTCTCTGGTGTCGATCTGGCTCTGTCCTCTTCTGATGACGACCCTCAACCTGGTACCTCCGGTGTGAGTCATCAGGCAGCCCCACCATCAGAAACACCTGCACACTCTGCAGCCGTGTCAACACCATCTGCCCCCAGACCTAACACCCCCGCAACACACAGACCGACCTAGGAGACCAAGTTCAAACAGCACAGGGGGCCCGGCCACCCAGGATGCTACCAACAATGACACCAGTGGCAACAGCCAAGGGGGCCTGGAGTGCCTGATGACCCCCAACTGGTACCCATCATAGATGCGTACCAGGATAGCACCGGAGGATTCAGCCAGGTAGTGGGGGTCCTCAAGAACATACAACAGGAGCAGGCTGCCCATCATGCCCGCATGGAGGCCAAGTGGGACAAACTTACGGCGGTACATATGGACATATTGACCTGTCTCCGCCAGATCATCACAAATATGTCCACACCTCCCTGTGTGCCCACAACATCTCAATCAACAACATCTGCAAATGCCACAGGGAGGGAGGATGAATCTGGTGGGGACTCCGATGCACCATCGGAGCCTGATCCTGAGGATCCCCCACAGAAGAAGAGGAGGGGTCGTCCGAAGAAGGACAAGTGAGCCACAGTTGTCCCAGGACATGCCCCAGGAACCCAGAACCTGTTTTAGATGTTGGTCTTTGTGTGCAAAGCGTTCACCTTGTTGCACATGACACAGGTCCCCATAATGACATGGAGAGTCCATGTTGTACCAATGTAGAAGATGAATGTGGACTTCACTCTGGACATTTCATCTACCAATACTTCTAACTCATGTCTGAACTGTGGATTCTAAACCTCATGTACAGCACTATCTCCACACGTGCATGTAAATAAAATCACCATTACACTATACTTGCCTATGTAGTGATTCCAACTTGGTATGTGTCATGGAGATGATGAAATGCTGAAGCACACAGTGCATGCCGACTACTACAGCAATGTAATTACCGTTATGTGACTCATGTTGATGTGACACCTATGAGGGAGACACACCAATTGGGCTACACAACTCATACTCACCATGGACATGTGACACATTGCCTACAAAGATGGTTGCCAGATATACAGTGGAATGCACAGACACCACACCTTTCCACAGTCACTGCCAACAAGCCCACAGGTGAGGTAACCAAATGTCAGTCAGATGTGTGAAGAAAGACAACACACATTACTAAGTGAAGCACAGGTACATTATAAATCAGAAACAAGTTTATTACCTAACAATATCAAGGTGAATCCACATGACAGTGGGCACAGGGTCATCAAGTGTCGTCAAATGACGCTTTAAGGGTGGATTCTTGGATTCTGGATGTTGGCATAAGACTTGCCCCATGAACTGGCAAAGTACCTTGGGAAGGACAGAAATGAGACACAGTCAGAAGCACACCAGAACAGGATGGAAATGCAATAGACATGTCACAAGAAACCTACACACTAACAATTTATCATGCCAACACCATTGTGGACTACAGACCATATGACAGGACACATCACTGCACGCTTCGAGTCAAGTACCACACTGACAAACTCAAACAGCAACTGAGCTACACAAACGCATCCCAGGCTCACTCAGGACAGTGACATGACAACCATGTGAACTCACCTTCAGCTGAAGAAGTTGTTGATGAGTTGCGTGGGGACGTCACCCTCATCATCATCATCACTGGCCTTGTGGCCCAGGCCAGGATCCTCCACAGGTGGTGGATGTTGGTCGTCGTCGTCGTCCTGGATGAGAGGCACCTCCTTCCGTACTGCCATGTTGTGGAGCATGCAGCAGACGATGATGATTTTACACACCTTTGCAGGCTCACATGGGAGGGCCCTTGTTGTCTTGTCCAGGCAGCGGAAGCGGCTTTTCAGGAGCCCAAAGGTACGCTTGATGACTCGCCTGGTTCTGCCATGTGCCTGATTGAAGTGCATCTAGGATGCTGTCACAGGGTTCCTCAGGGGTGTCAGCAACCATGGCATGTTGGGGTTTCCAGAGTCACCTACATACAAAGAATCACACATAAGTTGAGTATTGTAAGGGGGTGGGAGACAACATTGCAAAACACATGCACTGGTAAACAGTACACACCAAGAAGCCAGGCACGCTGGTTTGGCATCTGTGACATCAACGGTATGCGACTCCTCCTCATGATGTAGGCATCGTGGGCCGAACCAGTGAAACGTACACACACCATGTGTAATCACCATGTCCTCCAGGCATACCACAAGAGCATTCATTGAGTGATAATATTTGCGGTACTGGTATGTCTGTTCCTGTGCCCGTGGTGGTAAGAGGGCCCCATGTGTGCCATCGATTGAGCCAATCACGTTTGGCATCCTCCCCAGTACATAGAAGGCATCCTTGATCTCTGCGAGTTCATCCGGTGTAGGAAACTTGATGTAGGAGTCCAGGTGAGTCAACATCCCCTCCAACACATCTCATAGCACACGACTGAACATAGTCTGTGACATACCACCAACACTAGCCAAAGTGTGTTGGAAGGTACCGGTGGCAAAGAAGTGCAGGGCTGCCCTCACCTTCACCTTTGGTGTCAGTGCTGTCGGGTATGTGCGGCCAGGTTCCAGATGCTGCGCCTACTGCTCTGCCAAATCATTGATCATGCTCCTGGTGAAGCGGTACCGTCGGTTGTTGTCGCGTTCCACTATGGTCTCGAGGTCAGGGAACAGTCTATGGTCTGCTGGGGCCCTGCAGTACAAGGACGAGCAAAGTAACATCATATATTATGGTACCCATGTGGTACTCACCTTGCAAAAAATCACATTTTACATCATAGCTATGCACAATTAACTAAGGTGTGTGTGGTTGTTTATGGACACATATGTCACCTTCATGCCCATCATCTCACATATAAATCACACATGTGTACATGAGTTCCTTGGGGTGCAATGGCAAATCATTGGGCTATGGTACAGTACCCATGGACTGCTGTCACGTTCAATACACACAACACAGTGACAAGGGAGGACTGATGTTTCACAGGCATCACAACTCCATGTCAGGGAAATAGCCATGGTCCCTGGAATGGCACATGTGCACTGGAATGGCATGTTGTATCATGGACATCACACAACCAATAATGAGTCACACAGTTAGTGGTCCCTGTGGTCCCTGCAGGCCATACATGGATGACCCTTACACACACACACAGCATGAAATTGCATGCACAAGGCACATGGTGGACCCTGTCTCACATTGGGCACATGGAACCACAAACATCAGAGACACAACATGCACACAGACTGTGTGGGTAGATCATGATTGCGGCATACATGACATCCAACCCTGTACTCATGGTGTATGTGACAGGTCAAACACATCTCCAAACTGGTACTGTGTCCATTACTCATGCCCATAACCCAATACTTTGAAATTACATTTGTGAGGTGCACCACACCAAAACTAATCTGTCCCCATGAACTCCTGCCCAGCCTGGGAGTGGCTTGACCTAAGTGCCATTCAAGATTAGGAATGTTGCCCCTCCTACACACACACAGGTGATACAGCCATACATGCAATGGCAAGCAGTGTGGGACATGCTGTGGTGTTGAAGGTGTGGGCATAGCACTTAAATCTGTGTTATAACCGTCCGCAAGTCAAACCAATGTGATCCGACGTGGCTGACTTGTATGGAGACGCGCCGTACATTCATGGACCGAGTAGTGCTCACACGCTGTCCATTGACTGCACGATGCGTATGCATTACAGTCACCCGCATCTGATCACATTGATGTCAATGGGCAATGCGTGCGCACGGTTCGGTTCATGCATGTTGGACACGTATGCAATCTGACCAGACGCGGGTTACTTGTAAGCAGACGCGTCGTACAGGCATGGACCGAGATGTGCGCACGCATAGCCCATAGATTTGTATCCAGACGGATGCGTCTTGTTAAAAAAATATGCGTCGGATAGTCAGTTTACCGCGCCGTGCGCACTCATTGGCAATGGGCTGTCATGGAGACGGACGCGAATTCAAAAATCGTTTGAGTCGTGCGCTACAACAATGTTGCAATCCTAGGGCTTCCTGAAGGTGAGTGATTTGCACGATGCGGTAGACGTGTAGGATTGGTTAGATTCATAGAATGCAACCGTGTCTGGCCTATCATTGAGGGACAATGTCACAGAATCTGCCTCTGCAGCACTGATTTAAGGCTGGCAGGCCCCCAGGGAGCTCACTTGCCTACACTATATGCTACAGGACCACTTTACCAAATCCACTGCTGCTGCTGTCTGTGCTTCCTCTGGATCCTGAAATGACACGCACTTTGTAGAGGGCCCCAGCATTCACTGAGGAGGAGAAACAGGCCCTGCTGGATGGGGTCCTCCCAGAGTACAGCAAGCTGTATGGGAAACCAGGGGAACAGGGGAGTGTGCAGTCCATTGCCTATCATTTTATGCAAGTAGTATGTCTAAAAGTAATAGAAGTGTGCACAGCAGTGTGAGGCACATGCACTGAGAACCTTTCGCTACCTATTTAAGTGGGTACATGTGATGAACAGGTTTCCTGCTGCAGTAGTGCAGGAGTGCTAGCTTTACATTCCTAGCCAGTCAGACCTACAGCACAAATGCACATTCATATGGGCCCAATACCTGTGTACCTCTTTTAGCTTTCTGATGACTACATGTATACTCAACTGTATGCAGCACAATTATGTGGCATGTGTGGTAATGTCCTCTTCACTTTGTCATCCTCACAGGTTGATGCCCACCAGAATCAAGAAATCTGACTGACCATCGCCCGGGCAGTGTGATCAGTGGGTGTCTACAAGCGCCGGATCCACAACTGCCAGAAGAGGTGGCAGGACCTACGTGGCTGGACCCGGAGGATCGTGAGGGTCCAGATGAAGCTGTTGCCTCCTCGCCGTAGGGGCGGACACCGGACCCTGACCCCCCACATGCTCAGGATCCTGGCGGTGGTCTTCCCAGACATGGATGGGCAACTGAAGTTCAGACAGCAGCAAGGAGGGGGTAAGTCCATGCCTGATCTGTGAACATTACTTAGAAACAAACCATGTGGCTGACAACAGTTAAGCACCTCAGTTTCAGAGTAAATGTGTCAATACGAGGTTTGTGTACAGTGCATCCGGAGCTTGCCACACGTACGCTCCACTGTATAACAGATACAAACTCTTGAAGACCAGGATGGAGCACAAAAGATTAAAGTCCAGAATGCTTCCAATTTTGTCAAAGTTAAGTCCTTTATTTTTTCAATCTTTTTTTAAAAAGCCTCAGCCAACGCATTTCGTTCCTTTCGGAACTTCTTCAGGGCTCAGAAATCTCTTGAGCTTCCAACACAGCGTTCAAAAGATTTAGAATATTCCAATTGTTATGTAAGAGACGTTTATAAATATATTTCTTTATTCTTCAATTATGCTGACTTTATGTAGAATTGTGTATAAGCAACCACATTTCACGTACAGACCGGTTGTATATATCTCTATATTGTAATTAAGACTTGGAAATATTAAAGAGTTCTCCTTTATGCAATCTGATATTTCTAATGTCGGTAACGTAGTCGGCCCAATGTTCTTATTGTTCAAAACAAGGGCATTATTAACCCACTGTCACCTGAGTGATACCTGGCAACTGGAATAGCGGTCGTCTAGCTCAAAAAGTCAACAGGGCATATATAACCCCCAAATTACGGTAATGAAACGGCCCACCCGTCTACATTCGTCCTCCCTTATTTATCGGGAACCGCACGGATATATCTGTCCTTGTAGATCCTCATAGCGAACAGGACATCCCGTAGCACCATGCTGAACATAAGTTGCGACATCCCACCTGCACTGTACACCGTGTACTGGAATGATCCAGAAGCAATAAAATGCATGGCCGCCATCACCTTAGACGGTGTGAAAGCATTCGGATATGTCCTGCGAGGCTGCAGGTGGGGCTTCAACATGGCACATAGGTCTTGTAGGGTGGGTAGATCCAGACAGAATTTCCGTATGACCTCCTCATCCTCCATGTTTGCCAGCAATGTGTAGGGACAATGCACATTTGGCCTCCTCCTTGGTGAGATGAAAGGGGACACATGTCAATGCAATCCACCAGGAGATGTGTCCGTCATCTTACGTTTTGACTGACACAACGCCAATGACTGTCACCACAGTTAAGCTCACAGCCCAACTTACATGTAGGGACACCTTCAGCTACACCATCCGTACACCTGTCCACTTTTCACACAGCTAGCACCTCCCAAACAATATTTGACTATGTGAATGCCCAAAGGGATATGTCCCTGAAAAAGTGCTTCTGCCTTGCCACAAATCCCCTGTAGGGCTTCCGCAGCGCAGGTCCCTGAAAAAGTGCTTCTGCCCTGCCAAGCTAGCTCCAGCTTACGAGAACAGCCTACAGGGGGCTGCTACACTGCCACGCCATGCTGAGTGAGACGCCCGGGACTCCATTTTCCAGAGTCCACGGGGGCGCACACTAGCAGCGTCATCCTTCTGCACCAGGAGGCGCTACAAATCCCCTGTAGGGCTCCCGCAGAGCTGGACGCGCACGGGCAAAGCCCGGGCCAAGGGGGGGCCCATCCGTGCCCGTCCGAGCCAGGAAGAGGCGGTGCGGGGCCACACCACTTGGTTCTGGGCTTTGGCCTCACATTTGCAGCTTGAGACGTCAAATGGCGGTAAATCAGGGCCCAGGGGGCACAAAGCTCATAGCACCAAAAATACAGGGGACATCGACGCTTGATGGATACTTGATACGAGCAACGAAGGCAATAGAGAAGGAGATACTAACGGCAGAAAGAAGATTATCAATAGAAGGTGGCCGAGTAATCGATACTACCCCAGAGGAAAGAGGTACTTTTAACACTATAGAGGTCACTATTGGTAATGAATTAGTGAATAAATCCCCACCACTTTCTATATTGGTTCCGGAGTCATCACATAGCCAGGGGTCCCCAGAACTGGTGTCTGGTCATTCAGAGAATCCTATGGACCCGAAAAAAAGAAGAAAGGCTAAACATCCTGAACCATCCTCCTCTACCAATACGAAGTGAAAGACAAACAGTAAAGGCCCAAGTGTGGCCTCGGGGGGGGGGGCCTCAAAACCGGAGCAAGCGCATTGACAATGCAAAGGACCCTGAGTCTCCCCCATCCCAACACACCTGAGACGCTAATTAGCCTCCTAGAAGAATCCCTGGCAAGAACTCTCTGCCCTTTAATATTGAGACTGGACAAATTAGAGGCTGACATTAAACTATTGCTAAATGCAGTAACAGGGATAAGGATGGGAATGGACGGGGAAGGGAGGGTCGGTCTCAATAAGAATGCGGGTGTAGAAGATACACTAATAAAACATCATGACCTTTCTCAATCAGAGAATGGAAACCAGGGATCAAAAGAACAGTCATTTGGAAATGCATAATGGTGTTAGGACTGGAACGGAAATAGCACCTGTACTAAAGAAAACCCTAGAAATGGGCAATAGGTTAGAATACCCAATAGGGGATAGGGGAAATAATGTTTTACCACTGCCCTAGGAGAGAGGGAGGAAACCAATCCACCAGCAGGGAAACCCCTACCAGCCAACCTGGAATCTAGTCTACCTGACATCCCGTCACTTAGAGAAAATCAAAGGGAATCCTGGCTTAAGAACAAGGTGTGCCATTGGCTGGCCCAAAAGGTGGACTTTTTTTTAGAGATATCCAATTTGTAAGAAGGGTTGGGTGGGTTGGTTCTATGCAAAAAAGACATAAGGGAGATTGTATTGTAATTAATTGCAGATCTCGATCGCTAGCATACTGGCTGTCTGACCGGGGTTTGACATTAGCAAATCGAAGCCCAGGGCAAGGTCCCAAATTACTCCCATTGGCCGACTTTTACAGATACCTAGTACCCTACGAGGGGGCACCGATGATGAGGAGGAACCGCCCCTTGTATGAAGTCATTAATAGAGGGCATGTGGCCTCAGAAGTCAGCTATAGGTACCAGCCTCTCTCAGGCCTAGATGATCTAGATTGACTCAGAGGAGTTACTAGAGAGTTGCCAAGTGAAGATAAGGGAATCACTGTAATAACTGGGGTACAGCCAAATGAAAGGGTAAAAGATAATTTACACTGTCCTAGTATAATGGCCCAGCCTAATATGCTTCCCGAAGGTGGGAGAAAATATGTGAATAATAGAAATCACAAGATAAATAATGTAGACTCCGGTGACTTAACAATCCTGTCTTGGAATGTGGCAGGCATAAACTCTAAGCTCAACGATCCTGAATGGGGTGCTTTCATTGATAAGTATCATATATGCTTACTTCAGGATACTTGGGCCATAGAGAAAGTGTATAAGGTAGACTTTACTACCTTTAGTATTGAGGCAAAGAAGGGACCAATGGGCTGCCCAGCAGGGGGCTTATTGATATGGGTGAAAAACTTGCTGATAGGGAAGATCAAAAGCTTTAACCTTGGTTGTGAAGATATACTTGGGATGGAAATATCTCTCCCAAATGGGGGTGTATCCCTGAAGATCATAAATGTATACAACCGGTTGAGCTCCCCACATAGGCCCTCTGAAACACTGACACTTCTGGGGAATCATCTTGATTTAGCAAGAGGGAGGCATCGACTAATAATTGCTGGTGACTTAAACCTCACCTTTGAGCCTGTGGATTATATCCAGGAACTCACCGAAGAGGGGGACAAAGCACGAGGAATCCCAAAACTAGAAATTCCACCAATAAAAAAGTGTACGAGGGCAGCCCAGCAAATAAACTCTCTGATTATAGACCACGGGCTACGATCATGTAATGGAAGGACTGACTCAGACAAGAGAGCCGAATTTAATTTTAAGAGAGGGGTATCTAAATCCAGAATCGACTATTTCTTAGTCGATATAGAACTCTGGGGAAAAATAAAAGATATGATGGTTATTGACAGGAATGACAGTGACCACAATGCCTTATTTTTAACAATGTATAACATGTTGGACTACCATGTTCCGAAATTAAAAAACAATGCCCCAGTGATTACAAGCAACAATTGGAGAAGTGTTAAGTGGCCGATAGTTCTCTTAGACCAAACAGCCCTTCCAGAAATTTACAAAAGGGTAGAGCGAGCTTTAGTGGAACTAGCCCCAATAAATGAGAACAGGGCTAACACTCTGCAAGTCTTTAGCGAATTAAATGATGCCATAAAACCCTTCTTTTGTAAAATAAATGATAATAATCTCCCTCGCAAACACACTAAGCCATGGTACAACCAATCATGTAGGCGAGCTAAGGAAATTCTCATGAAGGCGGTAAAGACCGAATCCCCGGATAATATAAGAGCATGCAGGAAAAATTACATCTGTGACCAGAAAAATGCCAGAAAAGACTGGGAGGCTGATAAATGGAGCGATCTTGTGAAAGCCTCACAGATGAGGAATGGTCAAAAAATCTGGCACCTAATGGTCAAAGGCTCTAGTAGCCTGAAAACAGAAAATAGTTTCCACCTGCAGCCCCAAATCTGGGAGGAATACTTTGGGAGTTTATATGCAGCCCTGCGGGGGGTTGGGGGGAGGAGTAAGAACAGATGCACTGAAAGCCCTGCTCTCCCCGCCCTTAATGGAGGATATATCCATTACTGTTAAGGAGACCACTCTGGCCATAAATTCAATCCAGAAAGGTAAGGCCCCTGGTTTGGAGAAACTGCCCGGAGATATGTATAGAGCAGAGTCTGAAATATGGGGGGTATTATTAACTAGAGTTTTCAACGCCATCTTGGAAGGGGGAGAGGTCCCACCTTCCTGGAAGGGCGCTGAAATCATCCCCGTCTTTAAAAAAGGAGAAAAGGGCTCCCCCGAAAATTATAGACCCATTAGTCTCATTGATGTCTCCCCAAAAATCTTTGGGAAGGTCATACTAGTCAGAATCCAACAATGGATGGAGAACAACCATGTACTCTCTAACCTTCAGGCGGGCTTCAGGGAGTCCACGAGAACAACGGATCAGGTCCTCAGATTCCTCATGATAATCTGGAAGGAAGTGGTCATCAATAGAGGTCACCTGTACGTTGTGTTCGTGGACTTAAAAATAGCTTTCGATTCCATCAATAGAACCCAACTGTGGTCCGTCTTGAGAGATATGGGTCTACCACCATACCTACTTAACATCTTGGTTCGCTTGCATGTAAACAACTTTGCAAAGGTTAGATGGAACACGAATGGTGGACTCACGGTCAATATAAATATCCAAAAAGGTGTCCGCCAGGGATGCGTCCTGGCCCCAAATCTATTCACACTTTTTGTGAATGGAATTATAGATGAGCTCTTTAATTGCGATGGAGCTCCTCCTAAAATGGCAGGCAGAACTGTCCCCTGTTTGCTATTCGCGGACGACACCCTATTGATTGCAAAAACGCAAAGAGGAATCCAGAACCTCCTCAAAAGATTTGAGGGGGCCTGTAACTCGAGGGGGCTTGTAATCAACTGTAGTAAGACCAAATATATGGTGTTTAATCCCTATAAACAACACAAGGGAACGTTGCTTCTCAACTGCCAAAGCCTGGAGCGGGTACAATACTTTGACTATCTTGGGGTTCGAATAAATGAAAATTTAGCTTGGTCAGACCAAATAGAAAAGATCACTCTAACACTCCAACATATAGATAGTGCAATAAACAAGAGGGTAAAAGTTTCCCCATACAGACCAACATCCCCACCGATAGAACTCCATAGAGCAAAAGGGCTGGGTGCAGCGCTCTATGGAGCGGAACTTTGGGGCTTAGAAAACCTAAAAGGTCTAGTTCTTGCGGAAAATAGATTCATCAGGATCATTTTAAATTTACCCATGAACATCCCTCTTTTACCCTTGAGATTGGACCTTGGCCTAAGATCCATTGCCAATTTCGCCATCCTGAAGCTATTAACCTTTTGGATCAGGATCTGGGTTAATAACTCTCAAGTCCCTCTTAGAAGCTGTTTAACAGAGCTAATTGCCCTCCACAAAATGAGTGGGCGTGCTAAATGGCTAGGAGGGATCAGAGATTGGTTCCATAAACTTAGTTTGGGTTTTATCTGGGATTGCCCAGAAGGCATTAAGAAAGGGATGGTGTCCACATTGAAAAAGAGGTTTTGGGATTACCAAGACCAGTGCACTTTAAATTTGAATACCCATGGCACACTGACCTCTGCTTTTCTCGAAATAAAACCTAGTCATAGTTTTGAAATGCAAATGTTCCTTGATGAGGTTGAACCACCCCAGGCGAGAGTGCTGTTTTTACAATTCAGATACATCACTCTGCCTTTAAATTCAGTAAAGAGTAAATGGGGTCATAACTCACTCCTCTCGACATGTCCTATGTGTCACTCTGGTATAGAGACTAGTAGTCACCTTATTCTCTATTGCACAGCATTTAAAGATTTTCGTAGGATCTGGATCGTACCAATTTGCCGTCTGTTATCATGTTGAAGTCCAGCTGATGCAATGAGAATTTTTAATTCAGAGTTGACCATATGGCTTGTTTTTGCACTTTCGAGATTCTTGTTACATTTGTGGTGGAGGAGAGTTAAGGCTATGAAAAACTGGTGAGCTGGTAAATTGTGATAATGAACTGTGGGATTTCAGGCATTTGCAAAAAGGCAAATTAATTGTGATCATTACTATGGTAATTAAAGAATTTTTGCTTGTAAATACATTATAGGGACTGTGTTTTAACAGGTCTTAAATGCATATGCTGCTATTTTCCCTTTTTTTAATTCGTTCTATGTTGAAATTGATTATATCTATCAACTGTGATGTTTTAATTGTTTTTACCTTGTTATGGTCATACAATTGAACGAATAAATTCTACTTACTTACATATGTCCACATCTTGCATATGCAGCCCTGAGAGTAGTTCAAACAGCATATGTGTGAAACAGCAACACCACTGTAGTGTAGTTCCTATATTCCCAATAGGCTCTGCGCATTGGAATAATATATCCTATAGATTTGACGTAGGACTTAGGTCAGTAGGTCTCTATCGAATATACTAAACTTAATTGTGAGTGCCAGCTAGCTCAGAGGTCACTAGAAACTTTCTCGGTTACACAAGAAGGGATTTGTTTCTGACAACCGCATAAACATAACAACTTTGCTTCCCTAGGACCGGAAAATATCTTCAGAGTCGTAGAAACAATAGATAAGTATTTCACTCAGTCAATCGTGCTTGCTTTGGTTCTACAGAGTTGCAGAGAAACAGTGAGACGAGCGTTTTCAATAAAAGGTTTATTGAACAGTCTTCTTTCTCATGCAAGAGAGGTGAACTTCTACAATCCTTAGACAGAATGCAAAGTATAATGCGTACAGCGAGAATAGTATTATGAAGTAATACTGTAATAGCATTGTATGGTTTCTAAGCCATATAAAAATACATACATAAATAACACAGGCTAAAATACTCAACTGGTGCTTCTATAATATGCCTACCCCAATATACCTAACCTAGTTCTAGTACGAGGGAAGAAGTAAGTATTGTCTTTAGCATAGGTTTAGTTTTTGCCAAGAATCTACCAAAGGTTTATCTAGGTTCTAATCAGCGCCACACCTTAGAATGAAGGAGGTTGGTATCTCTGTCTTGGACTCAATTTAATAACACCCCCAATGGGAGTCAGAAACACTGGAGCTGGATTCTCGGCAGAGGAGGGTAGCTTCCTGATCAGTACGTCAGCTGGAGAGTCGGCTTCCTTCGGCACTTGCTGTAGCGAGCTGCGTCGGGCAAGTAGATCGTCGAACTGCTACGAACCACCGTGCTTTGCCATAGCAAGTGAAGGTATATTTATACCTTAAAGGTGTTTAGGAATGCCATGTTTGACGTAAAGACGGGCATATGAACGTCATGAATGAACCCCTAAGGAATAGATATTCATTGTAAAACTAAATGAGTTCTTGGAGAAATCAATGTTCAAGCAAGGGGAAGTCTCTAACGGCTTGAGCTGGTTTTCCAAGAAATCGTTGTGTCGTTTGGTGAACGTATGGGTGTAGCCGTGCTTGTATTTGGTTTGCATGGGCTATGCCTAAATAAGGGCTTGATTTCTATGCCTATATAAGGGCAATGTGAATTGTACCTATATAAGGGGATGAATCGGGAAAATCCATTCGGAATCTAAAACGCTATACAACACCCACTCCACTTTCTTATGTACAACTTCTACTAAATACTAAGTTCTAAACATGAATAAACGTATCTAAATACCATCTATACAACAAGTGTTTAAAACCCACCCAAAATACATAAAAATGCAATGGTACCGGTTGTACATGAAAAGAGCATTTGGACTGTACGCATTAAAAGCAGTGTTTCATTCTAAGCATACAGTGGACATTTAAAAATGCTATCTGAATGAATCATGAAAATACATTTATGAAATGGCTCTTAGATACAGAAGAAAAAGGGCCAAAACAATTTTATGTCAGAATACATAAAACTGCTTGTTATGTGGACAAGGTCAAATATTGTCTCTGGAAGTTTTTCAAAGAATTCAAGATCTCTATGAATAGTTCTACTTTAAGCGGATTACTTTTTGCCAAAAAATGAAAAATACAAATTTGGAAAAATTAATAATCATAGGAAAAAAAGTCCCAAAGTTAGAACTTTGTTTTGGCAAAATGAAGGTCGAATTTAGAGTCTCTCAGAACACTTTGTGCCAAGTTAAAAGTCAGTGTTATTGTTTGGAGGAAACATCAAATCTTCTAAGTCTGTAAAGAATTTGTCTACCATTGTAGGTGAGAGTTGGATTACCTCGTTTAGAAGATTAACTGCACATAGATGTGAAGCATCGCCATCAGCATTGGTCGTATTAGCAATGTTCGAAGTGGATGATACCTGTGTGCCTGCTTCCTCTCGTATCTCACCGTCAGCATTTTGCGTCTGTGAGATCTCAATGAATCCCGTCATCAGAATTGGTAGCCGCTGACGACAACACAGTGCATGGGCCATTACTCGTTCAAGCAAAGTATCAAAATCTGTTGGCATGACGGATGGGAGTGTGAGACATAAGTCTAACACGCATTCTTCTCCGCATAGCAAGCAGCGTATAACAGGTAAGATGCAATCTTGCCAAATTGGTCTGAATGACAGAAACCATATGGTATTTAATTCTCTTAAACAAGTTAATCCCAAAATTTGGACGACACGCTCACAACACTTCATCGCCAGTAGAGTTGTCTCCATGGAGAACTGGGTGTCGCTTGTGGATTGACTTGCCATATCGCAGCAGTAGGAGCAAAAATAGTATCCCTGCAGCGAGTCCCAAAATGAGAGGCAATCCGCCAAAGACAGACTGCACGAAGTTTGGAAATATTCCTAGGACCGCTGCAAAAGGTGCTAACAGTCCAGAAAATACTGTCTTAAATACATGTACAATACCACTCGTATCAGACATGTTTAAGATACGACTTAAGATTTCCGAGAAATGTAAAGAGCAATTTGTGGTAAAGAGGGCATGTATCTCTGCAGAAGTCCTTGCGACTTGCAGATCATACGTCTCTTTGGCCGAGGTCAGTGGCACAGTTTTCTGTAAAAGAATGGCTTTCATTCTGCTTAAAGCATCAATTCGTAAAGAAGAGATGTTCAGTGAAGGCCATAACGGCGACTCCCGACCTGTCTTGGTTTTTGGAAACAATACTTGCATATAGCAAGTGACCCTGACTGACACAGTTACTAGATAGGGTAGACCTAGCAACATGCCACAGCAGCTGTGATCGTTCATCATAGGTAACTTCCATTGGAAAGTTGTCCAAAAATTGGATCAATCACCGCAGCTGGTGAACCTTGCAGGTGGCAGGATAAGTTGGTTGAGGAACTGTCGCAGGCCCCGTGTAAATTAATACCCTGACAAAGGAGAGAACCGCTTAGTGCGTTTTCACAATTTTTACAACTAAGAAACACTTCTCTTCCCCCACTCCAACATCTGTGTGTGTACGGTAATTTCCAGGATGTGTTGATGTATTCTCTACCCAACCTTTCAAATGTGCCTGCTGGTATATGTTTTAGGCAATACCGAAAATGGAAAATTGTAACAGGCGGAGTGATAGTTCCATGTATAATCCATTCAGTGGCTGTCTTTTCAGCTACCGTAAATGGTAATCTTTCAATTTTTTCAACGATCAGCACCGTATAGTCTGCGCCCCTCTGTGCCAGTTTGATCCGTTTATCAGTGACATTGAATTCTGAAAACAGTGAGGTAGTATTGATGAAACGCCAAGGCACATAGCCTGAACGAAGGTTTTGTAACGTCCAGCCTAATAGCATGATAGAACGTAATTGCAACTGACCATGTTGCAACATGACCAAGTCCTGTTCCATGATGTCTATGACAGAGGATACTATGCTGTCCAAAGAATATATCCAGGACGACAGAGTCGTTAACCCATTGTCAACCACAGAGAGAGTTTTCTCTAAATTAATACGATCAATTTCTCGTATTGTTTGTGCATTCTCTGCTTATGTAATCTTCCATGCTTCATTATAAGCAGCATAGATACCGGCATATATAAAACGTTCATGACGCGGTGTTCTTGGTCCTAGCAAGAATTCCCTAAGATCAGCGCCATCTTTAAGTAAAGATACGTGTTGTTTTACATCCTTGAGTGTAGATCTATGTAGCCAATCAAGGCAAAGCTTTCCTACACTGTATGTTGTTACTATTCCAGGATTCTGCCTCTGAACATATCTTGGGCCTAGTGAATGTGAACACCCGTGTTTTATTCAGGAACCTATCTTGACAGTTGTTTGTGTATGTGGGCCGGATCAACCATTTTTTCCAATCTGGATCTGAAGCAAAATAGTAGTATGTACGTCGACCTTCCCCGCTGAAGTGTTACTGCTATCAGGTGTAGGTGTAGGTAGGGACGGATTGTTTAGGTCTTTTATCTTGGCTAACCCAAGACAAGATGTCTGTTGGACAGTGTCATTCAAAAACATAATTTGCTCTGGGATGATGCAGGCTCTAAATATAGCTTCTATCCCCTGCACTTGCCAATCTTTTGTGCTCCAGACAGGTTTTGTCTCAATGTTGTCTTTCCAAAAGTCGAAACCTATTGAAGACAGCTGAGCATAAAAGGCTGCAGAATAAATCAGCTTGGTATTTGTCAACATACTTTTCATTCCTGTCTTATTAACATTTTTAAAGTAAAATGATTCTGGATTGGAAATATTAAAACCAGAAAAGTATGGAAATTGTCCCAAAAATGTTTTTCAGCTACCCTTTGGTGGCGTGGGACAATGTTCCCATTGGTTATACATCAATACATTTCTAGGGTTTGCAGATTTGTGCAAGAAATGATGACCATAGTGATTATAAGAATACATTTGTTCATATTCTGATGAACCTTCTAAGTATTCATGATTTGTAAATACAGCAGACATTTCTAAGTCTGACATCATATTATTAACAGCCTCGAAGTCCCAATCATCAGAAAAGGTACTAGATGAAACAAAGTCATTCAAGGAAATCTTGAACTGGTGTGGAATCTTCAACAGCTCTGCAGGGCCAAAAATGTCATAATCAGTTCTGTCCCAAGCTATACCCCCTGGCATAGGAACGGCTGTGATGTTCACTGATGACAAGTCTCCTTATTCACGATGAGATGATTTGTGTGGCTTGAGTAATAAGTTGATGTTCTTACTTGCTGTGTCCATTTTAAAATATCTTCCATTTATCAGCATTCCTAAAGTTATTACCAGAGCCAACCAAAGCAGAAGAAAAACCACACCCAAATTTCACCCACATCCAAAGTTCAATCCATGGTGAAACCAGATATGTTTTTTCCAGGTGATGAAAAATGTCTGTTGCTTGTTCTTTGAAAGTTCTTTTTGGAGGCGTCGTTTCAGGTTAGCTTGGATCATCGGAAAACGTATCAAAGTTAATGAAATAGCAAGAGGCAGTTCTGTCAATTGTAGGGATTGCATCAGCATTCGTTGAAATCGCTGGAACCACTTGATCACTTGTTACTTCATTGTCGACAGGTGTTTCTTGACGACCTGTTATTCGGGTTTCAAGAGGTACAAGTTCCATAGCTTTATTGCATAGTCCTTCTTTTCGCACTGCAGATTCTTCAAAGGTGATGAGTCTCTCAGTTTGAACCGCTTGGATAGTAGCCAGATTAGGGCGTCTGCTACTTGGTCAGAGTCCACTTGGCCTACTGCTTGTGATCGGCCACATGATGTGGTTTGACCAGGTCTATTGACACAAACCTGTTCTCCTTTTTACCAGCAATGGGCGGCAGTAATACTGTTCTTGATCCGTGGATTGCTAGGACAGGTACTGGTTGTCTGTAAGAAGGCCCAAATTCCTTCTTGGGGTTTTGGTCTACCACTGAAGTCTGACAATCGAGGTCCGATACTAACATTCTGGTCCCAAAAAGGACTTCATATGGAGTGATACCCCCTAAAGAACTTCTTGGCAGATTGTTAAGTCTAGCTGTTATAGATTGCTTTATGTCTCGTTTTTTTCCCTCCACTATGGAACTTCCCTCAGGATGGAATTGACTAGAGTACCGCAATGCAACGCCCAATTTGGCCATGGCCTCCTTGTAAGCTTGAGAGCTAATTGCAGGACCCTGGTCAGACTGTAGGGTGCCGACTGCGTATGTGCCGATAAAGACTCGCAAATCTTTTATTTATTTATTTTTGTAAACAATTTTTTTTAATTGATTTTGTGCAAACATCTTACAGTCACGCCTCACATGTGTCTCCAGCACTATGGTGCTCATTAATGTAGCGTCTTAACATCCCCAACTAATGAGCCCTATCCGCCGTTTCCTACCTCCCCCACTACCCCCACTCCCCGCTTGTCAGTGTGCCCTCTACAGTCTCTCTTGCGGCATGTCATAAACCTTCACGATCTAGCGGGCGACTCCACCTGAGCCTTACCAGTCTCGGCTCCCCAGCCAGGTGGGAGTCCAGGCGCTGCCCGAAACAGTGTATGGTACCCATTCCATCCTCCATCGTATTTGGCACATGCGTTCAATCCTCGCCCGCTGCTGGCAATGCGGCCTAGCATATCACATCCTCGACCAGTGCCCCCGTGCTCTCCACCCCTGTTGTCCCCTCCTGGCTCGCCAGCACGTCGACCTCACCATCCCCAGCAACTTCTGACAGTGACTGTAGGTCTGCCACTAGCGCACTCCATGCCCTGGCCGCATCTAGCGCTTTATCATTAGCGGCGCGTCTAGCTAATTGTAATCTAAGAGTCCCTTCACTAGTCGCCCATTGCTGGAAACACCCCCGTCACATCAGGAAGCTGGGACCCCCCCTAGATTTCCAATGCAGTGTGAGCTCCCTCTTGGCCAGGATTAACCCTAGGTCGAAAAATTTACTGGTAATCTTTGTGGCTGGAGTATGTGGAAACCAGAGTAAGAGGCAGGCCCCCATGTCCGTGTCGATCTGGCGTCCCGTAACCTCATTCAAGCAAAACATAACTTCAGCCCAGTACGTGCCAAGCCCCGCGCATGACCAGGACATGTGCCCAAAATCAACACCCTCCGTATCGCAGCGAGGACATACCGAATGCGCGCCTCCAAAGACCAGTTGGATTTTGGCCGGTGTCCAATACGCCCTATGTAGAGTGAAGTATTGAACCAGTTGGAACCTAACATTGCGCGTGCCCTTCCAGGCCCTACGCACAAGCGGGGGCCAGGTCGTCTCCGTTATCTGCCGACCGATGTCTCCCTCCCAGCGCTCCCGCAACCTATCCAGGGGGGGTGGTCCATCTAGTGCCAGTCCCCGGTATAGGCAGGTGATAGCCTTATAAGTGCCAGCTGCCATCACAACGTACTGGGAGCCCAACGACGTGGGAGGTTCTACCAGCCCCATCTTCCAGTGTTTCTGAATCCCAGTCACTAGAGCCGCATGGAGCAAAAAGTCACCCCTCGGCAGATCGAAGGCCTCTTGCAGGTCGTGAAACGACAGCAGGGCACCATCCCTATACAGGTCCCCTATCATGTGGACCCCGCGATCCTTCCAGGTGGCCAGTGCCGACCAGTCCCTACCATGTGGGAGGGCAGTACACATGCCCAAGGGGATCTCCGGCGCATAAGGAATATGACATCCCGCCCGCTATTGGCTACGAAGCCAGCATTGGCGAAGGGTGCGCTCCTCCAAAGTCAGCTGGTCCAACCGAAGCCCCTGCTGGAGCACGATGAAGGACAGGACATGTCGCTGTATAATCGGACCCTGCGGGCCGTCCGGGCCTCTAAACTCCCGCGCCACAGCCTGCGTGAGCCACTGTAGCTGCGCCGCCAGGTAATACCACTCAAAATCCGGTACCGCCGGGCCGCCTTCCTCCCGGGACCTAAGTAAGGTGTTCAAAGCTACACGTCTCCTGCCAGAGCCCCAGATAAACCCTATCACCATCGACCGCAGCATCCGGAAAAAAGAGAGCGGGATCCACACCGGCAGCGTGCGAAAAAATAAAGCAGGCGCGGAAGGGCCACCATCTTCAGCAGCGCTATACGTCCGGCCACAGACAACGGGAGAGTGCGCCAAAACCCCACACTGCCTCTAATGCCCCTCAGGGCTCTGCCCACATTCCCTTCATATAGGAGCGAGTGGGTGTGATAAATGTAGACTCCGAGGTATGGCAGGCACTCTGATTCCCAGCGTAATCCCTCGAGCTCCGCAGGTTGGATACGGGGGGGTCAAGGGGAATAGACAGGTCTTGGACCAGTTAACACGTAGCCCCGACAATTCCCCGAACTCTCGGAGCAAGGCCCGTGCACCCCGCACCGAAGCATCCACATCAGCCAAGTACATCAGGAGGTCATCGGCATACAAGGAAATATAATGCGAAACGCCACGCAGTGACACCCCCTCATAATACCGACCCTGTCGAGCCCGCGCTGCCAGAGGCTCAATCGCCAAAGCGAAGAGGAGCGGGGACAAAGAGCAACCCTGTCGGGTGCCTCTTTCCACTGATCATGCCGCAGATATTGAGCAGCCCGTGCGGACCCTAGCAGTAGCGGACTCATACAACAACCACGTCCAGCGGACGAAACCGTCCCCTAACCCGAACCGAAGAAGCACGCAGAACAGATACGGCCACTCCACACTATCGAACGCCTTTTCGATATCTACCGAGAGCACAGCCGCGCCCGTGGGGCCCTCCCCCTCAACTTCCATGACCCGTATCAGGCGCCGTATACACGTCGAGGTGTTCCGCGTAGGGATGAAGCCCGACTGGTCCGGGTGCACCAGCGAGCACATATGGTCAGATAACTGCGTGGCCAGGATCCTGCTCAGCACCCTATAGTCCACAGTGAGCATCGAGAGCGGGCGGTACGCCGTTCTAGCCGTAGGAAGCCCGTCTTTCTTCAATAAGGGCACTATAATCGCCTCCCTCGTCGACACTGGCAACCTGCCCCGCTCCCACGCCTCACCATACACCTGATGTAGTTGAGGTGCTAGGAGGTCAAAATACGCGGCGTAGAATTCCACCGGGAGTCCGTCACCCCCTGGCGTTTTCTTCCTGGCCATGTGTTTAACCGCCGCTCTGATCTCCCCCAGGGTGATAGCTGCACCCAGCGCAGTTCCCTGCTCCGAGTTGAGCTGCGGCAACTGGGCCTCATCCAGGAAAGCATCCAATCCAGCCGGTAGCGCCAACAGTCTGCTCCGATAGAGTTCCGAGTAATAAGCCAGAAACTGGTCATTAATTTCCTGCTGTGAATGAACCAAGTCCCCGGCCGGTGTGGTCAGCGATAGTATTGGCGTACCCCTAGATTGAGGGTTGGCCAGCCACGCCAACAGCGAACCGACCCGGTCCCTCTCGGCGTGTGCTCGGACCGTGTACTCCCGGTAATCATGGCAGCGGAGCCTCTCCACTTGTACGGCGACTCGCTCCCGAGCTGCCAACACTTACTCCTTATTGCCCCCCTCCGCGTGGCCGTCCCTCTCCGCCTGCCGCAGTGAGGTCTCCTCCCGCTCTACATCGGCCAACAGTGTCCTATGTACCTCCGCCGAGGACGAGAGGCACGCGCCTCGTACCACCACCTTAAAGGCGTCCCACTCGATCGCTCTAGTGGTCGCGGTACCTGTGTTCTCGTGAAAATAACGCTCAATGCACTCCTGCACGTCAGCGTGGAATATCGGGTCTTCCAGTGCCAGTGGGTTCAGCCGCCATGTGGGGATCGGCTGCCGCTGTCTAGACCAGAGGACCGTAAGTAAGCAAGGGTTGTGATCTGAGATGGTCCTCGCTAGGTATTCGCTGCCGCGCGTGAGTTCCTGGGCCCCAGTCGTACAAAGAATAGTGTCAAGGCGCACGTGTAGATCATGTGGCGTGGAATAGAACGAATAGTCCCTATCGAAGGGGTGATGCATCCGCCAGGCGTCTAAAAGCCCCCACCGCTCTTGCCAGTCCCGCCGAGCCTTGGCCACCCTGCGCACCACCGACTGAGCCAGCGGAGGGTGGGAACGATCTATCTCCACATCCTCCACCGAGTTAAAGTCCCCCCCCATGAACACCGTGCCCACCAGCATAGGTGCCAACCTCCTCGACAGCGCAGAAAAGAACGCGGCCTGATCAAAGTTTGGAGCATAAACACTGCAAAGTGTAACGTCTCGGCCATCCAGTCGCCCCAGTACCGCCACAAACCTCCCATCTGAATCCACCCTCGTCGTCATGGGCTGAAAGGGGACACCAGCACGCACCCAAATCAACACCCCTCTAGCATGAGCAGAATAGGTAGTATAGAAGAGTTGCCCCCTCCATCGCCGCTGCAGCGCTTGCCCCTCTGCCAGTGTTAAATGCGTTTCTTGCAGAAAAGATACCTGAACGCCCCTGCGCACCAGGTATGCATGCACCTTATATCTCTTCCTCATGGAGTTGAGCCCCCGCACATTCCAGGTAACACATTTCAGTTCCAATCTAGCCGCCATCAAGAGGCCTATAGCGGAGTCCAGTCCCTGACAGCCCCATCGGCACACTGACAATCCCCTGCAACCTGTAACAACCCCAGCCAACCCCCAACCCTCCCACCCCCAGAACAGGCGCCAAACAGTTGTTACCCATCCAAACCTTACCCCCGTAAACGAGGGAAACTCTGGGAACTACCAGAGACTCACAAGTTATGTGAGATCGAGGAGGTGACTCCACACCAGCCGGCCGGACAGCCAGAGACCAACCACACCGTAAGAGGCCGATCCCGACTAAGAATAGACCTCCCCCTCCCCCCCCAGCAGCACCACCGCTCCACCGAATGGACCAGGCCCCCCGCGCGCTCCGGCGATACCCCAGTGAAACAGGTGACAGCATCATTCCTAGCGCCCCAGACAGCAAGACCCCATCAACCCCGGAAATGCCATCCCCATAGGCTGAGCACACCCCCTTACTGTCCTTCGCTCAGCGTCTTGGAAATCATTCGTCCATTAGTCCATCGGCAGTCTGTGGGGTGACCTGAGGCAGCTCCCCAGGGTCCTTCTCCGAGCCCCCATCCGAACCTCCTTGCTCCGCCTCATCAGAGCCCAACGGGGAGCCCGAGTCCACCACCGGGGCCTCCGTCGCCACTCCAGAGATAATCGACATCGCCTGAAGGGCGGCCTGCCTCTCCAGTTCCGTCTGCGATGCCGAAGGGGACCGCCTGTTCTGCTCTCGCCTCCGGTTGCACCTGCTCCTACGCGGCTTCGGCCGGTCCTCCGTGGCCACCGCCCAGGTACCCGTGCCATCTTTGCCGGCTCGGTATAATCCCAACCACTGCCAAGCGTCGTTCGGTGTGTCGCAGAACGTCGCCACTCCATCCACCAGCACCTTCAGGCGCGCCGGTAACAGCAAAGAGTACTGCACCCCCTCGTCGCGGAGAGCTCTCTTGACAGGGACGAAGGAGAAGCAGCAGCGCTGGACCTCCTGGGAATAGTCGGGAAATAGAGACACAGATGCGTTGTCCACCTTGTACGGGCCAGCCGACCTAGCTTGCCGCAGGATAATGTCCCGGTCTCTAAAATGTAGCAGCCGGGCTATCACCGGTCGGGGGGGATGGCCCAGGGCCGGAGGTCGGGCCGGAACCCTATGAGCTCTTTCCAGGGTATAGAAGGGCATCAGGCCCTCAGGGACCACCACATCTCGCAGCCAGTTCTCCAGATATGAGACCATGTCGCCCCCTTCGACATTTTCGGGCAGACCCACCACTCGAATGTTATTGCGCCTGTTGCGTCCTTCTGCGTCAGCCGCTCTCCTTTCCAGTTGCTGCACCCTGCGCGCTAGGTCCTCCAATGTGGCGTCCGACGTTTTCTGGGCCGGTTCTAGCGTCTCCAATACCAGCTCCGCTGCCTTGACTCGATCAGCGAACTTGTCGTGGTCCGCCTTCAAGAGGCCAAGGCCCGTGGAGACCTGAGCGATGTCCTGGCGTAGCGCCTCTCTTGTGTCCCCTATGGCCTTGAGGATCTGGTCCATCTGTTGCTGTTGCAGCCCTGTAGCCTGGCCATCCGTCGGCTGCTGTTCATGGGCCTCAAGAGAGTCCTCAGCCTGGTCCGGTGGTGCCGTGCCCGCTCCCTTCCGCGGCTTCCCCATGGTGCACCACCGGGTCTCGCACTTATGCCAATCGCCAAGAGTCTGTCTCGAGGTGTGCTCCGGGTGGTAATGGGGACCGCCGCCCCACAGGCTGTCCGAGCAGACAGCCAGGACTGCGTACACAGGACGTCTACGGGAAGCGCCGCTGGGTCTCAGGCACCCGGTGCTCCAATGGGGGCTACCCCTCGCCAGGCCCCACGTCCGTCAACGAGGCCCACCAGTGATGCTAAGCCACCCCGACCCCTCGGTGAGTGCCAGGATACCCAGACGGCAGATCCTGGGGGAGCACCAACGCGCCCCCAGGCCCTCACCCGTGTACAAGAGGGTTGCACAGGAGGGCCAGAAGTTCTCCCAAGTCCCGGGGCCCGTGGCGTAGACACCAAAACGCCACCACCCGTGTCCGCACTGGGCCAAGGGCAGGGCCCCTCTCAGTTTGTTCCTGGGCAATCCGCAGACCCGGTGGCCTCTAGTCGCCCAGCACAACCACTGTGTCCCTAGCGGGCCAGGCGCCACTCCCCTCTCCCAGCTCCGAGGTGGCTCTGCTCCCCCGACGGGATCCGTGATTCCAGTGCGCCAAACAGCCGGCTGTACGGCAGAGCGGTGCCTCCAAGCAGCAGCCCCGCCGGGTCCGCCGTAATCGGGGCCCTCTACCGGGACCGCACCACTCCGCCGTCCGGAGGTGATGATGCCACAGCCCCCTCTCACCGGGACCTCCGTTCGTCGCCGCTGGCCAGTCGGGACCACCAGTACGCGGCTCCCAGCGTCAGGTGCCCGGGTCTATCCCCGCCAATGGGCCGTATCCCGGGCTGCTCCGGCTTCTGATCTGCCACGTAGGTCGGGTCTCCAGTCGACCCCTCTGTAATCGAGGCCGGGGATCAGTGGACCGCAGCAGGCCCTCGGCAAGATGGCCGACCGCCGCAGTCCGGGCTCCCTTTTAATTGTCGATTTCAAGGCAGCCGCAGGTCCCTTCTCATGTCCGGTCGATGCCGAGGTGCTCCACGTCAGTCGGGTACCACGCCAAGTCAGTGGCGCCGCCGGGGAGGTTCTCGGTCAGGATAAATACCGAGATCGGCCCGGAGCTCAGGTGACCATGCTCGGCGGAGTCGAAGCCACGCCCCCCGACTCGCAAATCAAAACAGTTCGAGCGTCAGCCGAGCGCTGAGGCCACATCCAAATGAACCTTGTCGTAATATTTGTGGGACCGCATCTGTCCACAGGGACGTCTGCGTGTAGAAAGTCTAATGCTGTCTAACAATGATGTCTGTACTGGGCTGGCTATGCTATAGTCAGGAATCTGGTGGCGTTCTGTGCTGCGATCTCTATTGCAGTCTTTGCAGTTAATCACAAATATGTGAATATGTGCATTTATTCCTGGTCATCAGTGCATCTCTTTTAATTCTAATATCGTTTTCGAGATCCCCTGATGTATTGTAGCAGGGATTCCATTCTCCTACAG
Organism: Lissotriton helveticus; assembly: GCF_964261635.1. NCBI lineage: Eukaryota > Metazoa > Chordata > Amphibia > Caudata > Salamandridae > Lissotriton > Lissotriton helveticus. Next base: position 483,397,119 of record NC_136059.1, on the reverse strand, counting down.
AACTGTGCATAGAGACTTGGAACCTCAGTGAATTAGGGTGTGTCAAAACTCACCTTAGTACCCAAAATCCCCTTACCGAGCTACCTACAGTGTCTCATTGGTCATTACACACTCCCAATGTTTAGACAAACCAGAACATGAACTTAGAATATCTCAAGTCACGTGGACACATGGAATACATGAGCACTCTTTCGTTATACAATCATTTCAAACCAGAACGTGGAGTAAATGAGGACACGTGCATATTTGAAATATTTATTTACTAATGCAGTGTTCTCAAATGCAGCATCTTAGATAATACAAGCAAACATATTATAAGACGCAAAGTTATCAGCATAGTTACTAGTCCATAGTATACAAAAGGTGACAACATACTAAATATGTTTAAATGAATAGGGGTTAACAACACCTAATTCTCACCCTCCCTAACTAGCATAATATATTATATCTAAGAAGGTCTCATTGGGTTGTAGCAGGGCGGCCCCATACCTCAAGATCTTAGTGTGAAGGGATCACATCATCTTCCACCAGCTCTCTGCATGCGAAGCACCATCAAGTGTAACGTGCGCCCTGTGTGCAGCAATATAAAACGTGCCTAAAGCAAGAATTTGGCAGCCGCTTGCATGTATGTTATGTCTAGGAAGGTGCGAAGATCAGACCTCACAACAACACTGTGTCGAGTTATCCTTGAAGGCTTCAGCACTCACTGCACAGGCACAGTTTACCAAGCAAAGATGATATCAGAGCAATAACATATTATTCTCGAGTAAATCACACCGCTCTACTGGGCTGAAAGCTAAAACAACAATTATGTGTTGTGTGCAGAAGCAGCAAAGGTAAAATGGTGTTTAAAGCATTTAATAAGCTCATGCTAACTTAACGCAGTATATAGGTAATGCGTATCAATATGACATCCCCCCATGATCCGAGCCTGGACCAGACATAATATAAGGGGCTCAACGTTGAAGTGCAGAGTTCAAGAACAATAGGCAGTTCAAATTTTGAGCAAGTGAGAAAAATAATTTCGTCACTTTAAAAAAAAAAAAATCAAAATTGTATCCTCTGGACAATTTGAGCAAAGTCAATAGTTCTGGGAAAAGAACAAACCGGACATAATCCTAAAAAAGTTAAAATTGAAAAAAGTTAACTTATCAAAGTCAATAGTCCCGGGACATGTAAATTTAGTCATAATTCTGAATAAAAAATTTGAAAATAGCTCAATGTGGATAAAAGCTTCAATTCCAGTCAGCCAAGGACGGAATATGCAAAATAAGCAGCAACGGCTTCCAAAAGGAAGTCACTGTTATCATCAGAAAACAAATCAGCCATCCAATTCAATAGGGGGAAAGAACATTCATGCTCTTCAATTACAGGAGCCTCTAGCACCATCAGAGGACAACTCGGTGGGTTCTCAATGAAGCCTTGTGCCAAGAAATCTTGTGCTGCTGCGAGTATATTCCAATGACCCATTAGTCCATGTATCGCTGCCAAGGCCATAATCCTTTCGTCAGAACAAACCAACTCATGAGCAACTAAGGGACTCATTAGTCAATTAAAATCCACGTTAGGAGACACCGTCTTGCAGAGACATAAATCAAGTGCCCACTCGAAATCGCAGCTCAGGCAATGAAACACAGGCTGGGCACATGTAAAATAGGAAAATCGAAAAGATAATCCATATGCTGCGCTTAATGTGGCAAGTGGCAGCGTGCCATAGTATTCAAGCATCCTGTTGCGAAACAGTGCAAGGTGGTGCTGCGCGTCGTGAAACACAGGATTGGCAGCCATTCTTAATAAAACAAAATATCACCAGAACGCCTGCAGCCAATGCCAGCAAAACAGGAAATCCACCAAACAAGCTCGAAAAAATAGAATGGAAGAAAGCAGGGATGACTCCAAATATGTTTTTAAATGAAGTTAAAAGACCACTGCTAACTATCTTAAAAAAGTGTGCGAGGCCGGAAGTGGAGGATGCGTTAAAGATTGAATGAATCAGCTCGCTGAAATGCAATGGCAAGTCAGTATTTAACAGTGCCTGCACCTCTGTGCGGGTGTTGGCGACGTGAAGGACAAATGTTTCGCGAGCTGAACTCAGGGCCACTTCTTTCTGAGACAAAAGGGCACTTATTCTACCCATTCCATTGAACTCTGCCGTCAAGGTTGGAATCCGCGGCCAGATGGAAGCGTCAGAGTTCCCATGTGGAGGAGGATACAGAACGTTTTTGCAACAAACTACACGTTCAGTTACTGTAACCACGTAAGCAATACCTCTAATTAACCCACAACAATCTTCATTATTTAAAAGTAAATAACTGCCGTTTGCCAGTAATGTGAAAGTGGGGACGATTGCGGGAACTGGAGTACCTTTCAAAACACAGGCTAAATTTGGCCGCTCTTGGTTGCAAGAACCGTGCAATTGGATGTGTCTACACATTAATGAGTGATCCAGTGTTTCTGTGCACTCTTCACCTTTAAGATACACCCCTTTCCCATCTTTCAGGCATCTGTAAGTAAACGGAAGCAACCAGGCTTCATGTAGAAATGAACTACCAAGTGGTTTGTATCTGCCTATCGCAATATATCGCATACAATTTGTAAATTTAAACAAGGCAAATGGTAACATGATTAACCCGTGGATAAGCCACTTTGCAGCAGTGGCTTCTGCCACCGAAAACGGTAAAGACTCTAATCTTTCAATGTGTAACATAGAAAAAGAGGCATCTCTCATTGAAAGTAAGCGCTGCTTGTCAGTCAAATTAAAAGGGGCAAAGAGGGAGGTGACGTTCATGTAATTCCAAGGCACCTTCACAGACTTAAGTGTCTGAAGGTTCCACGCAAATTGCATAATGGAACGCAATTGATTTTGACCATGGTATAACACAGACACTTCATCTTGCACAATATCAACAACAGAAGACACAATATTACCTAACGTGTAAATGCGGGAAGAAAGCATGTTAATGCTATTATCTACAACTGCAAGCACTTTTTCTAAATTAGCTTGATCAATGGCCCTAAGGCGTGTAGCCGCCTCAATTTGTGATGTTTTCCAGATTTCATTGTAAATCGCATAAATCCATCTTTTTGATCTACCACTAGCCGGGCCTTTAATGAAATCATTTAAATCCACATCATCTGTTAGCTTAGATAAATGCAGTTTGACAGATGCCAAGGTAGAATGTTTTAGCCAATTCTGACATAACTTGCCTACAGAATAAGTGGTGACCGAATGGTCAGTTTCAAAACGGGGATCCGCCCTGATTTGTGTAAAACCATCTGTGCCACATCAGCCAACCTCTTGGGTTCAAACTGGATCTGTTAAAGGATGAATTACCCCAACTGGAATATTCTTCTAAATCAGGTATGGAAGGAGAATTAGCAGCCAGATTCATCATTGAAAAATGGGCTCGCAAAGGGTCAGATTCTGAGAATCTGGCCCTTTGCGAGCGCAATTTTTGCATTTGGGATTCATCATCCCAAATACAAAAATCGCTAAATGCGAAATCGCATATTTGCGAGGAATTGCATTTAAGGAATCTCTATCTGAGATTCCTTAAAAGCAATTCATTAACCATTTATTATTTGCGAACTCGCTATTTCTGGCCGCTATTTACCGCGAAGTCTGACTTCGTGGTAAATAGCGAAAACTTAGAAAAATGCACTTTAGTGCATTTTTCTAAGTGGTATGTTACACACACACATGTCCTTTGGACATGTGTGTGCACAACATCAGGCTAAATTTAAATTTCATGGGTGCTACAGGGTGTCCTTTGGACGCCCCTGGCACCCTTGAAATCCTTTAGGCCCATGGGAATGAATGGGGAGTTATTCCTTATTTGCGATTAGCAATTTGCTAATCGCAAATAAGGAACATGTAGAAATCGCAATTATTTTTGCGATTTCTACATGAATCCCGTTTTGCGAGTCTTTAATAGCGATTCCTTAATAACCGCTATTAAGGACTCGCAAAACGGGACATTGATGAATCTAGGTGTTAATCTTTTAGAAGTAGCCAATCCAAAGCATGTAGTTTGAGAAATGGTAGAATTTAAAAACAACATTTGATTTGGGATGAGACATGCACAGTGCAAAGCCTCAGTGCCTTGTACCTGCCAACTTTTAGAACCCCAAACAGATTTTAGGTCAACAGTTTCCTTAAATAACTCGTAGCCTTCTATAGCTAGCTTGTCTAGAAAGGACTTCGAGTACAATAACTTAGTATCGGTAAGTCTAACCTTGGACATGGACTTCTGTGTCATTTTAAAATAAAAAGATGCGGGATTGGACTGATTAAAGTCAGTAAAATAAGTGTACTTTTTAAAAAAAAAACTCGAACTGCCTTGTAAAGGAGCCGGGCAATGCTCCCACTGTGTATAATTTACAGCACTCCTTCAGGAATTAGTCTTATGCAGATAATGGTTGCCAAAATGTTGGAAGCAAAATAAATCATCATAATTAGCAAATTCCAAGTACAAATCCTCAGCATCAAAGGCAGCATAATATTTCAAATCAGAAAACAATGCCTCTACGGCCTGAATATCCCAATCATCAGAACATATGTTTTGTTTTACCACATTCCCCCATGTTTACTCTGAGCACATTAGGGACATTAACAACCTCATTTGGGCCATGGATTTGAAATTTAACAGCATCCCATACAATCCCATCAAGGACAGACCAAGCAGTGATATTAACAAAGGTCAAATCTCTCTTCAGTCTGTGTGCCGAATGTGATGAGGAAAGGGGCGCGAAAGTACCATTTAGATGTTGAATGCATGTTCTCTCTTCGACATAGTGTCCATCGACAGTTCGAAAAAAAGAAAACACAAAACCAACGGACATAAAAAGGTAAATTGAAAAAAGTATCAGCCAAATATATGTCCATGGGGGTTTTAAAAAATGTTTTTTAAATAAACTGGTATAAACTGCAAAACGTGAGGGCTTTTTCGAGTTATTGGAAACAGTGTCAAAAGAAAATCTGGATTCTGTGGCCAAACGTGTTAGCAGATCAGGCATAGATAAGTCAGTAGGGTAAGTGTAATCAATTTCATCAATGTCAGTACCAGGCAAAGTACTTAATAAAGGACTGGAAATTGTAGGCATCTCGATGGCCACCTCTGGCTCAGGATTAGAAGCAGTGGCCAAAACAGAATTTCTCACAATCGAAGGACAGGAGACTGCCGGTGTCATACTAAGAAGAATTGGCCACTCTGTGTATTTTGACATTGTCAATTGAGATAAACCTGTTTTCCTTACAACCTGGAAGTGGTGGTAAAATGACTGGAGCTCGATAGGAAGGACCAAATTATTTCTTGTTATCGATCTTCTCTCGAACCAGTTCTCCAACTTGGGGTAGCCAGGCAACTTCCGGGATCAGCAACGCATTATCCGATGTGGAGGGCAAATTTTCCTTTGCAAGACTGTCTCTGGTCTTTTGTAGATCCTGTAAAACATTGCAATGTTCATCTACGCCAAAGGCTGTGGCTTGGGCCACGCAGTCTAGACCGTCAAGGTCCGGGACAAACATCTTGATACCAAAGAGCATTTCGTATGGGGTCCGCCCACCCAGAGACCTTCTAGGGAGATTATTAAGAGCACGCTGCACGCCATTGAGATGGGCCAGCCAGTTTCTGCCAGTGCCTATAACTGGAGCTGTCAATGATTGCTTTAAGTCACGGTTCATTCGTTCCACAACACTGTTACCCCCAGGTCTGTATGGAGACGAAACCTGACTTGGACCCCCATCGAAATCATGGCATCCTTATACGCCTTAGAGGGGAAAGAAGGACCCTGATCCGAATGGAAGGTACCACAGGCAAAAATCCCTACAAAGACGCTCAAATCTCTTATGACAGTCCGTGAATCAGCTCTACGGTGGGGCCAGACCCAGACAAAGCGTGTGCATGAATCAACTGCGACTAAGATATACTTATATTCAGTATCAGAAGAAAAAGGACTGCAGTGATCTAAATAAACGCATCCTAGTGGTTTATTAGATATGTACAACTGTGTCTGTGGCAGACGCGCAGCAGTCGAAGGCTTAATCTGCTGGCAAATGTCACATTGAAGGACATAATCGCGCATCTGTTTGTACAGTCCCCGCCACCAGAAACGCTGTTGTAATTGAGATACAGTGGCTGAGACAGACGCCACACCTTCATGCGCCGCTGTAATCAATGTAGCCCTGCGGTCCGAGTTGGGAATCAACCGCTCCCCAACTTCAGGAATTTTCACATAAGGAACCTTATCGGGACTTAAGTGGTATGTATACTTCGAAGGGAACCCCGTAGGATGTTTACCTCCCTTCTCAGTGGCAGCAACAGCCGCCAAGATATCATCATCAATCTTACTTTTGGACCGTGTAACCGCTGCAACTAAATATGTAGATACCGCTGATTTCGCTGCCTCATCAGCAAGCGAGTTACCAACAGCGTGAACTCCAACACGCTGATGACCGAGAGTATGAATCACAAACACAAGTGGCAACTGCTCTTTAAGCTCAGCCACTCGAACCCAGATCATTTTATGTTTTATTGTGCTACCTTTGGAATCACGAAAGTCATTTTGAATCCAAAAGAACAAATTTTCATTGTAAGACTAGACCCAGTAATAGGAGTCACTCACAATAAGAGTCGTCACACTAGGATCTGGGTACTCCAATGCAAGCATCAGAGCCCGAAGCTCTGCCAATTGTGCGGTGCAGTCCCCTAGAGTCTGCGTGTGCACGTGGACTTGAACTCATCGTTCATCATGGCACCGACCACAATGGCTCATGCGGAAACGTAGGCATGTTTAGAGCCATGCGCAACCTGCGCCGAACCATCAGTGTAAATGATGCAATGGAAATCCTCCAAAGGTCACATAGCTAGAGGAGCTGGATGAACAAATTCATACTGTAAGTACTCCTGCGAACGCAATGAGGCGTCAAATATAAACGTGACATCCGGGGACGTCAAGGAAGCAGTCCATTGTATCCACCGAGGGTGCAAAGCTTTTGAATTAGGTACACTGGCTTTCGTAACTGCCTCCAAGGCAGGACACGGGGTAACAACCAACATGCGTTTCCCTGTGACAGAGCACGTTCCTTAAGAATCGCCGTCTGTACAGCCGTCAAAACTTTCTCCACAGTTGAAAAAGGCATTTCAGCCGAAGTGTACAAGTGTAACTTGTAAGCAATAGGTACTGTGTCTCCTTCATTAAAAGTCAGGTATGTGAAAGCCACCGTCCCAGGGATGATTCTTATCACCAGGTTGGTGTGGTTGTCACGAGTCAGCAAAAACTTTGAAGCGAGCAGATCAGCCTGCAAGGATTGCAGAATAGCTGAGTGCTCCGGCAGCCAGCATGATTTCGAAAAAGTTCGTTGTATCAAAGCATAGAAAGGCTTGATACGCTGGGCATATTCCGGATTGTATGTTCTCCCGAAATTCAAAAAACCCAGCAAAGACTGTAATTTTTTCAGAGTTGTAGGAGCGCGCAGTTGTGCACATTTCTCCAGGAAGTGAGGAGCCAATCCTCTACCTTCTTTGTTGAGCTCGTAGCCCAGGAACAGCACTGTATATTCTGCAATGTGCAATTTTACAAAATTGAATTTGTAACCCATGTCTGCGAAGCTACAAATCAAGCGATCAACCCTACACAGATGCTCCCATAGTTTGTCGTCTGTGAGATAAATGTCATCCACATACGAGCAAGCATCAGGGTTGACTCTCTCTAGGAGAGAGACTATGCGGGCAGTAAAAATCCCAGGACTATTCTTATAGCCCATAGGTAAACGCCAAAATTGTTTTTGGACACCGCCACAAGTAAAGGAGGTCCATTGGGAACTTAGACCATCCAAGTGGTGGGCATAAAAACCGTTGGATATGTCAAGCGTGTTCTTAAAACGCTTACGCACTAGACTATCCACCAAGGCAGAGCCGTGAGTATTCTGTACGGCACAGGTACGGCAATGCGAGTTTAAATGCCGGTAATCCAATACCAAACGATAAGAACCATCCGGCTTGGTCACAGTAAACAGAGGGTTATTCATCGGTGACACACATGTTTCAATCACTCCTTGATATTCCAATTGTTCAAGGATTTCCGCAACTGAAGCCTTAGCTTCACGTTTAATGGGATTTTGAGGTGAGGCTGTGGCTGAGACCGCAAAGGAATCTCGTGGTGTGGGGAAAATGTATCCCAACCACAGTGTGTGCGGTACAGAGCCGGCGCTAGAGCCTTAGCCCACTCTTCTGCAAAATTCAGCGCATGCTCTTTCGAGACTGTGTGCGCGAAACTAGGGAGGATTACCTCCTCCCCTCGCGGAGCTGCGAGCACAAAAGGTGGGGGCCAGTCAGCCTCCGATAACAAAATGTCGTACGTAGACGAAAGATTTTCCCAAAATATCCCTTTTATGGTACGCTGTATGTGACCTTTGATTAACAGGACAATTTCATAAAGTCTGTCAGGGGGAGCAACTCTAGTGTCAGCTGTTTCAACTACAACATAACGGTCAGTCGCTGTCACCTTCAGTAGTGGACGCAGGGCCTCTCGCACTATGGTAATCTCCGCCGCGCTGTCCAGCAAGGTCAGAGCCCATGTCAGATTCCAAGCAGCGTTCTCACTATCTGTGGCATATTTCGCTGTTAAAGCGGCGACCTTCTTCTTTTGAAACTGGGGTCTCTTAGGCGTAGAGCCGTCCTGCTTCCCTACACTATCTTTTGGGCAGGGCTGGTCGCGTCCTTGCTGGCCACCCCGACCCCTGCCGCCTCCTCCACCACCGGTCGCCGAGGCCGATGAATTCTGAAAAGAATGAGGAGAGCGTAAATCAGAAACCTGAAAACGATCAGGTGATTTAATCTTCGCGCGATCGCGCAAGTCATAAATACGTTCTGGGGGCGCAGGCAATGGAGACACAGGACGAGACTCCTGTTTCTGTTGCTGTTGCTTTCCCTGTTTTTGTTTTTTATGCCAATTTTGTTTCTTGGACTTGGGCTGAATGTCCGTGTCAGACTTCTGCCCTTGGGGTTGTGTTTTCTCTTTAGTAGAAAAATGCTTGAGACCCCTACTATTGCGACCCACGGTTTTATAAGCCGCCACAATAATCCTCACTAACTGACGGGGTTTTTCAGCATCGGGGAGCGCCTGCAAAGCATTGGCCACCTGAAAGTTCACTGCATCTCCCTTGACATTAGCAAGAATGAGATCGCAAACCACATCAAAGGTGCCCAATTCAATCGCAGCCTCAGGTCCGTGCTCGTCTTGAACACGCTTAAGGACCGCAGGCAGGACAGTCATAGACGGAGTGCCGTAGCACCTCGCATAGACCGGCGCAAATGTTCTACCCCAGGTCTCACAGTCACCGATTTCAGGGGCCAAGTCTTTGTCAGAATCCTGTGTTTTTCACCAGGAGTCGTGTTAGGAAATACTGCTTCCAGCTGGTCAAATTTAAAGGCAAGCCAGAAAGGAAATTCATCCTTATCTTGGGGACGCTTGTCCATTACAGCATTGACCATCACGGGACTGAGCTTCATACCACCCTGTCCCGCAGGAAGCGCCGCACCTCCCGGGACCCCACCTGGAAGATTATGGGTTATGTAGTCTACGAAATTCAACTACGGTACAATTGCCGTGTTGAGGATGAGGAGTAAATCCAGCCAAAACAGGCCAATTTGCGCCTGGAATGGAAAAAAGAACCTAACCTCAGAGCAGTCAAAGAATGGGGGAGGGCGCCACCAAACCAAACGCGATGCTGCCAAGTATCAATAGGTACTTCCTGTGCCCGGTACGGTGTGTACTCATTCGGCACAGGGGTGGGAGTGTATGTGTGGAACACACCTGAATTTCCGTTCACCGCCGGGAGCGTCACCCACGAATACAAGATTTCGTAAGGGTAAGCTATCTCCGCACTCACCACCATTATCACGGCCATGCCATCCACAGGGACAATATAATTCTGCAAATGATTGCGCACCGCAATGCGACTATGTTGCGGAATGTCCACGGCAGCGGCCATAACACAGAAGAAAAAAAAGACAAAGGAAACTTTGTAGCACAACTGGGTATGTAATTCAAGGAAACCGTTTAGAAAGATTCAAGCTTGAAAGACCTATTTCATAAATAGGTAGGTTTTTTCCGACACCACTGTTTTCCGGAAACGACAGTGAAGGGGTTAAGGATTGAATGATGTACTACTCAAGTGCCATGAAATAAGACCACCAACGTATGGGCGCCATGTAACAGGGATTCCGTTCTCCTACAGAACTGTGCATAGAGACTTGGAACCTCAGTGAATTAGGGTGTGCCAAAACTCACCTTAGTACCCAAAATCCCCTTACCGAGCTACCTACAGTGTCTCATTGGTCATTACACACTCCCAATGTTTAGACAAACCAGAACATGAACTTAGAATACCTCAGGTCACGTGGAATACATGAGCACGCTTTCGTTATACAATCATTTCAAACCAGAACGTGGAGTAAATGAGGACGCGTGCATATTTGAAATATTTATTTACTAATGCAGTGTTCTCAAACGCAGTATCTTAGATAATACAAGCAAACATATTATAAGAAGCAAAGTTATCAGCATAGTTACTAGTCCATAGAATACAAAAGGTGACAAAATACTAAATATGTTGAAATGAATAGGGGTTAACAACACCTAATTCTCACCCTCCCTAACTAGCATAATATATTATATCTAAGAAGGTCTCATTGGGTTTTAGCAGGGTGGCCCCATACCTCAAGATCTTAGTGTGAAGGGATCACATCATCTTCCACCAGCTCTCTGCATGCGAAGCACCATCAAGTGTAACGTGTGCCCTGTGTGTAGCAATATAAAACGTGCCTAAAGCAAGAATTTTTATATGCAAGGAGATAGGTCCTAAGGAGTAAGGACAGCCGGACCCTTTATAAATTTTTAGACAAAAAATTGCTGACCCTACCAGAATTATACTGACTCCGTATTTAGAGTAACAAATCAGCTTTAGTTAAAGATTTGTTTGGTATTATTTATTTATACCTTTTGCTTCATTTGTTTTCAAGTTAGAAAATAGTTTAGACAAAAAGACATACCTTATATATACAATTATTCAGAATGAGAAGAAGGTGAAAAAGAAGAACAAACTTCAAATAACTGTACTAAATCACAAAAACATTTACAAAAATTACATAAATCCACAGCTATATACAATTGCACAACACGTTGTGTACCAACACAAATACTCATTTACATTTGGTTTTAAATTCCAAACATTAAGAAAAATCAAGGAGAAATAAGATGGAGAAAAAGATAAATCAATATCATGCACAGTGTGGGTAAGGCTGAAATGCTCAATCAAAAAACTTTCAGTCATTCAGGGAATAAATTGATCCCAGGTCTTTAAGCGGTGCTTATCTCCATTAGGCCGACGCGTTTCGAACTCGCTAATTTAATTTGCGTGTTCTCATCAGGGCTTTTTGAATTTTCCTGCAGGTTTGTGTGCAAACAAAAAATAAAAAACACAAAATTTTGAATCATCTCCTCTAGGAATAGTAAAAAGCCTCATTTTATCGCTCCAATTGTGCATTAAGAGCAAAGGGTTTACCTTACTGGTGTAGTCGCAGTTAACTGGGGTTCAAACGATTTTATTGACGTTACCGCCGTGTTTCTGGAAGAGGAAAAACCTCATAAATACAATGTTCCATTAAAGCCGGGTGTCTGATGCCAAAATAAAGTGCAGCCCTACCTTAAATCACATCTACGGGTTCCTTTCTAAAAGTCCACGTTTGATCAGCATTCAGAAAGGTTTGATCTGAAATTCCCAAATGCCCAGGGTTCCCGTTGTGAACCTGAAAGAATCGATGCAGGAGAGCTCAGACTTCTCCTTATTTTGTGATGTGAAAGCGAAACAATAATGCCATACTTAAAAAGCCGGTAATGTGTACCTCTAACTCCGGGGCTTCGTGGAGTAAATCCTCACGGCTTCAGGCGGATTCAGGCTGGGAAACCGCGGTACAGATTAAAGCGGTCCCAGTGCTGAAACATAGACGGGCGCTCAATTAGTTGCTGTTTGCCATCAGTAATTCAATAGAAATTCGGCACAACCGGGAGAGGGGTCACTTACCAGTTCTCTTCTGTTTTAGGCTATAATTGCAACTCCTAGCGACCTCGCATCAAAGCGCCATGTTTGAAAGAGGAGGCGGCGATATCTTATCAGTTCACATGACATAAGGGAATTGTGGGATATGTAGTCCCCTGAGGCACATATATTTGTGGGGCTTAGTGTAAATGCCGTGTTGGCTCTGGATCCTATTTTTTGGCGATTCTTACAGCCGTGATATCTCAGACATGGAATTTAACCCAGTCTGGAAACTATTGAATCTCAGTATCAGGTAGGCTTCTTTTTTCAGAAGGGCATCATCAACATCTTGTACTCGTTTGTTAAATCCAATTGTGTACAAAACAGTCCATCTAAAGTCCATTTCTGAATGGCCTTGTTCAATAAAATGTTGGACCATCGGAGCAGATACAACTTTATTTTTGATGCGTGATCTGTGTTGTGTTACGCGGGCATTAATTTGCTGGTTCGTTTTGCCTATATACAGTTTATTGCAACTGCACGTGATTGCATAAACCACATTTTTGGTTCTGCAGTTGCTGAAATTGTCATTCTTCCATCTTATATTCCTGTGTACAAATTCATTCCCCTCAATTGTTGAGTCACAGGACACGCAGTTACCACATCTGTGGTGGCCCGTAATCTGTTTTAGACCCCATGCTGATAGTAAGTCATGTTTAGGTTTCTCTATCTGTATATCAGCACGGACAATTTGTTGGCCTATGCTTCTGTTTTTTTTAAAAGCAAATATAGGTTTGGGGAATGGGCATTCAAGCTCTTCCAGCAAATGCCAATTTTTTAGAATGGTTTGCCGTATCTGATGGGCATTGGGGCCAAATGTTGTTACACAAACCAACTGGTCTAGTTCCTGTTTGATTTTCCGCTCGAAAAGGCACTCACGTGGAGTGTAGCGCGCCCTTTTACAGGCGTGCTTCAACAATTTCTTGGGGTATCCTCTAGTGATCATTTCCTCACAAAAATTTTTTGAATGCAAATCATAATCTTTCATATCTGAGCAGTTCCGCCTAATGCGGAGTAGCTGCCCGTACGGTAGATTAGTTCTCAAATTTCTCGGATGTGCACTCCGATGGTGTAGAATGGTATTTCTGTCCGTCTCTTTTCTAAAAAGGGACGACTTCAGGCATCCGTCACTACATCTAATTTCGACATCTAAAAATGTCATTTTTACATTACTCTGCTCAAGTGAAAATTTGATGTCCTGGTGCTTATTATTCAGCCACTGATGGAATTCTATCAATTCGTTGTGGCTCCCCTGCCACAGGAGCCACACGTCATCAATATATCTGAGCCACTGTTTTATGTGCTTCTTGTAGGGATTGTTGTTCTCAACAAACTTGTTCTCATATTCTGCCATAAACAGTATGGCCATCTCCGGCGCATAGGGACAACCCATGGCTGTCCCCTTGGTTTGTAAGAAGAACTCGTCATTGAAACGGAAATAATTTTTCTTGAGTGTCAGTTCGGCGAGTTCTAGAATGAAGGACGTAGGGACCCTGTGGGGTCTTATTCTTTTGTCTAAATATAGTTCCATAACCTCAAGGGCTTCACTTTGTGGGATTTGCGTATATAATGAGGTCACGTCCATCGTGACCATAATCTCGGTGGAAGGATTGAACTCCATATTTTCAATTTTGACCAAAAAGTCAGTTGTGTCTTGTAAATAAGACTTTACGGTATTCACAAATGGCTTCAGAAAGTAGTCAACATACTTGGAGAGAGGCTCCAAGCACGAGTCACATCCCAAAACAATCGGTCTTCCAGGAGGCTCCGCACTGTTTTTGTGTATCTTGGGGAGCAGATACAGCAGGGGTATGCGGGGGAATTTCTTCACAAGGAAGTCCCTTTTCTTTCACACCTACATACCCACTGGCGCACCCCTTTTGTATCAAATCAGCTATTTTTGCTTGGATTTCTTTTGCTGGGTCCACAGTTAATTTTCTAATACAACTTGCTCAAAGGCCTTCTTCCATAATCAGCCACCAATAAACAATCATGAAACAACTGGGCTTAGGAACAAGTCCACATTCGTACCTCATCAGAACATCCCGAAACAAATTCATGCCTTTGAGCAAGTTGTATTATCCTCAGTAAATAAGCTTGAAAAAAAGAACATGTATGTCAAGCCAAATTTAAGTAGAGGCCAGCTGGCAGCATTAAAAGGTCTCAGTGAGGATCGCTCAATTATAGTTAAACCTGCCGATAAGGGCGGAGCCACTGTTTTGTGGCCCAGGGATAAATATCTGAAAGAAGGGGAATCCCAGGTAAACAACCAGACCTGGTACAGAAAATTAACTGTGGACCCAACAAAAGAAATCCAAGCAAAAATAGCTGATTTGATACAAAAGGGGTGCGACAGTGGGTATGTAGGTGTGAAAGAAAGGGACTTCCTTGTGAAGAAATTCCCCCGCATACCCCTGTTGTATCTGCTCCCCAAGATACACAAAAACAGTGCGGAGCCTCCTGGAAGACCGATTGTTTCGGGATGTGACTCGTGCTTGGAGCCTCTCTCCAAGTATGTTGACTACTTTCTGAAGCCATTTGTGAATACCGTAAAGTCTTATTTACAAGACACAACTGACTTTTTGGTCAAAATTGAAAATATGGAGTTCAATCCTTCCACCGAGATTATGGTCACGATGGACGTGACCTCATTATATACGCAAATCCCACAAAGTGAAGCCCTTGAGGTTATGGAACTATATTTAGACAAAAGAATAAGACCCCACAGGGTCCCTACGTCCTTCATTCTAGAACTCGCCGAACTGACACTCAAGAAAAATTATTTCCGTTTCAATGACGAGTTCTTCTTACAAACCAAGGGGACAGCCATGGGTTGTCCCTATGCGCCGGAGATGGCCATACTGTTTATGGCAGAATATGAGAACAAGTTTGTTGAGAACAACAATCCCTACAAGAAGCACATAAAACAGTGGCTCAGATATATTGATGACGTGTGGCTCCTGTGGCAGGGGAGCCACACCGAATTGATAGAATTCCATCAGTGGCTGAATAATAAGCACCAGGACATCAAATTTTCACTTGAGCAGAGTAATGTAAAAATGACATTTTTAGATGTCGAAATTAGATGTAGTGACGGATGCCTGAAGTCGTCCCTTTTTAGAAAAGAGACGGACAGAAATACCATTCTACACCATCGGAGTGCACATCCGAGAAATTTGAGAACTAATCTACCGTACGGGCAGCTACTCCGCATTAGGCGGAACTGCTCAGATATGAAAGATTATGATTTGCATTCAAAAAATTTTTGTGAGGAAATGATCACTAGAGGATACCCCAAGAAATTGTTGAAGCACGCCTGTAAAAGGGCGCGCTACACTCCACGTGAGTGCCTTTTCGAGCGGAAAATCAAACAGGAACTAGACCAGTTGGTTTGTGTAACAACATTTGGCCCCAATGCCCATCAGATACGGCAAACCATTCTAAAAAATTGGCATTTGCTGGAAGAGCTTGAATGCCCATTCCCCAAACCTATATTTGCTTTTAAAAAAAACAGAAGCATAGGCCAACAAATTGTCCGTGCTGATATACAGATAGAGAAACCTAAACATGACTTACTATCAGCATGGGGTCTAAAACAGATTACGGGCCACCACAGATGTGGTAACTGCGTGTCCTGTGACTCAACAATTGAGGGGAATGAATTTGTACACAGGAATATAAGATGGAAGAATGACAATTTCAGCAACTGCAGAACCAAAAATGTGGTTTATGCAATCACGTGCAGTTGCAATAAACTGTATATAGGCAAAACGAACCAGCAAATTAATGCCCGCGTAACACAACACAGATCACGCATCAAAAATAAAGTTGTATCTGCTCCGATGGTCCAACATTTTATTGAACAAGGCCATTCAGAAATGGACTTTAGATGGACTGTTTTGTACACAATTGGATTTAACAAACGAGTACAAGATGTTGATGATGCCCTTCTGAAAAAAGAAGCCTACCTGATAATGAGATTCAATAGTTTCCAGACTGGGTTAAATTCCATGTCTGAGATATCACGGCTGTAAGAATCGCCAAAAAATAGGATCCAGAGCCAACACGGCATTTACACTAAGCCCCACAAATATATGTGCCTCAGGGGACTACATATCCCACAATTCCCTTATGTCATGTGAACTGATAAGATATCGCCGCCTCCTCTTTCAAACATGGTGCTTTGATGCGAGGTCGCTAGGAGTTGCAATTATAGCCTAAAACAGAAGAGAACTGGTAAGTGACCCCTCTCCCGGTTGTGCCGAATTTCTATTGAATTACTGATGGCAAACAGCAACTAATTGAGCGCCCGTCTATGTTTCAGCACTGGGACCGCTTTAATCTGTACCGCGGTTTCCCAGCCTGAATCCGCCTGAAGCCGTGAGGATTTACTCCACGAAGCCCCGGAGTTAGAGGTACACATTACCGGCTTTTTAAGTATGGCATTATTGTTTCGCTTTCACATCACAAAATAAGGAGAAGTCTGAGCTCTCCTGCATCGATTCTTTCAGGTTCACAACGGGAACCCTGGGCATTTGGGAATTTCAGATCAAACCTTTCTGAATGCTGATCAAACGTGGACTTTTAGAAAGGAACCCGTAGATGTGATTTAAGGTAGGGGTGCACTTTATTTTGGCATCAGACACCCGGCTTTAATGGAACATTGTATTTATGAGGTTTTTCCTCTTCCAGAAACACGGCGGTAACGTCAATAAAATCGTTTGAACCCCAGTTAACTGCGACTACACCAGTAAGGTAAATCCTTTGCTCTTAATGCACAATTGGAGCGATAAAATGAGGCTTTTTACTATTCCTAGAGGAGATGATTCAAAATTTTGTGTTTTTTATTTTTTGTTTGCACACAAACCTGCAGGAAAATTCAAAAAGCCCTGATGAGAACACGCAAATTAAATTAGCGAGTTCGAAACGCGTCGGCCTAATGGAGATAAGCACCGCTTAAAGACCTGGGATCAATTTATTCCCTGAATGACTGAAAGTTTTTTGATTGAGCATTTCAGCCTTACCCACACTGTGCATGATATTGATTTATCTTTTTCTCCATCTTATTTCTCCTTGATTTTTCTTAATGTTTGGAATTTAAAACCAAATGTAAATGAGTATTTGTGTTGGTACACAACGTGTTGTGCAATTGTATATAGCTGTGGATTTATGTAATTTTTGTAAATGTTTTTGTGATTTAGTACAGTTATTTGAAGTTTGTTCTTCTTTTTCACCTTCTTCTCATTTTGAATAATTGTATATATAAGGTATGTCTTTTTGTCTAAACTATTTTCTAACTTGAAAACAAATGAAGCAAAAGGTATAAATAAATAATACCAAACAAATCTTTAACTAAAGCTGATTTGTTACTCTAAATACGGAGTCAGTATAATTCTGGTAGGGTCAGCAATTTTTTGTCTAAAGCAAGAATTTGGCTGAGGCTTGCATGTATGTTATGTCTAGGAAGGTGCGAAGATCAGACCTCACAACAACACTGTGTCGAGTTATCCTTGAAGGCTTCAGCACTCACTGTACAGACACAGTTTACCAAGCAAAGCTGATATCAGAGCAATAACATATTATTCTTGAGTAAATCACACCGCTCTACTGGGCTGAAAGCTAAAACAACAATTATGTGTCATGTGCAGAAGCAGCAAAGGTAAAATGGCGTTTAAAGCATTTAATAAGCTCATGCTAACTTAACACAGTATATAGGTAATGCGTATCAATATGACAGTATCAGACCCTCTCCCAAATGTGCTTTGTATATCAAAGCTACTCTACTTCTCCTGTTTGGAATTACCCTATCCCCCACTCCAGGGATTCGAGCAAACGGAACAGAGTTTGCATCAATTATATATGAGTGGAAACTTATTAGATAACGCTGCACCGCTGCCTTTGCTTTTAGTATTGACAGCTACCATTATTTTGCCGTCTATTTTCGTTTTCAAACGAGTGATTGCAGCTAAGGAAGCCATTTTCACAGCTGCCTTTGCGGCTTCATCAGCCAATGAATTCCCTGCAACGTGAACGCCATCATGTTGATGACTCAGCGTATGTATCACGTGAGTGTTTTGTAGTCCTTGTCGTAACTGAACTACTTGTTCCCAAAGCAGCTTATGCTTGATTGAACCACCTTTTGCATCTTTGTAACCGTTTTGAATCCAGTTTTGCAAGTATTCATTGTAAGATTGAACACAATAATATGAATCGCACACTATGAGTGTGGCGAATTCACGGTCCATATTCTCAAGCGCCATCTTGAATGCTTGTAGTTCAGCTTGCTGAGCTGTACAATCTCCTAGAGATTGTGTTTTAGTCACCATTGGTCGGAATTTGCCATCACGCCAACCACCTTTAACGATCGCGCACGCCGCACTATAGGCTTGTTTACCACCGTAGCGGGTTGAGCTGATCCGTCAGTATAAATTACACATTCATACTGGTCAAGAGGCAGAATTTCAGTAGGCAGAGGACATTCATGTTCGTATTGTAGAAATGCTTGTGTTTTCAAATATGAGTCAAAAACGTATTCAACGTCTGTGGCAGCAAGAGAATTAACCCATTGTATCCATCTCGGATGTAAAGCTTTTGCATTTGGAATGCTCGCTTTTGTCACTGCCTCTAAGGCACGTAAGGTATAACGACCATAATGCGTTTACCCTGTGCAAGGGCTCTCTCTTTTGCTACTGCAGTTTGAACCGCTGTCAGAATTTTTCTTTTGAAGTGAATTTCATTTCAGCTTGTGTGTACAAGTGTGATTTGTAAGCAATTGGTATTTTTTCACCTTCGTTAAAAGTTAAGTACGTGAATCCGCATTGTCCTGGAATGATTCGGATTACTAAGTTGCTTACGTTTACGTGTGTTTGCAAATGTTTAGTTGCTAACATGTCTGTTTGTAATTAATGCAACATTTCTGTGAGTTTTTGAGTCCAATTAACTGTTTTGAGATCAGGTTTGATTAATTTGTAGAGAGGTTTAACCATTTCTGCGTAATTTAGAATGTATGTTCTTCCGAAATTCAGGAAACCTAGAATCAACTACGTTTTTCAGCGTTTTTGGAGGTTGGAGCGGCGCACGATTCTCTGGAAAGTTTGCTGCCTGGCTTTTGCCTTCACTTGAAAGTTCATATCCTATAAAGAGGACGTTTAAATGGGCAATTCTAGATTTATTTAAATAGAATTTGTACCCTTCAGAGGCAAACCCCAATATAATTGGATTCACCCTATTCAAGTGCCTATCCAAGTCATCATCTGTTAGATAGATGTAGTAACTCTGTTACCCTTGCTGAGAATAACCCAGGACTATTTTTGAATCCCTGTGGGAGACGACAGAAGTGACGCTGTGGCCCCATAATTGAGAAAGCGGTCAAATACCTACTTTCTGGTGCAATGTTTTGACAGAAGAACCTGTTAGAAATATCTAATGTGATTTTATTTTTTTACACACATTGTTATTTATTAATGCTGCACTGTGTGCATTTTGTACTGCAAAAGTTTTGCAACAAGAGTTTAAATGTCTGTCATCCAAAACTAGACGATATGTATTGTCTGGTTTGGAGACAGGAAACAAAGGATTGTTCATTGACAAGGTCCATGTTTCAATCACCCCTTGGTATTCAAGTTGATCTAAATCTCACTGGCCTGGTTTTTAGCTTCTTGCTTAACTGGGTACTGCCTTTGCGCAGTTGGTTGATTTTGTAGTTGGATTTTATGGTGAGGCAAGTCCTCATCCCATCCTACATGATTTTTATATAATGCAGGAGCCTGGGCTACTGCCCATTTCCTGGCATAGGTATATTTTACATGAATTAAAATGTGATTAGAGAATGCTGGCATAATGATGTCTTTTTAATACAGCGGGTAGTAAACAACTGTTACTCCCTGACCTGATGCACAGCTGGAACTCGTTAAACTACTATTCTTAATATAAATCACAGTTTTACATAATTTTGTTCTCAAAATTTCTCAGGTTTTATTCACCTTTAGATTTTTACGATACAAACATTATTTTGTCATGTTTTATCGATTCATTGATTTAAATCACACTGCAATATTTTTCATGTGTTTTACAGTTGATCTTTGGTGTGAAGCTAGTCACACATTAACACAACCCATAATAGTTATAGTCGACGATTGAGGTATGATTGGCCCGATGCATTTCGCGAGAGCTTTTCAGCAGATCGAGTAACTGAACGAGGAGTGTGAAAGTGAAATCGGTAAGCGAGTTTATAGTCAGAACCCCCAGCTCGTTTCAGCTTCTTAAGTTATCGTATTTGGCACAATTTCAACTGAGATTGCATCTCATGTTACCCCTCCAGGTAGAAAAGGGAACGGAAGCGGCCAACTTGGAGCGCGCGTTTTCTGTCCATTAAGATATCTGCAGACCACGTAACTTAAAGCGGTAAGGTTTGAACCGCCATACATTTAACTTTTGCAATGCCTTTAAAAGATCAAGTCATAAGCGCAGTGTCAAATTAAGTTTACCACTGTCTCTCACAGTTTTCCATCATATTCCGACTACAAAGTGAAGCATAACCTCCAAGTATTCAAGAGTCCACGATAAGGTAACAACTAAATAGCACATGTAGACCCACCATGCTTAACACTGAGCCCCTTTGTTGACTTAGCATACTTGGAATTTTTTGACTTAGAATTTTTTGACTTAGAATTGTAAAGAGACTCTCCCCAAAATTTGAATCACATTGTTTGTGTCAATGACTACAATGAGCTTTATTTATAAAAGTGAAGAGGTTTCTCTTTAAATTTCGATGCAGAGTGTCTCTGCGAATGTATGAAATGACCTGATTTTCTATATATAATTGACATACCTATTGAGCCTTGGTGATTCATTCGAAACTTTATAGTGGCCCTAGAATACTCAAATCGCTGTACAAATGTAAAGATTCCAACCCTTAAATGACACATATATATTTCAATTTACAGGAAGGCCCCCGAAGAAGGGACAGGGTCCCAAAATGCATTGGGCCAATCATACCTCAATCGTCGACTATAACTATTATGGGTTGTGTTAATGTGTGACTAGCTTCACACCAAAGATCAACTGTAAAACACATGAAAAATATTGCAGTGTGATTTAAATCAATGAATTGATAAAACATGACAAAATAATGTTTGTATCGTAAAAATCTAAAGGTGAATACAACCTGAGAAATGTTGAGAACAAAATTATGTAAGACTGTGATTTATATTAAGAATAGTAGTTTAACGAGTTCCAGCTGTGCATCAGGTCAGTGAGTAACAGTTGTTTACTACCCGCTTTATTAAAATTTCATGCACATAGGGGACAGGCAGCCCCATGACACCTGAAAGCACGCTACTGATAGAATAAAATTTCAACTATCACCACCAAGATAAATATTAGAAACATCAAGGTGTGCCACGCGCCTATCTTATTCCTAAATAATGATGTCTTTGCCATGTGGGCACTCCCTGGCAAATTCTGGTGGCCAGTCTTGTTCAGCTAGAAGAATGTCATAACCCTTAGAAAGTCGCTCCCAAAAGAGTGCTCTCACTTTTCTTGGTATGTCCCCCTCCATCCGGAGTGTTATTTCATATACCTTATGTGGACAACTAACCCTGGTATCTGCAGTTTAAACTTGAATGAATTAATTCAAGTCCACTGTCTCCAGATGATCCTTCAAGTTCTTGCGAGCTATGGTGAGATCTGGGCTGTCCAACATTGTCTGAGCCCATTTCCCGTTCTTGAGTTGTGTCCTCAAGATCCTTGGCATGTCTGATTTTTAGACCTGCTACTTTCTTTTTGGTGAATTGAGGTTTCTTGTTCTTCTGAATGTGTTGATCGTCTTTGGAATTCACGCGTTCTTCCTTGTTTTCTGACTGTCCTCTTCTTTCCGATTTCTGTGACGAAGTCTGAAAGGTACAAGAGGAGCGTGTATCAGTGTCTTGATATCTATCAGGTTTTCTCAAATTATCCCTATTCCTGAGGTTATACTTCCTATCGGAGGGATCCTTTTGAGGAGACCTACCTCAGGATTGAGAACGCTTCTCTTTAGAAGTGTGTTTAGTGTTTTCCCATTTCTTTTTAGAAGGAGTAGGAGTGTTTTTAGTAAAGACCTTTTCAGGACTTTCAGACAGTTGGGGTTTAACTGTATAATTCTACTAATCTTTGTATCATCATCATCAAACAAGCTTTATTCGACAATTGTCATAAAAGCATAGAATACATATAAAATTCATCAATAGAAGGAAAATAAATAATATTAAAATTACAAGATCATAAAATTCTTTGATAATAATACACCATGATTTAAAAGGTACTGAAACACATATTTCGAAGCCGGTAACTTTTAACACCTTGAAAGGGAAATTATCCTGCCATCAGTTTACTTCTAATTGCCAACGCCCGTCCTAGATATTTGGCCACAGCTACATACACAGGGGGGTTGGTACAAGTGCGGATTATTCTAACAGCCACCGTCCCGCTCCTAGTGCCCAGTAGTCTGCACATTGGACGTAACCCGGTCCGTCGGGGTGCTGCATACACAGGACATTCAAACAATAGGTGGTTAATAGTTTCCGTAGGGGCAGGACAGCCCGGGCAGGCAACCTTGCCCCCACTAGTCCATCTGTTAGTAAACGCTCTGACTGGTAAGCTTCCCATTCTCAATTGAAAATAGAGCTTACGGTCTAGGGGTTTTGTAATACCATCCCAAAAGGCTTCAAAGTTGACCCCATCTTTGAAGTCCCAAAAAATACCAGTCAGGGAAAGAGGAGCAGTATTCCTAAAAGCTTTAGAGGCCACAGCCTTCCAATACAAGCCCTTTAAGGCTTTTTAGAAGGAAACCTAGCATTTACGGGTTCTTCCCACAATCCCCCAAGGCCTAGGTCCCTTAGTACCCCCCGAATGTTGGCTGGCCACTTAATCTTATGAAAAGTGTCACACTTGATTACATCCATCAGCCCCTTAGTATATATTTCCAATTCGGGCATTGACCATATCCGTCTCCAGTATAAAACTGGACGCAGGGACGTAATGAGAGCTATTGGGCTCATTCCCAAGTCATGAAATAAAGGACTCAAGGGGGTGCTCTGGGGTAATTTAATGAGATTTCTAAGGAAGCGGTTTTCAGAGACTGTCATTCCCCTTAAATTCTCAACCCCCCAAATTTCGACACCGTATAAGGTGGAACTAACCACTTTGCCATTATATACTGATAATACCGGGGCTATTGGCTTAGTAAGGGTCCTTGAGTGTTCCTGACTCAGTGCTCTGGCAAGCTGTCGGTGTTTAAGAGTAGCCAGCTCAACCTGCTGGGTCCAGGAAAGATCGTGCTGTAGGCAGACCTCCAGATAACTAAAAGCTTGAACCTTCTCAAGAGGTAATTTGTTCATGGTTACAGTACCCTTGAAAGATTTTGGTTCATTAAAAGACATACATTTTGATTTTAAAACGTTCACTTCCAAACCACGAGCGGTGCAAAAGTTTTCAAAAATCATTAAGGCCTTTTGCAAACCGCTCGGGGTTTTTGCTATAATCAGACAATCGTCAGCAAACATTAAAATGGGGACTTTGGCTCCTGCCAGAATAGGGGCATCGACATTAGAATCAATCAATGTTTCGCCACATCGTTAATATACAAGGAGAATAAAGTTGGCGCTAAAACGCAGCCATGCCGCACCCCTCTTTCTACAGGGAACTTGGTGGTGACATTACCAGGACGGCCCCACCTGATCTGTGCAAAGTTGTGCTCGTGAAGTTTTTTAATTAGCGAAAGGAGGGGTCTGGAAATGCCCATGTCATTAAGAAGACACCACAAGGTTGCGCGAGGGACCAGGTCGAATGCTGCCCTTAGGTTGATAAAGGCAGCATATAGGCTACCCCCTCCAATTATCACAGTCTTCCAGTGCAGCATAGCAAAATGCAGGACCTGATCGACTGTGCTAATGGAGGCTCTAAATCCTGCCTGTAGGTGAGATAAGATGTTCTGATCCTGTTCCCACGCCAAAACCCTGTTAAGAATCAGCCTGCCAAAGATCTTTTGCATGGTGTCGATCAGGCTGATTGGGCGGTAGTTGCCAGGTAGTGATTTGTCCCCTTTCTTAAATACAGGTATAATTTCAGCCCCGTTCCAGGATTGGGGTATGGGAGCTCCTTTGGCGATCGCATTTGCCAGAAGCAGTATGTACCTACCCCAGAAGTCTTTATCCTGCAGGAATATATCCGCAGGTACTCCGTCTATACCTGGCGCTCTTCTAGGGACCACTAAATCTAGGGCATGATACACATCGACTAGATTAAATGCATCGTCAGAAAAAGGTAAATATGGGACCTCCATTAATTGGATTTAATTCCCCACCCCTGGCGTATTGCGGTTTGAAATAGGCCACCCATTCTTCTTGTGGAACCCAATTCTGTGGCTTTTCTGGGTTGCCCTCACTTCCCCATTTAAAAACATTCCAAAACCTTCGCGAGTCTTTTTGGGCTCCTGCAGCTTTTAAATCTTGCCACCTCTGCTCATCCCAGGCACGCTTGGATTTAGAGACTGCATTTTTATACGCTGCCCTAGCAAGCCGGACATTCCTGCTTGAATCGCTTTTAATAGCTCTACCTAAATCTAAGCGGGCTTGCCTACACTCCCCCGTGAACCAACGCGGTGGTCAGTGGGTACGGGATCCATTTGGCTTACAAGGCCTGACAAATAGACTTCTTAGATCACCAAAGAAGGATTCATGGATCCTGGTTCCCTTTTCTAGGGCTGAAACCAAGGCCCCTCTACTGGCTAGTACACCCAATTTGCACGTTGCTTGTGCTAACTTGCTTGATATAAAACCGACATTCTCTTGAGAATCCGAGACTTTGGCCCATCGGACATGGCGCATGTCATTTGAAATAACTATATCGGGGGGAGAGTTTATGCCCAGCCCCCCTCCTTCGGCGGTTACCTTCCAATAGGTCAGTGACATGTGTAAAGGGTTGTGGTCACTCTCAACTCTATCAACAATTGACATATCCTCTAGATATTTCCGTAGACCCAAACTGATCAGGATATAGTCAATTCTGCTCTCACAAAGTCCACTCCTAAACGTGGTGGCCCCTGACCTATCTTCAGTAATCCTGCCGTTGGTCGCTCTCAAGCCTTTATTCAGACAGAGTGAATTTAGTTGGATTGCTAATTCTGTCCACCTTTTAACTGGCTACAGATCGAGCTTGGGTACACCCCACTCCCTATCTTCCTCGTCCGATATATTCCAGTCGCCACATAACAAGGGCTCAAAGGTCGTGTTAAAATCTCCCCCTAGGATTATATAAGAATGCAGAGAGTGACATTCTATAAAATCTTCCAGGAGGGCTAAAACTTCAGATTTCTTACCTCCAGTGCTTCGAGCATACAAATTATAGATGTGAATAGGCTCTTTGTTTCTAAACTTCAGAGTTAGAATCTGTAAATCCCTGTGATTAGAAGGTAGGGGCTTGATTCCAACATCGAGGTCCTGTCTAACCCATATCGATAGACCACCCGATGGGCGACCTCTCCCTCCCTTTTCAGCAGGGATACTATAATTTAAATACCCTGGAAAATGCAACGCTTCCAATAGCCAGGTTTCCTGGAATAAATATATTGAAAGAAGCCCATTCCGGGGATTCTACTTTGGATTTCAGTCCAGCTATATTCCAGGACAAAATTGTTCTGGGTTTACAAAAATCCCGTGTGGAGCCGTCATTTTGACTTATATCTGAGATCCTATCTGGCATGGTATTTAAGGAAACCGCGAGGGACATTGGGGGCGGTATTGGAGTAGTGATACCCAGGATAGTAGTTATACCTTGGGATATGTTTTTGCCATTCCTTCCCTTGTTACAGCCTACTTGGGCGTCTTCTCTCGATAGTCATTCATTACAATCTAATCCAGAGCTTTCTATGATATTACCTCTAACTCGTTTTTCACATTTAGTCTGCCAATTCTGCTAGGGGGGGGTAGATCTCATTTGGACCCTAGAGTGGTCCGGGGAACAACTTCTAAACTCCAGATGTATTAGGTCTTCCACCATCTTTGTATTATCAAAAGTTAGTTCAATACAATCACATGAATCCCTAAGGGAAAGTGAGCCTCTCTGCACTGAGTATATCCTCTCTAATGACAGACCTGCAACCCCTGACGTACCTAATCCAGTGGATTGCTTTATTGGTTAGGGATTCAGTGGATTCCTGATCCCTTCCGGGGCTCAACTTGGGGATATTAACCAAATACACCATTGAAGATTTTCTTAAGTAGGGATTAGGGTGAGGGGCGCTCAAGCTTAATGGGGCTTTTCTTTTTACTGGGTGGCTACTTACAAGTTGCTGGTTAATTGATCTGCCTCCAGGAGTAGAATCACCACCTGCGTTCCCTGGTTGATTTACAGCTATTGTTGAGATCATTTGCCCGGGGACATTACCACAAGCGTATCGAACGTTTTGGGCTTGTGGTGCTCCCCTCCCTGTCCTTACCACCTCACTAAATAAAGTTCCTAGAGGTAGAGGGACGCTTGGTGTGCTGGAGGGGGGAATGTCAGAATTAGTTAGCTCCGCTACCTGGGTTCCCTGGGTTCTACTTGTACCACTGTTTTTCAAGGTCGCGATACAGGTTGAGCAATATCCCGGATCCAACCTGATGCTGTTTACTACAACAGTGAGACGATCAATTTTGTCTTGCATGCCCTCTACCAGATTACATAAGTACTTTACTACTGCAAACAGTGGGTCACTGTCTACCTCTAGTTGTGGGAGAGTCTCAAGAATACCTGGCACGTGGAGTGAGCCTTCGCTTCGAGGGACATCTGTCATTGGTATTTCGGAACCAGGTTTGGGGCTACTATCTTAAATTTGGGCCAAAATGGCAAACCTGTTACTGCAGGGCAAAGCTATTGGGTCATTCAGGCGGGGAGTAGCAAGAGGAGGGGATTGGACTTGTTCTAAGTCATGGACTATACATGATTTCCCCATATCAATAATCACTGATTTTGCACTTCCCCCTACGTAAGATTTACTCAAAAACATTTCGGGGATAACCGCTGCACCCCTCTTGTGCCTCCTTCTTTCGTCGGCTACCGTGACGCTGGCACCCTCTTGGCCCCTCCCCCTTAGGTTAGGGGTAGCAGTCAGTAAGTCTTCACAGTCCTCAATCAGTTCTTCAATACGATCCATGACAGTTTTCAACCGCGTGGGTCGTACGTTTCTTGGGTGGCTTAGCTTTCATATTCCTGGCTTTTTTCCCTTCCTTGGGCGCGACACCCATAACCTCATTCACGTCCTCCATGATTTTCCTTTTCCCCATGCTTTCGATGTATATAGCTACAGGAACACACGTAAGGAGATGAAACACAAAGTACCTTCAGGAGGTGATGTCAAAAGAGGGATGGCCCAGCCCGGCCTTCTCCGGCCCCCGATGGCCACAGGTGGCCCACCCTTTGCCCGGGCTTAGCCCGGCGATGCCCGTGCGCGTCCCGCTACGCGGGGGCTCTCCTACGATCTTAAGCGCCTCCAGGCGCGGAATGGGCGGGAGCAGCTTCCTGCTGCTGAGACTCCTGGGACGTGTAGTCCCCCCCTAACTGCGGCCGCGCTGAGATGTCAGGAGGCGTGCGGCGGCAGGGGGAAACCGGCAGCAGTAGCAGGGATCATGGAAATTGCAGGTAAGTTTTGCCCCCAGAGCCTGAGAGACACCCGCTCCACCGGGGCTCTCCTACGATCTTAAGCGCCTCCAGGCGCGGAATGGGCGGGAGCGGCTTCCTGCCGCTGAGATTCCTGGGACGTGTAGTACCCCCCTAACTGCGGCCGCGCCGAGATGTCAGGAGGCGTGCGGCGGCAGGGACCGGCAGCAGTAGCAGGGATCGTGGAAATTGCAGGTAAGTTTTGCCCCCAGAGCCTGAGAGACACCCATACTAATCTTTGTATATTACTAAGTGATTCATCATCCGACATTGCTTCAATGTCAGAATCAGGTGTGAAGCCAGCTATAGCCGACCATATTGCTCCTGGTCTACCTAGTGGACCGAGCCTGGTAATGTGATTTTAAATGTTATAGGGCACCTTTAAACCAGAGAGCATGCTCCTTGTATGCGAGTGGAATTTCAATATCCTTGAAAGGAATGTATTCCTCCGGTGGTTCATCTTCTTTGTAGAAGTGAAACATCTGTGTTACTGGATTTGCTTCAGGGAAGACTATCTATGAATAGAATACCTCTGTCTGGTGATATTCATGTGCCTCTATCACAAAAACTACCCTACCACCTCTCGGTGTTAAGCCATTTTTTATAAGTTTTATAGTGATGGCTTTCCTTAAACTTGAATGCTTATAGCATCCTCATCGGTTTCATTAAAACCTGTTGTGTTAAAAGCTGCTGGATCAGCCGCAGCTCCACCGTTCTCGGTGTTGTTGCCGTTAATCGACATTGTTCAATGAAAATTGCTGAGCAAGTTTCAAGGAAACAAAGATAAGGTGCACAATATTTTGGAACACTGTATCCTTCAACGTTGAACAAACCAAAAAGCTAATGGATAGGATTTTTGTCCTACTCAGCTACGGCGGATATTATCCCTTTACCCACTCCAGACGTCTATTGGAATATTACGGAAAAAGGGGTCTCTGAAAAAAGCACGACTGAGTTACTTTAGTATCTAGCATTAAATTAGTGACTTACCAAACGTTGGGCGCCATATAGTGTAGTTCCTATATTCCCAATAGGCTCTATGCATTGGAATAATATATCCTATAGATTTGACGTCGGACTTAGGTCAGTAGGTCTCTATCGAATATACTAAACTTAATTGTGAGTGCCAGCTAGCTCAGAGGTCACTAGAAACTTTCTCAAATACACAAGAAGGGATTAGTTTCTGACAACCCCATAAACATGACAACCTTGTTTCCATAGGAGTGGAAAATATCTTCAGAGTCGTAGAAACAATAGATAAGTATTTCACTCAGTCAATCGTGCATGATTAGTTTCTACAGAGTTGCAGAGAAATGGTGATATGGGCGTTTTCAATAAAAGGTTTATTGAACAGTTTTCTTTCTCATGCAAGAGAGGGGAACTGCTACAATCGTTAGACAGAATGCAAAGTATAATCCGCACAGCGAGAATAGTATTATGAAGTAATACTGTAATAGCATTGTATGGTTTCTAAGCGATATAAAAATACATACATAAATAACACAGGCTAAAATACTCAACTGGTGCTTCTAAAATACGCCTACCCCAATGTACCTAACCTGGGTCTAGTACAAGGGAAGAAGTAAGTATGGTCTTTAGCATAGGTTTAGTTTTTGCCAAGAATCTACCAAAGGTTTCTCTAGGTTCTAATCAGCTCCATGCCTTAGAATGAAGGAGGTTGGTATCTCTGTCTCGGACTCGATTTCCCAACACCCCACAAGGGGAGTCAGAAACACTGGAGCTGGATTCTCGGCAGAAGAGAGCAGCTGCCTGATCAGTGCGTCAGCTGGAGAGTCGGCTTCCTTCGGCACTTGCTGTAGCGAGCTGCATCAAGCAAGTAGGTCATCAAACTGCTCAGAACCACCGTGCTTTGCCATAGCAAGTGAAGGTATATTTATACCTTGAACTACCCACTTATGCACGTCTGTGCATAAGCCACGAAAAGTAGATAGTCAAATATGCACATTGGGTAGTCAAACATTCATCACTGTAAATTGCTCTGCCCTTTTACACATTGACATGTGTACCCATTGGAGAGACCATCACAACACTGTTCTGTGTACATGCCCAGCAATATCACAAGTGACATGTGAGGGAGTTCATGCCAATGTTAGTCATATACACAAACATTGCATGTGTAGTCAGCAGTGGGGTAAATGTTACATTGGCATTGTGTGCACAATCATGTGCCATTAATCATGTGGCCACTGTGCGCTGTTGAGTACTGCCCATTGGCCATTGACACAGCATTATGTGCCCATAGGTGCTGTCAAATTGCTCCGCCACCCAAATCACGGTCATTCTTAGCAATGTATGGCACCCATATTGCGGTAGCTACCACCTGGCCCCAGCGGTGTGTCAGTGCCAATTCTAGAGCCACACTCGCGGTAGTGATAGGCATATGCCCATGGTCAAATGGCGGTTCGCATGCACTGCCACCCAAATCACGGTCATTGTTAGCAATGTATGGCATCCATATCACGGTAGCTACCACCTGGCCCCAGCGGTGTGTCACTTCCAATGCCAAAGCCACATTCACAGTAGTGATACTGATATGTGTATTGCCTAATGGCGGTTGGCATGCTCCACCACCCAAATCACGGTCACTGACCATAATGTATGGCACCCATAGCACGGTAGCTACCACCTGGTCCCAGTGGTTTGTCACTGCCAATGCCCAAACCCTTACAGCCAATGGGAACCGCAATCGCGGTACACTAATGCAATTTTGAAATTTGCGGTAGGCATGCTCCGCCACTGAGGAGCTGGTCATTGGATGCATTTGAATAGGGCTGACCTGGAAAACCGATTGCAGCAGCTTAGAACCACTGAAACTGCCCAAGGGGGCTATATATGTGTGGGGGGGAGCCTCACATTTCCACAGCTTCTAGAGCCTGCCGCCTGACACCCCTCACCACCAACTGCTGCTGCTGCTCCTGTTTCCAGAGCCTGTTGTCTGACACTCTTTACCACCAACTGCTGCCGCTGCTCCTGTCTCCAGAGCCTGCTGCCTGACACCCCTCACCACTAACTGCTGCTGCTCCTGGACCCAGTGATGCAGAGGACAGAGAAGATCTGTGCCCGTCCCTTCACCACCGAGGAGCCAGAGGTCCTGGAGGACGAGGTGCTCAAACATTATGGGAGGCTATATGGTGGTCCAAATGTTGTGGGAAGTGTTTCAGAGTGGAGGTGAGGGTGCAGGGAGTGCACACATGATGTTGATCTGCTGCAGTTTGTGCCTGTGAGTGTGGGGTTGCGTCATGCACTGCCTAGTATGCTGTGTCCAGGGGAAAGGGGTGTGTAGCCTATTTCACACATTTCCCTGCCTACACATCAGAATGGGAAGGACATGTATTGTTTCTTCAGCCATACAGTGACGCAGCAAGTTTGTAATCCAGGAGTCAGGACAGAAATTGCCTGTGTGAATGGATGCATGGGTCCCTGATGTTCTTCATAGGCTCAGCTGTGGCCTTAGCAAGGGTTCACGTCCAGAGGGTACTGATGGAATTGTGTCTGACTCAAAATGTACATCATGTACTGGTGAGCTCTATGCTCAGGACTTTAATACCAGAGGGGGACACTCTTGGCGGTAAATCACCTATGATACCTCAGATTGTAGTACTTTTGTGCACAGCCCCTTCCATTTCCCCCAGCATGGGTCCTGACTCGCATGTGTAGGCACTGTTTGCGTTCTCAATTTGTCCCTTCATGTAACATTTCTGATGCCCATGTTGGACCTCAGTGTGAGCCCACCTGGCCTGCACAGTCCCAGCCCAATCTGACAAGGACACATCATTGAAGGTACAGAGTGAAACGTGTGTTGTTTGCTACATTATCCATCAAAGAGCCATCTCGGCCCTGTAGATTGCACACAACATGCCTTGTGAGTGGGTGTGAGATTGTAAGATCATGTCCCTCAATGTGACCTCCATGACACAGTGAGCCATTCACAGGGCAAGGACATTGATGGCTGCGCAGTGTTGGGCACAGTGAGTCTGCCCCGAAACATGAACTCAAATGTAATGTATGTCTTGCTCACCCACAAATGGGATAGTAGATGTGGGCAACCTACACATTGCTTTTTGTGCTGGCATCCTGCATGTGTGTGAGATGGGCAGGTACTGTGTCCACCCTCATACCTGCATGAATTTTCATATGATTCTCCTATGTTAATGTACTATGCGAGATGCGGTATTGTCTCTGCTAGACATATCTGTGAAGTAGTGCTGAGTTAGTATCATGCTCCTGTACTGAGAGATAGTGGGACATAACCCTGTGTCACTGATTTCCCCCCTCTTGTCTCCCATGCCTGTAGCTCAAAATCCACCAGCGTAAGGCTGGATGGAGGGCCATTGTACGCACGGTGCGGGCTCTGGTTGTATCCAACCGACGGCGCGCACACTTTCACAAACTGTTGGATGACAACTGCCGGCTGAGCAAAAATGTGGCAGAGATGACGCTGAGGCTGCTCCCTCGGACTGGCAGGTTGGCACGCAGGAGCACGACACCACTAATGGCCCACATCCTAGATGTGACACAGCCTGAGCTGGATGCACGTTTTAAGGAGCATCAGCAGCAAGCTGGGGGTGAGTATTCTGTAATGGGTGACTTTGGTTGCGAGTGACTGCATGTGTTCCAAGCCTGGGCCACTGCTGAGCTCTGTGATGTTGCTAGTGTGATGCAATGGCTTGTAAGTGGCCTCTGTGTTGGGTGCAGCCGTCATGCATTTTCCCTACCTGTACTTTCTCATGTCATTGGAGTAATGGCCCTTGCCATTGCATTCTGAGTTGTGGCCTTCTGGCATCGTCTGCATTGGGGTAGTCAGAGACATCCTATGTAAGGGAACAGCAGTGTGCATCATCTGAGTGTGCTTTCATCAATGTGTGCATTGCCTGACGTCAGAATTGTGAGGCCTACACATCTGACACCAATGTGCAACTGCAGTTGTGGCCCAAAGAACAACATGGTGGATGACATGAGCTCATGGCCATTGTGGACTATTATGTTCGAGTCTGTATCTGTGTTGTCCACTTCTTCAGCCTCCAGATGTGACAGTGGCAACATGTTGAGAGGTACATCTTTTCCCCCCTCAGGGCCCTAGGTGTGCTCAGAGTGATCTGTTTGTCTGGTTACACGAAGCCACCGGCAGGGTATTTGGCTGTGTGGTCATCACATGGGTCACTTATGCGATGTTTCATGTTAATGCACAAAATTTGACTTTTGAATTGAGGTTGCACAATGTTGTGCAACATGGGATATCATCATCCTATTTTGTGCTTTCCTTGCATATGATGTTTGTGTTAATGCCACTGAACTGGCCCTACATCTCTGTCTCATGCAGCATCTTCCATGGGCACAGAAGGACAGGGGACAGACACCAGTGGTGAGGCATCAAGCACAACTGCTGCACATGAGCACAGTGACACTGATGTGACCAGCGCCTCGGAGGGGGAGAGGAGTCTGCTTGAGGAATCACAGCCAGAGACATCAACCTCAACGTCATCTGACGCCAGTGGTGATGCATCTATGTTGGCGGGCACAGGGAACGGGGACCCTGCCTCCTCTTTTACCACACAGTGTCCAGTGCCCACCCGCCCACCTACTTCCACTAGTGCTGCACGTGTTCACACCAGTAAGAAGGGAAGAGTGTCCTTCACCCCAGGCACCGCTGCCCCTGTTACCCCTGCTGCATCAGTGTTGAGTCTATGTTCCAGATATGTGCGGGCCAGACAACTCTCATCAATGCCTTCGTAGACCATGACAAAAAGTTGGCACAGGTAGTTGCTTTCATGGAGGGCATGCATTCAGACGTGGGTGGGCTACACCGGACTGCCCAGTCTGTGTCCTCCACAGTGATGGCAGCCATTCAACTGGCACAATCTCAGAGTCCAGCTCCAGTCCCTTCAGCCTCCCCCATGCCAGTGGCCACATCGGATGATAGTGACCACACACCACTGACCTCAGGCTCAAGATACAGCACAAGCAGCACACAACAGCAGCAGCTCACGCGGCCAAGAGCACAGACACCAACCCCCAAAAAACCAAAGTCACCACAGAGTGCAAAGGCAAAAGCCCTTCCGGCGACACTCAGGGGCATAAAGCCTCAGAGGCATCCCCAGCCAAGGACTCTCCTGTCCCAAAAGTATCTTGCAAAGACTAGCAGACAGTTGCTGTGCCCGCTGAGAAGCTGGTGCCTGCTAAGAGTCCACATAAAAAGAGCTCCAAGGCAGATTCACCCACAACCTCAACTCCCATCCACACCCCTGTGAAGCAGGGAAAGGAGGGCACTGTAGGGGGTACACCTGGTAAACAGAGGATGGAGGAGCAAAGGCAAGGCAAGGCCAGGCCAAGTGTACCGCTGGATTCAGCATGTCCCCAAAGGGAGGGCTACCGGCTGTACCTGATGCAGCGTTGGTGGTGAATGTGCCTGTTGTATCTGCCCCACCTCCCACTCCTTACAAGACAGGAAAGCCATTTTGACTCCCCAAAAAGTAGAAATGCACCCCTCCACATTCTTCCACCCACACTGTATCTCCAGCAGCATGACTCTACCTCCACGTGCCACCACACCACCTGGTTCAAGCAGCCCTTCGGGCTCCCAAAGCCACTAATACCTCTACCTCAGCTGGGCCTCTCTCACCCCTGTCCAGTCCTCCATCTGGGCCCCACACTCGGCCACCTCCCTGTCCGACTGACACCCAAGTCTGAGTCAAAGTTGCCCTCACACACCCGTCTATCCCACAGCGGTTCTTGGACTACCCATTGTTATCCCCTCTAATTGTGTTGCTGACCATGGCAGGGTACAGTCTCACCCATTCCCTGTGCAGGTTCTCATGTACCTCTCTGCACTTTGTACTGGCCTCTGGCCTTGATGTTCATTGCTGTTTGCCCATTCATTGTGCAGGATCTCATGTACCTCTCTGCACTTTGTACTGGCCACTGGCCTTGATGTTCATTACTGTTTGCTCATGCCCTGTGCAGGATCTCATGTAACCACGCTGCACCTTGGACTGGCCTTGATGTTCACTGCTGTTTGCCCATTCCCTGTGCAGGATCTCATGTACCTACTCTGCACCATGGATTGGCCTCTGGCCTTGATGTTTATTGCTGCTTGCCCACTCCCTGTGCAGGATCTCATGTACCTACTCTGTAACTTGGACTGGCCACTGGCCTTGATGTTCACTGCTGTTTACCCATTCCCTGTGCAGAATCTCATGTACCTCTCTGCACTTTGTACTGGCCACTGGCCTTGCTCTTGTCTTCGTTTGGTGCCTATCTGTGTAATATGTGAATAAAGACAGTTACTCCTGTTGTCTGCTTTGTCAGTGTCCTTGCTAAACAAAAGGTTTGGTTTCTGTGTGGGTATGGTTTAATGTGACACATGCACTGCATGCCACTTCAACATTGCCAATGGCTTGTTCCACTTTTTCAGGGTTTTGCAGAGGTGATAGGCACTTCAGTTTGTCTTGACTCTGAGGCTTTGGGGGACAAAGATGATGGTTTGTGATGAACTACTGTTGTCATAATCATTCTTTGGTTAGGTTGGTTAAATTGCACACAGGTCATGTCTGGATGCACTGCCAGCACAAAGTGGGATTCTATCCACAGGATTGCAGGCTGTCTGGCCAGTGCCATCATGTCTGTGTGATCTTTCTTGATGTGCGAACAGCAGTGTTGATGTATGGTCATCTTGTGATAGCCAGTCATCCTAGTCACATGAGTAACTTTAAATGTGTGCACTTGGGTGGTCAAGAAGTGTGCAGTGTGAAGGGGCGACTTTGTCAGTAGTGTTGATGTGTGTGTGCCCCTGCAATGGCAACTGCACACGTGTCACCCAGGAGTTGAGTGCCTGTTAGTTTGATTCATCAACCTTGTGATTGTGTGCACATGTGGAAGTTTTAGGTTGTGCATTGTGCAGTGTGGCGGTGTGTCCTTGCACTTCTGGGGGACACCTACTTGTTGTTGGTGGCAATTGTGACTACATAGACTGTGTGTATGGGAAGTCAGTGTTGTGTTCATCAGTCATGTGTCTTAATACAGTTTGTGCTTACTGTGCAGACCTGCTCAGTCACCATGACATTATGGGTGTGTTTTCTCATGCATTGCTGTCACTTGAGGCTTTTTTGGCTCCAGTATGGCATGTGGGTTGTGGCGTCATAACATCCCCTAATTGGCTTCTGATGCCTACCCATTGTGAGTGTGCACTTCATCTATTTGTGTATTGGGCCCTCCAGACATGTCCACTACCGGCGTACACAACACTTCACTCTCATGTCAGCTGTCCCCTTGGTTTGCCAGTGTGTGTGCCTCGCCACCACTCTATTTGTTACACTTTGCTTTGTGGTGCTGATCTGTGCTTAGAACCAATGAGCCACTCAGAACAGTTTCCCAATTGGTTGTATGTGATTTTCTTGTTCTGTTTTGCAGTCATGGTTGCTCATATGCAGTTCAACTGTTTGTGCTGCACAGTCCTCTGTCATGTTGTTTTTACCTGGGTGTCCCAGACTTGTGCATCTGTGGGTGATGGGTGAGCTGTATGTATGTTTGCTGAGCTACTACTTCCCTTCCTGAGTGTGATGTTGTGTTCTGCTGTTCTGTCTGGGCTCACATTGCCGTTCCCCAGTTTTACTGCACTAGTCTGTGCGTGGAGGGTGGAGGGGTATCCCTGTGATCTTTGTGGACTTCTAATGCCTGGCGCTGGCGCTGCCTTCTACATTGTGCGCATGTTTTCCGGCGTCTTCACCGCAGCGGTGACGTGACCAGGACATTTCATTGATATCGCGGTTGATGGGTGTTATGGATGCAGAGGGGTGATTTGGTGACAGGTAGGACATGTGCGGGTACCCTTGTGGATGTGTTCCTGTCCCCGCCAGGGTGTCTGGTGTGGACGGGAACCGTATGTCAGCCCATCAGTTGTGTGTTGTGATTGTGTGCGTAGTTGTGTGATTGCGTATCTGCGTCGGCGACGGTGCATAACTTGCTGGTAGTGTATCAGGTACAGCACCGGGAACGCGTGTAGAGCTAGATCCATTGCAGTGCGGTCCGACCAGGTGGTGTGGACCGGGTAATCTGGTTTGGCACTCCGCAGTCGTATTTCCACCGTCTCTGGTTTGGCGGTTTCTCCACTGTGGTGTGGCTGGCTGTTTGGGGCATCCTGATTTGTACAGCAGTCGGGGATGTCATTCCGCATGGTGGTAGTTCTCCATTGGCTACCACCTCCGCGGTTGCGGGTGCATTTTGATGGTGGTTCACGTCACATCGCGGCGGACAGGAAATGGCCTTGGTTTGTCGGGCCCTAACTCTTACCTTGGCCGTGAACTTTCCAGGAAAGGATGCAAATTGAAATGTACGATGTGACAATGTATTGTACCAACGATTGTGTCTATTTAAATTTGCCTAGCAAAAACGCTGTTTTAGCAGTGTTGTGTTAAAATAATGATTTATTTAAAACTCTTGAGATTACATTTCCGAGACAATCAATATCTGATGTGCTCAATCAAGCTCCTTCCACCTTATTCGGTGAACATACTAATGATGTACGTTGTGTTCGTACTGCTGAGACAGTAAATATAAGGAGGACCCCATGAACAAAGACGTAGCCACATCCAACAGTACCCCTTACATCCTGAAGCGGTGGATGTCATCCTTCCAGTCACTGGTGGGGGTGGGGGGGGGGGGGGGGGGGGGGGGGGGGGGGGGGGGGGGTGTGTGTGTGTGTGTGTGTGTGTGTGTGTGTGTGTGTGTGTGTGTGTGTGTGTGTGTGTGTGTGTGTGTGTGTGTGTGTGTGTGTGTGTGTGTGTGTGTGTGTGTGTGTGTGTGTGTGTGTGTGTGTGTGTGTGTGTGTGTGTGTGTGTGTGTGTGTGTGTGTGTGTGTGTGTGTGTGTGTGTGTGTGTGTGTGTGTGTGTGTGTGTGTGTGTGTGTGTGTGTGTGTGTGTGTGTGTGTGTGTGTGTGTGTGTGTGTGTGTGTGTGTGTGTGTGTGTGTGTGTGTGTGTGTGTGTGTGTGTGTGTGTGTGTGTGTGTGTGTGTGTGTGTGTGTGTGTGTGTGTGTGTGTGTGTGTGTGTGTGTGTGTGTGTGTGTTTGTATATCTATATTTATGAGGACCAGAACATGTTTGCACACCAACGCTATGAGGACCAGTGCGCTATGAGGACCGGAAAGCCGGTCCTCATAACGTTTACAGTGCTTACATACTGAGGGGATCTCTCTCAGCTGTCTGAGTGAAATTTTGGAGAGGGCTTCATAATTCCTATTTTTCAGACAGTGTGTGTGATGAATGCCCTCCTATACACACAAAAATATTCTCTCTCTACGCACACAGACAGTGCAGTTGCTAAGGACAGAAAGCAACCAATCAGATCAGGGGTGTGTCTTCCTGGTCCTCATAATATCAATAGAAGTCTTAAAGTGTGTGTGATGTTGCAGGTTCCCATACTGTCAGTAGAAGTCTAGGAGAGTTTGAATATATCCTTCTAACCTTCAGAAAGTGTATTTTAATTTATCACTTTTGCAACAAAAAAAAACATTTTTATAGCTGGAAACCCAGCTCTAAACATTATAAATCCTAACAGCCAGAGTTTAAAAAGGGGGATTTTTTTGTGTGACATAGGCTCGGAAGAAGAAGGGGTTTTGAAGACTCCAATGATGTGTGTTTTTTATGAAAAGTACTAACATAGGGCCAACCATAAAAAAAGATATGTATTATAAATAGTCATTTCAACTTCTCAAAATTGGGACTGGGAATGTCCCTCCTACAGTGAGATAGCTGAAGGTGTACACGCTTCAGAATTTCAATTCAAGTGCTATTTTCTCACTGGAAAGCACCTGCCAAACGTTTTGGTGTGTCAAAAACAAAAAATGTGAAAATTAAAAGCACAGGCTCGATTCTGCACACAACAATGTGATGTGGAAACGTATCAGTGGTTTCACTGTTTTGCTATTCAGTTCCAAGGATGAAATCTGTCCGGCCAGTGCTCACATTCTTTCATCTCCTTACTATAGCGGTGCTCACCTCTGCGCAGCTGTAGAAAGAGAGGAAAGTACTAGAGCTTGACGTGATCTGAAAGTGCTTAGAATTGAGGATAGATCTGGGATGTTCTGTCAGAGACTGGGATGATATGTCAGAGGTAGAAGAGAGCTGTCAGAATTATAACAGTTTATAGATGAGGAGCACAGAAGACAGTAGGAAGGATGTCTATGACAATGATTAGTGTAAGAAGTGGCTGAGAAGTGGCACCTGAGACTCTGGCTCACACACCACATAGACATTCAGTCCATGGACATACAGTAGACCTCCATGTTGTAATAGGCTGACATTTGAGGTGTAGCCATTATTCCAAACCATAAGCAATATAACCCCCAGCAAACCCCCCCCCCCCCCAGTGGATCTGGTGATAACTTGTACGGGGGTAGTCCAGTCTTGTATGCTACCTGTACGTTTGGGACATAAACTGCAAATATATATATCTTTTGTCCTGGTCAGCAGAGTCCAGGAAACTTACAATATGAGTCTCACAATGGTGCAATGACAACATCAATAAAATAGGCTGACTGCAATCCTCAGTAAGGTGTTTTTTATCATGTCACAGCAGAAAATAAGCAACTCAGCTTATATATAACCCATAGCTATTTGGCAAACCAGATACCATAAGCAATCTTGCAGGCAGGAAAGCATCATCATATCATTCAATGCAAACTTGCCCTAGGGTATCAGATATCACTTTGCACTCATTACACATCCATCACCCATTTGTAATAGTTATGTGTATCATCATCAACTGGACTAAGTACTGACGACAGTGAGCCAGGTAGCAGTAAACGGCGCAATAAACAGTGAGGGGAGTGTTTCAAGTTGAAATCTTTCTTTCCAAATTCATCTCTATCACTAAAGTGCTCGACCTGCAAACTTTTACTTTCAATTACAAATCAGGCTAATTCCAAGTCTCAGTAAACATTTTAATCAAGAATCAAAAAACTCAGACAGAAGCAGAGTCCGGATATGCAATGATTTTGAGGAGGCCTAGACGCAGGGAGAAAATTGTCCTTATGCATTTTCCCCACATATTAATGCTGTAACTAAGCGAAAACAAGCATTGGCATAGCCAATAGGTCTCGTCTTTGGGACCTTATAAGTGTTTAGCCATGCAACAGTTGATGTTGTTGCACCAAGGATATTGTGCTGGATAACTAAACACTTATAAGGTCCCAAAGGCGAGATCTAATGGCTATGCCAAGGGAAGCTAAACCCCCACTGTACACTCATTACACATGTGGCTATTCATTCTATGCCAAAACTGAACTTTAACTTCTGTAGCCCAAGGAGAGTCTGGAGAGAGATTTAGAGAGAGAGAGATTTAGAGAGTGAGACATTTAAAGAGTGAGATATTTAGAGAGAGAGCAAGAGATTTAGAGAGATTTAGAGAGAGAGAGATTTAGAGAGCAATTTAGAGAGAGAGAGCAAGAGATTTAGAGAGAGATTTAGAGAGAGAGATTGAGAAAGATTGAGAGATTTAGAGAGAGAGAGAGAGATTGGGAGAGGACTTGCGGGTTTCAAAGTGCTAGTTGAAAAATAATGTAAGATTCTGGATGAGTTTGAAAGCGAGAAAATGCCGACAGGGGGAGGAAAGATTGAGAAGAGGGGGGAGCTGAGGGGGGGGGAGAGAGAGAGAGCGATTTAGAGAGCGAGAGCTTTAGAGAGAGATATATATATATATAGAGAGAGAGAGAGATAGATAGAGAGAGAGAGATTTAGAGAGAGATTTAGGGATAGAGATTTATAGTGAACAAGAGATTTAGAGAGAGAGAGAGAGATTTAGAGAGAGAGAGAGAGGGAGAGAGAGAGAGAGAGAGATTTAGGGAGAGATTTAGAGAGAGAGATAGATTTAGAGAGAGAGTTTTACAGAGGTTCAGAGAGAGAGAGAGATTTAGAGATTGATTTAGAGAGAGAGAGAGAGAGAGAGAGAGACAGAGATTTAGAGAGAGAGAGAAAAATAGATTTAAAGAGAGAGTGATTTAGAGAGATTTAGAGAGAGAGAGAAAGAGAGAGAGAGAGATTATCCAGTCTGGCGCCTGAAGAGTATGAAGGTGATGAATCTCACATCAGACATGGCAGAGGAAGGCTTGTTCTTATGATGCATGTACCACTCCCCATCGTACCCTTTTAATCTGTGAATAGTGGACTTGTAACAAAAGTTATGTTTGACATGTGCTAGCTATTTCTTTTTTTTTTTGCCCTTGCATGCATCCTTAATATATGATTAAAAAAAAACTGAATATTTAAAAAGGAAAATCCCAAATGCTACACTTGCTATTCAGATTTCTGAGCTAATGTCTGGGGTGGTGTCTGTAGGACAAATAAGTGAAAAAACAGAAAAATACTCCCATTCAACCCACATTCAGAAGTTTCTAAAAAAGGCAATAAGTAAGTAAACACAGCACATGCGTTGACTGGTCCAAATGCACCACATGTTCTGCTCCTCAATGGAGAAGAGCGACAGAAGGGACACTTGAGGAGACTGTTGCTTGAATATGTTTATCCATTTATGAGCAGTGTCTATGCAGGTGTTTTGGCAAGGCATTCTAGTCACTCACCATACCATCCTCAAAATGTAAACGAAAAGTTCTGCACTTAAATCGTACAAGAAAAGCAGGCCATTAAGTCTTCCAGCGCTGCAGCTTTCACCATTGTTCGAGTATAGAACATGGATTTGTTGTGCTTGAAGACTGCTGTATTCGAGGGAAACTATTTTATTTAGACATTAATTAATTACCATGGGTTCCCTTTGCATATTTAGGCTGCTTCATTAACAATTCCAAAACATATGTGAAGGTCGCAGTGGCAGAGGTAAAAATGAAATGGAGACATCTCTCCCAACATGGCGAGTGGACAGAAAATGATTGAGGAGGACGGAAGCATGAAGGTTAGGAGATGCTAAATTAAAACAGCATGTAAAGAGCACAGACTTCGGTTCAACCACATAGAAACTGAACGGGTCACTCTTTATTCTTATAAACTAGCAGGAGCAGTGGCGCGCAGCCCATGTGCGCGCGCTATAAGAGTGCCCGCGAGCCATGCGCTTAATGAGCCATGATGATGGAGTGAGTGGCGCGCGCGCAAGAGCGAGCACCAGACCATATGTTTTGAATTATCGCACCTGTGTCTGGGCACGATAATTCAAAACATATGGCGCATGTGTGGGTAACGGCAAGCAATAGGCCACACACGCACGAGCCTCTGGTGAGCTTTTCAAAGCCCCTTACTAAAAGTCTCGCCAGTGCAGGGCATGTGCGCTGCTGCAGGCTCAACATAAAAATGAAAGTAAGAAGAAGAAAATTGGCCCGTGCAAAGTGATGACTCCTGCCAGATCTGAGCCAGTGACGTGAAGATAGAGATAGGGACTTTGCAATCATGTGCCAAAGGAATTTTACGAGCACTCGACTGCCAGATAAGAGACCCTGCTGAAGTGACTGCAACTCTACTGGAACATTTTGCCTTCATGAGAAAAGGAGAGAGTGGTAAAATTGCTAAATACATTTTTTTCTGGAGACAGGTAAAATTCACATATCTAGACAGCGCTCTCCTTCACGCTTCAGTAGTGAAATGGCGAGCAGACAGGTGGGATTAAAGGCAATGCGTCTGTGAGGCTTGGAGGAGGACGATCATCCAGTGCATGAGAACCAAAGCCCTACTGTGAGTTGGATCAACTGGTGGGGTCAATATGTGAGAAGAAGCCAAAAGCCCAGTTTGCGCACTGAACCATGGATCTCAATTGGACAAGTCTAGGCTGAGCCCGTGATGGCACATGGACCTCGTCTCATCGACTCGCTCCATCGAGG
This sequence comes from Lissotriton helveticus, assembly GCF_964261635.1. Classification (NCBI taxonomy): domain Eukaryota; kingdom Metazoa; phylum Chordata; class Amphibia; order Caudata; family Salamandridae; genus Lissotriton; species Lissotriton helveticus. The sequence goes on along the minus strand of NC_136059.1, from coordinate 483,354,512 downwards.
TCCAATGGCTGCATGCAGAGCCGATGTATTCTGATGTTCTCGTGAATATGGGATGTTCCAAGAATACTAGTCTACCTAATTGAACAATGGCGCGGAAACCAAAAACAGGCTGAAGATCATACACTATGGAGGCAGTAGTCATAGGAGGACCAGACTAATGCGTGTACAAGGATTCCACACAGACCAATCCCAAACAACAGCTGGAAATTAAACAAACATACACATGAACATTTCCATAATATTGAACTTTTCAAAAGTGACAGTTTTCCGGCTGTCCACCAGCCTAATGACTGTGAAAACTGCAAGGAAGATAAAGCAGACGAAGTGATAGTACCAACCAAAAAGGTGCTAGCGCATCACCACTCAATGGTTTCTGTCCAATAGAAACAGATGGTCCATGGTGTGTTTGCTACACAAGGGCTTTCAAAATATGAGGAGGACGTGTGGTACCACCAGGTGAGATGAGAGAGACTGCTGGAACAAGCAGCAACTGCATCCATCCAGTACAGAAAGCGCCACATCAGTAGCCACCCTGTTGGCCGTGCTTTCCTGACAATAGTGTTTCGTAGTGACTATTTTTTGCCCACCTTCACAGGTTTCTAAGTCAACTACACGCATACAAAAAGGGTTCTTGGTGGCTGGTAGTTCAAAGACTCTAACGGATTCTGAAGTCAGGGCACTAAAGCGTGCTCTTTAAGTCAAAGCAGAGGCTACAGATAACAATGATTTTAAAAAAAGGGAAATAAGTTAAGCCCTCACTGCTGATAGCTGGAATCAGCAGATCGCCCTGGAATCCCAGCATGGCCATCTAAGCCTTTCATCCTTCAGATGTTAATCACCATTGACAATGGCCTCAGTAGAAAATACACCATTAATGCATCCTGAGGCCACAACAACCATCTTGGACATCACTTACATTTTCTTAGCAAAGGTCAAATGAGCCCTAACAAAAAAATCCACACTTTACCCCAATGAGGGGGGCGCTAGAGAGCGCGCAAGCAGCATGGCCACACTGATGTGAGGCTCCTGCTTCCTGGAACTGATATCCTCCACTTATCCTGAACAATTGGGCGCTAATTGGGCTAAATTGTTGAGAGATCGGTGGCGCTACCCTGCGGCTACAAGTGGAGTGAAGTGCAGAAGGACCGGCGGCGGACAACCAGAGCAGCGGGCTCCTGAAATCTGAGCCGCGCCGCCCGCCTGACCTGCATGGAGCTGTGACTCGGCTGCAGTGGCTGGGAAAGGTCGGGGATTACCACGAGGCAACCAGGCCGCGCGTCCGGCAACAACACAGTGAGTTAGTGTTATCGCTAACGACCGAGTTACGGCGCAGAGGCGGACTGCCCGTGCATATATTTTAACTCCAGAATTTTTGCTATAAACTTTGCGGAAATAACCAAGCAGTATGATGGAAAGTCTCAGATTCTTGACAATTCAGTCATATTATTTAATCCCGTCATAGTGCAATTAAATTTAAGAATGAGGTATGCTTCTTTCTCAAGTAGCATCCTTTCAATGTCCGCAGGGCGTTGTACATTGCTCATTGTGTGGAGGACAGACCACCTGAAGTCGGTTTCGCTATGTGACATCTCAATGAAATGTTCCACCATAGGTGCTGTGAGTATTTTCTTTTTAATTCTCGACCTGTGTTGTCCTATTCGGAGGTTGACCTGCTGGTTTGTTTTGCCTATGTAAATTTTTTGGCAGGGGCAAACGATCACATAGATCACGTTTTTGGTTTTACAATTTGAAAAACTTAGATGTCGCCACTTAACTCCTTTGTGCTGGAACTCGTTCCCTTCGATCGTGTTTCCACATGCAACACAATTGCCGCATCTGTGGTGGCCCTCTAATGGTTTCATGTCCCACAGTGCTCGGAGGTCATGTTTTGGCTGAGATTTTGGAAGATCTGCTCTCACTATTTGCTCCCCCACGCTTTTATTCTTTTTATATGCGAAGATGGGTCGTGGAAAGGGGCATTCCAAATTTTCTAGCAGGTGCCAGTTTTTGAGCACCGCCTGTCTGAGATTATGCGTATCTGGCCCGAAGGTTGTGACGCAAACTAGTCTATCTAGTTCCTTCTTCTCTTTAACCTGTAGTAGAGTTTCTCGAGGTGTACATCTGGCGCTCTTGAGGGAATTCTTCAACAGTTTCCGCGGGTAACCCCTGTTCGTCATTTCATTACAGAACGCCTGGGCATGGTGGTCATAGTCAGATATCTTGGAGCAATTTCTCCGGATACGCAACATTTGTCCATAAGGCAAATTGGCCTTCAAGCTTCTGGGGTGGTAACTTTTATGGTGCAAAATGGTGTTTTTATCAGTCAGTTTTTTGTGTAAGGACGTCTTTAATTTACTATCCTCACAGGTAACCTCAACATCCAAGAATGTCATTCTGGTGGTACTTGTCTCGATGGAAAATTTGATATCCCCGTGCCTGTTATTAATCCAGCCATGGAACGCCAAGAGGTCCGTCTGGCTCCCCTGCCACAGGAGCCAGACGTCATCTATGTATCGCCACCATTGTTTGATGTTGCATTTGTATGGATTATTATTCTCTATAAATAGAGACTCATACTGTGCCATGTAGAGCACTGCCATTTCTGGGGCATAAGGACACCCCATGGCAGTGCCCTTGATTTGCATATAAAACCGCTCATTGAACGTGAAGTAATTTTTTTGTAAAGCTATTGCTGCAAGCTTTAAAATGAAGCTGGTTGGCACTCTGTGTGGCTTTTCCCTTTTCTCTAAGAATAGTTCAATTACCTCCAATGCCTCGTCTTGAGGTATTTGTGTATATAGGGACGTGACGTCCATGGTTGCCATAATTTGTGTGGTTGGGTCAAAGGTCAATCCTTCTACTTTAAGTAGGAAATCTGTAGTATCTCTGAGATACGATTTTACCTCCGTCAAGAAGGGCTTTAAAAAGAAATCCACGTATTTGGATATTGGTTCCAAACAGGAATCGCAGCCCGAAACAATCGGGCGCCCTGGTGGTTCGGCTAGGTTCTTGTGTATTTTTGGGAGTAAATATAGGACTGGTATTCGTGGGAATTTTTTGTTCAAAAAGTCGAATTCTTTACTCCCCAAGAAACCTTCCTCTTTCCCTTGCATTAACACTTGACTGATTAATCCTTGGATCTGCTTTGTTGGGTCCTCATTGAGGGCTCGATACCATTCAGTGTTGTTAACCTGTTTCAAACCCTCAGCGACATATTTTTCGCGGGGCCAGATGACAACTGCTCCTCCCTTATCCGCCTGCTTGATGACAAGCGAGGGATCTTCTTTCAGACTACATATTGCTTGTAATTCTCCCTTGCTGATATTAGGAGGTACATACTTCTTAGTTCTTTCCATTTTATTTATTGAAGAAAGCATAATTTGTTCAAATGCTAATATTTGCTTTGGAATGTTTTGCTGTGGGACAAATTTAGATTTATTTCTTAGCCCAGTGGTCTCAGTATTTTGAAGAGCCGGCTGATTGTAAAAGAAAGCCTTTAACCTGAGTTTCCTACAAAACTCCAGCGTTTCTATCTTCAATTTTGTGTAGTCTGTTCGTTTACAGGGAACGAATTTTAAGCCAAGGTTAAGTAAGGATTCTTCTTGTTTTGTCAGTGTTCGTTCAGAAAGATTGACCACTACATTTGGGTTGCTTATGACTGGTAGAACCGTTTGTGCGTTCGCATTTGCCATGGAACTTTTGACTTGGTTCTTCCTTGTTGGCCCTGGTCTAAAAAAGCAACCTGTTTGCGTGAATTATTCCCTCTTGCGTCCGGGTCTGAGGAATCTGAAGACAAAGTCTCAGAGAAGGTGGTAAACCGATTACGAGATCTACCTTGGTAGTCGTTCAACGCCCTGCGTGACTCGGCCTGAGTGTAGTAATCCTCTTTCAAAAAGGGGTACACTTGTTCAATTTTAAACGATTTGGTATCTTTTTCGTATTTCAAACTTTTATTATTTATTGTGATATCCTTAAAGACCTGTATGTCCTTTTGGATTTTGTCAAGAAGAGTCTTGGCATCAGTGACTGCTGGGTTATCCGCAATAGCTTTTGTTAGCTCTTCTATTTCCTCTAGTTCTTTTTTACACAACCTTTGTGCCGTCTCGATGGTATGGACCATCAAGTCCCGGCTACATTTAGTATTAATGTAGCTGAATCCCTTTTTGTATTCAGCGTCGTCTACAAAAATAACGGGTATGTTCTTAACCTGGAGACCCCAGGGGATAGTTCCACCCTGGAGGTGTTTTAGCAAGAAATAGCCATGCAATTCGGTTCTTACGTGTTTTTTGCAAAGTCTAGTAAGTTTTTCCGACTCGTTTTGTTGTTTAGCGGTGGTGCTCAAAGAGATAGATCCAAACGGTGCAGAGGCTATGAGAGACTGGATATGACTCTCACTAAAAGATAATGTATCTTTCTCTGCCATACTATTCGAAGGAAAACACTGTCCTTCACAGCTGCTACTTGTGTATTCGCGCCCCTATGCCTCTCGCGGATCTGGTATCCGCTCTAACTTGAACACAAAAAAGGAGGTAGACCCTTAGTGGGGATGAAGGAGGGCTGGGTCCTATATACTTGTAATCCACAAAAATTTGCCCCTCTCCAATTATTTTACATTGGGGACCAAATACACTCTTATTTTAATTCGGTCCAGTATATTTATTTATACCTTTTAATTATATTCTTTTGTACAAACACAGTTTCGAATGGCAGAAAAAGAATACACCAAACAAACAATTACTGACAAAACTCATTAAATAAACAGTTAGCACCAAAACATATTTACAAAATCAACAAACAATGAATAGACACAATACATCCAACATTCAATATACATTGCAGTGCAAGTTTTTGCAATATACGAGATCAAATCAATGGTCAAACTTCATGACATTAGCAGAAGTTACTACATTTAAATCAGGAATAAAGAAATATATCACAATTCTCCTGAAACACTATAGTTGTTTACAATTCGCTCTTGCTGTAATAGCCGACGCGTTTCAAGTTTAGACCATCAATGTCCAAACCATCTTCAGGGCTTTGTATTATTCTGTTGGGATGCAGAAAAACGTAGTTTTAATACCACCAAGTCGCCTCTATTTATAAAACGTACTCCACCGTTTGGATAAAAACAACTGTACCTGTGTGAAGCTATGTAGATTAACTTCTCTCACTAGGCACGACTCTTTTCCTCAACTGCCAAGCAGTGCTCTATATTCAGCGTGCAACAGTCTGTGAAACAAACAACATGTTGCCTAGCTTTACTCATTGTGATACTAGGAGTTTAAGGCCACCTATTCCTCATTACAACAATTGTTTTTCATACCTTGGACTGCGCTATCTTGCGTATCACCGGGGGGCGGGGAAATATCTGGTTCGTTCTTCTTAAAGTCCTAATTAAATGACATATGACCTGTTTTTAGATGAACATTGACTGTCAACTACGACAATTAAGTATGCGTTTTTTTTCCCTATTTTCGTACCTTGTAATCATGTACTGGTGGCAGTCAAGGGCCTTTGTTTTCTTTCTTTATTTTTCTTTAAGTCCTCCACGTCTACCTGTTTGTATAACATGCTTGTGAGTCACATCGTTCATAAGTATTCACATATTTATAGCTACGTCGGCGGCCTGCCTACAGAAACAGGTCTACATACCTGAATCTTCGGTAGCGCAAGGCGTCGCCCCTCGCCTCCTGTCTACGGCCCCGTCCGGGGCTGTAGGAAAAACGACCTCGCCTCCTGATTAATACTTGGCGGGTTGCACTTCGGATAACAAATATCCCTTTTCTGTTTTAAAAAAAAATGAGGCGCGTTATTAAACGCATCGCGTTCAGCGCTGGTTGAAAAAAAGGAATTTTGCACTGGCGCGTGAATTACATTACCTGCTTCGCGAAGATACTGAGCAGTGTTCTTCCCCTACACGCCTCGGTTACGGTATGGAACAGTCTGTGTGATGCCCGTGGCGAGAGGGGAGATGGGCAGTGGCAGTGCGTGGATAGCCGGCTGAGACGAGAGTGCAAGAGGAGTGAGACCCTTACTGGCCGGTGCGGAGCACCTGAAGCGACCTGCGACAGGCGCGATAAACCCCCTTGGAGCGGCAGAGCATTGGGCGGTGGTTTGACGGGGTCTGTGACTGCCGGGCCGCCACTTGTACTCCCCCCACCATATTGTGGGTGCTGGATGTCGCACGCTGCTGCGATTTTACGGACTTAGCAACCTGCTGCCGTTGTGCCCTACAGGGCTTTGGAAGGGGCTCAAGTAGCTCCATGAATCGCCATACATTGGTGGAGAAGGCAGCTGGCAATTATGAGGTGATACTTCAGCGGGACACAGTCTTGGGCAAGTAGCTGACCCAGTGAGGTCAGAGCAGCTGAGAAGCACTGGACAGAGCAAGCTGACGCGACAAGAGTACGGGGCAGGATCAGCTGCTGACGACGAAAGGGCCACGTGGTGACTCGGGCTGGCCCTCACACTTCACCCTAGACTGGTGGTTGCCTTGATTACTCCTGATACATACGCAGAAGGCGTCGCACTCCTGCTGAAATATGGGGAAGCCCGACACTCGTCAACCAAAACTAAATTTCGAAGCTGCAAAAAGGGAAGCAAATCTACTGCTGACGACCAGGAGCAGGACTTGGCTGAGCGCACTGGAGGGGGAGCCAATTCACAGGCCTTGGACATGGCCAATATACTACAAGAGATGCGGCAAGGATTTGCAACAGTGGTGGACAAGGTGGACCGGATGTCCTCTAGGATGGATGCCATTGCACATAAGCTAGATGGCCACGAAGACTGCATTAAGGAGGTGGTAGGACACATATCAGAATCAGATGACGTCACTGCAACCCATAGAGTGCAACTTACGAGAATAGATAAACTGCTACCCGTCATAGCCACAAAAAACGAGGACTTGGAAGCGCGCAGTCGGCGCAACAACATACGCGTCATAGGCATACCAGAATCGACAAATACTGGTAGAATGGAGGACTATATAGAAAAACTACTGCTGGAGTCCATAGGCAAAGACGCCTTTTCCTCGCAGTTCATAGTGGAAAGGGCACACAGAACCCTCGGTCCACATCCGGTGCCGGGAAGCCCCCCACGACCTATAATTGCACGATTACTTAAGTATAGAGACCGGGATGTAGCCCTCAGAGCTGCGAGAAACAAGCAGAAGTTGACATATGATGGTAACACCTTTTCCATATATCCAGACTTCACACCTATCGTGCAAGAAGAGCATTGAAACGAGCAAACCGGGGTGGAGTGTGACTGGAGGCCTCGCAGCGGAATGGTGACATGAATGAAAATGAGGATCTGGAATGACTGACTCCAGCAAAGTAATCTGCACACATCCAAGAGAACTATTACGGATTGGTAGGCTGGGTCGGACAATCTAGCTGATGCGAGGTGAGATCCTTCCAGTATGGCTCAATTGTTTACATGTTTTTGTGGTTCAAGGCATGCTCCCCCTCCTCATGATAGGGCCGGCAGCGCCGTCGGAGGAGAACTTAAGGGGAGCGAGGAGACTGCGTAGCTGTCTAGAAGGTCCCCCTATGGGTATTACCCCATGGAAGTACAAGTTTTGAACTATGAGGGGAGGGTAACGGAAGTGGGGTTCCAATTTGGAGGCAGGGTGGGAGGGTGGACGTGGGATTCTGGCAAGATTGGGTTGCTTCAGTGTGTGCGGGGTGGGAATTTGCAGTTCTTGTTGAATAGACGTAGGTCTGTGGGGGGTTTGTTCGAGGGGGTTATTTGGTACATGTGGTTGTCAATAAGCACATCTAAGGGATTTACTGTATGGTCGTACACAAAGATTAATATTACTTTGAAATGTCCTTGTTGTACTGGAGCCGCAGTTGTTGAGTGACTAAAGGTGGTAGATCTGGAACAGCGGCAATGCTATCCGATGGAGCACTGTAGAGATGTACAAGGCCTAGCTCATGACCCTCATTGATAGCACTAAACTAAACATAATTACATGGAACGTACGGGGGCTGCGTGACCCGTGTAAGAGACGCCAAATACTATCCTATCTTGACAGACACCAGGTATACGTAGCAATGCTGCAGGAGACACACTTCAACCCAAGACGTAACATCACATTTGCTTGTAAATGGGCGGCACACAGGATCTTTTCTTCTTTCTCTTCCTATGCGAGAGGTGTGGCGATTCTGGTTAAGAGGGGCACTCCGTTCACACTAGCAGGAGCCACGTGGGTTGCCCAGGGGAGATATTGCCTGACTTGGGGGAGGTTGGGGTCTGATTCTGTTACCCTGGCCTGCTGTTATGGTCCTAATGTGGACGGCCCCCACTACTTTACAGAACTATGGGCATAGATTGTGGACATTGGGTCCAACCATATTGTGTGGGGAGGTGACTTTAACATTGCGCGGAGTCCGGATATTGATAGGTCCCAACCAGCTCCCCATCATTACACAAAAGCCTGTGCCATGCTGCATTCCACACTCACGGACCACAATCTGATAGATGCGTGGAGACACTTGCACCCTAACGACCTAGAGGGTACCCACTTTACTGCGCAGGCGGCGACATGGGCGAGACTGGACTATATTTTCTTGAGTGTCGGGCTGTGTCCGGCGATTTTACAAGTGCAACACTTAGCCAGGACTTACTCGGATCATGCACCGGTATGGCTTACATTGTCCTCCACAGATTATGGTCCTCCCAGAAGCAGCTGGAGGTTGCAACCTACCATACTACTAGACACTGTGTTTCAGGAGGAGCTCAGAGTGGAGATCAAAGATTTTTTCATACGTAATAAGGATTCGGTAGATAGCGTAGAAATTATCTGGGAAGCTTTCAAAGTGCCGTTACAAGGCTTTTGCATAGCAAAGGGTGCTGGGATGCTTAAAGATATTTTGAACACGTTACGTACACTTGAGACCGAGCTTAAGTCATTGGAGAGCAGATTAGTTACTAGGCCGGATGGCATAACACAATCTCAGTTTAGATCGAAACTCACAGCCTACATGTATGAGGCTCGCAGAGAGGCGAGATTTTGAGGGAAGTATTGGAGGGCCCGCCGCTATGGCGAGGGGGAGAGGCCTGCGAAGGCACTGGCAGAGACGATTCGGAGGTCATGAGGCTCTAATGTAATCCTAGAATTGGAAGGGTTGGACGGCATTGTATATATGTACACTGTGACCATACTTAATGCCTTCACTGAGCACTACACGGCATTGTATACAACCACTAGGATGGGAAAATTGAACCTAGATGCAAATTTGGACGATATATCGCTGGGGTGGTTGAACGATACACAGCGGACATTTGTGTGTGCCCCGTTCGAGCTTGACGAGGTCAGGGAAGCCATCATGCATAAGCAGTTGGGTAAGCCCACGGGGTCGGATGGTATCCCAGTCGAGTTTTATAAAACCTATACTGTGTGAGGTCTATGAGGATGCACTGGAGGTAGGGCGTCTTCCCCCTTCCATGAGAGAGGCGATCATCGTCTCCCTATTAAAACCAGGGAAAACACCGCACCACTGTGATTCGTATAGGCCCCTGTCACTGCTCAATTGTGATGTTAAAATATTAGCTAAGCTCATAGCTAATCGTCTCAGTCTACTCATGGAACATTTAATACTGCCTGACCAGTCGGGATTTGTGCCCGGGCATGCAACATCCCATAACTTGCGGACCCTATTCACAATATTGAATAACGTTTCTTCGGAGTTACCTTTGGCAGCAGTTTTTCTGGATGCCACAAAGGCTTTAGACTCCATTGAGTGGGACTATTTATTTGGTGTGATGTCCCGAATGGGATTCTCACCCTTTTCCTTTCCTGGATACGTTTGTTGTATTGCTCACCTACAGCTAGAATAGTGATTAATGGCAAAACTTCTGAGGGTTATTCAATAACGAGAGGTACGAGGCAGGGTTGCCCCCTGTCTCCCCTGTTGTTCGCGATCGCGGTGGAACCACTGGTGGCTAAATTGCGTCAGCACCACCGTGACAGAGCATTGCAATGCAACATGAGGCAGATATTGGTTTCCCTCTATGCGGACGACATTACACTCTACATACGAAACCCCCAACAGAACTTAAATATTATCCTTCGAGAATTTATAGTGTTTGGATTGCTTTCAGGGGTCCAGATAAACTGGGGTAAGTCCAGTATCTTTCCCCTTACTGATGCAATGAGTCGCTTTCCATTGGACTATCCGATGGCATGGTGCGAGGATGAACTGAAATATTTAGGCATCCGTGTGACGAGGGATAGAGATGAATTGATGCGTCTTAATTACGGGACCGCTATGGTTCGAATTGCGGATAATATATCAAAATGGATTACCCTCCTCTCTCCATGGCGGGCGTGTGTCTTTGGTAAAGATGGTTATATTATTTCAACTATTGTATATGTTTCTTAATATACCCTTTCACCCGGGGTCATTCTTTTTTAAACAGTTGCGGTCAGAAATGACGCGATTAGTGTGGGGGGGTAAAACCGCAAGATTACGGTGGGATGTATTGACGAGGCCCTATTCTCAGGGTGGATTTGGTGTACCTAATTTTGAATTAAACTATTACAGCGCACATGCGCATTATGCCCATTTTTGAGTGCATCAACCACGTTATATGCCCCAGGTGGCGGCGGAGCATTGGCTCACTCTTCCCTTCCCCATTGAGGCGGCGGTGTACATTCCGACCCCCACGCGGGATAAGACGCCGACCACAGTGAGTTGCACGGTGGTGGCCTGGGCACATGTGAGTAAGATGTTGGATGCGCCTATGCTTTACTCGCCATTGTTACTGCTGGTATATCATCCCGCCATGCCTCTTCTTCAGGAGACACTTTTCCACAAGTTTAAAGATCGCACTAGGATACACAACTGGGGGGACATGTATCAAGAGGGGTTATTCCGCACAGTGGCACACGTGTTCCAGAATATAACACAGACACCCCTAGAAACCTTCCTATACATTCGCCAGCGGCAGGGAATTCGCTCTATTACTCCTGATTTCCCTTCAGAGCCACCGACTTTTACACCGCTACAGCTGACACTTCGGAACGAGAAGGCTAAACGGCTGGTGTCAATACTATACAAAGCAGTACACACACAGAAGATTGAGCAACCTGCAAAGGCAAGGGAAAGGTGAGACCTCGAACTGGGTATAACTCTGACGGATAAACAGTGGGAATTCTGCTAGCTGCAGACTGAGCGAATTTCAGCTAGCAGTAGGTTTAGGATTATCCACTATAAATTCCTACAAAGACTGTATTATTGTTATTGTTATTGTTATTGTTATATGTACTTCTAAAGCGCGACACTCATCCAACAAGGATATCACGGCGCTAAAATTGAACAGTAAACCATAAGCAAATTTCCAGGGACTACTATCATTCTATTTAGGGAATAATGCAGTTTTTAGTTTTTTTCTGAAAGTGAGGTAACAATCAGTACATCGTAGATCGATAGGCAAGTCATTCTAACACTTAGCGGCAAGGTGCGAAAAGGCACGTCCACCCATCCTGGATAATTTTATTCGTGTGGTGACTGCTTTAGCTGTGGCTTGTGAACGTAAGTTCCGAACTGGGGCATAGAGCTTGATTCTGTTCTGCAGGATGTAAGGACCAGTATTATGCAAAGTTTTATGAGCGATGCACAGCATTTTGAAAGATGTTCTTTGCCTCATAGGCAGCCCAGCCAGAATGTATAGATACAAATTGAGGGATACCGACTCGTGTGATAGGTGTCATGTTGAAGGCGCTGACTTCCTGCACTTGGCATGAGGCTGTCCGGAGATATATAAGTATTCGGCGCAGATTTTTCAGGCTCTGTCCACTATGATTAATGCCCGGATTGACATGTCCCCACTGATGGCTTTATTGGGGGTAAGTGGAGCGGCTAAGGGCGGAACATCGTAAATTTGTGGCCTTGGCGTTGCTTCAAGCTAAAAGGGGAGTGGCATGCCACTGGGGAAGAGGGAGAGCACCCAAGTTTAAGCTGTGGCTTCATGATCTAATATATTGTCAGGAACAGCAGACGATCTATGCGGAACTTCTGCCACCTACATCAAGGCCCCCGCGATATTTGGGTACCACTGCAATGTTATCTATTTTCCCACTCTCCGAGCAGTCCTTCCGGGGCGGAGTAAGCCTGTTCGAGAGCAGGAACTATTAAATGTCAATGTGGACTATCAGGAGTTGGTTACACCAGCTGGACTAGACCTGAGGGAGGGTTTGGGTGCTAGCTGCCTCACTAGTGGTTGACCTGTTGGGTTGTGGTGGAGGTGCCCCCTTGCCCACCTACCCTTTCCTCAATATGACCTGTTCTAGTCCCTGGGTTTCTATTGTTTCATTTCTTTTGTAATGGGTGTGTAATTTATCTGACTGGTTTGCTCTGATATAACAACGTTGAACAATGTAACAGGAAATAATTGATTTGCAAGACGAACACTAAATGTATGTTTATGACACATTGAAATAGCTGTATGTATATGACAACATGTGTACCATGTTTATGGTTGTTTTCTAAAAATCAATAAAAAGATTTTCACAAAAAAAAAACACTTTATCCAAATGAGCTTCCCATGACAGCATCATCAAACACCTTCCCTTCCAGCGGAAATCTCAAACATGACAGTCGCTGGAAATCTTCCAGACAGCAACTTCGTCTTCAGGCCCAGCTCCAACCCTAGGAATCGGGGTCTCCCTGCTACTGTGGTAAATAGACTTCCACCACACTGTCAGCAGACACACTAGAAATCATTGCTTATAGCAGGCACACTGCCCACTGTTGGAAATGGCAGACACGCTATCAACCAATGGTAATGGCAGACACGCTATCGACCAAAGGTAATGGCAGACACACTGTCAACCAACGGTAATGGCAGACACGCTGTCAACCAACGGTAATGGCAAACACGCTGTCAACCAACGGTAATGGCAGACACTCTGTCAACCAAGGGTAATGGCAGACACACTGTCAACCAAAGGTAATGGCAGACACGCTATCGACCAAAGGTAATAGCAGACACGCTGTCAACCAAAGGTAGTGGCAGACATGCTGTCAACCAACGGTAATGGCAGACACGCTGTCAACCAACGGTAATGGCAGACACGCTGTCAACCAACGGTAATGGCAGACACACTGTCAACCAACGGTAATGGCAGACACTCTGTCAACCAACGGTAATGGCAGGCATGCTGTCAACCAAAGGTAATGGCAGACAAGCTGTTAACCAACGCTATTGTGGTAAACAGACTTCCACCACACAGTCAGCAGACACACTGGAAATCATTGCTTATAGCAGGCACACTGCCCACTGTTGGAAATGGCAGACCCGCTATCAACCAACGGTAATGGCAGACATGCTATCAACCAAAGGTAATGGCAGACACGCTGTCAACCAACGGTAATGGCAGACACGCTGTCAACCAACGGTAATGGCAGACACGCTGTCAACCAACGGTAATGGCAGACACTCTATCAACCAAAGGTACTGGCAGACACGCTGTCAACCAAAGGTAATGGCAGACATGCTGTCAACCAAAGGTAGTGGCAGACACATTGTCAACCAACGGTAATGGCAGACACGCTGTCAATCAACGATAATGGCAGACACTCTGTCAACCAAAGGTAATGACAGACACGCTGTCAACCAACGGTAATGGCAGACATGCTGTCGACCAAAGGTAATGGCAGACACGCTGTTAACCAAAGATAATGGCAGACACGCTGTCAACCAACGGTAATGGCAGACACGCTGTCAACCAACGGTAATGGCAGACACTCTGTCAACCAAAGGTAATGGCAGACACGCTGTCAACCAACGGTAATGCAGACACGCTGTCAACCAACGGTAATGCAGACACGCTGTCAACCAAAGGTAATGGCAGACACGTTGTCAACCAACGTTAATGGCAGACACGCTGTCAACCAACAGTGATGGCAGACACTCTGTCAACCAAAGGTAATGGCAGACACGCTGTCAACCAACGGTAATGGCAGACACTCTGTCAACCAAAGGTAATGGCAGACACGCTGTCAACCAACGGTAATGGCAGACACGCTGTCAACCAACGGTAATGGCAGACACGCTGTCAACCAACGGTAATGGCAGACACGCTGTCAACCAACGGTAATGGCAGACACTCTGTCAACCAACGGTAATGGCAGACACGCTGTCAACCAACGGTAATGGCAGACACGCTATCAACCAAAGGTAATGGCAGACACGCTGTCACCCAACGGTAATGGCAGACACGCTGTCAACCAACGGTAATGGCAAACACTCTATCAACCAAAGGTAATGGCAGACACGCTGTCAACTAATGGTAATGGCAGACACACTATCAACCAACGATAATGGCAGACACACTACCAACCGCTGGCAATGGCAGACACACTATCAAACAGTGACAATGGAAGACACGCTATTAACCATTGGTAATGGTAAACAGACTACCCATTATTGGTAATGACAGACACACCATCCATCATTGGTAATGGCAGTCCATGCTTCTTGGGGCCACTAGGCAATATAAGATTCATTAATATCATCAACCAGTTTTTCTTGCTTAGAAATTCTCCCTTGAAATGTGCTCACCACTGGCTTAATCATAAATTGAGAAACCTCCTACCTCTTAGGACAAAAACTATTTGCACTGAAATTCCTATATACCAGGAAACGAGACCCCAGCTCATACTATAAACATCCCTGCATGACTCTATATCCTGGCTAATTGACAAAGTATGATGTTACAACGTTCATACAGGGTGTTTTTATAAAAAATAAACAAAACCATGAAATTGGACTGCCTGATCCATCAACCCTACTCTTCCGCGTGGGCTCCCACTCTGCCTGCTCCTTCATCTGCCCTCTCTGCTGCCTGCTTCAGCCACCCTGCTCATCTGCTTGCGCTCTGCCTGCCCAGACCTCTGAGATCTCTGTGCCTACTCGGCCTCTAATGTCTGGGTGCCCGGGTGAGGTAAACTGCGCATCAGAGAAGGCAGACACTTTGAGGAGTTGTGTGCACGGGGTATTCAACACTTGCCAGCTTTTTAGCCTTCCTCGCTCTGAAATTGTCGCTGCACTTACAAAACTACAAATGAACCGCAGGCGCCCTTCGCAGGGACCCACAGCAGCAGCGCAGCACTCTCTGTGCAGGCACACAAAGTAGATGCACTGACAGACAGACACAAACCTATCCATGCACAGTGTGCCCTGCCCGCATGTACGCTGCTGTCACATTGGATAGCGCTCCCTACTTCTGTTTAGGTGCAGAAGAGCTTTGTACAGAACTGTGTGAATGTATGCACACGGGTACAAACAGCGTACGTATGTTAAAACAGACACCGTGCATGAACACTGCACAGGGAACTAGCACACGTAGAGACGTGAAGTAATCTGGTATTTGTACATAGACACGCACATGTATGTACGCACCTAGATATCCACACAACTTGTAAATCACGGTCCAAAGACCACGAACATGTACATATGGAAACGTGTTAGACATCCACATTTAAAAATGAAATCGTATCATAGCAGTATTCTACGGACGCTTACACGCCCGGCACCCCCCACACATGCGGGCAATGCATATGTATGTCACGTATGCCCTTCCGCAGGGAAGATGACACAGCAGGAGCGGGGCCTTTGACATGAAAAGTTTTGTGTTTGCAATAGGGTACAGTGGACAGGACTTGATTAGAAGCAGCATTCCGGCCCGGAGGCCCATATGGGTATGAGTGTTATGTTTTGAACAGATGGTGTTTGTCAACGGTGCCTATTGAAAATACGTGACTTGCTATCAGTGACTACAAGTACCAGCATGCCGGGAGAACCGCACACCTGTGAGCCATGAAATGAGTGCATGTGCATAAATACTTTCAAGCCGTTTAAGCTGTTGAACACCATTTTCCTCTGATGAAGGAGCCATAGTGCTCTGAAACGCGTCAGGATTAAAGGACATTACTTTGAACTCTGAAATGGTATGCTGTTTTTATATCCCTTGTCCTGGTCAGCAGACTCCAGGAAACCTACAATATGAGTCTCACACTGGTGCAATGACAACATCAATAAAATAGGCTGACTGCAATACTCAGTAAGCTTTTTTTTATCATGGCACAGCAGAAATTAGGCAACTCAGAATATAGGCCATGGTCATTTGGCAAACCAGACACCATAAGCAATCTTGCAGGCAGGAAAGCATCATCATATCATGCCAGTGCAAACTTGCCCTTGGGTTTTAAAATCTTGCACATTTAAGGTAACATTACAGATTCAGTCATTATAGGCAGGATCACCTACTCTTTCACTAGTGATAGTTGCCGAAAAATGTTGTACACCTTCTCTGGGGTGTATAACTAGAAAAGGTAAGGTAGCAATAAGTACCTATTGTGCTGTTCCTATTGAAGCAGGGTCAAGATTGATTTGCAGGTGGCATGGTGGGCAAAAGAACAATGGGTTGGAAAGCTATCCAGAACAATTGCCAGTGGTTAGATATATTGCAAGCATCCTCTCATCACCTTTTGTGAGTTTGTTGTAATGGTCCAAGTGGCTATATGTATGCTCAGTCATGGGTCCTCTCTCATGGCGCACTGGAGTCAAGCTAAAGATGACTGAAGAGCCCCAAACATGGTGAAACCGGTCTTGGGTTGCAAATGGCTGGGTCCAAACTGGGATGGCATTGTGGGCAAAAGTGATTAGACAGAACATTATTTTCATTACCTTTTGTGCTTTTCTGATCTCGGATTTTCATGTCCTCTTTGTTCTGATTCCCCTGGTCATCTGGTTTTCTTTGCCTTGGTGTGAGACTTCCTGGGCCTGCTCCTACTGGGCTCCATAGTGATATTCCTGGTCTCCTTTGTCCTCGTCCTCCTAATGCTGGTCATGTGCAAATGCCTATGCATGTAGGAATTGGAATCAAATGTGTGATTCCTTAACATTGGCTAATAGCGATTCGGAAGTTGCGAATCGCTATTAGCTAATGTGACTCCTTTCTTTCCTATGGTAATGGTAATGCATTTGCAAACTGCAATTACCAAATTGGTAATCGTAAATTACAAATGGAAATCCAAGGGTGTCGGGGGCCTAAGGCCCCCCTGAAGCACCCCCCCAAAAAAAGTAAGTGTGCGCATATGAAGCAAAGTGCGCTACATGGCATGCTTCGAAAAATGCATTTTTGTGCATTTTTCGAAGCATGCACAAATTGCCATCAACTTGAAGTTGATAGTAATTAGCGTTTCCTAATTGCACAGTTCGTATTTAGGAAAGGCATAAACGCCTTGGCATTACGGAATCGCAAGTTGCGATTCCCTAAATGCATTCGCAATTTAGATAAATCTGATTACCAAAATAGCAAATGACAAAAGGTACCTGCATTGGAAAAGGCCTTTTTCCATTCGCAAACGGGCCAATTCTGCAAATCGGCCAGGCTTGATGCATGTCCCCCTAAGGGAATAAATTAAATGCAACTTTTAAATCCAGTACCATGTGCGTTAATTGAATTGCTTTCTGATAAGCATGGCGTGAAAACTTCACTCCCTTATTTTCAGTTGACCCGATTTGGGGCATGTGCTAAATTTACTAAAATCTGCTGTGACATGGGGCAGAAATCGGGACTGTTCTGGCAAATCCAGGACATCCTACTTATAAAGTACTGGGAAAATAAATACTAGACTTAAGGAAGCACAAATGCAGTTTCCATCTTCCGAGCATATTACTGATGTAGCTGCCTTTTTTTTATGCTGAGGTTGTTGAGAATAATGAGAAAATCAACAAAACAGATATTTTTCCCAATTCACTGTACATATCAAAAAACAAATATATGAAGAAAACACTTCAAAAGAATTTTAGAGCTATCTATTCCTAAATTATTACCAGCGCACTCTCAGTGTTGCCAAGCTAACAAATTAACAGAAAATCATATTTAATTATCAGCTCCATGCCATACTAGAATCTGGCAACATAAATAAAAGAGCAATATTTTTCTTCTGGGACCTTATTATATTACTGATCAAAAATGGGGCAAACATGCAAAGCAGGTTCCCTGCGCTCCCGTGGACTGACCACTGGCTAGTCCCTCGATTTTGGAACACTCATAAACCCCCTGCTCTGATGCCAGGATTACGGGACGCACGAAACTGGTCCGAACTTTAGATAAGTGGGCCGATGAGCTACAAGCCCCAACACCATCTATTAACGTAGATCCCGTAGTAGCTAATGATGAATTCAACAACTGGATAACCAAATCGCTGAATATCATACTCCCAGTTAAGAAAACCTTGGTAAAGAGATCTAGGACCTCGGCCCCCTGGTATTCTGAGGAGTTCAGGGATATTAAACGCAAGTGCCAAAGGTTAGAGAGGAAATGGCGCCTGGGTTATACTGACCCAGATAAAACCTTGTACAGAAAATCCATCAGGGACTACAAGAAGGAAATAAAGAAAGCACAAGCCCTGTACTATACACAAAAGATTTCCGAAGCCAGCTTCAACTCTAAGGAGATCTATCTGATTGTAAAAAGTCTCACTAAACTTCCCTAGCTCCCCGTAAATAGTGAAGACTTACAAGCTCGCTGTAATGATCTAGCGGACTTTTTTTTATAACAAAGTGGATCTCATCTACTCATCCTTTTCAACCACCATTCCAAACGCTTCAGTAGACATCTTGGCGTATTCTAAGCAGGATACAATAGGCAACTTGTCATCTGTGCTGGCTTAGTTCCCTTTGCTACACTCGGACCTACTGGCCACTTTAATGGCGCAGGTTAAATCAGGCTCCACCTGTGATCCTGCTCCTCCGAGCTCTTTAAAGGCCGTTGGCCACACTATCCTTCCTGTCATGTTGGAGGTACTTAATGCCTCAATCTCCACTAACACGGTCCCACCAGCATGGAAAGAGGCTAGGATGAGGGCACTCGTGAAGAAACCCAACATGGACATTAATAACTTCAGTAATTACTGTCCCATTTCCCTGCTCCCTTGGGTCAGCAAGATATTGGAGAAATACATCAACAGTCTTGTGACTAATTTTCTAGAAAATAATCAGTTGCTTGACCCTTCACAAATGGGTTTCCGCCCCAAACATGGGACGGAATCTGCCTTGCTGGCAGTTCTGGAGGAAACTAGAGGTATCTTAGATCATGGGGGGATCGGTGGCAGTCATTCTCCTCGATCTGAGTGCCGTTTTGACACTGTAAATCATGAAATCTTATTGCAGCGTCTCTATGACATCTGGATTCAGGGAGGAGCGTTGAAGTGGCTCAGGTCATTCCTGAGTGATAGAACTGTTCAGGTCTTTGAGGGAAATACCACCTCCACTAGCAGACCTCTGGGCTGTGGAGTCCCGCAGGGCTCCTCGCTTAGCCCAACGTTGTTTAACGTTTATATGAGGCCGCTGGCTGGGATCGTCCGTCCATATGGTATTAAGATCGTTACCTATGCGGACGGTACCCAGCTGGTGGTCTCTCTGACTCGGACAGAGGGCTCTGCGGCCACGGTAGATCTGGCGGGCTGCCTAAGTGAAGTAAACAGCTGGATGACCCTGTCTTGTCTCAAACTTAATGGGGACAAGACAGAGGCCATGCTGCTGGGCCGCTTGGCCCCATCCTTGGTGGGCTCGATTTGACCAGCCTGTCTGGGTCCCCCTCCAGCCCCCAAGAATGCCATTAAGAGCCTGGGCATCTGGCTGGATAGGTCCCTAACGTTAGACTATCAGGCTGTCAAGCTATCTGCCACCTGTTTTGGCCTTCTCAGAATGTTAAGGAGGATTCTCCCCCTGCTACCATTCAAGGCCAAACAAACTGTCGTACAGGGATTGATCCATTCTAGGCTGGATTTTGGAAATGTACTCTATCTTGGAGCTCCTGACTTCACACTGCGGAAACTGCAAGTTATTCAAAACTGTGCGGCCCGCACCCTACTTCAAATTCCCCGTAGGCTCTCCGCCAAACCTGGACTAATAACACTGCACTGGCTCCCTGTCAGGGACAGGATTAGTTTCAAGTCCCTCTGTATTGCCCATCAGTCATTCTGGGAAACTGGTCCAGCAATCAATCGTCCTTTAATCACCCCCTACCTCCCCAGCTGACAGCTACGTTCCGCCAACGCGTTTCTTGCTGTCGTGCCCAAGGTTAAACGGACCAGATTGGGAGGCCGTTCTTTCACCCTGAATGTTGCCAGGCTGTGGAACACTTTACCCCTCCACTTAAGGTCCAATCCAGATCTAACTTCCTTCAGGAAACACTTGAAAACTTTTTTGTTCAATAAATAGGTCCCTTTCAACCTCTGTGTCATCCGCCCAACTGTAAGAACACCTTTTTAGTCACAGCGCTTGGACGCCTCCGGGCAGCTATTCACGCTTTACAAAACGCATTTTCATTTCATTTCATTTCAGATGAATGCCACATTTAAAATAGTTTAGCTTAGCCACTTGCACAGGCGGTACCTCACTGCTTTTTGGCTACATAAAACATTTCCAGTCCAAGCAGATACACACTTTTAAGCCATCTTGTGTGTAGGTGTGCTCTAAAAAACAAAGATTCATTATGCTTTTGCCCCTTTTTAAGAGAAGCAATACAACATTAGCTGTAAAAAAAAAAAAGCTATAAACGTGTAGCCTTACGTATGTTATGTTAAAACACTTTACCGTTTACGGATTGGGACTGAAAATTCAAAAGCAAAATATTATTCTGTTGTCACATTAGGTTTTTGGAAACATCTAGTGCTTGATTTCAAGATGGCCGCCCCTTTTGTCCAGCAATGGGAGCCATTTGGTAGTCCTTTCTCTATTTACTGATGTTGTAGAATTTTCCAGAAGCAGAAGACATTCAGTTGTTGTACTGACTTGTGAGAGATTCTATAGTTGTTACAGCTCCATTGTACAGTGAGTGCATGTTTCATTTTTATTTATTTGTCCTCAAAGATAGAAATCTTTATTTTGAAGAACACCTAGCTGAGTTTTTGATGCAGAGTGCAGGATAGTGAATTTTGCTGTGGGTTCAGATTTGAGTGCAGGTTTCAGAAGTGAATCTAGCATGTGCTTTAAGTTTTGAGGAAACAGTTGTATTGATTTGTATTGCAAGTGCAGGAATGTAGAGACTGCAGCACTGCTGTTGAGGCACAACCTGGATTTAAGCTCCATTGTACAGTGAGTGCATGTTTCATTTTTTATTTATTTGTCCTCAAAGATAGAAATCTTTATATATATGTTTGAAGAATACCTAGCTTTTGATACAGAGTGCAGGATTGTGAATTTTGCTGTGGGTACAGATTTGAGTGCAGGTTTCAGTAGTTATTCTAGCCTGTGCTTTAAGTTTTGAGGAAGCAGTTGTGTTGATTTGTATTGCAAGTGCTGGAATTTAGAGACTGCAGCACAGCTGTTGAGGCACACTCATAGCATGATTTCAAGGTGCAAGTTGATGGTTGCAGTTTATGGTTGCAGGGACCATGTTGCAGAACTCGAGTGTAATTCATTTTAAAAGTAGTCAAATATTTTGGAAGTTACAATTCAGCCATGGGTGCAGATGTCTCAAACTAAAGTGACATGCAGTATTTCTTCTCAAAGTGACTACAAAGCAGTGATATTTTGATTCAAACATATGATAGGTAAATTGTATTGCAATCTCTGGTTGCATCTTTTGTGCAGGTTACTTTACAAAAGTCCTCCATATTATGCCATGCAAACCCGACAAGCCTCAACCTTTTTAAAATAAGTTAATAATAATGAAATAATTTAGGAATCATTCCAGATTCTCTGGGCTGCCAAGTTCTTGACCTGCTTTTACAAAACATATTTTTGCCGCTAGTGGGCTTATCTTTTTATTCATGTGAAAATACACTTGTAAACTAAAACTCAAAGCGCATAAGTAAATGTCTACCATAAAATAGATCAGTCATAATTTGTCAGAAGTGTGTTTTATTTAAATTGTGTATTTCTTTCCTGTTCCTCTTTCATGCTAGAAATCTGGGAGCACTCTTACCTCAGCATTGATCACCGTCGCTTGGATGGTGCTCTTCTGTGCGTTTGTCAGAGCTCTGTCGCTAGGACTTGGCTGTGTTCCTCAGCCAATCACAGCAGATGGAACATTCTGTGTTGATGCTCATTAGGTAGTACTGTTTAGCTGTCACTGACATAACCCATTCCTTAGCCCACAGTCAAATGATATATAGAACCTAAACCTCCCTTTACAGAAAGATAATTTGGATGTCATTATTTAAACTTTGCGGTAAAACTATAATGAAAGGAATAATCAAGACCATTAAAGTACAAAGTGCCTAAAATGAGCAATTTGTCAACCTCTGGTATGTTTTTCATCAGGGCACTGAAATTCTGTGGCAGGGAGGGGCCAAATTATCTGGCATGGTTGGCTAAATTATGTGGCAAGAAGATACAAATTATGTGGCATAGTATGGCACATTGTAAGGCAATTTTATTTTGACTTTTGTAATTTTTAATACATTTTAAAAGTGTCTTACCGACGTTTTCATCTCAGAACTACCAATTTAATACTTAGAATCAGCAGTTAGCAACTGAATGGTGACCAGTCTTTGCAACTTGCATTTCAATGTGCAGAAGCACGCGTTTCCACACTATTATTTTTTGTTAAAATCTGCACACATGCACCAGATAATGGATTATGTACAAATGCTTTGAATCCATAACTATGCAGAAGATGCTGGAGCTTCTGACTCACATAATTCAAATGGCCTTGGTTTGAATAGGGCTGTACACTTTTCATCTCACAAATGAGATTATATGTGTGTGCATTAGATTATAGATATTAGTATCCGATTCCTACCACATCCTTCAGTATTTCACATCTTATTCTGCAGCAATAGAGGTTGAGGTTACCACTATAACATTAATCATAAGGTTATTTATGTAAACCTTTATTGAAAGGCATAACTTGAGGGCAAAATCTCGTTTAAGAACAGATTGCCCTAGTGTAGTAAAATAACCCTGTATAAGGGCCAGAGAGCCCTAATCTGCAGGCAGATTTTGATGTAAAGACCAAGGGCACAAAGTCAGATTCTAATATAAAGTCAGAGATCTCTAACATCTACTAGCTGATCCTAATATGAAGGACAGAAAACCCCAATCTGTAGAGAATATTGGGGTTTCCTGGAAACACCTAACCTTAGGTCAGACACTCATGCCAGATGCATAGAGTCATCACCTAGGAGTAGAGTGTATATAACATAAATGGTAGTGAGAGCTATAACCTGAGAAAGAACCTGAAATAATGGGGAGAGGACCAGAACCAAGGACTACAGGTGCTACAGGGAGATCAGAATAGATCACGATACGTGAGTCAGATAACTCTAACCTGGAAGCTGATCTTAATATATAGGCCACCAAACTTGAAGGCGGAACCTAGAATAATGGAAAGAAACCTCTAACACACAGTGAGATCCTGATGTGACATGAATAGGGGCTTAATCTGGGATAAGATCTCTTAACAGGGAACCTATACGGGCAGATCTTAATATGAAAGGCAGAGTTTACCTTTTTGTAGGGTAGAGAAAGTAGGTGCTGGTTTCTGATGCAAGGGGCAGGAAACCATAGAAAGAGATAGTGCTTGATATAAGATGCAGAAGTATTTTACCATTGAATATATCCTTTACTGTGTGCAGAGAGTTCTAAGCTTGGGAAAGACACTTTTGTAAGAATTATAAGGTCCTTCCCTGAGGATAATGTGCACCCTTATCAACCTTTTCCTAATGGAGAGAGGGGCTGGCCTATGAGGCAGATATGATGACCAAGGAGAGAGTTAAGAAGT
Organism: Lissotriton helveticus; assembly: GCF_964261635.1. Lineage (NCBI taxonomy): Eukaryota > Metazoa > Chordata > Amphibia > Caudata > Salamandridae > Lissotriton > Lissotriton helveticus. Next base: position 483,330,757 of record NC_136059.1, on the reverse strand, counting down.
ACAAAATAAAAATGTGGATACTTCCAAGTGTAGATTCCTCCCTTTTGAAAGCACCAGACTGCATCCAGAAATGTTTTCAGCAGTGCACCTGCAGGCTGCTATGTGGAACCGTGTGGCTCTGTGCTGGCTCTGCCCTTCCCCGGAAGTAAGGGAGTAGTGCCTCATATAAGCACTATATACAAGCTCACCCCTTGTTCAATACACCAACCCATGCCCACGTCATTCACCCACTCATTTGCTTTTCACTATAAGCTCACTGTTCACTTGTCTGCTCTCATTTCTTATTCCTTGCTTGTCTACTCATGTATTGACATACTCGCAAGTTTCTCTGCTTACTAACATAAACTCCATCTCTTAAGCTTCAATAAATACTCACTCGTTTCATTTCTCCTTACTCACTCCTTTAACATGCACACATTGCACCAGAGTTGTCAATTAGCTCCACATCGCCATTCTTTTCTGGCTAGTCCTGCCTTTTTACCTACCAGGAGTTTGGATTCTACTACCCTTGCTGTTGCTTTCCCACATTATGATATATATAGGACCAGAACTATACATCAAAATGGTATTGTATAGAACAACTCAAGTGTCGTTAGGTAACTGATAACATTGCGCTTATTGGTAATTCTGTCCCTCACATATCCATTAGCTCACTCCACAGTGACAATCTATACTTATCCTTACTTAATACTCAAAGCCACATGAATCAGTCCTTAGTCACTCAAAAGTCACAGATAATGTATTTGCTCTTCACACATGCAGCACACACCTCTGTCTCACTTATTTCTTCCATATAATATCATCTTTTGCTAACTTCTTACTCATTCACAGCTATTCCCACTCATACTTGTAGGAAAGTAGGATCTGGGTTTATGCTTACCCCCACTTTTCGCTTGGTGTTATGCTGTTTCTGCCAAGTCTGACTGGGATCTGCTAATCAAGACCCCAGTCTCTGTGATTTTTTCCCCTGAATTGGATATGGTGAGGACTTGGGTACATCCCAGATTGGCTACTGGTGTACACTTGTAAGTCCCAAATATATGGCACTGAGGTACCCAAGGCATAGGCACACTAGGGGCCTCCCATGGGCTGAATCATGTATTATGCCACTCATGAGAGAACACTCAAAGTGTGACTGTAGACCTGCCATTGCAGCCTGTGTTTCTCTATATCTGAGGTCACTGCACTTGAAACCTATAAGTCACCCCCTTAGGCATGCCTTTCAATCCCGAAGGCAGGGTGCTTGGTTCTAAGTGTGAGGGTACCCCTGCATGTGCAGGACACCCCTACAACCTTTTGAGTCCATTCACCGAGTTGTAAGTACATCAGCCATTATTATATATAGAGTGGCCATGCGTCATTACACAATGACCATCTCCAAATTATCCAGAAGAAACCATGCTGTGTTTGGTATCAAACATGTTGGAATCATACCCCCACACTGTTTGTGTGAGAGATATGACTCCATGTACTGTGAATCTCCTCTGGGAGGCCCTCAGTGCTCCCTGTACCAGTCTTTCAGAACCGGACAGCATGCTAGGGCTGCTGCCGGCCAGAGACATGTTTCTGCCCTCATGCTGCTGAGCCAAGCTCGAGCAGGGGAAGGCAGAACAATAGATATCTTGTCACAGGGGGGTGTGACCTCCTCCCAGACAGGGCTTAGTATATTGGGACAGGGTAGGGGCGCTTGCCAGTGCCACTAAGACTACTTGAAGGGCACACTTGGTGCCCTCTTTGCATAGTCCACTTCAAACCAGTTCAGGGAGTCGTTGGCTGCCACTCTGGTGCAAAACTGGACAAAGGATATGGGAGTATCCTCCCCATTGTGCAGCCCCTCCTATGGGAGGGACCCCTGAATCGTCCCAACCCATTCCTTAGGGTACGTAAGGGCTTACCTATGGGTGGGCCCCTAGATTCATTGTGGGACAAGATTCAGATCAGACACCACTTCATCTTTAACCGTCTGGGCACTCTGTACTTCGATGGACGCTTGCTCTGGACATCGAGACTGCAGCTGGGAAGACTTCTGCTGCTGCTGGTCTCGTTGTCCTGCTCATCCACTGTAACGTCTGTGCCTGTGCTCCATACAGGAACCTTCCAAGGCCTGTGGACATCCAATACACCTGAAGGATTATCCCTTGAAGTGAAAGAGTCACTTCCCTGCATCTGCAAGCACCACAACTAATCTAACCGGTCTGCAGCTCCTGGGCTCCCAAGGACTCCAGAAGGCTCAGCAACACAGGTGGTGGTTCTACAACTCCCTTGAGGCCTGCCCTGTCTTCTCCACGAGTTTGAGGCCAGTATCCCTCGTCGGAACTGCAGGAACCAAACCCCTGTGCACCGGGTTGACTTGTCGTTGCAAAGGCTTGTTATCTCTCTTCCTCAGAGATCTTCAGGCTCCAAGTAGTCATCAACCACAAGCATCGGCTGTGACTAAGATCTTTGTCCTCACCGCATCTCTTGCACCGTGGGCCTGCATCTTTGGTGAGCTGCTTGAGGTTCTCTTACGACTCCAGTGCCTCCCAGCCTGCGGGTCCTCTTGAGGGTCTTCTTTCATTCCAGTGGGCTCCCCTGTTTGCCTGGGCCTACTCTGACTTTTCTTCTTGTGGCAAGTCACTTGGACCTTGCTGGTCCCCACACTGTACCTTTTTTTCATAGTATTAAATTAAAAAAATATATTTTTCAGTAATTTTACTAACTCCAGGGAGCAACAAGATAGGGCGATAGTTTCCCAGGTCTGAAGGGTCAAGGCTTGATTTTTTTTTTTATAAAAGTTTTATTTTTTTGTTATTCGTACAAGAGTGAAAGAGAAAGCAAGAAGACAAGAAGGAACAAAAGAAGGAGAAGAACCATAGAACAGGCGACATACCGCCACATTTCCCCACACAGGGGGTGCCAACAATCTTGCCATAGAGCCTCCAGACAGATACTATACATTGCCGCCCCCATCCATAGGCGTCTCCGATAGCTGGCTCCGATGCAGTGAGTGCAGCAAGTCCGTAGTGATTGTCCTGTAAGCACGAGAAGGCATCTCCAATCCAAAGCCTATCTCAGGCAGGAGTGCCACTCAGGTCTCCTCTATATTGAAGGCATGCCGCAACAAGAAAAACAACAACCCCCCCCAATCCCCCCAATCCCCCCCCCCCACACCCACTCCCTGGTGGTGGCGACCATCATTCACACAGCACAACTCTCACACGGGAATGGTTAAACTTGAAATAGGTGTAACGCACGAAGTGCTGGGGGACAAACTGCAGAAGGCAGACCTCGGGACAAGAATCTCACCAAGGGTCCCCAGGTAAACATAAAGTTCTTGAAGTTCCCTAGGAAAATATCAGACAATCTCTCCATACTTAAGAGTCGCCACAATCGCGCGTGCCACAACCAAAAGGCCGGTGCAGATGGTTGTTTCCAGGCGGCTGCCAATGTCAGTTTGGCCGCTCCCAGACACAACCACACCATGCGCTTATCAGCCCTAGTTTGATGTTCCAATCGGGGATCTCTAAGCCCCAGCAGGACATAATCCATTGAATCCGGGATCGGATAGCCCAGTATATCTTTAATATGGGACAGGATCTCGGACCAAAAGGGGCGAATGACGGGACAGTCCCACCATATGTGGCGAAAGTCCCCCAACATACCACAGCCCCGCCAACATCTATCTGAGGTAGCCGGAAAGATCCGATGCAGCTTAGAGGGGTATAAGTACCAATCAAACATTAATTTGAAGTGAGCTTCTCGGAGATCCGTGGAGTGGTTATGTGTCGTCACATCCCGCCAGAGGGTCTTCCATTCTCCATCAGAAATGTCCCTACCTAGGGTAGCCTCCCAGTGGTCCATATAACGAGGACGGGGGGAAACCGCCGTTTCGAGTAACATTCCATATAAGAAGGAAATTGCCCCTTTCATCGTAGATGTGCGGAGAAGAAAAGTTTCAAATTTCGTCAGTGGTCTAGTTGCGGCGTCCCCGACCGCCGTCGACGTTGCCCAGTGTAAAAGCTGGAGGTGACGGAAGCGTTCAGTGGGTGGCACCCCATAATCTCGCATACAGTTATGAAAGGTAAGAGGCGCCGTCCCATGAAACAGGTGGGTAAGAGCTCGGCAACTGCCCTCCCTCCAAACCTCAAAGGGTCCGCCGGACAACGCCGGGGGGAAAGCCGGGTTAAAATGAATAGGGGTAAAGGGGGAAGGGAAGGTGGTCCATCTATCGTCCCCTCTAAGGGTATCCCATACCTTCAACACCGTGCCGGTAGGAGTGCTGATGTACGCATTCCTGGGACGGTCGGCCTTTGGTTTCCAGGCCAGATCCCAAATGGATCTGCCGGCCACACAGCGATCCATATGGAGCCAATGCTTCTCCGAAAGCTGTTGTGACCATTCAACTAGGACTCTCAACTGCGCCGCTTTGTAGTACAAGTGCATATCCGGGAACCCCACACCCCCTTCCGTACGTGGACGGCGAAGCACCGCGTACGAGAGTCGTGCCCTACCTCCCTGCCATACAAATTTCAACATCAGAGTCTTTAGCCGACGAAAATAGTCCAATTCCACTGGAATGGGGAGCGCCTGGAAGAGGTACAGGAGCTTCGGGAGTAGGACCATCTTGAGGGCATGAATCCTACCCAGCCAGGAAATGAATTTCGGCTTCCACCTCTCAAGTTCAGCGCGGATCACAGTCAACATGGGCAAAAAGTTAGCCGAGAATAAGGCGCCCAAAGTGGGCGTCAGGCGCACTCCCAAATACAACAGCGAGGAGGACGACCATGGCAAGGGGGTAAGCGCCTGTAATCGACGCACCCCTTCGGGCGGGAGAGTCAAGTTCAGAATATACGATTTGGAAAGGTTGACTCTGAAACCGGCCACCTTTTCAAAGTCAGAGAGCACCGTATGAACATAGGGTAGCGACACTTCCGGATCCTGAAGTGAGAGCAGCACGTCGTCTGCAAATAGTGATATCTTGTGCTGTTCCCCGGCGAAGGGGATGCCCAGGATACGTTCGTGTTCCCTGATCGCAAGCGCCAAGGGTTCAATACTGAGAGCGAAGAGGAGTGGGGAGAGAGGGCATCCCTGACGCGTTCCACACGAGTGATGAAATCGCCCAGATCGGTGGCCATTAACCAACACTCTCGACATAGGGTTGCTATAATTAGCCTCAAGCATTTGCAGAAAGCGGGATGAAAACCCAAATGCCGCCAGGGTACGATGTAAGAAGCCCCAGTCGATGCGGTCAAAGGCTTTCTCCGCGTCAAGGCCTATTAAAACTGCAGGGATACGAAATCTAGTAGCCTTTTCAATCAGGTGGACCACCCGTCTCAAATTGTCATGAGTTTGCCGTCCTTTGATAAAGCCGGACTGGTCCGGCTGTACCAAAGCCGGCATCAAGTCCTGCAACCTCCCAGTGAGTATAGAAGAATACAGTTTAGCGTCCAGATTGAGGAGCGCTATCGGCCGGTAAGAGGCGCAATCCGCAAGATCCTTTCCCGGTTTGGGAAGAACCGTGATCAACGCTTCGGCCATAGAGTCAGATGTTTTGCCCTCCGACGCCATGGCATTAAAGAGGGAGACCAGGTAATCACAAAGTTCCGACGCAAACGTCTTATAAAACAGAGCAGTGTAACCGTCTGGGCCCGGGGACTTGTGCAGCTTCAGCGCTTTAATGGCGGCCAGGACCTCTTCCCTAGTGATTGGGGAGCCCAACAAGTCGTTCCATTCCGGGGAAACCTGCGGTATCGGGAGGTCATTCAGGAACGTAGATTGAGCTTCCGGGTCAAGGGCATCACTGGCATAAAGATCAGCATAAAAGCGGCCAAACAGATCCGCCTTGGTAGCATCTCCATGTTGTATAGAGCCCGCGTGATCCCGGATACCCCCAATGTAGTCCCTCTCGCGCTTATCGTGGAGTTGCCGTGCCAAGTGCCGTCCCACCTTGTTCCCCTGGGAGCAGGAGACGCGGCGCAAGCGGAGGAGAGTGAACTCAGCCCTGTTATTATAATGGGCCCTCAACTTCCCCCTCACTGCCGTCAGCGGTCGGAGAGTCACCCTGGATGGATTGGCTTTGTGTGCTTGTTCCAAGAGGGCCAGCTCCGCCTCCAGTGCCTCCCTCTCCGCCCTCCGTAGTTTGTTGAGGTTGGCGTTAAGGGCGAGGCAGGTGCCCCTCAAGGAGGCCTTGCAAGCGTCCCAGGTTACATATACCGAGGTGTCAGAGGGCGGATTAAGCGCCATGAAGTCCCCAATAGCCTTCCGCAGTGCTTTACAGGACACCTCGTCCCTGGTAAGTGCCGCCGGGAAGTACCACTTCCGCCAACCGTCCCCGCCAACATGCCATTGTAGGCCAAGCACCACCAAGCTATGATCGGATAAAGAGATGGAGAAGATATCAGAGAAGCGGGCATCCCCCCTAAGCGCCTGGCTAACAAAGATGTGATCTATACGGGAGTAAGACTGGTGTACAGAGGAAAAGAACGTATAATCCCTAGATTGCGGGTGTAGGAAGCGCCAGCCGTCCACCAGGCCCAAAGTCTCTAATTGTCTCCGTGATTCAGCCGAGAACACCCCTGAATCCGCCCGACGCGCACCCGAGCTGTCCATGCCCTTGTCCCAAACCATGTTAAAATCCCCCAAGATGAACAAACGCCCCTCCACAAATCCCCCCACTCTGTCCAACAGCTCCTGCAAAAAACCATTTTGTCCAGCATTAGGGGCATACACAACCACAAAAGTACATTGTCGACCATACAAGGATCCCTTCACCATGAGCCATCGGCCCTCCTTATCCCCACTCACCCCCAGAGGCTGAAAGTGAAGGGACGCTCTGAACATTAGGGCCACTCCTCTATGTTTAGTGGATGCAGACGCTTTATAAATGAGGGGAAACTGTCGGTGCTTAAGCCTATGTTCATCTCTCCTAGCCAGATGGGTCTCCTGGAGGGCCACTACATCCAGATGGTGATCCGACAGGTACTTCCAGACCTTTAGACGTTTTTGCGGGGAGTTGAGGCCCTTCACATTCCAGGTGCCTACACTAACTGGCATAACTACGGTGGGACTCTTTGCTCTGAAAGCCAGGCAACAAGGATCCCGCCCCCACCTCGACCAGTGTCACCCCAGCACCACACACATCCAGGCTAGGCCCAACTCCAATCGTTGCCCGCCAGTCCTCCCCCCATCCCCTCCACATCACTGGAGCAGCATTATCCGATCTCCCACATTTAGGCACACCAGGCGACCCGTCATCCAACCTACACAGATGATGAGCAACGAGACATCCCACTATCAGCAACCAGGCCCGCATCCAGCCCCGGGAGACAGCATCCCACCCATCCAAGAACACCAGAATGCCCCACCTCAAACAGTCAGTAACGATGAGGGAATACCTAAGTACACATGCGGCAGAAAGTGCTCCAGGGAGAGGCCCCCCGCGATAAACATCAGCGGAAGACACCGGAAATGCAGACCACACCACGCATACACAACTGTCAGACGCCACCACCACCCCAACCCCCCCCCTCCCAAACCCCAACAGCCCCCCCTCAGTCCTCACCCTTCGGAGCCCCCCTCCCCCACCCCCCCATAGCAAACAGAACAACAATAGAAAAAAACAGAAGGCACTGAACCTGAACAATGTCTCCATCAGTTCCAGAAGATGACAGAGTCCCTCCGGATTGGAGTAGGGAGAGGGTACTAGCTCGAGAACCCCCAGGGCCATGGTCTGGGGTGTCTTCTCCAAAAGTACAAACGCACCCCTAAGACCTTAAGGCCAGATCCCCTCCGGCGCCGATCCGCTACAGGTCATGTTCACGCTGCCCTCGAGCTTAGTTGAGAATCAGTCAGCGTGGCGGAGGCCACCGAAGCCACCGCATCTCCACGCTCCAATAAGCTAGTAGCACTGTCCGGTCGCCGCCGATTCGGCGATGCTCCTACTCTGTGCCAGGAGGACGACCGACGCCGCCTCCGCGAGGAAGGGTCGTTGGCCTCTTGCGTGGAAGGGACGTCATCCAGACCCAACAAGTCCTTAGCTGCCTGAAGAGAGCGGATTTGTTCCAGTCGATTCTGCCATCAGAATATGATGCGGAAGGGGTGCCCCCACGAATATGAGATGTTGTGGTTTCCGAAGATAGGTAGTCACTGGGCGGAAGTCCCTCCGTTTCTGCAACGTCGATGCCGCAAGATCTTGGTAAAGCTGTGGGCTGTGGCCCCTGAATTGCAAGGAGGAGATGGCTCTCGCTTTCCGCAGGATGCGTTCCTTCACCTGGAAGTCGTGCACACATACTAGGATGTCCGGAGGCGGCCCCCCTCCTCTCCTGGGTAAACCCACTCTATGGACCCTGTCCATTTTAATTTCCAGCACATCGTCTTCGGCCAAAATTTGTAGGAACAGGGCCTGCACGTAGCCGCGTAGATCCCCAGCTTCACCGTCCCAAGGGACCGCACGAATCCGGATATTGTTCCTCCTGGACCGGTTTTCCAAATCCTCCGTATGGGCCTGCAGATCCATATTCTGCTCAGTGAGGCGGATGATATCTTGCTGAAGTTGGTGCACATCATTGGAAACAGTCAGATCATGATCTTCCAGCGTCGCCACTCGTTCGCCAATCCCGTCCACATCTCTCCGCACCTCACGGAGGTCCGACGCCAATTGGACTCGGAGGTCCGAGATCTCCTCCTTGATGGCGGCGAACAACTCAGTCATAAATGCCTTGGTGGCAAGCGCCTCGTCGTCAGAATGCCGAGATGACCCACTCGCTCCAGGAGAGGCCGGCTGTTGTGAAGATTTAGAGGTGCCATCGTTCCCATCCTTCCCCAGCTTCCCCTTGCGCAGCGCAGAGGTCATCTTCAGGTCTCCTAGGCAGGCGTGGGCCAAAGCAAAGCCCCTCACCCCGGGAATCAGAGGCTGGCACCACTATGGGATCTCTGGGGCAGCACGGGGCCCGTTCAGCCCGTCCGCTCTCGCTCGGGCACGATGCAGGTAGCAGCCACCCCTTCAAAATGGCGCCGAAGCAGCCTCCCTCCAGACGGCGCCTCGTGATCAGCAAGGGAAGAGCCCACGGGCCCCGCAGATCAGGAATGTGTAGCGCCACCCACCGCCACCGCGAAGTCAAGGCAAGTGGCCCGGCGTCGTCCGTCGCCAATCAGTGCACCCCAGTGGCTTGGTGCCGACCCCCCCGCAGCCAGCTTCCACCTGGCCCACTCTCGACGTGCAGCTCCCAGGGCGATCGGTGCCCTTCCTAAGCCCCACGATGCAGGGCGAGACCAGCCGCTCCGAGCAGGGAAGGCAGTAGATGGTCAATCGCCAGTCGCCACGTGTCTACACCCCCACCGCACCAGCGGCACCGCTTTAGTCCACAGAGGAGGCCCGGAGCATGTACCACTTTAGCCACAGTCACTAGAGCGCTATTGCAGCAGGAGTCAGCAGCGCGCCCAACACGTCCCCTTGTCGGGCCTTGTCAGCAGGCCGGGCTCCACTCTGCTCTTCTCTCGCCCAGGGTGGGGGCTCACTCACCAGGGCTCGGCCTCCCAGAACCCTCGCAATGCTCGGTCCGCGCCGCTCTGCAGGCGCTCCTCCGACCTCCCGGCTGGCACAGTGGCGCAGTGGCGCCGCCCCTCACTAAGGACTCCGGGCCTCTCGGCTTCACGGGTCTGCACTCGTCGGCACCCCCTGGGCTCACCGGAGGTTGCGGCCGCTCTCAACTGCCTCCGGCAACACACCGCAGCTCCGGAGGCCGCCGCAAGATGAATCAGGGCGGGGCGGGGCTCAGAAAGATTCTCCTCCTCCGCGGTAGGCTCCGCGACACGCCGAGTCGGCCTCCGCTAATCCAGGCCGGGGATCCACAGGCCGCAGATCTCCGCCGGTCCTGCAGCCACTCTGGGTGCCCCCTCTCCTCACCGACGGCACCGTGCTCTTCCGCGGTGTATCGGCGACCCCCGCCACCGACTAGGGGCCAAGCTGGACACTGGGCGCCGTGCTATTAGTAGCTTTGCGGGATCGGCGCCGGAGAGGTAGGAAAAAGCGTCCTACTCCGACGCCATCTTGGCCACGCCCCCAAGGCTTGATTTTTTAACAGAGCCTGTAAGCAGTAAGCAGCATTACACATTATCCCCTCCTACCCTGTGGATCTGTGAGGATTTCCCCTTCTGAGCTAGGGGCCCTGCTTCAGACGTCCTCCTTCAAGCTTCACAATCGGGTTGAGGTGGCTCTTGTCCACCTTGTGATACAGCTACACTCATGCTTGTGATTCCTTGGCTTGATCTGACCCATGAACATCATGCTCACGCTTACAATGGGCTTGTCTAAAATCACAGTGACTCAGAAGACAGAGTTAGAGAGGCACTTTGTATAACCATACAGAGCCAGATACCCAAATACAACTTTAGAACTCAGTTTGCCGCTGACTACATGTAACATAGGCACAACTGGATGGCCTCTACAAGCTGGCATCAGTCTAGTTGTCCTTCAATCATAGTTGCTGCAGGAGTAGATCTAAAGGCAGTGCATTGAAGCCAATATCGTGACCTAGCAAAGCATCCCGTTACAGGTCATACAAGAGGGTCTAACTAGGCCCCTTTTATGCACTGTTCAGTAATGATTATCAATACATAGACAAATATTGATTATTGTCTCTATCACACAGATAAGCTCTACTTTTTGGTAAATGAACTCCAAGTGTCACTGTGGATTCCCACCTTGTGCAAGACAGCTCATGTCTATTCAGCATAAGCTTCAGGCACAAGCAGGCACACCATTAACACCAACTTAACCACTCATAATGAGAAATGTAAAATACCAGTTGACTTGTGTGCGAGTGTACCTTGCACGTTTACAACCCCAAAAGGATTTTCCCTGGATATTGTAATAAGTAGTTTGGTTAAGGGAATGTTGTTGCTGCAGGTCAGTGTAGATGCAAGACAGGCTAAGGCAATTTCCTTACAGCAGCTTTCCAAAACAAAGTTGTCAGTGATACACTATTGTTGCTAAATAATATGTTGTTTACCAGATCCATAATCCTATTTACAGTTGTAGCCATTGGTGTCTGTGCTCGTGCTAATTTTGAGTTGTGAATGCCACTGTCACATGTGTTCCCCTTCTTAGAAGTGTTTTCCTTGAGTAACGGTGGTAGATAAAAGCAAAGTTGGTGTCTTAACCCCTAAAAGTCTGGTCTCTTCACTGGTCCCTGGCATTAAGACTTACAGAAACTGTTCATTTTGTTGTCATTCTTGTTTCAGGTTTAGACTGGACATCTCCATGGAAATCTCTTCACTTTGTTTCAATTTTGAATGTTTTCTGTTGTACCATTTAGTCATTGTCTGGCAATGCACACATTTTATTGTTTTGTTCATGCCCTTTCTTTGTCTCAGTTGTAGTCATCTACCCGTTAAGGTCTGCACTGCACATAGTGGTGCAATGTTCTTCATATGCAGCACATTTAAAAGTGTTGTGTCAGGTACTGATTCTATTCCATGGCCTTTTTTGCTCAGTTTGGTGTCTGGATATATTTCTCTTAATTGCCAAGTTTCATATTGCATCATACTGACTCAGTTGTTGTCCATTTGCTTACATATTTATCAATTCTCTCATCCTCTCCTTTTTATAATCTCACCTATTAACTGCCCATCCTTCTATTAAGCCTCTTTTTGTTCCCTTTTCTATTCATTCCTAAATGGTTTACTATTCACACCCCCTTGTTGCATTCATTTGCCTTGCCCATTTATTTCCTATGCTGGTTCTCTGTGAGAGAAAGAGAGTGGCCTCAGTGAGATTCCCCTCAGCACGGCGGCCATCTTGGACTGCCTCTGACTGCATTAAGTCTCAGTTCACACAAAATGGAGGTTGGTCTTCAGTGCACCCATATACAAATTTACAAACAGCTGTGAGCTTCAATTCTTTAATTTTAGCTAAAGAATCGTAAACAAAGGTTAGTGTTTTCAGTGAAAACACACTTTCATCTTTCACAAATGATAGCACAGCTGATTCACATTTCCCTCACTAAACATTTGCTTTTTTAACAATGTTTTTGTTGCCATCAAATACATAACATGATTTTCATAAAAACATTAATTTTCATTCATATTCTTTTAGGTATTGCTGTGGCATCACACCTTTTATCCTCAGCATAGGAGGCAGTTATTGTGGTTCTCACACAGGCGAAAACCAAAATGTATAGTTGGAAACATGCTTTTCATTTACACATCCAGTCAGAAAAAACGTGTTCCTTTGGTTATATTAGATACAAATTATTGGACTGTGGTTTTCTCACTGTTCTGCACTGTTGCATTGATCACCTGGCCAGATTTGTTGTTCTTGGCCTTTCCTATTTAATAAATGACTTCATACAAGATACAGCTTTTGTTTGCCTACCCTGTATTGAGACAATGGGAGTCCACTTTTGGCTTTATTGTGGTTCAGGGGAGTAGGGTAAAAGGATTTTGTGACGAGAGGTGCCATCCTATAAATGCGAACACTTAAACTCTCTTCAATGAGCATACATGCCAACATACCTGGTTCAAGCTTGAGACTACCAATGTTTAAGCCTAAATGGCTTTATCTGTTTCCGACCTGAAATTGCTCCTTCTTTAATGTATATCAATTGGCAAAATACATTCCCCCTAGTTTGTTTCCAAAATATCTACTTTTAAAATGTTGACATGTCTGAATGAGGCTGAACCGAATATATGATGTTACAACGCAAACAGTTACAACGCATGCCTTTACAACGTGGCTTTTACATCGCAGCATCCATTACAACACATGATTTTACAACGCATGCCATCACAACGCATTTTTAGAAACTACATTTGCAACGCATTCCATTACAACGCATACCATTACAATGCACAATACTTTTAGGGCAAGAGTAGTGTAAGTGTTAGATAGCGTAGGGGTAAAAATTATTATTCCCACTCCAGTGAGTGCAACAGTAGGGTAAGTGGTGGATAGTGTAGGGGTAAAAATGTATATTCCCACTCCAGTGAGTGCAACAGTAGGGTAAGTTGGATAGTGTTGGATAGTGTAGGGTTTTAAAATACTATCCCCATGTACCCCAGAACCCATACCCACCCTAAAACAAAAAAATCCCCATTACTTACCTTATAATGCGTTGTAATGGCATGCGTTGTAATGATATTCATTGTAATGGCATGCGTTGTAGTGACATGCATTGTAATTGCATGCGTTGTAATGGTATGTGATGTAAGGGCAGCTGTGTTGTAATGACTGCATTGTGAAGGTAGTGCGTTGTAATGACTGCTATGTAGAGGTTGTTTCCCGGCTGAACTAGTTGAGGTCTGTAGAATTCTGACCTGAAATTGCTTCTTCTTTAATGTATTTCAATTGGCAAAATACATTCCCCCTAATTTGCTTTCACAATATCTACTTTTAAAATGTTGACATGACTGAATGAGGCTGAACTGAATATATGATGTTACAACGCAAACAATTACAACGCATGCCTTTACAACGCGGTTTTTACATCGCAGCATCCATTACAATGCATGATTTTACAAAACATGCCATCACAACGCATTTTTAGAAACTACATTTACAATGGATTCCATTACAACGCATACCTTTACAACGCATGCCATTACAACACGCAATACTTTTAGGGAAAGAGTAGCGTAAGTGTTGGATAGCGTAGGGGTAAAAATTGCTATTCCCACTCCAGTGAGTGCAACAGTAGGGTAAGTGTTGGATAGTGTAGGTGTAAAAATGTCTATTCCCACTCCAGTGAGTGCAACAGTAGGGTAAGTGTTGGATAGTGTAGGGCTAAAAATGTATATTCCCACTCCAGTAAGTGCAACTGTAGGGTAAGTTGGATAGTGTAGGATAGTGTAGGGATAAAAATACTATCCCCATGTACCCCAGAACCCATACCCACCCTAAAACAAAAAAATCCCCATTACTTACCTTATAATGCGTTGTAATGGCATGCGTTGTAATGATATTCATTGTAATGGCATGCGTTGTAGTGACATGCGTTGTAATGGCATGCGTTGTAATGTATGTGATGTTACGGCAGCTGCGTTGTAATGATTGCGCTGTGAAGGTAGTGCGTTGTAATGACTGCTATGTAAAGGTTGTTTCCTGGCTGAACTAGTTGAAGACTGTAGAATTCTGACCTGAAATTGCTTCTTCTTTAATGTATTTCAATTGGCAAAATACATTCCCCCTAATTTGCTTTCAAAATATCTACTTTTAAAATGTTGACATGTCTGAATGAGGCTGAACTGAATATATGATGTTACAACGCAAACAATTACAACGCATGCCTTTACAACGTGGTTTTTACATCGCAGCATCCATTACAATGCATGATTTTACAACACATGCCATCACAACGCATTTTTAGAAACTACATTTACAATGCATTCCATTACAACGCATACCATTACAACGCATGCCATTACAACGCGCAATACTTTTAGGGCAAGAGTAGTGTAAGTGTTGGATAGCGTAGGGGTAAAAATTACTATTCCCACTCCAGTGAGTGCAACAGTAGGGTAAGTGTTGGATAGTGTAGGGATACACATTTCTATTTCCACTCTAGTGAGTGCAACAGTAGGGTAAGTGTTGGATAGTGTAGGGGTACACATTTCTATTCCCACTCTACTGAGTGCAACAGTGGGGTAAGTGTTGGATAGTGTAGGGATAAAAATACTATCCCCATGTACCCCAGAACCCATACCCACCCTAAAACAAAAAAATCCCCATTACTTACCTTATAATGCGTTGTAATGACATGTGTTGTAATGATATTCATTGTAATGGCATGCGTTGTAGTGACATGCGTTGTAATGGCATGCGTTGTAAAGGTATGTGATGTAAGGGCAGCTGCGTTGTAATGACTGCGTTGTGTAGGTGGTGCAATGTAATGACTGCTATGTAAAGGTTGTTTCCCGGCTGAACTAGTTGAAGACTGTAGAAGTATTTTGCTTGTTAGGAGGGCCCAGTTATTGCCAAAAAGTAATATGCAGTTTATCCAGCAGTCTGGCTGAAAGAGGGCACACACTTTGAGTGGTATCTCTATCAGCTGAGTTGAACTTTTGACCTCTTCTGCCACCAGGACAGAGGCTGGCATGAACATTCTGAAAGAAGAATGCCCTGTGTCAGTATTCTGTGCCAACATTCTAAAGCTTCCATGCCCAGCCCCCGCTTCAAGCACCCTTCTCAAAGAGGAACATGAAAAGTGACAGAAGCTTTAGATACAGAGATCGGTTCTGGCTCATGTCACTCTTGCTTTGGCCAAATGATTGAACCTTACAACAACCTTACCCAACACTCTCCAGGTTATCCCTGTCCCTCACTTCACTCACGTCATATTCATTACATACACCCGGTATTGTTCCCTTTTCTATTCATTCCTAAATGATTTACTATCCACACCCCTTGTTGCATTCATTTGCCTTGCACATTTATTTCCTATGCTGGTTCTCTGTGAGAGAAAGAGAGTGGCCTCAGTAAGATTTCCCTCAACACGGCGGCCATCTTGGACTGCCTCTGACTGCATTAAGTCTCAGTTCACACAAAATGGAGGTTGTTCTTCAGTGCCCCCATTTCCAAATTTACAAACAGTTGTGAGCTTCAATTCTTTAATTTTAGGCTAAAGAATCGTAAACAAAGAATAGTGTTTTCAGTGAAAACACACTTTTATCTTTCACAAATGATAGCACAGCTGATTCACATTTCCCTCACTAAACATTTGCTTTTTTAACAATATGTTTGTTGCCATCAAATACATAACATGCTTTTCATAAAAACATTAATTTTCATTCATGTTCTTTTAGGTATTGCTGTGGCATCACACCTTTTATCCTCAGCATAGCAGGCAGTTTTTGTGGTTCTCACACAGGCAAAAAACCAAAATGTATGGTTGTAAACATGCTTTTCATTTACAAATCCAGTCAGAAAAAACGTGTTCCTTTGGTTATATTAGATACAAATTATTGGACTGTGGTTTTCTCACTGTTCTGCAATGTTGCATTGATCACCTAGCCAGATTTGTTTTACTTGGCCTTTCCTATTTAATAAATGACTTCATACAAGATACAGCTTTTGTTTGCCTACCCTGTATTGAGACAATGGGAGTCCACTTTTGGCTTTATTGTGGTTCAGGGGAGTAGGGTAAAAGGCTTTTGTGATGATAGGTGCCGTCCTATAAATGCGAACACTTAAACTCTCTTCAATGAGCCTACATGCCAACATACCTGGTTCAAGCTTGAGACTACTAATGTTTAAGCCAAAATGGCTTTATCTGTTTCCGACCTGACATTGCTTCTTCTTTAATTTTTATCAATTGGCAAAATGCATTCCCCCTAATGGTTTCCAAAATATCTACTTTTAAAATGTTGACATGTCTGAATGAGGCTGAACCAAATATCTGATGTTACAACGCAAACAGTTACAACGCATGCCTTTAGAACGTGCCTTTTACATCGCAGCATCCATTACAACGCATGATTTTACAACGCATGCCCTGACAACGCATTTTTAGAAACTAAATTTACAACGCATTCCATTACAACGCATACCATTACAATGCATGCCATTACAACGCACAATACTTTTAGGGCAAGAGTAGGGTAAGTGTTAGATAGCGTAGGGGTAAAAATTACTATTCCCACTCGAGTGAGTGCAACAGTAGGGTAAGTTTTGGGTAGTGTAGGGGTATACATTTCTATTCCCACTCCAGTGAGTGCAACAGGAGGGTAAGTATTGGATAGTGTAGGGATAAGAATACTATCTCCATGAACCCCAAAACCCATACCCACCCTAAAACTAAAAAATCCCCATGACTTACCTTATAATGCGTTGTAATGGCATGCGTTGTAATGATATTCATTGTAATGGCATGCGTTGTAGTGACATACGTTGTAATGGCATGCGTTATAATGGTATGTGTTGTAAGCGCAGCTGCGTTGTAATGACTGCGTTGTGAAGGTAGTGCGTTGTAATGACTGCTATGTAAAGGTTGTTTCCCGGCTGAACTAGTTGAAGACTGTAGAATTCTGACCTGAAATTGCTTCTTCTTTAATGTATTTCAATTGGCAAAGTACATTCCCCCTAATTTGCTTTCGAAATATCTACTTTTAAAATGTTGACATGTCTGAATGAGGCTGAACTGAATATATGATGTTACAACGCAAACAATTACAACGCATGCCTTTACAACGCGGTTTTTACATCGCAGCATCCATTACAATGCATGGTTTTACAACGCATGCCATCACAACCTATTTTTAGAAACTACATTTACAACACTTTCCATTACATCGCATACCTTTACAACGCATGCCATTACAAAACACAATACTTTTAGGGCAAGAGTAGTGTAAGTGTTGGATAGCGTAGGGGTAATAATTGCTATTCCCACTCCAGTGAGTGCAACAGTAGGGTAAGTGTTGGATAGTGTAGGGGTAAACATTTCTATTCCCACTCCAGTGAGTGCAAAAGTAGGGTAAGTGTTGGATAGTGTTGGGATAAAAATACTATCCCCATGTACCCCAGAACCCATACCCACCCTAAAACAAATAAATCCCCATTACTTACCTTATAATGCGTTGTAATGGAATGCGTTGTAATGATATTCATTGTAATTGCATGCGTTGTAGTGACATGCGTTGTAATGGTATGCATTGTGATGGTATGTGATGTAAGGGCAGCTGCGTTGGAATAACTGCATTGTGTAGATAGTGCAATGTAATGACTACTATGTAAAGGTTGTTTCCTGGCTGAACTAGATGAAGACTGTAGAAGTATTTTGCTTGTTTGGAGGCCCCAGTTATTGCCAAAAAGTAATATGCAGTTTATCCAGCAGTCTGGCTGAAAGAGGGCACACACTTTGAGTGGTATCTCTATCAGCTGAGTTGAACTTTTGACCTCTTCTGCCACCAGGGCAGAGGCTGGCATGAACATTCTGAGAGAAGAATGCCCTGTGTCAGTATTCTGTGCCAACATTCTAAAGCTTCCCTGCCCAGCCCCCGCTTCAAGCACCCTTCTCAGAGAGGAACATGAAAAGTGGCAGAAGCTTTAGATACAGAGATCGGTTCTGGCTCATGTCACTCTTGCTTTGGCCAAATGATTGAACCTTACAACAACCTTACCCAACACTCTCCAGGTTATCCCTGTCCCTCACTTCACTCACTTCATATTCATTACATACACCCGGTATTGTTCACTTTAATATTCATTCCTAAATTGTTTACTATCCACACCCCCTTGTTACATTCATTTGCCTTGCACATTTATTTCCTATGCTGGTTCTCTGTGAGAGAAATAGTGTGGCCTCAGTGAGATTTCCCTCAGCACGGCAGCCATCTTGGACTGCCTCTGACTGCATTAAGTCTCATTTCACACAAAATGGAGGTTGTTCTTCAGTTCACCCATATCTAAATTTACAAACAGTTGTGAGCTTCAATTCTTTATTTTAGGCTAAAGAATCGTAAACAAAGAATAGTGTTTTCAGTGAAAACACACTTTTATCTTTCACAAAAGATAGCACAGCTGATTCACATTTCCCTCACTAAACATTTGCTTTTTTAACAATATGTTTGTTGCCATCAAATACATAACACGATTTTCATAAAAACATTAATTTTCATTCATATTCTTTTAGGTATTGCTGTGGCATCACACCTTTTATCCTCAGCATAGCAGGCAGTTTTTGTGGTTCTCACACAGGCAAAAAACTAAATGTATAGTTGTAAACATTCTTTTCATTTACAAATCCAGTCAGAAAAAATGTGTTCCTTTGGTTATATTAGATGCACTTTATTGGACTGTGGTTTTCTCACTGTACTGCACTGTTTCATTGATCACCTGGCCAGCTTTGTTTTACTTGGCCTTTCCTATTTAATAAATGACTTCATACAAGATACAGCTTTTGTTTGCCTACCCTGCATTGAGACAATGGGAGTCCACTTTTGGCTTTATTGTGGTTCAGGGGAGTAGGGTAAAAGGCTTTTGTGATGATAGGTGCCGTCCTATAAATGCGAACACTTAAACTCTCTCCAATGAGCCTACATGCCAACATACCTGGTTCAAGCTTGAGACTACTAATGTTTAAGCCAAAATGGCTTTATCTGTTTCCGACCTGACATTGCTTCTTCTTTAATTTTTATCAATTGGCAAAATGCATTCCCCCTAATGGTTTCCAAAATATCTACTTTTAAAATGTTGACATGTCTGAATGAGGCTGAACCAAATATCTGATGTTACAACGCAAACAGTTACAACGCATGCCTTTAGAACGTGCCTTTTACATCGCAGCATCCATTACAACGCATGATTTTACAACGCATGCCCTGACAACGCATTTTTAGAAACTAAATTTACAACGCATTCCATTACAACGCATACCATTACAATGCATGCCATTACAACGCACAATACTTTTAGGGCAAGAGTAGGGTAAGTGTTAGATAGCGTAGGGGTAAAAATTACTATTCCCACTCGAGTGAGTGCAACAGTAGGGTAAGTTTTGGGTAGTGTAGGGGTATACATTTCTATTCCCACTCCAGTGAGTGCAACAGGAGGGTAAGTATTGGATAGTGTAGGGATAAGAATACTATCTCCATGAACCCCAAAACCCATACCCACCCTAAAACTAAAAAATCCCCATGACTTACCTTATAATGCGTTGTAATGGCATGCGTTGTAATGATATTCATTGTAATGGCATGCGTTGTAGTGACATACGTTGTAATGGCATGCGTTATAATGGTATGTGTTGTAAGCGCAGCTGCGTTGTAATGACTGCGTTGTGAAGGTAGTGCGTTGTAATGACTGCTATGTAAAGGTTGTTTCCCGGCTGAACTAGTTGAAGACTGTAGAATTCTGACCTGAAATTGCTTCTTCTTTAATGTATTTCAATTGGCAAAGTACATTCCCCCTAATTTGCTTTCGAAATATCTACTTTTAAAATGTTGACATGTCTGAATGAGGCTGAACTGAATATATGATGTTACAACGCAAACAATTACAACGCATGCCTTTACAACGCGGTTTTTACATCGCAGCATCCATTACAATGCATGGTTTTACAACGCATGCCATCACAACCTATTTTTAGAAACTACATTTACAACACTTTCCATTACATCGCATACCTTTACAACGCATGCCATTACAAAACACAATACTTTTAGGGCAAGAGTAGTGTAAGTGTTGGATAGCGTAGGGGTAATAATTGCTATTCCCACTCCAGTGAGTGCAACAGTAGGGTAAGTGTTGGATAGTGTAGGGGTAAACATTTCTATTCCCACTCCAGTGAGTGCAAAAGTAGGGTAAGTGTTGGATAGTGTTGGGATAAAAATACTATCCCCATGTACCCCAGAACCCATACCCACCCTAAAACAAATAAATCCCCATTACTTACCTTATAATGCGTTGTAATGGAATGCGTTGTAATGATATTCATTGTAATTGCATGCGTTGTAGTGACATGCGTTGTAATGGTATGCATTGTGATGGTATGTGATGTAAGGGCAGCTGCGTTGGAATAACTGCATTGTGTAGATAGTGCAATGTAATGACTACTATGTAAAGGTTGTTTCCTGGCTGAACTAGATGAAGACTGTAGAAGTATTTTGCTTGTTTGGAGGCCCCAGTTATTGCCAAAAAGTAATATGCAGTTTATCCAGCAGTCTGGCTGAAAGAGGGCACACACTTTGAGTGGTATCTCTATCAGCTGAGTTGAACTTTTGACCTCTTCTGCCACCAGGGCAGAGGCTGGCATGAACATTCTGAGAGAAGAATGCCCTGTGTCAGTATTCTGTGCCAACATTCTAAAGCTTCCCTGCCCAGCCCCCGCTTCAAGCACCCTTCTCAGAGAGGAACATGAAAAGTGGCAGAAGCTTTAGATACAGAGATCGGTTCTGGCTCATGTCACTCTTGCTTTGGCCAAATGATTGAACCTTACAACAACCTTACCCAACACTCTCCAGGTTATCCCTGTCCCTCACTTCACTCACTTCATATTCATTACATACACCCGGTATTGTTCACTTTAATATTCATTCCTAAATTGTTTACTATCCACACCCCCTTGTTACATTCATTTGCCTTGCACATTTATTTCCTATGCTGGTTCTCTGTGAGAGAAATAGTGTGGCCTCAGTGAGATTTCCCTCAGCACGGCAGCCATCTTGGACTGCCTCTGACTGCATTAAGTCTCATTTCACACAAAATGGAGGTTGTTCTTCAGTTCACCCATATCTAAATTTACAAACAGTTGTGAGCTTCAATTCTTTATTTTAGGCTAAAGAATCGTAAACAAAGAATAGTGTTTTCAGTGAAAACACACTTTTATCTTTCACAAAAGATAGCACAGCTGATTCACATTTCCCTCACTAAACATTTGCTTTTTTAACAATATGTTTGTTGCCATCAAATACATAACACGATTTTCATAAAAACATTAATTTTCATTCATATTCTTTTAGGTATTGCTGTGGCATCACACCTTTTATCCTCAGCATAGCAGGCAGTTTTTGTGGTTCTCACACAGGCAAAAAACTAAATGTATAGTTGTAAACATTCTTTTCATTTACAAATCCAGTCAGAAAAAATGTGTTCCTTTGGTTATATTAGATGCACTTTATTGGACTGTGGTTTTCTCACTGTACTGCACTGTTTCATTGATCACCTGGCCAGCTTTGTTTTACTTGGCCTTTCCTATTTAATAAATGACTTCATACAAGATACAGCTTTTGTTTGCCTACCCTGCATTGAGACAATGGGAGTCCACTTTTGGCTTTATTGTGGTTCAGGGGAGTAGGGTAAAAGGCTTTTGTGATGATAGGTGCCGTCCTATAAATGCGAACACTTAAACTCTCTCCAATGAGCCTACATGCCAACATACCTGGTTCAAGCTTGAGACTACTAATGTTTAAGCCAAAATGGCTTTATCTGTTTCCGACCTGACATTGCTTCTTCTTTAATTTTTATCAATTGGCAAAATGCATTCCCCCTAATGGTTTCCAAAATATCTACTTTTAAAATGTTGACATGTCTGAATGAGGCTGAACCAAATATCTGATGTTACAACGCAAACAGTTACAACGCATGCCTTTAGAACGTGCCTTTTACATCGCAGCATCCATTACAACGCATGATTTTACAACGCATGCCCTGACAACGCATTTTTAGAAACTAAATTTACAACGCATTCCATTACAACGCATACCATTACAATGCATGCCATTACAACGCACAATACTTTTAGGGCAAGAGTAGGGTAAGTGTTAGATAGCGTAGGGGTAAAAATTACTATTCCCACTCGAGTGAGTGCAACAGTAGGGTAAGTTTTGGGTAGTGTAGGGGTATACATTTCTATTCCCACTCCAGTGAGTGCAACAGGAGGGTAAGTATTGGATAGTGTAGGGATAAGAATACTATCTCCATGAACCCCAAAACCCATACCCACCCTAAAACTAAAAAATCCCCATGACTTACCTTATAATGCGTTGTAATGGCATGCGTTGTAATGATATTCATTGTAATGGCATGCGTTGTAGTGACATACGTTGTAATGGCATGCGTTATAATGGTATGTGTTGTAAGCGCAGCTGCGTTGTAATGACTGCGTTGTGAAGGTAGTGCGTTGTAATGACTGCTATGTAAAGGTTGTTTCCCGGCTGAACTAGTTGAAGACTGTAGAATTCTGACCTGAAATTGCTTCTTCTTTAATGTATTTCAATTGGCAAAGTACATTCCCCCTAATTTGCTTTCGAAATATCTACTTTTAAAATGTTGACATGTCTGAATGAGGCTGAACTGAATATATGATGTTACAACGCAAACAATTACAACGCATGCCTTTACAACGCGGTTTTTACATCGCAGCATCCATTACAATGCATGGTTTTACAACGCATGCCATCACAACCTATTTTTAGAAACTACATTTACAACACTTTCCATTACATCGCATACCTTTACAACGCATGCCATTACAAAACACAATACTTTTAGGGCAAGAGTAGTGTAAGTGTTGGATAGCGTAGGGGTAATAATTGCTATTCCCACTCCAGTGAGTGCAACAGTAGGGTAAGTGTTGGATAGTGTAGGGGTAAACATTTCTATTCCCACTCCAGTGAGTGCAAAAGTAGGGTAAGTGTTGGATAGTGTTGGGATAAAAATACTATCCCCATGTACCCCAGAACCCATACCCACCCTAAAACAAATAAATCCCCATTACTTACCTTATAATGCGTTGTAATGGAATGCGTTGTAATGATATTCATTGTAATTGCATGCGTTGTAGTGACATGCGTTGTAATGGTATGCATTGTGATGGTATGTGATGTAAGGGCAGCTGCGTTGGAATAACTGCATTGTGTAGATAGTGCAATGTAATGACTACTATGTAAAGGTTGTTTCCTGGCTGAACTAGATGAAGACTGTAGAAGTATTTTGCTTGTTTGGAGGCCCCAGTTATTGCCAAAAAGTAATATGCAGTTTATCCAGCAGTCTGGCTGAAAGAGGGCACACACTTTGAGTGGTATCTCTATCAGCTGAGTTGAACTTTTGACCTCTTCTGCCACCAGGGCAGAGGCTGGCATGAACATTCTGAGAGAAGAATGCCCTGTGTCAGTATTCTGTGCCAACATTCTAAAGCTTCCCTGCCCAGCCCCCGCTTCAAGCACCCTTCTCAGAGAGGAACATGAAAAGTGGCAGAAGCTTTAGATACAGAGATCGGTTCTGGCTCATGTCACTCTTGCTTTGGCCAAATGATTGAACCTTACAACAACCTTACCCAACACTCTCCAGGTTATCCCTGTCCCTCACTTCACTCACTTCATATTCATTACATACACCCGGTATTGTTCACTTTAATATTCATTCCTAAATTGTTTACTATCCACACCCCCTTGTTACATTCATTTGCCTTGCACATTTATTTCCTATGCTGGTTCTCTGTGAGAGAAATAGTGTGGCCTCAGTGAGATTTCCCTCAGCACGGCAGCCATCTTGGACTGCCTCTGACTGCATTAAGTCTCATTTCACACAAAATGGAGGTTGTTCTTCAGTTCACCCATATCTAAATTTACAAACAGTTGTGAGCTTCAATTCTTTATTTTAGGCTAAAGAATCGTAAACAAAGAATAGTGTTTTCAGTGAAAACACACTTTTATCTTTCACAAAAGATAGCACAGCTGATTCACATTTCCCTCACTAAACATTTGCTTTTTTAACAATATGTTTGTTGCCATCAAATACATAACACGATTTTCATAAAAACATTAATTTTCATTCATATTCTTTTAGGTATTGCTGTGGCATCACACCTTTTATCCTCAGCATAGCAGGCAGTTTTTGTGGTTCTCACACAGGCAAAAAACTAAATGTATAGTTGTAAACATTCTTTTCATTTACAAATCCAGTCAGAAAAAATGTGTTCCTTTGGTTATATTAGATGCACTTTATTGGACTGTGGTTTTCTCACTGTACTGCACTGTTTCATTGATCACCTGGCCAGCTTTGTTTTACTTGGCCTTTCCTATTTAATAAATGACTTCATACAACATACAGTTATTGTTTGTCTACCCTGTATTGAGACAATGGGAGTCCACTTTTGGTTTTATTATGATTCAGGGGAGTAGGGTAAAAGGCGTTTGTGTCAATAGGTGCCCACCTATAAATGTGTACACTGAAACTCTCTTCAATGAGCATACATGCCAACATACCGGATTCAAGCTTGAGACTACCAATGTTTAATCCAAAATGGCTTTTTCTGTTTCTGACCTGAAATTGCTTCTTCTTTAATGTATTTCAATTGGCAAAATACATTCCCCCTAATTTGTTTTCAAAATATCTACTTTTAAAATGTTGACATGTCTGAATGAGGTTGAACTGAATATATGATGTTACAACGCAAACAATTACAACGCATGCCTTTACAACGCGGTTTTTACATCGCAGCATCATTAAAATGCAAGATTTTACAACGCATGCCATCAACGCATTTTTAGAAAATACATTTACAATGCATTCCATTACAACGCATAGCTTTACAACGCATGCCATTACAACACGCAATACTTTTAGGGCAAGAGTAGTGTAAGTGTTGGGTAGCGTAGGTTTAAAAATTGCTATTCCCACTCCAGTGAGTGCAACAGTAGGGTAAGTGTTGGATAGTGTAGGGGTAAAAATTTCTATTCCCACTCCAGTGAGTGCAACAGTAGGGTAAGTTGGATAGTGTTGGATAGTGTAGGGTTTTAAAATACAATCCCCATGTACCCCAAAACCCATACCCACCCTAATACAAAAAAATCCCCATTACTTACCTTATAATGCGTTGTAATGGCATGCGTTGTAATGATATTCATTGTAATGGCATGCGTTGTAGTGACATGCATTGTAATGGCATGCGTTGTAATGGTATGTGATGTAAGGGCAGCTGCGTTGTAATGACTGCGTTGTGTAGGTAGTGCGTTTTAATGACTGCTATGTAAAGGTTGTTTCCCGGCTGAACTAGTTGAAGACTGTAGAATTCTGACCTGAAATTGCTTCTTCGTTAATGTATTTCAATTGGCAAAATACATTCCCCCTAATTTGCTTTCACAATATCTACTTTTAAAATGTTGACATGTCTGAATGAGGCTGAACTGAATATATGATGTTACAACGCAAACAATTACAACGCATGCCTTTACAACGCGGTTTTTACATCGCAGCATCCATTACAATGCATGATTTTACAACGCATGCCATCACAACGCATTTTTAGAAACTACATTTACAATGCATTCCATTACAACGCATACCTTTACAACGCATGCCATTACAACACGCAATACTTTTAGGGCAAGAGTAGTGTAAGTGTTGGATAGCGTAGGGGTAACAATTGCTATTCCCACTCCAGTGAGTGCAACAGTAGGGTAAGTGTTGGATAGTGTAGGGGTAAAAATGTCTATTCCCACTCTAGTGAGTGCAACAGTAGGGTAAGTGTTGGATAGTGTAGGGGTAAAAATTTCTATTCCCACTCCAGTGAGTGCAACTGTAGGGTAAGTTGGATAGTGTTGGATAGTGTAGGGATACAAATACTATCTTCATGTACCCCAGAACCCATACCCACCCTAAAACTAAAAAATCCCCATTACTTACCTTATAATGCGTTGTAATGGCATGCGTTGTAATGATATTCATTGTAATGGCATGCGTTGTAGTGACATGCATTGTAATGGCATGCGTTGTAATGGTATGTGATGTAAGGGCAGCTGCGTTGTAATGACTGCGTTGTGTAGGTAGTGCGTTGTAATGACTGCTATGTAAAGGTTGTTTCCTGGCTGAACTAGTTGAAGACTGTAGAATTCTGACCTCAAATTACTTCTTCTTTAATATATTTCAATTGGCAAAATACATTCCCCCTAATTTGCTTTCAAAATATCTACTTTTAAAATGTTGACATGTCTGAATGAGGCTGAACTGAATATATGATGTTACAACGCAAACAATTACAACGCATGCCTTTACAACGCGGTTTTTACATCGCAGCATCCATTACAATGCATGATTTTACAACGCATGCCATCACAACGCATTTTTAGAAACTACATTTACAATGCATTCCATTACAACGCATACCATTACAACGCATGCCATTACAACGCGCAATACTTTTAGGGCAAGAGTAGTGTAAGTGTTGGATAGCGTAGGGATAAAAATTACTATTCCCACTCCAGTGAGTGCAATAGTAGGGTAAGTGTTGGATAGTGTAGGGGTACACATTTCTATTCCCACTCTAGTGAGTGCAACAGTAGGGTAAGTGTTGGACAGTGTAGGGGTACACATTTCTATTCCCACTCTAGTGAGTGCAACAGTGGGGTAAGTGTTGGATAGTGTAGGGATAAAAATACTATCCCCATGTACCCCAGAACCCATACCCACCCTAAAACAAAAAAATCCCCATTACTTACCTTATAATGCATTGTAATGGCATGCATTGTAATGATATTCATTGTAATGGCATGCGTTGTAGTGACATGCGTTGTAATGGCATGCGTTGTAATGGTATGTGATGTAAGGGCAGCTGCGTTGTAATGACTGCGTTGTGTAGGTGGTGCAATGTAATGACTGCTATGTAAAGGTTGTTTCCCGGCTGAACTAGTTGAAGACTGTAGAAGTATTTTGCTTGTTTGGAGGGCCCGGCTATTGCCAAAAAGTAATATGCAGTTTATCCAGCAGTCTGGCTGAAAGTGGGCACACACTTTGAGTGGTATCTCTATCAGCCGAGTTGAACTTTTGACCTCTTCTGCCACCAGGGCAGAGGCTGGCATGGACATTCTGAGAGAAGAATGCCCTGTGTCAGTATTCTGTGCCAACATTCTAAAGCTTCCCTGCCCAGCCCCCGCTTCAAGCACCCTTCTCAGAGAGGAACATGAAAAGTGGCAGAAGCTTTAGATACAGAGATCGGTTCTGGCTCATGTCACTCTTGCTTTGGCCAAATGATTGAACCGTACAACAACCTTACCTAACACTCTCCAGGTTATGCCTGTCCCTCACTTCACTCACTTCATATTCATTACATACACCCGGTAATGTTCCCTTTTCTATTAATTCCTAAATTATTTACTATCCACACCCCCTTGTTGCATTCATTTGCCTTGCTCATTTATTTCCTATGCTGGTTCTCTGTGAGAGAAAGAGAGTGGTCTCTGTGAGATTTCCCTCAACACGGCGGCCATCTTGGACTGCCTCTGACTGCATTAAGTCTCAGTTCACACAAAATGGAGGTTGTTCTTCAGTGCACCCATATATGAATTTACAAACAGTTGTGAGCTACAATTCTTTAATTTTAGGCTAAAGAATCGTAAACAAAGGTTAGTGTTTTCAGTGAAAACACACTTTTATCTTTCACAAATAATAGCACAGCTAATTCACATTTCCCTCACTAAACATTTGCTTTTTTAACAATGTTTTTGTTGCCATCAAATACATGACATGATTTTCATTAAAACGTTAATTTTCATTCATATTCTTTAGGGTATTGCTGTGGCATCACACCTTTTATCCTCAGCATAGCAGGCAGTTTTTGTGGTTCTCACACAGGCGAAAACCAAAATGTATAGTTGTAAACATGCTTTTCATTTACAAATCCAGTCAGAAAAAACTTAATCCTTTGGTTATATTAGATACAAATTATTGGACTGTGGTTTTCTCACTGTTCAGCACTGTTGCATTTATCACCTAGCCAGATTTGTTTTTCTTGGCCTTTCCTATTTAATAAGTGACTTCATACAAGATACAGCTTTTGTTTGCCTACCCTGTATTGAGACAATGGGAGTCCACTTTTGGCTTTATTGTGGTTCAGGGGAGAAGGGTAAAAGGCTTTTGTGACGATAGGTGCCATCCTATAAATGCGAACACTTAAACTCTCTTCAAAGAGCATACATGCCAACATACCTGGTTCAAGCTTGAGACTACTAATGTTTAAGCCAAAATGGCTTTATCTGTTTCCGACTTGAAATTGCTTCTTCTTTAATGTATATCAATTAGCAAAATGCATTCCCCCTAATTTGTTTCCAAAATATCTACTTTTAAAATGTTGACATGTCTGAATGAGGCTGAACCGAATATCTGATGTTACAACGCAAACAGTTACAACACATGCCTTTAGAACGTGCCTTTTACATCGCAGCATCCATTACAACGCATGATTTTACAACGCATGCCCTCACAACGCATTTTTAGAAACTAAATTTACAACGCATTTCATTACAACGCATACCATTACAACGCATGCCATTGCAATGCACAATACTTTTAGGGCACGAGTAGTGTAAGTGTTAGATAGCGTAGGGGTAATAATTACTATTCCCACTCCAGTGAGTGCAACAGGAGGGTAAGTATTGGATAGTGTAGGGATAAGAATACTATCCCCATGAACCCCAAAACCCATACCCACCCTAAAACTAAAAAATCCCCACTACTTACCTTATAATGCGTTGTAATGGCATGGGTTGTAATGATATTCATTGTAATGGCATGCGTTGCAGTGACATACGTTGTAATGGCATGCGTTATAATGGTATGTGTTGTAAGGGCAGCTGCGTTGTAATGACTGCGTTGTGAAGGTAGTGCGTTGTAATGACTGCTATGTAAAGGTTGTTTCCCAGCTGAGCTAGTTGAAGACTGTAGAATTCTGACCTGAAATTGTTTCTTCTTTAATGTATTTCAATTGGCAAAATATATTCCCCCTAATTTGCTTTCAAAATATCTACTTTTAAAATGTTGACATGTCTGAATGAGGCTGAACTGAATATATGATGTTACAACGCAAACAATTACAACGCATGCCTTTACAACACGGTTTTTACATCGCAGCATCCATTACAATGCATGGTTTTACAATGCATGACATCACAACGCATTTTTAGAAACTACATTTACAACACATTCCAGTACATCGCATACCTTTACAACGCATGCCATTACAACACGCAATACTTTTAGGGCAAGAGTAGTGTAAGTGTTGGATAGCCTAGGGGTAAAAATTGCTATTCCCACTCCAGTGAGTGCAACAGTAGGGTAAGTGTTGGATAGTGTAGGTGTAAAAATTTCTATTCCCACTCCAGTGAGTGCAACAGTAGGGTAAGGGTTGGATAGTGTAGGGATAAAAATACTATCCCCATGTACCCCAGAACCCATACCCACCCTAAAATAAAAAAATCCCCATTACTTACCTTATAATGTGTTGTAATGGCATGTGTTGTAATGATATTCATTGTAATGGCATGCATTGTAGTGACATGCGTTGTAATGGCATGCGTTGTAATGGTATGTGATGTAAGGGCAGCTGCGTTGTAATAACTGCGTTGTGTAGGTAGTGCAATGTAATGACTGCTATGTAAAGTTTGATTCCCGGCTGTACTAGTTGAAGAGTGTAGAAATATTTTGCTTGTTAGGAGGGCCCAGTTATTGCCAAAAAGTAATATGCAGTTTATCCAGCAGTCTGGCTGAAAGTGGGCACACACTTTGAGTGGTATCTCTATCAGCTGAGTTGAACTTTTGACCTCTTCTGCCACCAGGGCAGAGGCTGGCATGGACATTCTGAGAGAAGAATGCCCTGTGTCAGTATTCTGTGCCAACAATCTAAAGCTTCCCTGCCCAGCCCCCACTTCAAGCACCCTTCTCAGAGAGGAACATGAAAAGTGACAGAAGCTTTACATACAGAGATCGGTTCTGGCTCATGTCACTCTTGCTTTGGCCAAATGATTGAACCTTACAACAACCTTACCCAACAATCTCCAGGTTATCCCTGTCCCTCACTTCACTCACTTCATATTCATTACATACACCCGGTATTGTTCCCTTTTCTATTCATTCCTAAATGATTTACTATCCACACCCCTTGTTGCATTCATTTGCCTTGCACATTTATTTCCTATGCTGGTTCTCTGTGAGAGTAAGAGAGTGGCCTCGGTGAGATTTCCCTCAACACGGCGGCCATCTTGGACTGCCTCTGACTGCATTAAGTCTCAGTTCACACAAAATGGAGGTTGTTCTTCAGTGCACCCATATACGAATTTACAAACAGTTGTGAGATTCAATTCTTTAATTTTAGGCTAAAGAATCGTAAACAAAGAATAGTGTTTTCAGTGAAAACACACTTTTATCTTTCACAAATGATAGCACAGCTGATTCACATTTCCCTCACTAAACATTTGCTTTTTTAACAATATGTTTGTTGCCATCAAATACATAACATGATTTTCATAAAAACATTAATTTTCATTCATGTTCTTTTAGGTATTGCTGTGGCATCACACCTTTTATCCTCAGCATAGCAGGCAGTTTTTGTGGTTCTCACACAGGCAAAAGACTAAATGTATAGTTGTAAACATTCTTTTCATTTACAAATCCAGTCAGATAAAATGTGTTCCTTTGGTTATATTAGATACACTTTATTGGACTGTGGTTTTCTCACTGTACTGCACTGTTGCATTGATCACCTGGCCAGCTTTGTTTTACTTGACCTTTCCTATTTAATAAATGACTTCATACAACATACAGTTATTGTTTGTCTACCCTGTATTGAGACAATGGGAGTCCACTTTTGGCTTTAGTATGGTTCAGGGGAGTAGGGTAAAAGGCTTTTGTGACAATAGGTGCCCACCTATAAATGTGAACACTGAAACTCTCTTCAATGAGCATACATGCCAACATACCTGATTCAAGCTTGAGACTACCAATGTTTAAGCCAAAATGACTTTTTCTGTTTCTGACCTGAAATTGCTTCTTCTTTAATGTATTTCAATTGGCAAAATACATTCCCCCTAATTAGTTTTCAAAATATCTACTTTTAAAATGTTGACATGTCTGAATGAGGCTGAACTGAATATATGATGTTACAACACAAACAATTACAACGCATGCCTTTACAACGCGGTTTTTACATCGCAGCATCCATTACAACGCATGATTTTACAACGCATGCCATCACAAAGCATTTTTAGAAACTACATTTACAACGCATTCCACTACAATGCATACTTTACAACGCATGCCATTACAACTCGCAATACTTTTAGGGCAAGAGTAGTGTAAGTGTTGGATCGCGTAGGAGTAAAAATTGCTATTCACACTTTAGTGAGTGCAACAGTAGGGTAAGTGTTGGATAGTGTAGGGGTAAAAATGTCTATTCCCACTCCTGTGAGTGCAACAGTAGGCTAAGTTGGATAGTGTTGGATAGTGTAGGGATAAAAATACTATCCCCATGTACCCCAGAACCCATACCCACCCTAAAACTAGAAAATCCCCATTACTTACCTTATAATGCATTTTAATGGCATGCGTTGTAATGATATTCATTGTAATGGCATGCGTTGTAGTGACATGCGTTGTAATGGCATGCGTTGTAATGGTATGTGATGTAAGGGCAGCTGCTTCGTAATGACTGCATTGTGAAGGTAGTGCGTTGTAATGACTGCTATGTAAAGATTGTTTCCTAGCTGAACTAGTTGAAGACTGTTGAATTCTGACCTGAAATTGCTTCTTCTTTAATGTATTTCAATTGGCAAAATACATTCCCCCTGATTTGCTTTCAAAATATCTACTTTTAAAATGTTGACATGTCTGAATGAGGCTGAACTGAATATATGATGTTACAACGCAAACAAGTTCAATGCATGCCTTTACAACGCGGTTTTTACATCGCAGCATCTATTACAATGCATGATTTTACAACGCATGCCATCACAACGCATTTTTTAGAAACTACATATAAAAATGCATTCCATTACAACGCATACAATTACGACGCATGCCATTACAATGGGCAATACTTTTAGGGCAAGAGTAGTGTAAGTGTTGGATAGCGTAGGGGTAAAAATTACCATTCCCACTCCAGTGAGTGCAACAGTAGGGTAAGTGTTGGATAGTCTAGGGGTACACATTTCTATTCCCACTCTAGTGAGTGCAACAGTAGGGTAAGTGTTGGATAGTGTAGGGGTACACATTTCTATTCCCACTCTAGTGAGTGAAACAGTGGGGTAAGTGTTGGATAGTGTAGGGATAAAAATACTATCCCCATGAAGCCCAGAACCCATACCCACCCTAAAACAAAAAATCCCCATTACTTACCTTATAATGCGTTGTAATGGCATGCGTTGTAATGATATTCATTGTAATGGCATGCGTTGTAGTGACATGCGTTGTAATGGCATGCGTTGTAATGGTATGTGATGTAAGGGCAGCTGCGTTGTAATGACTGCGTTGTGTAGGTAGTGCAATGTAATGATTGCTATGTAAAGGTTGTTTCCCGGCTGAACTAGTTGAAGACTGTAGAAGTATTTTGCTTGTTAGGAGGGCCCAGTTATTGCCAAAAAGTAATATGCAGTTTATCCAACAGTCTGGCTGAAAGAGGGCACACTCTTTGAGTGGTATCTCTATCAGCTGAGTTGAACTTTTGACCTCTTCTGCCACCAGGGCAGAGGCTGGCATGGACATACTGAGAGAAGAATGCCCTGTGTCAGTATTCTGTGCCAACATTCTAAAGCTTCCCTGCCTAGCCCCCACTTCAAGCACCCTTCTCAGAGAGGAACATGAAAAGTGACAGAAGCTTTAGATACAGAGATCGGTTCTGGCTCATGTCACTCTTGCTTTGGCCAAATGATTGAACCTTACAACAACCTTACCCAACACTCTCCAGGTTGTCCCTGTCCCACACTTCACTCACTTCATATTCATTACATACACCCGGTATTGTTCCCTTTCCTATTCATTCCTAAATTGTTTACTATCCACACCCCCTTGTTGCATTCATTTGCCTTGCACATTTATTTCCTATGCTGGTTCTCCGTGAGAGAAAGAGAGTCGCCTCAGTGAGATTTCCCTCAACACGGCGGCCATCTTGGACTGCCTCTGCCTGCATTAAGTCTCAGTTCACACAAAATGGGGTTGTTCTTCAGTGCACCCATTTCCAAATTTACAAACAGTTGTGAGCTTCAATTCTTTAATTGTAGGCTAAAGAATCGTAAACAAAGAATAGTGTTTTCAGTGAAAACACACTTTTATCTTTCACAAATGATAGCACAGCTGATTCACATTTCCCTCACTAAACATTTGCTTTTTTAACAACCTGTTTGTTGCCATCAAATACATAACATAATTTTCATAAAAACATTAATTTTCATTCATATTCTTTTAGGTATTGCTGTGGCATCACACCTTTTATCCTCAGCATAGCTGGCAGTTTTTGTGGTTCTCACACACGCAAAAAACTAAATGTATAGTTGTAAACATTCTTTTCATTTACAAATCCAGTCAGAAAAAATGTATTCCTTTGGTTATATTAGATACACTTTATTGGACTGTGGTTTTCTCACTGTACTGCACTGTTGCATTGATCACCTGGCCAGCTTTGCTTTACTTGGCCTTTCCTATTTAGAAAAAGAATTCATACAACATACAGCTATTATTTGTCTATCCTGTATTGAGACAATGGGAGTCCACTTTTGGCTTTATTATGGTTCAGGGGAGTAGGGTAAAATGCTTTTGTGACAATATGTGCCCACCTATAAATGTGAACACTGAAACTCTCTTCAATGAGCATAATGACAACACACCTGATTCAAGCTTGAGACTACCAATGTTTAAGCCAAAATGGCTTTTTCTGTTTCTGACCTGAAATTGCTTCTTCTTTAATGTATTTCAATTGGCAAAATACATTCCCCTAATTAGTTTTCAAAATATCTACTTTTAAAATGTTGACATGTCTGAATGAGGCTGAACTGAATATATGATGCTACAACACAAACAATTACAACGCATGCCTTTACAACGCGGTTTTTACATCGCAGCATCCATTACAACGCATGATTTTACAACGCATGCCATCACAACGCATTTTTAGAAACTACATTTACAACGCATTCCACTACAACGCATACTTTACAACGCATGCCATTACAACACGCAATACTTTTAGGGCAAGAGTAGTGTAAGTGTTGGATAGCGTAGGGGTAAAAATTGCTATTCCCACTCCAGTGAGTGCAACAGTAGGGTAAGTGTTGGATAGTGTAGGGGTAAAAATGTCTATTCCCACTCCTGTGAGTGCAACAGTGGGGTAAGTTGGATAGTGTTGGATAGTGTAGGGATACAAATACTATCCCCATGTACCCCAGAACCCATACCCACCCTAAAACTAAAAGATCCCCATTACTTACCTTATAATGAGTTGTAATGGCATGCGTTGTAATGATATTCATTGTAGTGGCATGCGTTGTAGTGACATGCGTTGTAATGGCATGCATTGTAATGGTATGTGATGTAAGGGCAGCTGCGTTGTAATGACTGCGTTGTGAAGGTAGTGCGTTGTAATGACTGCTATGTAAAGGTTGTTTCCCGGCTGAACTAGTTGAAGACTGCAGAATTCTGACCTGAAATTGCTACTTCTTTATTGTATTTCAATTAGCAAAATACATTCCCCCTAATTTGTTTTCAAAATATCTACTTTTAAAATGTTGACATGTCTGAATGAGGCTGAACTGAATATATGATGTTACAACGCAAACAATTACAACGCATGCCTTTACAACGCGGTTTTTACATCGCAGCATCCATTACAATGCATGATTTTACAACGCATGCCATCACAACGCATTTTTAGAAACTACATTTACAACGCATTCCATTACAACACATACCATTACAACGCATGCCATTACAACGCACAATACTTTTAGGGCAAGAGTAGTGTAAGTGTTGGATAGCGCAGGGGTAAAAACTACTATTCCCACTCCAGTGAGTGCAACAGTACGGTAAGTGTGGGATAGTGTAGGGGTACACATTTCTATTCCCACTGTAGTGAGTGCAACAGTTGGGTAAGTGTTGGATAGTGTAGGGATAAAAATACTATCCCCATTTACCCCAGAACCCATACCCACCCTAAAACAAAAAAATCCCCATTACTTACCTCATAATGCGTTGTAATGGCATGCATTGTAATGATATTCATTGTAATGGCATGCGTTGTAGTGACATGCGTTGTATTGGCATGCGTTGTGATGGTATGTGATATAAGGGCAGCTGCGTTGTAATGACTGCGCTGTGTAGGTAGTGCGTTGTAATGACTGCTATGTAAAGGTTGTTTCCCGGCTGAACTAGTTGAAGACTGTAGAAGTATTTTGCTTGTTAGGAGGCCCCAGTTATTGCCAAAAAGTAATATGCAGTTTATCCAGCAGTCTGGCTGAAAGAGGGCACACACTTTGAGTGGTATCTCTATCAGCTGAATTGAACTTTTGACCTCTTCTGCCACCAGGGCAGAGGCTGGCATGGACATTCTGAGAGAAGAATGCCCTGTGTCAGTATTCTGTGCCAACATTCTAAAGCTTTCCTGCCCCCACTTCAAGCACCCTTCTCAGAGAGGAACATGAAAAGTGACAGAAGCTTTAGATACAGAGATCGGTTCTGGCTCATGTCACTCTTGCTTTGGCCAAATGATTGAACCTTACAACAACCTTACCCAACACTCTCCAGGTTGTCCCTGTCCCACACTTCACTCACTTCATATTCATTACAAACACCAGGTATTGTTCCCACCTTTCTGAGAGAAACATACTGGGTATCTCTTCATTTTCAACATTCTGCAATGGCCTGGACATGTTTCTTAAGTAGATCTTAAAATGAAAATATCTATTCTTTTTTAACGTTGCCTTTCTGACTTTTTTTTACTTTAGTTACCTGTCAGGGGTCATTAGGGCAGCTATAGAACACATTTAAAGTGTTTTCTTCCTACATTTACTCTTTCAAATATGTAGTGCGAGGGGGAATAAATACATTCTTTAGGTGATTTTACCTGTCATGCTGCTATAAAAGTGGCCAGGTGGCACGAAAAGATACCTAGTATTTAATTTGCTCACTTGCTTTTCACTACGAATTCCATGTTCTCTCATCTGTCCTCACTTCTTATTCATTGCTCGCTCCCCCATGTATTAACACAATTACAAGCATTGTTTCCTGTGCTAGTTTTCCTCTGTATGTGGATTGCAATGTTCTACTCTTGTAGAAAAGTGGGTTATTGTTGCAGTAACCCCCCCACCTTTTGCTAGAATTCTGATGCACTTTGACATGATGTGCCCTGGGGCACTGCCAATCAGGTTCCCAGGGCCTGTATTCTCTCCCAAAACTGTACCTTTGTACCCCCAATTGGCACCTCTCTGGCCACATGCAAGTACCCTGTAAAAGGTACCATAAGTACCAAAGGCTCTGTGACCAGGGAAGGCCTCTAAGGGCTGCAGCACATATTGGGCCACCCTTATAGGTCCTGTACCTTTAAGAGATACACACTGCCATTGCAGGCTGCGTGTTTTGGTGCAGAGAAAAGTGAAAAGTCAACATGACACACATACCCGTGCGCCATGCCTGCAACCCATTGCCTATTGCATAGATAAATCACCCCTCTAACTGGGTGCACTATACCATTGATGAGAGTACAGGTGAGACATTCTGAGACATTGTAAGAGCAGTAAAGCCACAAAGAGTATATGGTCTGGGAGTCTGTCATTACAAACATCACAGCACCATAATGGCTTTACTGAATTCTGGGACGTTTGGTAGAAAAGAAGATGCCCAGCAGAAAAGACTGCAGAGAAGAACTGACTTCGCCCCAGCCCTACCGGCCCGTCTGTAGTTTCTGGAAATGATGCGCCAAAAATGGCCTTGTCTTGCAGCCAGCTACCTCCAGAACCCCGGGAGGACTGACAGCCTTGAACAAAGACTGGATCTCCTGTGAACAGCAGCTCTGTTCAAAAGAAACTCCAAAGACAGACTCTGAGTCTACTGAGGCAAAAGAAACTCCATGCCTGGAACCACCACTGCACCCAACGCCTATGGCCCGAGTCCAAGTTTCCCACCGGTTCCAGCGAGGTCCACCAGTGCTCCAGAGTCCGAGACCACTGTGGGTTGACCCCTCCAAGACTCCCCGACGTTGCCTGCAGCCTCTGCACGGAGAACCCCTAACCGTGAGTAACCCGATTCGGTGGAATCTGACCTCAAAACGGCCCCCTCTGTCCGGCCGCCCTGCACCCTGTAGAAGAGGACCTGAGGTGCACCTATGTCCCCGAGCCCTCCAACTTACCTGCTTAGCTGTTGTTTCCTCCTGGAAGACTTCCTGGACCGAGCATGCAGTCAAAGCCCAAAACCGGCAACATCCATTGAAAACAACGAGTCAACCAACGCCAAGCCAGCACACTGCACCCGGCCGCCCCTGTGCTGCTGTGGGTGCACCTTGTTCACAAAATCTAATCCTTTGCCCTGAGCTGAACCATAGGAGCCTGGCTTCCACAACCTTGTGGCCTGCCCATGAGCAGCCACCAACAGAAGGCCCCCAATCCCCAATGGATAACATTGGGACTCAGCTCTCTGTACCCGGCCGCCCTAGTGCCGCTGAGGGTGTTCTCTGAGTGCATCCTTGACCCTGGGGGAACCCTGATTCTAACCCAGAAACACAACTCTACCAACCAAGTACTTACATTTATTCATTTCCTCCTATAGGAACGCATTGACTGCTTTTCTGTGAAAAAAGTTATGCGGAGTTGGAAATTGTATGAGAACCTAGAAACTGTGTATTTACAAAAACTGACTTACTTACCTTTGAGTTAGGAAATGTGCCAGTGTGATATCTAGGCATATCACACGGAGTAGAAAAGGTAATCTGAAAAGTAATCTAAAAAGTAATTGCAAAGTAATCTAAAAGTAATTTCAATTGTTCCTGAACATTTGGCCTACCTGTATCTATGTTCAACTGCATTCAACTGTATTATTAGAAAGGTACTAATTTTACAAACCTGCACCAAGTCTGGCTTGGTCCTAAAAATAAAATACAATAAAGAATTTTTTTTATACAAAACAATTGGGCGGAGTTCAGTCTTTCAGTGTATGAAATCATTTGTTGCCTTAGTGTGTACAATACATCCTTTAAACTACCCTCTGATTAAGCCTTACTGCTCGCCCACACTACCACAAATAGAGAGTAAGTTGCTATTTACTTTAACCTCTGTAAGCCTTTGCTGGATCCACTGGACTCACACTATACCTTCATTTGGTATAGTATATACAGAGTCAGAACTTTGCATTTGTTTAACTGACTTGGTCAACATCTGACCACATGACTGAATTCCTAAAATTACTTTAGAATTCAGTTTTTTTTTTTTTAAATTGGCAATTTTGTTCAAAACTACAAAGTCTTGTTAGGGCCTTGGTTAACTCCTTTAGAATGTTTTAGAAAAATAAAAACTTACCATATTTAGGGGTAAGAGGGTTTAGTTTTGTTTCAGAATGTCTCTTAACAAGACCTCAACTGTTAGTGAAAACCTACCAAATGGCATAGCGAACATGGTTGAGGAGCTCGACCTCACCCCTTACCTCCATCTAGTATTTAGGGAGTTAAGGTCTCTATGCAAACTGAAAAACATTGTCACGGGGTCCCAACCCTCCAAACAAAAGCTGCAGGAGCTGTTGGCAAGGTGAAGACCTCTCAGATGGGGAAGAAGATATAGGGGATGAGGATAACTTCTAACCCCCCTTACTTCCTATGGAGGAGAAGGCCCCTGTGCCCCTGACTCCAAAAATACAACTCAAGGCACCTAGATCCCACACAGGTGGGTCTGGTGCTTCTGAGTCCATTAAGGACTGCCTCAATGAGGAGAGCAACCTCTTAGTGACGTTGGCCAAAAGATTAGACCTAGAGACCAGACTCCTGGCTCTAGAAAAGGAAAGAGCAGAGATGAGACTAGCTCCCATCAACGGTGACAGCAACTTAATAAATAGCCCCAAATCCCTATATTTGAGGATGGTGATGATATCGCCAGGTGGTGCACAGCCTAAAAGAGGGATTGTGTAGCCAGAAAAGGGAAGAAAACTCAGTGGTGAGCACTGCTTTGGGAACTTTTCTCTGGTAAGTGCCCTCAATGGGGCAGAAGCAGAGTCCTATGAACTCATAAAGGTCACCCTGATTGAGGGATTTGGCCTCCCTTTTGAGGAGAATAGAATTAGATTCAGGGGGTCTCATAAAACCCAGAGTAAGCCCTGCGTGGAAATTGTAGACTGCTCAATGAAGACACTAGGTGACTGGTTGACTGGAAGTAAAGTGCAATATTATGATGGTCTTTATAATTTGTTTATGAAACAACACATATTAAGGAAAAGTTGCATCAGTATCTGGTAGGCATAGGTCCAATTTCTCTCTAAGCATTGGGAAAGAATGCGGACCACTGGTTAGACAAGGGTGACCAGGACGTCCACTGGGGGTGACCAAAAGAAAGTGGTTAAAAAACCTCCCCAGAGGAAAGACAGTGAGCCTCCTAAAGATAAAAGTAAGGAGTCCCAGGTAGCCCCCTAAAAAACCTGTCCAGGAGGGTCGGCCCACCGAACCAGCACCCCCTATCACCTCCCTCTGCAACTGGACCCCGATCAGCACCGAAGACACCATCCGCACGATGAACACCATCCACTCCGGATGTCCAACCGACCCTTGCCCCCACCACGTCTTAAACAAGGCCGACTCCATCATCGCACCCCATCTGCGGGACATCATCAATGCCTCCTTCCACACCGCCACCTTCCCGGAGAGCTGGAAGTACGCCGAGCTCAACGCCCTCCTGAAGAAACCCACAGCGGACCCCACCAACCTCAAGAACTTCCGCCCCATCTCGCTCCTCCCTTTTCCTGCCAAAGTCATTAAGAAGACCGTCAACAGACAGCTCGCAGTCTTCCTCGAGACAAATGGGTCCTTGCCCCTTCGCAGTCCGGCTTCAGAGCCAACCACAGCACCGAGACCGCCCTCATCGCAGTCACAGATGACATCAGATGCCTGCTCGACAACGGGGAAACAGCAGCCCTCATCCTCCTGGACCTCTCCGCAGCGTTCGATACTGTTTGCCACTGCACCCTAATACAGCGCCTCAGCAACATCGGAATCCAAGAGAAGGCCCTGGAGTGGATCATCTCGTTCCTCGCCGGAAGAACCCAGAGAGTCCGCCTCCCCCCGTTCAGATCTGAGGCCACCGAAGTAATCTGCGGCGTACCACAAGTATCATCACTCAGCCCAACCCTCTTTTTTTTTTTTTTTTTTTTTTTTTTTTTTTTTTTTTTTTTTAATAAAACTTTATTGTCACATTTGCAAAGAAGTTATTCACATCAACATTGTTTCCCATCTGTTGCACATGCATCGCAAAGTGCACCTCATATATGTATAAATCACAGTGCAGTCCGTTGTCTGAGTACATTTGCACTAGAAGGGCAAGTAAAAAGTAATCACGACTTTATCGCATATAAACTCACTGAGCAATAATCCATGCCCTCCCCCATTTCGCAATATGCCCTCGTTTAGTACAGCAGTTGGTTGCCAGTAAGTGCGACTAAGATAAGAAACTAAGTCCACAAAATAAGAAAAAGAACCTAACTAATGTCACCACTTCAATACAATGTTGTACCCTTTCAAAAACAGTGGTCATCCACTATACACATCCCGTACAATGTTTAAGGCAATGTTGTGATCACGCTCCATCCCTCCACAAATCAGAGTAACATAACCCCGCCCTCACTCTCTAGTCCTCATCCTCCTCTGAGTCTAGGTCCTCATCCTCAGGTAGGGCTGCACACGGTTCGCCCCTATATTTATTCCATGGCATCCAGACCTTATTCCATT
Organism: Lissotriton helveticus; assembly: GCF_964261635.1. NCBI lineage: Eukaryota > Metazoa > Chordata > Amphibia > Caudata > Salamandridae > Lissotriton > Lissotriton helveticus. The sequence continues at coordinate 483,289,616 of NC_136059.1, read as the reverse complement.
TACGGGGGCATGCCCGCATCACGTATACCACCCGTTCTCTCACCATTAGAAGGTCCATATTTCGAATCCAGCCAGCTATGGTAGGTAAATCTTGAGCACCCCACTTTTGAGCAATGTCTCTTTTGGCCACTGTCACAGCCAACGTGACCCATAGTTGTCCATATCTACCCAGGTCAGTGGAGTCCCAAATGTTCAGCAGGCACCTGCGGGGCTCAGGCAGGAGTGACACCTCAACTGTTTGGGAGACTGTGCGCATTATCTGTCGCCAAAATTCCTGGATCAAAGGGCAATCCCATATGGTGTGTAGTAAAGTTCCCTCCTCCCCGCACCCTCTTAGACAGAAGGGGTGTGGTGCCCTGTGTATCTTGTGTAGAAGTGTTCTGGTGTAATAGGTGCGGTGGAGGATCTTAAGTTGGACCAGCCTAAACCTAGCCGAGATGCCCACTTCTCTTGGTGACGCTAGTGCCGCATTCCATTCCGTGTCATCCATGTCTCCCAGTTCCCCGACCCACCTCTCTCTAAGCTTCTGCGCGGGGTCTGCCAGGTTATTAACCAGTTTTTTGTATGTGAGGGATGTTGCCTTCTGTTCCATAAAGTCTGTTAGTAACCTGTCCTCTAGGGGGGATGATTCCGGGAGCGAGGTGTCAGGTGGAATGGCGCGCAGAAGGGCATGTCGTATTTGCACATATCTGAATGATTCAGTGGGTCCCATACCATACTGTTGCTGTAGCTGCGAGAAGGGAACCACCGAACCCTTATCCCAAAGGTCGCCTACTACTGAAATCCCTATTTGATCCCATTGCGTAAAGCCCTTGCTAGATCTTAAGTTCCCCAATGATTTAGCGTCCCACAATGGCGTCATCCTGGTGATTTTCCCTTTCCACCCTAGTCGGGATTGTGCTGTATACCATAGAGTCGCCGTATGGAACGTCGGTCCAATCAATCTCCGAACCTGTGAATGATTATACAATACTGAGAGCATGCCGTCCGTCCCTAACTGCGACCAGTCTGCCTTATATGCGGGGTCATCCCGTGAGATGTGGATCCAATGATTAACGACCTTCAGTTGGGAGGCCCAATAATACAATTGGAGATTGGGTAACGCAATCCCCCCCTCATACCAGCCTTTCACCAGTTTGTCCTGTGCTATACGGGCTGGCCCATTGCCCCATAACAGAGCAGCTACCAACGCCGCAACTTGCTGGAAGTAGCGCGGGGCTACCACATGAGGGGTGTTTTCTAACACATAGAGAAATCGAGGGAGAGCCATCATTTTATATAATGCTGCCCGTCCCAGTAGGGTCAGCGGCAGGGTGGCCCAATACTTAACGTCCGTGCGTAGTCGCGCCAAAGGTGGCACCAAGTTTGCGGTGTAGAAGTCCGCAGCAGTAGTGGTGATGTGAATACCTAGGTATTTAAACGAGTCAGAAGCCAATTGCAGGGGGCAGTCAGCTCGTAGGAGCGGCTCCGGGCCCTTGAGTACAAACAGTATAGATTTTGACCAATTCAGGGTGTAACCTGATGCTTTCCCGTGCTCGTCGCACAGTGCCAATAGGGCAGGAACACCCTCATTCGGATCGGTCATGTAGATTAGCATATCATCTGCATACAGGGAAACCTTATCTTCCCACCCGTCCCTCCATGTGATGCCCCGAAACAGCGGTGTCGCTCTGAGCAGAATAGCCAATGGTTCCAATACCAGCGCGAAGAGTAGGGGGGAGAGCGGGCATCCCTGTCTGGTGCCGCGCCCCAGGGGAAAAGGCCGTGAGATGTGGCCGTTGGCCACTACTTGCGCCATCGGTGACTCATACAACAACCGCACCCATGCTATATATTTCGGGCCGAAGCCCATACGGGCGAGGACCGCAAATAGGTATCTCCATTCGACCAGATCAAATGCCATTTTGGCATCCAGGGATAAGATGACAGCTTGTTCTGAAAGGAGATGCGTCCGCGCCATGACCCCGTGCACCCTCCGCAGATTCAGTGCAGTACTCCTGTGCGGCATGAAACCTGATTGGTCGGGATGTATTAGGGTGTGTAGGTGGTTGGTTAGACGACTAGCCAGGAGTTTAGCCAGGATCTTCACTTCTGCGTTAAGCAGGGAGATGGGTCGGTACGAGGTGCACAGTGTCGGTGGTTTGTCTGGCTTAGGAATGGCCACTATCGTGGCCGTGCGTTGGTCTAGAGGGAGTTCGGCTTTGTCTAAACTTTCCCTATACATATTTAGTAGGGGTGCGCTCAGCAATGAGGCCGACGTTTTATACCATTCTATGGGTATCCCATTAGGCCCCAGCGCCTTGCCTGATTGCAACGACTGTATTGCTAATTGGACTTCGGTGTCTGTTAAGTCCGCGTCCAGTTCCTGTTGAGCTTCTTGCGAAAGCGTGGGGACAGTAATGTGGTCGAGCGATGCTAATGCCTCCCGGTCCGTGACCATCCGGTCTGGGGTGTAGATTCCCTGATAGTGGCGTGCCAAGGTGTCTACTATGTGTTCAGGGTGCGTCAGCAATTTGCCCTCCCGTGTACATAATCTCTGAATACCTCGATTGCAACCCCCCCTTCTGTCCAGCCAGGCCAACATTTTCCCGGCCTTATCTCCTACATCATATACCCTGTGTGCGGTGTTCGCCAAGTGCCCTTTGGTGACCGTCGTAAGATGGGCCAGGTGCTGCTGCTGTTTGAGGTGTAGCTCATGTGCTGTGTCAGGGGTGGGGTCCGACATGTGTGCAGTGTTTGCGGTGTGTAACGCCAGTTCTAGTTGGGTGAGTTCACGTCTGGAGTCTCTCTTGTGTCCCGTGATAGTCGCTATAGCTGCGCCGCGCAGGACTGTTTTATATGCCTCCCACAGTATCGAAGGAGAGGATACCGATTCTACATTTTCTGTAAAGTAGTGAGTCGACGCCTGTTGGAGTTTCTTCCTAATACCAGGGACTTGCAAATAGTTGGGATATATCGGATAGAGCCTTGCGCGCTTCTTCTCTTTATTGGTGAGGTGGAGGGATAATGGAGAGTGATCAGATATACCCCTGGGCAGGATTTCTAATTTGTCTACCAAACCCAGTCCCACTCCCAAAAAGAAAAGGTAGTCAATACGGGATAGACTGTTGTATGAAGAGGAGTAGTGTGTGTACTGAGTTGCTGTGGGGTTCAATTGACGCCAAACATCTGTCAGGCCCAGTGCAGCCAGAAAACCAGGCAGCGTGGAGGTCCCTCTCTGGCGCTCCCGCACAGGAAAGGTGTCAAGCAGCGGGTCTGTTATGGCATTGAAGTCTCCCCCAATGATCATGTCGCCCTCCGGAAGGTCAACAAGAAATTGACCCAGCGCCGGAAGCGCCGTCGAATGTAATGCTGGGGGGATATACACGGATACCACGGTGAGGGGTCTCCCTTCCCACTGGCCACACAGCGCCACAAACCGACCCTGGTCATCCGCTCTGCGGCTATCAACCATAAAAGAAGAGTTTTTCTTAAGGAGTATTCCCGTTCCCCTGGACCCTGTTGTAAACTCCGCATGGACTGCCATGGCATATCCTCGTCTATCAAGTGCTTTGCAGGTGGACCCAGCCAGGTGTGTTTCCTGCAGCAGCACCAAGTCAGGCCCGTGACGTTTGATCGTTTGTAGGACCAACCCCCTTTTAATTTTATCCCCTAGGCCTCTTACATTCCAAGAAAGCAGTTTTAAGGGGGAGACCACTACCATCGGCGTGCCGCCTTCGGCGGGCGTGTTTCGATTCTGTTGGGCCATTCGGGTTCAGGAGTAGCGTTGCAAATACGAGGAAGTGGAGCGTGAGTGCTATGTGACGACTCGCGGTAGGGTACCAGGAGTGTATGGTCTGTAGTGTGACCGCGACCTCCATAGAAGTGGTGATGACTGAGAACAATAACCAGAACCATAACATTATAACAACCCTTCCCAACCCCCTCCCTGCTTCCCTGCACCACGGACGAAAACCCGCCCGCATCCCCAACTTGGCAGAGTGCTTAAATCCCTCCCCGTCCATCTTACTTGCTCGTGGGGTTGGTGAGACCCCTACAGGCACCGGCCAGTGCCCGCCCTACTCAGCTCCATCAGCGTCAAGTCCCCAAGGGCTGTAAACCTGCAGTGTCTCGTGCAGCCCAGTTCGGTCAGCCCTGAATAGGTTGTCCAGAATCAAGTGGGTCCCTCTCAAGATCAGAATCCAGCACCGTCACATCTTCTTCAGTCGGGGGGTCTCTTGGCGGGTGACCCGTCGATTTTCCGCTGCGGTTGCGCTGTCGGTCTCTGTGCGGCCTCTGGGGCTGGCCCACCTGCCTCCAGCCATCCAGCCATTCTCTGGCCATCTCCGGCGTGTCAAAGAACCAAGTTCTTCCTTCTGCCACTATGCGCAACTTGGCGGGGAAGAGCATGGAGTAAGGCAGGCCTTTGTCTCGCAGGGCCTTTTTCACTTCCGTGAATGATTTTCTGCGCCTAGCCACGTCTGCCGTGTAGTCAGGAAAGAATGCCAAGGTTGAGTTCTGTATCCGCACAGGGGGGGAGACTCTTGCCGCCTGAAGGATCGCATCCCTGTCTCTGAAATTGAAGAGCCTGGCCAGCACTGGACGCGGAGTGGCCCCAGGCTTGGCCGCTCCTCCAGGAACTCGGTGTGCTCTCTCAACGGAAAAGAAGTGCGAGAGTCCCTTAGGTTTCAGTTGGTTTTTAATTAGATCCTCGACGTAGAGGTCCATTGCAGCTTTACCCTCCGTCTCTGGCAGGCCAAGTATGCGGACGTTGTTTCTCCGGGAACGCCCTTCCTGGTCGTCCAGCTTCTCTTGCAACTGTCTAGTGACTCTTTCCATGCGTTCCATAGCTACTTGTAGGTCCGAAGTATCTTCCACGAGTGATTTGGTGACTACCTCCACTTGCGACACTCTCTCCGCCATTTTCTGGAAATCCGCCCGCATCAGGGTAACCTCGGTGGAGATGGAACCCACTGTCGTTCGGACCTCGTTGAGAGTTTTCATTACGTCTTCCAAGGTCACCTTCGGAGTACCACTCGGTTCCAGGGCCGCGCCAGTTGAGTGACGGCCACCAGTCTGTGAATGGGCATGTTGGCCGTATGCGAATTTGTCAAGCTTCGCCTGCGTCGTCGTGCTCCGCGTACCTTTTCCAGCCATGTTGTCGCAGTGATGGAGGAGCAATGTGCCCTAGGGTGCTGGGCAGTACTCGGTCTATGAGCCCCGGGAATTCCACTGTTGTCGAGCCTTCCTGTGTGTGCTCCACCCGGCACAAGGAGTTGACTGTGGCCTTTTCTCCCCCTTCTCCGAATCAGGGCCGGATGCAGCGCATCTAGGGGTCGCGGTGGTCAAGACGATGGTCTCCAAGGACCGCAAATGTGGTCTGTGGTGGAACTGCTCCGGTGTCCAGCGCGTTGTATAGCGCTGCCAGCCGCGGCCTTGTAGCGCCGCCGTAGTGGGTCGTGTCGGGGGGTCCCCTGTGCAGTGCGCCTGATCTCTCTTGTTTACTGTGGCAGTAGCCCCAACGCAGGATCGCAGAAATTAACAGGGCCCTACTCGGGTCACCGCAGCCCCTCGCCTCTGTGCTGGAGCCGGGACGCGCCTAATTGGGGTAAGTCACGTATTGTTAGCAGTGCTGGGAGGAGGCGGGGGGTCCCGGCCCGTATCTCCTTACCCCGGTGTAGGAGCGGCGGATCTGGTTGCTCGGCTTCCCAAAGATGGCGGCCGCCGGCGTCCAGGGATGTCTGCCGGTCCGTGCCGATGTGCTCCGTGTCTCCCGACAGCGTCTGTAGGAGCCCCGACCTGTACTGCTCACTCAGACCCCACAGGGGGGGGCGCGCTGGAAATACGGCGTCGTCCCGCACCTTTCGCGGCAAGAAGGCCGCAGCGACCGGTCAGCGTCCCAGTGCCCGGGCCGGGGATGGGCGACTTCCGCCCGGGTCCCACGGTCACTACAGGCCGATGCTTTCAGGCAGGCGTAGGCCTCGGATCCTTGTCGCTGGACGGAGCAGTTCCCGATGCCAGAGAGCCACCGGGGCTGGAGCAAGTAGCGCCGCCTGGGTTCCTGAGCCTAAGGCGCTCCTTCGAGCGGGCAAGAAGTCGGATTAGTGTCCGGATAGATAACGCGGGCCGTTTTGCCTGCAGGAGCTCCCGCTTCAAGCTGCCTCCATTCTCGGCAGTCGGCCACGCCCCCCGCCCAACCCTCTTCAACGTCTACATGAGCCCCCTTGCAGCTATCGCACGACAACACAACCTCAACATCATCTCCTATGCCGACGACACCCTTCTGATCCTCTCCCTCACCAACGACCCTGCCACCGCCAGAGCTAGCCTACACAAAGGGATGAAAGACGTCGCCGAGTGGATGAAGAACAGCCGCCTGAAACTGAACTCAGACAAGACAGAAGTCCTCATTCTGGGATCATCGCACTCTGCCTGGGACGATTCCTGGTGGCCCCCTGCCCTGGGCTCCACTCCCAAGCCAACGGACCACGCACGCAACCTGGGCTTCATCCTGGGCTCCTCCCTCTCGATGACCAGACAAGTCAACGCCGTCTCCTCATCGTGCTTCAGCACCCTGCGTATGCTCCGTAAGATCTTCCGCTGGATCCCCACCGAGACCAGGAAGACGGTCACCCAGGCACTCGTCACCAGCCGACTGGACTACGGGAACACCCTCTACGCCGGAACCATAGCCAAACTGCAGAAAAGACTCCAACGCATCCAGAACGCCTACGCACGACTCGTTCTGGACATCCCCCGTCACAGCCACATCTCCGGCCACCTGAGAGACCTGCACTGGCTCCCCGTCAGCAAGAGGATCACGTTCAGGCTCCTCACCCACGCACACAAGGCTCTCCACGACCTAGGCCCCAAGTACCTCAAAGACCGCCTGACCTTCTACACGCCCACCCGCCAGCTACGATCGTCCAGCCTTGCCCTCGCCGCCATACCACGCATCCGTAGAGCCACCGCCGGAGGAAGATGCTTCTCCTACCTGGCAGCCAAGACGTGGAACTCCCTCCCCATCCACCTTCGGCTGACCCAGGACCACCTTTCCTTCAGGAAGCAACTCAAGACCTGGCTGTTCGTGCAGTAAAGTATCCCCTACCCCAGCGCCTTGAGACCCTTCCGGGTGAGTAGCGCGCTATACAAATGGCTTGATTGATTGATTGATAGACACCTCACAACCTAAAACTGGGTACTAAGGTAAGAGTTGGGATTCCAACAGGTATGGTGTCACAACTGTCAAAAGACAGGTCACCACACCAAGGACCCTAGCTGTCCTCAAAGCAGAGCCCCCTAGTGCAGCTCCAGAGGTTGCCAGTGTAGTCTCTGAGGGTTGTTTCTCAGATGAGGAAGTCCTTCTAGCCTTCAACTGGAAAATGGGCACAAAAGGGTAGTTGGAGATTCCAGAGGGGAGTTGAAACTTCCACTACCTACTGGTGAATGGAATCCCAGCCCGTGTCCTGAGAGATACATGTGCCAGTCACACAGTGGTGCATGACAGGTTGGTGCTCGCCAACCAGTATGTCCCAGGAAAAACAAAAAGAGTAAGGGCTCCCTCAGGGGAGGCCACTGTGGCTCTGGCTATAGTACCCCTAGAAATCGATGGGTCTTTTATTTCGAGAAAGGTGGTAGTTAACAAACACCCTCCCCTTGATTGTCTCCTTGGGAGTGACCACTCAGAGGTTGGTCGTAGCCACAGTGAGGTACTGGTCCAGTGCCAGACCTCAGGCAAGGACTGGGGGGGAGGGGCTGAACGTACAGCTAGTGCATAGAAGCCCCAAAAGAAAAAGAAGACAGTGTACAGAAGGTGGACAACTGTTAGCCACAGTTCCAGTGGGTCAGGGAGATTCTATCCTAGTAAGGTAGACCTCCAACTTGGAACTGGTGTAGTCCTCCTTAGCTCACAAAAAGACCTGACTAGTCAGGCAACTGTCCAGCCTGAGTTGGTGGCTCCTCAGATGGAAGAACAGAGGGTGGAAGAAGGGTGTTCACTACATAGTGAAGTGACCCCCTACCCTAAAACAGCAGACAGACAACCAGAACTCAAAGAAGTCTGTACGTAAGCCCCTTCAGAGCTAAAGGTATGGTTCTGGGTGCTGGCAGCTGTCAGTGGCCTCTGCTGTGTGTTAACCTTCATGGCAGCACTGTCCTCGGCCTGGTGGTCTAACCCCCTGCCAAATAGCAAGTTAGGTACCCTGACCCTATTGGTCATGGTTGGGTTACGCAAGCTGTGGGTAACCTCTTTGGGTAAGCTTGGATTTGCCCTAGCTATGTTAGACTTTTGCAGAGGTAGGCACCTGTGAGCCCAAGATAAAAAGATGGGGTAAAGAAACTAAAGAGCTAGGAATGGAGCATTGGGAAGTAGGTCCCGAAACTGTTGAGGTAGGCCAGCTCCCCAAAGGGACTGATTTGGGAAAAAGGATGCGAGGCAGAGTAGGCCCTGTAAGTTGCAAACCACTTCCACTACACTTCCTCGCCTCAAAGACTAGGAAGACTATCCCAGGTTTGACTGAGTCTCCTGGCCTTTGGAGCTTTGGAAGGTGGGGGGGTTCTTGTGTAGGAAAATGGGTTTCTGTTGCAGTACCCCTCCCCTCCCCCACTCTTTGCCAGACTTCTTGATGTGCCCTGGGTCCCGGCCAATCAGGTTCCCAGGGCCTGTGTGTGTTCTTTTCCCAAACTTTACCTTTGTACCCCCAATTGGCACCTCTCTGGCAACATGTAAGTCCCTTGCAAAAGGTACCATGGGTACCAAGGGCACTGTGACCAGGGAAGGCCTCAAGGGCAGCAATAGAACACATTTAAATTGTTTTCATCCTACATTTATTGTTTTAAGTATGTATTGAAAGAGGGAATAAATACAGTCTTTAGGTGATTTTTTCATACTTTTGTACCTGTCATGCTGCTATAAAAGGGCTACAAGCAGTGGAGGTCCATAGACGGTCGGCCGATTAAAAGAGACTTATCAGGGTCTCGGATTTTCTTCGCAATACAGCAGAGCAACCTCCACGCAGTAATAGTGATTCACTTATAAAAACTGAGAATTTTGACCTTGATTACAAAGTGTCAAGTTCATATCTAGTAGGTGATTTGTGGTAGCCGAATACGAGTCCGTCTTCCCCAGATACTTGTGGGATTACACCCAGGTGGTAGAAGGGACCATCCTTACCATGTTTTCCCTTTTTTTCAGCGATACGGGTCATTTTGATCAAGATTCCTAATACTACGTCTTGAGCCATTATTCTTGGGATTGCACCCAGGTGGCAGACGTCACCAGTATTGCCATACTCTTACCCCTTTTTTGTGCGACACGGGTCAATTGATCAAGATTCTTAACTATACGTTTTGCCTTGAAAAAGTCTCCTTGAGACGAAACGCGTGTCGGCGGTGTGAGCTGGAAAGTTTTTATATCTATGAAAATAAAGATTTGGAAGTCTAATATCGGGTCTGGATCCATAATTTGGAGTCTGTTGTGATAAATTGTTATATACTAATGAATAAGGAAAAAATTCAAAATACAATATCATTGATTGACAAATCCAAGAAACTAGTTTAAGATATTTTACAACAATAGATGTAACGTAACAAGCATTTGGGAGTGCTGTATGATCCTATTTCTTTTTTCTTGATATTGGCACATTTTGTGCATTTTAACATCTTAGGTGGTGGATGTATTTCAGGCGATAATAGTACCACTTTGAATGATATAAACACAAATTTGTCTAAAATACTTCACGTTAAATGATCTTTTGAGATATGTATTGACATTATGTGCGGACGTTTTCTCCTTTGATGGGGAAACACTACCACCAATCCTCTTTAGAATGCTGCTATAAAAGTGGTCAGGTGGCACCAATAGATACCTATGTCATTAATTTGCTCACTTGCCTTTCATTATTCGCTGTTCACTCATCTGTCCTCACTTCTTATTCATGGCTCGCTCCCTCAAGTATAGAGACACTCATAAGCAATGTTTCCTGTGCTAGTTTTCCTCTGTATGTGGGATCACAATATTTGTATGCACCTTTTTATCAATGTGTGCACAGCAGTATGTTGCGGTAAGCAGAGGTAAATAGTGTGAGAAACAGTGCCCACTTCACTCCAGGCTATTAGGAACACTCTCTTGTAGAAAAGTGGGTTTCTGGTTGCAGTAACCCACCTACACACTATTTGCCAGGTTTCTGATGCACTTTGACTTGATGTACCCTGTGTCCCTGCCAATCAGGTTTCCAGGGCACTATACTCTCTCCCAAAATGGTACCCTTTTGCCCCCAATTGTCACCTCTATGGCCACATGTAAGTCCCTTAGAAAAAGTACAATGGGTACCAAGGACACTGTGCCCAGGGAAGCCCTCTATGGTCTGCAGCACATATTGAGCCACCCTTAAAGGCCCTGTATCTTAACACACACACACTGCCATTGCAGGCTGTGTGTTTTGGTGCAGAGAAAAGTGAAGAGTCGACATGGCACACATACCTGTGTGCCATGCCTGCATCCCACTGCCTATGGTACAGGTCAGCCACCCCTCTAGCTGGGTACACTATACCACTGGTGAGAGTACAGTTGCATGAGCACTGTACCCCTACAGTGTTTAAGTCCATTCTTAGACATTTTAAGTGCAGTGAAGCCATATAGATTATATAGTCTGGGAGTTTTTCATTACGAACTCCACCGCACCATAATGGCTTTACTGAATTCTGGGAAGTTAGGTATCAAACTTCTCAGCATAATAAACCCACACTGATGGCAGTGTTGGGATTTATTATACCATGCACTCAGAGGGAATCTTAGAGATACACCCTGAAAAAGAGAACAGCCTCTGGTGGGTTCCCCAACTGGTAACCACCAGCCTCCCATCACAAGACATGTTTCTGGACCAATGGGATGGGAGCCTTCGCTTCCTCAGCCCAAAAACTAAGCCTTTCCTGGGCAGAGGTGGTCACAGCCCCCCCCCAGGTTATCTGTGGTAGGGGAGCTTCAAAGGCCTTGCCGCCTTTGTAACATGACCCGAGCCTCTCCTGCTATCAGGAGCTGGCCCTCTTCCTGTCTCTCCCCCTTTTCGGTGGGAGGACAGGCAGGAAAAATTAGAACAACCCAAAAGGTGTGCCCACCTATGCCAACCCCACCCCTCAGGTGGGAGAGGCGAGGTGAAGCTCACCCTTCAGTGCCCACCATCTTGCAGATGGCAGGCACTCTCCAATCAGTGTTAGGGATTGTGCCCCCTCTCCCACATAGGGTGAGCACACCAAGGGTGTAGTCACCCTAAGGTCAGAATTTTATTGGTACCTGAAGCAGAGACCCATAAAATGCCCCCTAAATGCAGTATTTAGGGGGCAGCCCTGAACCCAGGAGGCAGATTCATGATACCTACAAAGAAGAAGGATGAAAGAAGATGGCCAGCAGAGGAGAATGCAGAGAAGAACTGGCTTGGCCCCAGCCCTACTGGCCCGCCTGCAGTTTCCTGAGATTCTGCGCCAAAGAGGGCCTTGTCCTGCAGCCAGTAATCTCCTGAACTCCTGTAAGGACTGACTCCCTTCAACGAAGACCGGATCTCCAGCAGCTCTGTTCAAAAGAATCACTAAAGAAATACTCAGAGCCTGCTGAGGACAAAGAAACCTGACGCCTAGAACAACCACTACACCTGATGCCTACGGCCTGTGTCTTGAGGTTGATGTAGATATCAAACAAATGAACACATCATCCTAACTTGGGGAAGATCTGATAATGTCTGCGTAAAGGTTTCATTTAAATACAAACATCTGAGAGCAGATGGTCCTTCCCTTTGAAGCCTTATATTTCTGATTGACTGATTGTTATGAATCAATCACGTGTGATAGTAATTGTGGCCACAAATGATTAAAATCTCACCAATTTTTCAAATGGGATGTTAACTGATTAACAGGGGGTTTTTTCATAATAGGATCCAAAACTTGAAATGCATAATTCTGAAGGGGAGTATAAATAACCATAACACTATTGTTATTAAATGAATATTTTCAACATTGTATTTATATGAAAGTTATAGTAGTAACATCTAATTTTTAATTTAGTTTCTTGTGTGTTACTCAGGGAATTTTTTCTGTATCACATTTACTAACACAACTTTTAGATTAGTTCCCAGTCAATTTACAAAAAATTATGTTCACGATACATTCATCTTTCCTAAGTGCTTAATGATTTAAAAACTAAACTCAACACATCTTTATTGTTATGTGTTACTATAACCCCTTCTTTAGGGTGTGAAATTTTTAATAGTACTAATACTCATATTAACTTAAATCCTGAGCATCACATAGAGCCCCCTGCAGCTTTCTTTTTTTTATACTTCTTAGCAATTTGTCCATTTACTACATACTTTCATAATCACCAATAATGAGGGCATTCAGTTATCAGGTTGCTGCAGTCACTTAATACACCCTTTATTTCTAGGTAATTTATACTTAATAGTTGCCAACACAAGTTTTTTCCTGATATAAATTCAAACAGTTTGACTAGGTGTTCATCACACCAAGATCACATCTCCTTCGTGCCACTATCTCATCACAGATCATAAACTGTTTTGACTTAAAAGACATATAGCAATCAGAGCGAAAGAGCTAACTTTTTCTCTCAGGTATATTTTTTCCAGGGGAGAATGTTTTCTTTGCCTGCCACAAGTTGTGAGATGTCTAAATAATAATCATAAGGTGATTTTTACACTTTCCCTGGGAGCACTAAGAAGTGAGTACTGATTATTGCAATTCAAGATGCTGGTAATTATAGGTCTGTGGTTGTCTCCAGAATATTGTTTACACTGAAAACAATGGTGGGCTTGCTTTATGAGAAATAATCAAAAATGGTAGAGTGAAAGCCCCAAATTAGCTTTTCTACAAATAGCTTCCTACCTAGCACCCAAATCCGCCCTCTAAAGTACCTTATCAGATATTGATCCTTTAGGTCTTTAAACCTTGAATTTAAGTATGGCATGTGCTGTCTTATGAGCATTTAATCAAATTCTTCACCCCTTATACATTTCATGTTGTTTTTTCATCAGCAATGAAAAGTATGTTTGGGTTGCTCTTCCTCAGAGGAGCAAGAATGCTGTTTCCCCTGTGCTGCTCTGTTGCTGATAATCTGATATCCAGTGCTATTGAAGATCTGTGAATACCTCTATCTTTTTATGCTTCTAATCTACATTGACCATTCCCAGAGCTAAAATCCTTTCGGTCATAAATTATTACCTATATTGAGTGCACCAGAAACAAAATTATTGAAAGTGGTATTATAATGGCCATTTGGGGACGGATTAGAGCCAAAGGCCTAATATGTATAGCATGAGTCCATTTTGTCTGGATTCTGATACTTGTATGGTTGTTGACTTCACTCAAACTTCAAAGTGCTGCTGGTTACAAAATAGAGCTGTTTGTCAGTGGCAAATAACCTGGGGCCATTTTGTAACATACTCCTCACTTACACAGTTATTCACTAACTATAACTAACTGATTGCTCATTATGTCACTTTCCTCACTCACCTCATTTAATCCTTGTTAGTTTATACATTTCTTCACTCATTCTTCCTCATTATCTTCTCTACTCACTCAACTTACTCCTCTGTCTCTCTCATGCTCATAACTCTGAAAACATCTCTCAGATCTTTACTTTCTGATGGATACTTCTACCTGCAAATTCCTCATCTTTTTGAATATCCCCAGTGCCAATCAGGATCGGGAAACTCTTCAATAGCTCTCCTATGCAAATATAATGTGCTGGCTCCACTTCATTGCCATACATGGCATCACTGCGAAGTCATTAGAGCCATAAAATTCACCTTTAGGAGTGCTGACATCAGTTTCCTTCTTTGTGCTACACCTGCACATTCTGGAGCACTCCAAACTCTTCTCAGGAGTCTTGATGTCATGGGCGATTTCTTAAAAAATATAAAAAGTTTGGTTACAGTTACCTCACGATGATACCAGCCGAGCGGTATGGCTTTAAACCATACAGAGATTGTAATGGCCAAATCTCCATCAGAAATCCTGCAACATGTGCCTTTGGTGCCTGGTATTTGACCACGACCCGCAGGCCTGCAAATCATGTCAGTGTATGCATACAAAGGTGATTAAAGAACAAGAGGCCAAGATGTTTATGGCCTAGCACAAGACAAGCATTGGGGACGTCAAAATCGAGACAGTGATTGAAGTTGCTGCAGTAGCCATCTTCATCAAAGTCACCAAAGAAAAAAGAAAAAATTATAGAAGAGGCATGAGTCTCTCCGACATACTTCAAGAAGTAAGTCTCCACAACCCTGACTTTGCCACATTCAATGTCGCGAATCTGACATAATATCGACAGACAAAATATCTACATACAAAAATATCGACACAAAAATATCGACATCACAAATATCGGAGTTATATCTTCATAAAGGTAAGTACAAAAATATCGAAAAAAAATATCTTAGTACAAAAATATCGAAATTAAAAATATCGTTTTTTTAAATGTATTAATAATAATGTAAACATTTTTTTAAAATACATATAATTTTTCAAATATTAAATAAAAACATTAAAACATATTTAAAAAATAATAACTAATACATATACGTTTAAAATAAATTAAAAACTCTACATATAAATGAATATATATACTTACACCACATATTGCAACAGTAGGAAAAGCGTTGGATAGCGTAGGGATAAAAATTACTATTTCCACTCCAGAGGGTGCAACAGTAGGGAAAGCGTTGGATAGCGTAGGGGTAAAAATTACTATTCACACTCCAGAGGGTGGAACAGTAGGGAAAGCGTTGGATAGCGTAGGGGTAAAAATTACTATTCCCACTCCAGAGGGTGGAACAGTAGGGAAAGCGTTGGATAGCATAGGGGTAAAAATTACTATTCCCACTCCAGAGGGTGCAACAGTAGGGAAAGCGTTTTATAGCGTAGGGGTAAAAATTACTATTCCCACTCCAAAGGGTGCAACAGTAGGGAAAGCGTTGGATAGCGTAGGGTAAAAAATTACTATTCCCACTCCAGAGGGTGCAACAGTAGAGAAAGCGTTGGATAGCATGGGGGTAAAAATTACTTCCCACACTACTCCCCCTTTAACACACAACAAACTACACATACAAAAACACAATTAATATAAATATCAATTAATCAATTAATAACAATTAATATTATTAAATTGATGCAATTATAAATGACCTAATTAACACATATTAATTACCATTTTATTAACAATAAATACAAAGAAATAAATACAATCTCTTTAATTAGTTAAATTTAATTATATAACACCCTATTCCCCTATAAACACACAACCCACTACACATAAATAAATCACATCATTTAATCACTTAATAATAATTAATTACCAAATAATTATTAATTAACAATAACAAAACATTATTTATATTAGAACATTAACTATAATTAATTTAATTAACTAATTAATAATAAGTAATTAACAATTAATTATTAATTAACAATAACACAAAATTAAATATATCAGCACATTAACTCTAATTAATTAAATTAACTAATTAATAATAACTAATTAACAATTAATTATTAATTAACAATAACAAAAAATAAATATATTAGCACATTAACTCTAATTAATTAAATTAACTAATTAATAATACTTAATTAACAATTAATTATTAATTAACAATAACAAACAATGGTATATACTACAATATTAACTGTAATTAATTCAATTAACTAATTAATAAAAATTAATTACCAATTAATTATTAATTACAACTATTTTTTTTTAAATTATTAATTAATTCATTATTATTAAATTACTTCCCACCCTATTCCCCTATAAACCCATAACCCGCTCTGATACTAAAACGCAAAATGTAAACAAAATTACTAATTTCAAAACATACATTAAAAAACATATTTAACAAACATATAAACAACATAATAAAATACATAACACTAAATAAAATTTCGATATTAGTAAATTTCGATATTAGTAACATACATACCTTAAAAACGATATTCTGTCTGTCGATATTTTGCACTTCGATATTCTGTACCATCGAAATTAAAACATCAATATTATTGTATCTCAATATTTTTATTTCGATATTTTGTCTCTCTACCCAAGCTAACACCTGGTGCCTTTCCCACAACATAATCTGAGGTTTCAGCAGGGGATTTACTTTTGGGACCATCAGCAATACACCCAACAGCAGCCCCAACAACAGGGGATCTTCCCTCTACAAATAGTAGAGAGGACAAAGCAAGGGAAGAGCAGATGCTCTACCCCTTTCTCCTTCCTCCTCTTCTTCCCCAACCACTACAGGGAAACAGCCATAGTTACCCTTGTCCGAACACACACAGTCATTTTGGGGACAGACATCCCATTTTCACACGTTTGGAGGACTTCAGACCTTTCACAAGTTTTGAGGATTCCAGACCTTTGGGTCTTGTAGATTGTGGGAAGGGGTATGCCCTACCCTTCCAGCAGAACCCTCAACCATCTCTTCCAGTTACCAGTACTCCTGCCAGACCATCTGACTGTCCTTCAGCAAGAGGTTCTGACCTTACTAGTAATGGGTACTCTGGAGTGTGTTCCAGAGCAGGAGAGGGGCTAGTGATCCTGTCCCTAGCTCTGGTTCTTCTAGCACTGGAAATGGAAGTCTAGATTGTGTCTGTTGACCTGCAAGATATCTACTTCCACCTTCCTATCCTGCAGATACACAGGAATTTTCTAGGCATCACGGTCCGATCCGAACACTATTAGTTTGCTGTTCTCCCATTTGACCTCACTTTGCTCCTCCAGTCTTCACAAAGGTGGTGGTGGTAGATTCAGACCATCACAGATGACAATTAATTCCAGAATTCCTTTACCGGGATAACTGGCTCCTAAAAGCCAACTCACCAGGGATGTGTCCTACCATTTGCACACAACTGACAAGTTGTCGGTCAATATGAACGTTTCCATCAACAATTCTACGTCTCCCCTAGTTACATTACAGTGCATCCAGAGGCATATTTATCAATGTTTTGCATTGCCCTTTACCCGCGCAAGGCAGTGCAGGGCTACACAAAACCTAGAATGAGATTTACCAAGCCTGGCTGGATTAACAAAAGGCTGCGCAAGTCATTGCCTTGCGCTACTCTGCCCTGACAAGGCGTTCCATAGGTGAAGCATGGATATTTCTATGCATCCATCCATTGATTTTGGTGCATTCTCCGAATAAATCTGGGAATGTGTCAACATTCTACACCTTCCCAGGGGAGGTACAGCGAGGAGAAATGTGTCTATATATTTTCATTGTTTCCGCTTTCTAAGTGTTCGGCATTCTGCAACACACTTAGTTGAGGGAAGTGTCTTTCAGCGTTGTGTTTGTGCAGGAAGATGACCCTTCCTGCACAAAAACAATACTGCACCCCTGTGCAAGGGTGCCTGCTCTGGTGCAAGCAGTACATGTTGCGCCATCACAAACAGAGGACAGGAATATGCCAAATAATGTTAAATATGGCACATTCCTGCTCTCTCCCTTTTGTGCAGCGCAGCAAGGTATCTTGCAGCAATGCTTTGCTTGAAGACGTGATAAATTGGAAGGGACGGGATGGCATACCATTGCAAAATGAGCCTTCCCTTCTTCTCAGAAGGTTCACAACATCCAGGCTATGATTGTGATGTTTCAAAATGGAGTGATTGTTCCAGTCCTGATGGTCTTATGCCTCTTCGATCTGCAATCCTCCTTCATCCTTCTGGTCACCTATGCATGCTGACACATGAGAGGGCACTCCAATGATGTCTTTGCAGGCAGTGGTTCAAGCACATTTTATAACACTTTAGTGGCCTTACAGTGGTAGAGGATGGACAGCAATCTATCCCAAGTAAGTCCATTTCACTCTATCCCTCCGGTGGCAACAGGTATCACTGATGCCTCCACTCTAGAGTGGGTAATATATCTAGAAGAATGTGAGATCAGAAGCCCCTGGTCCCTAGATGAACGGAGATTGCTCATTAACCTCTAGGAATTACAGGTCATAATTTTGGCACTCAAGGTCTTCCTCACTTCCCTCAGTGATCAGTGTTTTCAGATCTTGATGGACAATAAACTATGTAGTATATCATCAAGCAGGGGTGAGTAGGGTCATACTTCTCTACCAAGAAGCTCTGAGACTCTAGTCTTGGGTTCAGGAACATTAGATTTGCCTGGTGGCACATCACATTGCAGGTATGCTCAATGTGCTAGTGGATAGTTTCAGTAAGATTCATCTTGCCAACCACAAGTGGCATCTGGAATCGGAAGTAATCCAGGACATATTCCAGCTCTGGAGGACTCCTGATATTGACCTGTGTGCCACTCACGAGAACGCTCAATTCCTGAAATTCTGTGACCTCTAGTTTCCGATGCAGGGAGCATTGGGGGATGTGTTTCAGTTGAAGTTGAACTTTTCGCTTCATTATGTGTTTCCTTCCATTCCCTTGATTGCTCGAATTCTAAGGAAAAGTTTTCTTGATCAGGCCCAAGTAATCCTCATTGCCCCCAGATTTGCCACAAAGGGTGTAAAATGTAGACCTTATTCGCTTCTCCCTGTGCCCTCCGCTCTGTCTCCCTCACAGAGTAGACCTCTTGTTGCAGTCACATGGCGGGTTCTTCATCCCAACTGCTAAAGCCTCCACCTGTATTTCTAGAGATTTAACGGGCAACATGAGATCTCTTTCTTTACCTTCTGAAGGTGTGGATATTAATTTGTGTGCCCACAGTCATGTCCCCAAGATAGTGTACTGAGGCAGATGGAATTCATTTACCAATTGATATGTAGACAGCTTAGTAGACCCTCTTCAGGTTCATCTGTCTAACATCTTAGGATTGTCCTTTCACTAGCTCAGCAGTGGGGCGCAGTGGGTACTGCTAAAGCTCACTTATCAGACTTTTCGGCTTTTCTTTGTTTACCTGACCGGCTGTCCCTTTTCAAACCATCCATAGTTATGAGGTTCCTAAAGGGACAATTAACAAGTTTCCACCAATCCCTTTTAGGATGCCTCAATGGGGCTACAACTTGGTTCTCGTGTTTCTTTTATTTTCCCCTTTTGAACTATTACATAGTTGTCCTTTACGTTACTCACATTTAAGGCAGTCTTCCTGATCACTAACACACCAGCTAGACGTGTTAGCAAGTTGCAAGCGTTTAGTGTCAAACATATATTCATTTCTTTCAGTCCTAACAGATTGGTGTTAAAACCAAGGCTGCCTTCCTGCCAAACAGACTCCCAACCTTCTTCACTCATCCACAGGCAACCAAGTAAGAACAGAGACTGCATCGTCTTGATCATAAGAGAGCAGTTAGCTTCTATGTGGACAGAACATGCGAGTTAAGGCTAGATGATCAGCTGTTTGTGGGCTATATGGAGAAGGTGAAAGGCAAAAAAGTGCATAAGAGGACATTAGCAAGATGGATAACCCTATGAATTACAATGTGCAGTGCTCTGGCTAACAAAGAGCCATCAGAAAGTATTCAAGCTCATTCCACCAGAGCAAGTTTTGTACTTCTGCAATGGCAACAGGAGTTCCGATAGCACACATCTGCAAAGTGGTGAGTTGGGTGTCCCTCTACACTTTTGCGTAGCATTACCATTTGAACTCAGAAGGGAGAATGGAAAGTCACTTTGCTCGCTGGTTCCTTGAGAAGTTCTTGGTAAAAACAGCCATGCACCCACACCTTGTCTCGTGACTATTGGGGGAATTTATTCAAAAGGTGACGAATCTGCAAGTAGAGCAAATACGCCCTGGAAATTTCTCTATCCACCCACACAGAATTATGTACTCAATCAATCAATCAAATCAAGCTTTATTCGGATCATACAAAATGTCCATAAAAGCATTCTATGAAATACAATAAAATCCATTTATAACCAAGACTATGCAAAAGAAACATTATCTTAACATAATTAAAATAAGCACAATCATTATACATGTATACCTATAGTAATTCTTAGTTCAATTTTTCTAAGTGAACAAGGTCATTCCTTTGTTTTTTTGCTGACATTATTTAACAAATTACTGCATTGCAGACTGGTATTCTTTCCAAATTCCGTAAATAATTAAAAGAAGTTTTATAGGATTACAGGCAATTATCTTTAAAAATTGGACGGAGATACATTTTTCTAATTTCTATATACAAATTACAAAAGAGTCAAAAGTGAAGGGTGCTTTGTTTGGATCTACCATCACACGGGCAGTTTGGAAGATTAGCACACCACTTGCCCCTTTAAGGAAAAGCAAAAAGATGGTGTAATGTATTCATCCGTATCTGGTTAGGTAGAATCTATGCTGTACATTAGTTATAAAAACGAGGTATGGCTGCAGACCCATGGCGATTGGTCCCTTAAGATAAGATATAGCAATTTTCTTAGAACCTGAAACCTCATCTCTTAAGGCTGTCCTAACATTCAGGAGACTCCTTTTCAAATCAACCTTACTGATGTGTTGTATGTCTTCAGGTTGATTTCCATTCAGGGGCAAGTTGCATTCTTCTAAGAGACCACTAATATACTTAACCAAGGTATTTTCTTGCATCGGTCTGGGGACAAACAGTCTAAAATAATATCCCTCGTAAAGCGAGTTTCTTCCCTAGTCCAGATATGGTGCCACAAATTTAAGGCGGCTATGGTAATCAAATCGTGTATATATGGTGTTCCGGTTTCTCTATGCAAGATAATGAAAGGGGTAGAGGCCGGTACGGCTAACAAACGTCTTAAAAAGTTGTTTGCAAGAATTTGTAATGGCAAAGTATCCGTCTGGCCCCATAGTGCTCCCCGGTGATGCACTTTGCTCCGTATAGCTTGAGAATCTCCCGTACAGGTTTTTACCAATTTTTTGGGAGAATCTAAAAATAGCCTCCCCCAATTTCACAAATTTCAACTTGCATAGAGTTATATGTGTATTCCAAGTACCTTTACTGTTAAAAGGAATCCCTAAGTAAGAACATGTAAACGTTCTCTCTATTAATGTCGCGTTAATATAATGTGATTTTGTTTTAATATTCCTTTTACCGCAGGACATAACCAAAGTCTTACTCAGGTTAATTTTTAAATGTTTTCCGTCATAAATCTAGTAAAATTGTCCATCAGGGACTGTAATCCGTTCGCTGTCCTTGAAATTAGGACAGCATCATCGACGTACAATAATAGGAGTGTTGCCCGCTTACCGATCATTGGGACATCTACCCCCAAATTCTGTAGTAAAATATCAACGCCATTTATATGAAGTGAAAACAGAAGAGGTGCAAGTGTGCAGCCTTGTCTTATTCCATGTGTAATATTAAAGTGCTTTTTGCATTCCCCATGTATTCCATAACGTATCTTTGCGGACAGACGAGCATAGATTTTAGATAAGAAACTAATAATATCCTCCGGGGCTCCCATCCCTCCCAACGTCTCCCATAAAATGCACTTGACAAATCTACAAAGCAAAGGTGCAAGTATCCTTCCCTAGCGAAGGTGTATTTTCCTATTATTGTTGTAATACTTTATTCGATATAATCATGTCATAAAAGTACAAACATTCAAGTTAACGGCATACATGATAAAAATGTACAATTCATAAGATAAAAACCAATAAAAATATTATTTACACTTTTAAAACAACTCTGATAGCGGTACTAAAGTGCAACAACGGTAATATACATATGGGCTTTCTGTACATGCAGGATCTATACTTTATTAGTATTTAGCAATCTGGTGCGAGTGAGCCATGCACTTGATAGGTACTTTGCAACTCCGCATACAACAAATAAAGATGTTGTATCGGTTAAGAGAATGCGGAGGGCGACCCTAAAATCTCTAACCCCCAACTCCCTGCATACTGGCTTCAACCATCGCGATCTCGCCATCTTGTATGCTTTGCAACCAAACAGAAAGTGTGGTAGGGATTCGGTCTCACATGGAGAGCTTGGACAGGTGCCATTTGAGACCCGTGTTCCTTTCCATCCCCTAATAAATTTGTTAAGGGGTAGTGTCCCATACCTCATTTTAAAAAAAATTGATCTGTCTTTTTGGTATTTGGATGAAATCTAATAATGGTTCAAACCTCCTAGTGGGCTTATGCTCCAAAAATTGAGTGGTTAGAGCTTCCAATTTTGTACTCTTCTGTTCCTCAGTGTGTACCCACTCCCAGTAGATTTTCTTAACAACTTGCTTTGGAGGAGGGGACTGTGAGGTCCAGGATTCAGCCAATCCCAGCTTCATGACCATTTGCCTCAATTTGTTTAGCCACTGGATCTTATTCGCACTATTCAAGGCTATCAGTTCGTCCATCACCAGGGCGTAATTTGCTAGTTCTGGGGTCCTTCTCAGGCGCACCCAGAACAGCACAGGGCGAAGGAGTACTATGTCTAAAATCGAGCGTTTGCCCATATCATGAAAAAGGGGCTTCAATGGGGTTGAGATAGGAACGGCAACTAAGTCCCTTATAAACTTATTCTCTGCTCTAGCCAGAACGGTGACATTTTCGCAGCCCCACAGTTCCAACCCATAGACTGCGGAGGACAGCACCTTCCCTTCATATACAGCTAGAGCCCGGGCTATAGGCCTGCTGACTGACATACGCTGACTCCTCAGACTGGCTCCCGAGACTCTCTTGAGGTTTAGCAGCATCTTGGCAACATGGGAGTTCCATTTCATTCTATTGTTAATCCTGATTCCCAGGTAGTCAAAATCCTCCACCACCTCAAGAGGCGACCCATTAAGGGTGATATTAATTTTCTTTGCTTTTTTTGAAGGGGGCAGCACCATTAACTTGGTTTTGGATGTATTAATGGTCAGCCTGCGTTCATCGCAAAATAGACTGAATCTGTCCAGTAGTTTCTGCAGCCCCGATAGGGGTTTTGGACAACAGGAGGGTGTCATCTGCGAAGAGGAGGGTTGGTGTTTTCTCCCCCGCCAGGACAGGGGCATCGGCATTGTCCTCCCTCAAATGGTCTACCACCCCATTGATAAAGAGGGAGAACAATGTCGGGGCCATCACACAGCCCTGGCGTACCCCCCTATCCACAGGCACCCTCCCTGTTAGCTGTCTCTGATTCCGCCATCTAATTCTAGCATAATTATCTTCGTGAAGTTTAACTATAAACTCCAGGAGGTAACGCGGGAACCCCATTTCCAGCAGCACCCTCCAGAGTTTATCACGAGGCACCAAATGAAAGGCCCTTTTGAGGTCTATGAAGGCCAGATATAAATTCCCCTTCATAATGGTTACTGATTTCTAGTATATTGCCCAAAACCTGAAAACCTGGTCCATAGTACCCACATTCTGGCGGAAACCCGCCTGGAAGTGGGACAGTATATTCCCCTCCTCTAGCCACATACCTACTCTATTTATAATGATCCTGCCAATTATTTTCTGAGCAGCGTCGATTAAACTAATCGGCCTGTAGTTGGCAGGGTCCTCCCTATCGCCTTTCTTATGGATAGTAACAACTTCAGTGCCCCTCCACGAGTCAGGGACCATGAAGGATCCATGAAGGATTCTATTCATTAGAGGAGCAATAAAATCAGACCACAGCTTAGGGTCATGTATGTATAGATCGCCCGGTAACCCATCCGGGCCTGCCGCTTTAGAGGGGGGTTATGCTCCTGATAGCATCAGAAACTTCTCGGTCTACAAATTGTTCTACAGGTGTAAGTTCCTCATTAATAAAGTCATTTTGTACCCTCCATAATTGAACTAAATCATCTTCGCCACAATACAGATTTGAAAAATGGGAATGCCATTGTTGCTCAGTTATATGGTTAGGGAGGGGTTCTACTCCTCTCCTGTCAAGTTTGTTTATCAAGTTCCAAAACAGGGTAGAGTTCTTCGAACTGGCAGCGATCTTAAGTTGTTGCCAATATTCTTCCTCCCAGTCCTTCTTTGCACTTTTAATGCAATCGCTATATTCCCTTCTAGCCGTCCTAACTGCTATAGCGTCCTTTCTCCTAATGGCGTTTGCTATAGCCCTTCTCTTTTCCCTACAACCTGTTGTATACCATAGGGTGCCACTTTTTGGTGGATTCTTCTTCCTTGGTCCACTAGTATCTCTTATTGTGAAGAATTAACCAATTTTCTCTATTAGACTCTTGTAGGAGTCTATAAAATTCCGACTTTGTTCGGTTGACTGGGCGGAGGTATGGGATAGGAGTTCCCTAGTTTCTGGCTCTACTAGTTCTTTAATACGGATCAAAATATCTTCTTGGCACATCACCCTGTTCCACTTTAATCTGCGTTTGCAATTAGATGGAACTACTTCTTTTGTGATCATAAGTGGGCCATTTAATGCTTCCCTCTCATTACCCCATCTTATTTCCATGCAAAGTGGATTATGATTGCTATCCTGTGACTGTCTGACTTCCATGTCAACTAGTCTGTTCCAGGAACCGGTATCGAGCAGAATGTAATCAATACGGGATGGACAACTAAATCTGTTATAGGTCATCATACCATTTGGGTCTGAGGTTGTCCTACCGTTCAGGGTACGTAGGTTATATTCTAGTGTTAGGGAATTTATTTGGATCGCTCTTGGCGTCCATTTTCTGATTGGCACTATGGTTAGAGGCGGGATGGACTGTCTAGAATCCTCTTCGTTAAGTCCCAGGAGATCTTCTTTACTTAAGGGTTCATATGTATAGTTAAAATCTCCCCCCACAATAATGCTAGGCAATGGGGGGATACCTGCTAGCGCCACCTCGAGTAAGGCTATAGTGGGTGAAGTTTGACCTCCTGGGGAACCTATAGCATAAACATTAAACAGCTCCATCGAGCTTCCAATATAGGAGCCCTTAGTGGAGATATGTAGTATGTCCTGCGACTGTAAAGTATGCGCAGTAAGTGCCCAATTCAAAGCCACACTAAACCATACGTGCAGTCCTCCCGATGGGCGACCTCTCCCTGAACTAATTGCCGGAATAAAGTGGGTGGAATATCCGCATTTATATAGGGGAGACATGCTCCATGTTTCCTGGAACATACAGATGTCGAACGTATCTATGAATTCTTTCCATTCTGGATTTGCCATATTTTTATGACGCCCAGCTATGTTCCAGGAAAGCAATTTAATCATGTTTGTGTTTGTAACCCTCTCTGTGTGAACTACTTCTGAAGCTAGTCTTCCAACTGCTGTTGTTAGGGGATATTGAGCGTTGACCACTTCATTAGACCTTTCTTCCCCCCGAGGAACAACCTCATCATTAATCTTTATAGCCTATCTATAAGTCTTGTGGTGAAATTGGTCTGACGTTCGGGCTTCCACATATTGTGTGTTTGTGTTACACTATTCAGATAGTTATCCTTTAATGGTCAGTCTATGTTGTTTAGACCCGATGCGTCCTCGGGCCTAGATTTAGACCATAGAGGTGCGTGTCTGATTTGTATGTTACAATTCCTAGGGGGGCATGTCCTATACTGTAGGGCTACTAGGTTCTCTGCAATTGCTGTGTTACCAAACTATATCTCAATACAGTCTGTTGATGAACTAGGCAAGGAAATTCTTTTAACATTAAACATATCCTCCATAATGACTGATCTGCGCAATGGCTTTATTGCGTATGAATTCACTGTTCTCATAAGTGTTAGCAGCTCCAAGCTTGGTGACCCCGGTCATGTAGACAATACCACAAGGGGATCTGTATGGTGTGTTTATCTGTTTGTTACTCCAATTAGTTGTTTCAGCCATGTCACTATAATATTTATTATCCCCCTGCAGGACCCTGCATTGTGATATTGACCCCCTCAATTTTGCTACTTCGGCATATGAGCCCGAGGTGTTTTGCCTGGCGGGTATTTTAGCTAGGGGGTTATGAGCTGGGATTTTGGGTCGGAACTCTACTACAGTTTTGGAGACACATAATGGGGCTGTTCGTGTATTGGGTTTAGATAGGGCCGCTCCTGCTGTTTGGTTTGGTGGGGCCGATCGCAAGATAGGGGCTTCCTTTTACCGGGTTGGACACTAACACTGGGTGTAGAGTGTTTGTTATGTGTAGTTCCTCCCGTTTTGTAAAGTCCATCATTAATTTCTTAATAATAGATATATATCCCTTACCAGGCTTTCCATTTTCATCATGATTAAATTATTAAAATTCAAACATCTGGAGCATTCACCTGGACTATTCACAGCCTCCACAGTCCCCCCCAGCCCTTGTGATAAGACCTCACTTAATTCCCTTGATTCCCATTCCAACACTGAAAAGCGATTAGTACAAGTGATGCCCATTTCACATGCAATCACCTGCGAGGACCTGTCTATATTCCCAGTTGATATAGCTGGAAGTTCGGCATTAGCACTCATGTTTGCCCCTCTTAATGCCTCTGTAACATTTACCTCAATGGGGCTAGCAGGGTTAGAATGCATATCATCTACTGGGATCACTGACATAATATCGACGACACAAATATCGAGATACACAAATATCGAGTCAAAAATATCGATTGACAAAATATCGACTCCCTATCTTCAAACAGGTAAGTACCAAAATATCGACTCCAAAATATCGACTTACAAAAATATAGACTGTCAAAATATCGATTTTTTAAAATGTCTTAAAATTAAGTTAAAACTAATATAGTAATACATATATTTAATATAAACTTAGAAATAATTATTAAAAAAATATAATTTTAATAAATAATTTATATAATTAAAAAAATTATATCACCAAAAATTACACACACACATATATATATATATATATATATATATATATATATATATATATATATATATATATATATATATATATTTAAACATATTATTAAATAAACATATATAACATTTTAGAAAATGTTTAAAATTTATTGTTACAACTATAGTGAGTTCAACATTAGCAAAAGTGTTGGATAGCGTAGAGGTAAAATTTACTACTCCCACTCCAGTGGGTGCAACAGTAGTGAAAGCGCTGGATAGCGTAGAGGTTAAAATTACTATTCCCACTCCAGGGATGTATGACGTTACAACGCATACTTTTACAACGCCTACCATTACAACAAAACTTTTACAACGCAAAAACTTTTACAACGCATACATTTACAACGCAAGATTTTACAACGCATATACCTTTACAACGCATACCATTACAACATAAGTATTGGTAAGTATATAATAATTTTTTGAATATAAATTAATAAAAAATATTATAATATAATTTAATATAATTTAATTTTATTAAATAAATGTAATTTAAATGTAATTTTACTTTATTTTTACAAAGTACCCCTGTACCCCAAAAACCCAAAACTGACCCTGAACCCTAAAAATACCCCTTTACCCATAAACTGAAAACTGACCCTGAACCCTAAAAATACCCCTTTACCCGAAAACTGAAAACTGACCCTGAACCCTAAAAATACCCCTTTACCCAAAAACTGAAAACTGACCCTGAACCCTAAAAATACCCCTTTACCTACAAACTGAAAACTGACCCTGAACCCTAAAAATACCCCTTTACCCCAAAAACTGAAAACGGACCCTGAACCCTAAAAATACCCCTTTACCCAAAAACTGAAAACTGACCCTGAACCCTAAAAATACCCCTTTACCTACAAACTGAAAACTGACCCTGAACCCTAAAAATACCCCTTTACCCCAAAAACTGAAAACTGACCCTGAACCCTAAAAATACCCCTTTACCCAAAAACTGAAAACTGACCCTGAACCCTAAAAATACCCCTTTACCCAAAAACTGAAAACTGACCCTGAACCCTAAAAATACCCCTTTACCCAAAAACTGAAAACTGACCCTGAACCCTAAAAATACCCCTTTACCTACAAACTGAAAACTGACCCTGAACCCTAAAAATACCCCTTTACCCCAAAAACTGAAAACTGACCCTGAACCCTAAAAATACCCCTTTACCCAAAAACTGAAAACTGACCCTGAACCCTAAAAATACCCCTTTACCCAAAAACTGAAAACTGACCCTGAACCCTAAAATTAAAATATTTATCAATTAATCAATTATAATTAATTACCAATTATATTTTAATTAATTACCAATTAATAATTAATTAACAATTAAATTTTAAAAAAATATCAATAAATAAATTAACATATTTAATTAATTATAATTAAATTACTTCCCACCCTATTCCCCTATAAACCCACAACCCGCTACAGAAAATAAATTACTAAAATTAAAATATTTATCAATTAATCAATTATAATTAATTACCAATTATATTTTAATTAATTACCAATTAATAATTAATTAACAATTAATTCTAAATTATTATCAATAAATAAATTAACATATTTAATTAATTATAATTAAATTACTTCCCACCCTATTCCCCTATAAACCCACAACCCGCTACAGAAAATAAATTACTAAAATTAAAATATTTATCAATTAATCAATTATAATTAATTACCAATTATATTTTAATTAATTACCAATTAATAATTAATTAACAATTAATTCTAAATATATATCAATAAATAAATTAACATATTTAATTAATTAGAATTAAATTACTTCCCACCCTATTCCCCTATAAACCCACAACCCGCTACAGACTTATATTACACAAAAAATAAAAATTATTATTAACTTACCTTAAATTCGATATTTTTGTTGTCTATATTATGTCTAGTCGATATTATGTCCATTCTATATTTTTGATTCGATATTATGTCCATTCTATTCGATATTAATTTTCTCTAGTCGATATTTTTGTTGTCTATATTATGTCTAGTCGATATTATGTCCATTCTATATTTTTTACTCGATATTCTGTCCAGTCGAAATAATTGACTCGATATTATGACTGTACACCCATCTACTGAGCACTTGGATTTTGATCTTTTAGAAAAAATAGCTAGGATCACTTTGTTCTTTATCTGCAGTAAACCGTCGACCAGGGGATCAGGGTTATCCACATTTCTTAAGGTAGGAGCCGTCAATAGAATGTCCTCACAATCTTCAACAATAGATTCGATGCTTGACATAACACCATTAGCGGCAGCATGTAGCGACTTTTTGACTTCTTCCTTTTTTTGTTGTAATGGCAAGGGCACCCCCCCCTCCATTACCTTCCTTTTACCCATTGCTAGCTACAACTTTCCCTGGTAAATGGGATAATATCCAACAACTCGAAGGTGGCCCAACACCATCTTGTGTATCAGGGAACAGTCAACTTGACGAATGAGCACAGTACCTTTTTTTTTTTTATATGGGTGGTTCAAGTTCTCACATGTAAGGGGCGGGGCCCTGCCCTGCCTCGATCTGCCTAGGACGGCTGCAGACGGCCCCACCCTTGTCCCGGTCTTCTCCCGGCGCGCTCCCGTGCGCGTACCGCGGGACGAGGTTCCAAGGGATCCTTTATGCGCCTCCTGGTGCTTCCGTGTGATGTCTGCGGCGTCCTGGCCTCTAGTGGGGCTGCTGGGAGGTGTAGTCACAGGAGTGGAAGGGGCCCGGCGGAGCCAAGCCTGGCCGGAGGAGGGAGCGGAGTAAAGCCCGACCCACAGGTGCTGCTACAGGAATGCGGGGCTCGGCGGAGCCAAGCCCGGCCAAGATGATGAAGCAGGGCAATGCCCGGCCCTCAGGAGCGAGTACAAGCAACAGGTAAAGTTCCCCCGGACTAAGCACCAAGGAAGCCTTTATGCGCGTCCTGGCGCTTCCGTGTGACGTCCACGGCGTCCTGGCCGCTAGTGGGGCTGCTGGGAGGTGTAGTCACAGGAGTGGAAGGGGCTCGGCGGAGCCAAGCACAGCCGGAGGAGCGAGTGGAGCAAAGCCCGGCCCACAAGTGCTGCCACAGGAATGCGGGGCTTGGCGGGGCCAAGCCCAGCCAAGATGATGAAGCAGAGCAATGCCCGTGCCTCAGGAGTGAGTACAAGCAACAGGTAAAGTTCCCCCCGGACTCGGCACCAAGGGAGCCTTCATGCTCCTCCTGGTGCTTCCGTGTGACGTCCGCGGCGTCCTGGCCGCTAGTGGGGCTGCTGGGAGGTGTAGTCACAGGAGTGGAGGGGGCCCGGCGGAGCCAAGCCCGGCCAGAGGAGCGAGCGGAGCAAAGCCCGGCCCACAGGTGCTGCCACAGGAATGCGGGGCTCGGCGGAGCCAAGCCCGGCCAAGATGATGAAGCAGAGCAATGCCAGGCCCTCAGGAGCGAGTACAAGCAGCAGGTAAAGTTCCCCCCGGACTCAGCACCAAGTGAGCCTTTATGTGCCTCCTGGCGCTTCCGTGTGACGTCCGCAGTGCCCTGGCCGCTAGTGGGGCTGCTGGGAGATGTAGTCACAGGAGTGGAAGGGGCCCGGCGGTGCCAAGCCCGGCCGGAGGAGTAAGCGGAGCAAAGCCCGGCCCACAGGTGCTGCCACAGGAATGCGGGGCTTGGCGCAGCCAAGCCCGGCCAAGATGATGAAGCAGAGCAATGCCCGGCCCTCAGGAGCAAGTACAAGCAACAGGTAAAGTTCCCCTATTAGTTCTAAGTTCAGAAACTGTTCGACCTCCCCAACACCTCGTCTGAAGCCATACTGAGCTACAGATAAGATGTTCTTTTCTTCTACCCATTGCTCTAGGCTGGCCAACAGCATTCTTGCCATTACTTTAGAAGTAGAGTCAAGCAAAGGTATTGGGCAATAGCAATTGGCACTACTCCTATTCCACTTTTTGAAAATGGGGACTATCAGACTCTCTGCCCAAGTGGCAGGTACCACCCCATCAATTGTTGCATTAAAAAATTTGTCCACAACGGGTACCCAAAAATCCATATTAGATTTAAATATATCAATTGGGACTCCGTCAGGGCCAGCCGCTTTGCCACTAGCGCTATTCTTAAGGGCTGTTACAATTTCATCTTGACTGATACTCCCTATTTTGGTGTTTTTTAAGATTATGACGGATTTATCCTCTTTATTTTAAAAACCCTGATCAGTTTCATAAAAAATTGCTTCAAAGTGGATTAACCAATCCGCTGGGGTCACTACCATATCAATTTTTACTGATTGGACATCTTTAAAGAAAGGTTGATCCAATGTTTTCCAAAAAAGGGCCGAATCTTTAAGATCGGCAGCTTTGATCAGATTCTCCCAATCATTATCCCTAATCTCCGAGTTTCTTCGGGTAAGGGCTTCTTTATATGACTTCCGTAGGATACTGTCCTCCTCAATATTACGCCAGATGTTTTTATTGCAGACTTTAAATCTCTATTTAATCTAGAGCATTGATTATCAAACCATCTTGGGGAATGCGAAACATCTGTTTTAGGATTCTTTCGCAAATTATCAGAAATTGCAGTAGAAATACTTTAAAAAGCCTTAACTATGTCCATACTATTTGAGGAATTATCAGGGCAGGTTAAAACATGATCATTAATTTTTAATAGGATCCTATTTGTAAAAGCTTCTGGGTCAACGGCAGCCCATTTGATTGAGATCCCATTCTCGCCCTGTGTCTTTATATCCATAGCATGGGTACTTGCTTCCGGTTGTTTTAAAAAGGGAGATTTTAAGGTTATCAGCACAGGATGATGATCATTCAATAAACTTGGGGAGACAAAAAAATCAGCTATTAGGGACCGAAGGCTTATTGAGGTGATAAAGTGATCAATACATGAGGATGATCTTACTCCTTCAAAGGTGTAAATATTACCCCTATCCTCACGTCCGCTCCTTTTATAGCCCTACCTGCCTTTGAGGGGATAGCATTTGTTGAAATCGTCTTAAACCCGTTTACGATGAAATAATCTGTGAGCCAAGTCTCTTGTAATAAAACCACATCGCAGAGTTGGATGCTTGTAAGCCAATTTACATCCTGCAGTTTATGCCTAGCCCCAGCAACATTCCATGTCATTATATGGAGGCATTCGTTCTGATGATAGCTAGAAGGATCCGTCTCAACTTCTGTGACAGACCCTTTCTTGCAACTATCAGTGCTAGCCTCCCTAGCTTTAGTTATCTGACTCATACTCCTCCCTGCATAGTTTAATGTATCTAGCTGGGTAGGCAAGTTAATCGCAGGAGAAGAGGGAGACCGAACGATGATGATGTTCTCCAACAGTGGGGGACTTAGAGGTTGTAGTCAATCACAACCATCTAGACCGGACAATGTGGCAAATCTGTTAACTAGATTTAGAAAGGGTGGTCTCTTGGTAGGACCCTACAGTGCTCTCCGGTAAATCCGGTTGACCACCCTTTCCAAATAAAATAGCGTCTATAAAAAAACCCTAATGGCAAAAGAGAGATCTTACTGAAATGATCCTCTAAATTAATACTCCCTATACGGTCCAGCAGAAATCTCACAACCTGCTCGTTATTAAAGTTGGCAACTATGCAGTCCCCTCTCAAGTCCTTCCTAGAATGTCCTATCCAAGCATAACATCTAGCCATGATCATCTGATTACAGATGTTCTAATCCCAAACCCCGACATGCTCCAATTTAGTTGTGAGCCAGTACATAGTTTTGGCCATCAGCTGATCTGTAGTTTCTAACTGTCCTTCCTGTGAAACTGGGATATTCCGCAAGATCACTGCCAAAGGGGCAGCAGCTGGAGGAAGATGCAAGACCTGAGAGCCCTCCAAGGCTAGACTATTATCCACACCCTCAAACGCCTGCTGCGGTTTTCGACGCTGAGGCCCCGATATCAAGCTTGGTGCTTCATCACCCACAGTCCCCACACATGGACCACTTTCCTCCCCTTCCTGACTACAAAAGCTAGCCTGAGTAGGGCCACTAAGATTAACCCCTTGCTCAACCCTTTTAACACCCACATGCACTAAACCAATATCATGATTACCCACAACATCCTCATTCATCCCAGGTACCGACGATGTTGAGGGTATTTGCCTCGCTACGAGAGATTTAGGAGGAATGGAGTTCCCAAATACCACGTTGCTTAGCTCATTAGATGTATTAACCATTAACCTATTTCTAGAGGCTAAAAAACCCTCTAGGTTAGAAAGGTTATTCATAACCTTCAGTTCAAAATCGGTTAATCCTTCCTCAATTTTAGAGAGCCTATGCATTATTGGAGACAGAGATGATGCAATTAAATTACCCAATTTGGACCACATAACATCATTGACTTTGTCAGGGGAATCGCCTAGAAGATCTAAAGTTGAGTCCGGTGGCAAACTTGGCTGTGAAAACACCGTTGTTAGAGATGGCGATGCTACAGTTTCTCCATTTTTATTAATCTTTTTAATTTTTGCCAGTTTGTCTCTGTGGGCCCCCTCCCCGCTTCCTCTTTTGTGAAGAGTCTGAGGGTACGGCAGAGGAGTTAGTTTTACCATGAGGTCCAGATCTTGTAGCAATACTTGGGGGTGGACTGCTTCGGGTATTTACAGTAACCGTCTCAACCAGTTCAACAGATGGCGTAATATTATGTGTTCCCTGTCCGCCTTGTTTTTCCGATGGTTCATTTTGAGACAATCCAGGGTCACTTACTATGACGGGAGAATCAGGAACTGCAACCAATGAGCAATCAGGGGTACGAGCACAAGCCAGGGCGCCCAGAGAGGATCGTTTAGCTGTTTGTAGATCAAGAGACTCACGACGCTCTATCAGTGCTATCTCCTGAGCAAGGACAGAGATGGCTCTAATTAAAAACTGATCCAAAGTCCCCACCACGTTGCCAGAGGGCTGTGCAGATCTTCCCTTGCCCTCACGCCAATTCATCCTCACTAAGCTTCTGAAATGATGGGAGGTCAAAAAAACAACTTAATAAATTCCACCTTCCCAATTAATAACACTTTTCCCTAGACCAACCGTATGTCAAATTGAAATGACCTTCTGATTATGACTGGCTTTTGTGAGTGAGCCTGGCCTCATCCGGTCTCTAACGGGCTCAAACAGGCCCGCCCTTGGCCTGGCCCGCGCCCGCTAAGAGGGAGCCGCAAGCACCTTTATGCGCCTCCGGGCGCGAGAGAATGGCGGCGGCGCCTCCTGGCGGGGTAATCAGGCAAAGCAGTGTGGGCTCTGAAGTCCAGTAAAGCGGTTCCTGCGAAGCGGGAGCCGCGAGCACCTTTATGCA
Organism: Lissotriton helveticus; assembly: GCF_964261635.1. Lineage (NCBI taxonomy): Eukaryota > Metazoa > Chordata > Amphibia > Caudata > Salamandridae > Lissotriton > Lissotriton helveticus. The sequence goes on along the minus strand of NC_136059.1, from coordinate 483,255,680 downwards.
CCTCCAGGTGCGAGAGAATGGCGGCGGCGCCTCTTGGCGCGGTAATCAGGCAAAGCAGCGTGGGCTCTAAATTCCAGTAAATGTACTCACATAGAAATCTACATGCTAGTCAATCTTTTCTAAGTCTACACATATACTTTATGCACAGTAGCACTAGGGTTTCCTTACTCTTCATTTTCTTTTGAGAATCCCATTTTTCCTTGAACATGTTTAAATGTTTGGAAATATTGTGAAGCAAGTGGAAGAAGTAACATTTGAAAAACATGTTTCACTGTTGAGTAATCTCATCTATGCCATCTCTGAAATTCCTTCCTATTCCCACTCTGGAAATAAAATGTATTCCACCTCTTGTTAGAAGTGTATCTTAAATTGTTCCCCGAGTGGTGATCGGCAGAGAAAGTGTTTGTGGACAGTTACAAACTCACAAGTTTGCAGGCACACGTAAACTTTGTAAGGCAATAAAGCCCTTAAAATTTCTCTACATACCCACATAAAAATATTTATTCACATAGATATCTGTAAGTTTTTTAATCTTTTTCCAAGTGTACACATGTACTTTGTGCGCATTAGCACTTTGTCTTTCTTGGAATTGAGATAAATGTATGCCATATAGACCAGGCCATTACATAGCCATATTTGTGATGGATAGGTACACATATTTCCAAGATAAAATGCAATGTAGTTCTCTTTGAGTTACACATTTGTAATATAGTGCTTAATCTGAAAGGCACTTAGTGTTAAAGGAATAATGATAATATGGTACTCTTAATGATGGATAAATTAACATGAACTTTTTCAATACAACATGACGTGAGCATCGATGACACCATCAAGACCATGCACACAATCCACTCAGGCTCTCCGTCAGACCCATTCCCGCATCACGCCTTCAACAGAGCAAGCAGCTTCATCGCACCCCACCTGCGCAACGTCATCAATCTCTCCCTCGAGACCGCTGCCTTCCCAGAGATCTGGAAGCACGCCGAGAACAACGACCTAATCAAACAAGCATTTGCAATGCAATAGGTCTCGCATTAGGAAAGTTTAAGCTATTGGTATTGTAAATGACAAATTTTGTATTTATGTGTTGGTTTTGAAAATAGCTAAATTAATAGCTTTGTCATTTACAATGCCAATAGTTTTAGCTTTCGCAAATGTGACACCTATAGCATTTGTAATGCAATATGTGCTGTATTTACGTGACTTAGATGTATTGAAATTACAAATAACAAAGGCATTTTAAAAAAAAAATAATTAATACTTAAATAAAAGTTATTGTAATTTATAATGGCAATAGCTTAAACTTGTGTAAATAACTTGTGAAGAATATGTTTGTGACATTTGTAACATTTGTAATAAAGCTTGAAACATGGAGAGAACATATTTGAACCAGTTGTTGTTGAATGGTTGCACAGATTGATGCTGTGTTAGCGCATAGTGATGTTGCGGTATCCCTGAGTGATGATGCATCAGGGGGGTGCTGAGTGATGCGGTGGTGATGCGATAGATAGAGTGAGTGCGATAGATAGATAGAGGGAGGGCAATAGATAAAGGGAGGGAGGGCAATAGATAGAAGCAGGGAGGGTGATAGTGGGAGGGCGATAGACAGATAGATAGAGGGAGGGCGATAGATAGATATTTTATTTATTTATAAAGTTTTATATTGCGCGAACTGGACAATGGATAGAGTGAGGTTGATAGATAGAGTGAGGTCGATAGATAGATAGAGTGAGGGTGATAGATAGATAGAGGGCAATAGATAGAGTGAGGGCGATAGAGAGAGTGAGGGCGATAGATAGATAGATAGATAGATAGATAGATAGATAGATAGATAGATAGAGTGAGGGCGAAAGATAGAGTGAAGGCGATAGACAGAGTGAGGGCAACAGATAGATAGTGAGGGCAATAGATAGAGTGAGGGTGATAGATAGAGTGAGGGTGATAGATAGAGTGAGGGCGATAGAGTGAGAGAGAGAGATAGATAGATAGATAGAGTGAGGGTGATAGAGTGAGGCAGATAGAAAGATAGATAGATAGATAGATAGATAGATAGATAGATAGATAGATAGATAGATAGATAGATAGATAGATAGATAGATAGATAGATAGAGTGAGGTTGATAGAGAGAGGGGTGTGTAGAGAGAGAGGTGTAGAGATAGAGAGGGGTGTAGAGAGAGAGAGGGGTGTAGAGAGAGAGGGGTGTACAGAGAGTGGGGTATAGAGAGAGGGCTGTAGAGAGAGTGGGGTGCAGAGAGAGTAGGGTGCAGAGAGAGTGGGTGCAGATAGAGTGTGGTGCAGAGAGAGTGTGGTGCAGAGAGAGTGTGGTGCAGAGAGAGTGTGGTGCAGAGAGAGTGTGGTGCAGAGAGAGTGTGGTGCAGAGAGAGTGTGGTGCAGAGAGAGGGCTGTAGAGAAAGGGGTGTAGAGAGAGGGGTGTAGAGAGAGGGGTGCAGAGAGAGAGGGGTGTAGAGAGGGGGTGTAGAGAGAGGGGTGTAGAGAGAGAGGGGTGTAGAAAGAGGGTATAGAGAGAGAGTGGTGTAGAGATAGGGGGTGTAGAGAGAGAGGGGTGTAGAGAGAAAGGGGTGTAGAGAGAAAGGGGTGTAGAGAGAGGGGGCAGAGAGAGGCGAGCAGAGAGAGAGGGGGTGTAGAGAGAGAGGGGTGTAGAGAGAGAGAGGGGTGTAGAGAGAGAGGGGTGTAGAGAGAGAGGGTGTAGAGAGAGAGAGAGGGGTGTAGAGAGAGAGAGAGGGGGGTGTAGAGAGAGAGAGGGGTTTAAAGAGAGAGGGTGTAGACAGAGGGGTGTAGAGAGAGGGGTGTAGAGAGCTGTGCCCCTGGGTGTCAATTTGACACTAAAAAGGGTGATAACAGTGAGTCAGGGGGTGGGGGGGCATTCAAAGGTTATGGAGCAGACACAAGGGAAAAAATCTCATACTGTGGGTCAATGTGACACTAAGAAGGGTGCTAACATTGGGCCCTGGGGGTCAATGACACACTAAGAAGTTTGCTAACAGTGGGTCATGGGGGGGGGGGCGGGGTATTCAAAGGATTGAAGCAGACATCCTTATAAAAGTGATAAAAATAGCACGTATCACTGGCGTCAATTTATATTTAAATCAAGATAAGGAAAACTGACAAGTGTGTAATACGTCCCGTGTTCAGTTTGCACACCTAATCATTAATAATAATAATACGTGTAGTGCTTGCTCTCATAACACTACCAGTAGTAGCGGTCACTGTTGCCCAAAATAATGGTACTTCTTTTATAGGCTTGAGGGAGATGAAAGGCAGAGCAAGAGTAGGGAGGATACATATGAACCCAAGACGTGCAGGTTGCACACTGATTTCAGTAGTGAGCTCTTAACGCGCTGAGCTAGATTTTGAGCCATTGGGCTTCCCTGCTCCATCATTTGAAGCGAGTTACGCTGGATGCTTTCCATGTTATGTGCGTACGAGTAGATTTGCACTGCCTGTAACTACTGCATGCTGCTCGTCCCTTTCAAGCTGTTTGCGCTTGTTTTCAACACTTTACGTTCATATGAGCTGATTTGCACGGTCCGTACCTTTCGTCCGCCTTATTAATAAGAAAAAAGCAGGTATGGCATTACGTGTCCTAGCGCATATACAGACAAACATGCAGAAATAATGAGTGCATGCAATAATAGCACATTAAAGGTAAACGGTTGGCTTTGCCGACAAAGAGAAGCGCTGTCACGCTGTTCCCATCCCAACTCCCAGTGGCTGGCGAGTTAAGAGGTGAAGGGGAGGAGGAGGGCATTGACTAATGGCAGCAAATGGGTCCGCGCTATATAAAAACGCATAAAATAAATAAATAAAAGGAAGGTAGTGATTCCTAATGGTGAGTGTAGGAGGGAGCCTTGTGACAGATGTTGAGAGCCTTAAAAAGCTGAATTGATATGGGTAGGCAAAGATTTAAGTGGAAACGTATTTAAGAGTATGTGCGGAAGGGAATGAGATAACAAGCTCTGATGCTCTGAAGTCTGATGCCTAGGCACAGACAAATGGTGGTGCACGATGTGCACGAGGGGGGGAGGGGGAGCGGCAGCCTTTGATGTCTGATGCTGAGGCACAGACAAATGGTGGTGTGTTATGTGGCTGACGTGCACGCGCCTGTCTCACATGAACTGTATGGGATCCGCAGCCGTTTTGGTAGACTTTTCTTTTCCACTTACTATAATTCTCGCCAGCAATGCGCAAGCGCATTGGCAGGCGAGCCCTAAAAACCTAAGGCAGACCCAAGAGACCTCAAGATCTTCCGGCCCATCTCTCTGCTCCCCTTCCCAGCCAAGGTCATCGAGAAAGCCGTCAACAGGCAGCTAACCCGATACCTCGAAGAAAACAGAATCCGGACCCTTCCCAGTCAGGGTTCCGCAGCAACCACAGCACAGAGACTGCCCTCATCGCCGCCACCGACGACATCAGGACCCTGCTGGACAATGGCGAGACCACATGCACTCATCCTCCTAGACCTTTCTGCCGCCTTCGACACCGTCTGCCATCGCACACCACGCGCACGCCTCCACGCCGCAGGGATCCAAGACAAGGCTCTGGATTGGATCACCTCCTTCCTCTCCTGCAGAACCCAGAGCGTCCGCCTCCCCCCATTCCATTCCAAAGCCTCCGAGATCATCTGCGGTGTACCCCAGGGATCCTCCCTCAGCCCGACGCTGTTCAACATTTACATGGTTCCGCTCGCACACGTAGCCCGACAGCACGACCTCAACATAATCTCCTACGCCGACGACACTCAGCTGATCCTCTCCCTCACCAAGGACCCCATCACCGCCAAAGCCAACCTCCACGAAGGAATGAAGGCCGTCGCCGACTGGATGAAGACCAGCCGTCTGAAGCTGAACTCGGACAAGACGGAGGTCCTCATCCTCAGCTCCAACCCTTCAGCTGGGACGACTCATGGTGGTTGACGGCACTGGGGGCAGCCCCGACACCCACGGACCACGCACGCAAGCTGGGAATCATCCACCACTCAACGCTGTCAATGACCAAGCAAGTCAACGCCGGCTCCTCCTCCTGCTTCAACACCCTCTGCATGCTCTGCAAGATCTACGGATGGATCCCGACAGATGCAAGAAAGACAGTCACCCAGGCCCTCGTCAGCAGCAGACTCGATTACGGAAACGCCCTCTACATGGGAGCCCCGACCAAGCTCATCAAACGACTACAACGTATCCAAAATGCCTCGGCACAACTGATCCTTGACGTACCACGCAACGGTCACATCACTCCCCACCTGAGAAACCTGCACTGGCTCCCCGTCAACAAGAGGATATCCTTCAAGCTCCTCATCCACGCACACAAGGCACTCCACAAGACCGGCCTCAACAGACGGCTCTCCTTCTACTACCTTAACCACCAGCTCCGCTCAGCCGACCTCTCACTCGCCATCATCCCGCGCATCCAAAGAACAACCACCGGTGAGAGATCCTTCTCCCACCTCGCCGCCAAGACATGGAATACCCTCCCACCGAACCTACGACAGACCCAAGACCTGCTGACCTTCAGGAGGGTACTTAAGACCTGGTTGTTCGATCAGTAGCGCCCCCCAGCGCCTTCAGACCCTCACAGGTATGTAGTACGCATTACAAATGATTGATTGATTGATTGATTGATGTGACTCTGTGATAGAAGAAGCACACATGTCCAAAATGCACCAAAATGTGGTCCTCATTGTGTTGGATAAAAACACACAATTGTGACACACATCTTTATACAATCCTCATTGTGATGGGAAAAACACCAATCTCTGTAATAGGCAGCATAATATTTCTTGTGATAGATAAAGGCACACAAACCTGTTGTACAGAATTTAATATGGTTCTTAGTTACACCACTGCCTATCGGACCATAGGTCACATTTAAATAGGAGCTATTGTAAAGCACCAAAGAGCACAATCTTGTGACACACAGTATGAAATGGTTTTCAGTGTCCAGAACAAACGTTCATATGCTTGAAACATATAAAGTTGTGGCAGTGTGTATTACACGTTTAAAATATCAACACAAAACTGTAACATGCGTCATGATGTGCTCCTTTTTGCAATGGATAAAAGCTCACATGCTATACACATGGTCACATGAATTGCATAACACGATGCAGTCTTCATTGTGATGGATGAAAATATGTGTGAGATGTTGTTTTCAGAGTGAGGTGTTATAGCGCAGAGTTAAAACACGCACTGTGATGTAATTCATATTCATTGACAACAGAGGGGACCAGTCTCTCACAGGAATGCACATGCAATGAGGAACAGGTTTGTTTCTATTAGGTATCTTAAGACATCTAGTGCTTGATGCACATGATGAACTCAAATGAATTTGTAGCTGTGTCACAGGGTCGAGGATGACTTATTGGAGGAGATTCCATACTCCCCGGTGACTAGGGTGAATGAGGCACTCTTCCTCTGTGTGCAGGCTTTTTCTCCGGTCTGTCCCTTTAAGGAACAAGACTCTGACACCCAAGAAGAATGCGGTCAGCAAGTCCGGATGACGTCTCTGCCCCTTACCAATGGGAAGAGAGAGCCCCGCTGATGAAAGCGGAAATGGATGTTGGAACGGATGCTGAGGAAGAAGTGAGACCTGAAGAACGCGGAGAGAGCCAGTTGAACCAGAGCGCTTGGAGGAGAAATGGGACCTCATCGCCTGCAACAAGTGGGGAGGTAACCCCTGCAGAGGAGGAGTCGCCAGGAGGCCAACCGTTTCACGCTTCGCTCTGCCACGCTCTAGGAGGAATGTGACTGAACAAGATACAGTCCGGCTGCGGGCTGCTCACGGGCACTGGGCTGGAAGGCAGCAAAGTAAGTAGAGGGCACACCTCTGCTAAACCGATGGGTTAACCGGACTACACTTGGTGGTGGTGGCTTCTTTGAGTGTGGTGATAGTCCCTGCACTGGCCCTCTACACTTCTACATATTGTCGATGTCCCGACGTTCACCGGTGGTTTTCTTATTTTCTTACCGAGGGACATACAAGTCCATGACTGACCTGGTGGCCTCATAAGAGGAAGAACGGAACCAGTATTCATACCTAACCTCTACTAGCTGTGTAAACAGATGCACTAGGACGTGAAAAATAAAAACATATTCATACCTAATAAAAGGGATAAAAGAACCAAGTCGCACGTTGATTCCTACCGGGGCTTAACCCCTTCCTTGACAACCCGGTGACAAAAATATAATGTAATATAATCCTATTTGTGATTGAAAGAAGTTTATTCTTGGCAACAGTAGTTTAGATAATAGCACAACTTTGCAACAGACCCAGTGGCATGGTCATTGCTGTGATGGGAAAAAGCTAAGATATGTAATACACAACATTACACGGTCCTCGTTGTGATGAATAGCAAAAACCATTCGTGACACACACTACAATGTGATCCCAAGTAAAATAATAGTAGCACACTTATATAACACAAAAAAAAACCTGTAACACTCAAAACTAAGGTCATTATGCAGGAAATGAGCAATCTACTGGCATGATTGGGATTGTGACCCTGATGTGATACAAATAGCAACATACCTTAAGGCTTCTAGATCCTCTTCAATTCACAATACAAAGTGCTATATTTATTGTCATTGATTATTAGTGTGCTTGGATTACACGAGCATGCTGTTTTTTTAATTTGCAAAGGTTCTCTTGATTATTCTTAATATGCTTCTGCAGTAGCAGTATTTCATTATTTCTCATTTTCTTTTGAGAACATAATTTTTCCTTGAATAAGCATAAATGTAAAAAAAATGTGAACTATGTAGAATCAAGTAGAAGTAGTTAAATATTTCCTTTCTGCATGCATATTTGCCTGTTGAGTGATCCCTTCATCTATGCCATCTCCAATTTTTATTCTGATTCCTTCCGCTTCCCACTCTGAAACCCCATTATTCCGGCACTTATTAGAAGTGAATCTCAGATTGTTCCCTGGGTGGGAATGGGCTGAAGAAATGTTTGTGGACAGTTACAAAGTAACACATTTGCAGGCACACAAGTACTTTGCAGAGCACTAAAGCCCATGAAGATCACTATCCACACACACACAAATATTTACTCACATACAATAGTCGTCTTTTTCAAATTGTAGATGTATATTTGTGCATATTAGCCCTTGGGCTATTCAGTACTGGAGATAAATGCTTTTCTATTGACCAGGCCTATATATAGCCGTCATTGTGATGGATAAGTGTCCACATTTCTATGATACAATACAATGTAATTTTATTTAGTTCCATAAGATCCATAAGATCATACACATTGGTAATATACAGCATTATGTTATAGGAGCTTTCTGTTAAAGTAATAAGTGATAATACTAAATCACATTAATGTGGTACTTTTTACAATGTCTAAAATAACATGAACCTGTTCAGTACAACATGATATTACTGCGATAGAAGCAGCACACATGTCTAGAATGGCCCAAAATGTGGTCCTCACTGCGTTTGATAAAAGACACAATTGTGACACACATCTTGATACGGTCCTCATTGTGATGAATAAAAGCACTTACCTCTGTAATAGGCTCCATAATAGTTCCTGTGTCAGATAAAGGCACACAACATTAGCCCTAGGGCCTTTTTGTGATGGAGATAAATTCATGTCCTATGTAACAGGTCTGTATAGAGCCATAATTGTGATGGATAAGTGGATAAGTACACACATTTCCAAGATAAAATACAATGTAGTTTTTTTTGAGCTACCCAAGATGATGCACCCTACAAAAACACAGCATAATGTTAAAGCAGCTTACTGTTAAAGGAGCTTTCTGTTAAAGGAATATGCAATAACACTAAATCACATTATGTAGTGTTTTAATGATAGCTACATTAACATGAACTTGATCAATGCAACATGGTATGACTCTGTGATAGAAGAAGCACACAAGCCTAAAATACACTAAAATGTGGTCCTCATTGTGTTGGATAAAAACACACAATTGTGACACAAAACTTGATATGGTCCTCCTTGTGATGGAGAAAAAAAACAACCATAGTAATAGGCAGCATATTTCCTCTGGCAGACAAAGGCACTCAAACCTGTCTCACACAATTTAATATGGTCCTCAGTTTAACCCTTAAAGTGAACATAGGCTGAGGGAGAGGGGGGGGAATACCACTGAGGAGTTGCCTGCGGGGTGCATGACATGAGACCTGGCCTGTATTCCTCACGAGTCTCGTAATATGCTGCTCAATATGCTACATGTACTTCCTTGTTTTCAGATGTTGTCCTATTCCGTGATGCGCCATAATGAGTCAGTCGATCCGTATACAACTGTTTTTAATGATGCCTGCGTGGGGGGTTTTGTCTTTTGTATTTTACAAAATTGGAAATAAAGTTTAAAAAAGAAAAAGAAAAAGTGAACATAGGAGCATAATCTCAAAATCTCAACACAATTCTGTAACATGCGCCATGATGTGCCCTTTTACTGCAATACATAAAAGCTCACATGCTATACACATGGTCACATGAATATTCACCTACCATGATGTAGTCCTCATTCTGATGGATAAAAACATGCACTTGATTTTTTTCTTTCAGAGTGCAGTGTAATAGCACACAGAGTTAAAACATGCAGTGTGATGCTGTAATGAGTTTGATGGACTACAATTCATAAACAATTCATATTTACCGACAACATAGGGAACCAGTCTCTCACTGGAATGCAGTCTTAGTGAGGAACAGGTCTGTTTCTATGAAGTATCTTAAGGCAGCCTTATGATGGTATGCAAGCACATCACAAATTCTCGTCAATGAATTACAAATGAAGAGGTAAACCATCAGGCAGTTTTAGTGCACTGAATGATATTGCCCTCTTGGTGATGGTTAAAGCATGCATCTTTGTAAAACAGTGCATGAGATTGTCCTCTGTTATACATAGATACTGTCTCATATTACTAACAGACAGCATGATGTGCTACTTAATGTGATGTATCAAGGCAAACAATCTTGTAACACTTCAAGGCATCTAGTGATCATTGTACTTAATAAACCACATTAAATTGTAATATACTATGTAATATAATCCTATATGTGATGGAAAGAAGTTCATTCTTGGTAACAGTAGTTTAGATAATAGCACAACTCTGCAACAGGCCAAGTGGTATCGTCCTCGCAGTGCTAGGAAAAAGCTCAGATATGTAACACACAATATCATACGGTCCTCGTTGCGATGGATAAAAACAAACAATTGTGATGCACACCAAGACTTGATTCAAAGTATAATAGTAGCTCACTTATAATAGGCAGCATATTTCCTCTGGCAGATGAAGGCACTCAAACCTGTCTCACTCAATTTAATATGGTCCTCAGTTCCACCCTTCACTGCTCCACTTTCAAACTCTACGATCCTAATGACATCACCAAAACATTAGCAACCACCAAACTCAACAACCATTTCAATGACCCAGTCCCCTCAAATTGCCTTCCCCACATCTACCAAGTCATCTCCCCTCTCTGGACCAAAATCATCAACGCCTCGCTAGTGCAAGGGCACATACAGGACTGCCTAAAAACAGGCCAGGTCACCCCTATACTAAAGAAACCAACAGCTAACTCTTCCGACCCCAAACAAATTCGGCCCATAACCAACATTCCCATGCTAGCCAAGGTCCTGGAAAAATGTGTTCAACAACAACTGAACCAACACATCACAGACTTCAACCTTCTGAACACCCACCGATCGGGTTTCAGACCCGGCCATAGCACAGAAACAGCCATTTTACAAATAGTGGACGACGAAAAAAATCTAAAAAGACTGGAAAATAGGCTCAGTCCTTCAATGGTTCAAATCCTTTCTGGAAAACAGAACGCAATCTTTCATGGTGAACTAAAATCTATCGTGCTCCTCACCGAACCCTCTGGGTGTACCACAAGGCTCTACCCTATCCCCCACCCTATTCAACCTATATGTCGAACCGCTAACCAAACTACTACAGCAGGCAAACATAGCCTACCACATGTAGGCGGATGACACTCAACTCTACATCAAGATCTCCATTGAAGACATAATATCAATGAACATGGCACTCAAAAAGACCGTCCACTGGCTAACAACCAACTTCCTCAAGCTAAACTCACAAAAAACAGAATTTCTTCTAATCTCCCCCCTAATAATTCCCAGAAGAAAAAGGAATGGTTCAAGTTGATCACTGCACTTAACTGCATGCCAACTCTGGTCGACTCCACCAAATCACTTGGAATTACACTTGATAAGAACCTTAAAATGCAAGCACATATCAACCTGTTAGCTAAAAACGCAAGCTTTCACCTCAACTATCTCAGGAAAATGAAACCTTTCATCGAGAACCCGGACCTCAAAACTGCTGTTTAGTCCTTAGTCATATCAAGGCTGGAGTACGGATGCACCACCCTCGTGGGACTTCCCAAAATCTCAACCGCCCCATTAAAAGCCTGTATCAACGCCGCAGCTAGACTCCTAACAGGATCCAGAAAATTTTACCACATATCACCACACCTGAAAACACTCAACTGGCTTCCCTTTGAAGCTAGAATCCACCTAAAAATGGGATGCATCACTCACAAAGCACTTCACCACAATACTCCCCCGTACCTATCGTAAAAACTGACCTTATCTGGAGGATTCAGACGTTCTAGGAGTACTAACAATCTACTCCTGAAACCCTCATGCTTCAGAAAGAAAAAAAACCCTGACAGAGCATTCTCCGGAGCAGCATCAAGAATATGGTGCTCGCTTCCTCCCCACATCAGAAAAATCTCCTCTACTTTTCTGTTAAAAAAAGAAGCAAAATCATTCCTTATGTGTTCAATTCCTCCCATAAACTATCACATGGACCTTTTCCAGATGTACTCCGTATAGTTGCCCCCTCTTTCCCTCGAAAGACACCTTCGCTGCTCTCGACTCGTTGCTAGAAATACTGTTAAGCCTGCGACATTACGAACTTTGTAAAATAAGTCGATCTTATGTATGCTATTCGTTTTGCAATCTGTCCTATTTCGTATTGTGCCCCCATTGTAAAGCGCTCTGATAACCTTCGCTGGGTCTGCTCCGCACTATAGAAAACTCTAAAAATAAAATAAAATAAAAATGTGCCCTTTTTTGCAATACATAAAAGCTCACATGCTATACACATGGTCACATGAATATTCGCCTACCACGATGTAGTCCTCATTCTGATGGATAAAAACATGCATGTGATTTTTTTCTTTCAGAGTGCAGTATAATAGCACACAGAGTTAAAACATGCAGTGTGTTGCTGTAATGAGTTTGATGTACTACAATTCCTAAACAATTCATATTTACTGACACCAGAGGGGACCAGTCTCTCACTGGAATGCGGTCTTAATGAGGAACAGGTCTGTTTCTATGAAGTATCTTAAGGCAGCCTTATGATGGAATGCAAGAACATCACAAATTCTCTGCAATGAATTACAAATGAAGAGGTAAACCATCAGGCAGTTTTAGTACACTGAATGATATTGCCCTCTTGGTGATGGTTAAAGCAGGCACATCTTTGTAAAACAGTGCATGAGATTGTCCTCTGTTATACATAGATACTGTCTCATATTGCTAACAGACAGCATGATGTGCTACTTAATGTGATGTATCAAGGCAAACAATCTTGTAACTTCAAGGTATCTAGTGATCATTGTACTTAATAAACCCACAATAAATTGTAATATACAATGAAATAAAATCCTATATGTGATGGAAAGAAGTTCATTCTTGGTAACAGTAGTTTAGATAATAGCACATCTCTGCAACAGGCCTAGTGGTGTCGTCCTCACAGTGCTAGGAAAAAGCTCAGATATGTAACACACAATATCATACGGTCCTCGTTGCGATCTATAAAAACAAACAATTGTGATGCACACCAAGACTTGATTCAAAGTAAAATAGTAGCTCACTTATATAACACCCTAAAACACCTGTAACATTCCAAGCTATGGTTATTGTGCAGGGTATGAGCAAAGCACTGGAAAGATTGTGATTGTGACCCTGCTGTGATTCATGTAGATAAACACCTTTATACCCCTTCATCATTGGCTCAATTCACAACACCTTGGGCCAGATGTAGGTAATTCCGATTTAACGACTCTTAAATACCGACTCATACCGAATCGGTATTTAAGAGACTGTAAATTGGAAGAAGGCAGATGTAGCTAAAAAATTACCGATTCTGTAAGAGTCTGTATTTACCGATTCTGTAAATACCGAATCGGTATTTCACATTGATTCCTATGGCCCTTGAAGCCCATAGGAATCAATGTGAAATACCGAATCGGTATTTACAGAATCGGTAAATACCGAATCTTGCAAGGGTGCAGGGGGTGTCACTTTGACACCCTCTAGCACCCCAAATACAGACATGTGTGACATGTGGCACACATACATGCTAAGGGCATGTCTGTGTGTCACATTGCACAGGTGTGCATGCACAGGTGTGCATGCACAGATGTGCATGCACACCTGAATTCGGTATTTTACCACCCAATAGGATTGGGTGGTAAAATACCGACTCTGAAGGGCCTGTGGCACTCTTTGGAGTGTCACCTACATATGAATTTACAGAATCGGTATATTTACCGATTCGGTAAAATACCGAAGTGGTAAATTTACCGAATCGGTAAATATACCGATTCTGTAAATTCAGACCCACCTACATCTCAAAAGCCAAATACCGGTCGGTAACGGCCGAAATCGGCCGTTACCGACCGGTATTTCTATACCTACATATGGCCCCAAGTGCTTTGTTTAGTATCATCATTTTGGATTACAGAGCAAGCTGCTTTTTAATTCACAAAGGTTGACTTGTGGACCATTAGCTCATAGCTACAGAGGATGTATTTCAAGGAGTAGTCTTCATTTTCTTTTGAGAATTCCATTTTCCCTTGAACAAGTTTACATGCTTACATTTCTGAAAATATTACAAAGCAAGTAGAAGTAATAACATTTGAAAAACATTTTCCCCTGTCACGTAATCCCTTCAGCTATGCCATTTCCAATTTTTAGTCTGATTCCTTTCACTTTCCATCCATGAAACAGATTTAATCCGGCACTTGTTTGAAGTGAATCTCAGATTGTTCCCTGGGTGGGAATGGGCTGAAGAATTGTTTGGGGACAGTTACAAAGTAACACATTTGGAGGCACACAAATACTTTGCAGAGCAACAAAGCCCTGTGAAGATCACTATCCACACACACAAAAATGTTTGCTCACATTCAATAGTCATCTTTTTCCAAGTGTACATATATACTTGTTCACATTAGCCTCTGTGCTTTTTTGTGATGGATCGTTCGATGGATGATGCATGTTCTATGGACCAGGCTGTATAAAACCGTCATTGTGACGTATAAGTGCATGCATTTCCAAGGTACAACACAATATAGTTTTTTTTGTTACTCAAGCTCATACATTTTACTAATACACAGCATCATGTTATACATGCTTTCTGTTAAAGGAATAAGTGATAACACTAATTCACATTTATGTGGTACTTTTAATGATGGCTAAATTAACATGAACTGTTTCAATACAATATTATGTTACTCTGTGATAGAAGAAGCACACTTGTCTAAAATGCACCAAAATGTGTCCTCATTGTGTTGGATAAAACACACAGTTGTGACACACATCTTGATACGGTCCTCATTGTGATGGATAAAAACACTAACCTCTGTAATAGGCAGCATATTATTTCCTGTGGCAGATAAAGGCACACAACATTAGCCCTCGGGATTTTTTGTGATGGTGATAAATTCATGTCCTATGGACCAGGCCTGCATAGAGCAGTCAGTGTGATGGAAAAATGCATTCATTTCCAAGATAAAATACAATATAGTTTTCTGAGTTACCTAAGATCATACACATGACAACTAAACAGCATGTTGGTAAAGCATCTTTCTGTTAAAGGAATATGCAAAAACTATAAATCACATTAATGTGGTATTTTTAATGATAGCTACATTATCATGAACTTGCTCAATGCAACATGATATTTCTCTGTGATAGAAGCACACATGCCTAAAATGCCCCAAAATATGGTCCTCATTGCATTGGATAAAAACATACAATTGTGACACACATCTTGATAAGGTCCTCATTGTGATGGATAAAAACACCAACCTCTCTAATAGGCAGCATATTTCCTCTGGCAGATAAAGGCACTCAAACCTGTCTCACACAATTTAATATGGTCCTCGGTTTAACCCTTAAAGTGCACATAGGAGCATAATCTCAATATCTCAACACAATTCTGTAACATGCGTCATGATGTGCCCTTTTTTGCAATACATAAAAGCTCACATGCTATACACATGGTCCCATGAATATTCGCCTCCCACGATGTAGTCCTCATTCTGATGCATAAAAACATGCATGTGATTTTTTTTCTTTCAGAGTGCAGTGTAATAGCACACAGAGTTAAAACATGCAGTGTGATGCTGTTATAAGTTTGACGGACTACTAATCATAAACAATTCATATTTACTGACACCAGAGGGGACCAGTCTCTCACTGGAATGCAGTCTTGATGAGGAACAGGTCTGTTTCTATGAAGTATCTTAAGGCAGCCTTATGATGGTATGCAAGTACATCACAAATTCTCTGCAATGAATTAGAAATGAAGAGGTAAACCATCAGGCAGTTTTAGTGCACTGCATGATATTGCCCTCTTGGTGATGGATAAAGCATGCACATCTTTGTAAAACAGTGCATGAGATTGTCCTCTGTTATACATAGCTACTGTCTCATATTACTAACAGACATCATGATGTGCTACGTAATGTGATGTATCAAGGGAAACAATCTTGTAACACTTAAAGGCATCTAGTGAAAATTGTACTTAATAAACCCACATTAATTTGTAATATACAATGTAATATAATCCTATATGTGATGGAAAGAAGTTCATTCTTGGTAACAGTAGTTTAGAAAATAGCACAACTCTGCAACAGGCGTAGTGGTGTCGTCCTCGCAGTGCTAGGAAAAAGCTCAGATATGTAACACACAATATCATACGGTCCTCGTTGCGATGGATAAAAACAAACAATTGTGATGCACACGAACACTTGATTCAAAGTATAATAGTATCTCACTTATATAACACCCCAAAACACCTGTAACATTCCAAGCTATGGTCATTGTGCAGGGTATGAGCAATCCACTGGAAAGATTGTGATTGTGACCCTGCTGCGATTCATGTAGACAAACAGCTTCATACCCTTTAATCATTGGCTCAATTCACAACACCAAGTGCTTCGTTTATTATCATCATTTTGGGATACAGAGCAAGCTGCTTTTTAATTCACAAAGGTTGTCTTGTGGACTGTTAGCTTATAGCTAAGGAGGATGTATTTCAAGGAGTACCCTTCATTTTCTTTTGAGAATTCCATTTTCCTTTGAACACGTTTACATGCTTACATTTCTGGAAATATTACAAAGCAAGTAGAAGTAATAACATTTGAAAAACATTTTCCCCTGTCAAGTAATCCCTTCACCTATGCCATCTTCAATTTTTAGTCTGATTCCTTTCACTTCCCATCCTGGAAACAGATTTAATCTGGCACTTGTCAGAAGTGAATCTCAGATTGTTCCCTGGGTGGGAATGGGTTCAAGAATTGTTTGTGGACAGTTACTAAGTAACACATTTGGAGGCACACAAATACTATACAGAGCAACAAAGCCCTGTGAAGATCACTATCCACACACAAAAAATGTTTGCTCACATTCAATAGTCATCTTTTTCCAAGAGTACATATGAACTTGTTCACATTAGCCTCTGTGCTTTTTTGTGATGGATCGTTCGATGGATGATGCATGTTCTATGGACCAGGCTGTATAGAACCGTCATTGTGACGTATAAGTGCATGCATTTCCAAGGTACAATACAATATAGTTTTTTTTGTTACTCAAGCTCATACATTTTACTAATACACAGCATAATGTTATACATGCTTTCTGTTAAAGGAACAAGTGATAACACTAATTCACATTTATGTGGTACTTTTAATGATGGCTAAATTAACATGAACTGTTTCAATACAATATTATGTTACTCTGTGATAGAAGAAGCACACTTGTCTAATATGCACCAAAATGTGTCCTCATTGTGTTGGATAAAAACACACAGTTGTGACACACATCTTGATACGGTCCTCATTGTGATGGATAAAAACACTAACCTCTGTAATAGGCAGCATATTATTTCCTGTGGCAGACAAAGGCACACAACATTAGCCCTTGGGATTTTTTGTGATGGTGATAAATTCATGTCCTATGGACCAGGCCTGCATAGAGCAGTCAGTGTGATGGAAAAATGCATTCATTTCCAAGATAAAATACAATATAGTTTTCTGAGTTACCTAGGATCATACACATGACAACTAAACAGCATATTGTTAAAGCATCTTTCTGTTAAAGGAATATGCAAAAACTATAAATCACATTAATGTGGTATTTTTAATGATAGCTACATTATCATGAACTTGCTCAATGCAACATGATATTTCTCTGTGATAGAAGCACACATGCCTAAAATGCCCCAAAATATGGTCCTCATTGCATTGGACAAAAACATACAATTGTGACACACATCTTGATAAGGTCCTCATTGTGATGGATAAAAACACCAACCTCTCTAATAGGCAGCATATTTCCTCTGGCAGATAAAGGAACTCAAACCTGTCTCACACAATTTAATATGGTCCTCGGTTTAACCCTTAAAGTGCACATAGGAGCATAATCTCAATATCTCAACACAATTCTGTAACATGCGTCATGATGTGCCCTTTTTTGCAATACATAAAAGCTCACATGCTATACACATGGTCCCATGAATATTCGCCTCCCACGATGTAGTCCTCATTCTGATGCATAAAAACATGCATGTGATTTTTTTTCTTTCAGAGTGCAGTGTAATTGCACACAGAGTTAAAACATGCAGTGTGATGCTGTTATGAGTTTGACGGACTACTAATCATAAACAATTCATATTTACTGACACCAGAGGGGACCAGTCTCTCACTGGAATGCAGTCTTAATGAGGACCAGGTCTGTTTCTATGAAGTATCTTAAGGCAGCCTTATGATGGTATGCAAGTACATCACAAATTCTCTGCAATGAATTAGAAATGAAGAGGTAAACCATCAGGCAGTTTTAGTGCACTACATGATATTGCCCTCTTGGTGATGGTTAAAGCATGCACATCTTTGTAAAACAGTGCATGAGATTGTCCTCTGTTATACATAGCTACTGTCTCATATTACTAACAGACATCATGATGTGCTACGTAATGTGATGTATCAAGGGAAACAATCTTGTAACACTTAAAGGCATCTAGTGAACATTGTACTTAATAAACCCACATTATTTTGTAATATACAATGTAATATAATCCTATATGTGATGGAAAGAAGTTCATTCTTGGTAACAGTAGTTTAGAAAATAGCACAACTCTGCAACAGGCGTAGTGGTGTCGTCCTCGCAGTGCTAGGAAAAAGCTCAGATACGTAACACACAATATCATACGGTCCTCGTTGCGATGGATAAAAACAAACAATTGTGATGCACACGAACACTTGATTCAAAGTATAATAGTAGCTCACTTATATAACACCCCAAAACACCTGTAACATTCCAAGCTATGGTCATTGTGCAGGGTATGAGCAATCCACTGGAAAGATTGTGATTGTGACCCTGCTGCGATTCATGTAGACAAACAGCTTCATACCCTTTAATCATTGGCTCAATTCACAACACCAAGTGCTTCGTTTATTATCATCATTTTGGGATACAGAGCAAGCTGCTTTTTAATTCACAAAGGTTGTCTTGTGGACTGTTAGCTTATAGCTAAGGAGGATGTATTTCAAGGAGTACCCTTCATTTTCTTTTGAGAATTCCATTTTCCTTTGAACACGTTTACATGCTTACATTTCTGGAAATATTACAAAGCAAGTAAAAGTAATAACAATCGAAAAACATTTTCCCCTGTCAAGTAATCCCTTCACCTATGCCATCTTCAATTTTTAGTCTGATTCCTTTCACTTCCCATCCTGGAAACAGATTTAATCCGGCACTTGTCAGTAGTGAATCTCAGATTGTTCCCTGGGTGGGAATGGGTTCAAGAATTGTTTGTGGACAGTTACTAAGTAACACATTTGGAGGCACACAAATACTATACAGAGCAACAAAGCCCTGTGAAGATCACTATCCACACACAAAAAATGTTTGCTCACATTCAATAGTCATCTTTTTCCAAGAGTACATATGTACTTGTTCACATTAGCCTCTGTGCTTTTTTGTGATGGATCGTTCGATGGATGATGCATGTCCTATGGACCAGGCTGTATAGAACCGTCATTGTGTCGTATAAGTGCATGCATTTCCAAGGTACAATACAATATAGTTTTTTTTGTTACTCAAGCTCATACATTTTACTAATACACAGCATAATGTTATACATGCTTTCTGTTAAAGGAATAAGTGATAACACTAATTCACATTAATGTGGTACTTTTAATGATGGCTAAATTAACATGAACTTTTTCAATACAATATTATGTTACTCTGTGATAGAAGAAGCACACTTGTCTAAAATGCACCAAAATGTGTCCTCATTGTGTTGGACAAAAACACACAGTTGTGACACACATCTTGATACGGTCCTCATTGTGATGGATAAAAACACTAACCTCTGTAATAGGCAGCATATTATTTCATGTGGCAGATAAAGGCACACAACATTAGCCCTTGGGATTTGTTGTGATGGTGATAAATTCCTTTCCTACGGACCAGGCCTGCATAGAGCAGTCAGTGTGATGGAAAAATGCATTCATTTCCAAGATAAAATACAATATAGTTTTCTGAGTTACCTAAGATCATACACATGACAACTAAACAGCATATTGTTAAAGCATCTTACTGTTAAAGGAGCTTTCTGTTAAAGGAATATGCGAAAACTATAAATCACATTAATGTGGTATTTTTAATGATAGCTGCATTATCATGAACTTGCTCAATGCAACATGATATTTCTCTGTGATAGAAACACACTTGTCTAAAATGCCCCAAAATATGGTCCTCATTGTGTTGTATAAAAACATACAATTGTGACACACATCTTGATATGGTCCTCATTGTGATGGATAAAAACACCAACCTCTCCAATAGGCAGCATATTTCCTCTGGCAGACAAATGCACACA
This sequence comes from Lissotriton helveticus, assembly GCF_964261635.1. Lineage (NCBI taxonomy): Eukaryota > Metazoa > Chordata > Amphibia > Caudata > Salamandridae > Lissotriton > Lissotriton helveticus. The sequence continues at coordinate 483,235,482 of NC_136059.1, read as the reverse complement.
AACCTGTCTCACACAATGTAATATGATTCTCAGTTTAACCTATAAAGTGCACATAGGAGCATAAGCCCCATATATATAGGAGCAATTGCAAAGCATAAATGAACACAATGTTGTGACACACAATATGAAGTTGTTTTTAGAGTCCTGAACAGATGTTCATATGATTGATACACTTATAAAGTTGTGTCAGAATCTATAATATGTTAAAAATCTCAACACAATTCTGTAACACGCGCCATGATGTGCCCTTTTTTGCATTACATAAAAGCTTACATGCTATACACATGGTCACATGAATTGCCTACCACAATGTAGTCGTCGTTCTGATCGATGAAAACACTGTTGTGTTTTTGTTTTAGAGTGCAGTATAATAGCACACCGAGTTAAAACATGCAGTGTGATGCTGTAATGAGTTTGATGGACTACAGTTCTTAAACAATTCATATTTATTGACACCAGGGAGGACCAGTCTCTCACTGGAATACAGTCTTAATGAGGAACAGGTCTGTTTCTATGAAGTATCTTAAGACAGCCTTATGATGCTAGGCAAGCACATCACAAATTCTCTGCAATGATTTACAAATGAAGAGGTAAATCAACATGCAGTTTTAGTGCACTGCATGATATTGCCCCACTGGTGATGGTTAAGCATGCACATCTTTGTAAAACACTGTATGAGATTGTCTATTGTTATACATAGATATTGTGTCATATTACTAACAGACAGCATGATGTGCTTCTTAATGTGATGTATCAAGGCAAACAATCGTGTAACACTTCAAGGCATCTAGTGATCATTGCAATTAATAAACCCGAATTAATTTGTAACATACAATGTAGTATAATTCTATTTGTCATGAAAATAAGTTCATTCTTGGTAACAATAGCTTAGATAATAGCACAACTGTGCAACAGACCTAGTGGGGTGGTCCTCACAGTGATATACAAAAGCTCAGATGTATAACACACATCATATGGTCCTCGTTGTGATGGATAAAAACAAACAATTGTGATGCACACCAAGACTCGATTCAAAGTATAATAGTAGCTCACTTATATAACACCCCAAAACACCTGTAACACTCCAAGCTATGGTCATTGTGCAGGGTATGAGCAAACCACTGGAAAGATTGTGATTGTGACCCTGCTGTGATTCATATAGACAAACACCATTATACCCCTTTATCATTTACTGGAGAAGCGTGGCTCAATGGTTAGAGCGGCAGACCCTGATGCAGAGGTCTGGCCCGGGACCAGGGTTCAATTTCCCCGGACCTGATAATTCTCGCCTCGGTGCCTAGTCTAATCATGGGTCCCACTCTGTGACTCTGGGCAATAGCTTGCTTAATCTCCACAACAGCCCCAGCAGCGCTTGGATGCCTGGCTTCACCTTGGGGGTGCCCAGGAGTGGACATTTCACAGGAAAGCCAGGATGGGTTCCACAGCGGTATGAATACAGAGCTACAAGGCCTCTGGGTAGAAGTGCGCTATTTAAATACTATACATTTACATTTACATTTACTCAATTCACTACACCAAGTGCTACATTTATTATAATTTTGGATTACATGAGCAAGCTGCTTTTTAATTCACAAAGGTTGTCTTGGGGACAGTTAGCATACAGCTACAGAGGATGTATTTCAAGGGGTAGTCTTCATTTTCTTTTGAGAATTCCATTTTCCCTTGAACAAGTTTGCATGCTTAGATTTTGGGAAATATTCTGAAGCAAGTAGAAGTAATAACATTTTAAAAACATTTTCCCCTATGGAATAATCCCTTCATCTATGCTATTTCCAATTTTTTGTCTGATTGCTTCCACTTCCAACCCTGTAAACAGATTTAATCTGGCACGTGTTAGAAGTGAATCTCAGAATGTTCCCTGGCTATGGAATGGGCTGAAGAAATGTTTGTGTACAGTTACAAAGTAGCACATTTGCAGGCACACAAATACTTTGCAGAACAACAAAGCCCTCTGAAAAATTACTAACCCCACACACAGAAGTATTTACTCACATTCACTAGTCATCTCTTTGCAAGTGTAAATGTATACCTGTGCACATTAGCACCTGTGCTTTTTTATGATGGTCGATTGGCTGGATGATGCATGTCCTAGGGACCAGGCCTGTATAGAGCCCTCATTGCGATGGATGAGTGCACACATTTCCAAGATACAATACAATATAGATTATTTTAGTTACTTAAGATCATACACATTACTAATACACAGCATAATGTCATAGGAGCTTTCTGTTAAAGGAATATGTGATAACACTAATTCACATTAATGTCGTACTTTTAATGATGGCTAAATTAACATGAACTTGTTCAATTCAACATGATGTGACTGTGTGATAGAAGAAACCCACTTGTCTAAACTGCACCAAAATGTGTCCTCATTGTGTTGGATAAAAACACACAGTTGTTATACACATCTTGATACAGTCCTCATTCTGATGGATAAAAACGCTTTACTAATACCCAACATAATGTTAAAGAAGCTTACTGTTAATGGAATGTGCAATAAAACTAAATCGCATTAATGTAGTACTTCTAATGAAGCTACATTAACATGAACGTGTTCAATGCAACATGATGTGACTCTGTGTTAGCAGAAGCACACATGTCTAAAATGAACCAAAGTGTGGTCCTCATTGTGTTGGATAAAAACACACAATTGTGACACACATCTTGATACAGTCTTCATTGTGATAGATAAAAACGCCAACCTCTGTAATAGGCACCACAATATTAATTGTGGCAGATAAAGGTACACAACCCTGTCTCACACAATTTAACATGGTCCTCAGTTTGACCTATAAGTGCACATAGGAGCATAAGCCACCTTTATATAGGAGTAATTGTAAAGCATAAAAGAGCACCTTCTTGTGATACACAAAATATGAAATGGTTTTCTGTGTCCATAAGAAAGGTTCATATGCTTGATACACATGTAAAGTTGCGGCAGTGTCTATTACATGTTAGAAACACAAAAGAAAACTGTAACATGTGCTTTGCTATGCTCCTTTTTGCAATGTATAAAACCTCACAATTTACACACATGGTCATCTGAATTGCACACCACAATGTAGTCCTCATTTTGATGGATAAAAACACGCAAGAGTTTTTTTTTTATCAGAGTGTGGTGTAATATCACAGAGAGTTAAAACATGCACTGTGATCTCGTTATGAGTTTGATGGACTAAAAGTCTTAAACAAATCATATTTATTGACACCAGATGGGACCAATCTCACATGAATACAGTTGTAATGAGGAATTGGTCTATTTCTATTAAGAATCCTATGGTAGCCTTGTTATTGTATGCCAGCACATCACAAAGTCTCTGCGAATAATTACAAATGAAGAAATAAACCAACATGCAGTTGTAGTGCACTGCATGATATTGCCCTCCTTGTAATATTTAAAACATGCACATCCATGTAAAACTATATGAAATTGCCTTCTATGATAAATAGACAATCTCTCATGTTGTAACAGATAGCATGATGTGCTCCTTAATGTGATGTATCAAAGCAAGGGATCTTGAAATCTGTCATGGCATCTAGCGCTCATTGCACTTGATAAACACAAATTAATTTGTTACATACAATGAGATATATTCCTATTTGTTATGGAAAGAAGTTAATTCTTGGTAACAGTACTTTAGGTACTAGCACAATTTTGCAACAGACCTAGTCGTGTGGTCATCACAGTGATAGGAAAAAGCTCAGTTGTGTAACACACAACATCATGCGGTCCTCATTGTGATGGATAAAATCAAACTGCTGTGATGCACAACATGACTTGATCCAAAGTATGATAATAGTAGCTCACATATATAACATACCAACACATCTGTAACACTCAAAGCTATGGTCATTTTAGAGGGCAGGAGCAAACCACTGGCAAGATTATGATTGTGACCCTGCTGGTTCTTTTTTTTTTTAAGGTTTCCAAAGAAAGTTTTATTCGGCTGACGCGTTTCAACCAAACTGGTCTTTCTCAAAGCCAATACATACGTGGTGATTATACCCTATCACCTATAAACACCAAGCTCACATATGAGTAAACATAGTGAAAAGACTTTGTTGGACCTTGTACGATGCCCAGAACCTTTGGAAGAAGGCCTGATATAAATAGGTCTAGGCAACGTAAATAAATTAACACAAGTGCATGATTTACCTTATGCTTTCACATGATCACAATATATAGGGTCATCAAAAATATATATAAATATTTATCTTAATAACAGATAAACATTTAAGTTCTACTAAGTTTCTAAACTTGTATAATTAATGGAAAGCACATACTCGACACGGGTACATTGAGAAACGCCACCCGAAAATAACAAATCCAATGCCTGTCATCCCAGCACACCATGCGCAGCCGCCACGCCGCCCCGCAACCATGACCCTGCTGTGATTCATGATGCTTTTTCAATAAAGGATTTAATAGCGCACAATGTTGCAATATGAAATGTGATATAATCATTTTAATGGACTAAACTATCAAAAACAACTCCTGCTTATCAGCACCTAAGGGGAACAATCTCTGTCAGGAGTGCACTCAGAATCGGGTACAGTCCTACCTCTATCAAGCATCTTAAGGCAGCCTTATGAAATTTTTGTGCAGTGAAATGCCGGCGGTGGGGAACGCGAGTCTTTCAATGAAGGGCTCAGCTCCTTCAATTATAAGTTCCCGATCGAGGTCCTCCTCTGCTGCCTCGTCTCTCCCTGGTATGCCAACAATGCGGAAGTCCTTGAAATACTTGTGTTCCCCACCGCCGGCATTACACTGCACAAAAATGTCAATGCATCACGGGTTCTGCCAGAAATCATACGCTTCACATGGGATGTACATCGTACATGAGGAGAAGAACCATGTGAGGCCCCCATGAGAACCATTCACAAAGCTACAGCTTGAAAGCCATTAACAAGTCCCCCCTGTCATCATCTAATTATTTTGAAGCGTGAATATCATATTGAAGCACCAGCAACCGCCGCGGTCGTTTCTGGACACAAGAGAAAAAGGACCACACCCCTTGAGTTCATAAGGCATCATCACCCGTGAGAATTCCCTCACCTCAAATGTGAATGACCAGGTCCTGGTCCTGAGGAGAACCCTGAAATCAAATAGGGTTCTGAAATGTGTCGACCCCACCCAGCCAGCAATAATCACCACCAATCAACCGACCCATACCGAGTACAAACAGGACATTTAGGCCTGGTGTAACTGTTTAACTGCGTCGCTGGTTATGGCAGGTGTATGTAGTGAAACACATAACTGAATTGTACCGCCATTGTTCTTTATGTTAAAATAAGGACTGGTCTATTGTTTTGTCATGTTTGGCCATTTCCTAAGTATTTGTTATATGTCCAAAGTACTGTTACCGTTGTGTTGTTGATATATGTTTGTACTAATTGTTCTTCTTTAAGACATGAAAGAAATATCCATCTTGTTTGTTCCATAAATAAATGAACAAATAACAAGTGTAATGAAAACAATATAACTACTTGAGAATCTAAGGTGGTTATTTATGAATGTATTTATTCCAAAATGTACGTCCAGACCTTTTTCTTGTTTCCAACTTTCTAAAAAGTGGCATTTTTAAAATTGAGGATTGAAATATGAATTTACCATTCAAGATGGTTTTAAATTACTCTGATACCATTCATGACGTTCCTACCTGCTCCCAATCAAAAATTAACACTTATTAAATGTAATAAGGTACCCAATGGTATGCTATGAAAGAGGCAGGCCTTGCAACAGTGACTACCAGGACATGTCAGATTAAAAACTACATGTCCAACTTTTTAAAGTAAACTGCACCTTGCCCTATGTGCTTTTGAGGGCCTACCCTTTAGGTGACTTATATGTACTCAACAGATTGGTTTATGCTTGGTAAAAGGTTTATTTTGACATGTGGAAATGGCAGTTTACAATTGCACCCACAAGCTGCAGTGGCAGACCAGGGACAGGTTAAAAAAAAGTCTACTTAAGTGGGTGGCTCAAAAAGTGCTGTAGGGACACTAATAGCATTTAATTTACAGGCTGTGGGTGTACATGCAATATCACTTTACTAGGTACTTGCAAATAAATTAAATGTGACAATGGGGTCTGTAGCCCAATTTTATCATGTTTTAGGGAATGGGAACAAGCACTTTAGCACTGGTTAGCAGTCCTAAGGCCAACAAAAGCAAATTCATAAATATAGTGGGGGTGAAGGCAATAAGCTTTGGGGATGATCACCCTAAGGCTGACTGGTCTAACAAGCATTGACTTGTAACACACTCCATAATATTTTTCTCCTGGTGATGTTTAAAGCATGCACAACCCTGCAATACACACAGGACTCGACAAATCCACTCGCCCGCTCGCATTTGCGAGTGAGAATGGATGAGGACGAGCTATTTTTAGGTCCTACTCGCCCTTTCTGGCGAGTAGGAAATCAAACTAACTTTTGTCCTATGTCTTTGAAAACAGAGCAAAAGTGACAAGATAACACGATTTGAAGGCATTTTTATTGCTCACAAAGGGATTGAGCAATAAAGATGCCTTTAAATCTTGTTATCTTGTCACTTTTGCTCCGTTTTCAGAGACGGAGGTCAAGTGGGTTGCAGTCAGGTCGAGGGGATTTTCCATGGCACCAGACCTTCAGGACTAGTACCATTTTTCGGATTTGTCGAGCCCTGACAGTATGAAAATGTCCTCTGTGATGAATAGGCACACGCTCATATTACTAACAAACACCTTGATGTGGCCCTCAATGTGATGTATCAAAGAACAAAATCTTGTAGCATGCCATATTATCTGTTTCTCAGTGTGAATGGTACAACCACATGCAATTGTAATATACTAGTGATATAGTCCTTATTGAATAGAAAAGAAATTCATGCTTGATAGCAGTAGCATTGATAACAGCACAAATTTGCATCAGACCTAATGGTGAGGTAATTGTTATGAGAATAGGGTCAGATGTTTAACACACAATATCATATGGTCCTTGTTGTGATGGATAACAGATCACACTTTTTTGACACACACTAAGATATGATCCATATGATGGCAATAGAAGCACAGACATATCAGGGACCTAAACATGTGTAAAACTCATAGCTACTGAAAGACAAACACCTATGTTTCCCCATTTTAAAGATCAAAATAGGTTCAGCTCTACTCTTTTCACAATTTATGGACAGAATTTACTTACAAATTGTCAAATGCCATAATTAGAGTTGGACGAATGGAATACACCTTCACAAACGAGATGGAGATCCCGTCTGCAGTTTTACAAGTGCTACAATGCTTAATCCGGGCCCTACATTTTTTACTACTTTAAGAAAATAGCACATGTGGCTGGAAACTGAAAAGCAGCTCTTCACTTCGCAAATGTTCAAAATACCAACTGAATTGAGGATGCAGAACTACACAAATTCAAAGGGAAACACAGTGAAAAGATGGATATTTAGCAGTTAGGAACTATTTTTTAAAGGTATTGTCTAAATAATACACTATTTTAAATCCAGTATGGTCAGTTAAATATTCGCTGGATGAAATAAGAAAGCAGTGTTTGCTAAATGCATATGTATTCTGTAATACATTGTCAGTCACATACGAAAGGGATCCAAATAAAGACTGTTTTTTTTGACAAATATATACTGTGCCAAATAGGAAGACACTATATGTAAAATATAATCTGGTCCTCATAAACAGACTTGTAAAAAAACACACACCGGTCCTCGTAAAGCTGTTTTCTGTCTTTATGTAGTGTGTAAAAATGGTCTTCATAACTCTTGGATACGGGACATGTGCGGTCCTCATAAGGGGGTTATGTCAGAAAGTCTCAAAACTATTCCCATAATCGTTTTTTGAAAATCTGATATAACTTTCATACTGTCATTAAAGTATAAACATAAAATGTATGATCATTTTGATTCTCTGATGATCAGAAAGGGTGGCCCTCATAATGTAGGTTTTTTTCACTGGTCTTCATAGAGTGATATAAACATGTATGTGTGTGTGTGTGTGTGTGTGTGTGTGTGTGTGTGTGTGTGTGTGTGTGTGTGTGTGTGTGTGTGTGTGTGTTTGTATATCTATATTTATGAGGACCAGAACATGTTTGCACACCAACGCTATGAGGACCAGTGCGCTATGAGGACCGGAAAGCCGGTCCTCATAACGTTTACAGTGCTTACATACTGAGGGGATCTCTCTCAGCTGTCTGAGTGAAATTTTGGAGAGGGCTTCATAATTCCTATTTTTCAGACAGTGTGTGTGATGAATGCCCTCCTATACACACAAAAATATTCTCTCTCTACACACACAGACAGTGCAGTTGCTAAGGACAGAAAGCAACCAATCAGATCAGGGGTGTGTCTTCCTGGTCCTCATAATATCAATAGAAGTCTTAAAGTGTGTGTGATGTTGCAGGTTCCCATACTGTCAGTAGAAGTCTAGGAGAGTTTGAATATATCCTTCTAACCTTCAGAAAGTGTATTTTAATTTATCACTTTTGCAACAAAAAAAAACATTTTTATAGCTGGAAACCCAGCTCTAAACATTATAAATCCTAACAGCCAGAGTTTAAAAAGGGGGATTTTTTTGTGTGACTTAGGCTCGGAAGAAGAAGGGGTTTTGAAGACTCCAATGATGTGTGTTTTTTATGAAAAGTACTAACATAGGGCCAACCATAAAAAAAGATATGTATTATAAATAGTCATTTCAACTTCTCAAAATTGGGACTGGGAATGTCCCTCCTACTCACTGTAGGAAACTACTAGCTGAAGGTGTACACGCTTCAGAATTTCAATTCAAGTGCTATTTTCTCACTGGAAAGCACCTGCCAAACGTTTTGGTGTGTCAAAAACAAAAAATGTGAAAATTAAAAGCACAGGCTCGATTCTGCACACAACAATGTGATGTGGAAACGTATCAGTGGTTTCACTGTTTTGCTATTCAGTTCCAAGGATGAATTCTGTCCGGCCAGTGCTCACATTCTTTCATCTCCTTACTATAGCGGTGCTCACCTCTGCGCAGCTGTAGAAAGAGAGGAAAGTACTAGAGCTTGACGTGATCTGAAAGTGCTTAGAATTGAGGATAGATCTGGGATGTTCTGTCAGAGACTGGGATGATATGTCAGAGGTAGAAGAGAGCTGTCAGAATTATAACAGTTTATAGATGAGGAGCACAGAAGACAGTAGGAAGGATGTCTATGACAATGATTAGTGTAAGAAGTGGCTGAGAAGTGGCACCTGAGACTCTGGCTCACACACCACATAGACATTCAGTCCATGGACATACAGTAGACCTCCATGTTGTAATAGGCTGACATTTGAGGTGTAGCCATTATTCCAAACCATAAGCAATATAACCCCCAGCAAACCCCCCCCCCCCCCAGTGGATCTGGTGATAACTTGTACGGGGGTAGTCCAGTCTTGTATGCTACCTGTACGTTTGGGACATAAACTGCAAATATATATATCTTTTGTCCTGGTCAGCAGAGTCCAGGAAACTTACAATATGAGTCTCACAATGGTGCAATGACAACATCAATAAAATAGGCTGACTGCAATCCTCAGTAAGGTGTTTTTTATCATGTCACAGCAGAAAATAAGCAACTCCTCTTATATATAACCCATAGCTATTTGGCAAACCAGATACCATAAGCAATCTTGCAGGCAGGAAAGCATCATCATATCATTCAATGCAAACTTGCCCTAGGGTATCAGATATCACTTTGCACTCATTACACATCCATCACCCATTTGTAATAGTTATGTGTATCATCATCAACTGGACTAAGTACTGATGACAGTGAGCCAGGTAGCAGTAAACGGCGCAATAAACAGTGAGGGGAGTGTTTCAAGTTGAAATCTTTCTTTCCAAATTCATCTCTATCACCAAAGTGCTCGACCTGCAAACTTTTACTTTCAATTACAAATCAGGCTAATTCCAAGTCTCAGTAAACATTTTAATCAAGAATCAAAAAACTCAGACAGAAGCAGAGTCCGGATATGCAATGATTTTGAGGAGGCCTAGACGCAGGGAGAAAATTGTCCTTATGCATTTTCCCCACATATTAATGCTGTAACTAAGCGAAAACAAGCATTGGCATAGCCAATAGGTCTCGTCTTTGGGACCTTATAAGTGTTTAGCCATGCAACAGTTGATGTTGTTGCACCAAGGATATTGTGCTGGATAACTAAACACTTATAAGGTCCCAAAGGCGAGATCTAATGGCTATGCCAAGGGAAGCTAAACCCCCACTGTACACTCATTACACATGTGGCTATTCATTCTATGCCAAAACTGAACATAAACTTCTGTAGCCCAAGGAGAGTCTGGAGAGAGATTTAGCGAGAGAGAGATTTAGAGAGAGAGAGATTTAGAGAGTGAGACATTTAAAGAGTGAGATATTTAGAGAGAGAGCAAGAGATTTAGAGAGATTTAGAGAGAGAGAGATTTAGAGAGCAATTAAGAGAGAGAGAGCAAGAGATTTAGAGAGAGATTTAGAGAGAGAGATTGAGAAAGATTGAGAGATTTAGAGAGAGAGAGAGAGATTGGGAGAGGACTTGCGGGTTTCAAAGTGCTAGTTGAAAAATAATGTAAAATTCTGGATGAGTTTGAAATGAAATGAAATGAAAATGCGTCTTATATAGCGCGAAGTAGCTGCCCGGAGGCGTCCAAGCGCTGGATTGCATAAGAAATTGTGGGTAGTGAGACTCATTAGGCACAGAGAAGGAAAAAACTATTTATTGAATAGAAAAGTTTTCAGATGTTTTCTGAATGAGGTTAGGTCTGAGTTAGACCTTAGTTGGAGTGGTAAGCTGTTCCACAGCTTGGCAGCGTTCACAGTGAAAGAACGACCGCCTGACCTAGCCCGGTTGACTTTGGGCACCGTTGCAAGATAAGCACTGGATGAACGTAGTTGTCTACTGGGAAGGTATGGGGTTATTAAGGAACGGTTAATCAAAGGGCCAGTAGCCCAGAATGACTGGTGGGCAATACAAAGGGATTTGAAAGTAATCCGGTCTCTCACAGGGAGCCAATGTAATTTTGCCAATCCAGGTTTGGCAGAGGACCTACGGGGGATTTGGAGTAGAGTCCGGGCTGCACAGTTCTGGATTACCTGTAACTTCCGCAAAGTGAAGTCAGGAGCTCCCAGATAAAGTGCATTTCCAAAGTCCAACCTGGAGTGGATCAATCCCTGCACTACAGTCTGTCGAGCTTGGAAAGGTAACAGGGGGAGAATCTTCCTCAGCATTCTAATAATGCCAAAGCAAGTGGCAGACAGCTTAACCGCTTGATGGTCCAGCGTTAGGGTTCTGTCCAGCCAAATGCCCAAGCTCTTAATGGCATCCTTTGGTATTGGGGGGGGGCCCAGACAGGCCGGCCAGATGGAGTTCAGGGAGCATGGGGCCGAACGTCCTAACATCATAACCTCTGTCTTGTCCCCATTGAGTTTGAGACAAGACAGGGTCATCCAGTTGTTCACTTTGCTCAGACATTCAGCCAGATCGACTATGGCCGTAGGGTCCTCAGCCCGCGTCAATGAGACCACCAACTGGGTATCGTCCGCATAGGTAACGATCTTAATACCATATGGTCGGACGATACCTGCTAGCGGCCTCATATAGACGTTAAACAACGTCGGGCTGAGTGAGGAGCCCTGTGGGACTCCACAACCCAGGGGTTTACTGGTGGAGATGGTATTACCCTCAAAAACCTGAAATGTTCTGTTGGACAGAAATGACCTGAGCCACTTCAGCGCTCCTCCTTGGATCCCGATATCTTGAAGACGCTGTAGTAAGATCTCATGGTTTACAGTGTCAAAAGCGGCACTTAGATCGAGGAGGATGACTGCCACCGATCCTCCCCGATCTAAGATGCCTCTTGTTTCCTCCAGAACTGATAACAAAGCCGCTTCCGTCCCATGTTTGGGGCGAAAGCCGGTTTGTGAAGGATCAAGTAATTGATGTTTTTCCAGAAAATCAGTTAAGAAGTTATTAATGTGCTTTTCCAATATCTTACTAATCCATGGGAGCAAGGAAATGGGACGGTAATTGTTAAAATTATTCACGTCCATATTAGGTTTTTTGGCGAGTGCCCTCACCATCGCCTGTTTCCATGCTGGAGGAACCATATTAGTAGAGATAGAAGCATTTAGGACCTTCAGTATGACCGGACAGATGGTATGGTTGACTTCCATTAAGGCGCTCGGAGGAGCTGGATCGCTGGGGGAGCCCGATTTAACCTGCGCCATTAATGTGGTCAAGGGATCCAGGTGTAACATAGGAAACTCATCCAACACTGGTGATGAATTGTCTATTATACCCTGTTTAGGGTGCTCCGAGATTCCACCTGAGGCATTTGGGAGAGTGATTGGGAAGGCTGAGTAGATAAGATTCACTTTATTGTGAAAGAAGTCAGCTAAGCTGTTACATCGGGCTTGTGGGTCATCACTGTTAATAGGGGCCTGGGGAAGTTGAGTGAGTCCTTTTACTATCTGGTAAATCTCCTTCGAGCTGGAGCTGGCTTCAATGATCTTTTGTGAGTAATAGTGAGTCTGTGCCTTCTTTATTTCTATTTTGTAATCCCTGATAGATTTCCTGTACAAAATTTTGTCAGGATTGGTGTAGTCTAGACGCCATTTTCTTTCTAGCCTTTTGCATTTACGTTTGACATCTCTGAGTTCCTCCGAATACCAAGGGGCTGAGGTCCTAGATCTCTTTGCCTGAATTATCTTAGATGGAAGTATAATATTCAATGATGTCGTTATCCATTTATTGAATTCTTCATTAGCTAACAATGGATCTGCACTGATCAATGGGATAGTAGCTTGTAACTCGTCAGTCCATTTGTCTGAGGGAAGTTTGGACCAGTTTCGGGCGAGTCGTGCTCCTGGGTTTAAAGCGGGGGGTTTATGTGTGTGCCAATTTAGAGGGACTAGGCAGTGGTCTGTCCATGAGAGCACGATCGGAGGTTTGACCTCTAAATTTGAACAGTTACTAAATATGGGGTCCAACAGATGACCTTTCTCATGTGTGGATGATCTAACAAGCTGTGAAAGCTGCAGAGCGGACAAGTCCGCAATGAGCTCTTGGGCCACATAGTCGCCTAGGTCCTTAAAATGCATATTTAGATCGCCCAGTAATGTGTAATTGGCAGACACGGAGGCTGTCTCTGCCACAGCAGAGGGTAAGGAGTTTACAAACTGTCTGGGCGAGCCCGGGGGGCGGTAGATCAGTGCTCCCGAAAAATTGGTGTTTGGCGAAAGTTCCAGACTAAAGGCCATACTTTCACAATCTAAAAAGGGGCTAGGAAGACAGCGACAGGAATAACAGTCTTTAAATATTATTGCTAGGCCGCCACCTTTCCCAGTTGAGCGGTCTAATCTTGCTATTTGGTACCCTTGTGGGAGGGCTTGTATTATATCAGGCTCAGAAGACGTGGATAACCAAGTCTCCGTAAGAAATATTATATCTGGGGTAAGTTCGTCCAGTAGCAAAGAAAGTTCTGTTTGATGCTTAGGTAACGATCTACAATTAAGAAGAAACATCCTAAACGTATGCTGGGTTTTTGTAAGAGAAGTGGCTTTGAGAGAATAATGGCAGTGCGGGCATTGAGTAGGCAATTTCAAAGGGTGAAAAAGATGATTACATACTGTCTTGACAGCTGGTCTTAACTTGCATAGTTCAGCAGAGCTGTATCGTCCAGGGATTCTTAGTGAAGGGGCAGGGGTTGTGGCCCCTGGACCCGTATGGGCGCGGACGGGCTTGCCTTTGGCACGCCTTCGGCGCGCCGCCGGCGCGCCCGCTGCGCCCGTCCGCTGCGCCTCCGGGGTGGGTGCTCCATTTTTATACTGGCGAGGGCGTGAGGGCGGGAGGGGCTTTGCACTAGTGTGCTATCCCTCACCTCGCTCCTCACCCAAGATGGCGGGCCCTAAACAGCGCTAACTCGGCTGTAAGGGGGCGGTCCTGGCAGATCTCCCAAGCAAAGTGGGTGGTTTTGAGACTGCACCCAAGGAGAAAGGCGCGCTATCCTATGGCGATACCAACAAGTAGGATTCAGAATTTTTAAAATCAATTTCGGCGCTAAATGAAAATACAGTTTTAAAAGGTGCAACATAAAATTCAATAATGCAGCGTTCGACTCTCTCGCAGCAAGTCCCGGCTTTTCGCCTCAGGACAATGAAGTTCCCAAACACACACCACACACAATAGCAATCATTGGGGGCATGGGCGGTAGAACTTTTATACTAGCCAGGCCGTGAGGGCGGGAGGGGCTTTGCACTAGTGTGCTATCCCTCACCTCGCTCCTCACCCAAGATGGCGGGCCCTAAACAGCGCTAACTCGGCTGTAAGGGGGCGGTCCTGGCAGATCTCCCAAGCAAAGTGGGTGGTTTTGAGACTGCACCCAAGGAGAAAGGCGCGCTATCCTATGGCGATACCAACAAGTAGGATTCAGAATTTTTAAAATCAATTTCGGCGCTAAATGAAAATACAGTTTTAAAAGGTGCAACATAAAATTCAATAATGCAGCGTTCGACTCTCTCGCAGCAAGTCCCGGCTTTTCGCCTCAGGACAATGAAGTTCCCAAACACACACCACACACAATAGCAATCATTGGGGGCATGGGCGGTAGAACTTTTATACTAGCCAGGGCGTGAGGGCGGGAGGGGCTTTGCACTAGTGTGCTATCCCTCACCTCGCTCCTCACCCAAGATGGTGGGCCCTAAACAGCGCTAACTCGGCTGTAAGGGGGCGGTCCTGGCAGATCTCCCAAGCAAAGTGGGTGGTTTTGAGACTGCACCCAAGGAGAAAGGCGCGCTATCCTATAGCGATACCAACAAGTAGGATTCAGAATTTTTAAAATCAATTTTGGCGCTAAATGAAAATACAGTTTTAAAAGGTGCAACATAAAATTCAATAATGCAGCGTTCGACTCTCTCGCAGCAAGTCCCGGCTTTTCGCCTCAGGACAATGAAGTTCCCAAACACACACCACACACAATAGCAAACTTTGAAAGCGAGAAAATGCCGACAGGGGGAGGAAAGATTGAGAAGAGGGGGGAGCTGAGGGGGGGGGGAGAGAGAGAGAGCGATTTAGAGAGCGAGAGCTTTAGAGAGAGATATATATATATATATATAGAGAGAGAGAGATAGATAGAGAGAGAGAGATTTAGAGAGAGATTTAGGGATAGAGATTTATAGTGAACAAGAGATTTAGAGAGAGAGAGAGAGATTTAGAGAGAGAGAGAGAGGGAGAGAGAGAGAGAGAGAGATAGAGATTTAGAGCAAGAGAGATTTAGGGAGAGATTTAGAGAGAGAGATAGATTTAGAGAGAGAGTTTTACAGAGGTTCAGAGAGAGAGAGAGAGAGAGAGATTTAGAGATTGATTTAGAGAGAGAGAGAGAGAGAGAGAGAGAGAGACAGAGATTTAGAGAGAGAGAGAAAAATAGATTTAAAGAGAGAGTGATTTAGAGAGATTTAGAGAGAGAGAGAAAGAGAGAGAGAGAGATTATCCAGTCTGGCGCCTGAAGAGTATGAAGGTGATGAATCTCACATCAGAAATGGCAGAGGAAGGCTTGTTCTTATGATGCATGTACCACTCCCCATCGTACCCTTTTAATCTGTGAATAGTGGACTTGTAACAAAAGTTATGTTTGACATGTGCTAGGTGAGCTATTTCTTTTTTTTTTTGCCCTTGCATGCATCCTTAATATATGATTAAAAAAAACCTGAATATTTAAAAAGGAAAATCCCAAATGCTACGCTTGCTATTCAGATTTCTGAGCTAATGTCTGGGGTGGTGTCTGTAGGACAAATAAGTGAAAAAACAGAAAAATACTCCCATTCAACCCACATTCAGAAGTTTCTAAAAAAGGCAATAAGTAAGTAAACACAGCACATGCGTTGACTGGTCCAAATGCACCACATGTTCTGCTCCTCAATGGAGAAGAGCGACAGAAGGGACACTTGAGGAGACTGTTGCTTGAATATGTTTATCCATTTATGAGCAGTGTCTATGCAGGTGTTTTGGCAAGGCATTCTAGTCACTCACCATACCATCCTCAAAATGTAAACGAAAAGTTCTGCACTTAAATCGTACAAGAAAAGCAGGCCATTAAGTCTTCCAGCGCTGCAGCTTTCACCATTGTTCGAGTATAGAACATGGATTTGTTGTGCTTGAAGACTGCTGTATTCGAGGGAAACTATTTTATTTAGACATTAATTAATTACCATGGGTTCCCTTTGCATATTTAGGCTGCTTCATTAACAATTCCAAAACATATGTGAAGGTCGCAGTGGCAGAGGTAAAAATGAAATGGAGCCATCTCTCCCAACATGGCGAGTGGACAGAAAATGATTGAGGAGGACGGAAGCATGAAGGTTAGGAGATGCTAAATTAAAACAGCACGTAAAGAGCACAGACTTCGGTTCAACCACATAGAAACTGAACGGGTCACTCTTTATTCTTATAAACTAGCAGGAGCAGTGGCGCGCAGCCCATGTGCGCGCGCTATAAGAGTGCCCGCGAGCCATGCGCTTAATGAGCCATGATGATGGAGTGAGTGGCGCGCGCGCAAGAGCGAGCACCAGACCATATGTTTTGAATTATCGCACCTGTGTCTGGGCACGATAATTCAAAACATATGGCGCATGTGTGGGTAACGGCAAGCAATAGGCCACACACGCACGAGCCTCTGGTGAGCTTTTCAAAGCCCCTTACTAAAAGTCTCGCCAGTGCAGGGCATGTGCGCTGCTGCAGGCTCAACATAAAAATGAAAGTAAGAAGAAGAAAATTGGCCCGTGCAAAGTGATGACTCCTGCCAGATCTGAGCCAGTGACGTGAAGATAGAGATAGGGACTTTGCAATCATGTGCCAAAGGAATTTTACGAGCACTCGACTGCCAGATAAGAGACCCTGCTGAAGTGACTGCAACTCTACTGGAACATTTTGCCTTCATGAGAAAAGGAGAGAGTGGTAAAATTGCTAAATACATTTTTTTCTGGAGACAGGTAAAATTCACATATCTAGACAGCGCTCTCCTTCACGCTTCAGTAGTGAAATGGCGAGCAGACAGGTGGGATTAAAGGCAATGCGTCTGTGAGGCTTGGAGGAGGACGATCATCCAGTGCATGAGAACCAAAGCCCTACTGTGAGTTGGATCAACTGGTGGGGTCAATATGTGAGAAGAAGCCAAAAGCCCAGTTTGCGCACTGAACCATGGATCTCAATTGGACAAGTCTAGGCTGAGCCCGTGATGGCACATGCACCTCGTCTCATCGACTCGCTCCATCGAGGTCCAATGGCTGCATGCAGAGCCGATGTATTCTGATGTTCTCGTGAATATGGGATGTTCCAAGAATACTAGTCTACCTAATTGAACAATGGCGCGGAAACCAAAAACAGGCTGAAGATCATACACTATGGAGGCAGTAGTCATAGGAGGACCAGACTAATGCGTGTACAAGGATTCCACACAGACCAATCCCAAACAACAGCTGGAAATTAAACAAACATACACATGAACATTTCCATAATATTGAACTTTTCAAAAGTGACAGTTTTCCGGCTGTCCACCAGCCTAATGACTGTGAAAACTGCAAGGAAGATAAAGCAGACGAAGTGATAGTACCAACCAAAAAGGTGCTAGCGCATCACCACTCAATGGTTTCTGTCCAATAGAAACAGATGGTCCATGGTGTGTTTGCTACACAAGGGCTTTCAAAATATGAGGAGGACGTGTGGTACCACCAGGTGAGATGAGAGAGACTGCTGGAACAAGCAGCAACTGCATCCATCCAGTACAGAAAGCGCCACATCAGTAGCCACCCTGTTGGCCGTGCTTTCCTGACAATAGTGTTTCGTAGTGACTATTTTTTGCCCACCTTCACAGGTTTCTAAGTCAACTACACGCATACAAAAAGGGTTCTTGGTGGCTGGTAGTTCAAAGACTCTAACGGATTCTGAAGTCAGGGCACTAAAGCGTGCTCTTTAAGTCAAAGCAGAGGCTACAGATAACAATGATTTAAATAAAAAGGGAAATAAGTTAAGCCCTCACTGCTGATAGCTGGAATCAGCAGATCGCCCTGGAATCCCAGCATGGCCATCTAAGCCTTTCATCCTTCAGATGTTAATCACCATTGACAATGGCCTCAGTAGAAAATACACCATTAATGCATCCTGAGGCCACAACAACCATCTTGGACATCACTTACATTTTCTTAGCAAAGGTCAAATGAGCCCTAATAAAAAAATCCACACTTTACCCCAATGAGGGGGGCGCTAGAGAGCGCGCAAGCAGCATGGCCACACTGATGTGAGGCTCCTGCTTCCTGGAACTGATATCCTCCACTTATCCTGAACAATTGGGCGCTAATTGGGCTAAATTGTTGAGAGATCGGTGGTGCTACCCTGCGGCTACAAGTGGAGTGAAGTGCGGAAGGATCGGCGGCGGACAACCAGAGCAGCGGGCTCCTGAAATCTGAGCCGCGCCGCCCGCCTGACCTGTGGAAAATTAGTGCGTTTTGGTGAACATTATCTGCGCCATCTTGCCTCTTCCCTGATGCCACACTTTTGTCGTGCGCGCCCGCCATTTTAAGATGCCCCGATCAGAACAAACCCTTTTGCATGCCGCAAGCCCCTGACATAGCCCTTTGCCTTCGCTAAGCCCGCACGCTGACCACCCCCTGCTTGCACCTGCCTTGAGTCATAAACCCCTCTCCGGCGCTGCTCTGCCCCAGGCCCTCATCCTGTTCCCAGCACGACGCCTCCCTGCTTTCCTTTCATGATCTCCGGCCCTTAGATGCAAACCCCTTTTTCCCCGTGTGCCCGTTTTGTCCTCCCCGTTCCCAAGTCGACACCCAGCTCTGCCGATACCATCCTTGCCCCTCCCCGTACAATAGAAAGCTTCCCCCATCAAAGAATCCCCGGGTTGATCAAAGCCCCCACCCCATGAGATCCGATCAAACTCCCCACATTCCGTGAATCGGCGGATTATCCAGCTGCGCGATGCTCATCACCTGTTGTGACTAGGGTGGGGACTTCAACTGTAAATGTGTGTGGGAACAGGCCCAAAGGGGAGTTCCGAGAATGTCTTTTCCATACATCAAAGCTTTAAACATGTATGTGTAATCTGCAATAAAGTCATAAATGTGGATATAAGAGGCCAGGCCTCAGGGATGCAGTTAGAGCACCTCAGAACGATACCTTCTGTCCGTTTTCGTTGTGTTCTCCTCCGGAGCGAATAAAAACCTTGTTTCCTGCCTTCCAGTCTCCAGCGCCTGCCTCTTCAATAGTTTAACTTCTTTGTGGGTTCAAGAGGCGACATCGCCGGGCAATAATTAAGGATCTTATATTCTGGTTGGTAGTGCCCCCCCAGTTTGTATTTTTAAAATTCACAATTGGCGTCCCAAGCGTGGGGCCCATCAGCGACTCGTGGATCCAGTGGGAGAGGTCCCGACGACAGAGTGAACGACTGCAACGATCGGGAGAGCTCTTGCCCAATAGACCCTCGTCTGGCAGCCGATCATCCGAACTTCACTAGTTCCGAACAGACCTCTCTCGAGTGATCTACGGTCCTGACTGGGAACCATCAGGAGTGCCGTGAGAAATAAGAGAAAAAGAGGACGATCGGGCGCTGGATTCGGAAGACAAGAAACTGTCCACATGGTCCGGTTAAGGTCGTGTTGCCACGACAAATCGAAATTTGTTTTGATTGCTTGATTGTTCAAAATACTAGTATTGCTTTGTTTATTTTTATTTAGAGATTCACTGTCTGCAAACGGAGAAGCAACAGGCTCTCTCTCCCTTTGCAAGCAGTGGAGGATAGGTAGGGTAGCAGCCGTGCTTGTTCTTTTTCTCCCCCACTCAATAATTGCTTGAAACTGAACTGTTGTTCACAAAACTATTGTTTCCTGGAGATTCCCTGTCTGCAAGCAGGGAAGAGACCACCCTTTTTGCAGATAGTGAAAAGGGTAGGTAACGCAGATCTTTGCGGACCTACTCATTCTCCCCATTGTTATTTATTGGTCGTTTGGTTTTATATTTTTTTTTGATCCATGAGGTATTCACTACCTGCAAACAACGTAGAATAGAAATATTCTGTCTAGTCTTTGCACCTAGTGATAAGATAGGCAGTGCTGACTTTTTAGTCCCTCGTTACGAGCCGTCATGTCTGTCTTCTCCCCACTGATAAATAGCCTGTTTAGCCCGGACCGGGTGTTAGAGGTGGACCATATAGCTCCACTAGAAGGCACCCCTAATAAGGACATGTTCATAAACTATGGGTTAGTCACCATAGCTTATAATAAATTATGGCACAGGTATACCGAAGATAGCCAAGACAAACAGTGGCCACTGGCAGGATCCTTTGACCTTGATAAAATAGAAACGTTAGAAATAGCCTTTCGAAATAATAAGACGACGCCAATTATGCTCGACAGTCTCGGTATGTGGCGCAGAGAGGCTACGAAACGACAGAGAAAAGACGAGGATAAACCAAGTAGGGAAATATACCGACAGGACAACCCCAGGACACCGCTACCCACAACTTATCCCCCGACACTATGCAAAGGACGACCAGACTTAGGGTCAGACCAATGCGCTTTTTGTAGGTATGTCGGACACTGGAAAGCCCAATGCCCGACTCTACTGAGCGTGAGTAAAGGCAAAGGGCCGACAAGAACGACAGACCGACAGTACGAGAAAAGGCGTGAGACAGAGAAGAACCCGACTTACATAGACAGACCAGACAGAACCACCACGTTTGATTATGCCCGATGGCACAGATTTCGCCAGGAAAATCTCAGCGGCGTGCTCAAGTTCTCCTAGGTCGGGCAATGTCAAGACGGGAACCCAGCCTCGTTTAAAATTCACAGACGGAAAGAGATAATTATGACCAATAACTGTTTTTATATTTGTCTTGGGTCTTTGTATGTCGTACTTGTAGTGTCCCCCGTCTGAGTTTGTGTGTATGTAATGTACAAATCTGCGTCATCCCTCTACACGTGTTTCCGTGCTACTCAACCTCTGTTAGCAGAAACCTAGCATCAAAGCAACCTGGAAAGAAAGAAATGGTAAAACAAAATCCGTAGACCATTAATAAACTTGAACTTTTAATTTAACACAACAAACAAGGAATAATAACGATAAACTGTAGAAAATGAAAGTCAAACAGAACATTCGCCCCCCCCCCCATTCTGGAACCTTCCAAAGTAGGGCAGGGTTACGGCTACGCCCAACCAACGGCAACCCATATAAGGCGAGCCCCGCCGCCAACTCTTGGTCAGGAAATCTTAACGTATGGGGGAGCCGGAGGAGAGGCAGGAGCCCGCAGCCTGGGCATTTGCAGGTAGTCCCGCCACATGTCTCCTTGGCCGGCCGCAACGGGCCTGGAAAGACTAAGGTAGTCCCGCCACATGTCCAAGAGGAGAGCGAGGCACCTCTTCCTTTTCTCTTCCGTCACAGCCGCAGCAGTCCTGGACGGCGGGATGTCCTGCACGTACCTCCACAACAATTTGTCCAAGTTGGGCTGGGAGGGAGAGGCGACGCGGACGAGCCTCTCCCACCTCCACCGGTAGGAGGTTTCCCAGCCCCCAGCCCGACGCCGAACACCCCCAGTCAGGCGATGGTGCCCATACTTCCACAGCACCGGACACACCATGGTGGCACCCCAGTACTTGCGCAGCACCGAACGTACAATGGTGGCACCCCAGTATTTGCGCAGCACCGAACGTACAATGGTGGCGCTTGGGGAACACCGGATGTGGAGAGGCCTTCATGCGGGGCGATGAAAAGGAGCGGCATGGAGTGCACCGGGAGAAGGAGACGATGTGAACGAGTCTCCCTCGCCCCCCAGGTGGGGGCATCACAGCTGCACCCCAGCTGAACGTCCCGCTCTCACAAAACAGGGACCTCTTCCTTTCACTCCGAAGGGTCTCTTCCATTCTTGCAAACTCGACGAGAGTGGCCCCTGTAGGGCCTCAAAATGGCGTCTGGATCCGCTGGAAGGCGGGCCCCGGCCACTAGAGTAACTTTGGCCAGCCATACAACTCGAACATTTGTCCCATGGAGCACGAGCCCCCATCTCCGACAGCATCTCCGCAGCCTTGAAGATCATACAAAGGTCCCCGGCGGAACCTTCGGCCTTTGCAGGTTTCCGGTAAGGGACGGCTGCCTTGATCGCCAACGAAACAAACATGACATTGCCACACCTTCTGTTAGCGTGAATTCTAGAACTGCCGAAAAGGACTCTGGTCCAAACTGCCAGTAATGGAAACATTTCCCCCTGATGCTGCTTCCGGACTGTGCCGGCCCCGCCCAAAATGGCGCTGGTGTCGATCGGAACTTACGAACACCTCGTGGTGTTCCTTCGCACTAATATAAACTTGATGTTCTGAGATTTTATATGATCCTTTGTACACTTGGCTAGAAAAGACGAAGAGAACTCACTCGACGAATAGTGTGAAAAGATCCCCGTTACAAATGTTGATTACGAATGTACAATGTATTATATTTTTATAACTGATGTAAACCTCATTTACGATGCACACGTACGGTATGCATATAGGAAATCTGATTACAACTGTTATGATTATGCTTCTAAATTATGAAAATATATGCCCCCGAACCCCCAGCCAATTAATAGACGTTTTAGTCTCTTACAAATGAATGAGTAAAACTTTCCGATGTTTTTATTGTTGCAAACGACACCCCCCACTGTACGCACTTTAGCCATTGCCACGACCGACCAAATACGACCACACCCTCCTAATCCATATGCTGAAATGAATTTGCAAAATAAAGTCTTTGAAACTATGGACGGGTATTGCATGCTTTATTTTAAAACAATATGGGATGGGTAGGAAAGTTCTTTTTCTGTGCACCCTACTCTGCTCTCTCTTTAAGGTTAAAGGAAGATGGTTGCCCAGCCCTGGAGGACGGATCGGATCGACAACACGACACTCCGTCTTAAAAGTACGCGACTGACTCATGAACTCTCGCGTAGAGGAAGACCGTGACTTCCAAGGATGGGTAAAACGAATGGTGTAAATGAGGGAATGTAAAAGGAGGGTGAAATGAAATAATGTAAATATTGTAAAGTACAACGTTCCAAAGTAGCAGGGACCCAAGAACCGAAGAACTTTAGAACGCCACGGCGTTGAAAGAGGTTTAAGGATCCCGATAGTGAGATATATCCTTTGACTAGATACCTCGCACTAGGCACCTCTGGTTTCCTTTTTATGTTTCCCCGCACACGCCCTACATGAACACACTACCCCCCCCCCCCCGACTCCGAAAACTATATCCCCGGGGACCCTGCCCCAAGGAGGAAAGACGAGTAAGAGGTAAGTAAAGGACTTATGAATCCATGTATTTGAATGCGCGCGAATGCTGTCTCCCCCACCCCCCCCCCTTTTTTTCCTCCCTCTGCAGGTTACATCAGAGATTACAGCCAAGGTGTGGCGAAGATCTGAGACCTTGCCATGTCTAAATACACGAAACGGACTAGCGCCGCAGGGTGGTGTCTAAGCACGCCTGCAAACTACTCACGTATCGAACAAACCCGAAAAATTAGCACAACCTGATAAAAAGTGATCACCCTTAAACCAGACCGGACGAATGAACCCACGTCACGTATGATGCGAAACTGTGAGGGAATGTGTGTGTGTGTGACTGAGGCGTTGACCCAACTGGTCAAAGGACCGAGAATGCGAGAAAGTGCGACAAAATGGTACCTCCTTTTTCTTCTTTCCTTTTCTCAAAGCACGTCCCCTCTACCCTGTCTAATGCTCAAACTGCATGATTACAAGATTCTAACGCGGACTCGTGAATACCCTTTACTGTGTAATGCACTGAATAGCCTTTCTTGAATACACTGCCACCCTCTCTGTTGCACGTGTACTATTTAGCCTGCCGTTGCACTCTCTCTCTCTCTCTCTCTCTCTCTCTCTCTCTCTCTCTCTCTCTCTCTCTCTCTCACTCTCTCTCTCTCTCTCTCTCTATTTTTTCCACTACCACTCTTCCGAGTGGTTAGCCCCGAAATTGGCAGATTGCCACCCCTAGCACACCACCTAATTGGCTTCAAATACCGTCAGTATTTGCACAAACGCTCGTCCTTAATACAATCACCCTGAGGCCGCGTCATTACCTCTCCTTTTCCGCTAGAAGTCAATGAACCCAGGTTGGGCCATAAGGGAAAGGACAGGTAAGACGACAGAGGTTCCCTAATCTGGCCCGAAATAAGGGAACTACATGTCAACGGCTCCTATAGTATAAAACAAGGACCTCAGAATGCGCGACCCTCCCCTCCCCGAATCGTCGCAATACCCAAACCAGAAAAACGATCACCCCCGTTACCTCCCCTGTCTATGTCCCTGGTTGTTTCCCATAAAACCCCTGTCCTTCCTAGTTAAGTAACCGGGCTGTAAAAGGTTACGTAGGACCCAGAATGATGTTTTACAAGGTTAACAGACTAGACCAAGGTAAAGAAATCATCAAAATGAACCCCGCAGTAGTTGAAAAACAGGATGCACCGATAGAAAGGAAATGTTTAGCCATGTTCGTCTCTCAGCAAAATACCTGTGTAGTACCATGTTGACGACTCACTGTACCCTTTTGTAAATGTGAAACTCTAGAGAACGGCATATCTTTGCCAGATTTGTCTCCCGAAGGTGGGTTACCATCAGATGAACTGTCATGCCTGTAATAAATGATTATGAAGGAAAGTCATAGTAAATCCAACAGGTCCGCCACCGGTCATTCATATGCCAGTTGTGAACGTTAAATATAACGGACATTTTCATTCTTTGCCTGGAGCTGGGAGAGAAATAGACTTTTTGATTATCTTCATCTGCAAATTTTCTAAAGACTGTCTTTTCAAACTTGTTTAAGGGTACTGCTGTTGGAGGAGAGAAGGACCGGATGTGGGAGCACGAGGCCCGACTGCAGACTAAGGGACACCTGCGACATTAGCCAAGGCGAGACCACGACTGAAAGGAGCTGCAGGACGAGGCACTGTTTTCGGCAGCATGAAAAGAAAGGGTCGACCTGATGCCCCTGCTCGACGTCCAGTGCCTTTCGACAAGTCCCCGCTCTCTGAATTCCGTCGCACGCCCGCCCATTTGAAGTCTCTCGTTCCCCTAGTTTGTTCCCAATTTGGCCTTGCTCCATCCCCCTTTTTCCTCTGACCTACCCTATGGACTGTTTTGAACGCTCTTCTTCCATCGGAACTTTCTGACAATCACCTCAAAGGACACAGGGCGAAAAGGACCTTTCTGACCAGAAACGCGAGGAAAGGGTCGTGCCCTGCAACGCAGAACTTAGAACAGAGCTGGACTTGTAGCTCCACCGCCGGTGCTCAACAGCGCCAACGAAAGACCACAAAGAACAATGAGAACTCATAAAACTTCGAACATTCGACATCCTCAACCACCGTTTTGCTACGCCTCATTTCTCTCCCAGCCGCCATTGTATTGATCCTGCTCCAATCCGAATCTGAAACATGTATTAACCTGCCAGTTCACGTTATGATATGTACTTGCTGCTCGCCGTTTTTGTATTTCATTCCTATGACTTTCCTGCTTTATCAAATAGGTGCACCTCCTAAAAAAAAAACCCTAGAAACCTCAAAATGTATTGTTTACAACTCTTTTCCATCTAGGGTTCCTACCGTTTTCTTTCTCATGCCCACCACAGTAGAACCGAATAGAAAATGAACCGGCAAGATGTCTTGAATATGTTAAAGGGAGGACTGTGGAAAATTAGTGCGTTTTGGTGAACATTATCTGCGCCATCTTGCCTCTTCCCTGATGCCACACTTTTGTCGTGCGCGCCCGCCATTTTAAGATGCCCCGATCAGAACAAACCCTTTTGCATGCCGCAAGCCCCTGACATAGCCCTTTGCCTTCGCTAAGCCCGCACGCTGACCACCCCCTGCTTGCACCTGCCTTGAGTCATAAACCCCTCTCCGGCGCTGCTCTGCCCCAGGCCCTCATCCTGTTCCCAGCACGACGCCTCCCTGCTTTCCTTTCATGATCTCCGGCCCTTAGATGCAAACCCCTTTTTCCCCGTGTGCCCGTTTTGTCCTCCCCGTTCCCAAGTCGACACCCAGCTCTGCCGATACCATCCTTGCCCCTCCCCGTACAATAGAAAGCTTCCCCCATCAAAGAATCCCCGGGTTGATCAAAGCCCCCACCCCATGAGATCCGATCAAACTCCCCACATTCCGTGAATCGGCGGATTATCCAGCTGCGCGATGCTCATCACCTGTTGTGACTAGGGTGGGGACTTCAACTGTAAATGTGTGTGGGAACAGGCCCAAAGGGGAGTTCCGAGAATGTCTTTTCCATACATCAAAGCTTTAAACATGTATGTGTAATCTGCAATAAAGTCATAAATGTGGATATAAGAGGCCAGGCCTCAGGGATGCAGTTAGAGCACCTCAGAACGATACCTTCTGTCCGTTTTCGTTGTGTTCTCCTCCGGAGCGAATAAAAACCTTGTTTCCTGCCTTCCAGTCTCCAGCGCCTGCCTCTTCAATAGTTTAACTTCTTTGTGGGTTCAAGAGGCGACATCGCCGGGCAATAATTAAGGATCTTATATTCTGGTTGGTAGTGCCCCCCCAGTTTGTATTTTTAAAATTCACAGACCTGCATGGAGCTGTGACTCGGCTGCAGTGGCTGGGAAAGGTCGGGGATTACCACGAGGCAACCAGGCCGCGCGTCCGGCAACAACACAGTGAGTTAGTGTTATTGCTAACGACTGAGTCACGGCGCAGAGGCGGACTGCCCGTGCAACATGACGCCAAGGAGGCATTTATGGAGATAGTATTGCTGGGGGTGGCGGCGCAGGTTTCCATGAGGCCACTGCCCGAGAGACTTCGCTGAGAGCCATAATGGTGTTGCGATGTGATTGATGGATGCGGACATACTGACGGAGGCGGCGAGGACTGTGTAGCTGAATTTGTGGGGAGCCCACATTGCGCAGCGGTGGAGGATTGGCGCGTGTCCCCCCCCCACTGTGAAGATCTAGTGAACACCGGTGCAGGATAATAAATATACTGAGGAGGCCGGACATACCACGGCGGCTGCGGGGAAAGCGCCTTTGGCAGGAGAGCCGTTCTGAGGTGTGGAGACAGGCTTCGCGAAGATACTGAGCAGTGTTCTTCCCCTACACGCCTCGGTTACGGTATGGAACAGTCTGTGTGATGCCCGTGGCGAGAGGGGAGATGGGCAGTGGCAGTGCGTGGATAGCCGGCTGAGACGAGAGTGCAAGAGGAGTGAGACCCTTACTGGCCGGTGCGGAGCACCTGAAGCGACCTGCGACAGGCGCGATAAACCCCCTTGGAGCGGCAGAGCATTGGGCGGTGGTTTGACGGGGTCTGTGACTGCCGGGCCGCCACTTGTACTCCCCCCACCATATTGTGGGTGCTGGATGTCGCACGCTGCTGCGGTTTTACGGACTTAGCAACCTGCTGCCGTTGTGCCCTACAGGGCTTTGGAAGGGGCTCAAGTAGCTCCGTGAATCGCCATACATTGGTGGAGAAGGCAGCTGGCGATTATGAGGTGATGCTTCAGCGGGACACAGTCTTGGGCAAGTAGCTGACCCAGTGAGGTCAGAGCAGCTGAGAAGCACTGGACAGAGCAAGCTGACGCGACAAGAGTACGGGGCAGGATCAGCTGCTGACGACGAAAGGGCCACGTGGTGACTCGGGATGGCCCTCACACTTCACCCTAGACTGGTGGTTGCCTTGATTACTCCTGATACATACGCAGAAGGCGTCGCACTCCTGCTGAAATATGGGGAAGCCCGACACTCGTCAACCAAAACTAAATTTCGAAGCTGCAAAAAGGGAAGCAAATCTACTGCTGACGACCAGGAGCAGGCTTGGCTGAGCGCACTGGAGGGGGAGCCAATTCACAGGCCTTGGACATGGCCAATATACTACAAGAGATGCGGCAAGGATTTGCAACAGTGGTGGACAAGGTGGACCGGATGTCCTCTAGGATGGATGCCATTGCACATAAGCTAGATGGCCACGAAGACTGCATTAAGGAGGCGGTAGGACACATATCAGAATCAGATGACGTCACTGCAACCCATAGAGTGCAACTTACGAGAATAGATAAACTGCTACCCGTCATAGCCACAAAAAACGAGGACTTGGAAGCGCGCAGTCGGCGCAACAACATACGCGTCATAGGCATACCAGAATCGACAAATACTGGTAGAATGGAGGACTATATAGAAAAACTACTGCTGGAGTCCATAGGCAAAGACGCCTTTTCCTCGCAGTTCATAGTGGAAAGGGCACACAGAACCCTCGGTCCACATCCGGTGCCGGGAAGCCCCCCACGACCTATAATTGCATGATTACTTAAGTATAGAGACCGGGATGTAGCGCTCAGAGCTGCGAGAAACAAGCAGAAGTTGACATATGATGGTAACACCTTTTCCATATATCCAGACTTCACACCTATCGAGCAAGAAGAGCGCCGCAGTGCTTGTGGAAGTCAAGCGGAAGTTGCGATCGGAGCAAATTGATTACGCACTCCTCTACCCAGCAAAACTCAGAGTGACGCACCAAGGGAAGCAGCGATTCTTCACGTCTCCCCAGCAAGTCGAAGACTTCCTCTGAACATTGAAACGAGCAAACCGGGGTGGAGTGTGACTGGAGGCCTCGCAGCGGAATGGTGACATGAATGAAAATGAGGATCTGGAATGACTGACTCCAGCAAAGTAATCTGCACACATCCAAGAGAACTATTACGGATTGGAAGGCTCGGTCGGACAATCTAGCTGATGCGAGGTGAGATCCTTCCAGTATGGCTCAATTGTTTACATGTTTTTGTGGTTCAAGGCATGCTCCCCCTCCTCATGATAGGGCCGGCAGCGCCGTCGGAGGAGAACTTAAGGGGAGCGAGGAGACTGCGTAGCTGTCTAGAAGGTCCCCCTATGGGTATTACCCCATGGAAGTACAAGTTTTGAACTATGAGGGGAGGGTAACGGAAGTGGGGTTCCAATTTGGAGGCAGGGTGGGAGGGTGGACGTGGGATTCTGGCAAGATTGGGTTGCTTCAGTGTGTGGGGGGAGGGAATTTGCAGTTCTTGTTGAATAGACGTAGGTCTGTGGGGGGTTTGTTCGAGGGGGTTATTTGGTACATGTGGTTGTCAATAAGCACATCTAAGGGATTTACTGTATGGTCGTACACAAAGATTAATATTACTTTGAAATGTCCTTGTTGTACTGGAGCCGCAGTTGTTGAGCGACTAAAGGTGGTAGATCTGGAACAGCGGCAATGCTATCCGATGGAGCACTGTAGAGATGTACAAGGCCTAGCTCATGACCCTCATTGATAGCACTAAACTAAACATAATTACATGGAACGTACGGGGGCTGCGTGACCCGCGTAAGAGACGCCAAATACTATCCTATCTTGACAGACACCAGGTATACGTAGCAATGCTGCAGGAGACACACTTCAACCCAAGACGTAACATCACATTTGCTTGTAAATGGGCGGCACACAGGATATTTTCTTCTTTCTCTTCCTATGCGAGAGGTGTGGCGATTCTGGTTAAGAGGGGCACTCCGTTCACACTAGCAGGAGCCACGTGGGTTGCCCAGGGGAGATATTGCCTGACTTGGGGGAGGTTGGGGTCTGATTCTGTTACCCTGGCCTGCTGTTATGGTCCTAATGTGGACGGCCCCCACTACTTTACAGAACTATGGGCATAGATTGTGGACATTGGGTCCAACCATATTGTGTGGGGAGGTGACTTTAACATTGCGCGGAGTCCGGATATTGATAGGTCCCAACCAGCTCCCCATCATTACACAAAAGCCTGTGCCATGCTGCATTCCACACTCACGGACCACAATCTGATAGATGCGTGGAGACACTTGCACCCTAACGACCTAGAGGGTACCCACTTTACTGCGCAGGCGGCGACATGGGCGAGACTGGACTATATTTTCTTGAGTGTCGGGCTGTGTCTGGCGATTTTACAAGTGCAACACTTAGCCAGGACTTACTCGGATCATGCACCGGTATGGCTTACATTGTCCTCCACAGATTATGGTCCTCCCAGAAGCAGCTGGAGGTTGCAACCTACCATACTACTAGACACTGTGTTTCAGGAGGAGCTCAGAGTGGAGATCAAAGATTTTTTCATAAGTAATAAGGATTCGGTAGATAGCGTAGAAATTATCTGGGAAGCTTTCAAAGTGCCGTTACAAGGCTTTTGCATAGCAAAGGGTGCTGGGATGCTTAAAGATATTTTGAACACGTTACGTACACTTGAGACCGAGCTTAAGTCATTGGAGAGCAGATTAGTTACTAGGCCGGATGGCATAACACAATCTCAGTTTAGATCGAAACTCACAGCCTACATGTATGAGGCTCGCAGAGAGGCGAGATTTTGAGGGAAGTATTGGAGGGCCCGCCGCTATGGCGAGGGGGAGAGGCCTGCGAAGGCACTGGCAGAGACGATTCGGAGGTCATGAGGCTCTAATGTAATCCTAGAATTGGAAGGGTTGGACGGCATTGTATATATGGACACTGTGACCATACTTAATGCCTTTACTGAGCACTACACGGCATTGTATACAACCACTAGGATGGGAAAATTGAACCTAGATGCATATTTGGACGATATATCGCTGGGGTGGTTGAACGATACACAGCGGACATTTGTGTGTGCCCCGTTCGAGCTTGACGAGGTCAGGGAAGCCATCATGCATAAGCAGTTGGGTAAGCCCACGGGGTCGGATGGTATCCCAGTCGAGTTTTATAAAACCTATACTGTGTGAGGTCTATGAGGATGCACTGGAGGTAGGGCGTCTTCCCCCTTCCATGAGAGAGGCGATCATCGTCTCCCTATTAAAACCAGGGAAAACACCGCACCACTGTGATTCGTATAGGCCCCTGTCACTGCTCAATTGTGATGTTAAAATATTAGCTAAGCTCATAGCTAATCGTCTCAGTCTACTCATGGAACATTTAATACTGCCTGACCAGTCGGGATTTGTGCCCGGGCATGCAACATCCCATAACTTGCGGACCCTATTCACAATATTGAATAACGTTTCTTCGGAGTTACCTTTGGCAGCAGTTTTTCTGGATGCCACAAAGGCTTTAGACTCCATTGAGTGGGACTATTTATTTGGTGTGATGTCCCGAATGGGATTCCCACCCTTTTCCTTTCCTGGATACGTTTGTTGTATTGCTCACCTACAGCTAGAATAGTGATTAATGGCAAAACTTCTGAGGGTTATTCAATAACGAGAGGTACGAGGCAGGGTTGCCCCCTGTCTCCCCTGTTGTTCGCGATCGCGGTGGAACCACTGGTGGCTAAATTGCGTCAGCACCACCGTGACAGAGCATTGCAATGCAACATGAGGCAGATATTGGTTTCCCTCTATGCGGACGACATTACACTCTACATACGAAACCCCCAACAGAACTTAAATATTATCCTTCGAGAATTTATAGTGTTTGGATTGCTTTCAGGGGTCCAGATAAACTGGGGTAAGTCCAGTATCTTTCCCCTTACTGATGCAATGAGTCGCTTTCCATTGGACTATCCGATGGCATGGTGCGAGGATGAACTGAAATATTTAGGCATCCGTGTGACGAGGGATAGAGATGAATTGATGCGTCTTAATTACGGGACCGCTATGGTTCGAATTGCGGATAATATATCAAAATGGATTACCCTCCTCTCTCCATGGCGGGCGTGTGTCTTTGGTAAAGATGGTTATATTATTTCAACTATTGTATATGTTTCTTAATATACCCTTTCACCCGGGGTCATTCTTTTTTAAACAGTTGCGGTCAGAAATGACGCGATTAGTGTGGGGGGGGTAAAACCGCAAGATTACGGTGGGATGTATTGACGAGGCCCTATTCTCAGGGTGGATTTGGTGTACCTAATTTTGAATTAAACTATTACAGCGCACATGCGCATTATGCCCATTTTTTAGTGCATCAACCACGTTATATGCCCCAGGTGGCGGCGGAGCATTGGCTCACTCTTCCCTTCCCCATTGAGGCGGCGGTGTACATTCCGACCCCCACGCGGGATAAGACGCCGACCACAGTGAGTTGCACGGTGGTGGCCTGGGCACATGTGAGTAAGATGTTGGATGCGCCTATGCTTTACTCGCCATTGTTACCGCTGGTATATCATCCCGCCATGCCTCTTCTTCAGGAGACACTTTTCCACAAGTTTAAAGATCGCACTAGGATACACAACTGGGGGGACATGTATCAAGAGGGGTTATTCCGCACAGTGGCACACGTGTTCCAGAATATAACACAGACACCCCTAGAAACCTTCCTATACATTCGCCAGCGGCAGGGAATTCGCTCTATTACTCCTGATTTCCCTTCAGAGCCACCGACTTTTACACCGCTACAGCTGACACTTCGGAACGAGAAGGCTAAACGGCTGGTGTACTATACAAAGCAGTACACACACAGAAGATTGAGCAACCTGCAAAGGCAAGGGAAAGGTGGGACCTCGAACTGGGTATAACTCTGACGGATAAACAGTGGGAATTCTGCTAGCTGCAGACTGAGCGAATTTCAGCTAGCAGTAGGTTTAGGATTATCCACTATAAATTCCTACAAAGACTGTATTATTGTTATTGTTATTGTTATTGTTATATGTACTTCTAAAGCGCGACACTCATCCAACAAGGATATCACGGCGCTAAAATTGAACAGTAAACCATAAGCAAATTTCCAGGGACTACTATCATTCTATTTAGGGAATAATGCAGTTTTTAGGTTTTTTCTGAAAGTGAGGTAACAATCAGTACATCGTAGATCGATAGGCAAGTCATTCCAACACTTAGCGGCAAGGTGCGAAAAGGCACGTCCACCCATCCTGGATAATTTTATTCGTGTGGTGACTGCTTTAGCTGTGGCTTGTGAACGTAAGTTCCGAACTGGGGCATAGAGCTTGATTCTGTTCCGCAGGATGTAAGGACCAGTATTATGCAAAGTTTTATGAGCGATGCACAGCATTTTGAAAGATGTTCTTTGCCTCATAGGCAGCCCAGCCAGAATGTATAGATACAAATTGAGGGATACCGACTCGTGTGATAGGTGTCATGTTGAAGGCGCTGACTTCCTGCACTTGGCATGAGGCTGTCCGGAGATATATAAGTATTCGGCGCAGATTTTTCAGGCTCTGTCCCCTATGATTAATGCCCGGATTGACATGTCCCCACTGATGGCTTTATTGGGGGTAAGTGGAGCGGCTAAGGGCGGAACATCGTAAATTTGTGGCCTTGGCGTTGCTTCAAGCTAAAAGGGGAGTGGCATGCCACTGGGGAAGAGGGAGAGCACCCAAGTTTAAGCTGTGGCTTCATGATCTAATATATTGTCAGGAACAGCAGACTATCTATGCGGAACTTCTGCCACCTACATCAAGGCCCCCGCGATATTTGGGTACCACTGCAATGTTATCTATTGTCCCACTCTCCGAGCAGTCCTTCCGGGGCGGAGTAAGCCTGTTCGAGAGCAGGAACTATTAAATGTCAATGTGGACTATCAGGAGTTGGTTACACCAGCTGGACTAGACCTGAGGGAGGGTTTGGGTGCTAGCTGCCTCACTAGTGGTTGACCTGTTGGGTTGTGGTGGAGGTGCCCCCTTGCCCACCTACCCTTTCCTCAATATGACCTGTTCTAGTCCCTGGGTTTCTATTGTTTCATTTCTTTTGTAATGGGTGTGTAATTTATCTGACTGGTTTGCTCTGATATAACAACGTTGAACAATGTAACAGGAAATAATTGATTTGCAAGACGAACACTAAATGTATGTTTATGACACATTGAAATAGCTGTATGTATATGACAACATGTGTACCACGTTTATGGTTGTTTTCTAAAAATCAATAAAAAGATTTTCACAAAAAAAAAACACTTTATCCAAATGAGCTTCCCATGACAGCATCATCAAACACCTTCCCTTCCAGCGGAAATCTCAAACATGACAGTCGCTGGAAATCTTCCAGACAGCAACTTCGTCTTCAGGCCCAGCTCCAACCCTAGGAATCGGGGTCTCCCTGCTACTGTGGTAAATAGACTTCCACCACACTGTCAGCAGACACACTAGAAATCATTGCTTATAGCAGGCACACTGCCCACTGTTGGAAATGGCAGACACGCTATCAACCAATGGTAATGGCAGACACGCTATCGACCAAAGGTAATGGCAGACACACTGTCAACCAACGGTAATGGCAGACACTCTGTCAACCAACGGTAATGGCAAACACGCTGTCAACCAACGGTAATGGCAGACACTCTGTCAACCAAGGGTAATGGCAGACACACTGTCAACCAAAGGTAATGGCAGACACGCTATCGACCAAAGGTAATAGCAGACACGCTGTCAACCAAAGGTAGTGGCAGACATGCTGTCAACCAACGGTAATGGCAGACACGCTGTCAACCAACGGTAATGGCAGACACGCTGTCAACCAACGGTAATGGCAGACACACTGTCAACCAACGGTAATGGCAGACACTCTGTCAACCAACGGTAATGGCAGGCATGCTGTCAACCAAAGGTAATGGCAGACAAGCTGTTAACCAACGCTATTGTGGTAAACAGACTTCCACCACACAGTCAGCAGACACACTGGAAATCATTGCTTATAGCAGGCACACTGCCCACTGTTGGAAATGGCAGACCCGCTATCAACCAACGGTAATGGCAGACATGCTATCAACCAAAGGTAATGGCAGACACGCTGTCAACCAACGGTAATGGCAGACACGCTGTCAACCAACGGTAATGGCAGACACGCTGTCAACCAACGGAAATGGCAGACACTCTATCAACCAAAGGTACTGGCAGACACGCTGTCAACCAAAGGTAATGGCAGACATGCTGTCAACCAAAGGTAGTGGCAGACACATTGTCAACCAACGGTAATGGCAGACACGCTGTCAACCAACGATAATGGCAGACACTCTGTCAACCAAAGGTAATGACAGACACGCTGTCAACCAACGGTAATGGCAGACATGCTGTCGACCAAAGGTAATGGCAGACACGCTGTTAACCAAAGATAATGGCAGACACGCTGTCAACCAACGGTAATGGCAGACACGCTGTCAACCAATGGTAATGGCAGACACTCTGTCAACCAAAGGTAATGGCAGACACGCTGTCAACCAACGGTAATGCAGACACGCTGTCAACCAACGGTAATGCAGACACGCTGTCAACCAAAGGTAATGGCAGACACGTTGTCAACCAACGTTAATGGCAGACACGCTGTCAACCAACAGTGATGGCAGACACTCTGTCAACCAAAGGTAATGGCAGACACGCTGTCAACCAACGGTAATGGCAGACACTCTGTCAACCAAAGGTAATGGCAGACACGCTGTCAACCAACGGTAATGGCAGACACGCTGTCAACCAACGGTAATGGCAGACACGCTGTCAACCAACGGTAATGGCAGACACGCTGTCAACCAACGGTAATGGCAGACACTCTGTCAACCAACGGTAATGGCAGACACGCTGTCAACCAACGGTAATGGCAGACACGCTGTCAACCAACGGTAATGGCAGACACGCTATCAACCAAAGGTAATGGCAGACACGCTGTCACCCAACGGTAATGGCAGACACGCTGTCAACCAACGGTAATGGCAAACACTCTATCAACCAAAGGTAATGGCAGACACGCTGTCAACTAATGGTAATGGCAGACACACTATCAACCAACGATAATGGCAGACACACTACCAACCGCTGGCAATGGCAGACACACTATCAAACAGTGACAATGGAAAACACGCTATCAACCATTGGTAATGGTAAACAGACTACCCATTATTGGTAATGACAGACACACCATCCATCATTGGTAATGGCAGTCCATGCTTCTTGGGGCCACTAGGCAATATAAGATTCATTAATATCATCAACCAGTTTTTCTTGCTTAGAAATTCTCCCTTGAAATGTGCTCACCACTGGCTTAATCATAAATTGAGAAACCTCCTACCTCTTAGGACAAAAACTATTTGCACTGAAATTCCTATATACCAGGAAACTAAACCCCAGCTCATACTATAAACATCCCTGCATGACTCTATATCCTGGCTAATTGACAAAGTATGATGTTACAACGTTCATACAGGGTGTTTTTATAAAAAATAAACAAAACCATGAAATTGGACTCTGCCTGTTCAGGCTTCTGTCCTCCCTGCTGCCTGATCCATCAACCCTACTCTTCCGCGTGGGCTCCCTGCCTGCTCAGCACTCTGCCTGCTCCTTCATCTGCCCTCTCTGCTGCCTGCTTCAGCCACCCTGCTCATCTGCTTGCGCTCTGCCTGCCCAGACCTCTGAGATCTCTGTGCCTACTCGGCCTCTAATGTCTGGGTGCCCGGGTGAGGTAAACTGCGCATCAGAGAAGGCAGACACTTTGAGGAGTTGTGTGCACGGGGTATTCAACACTTGCCAGCTTTTTAGCCATCCTCGCTCTGAAATTGTCGCTGCACTTACAAAACTACAAATGAACCGCAGGCGCCCTTCGCAGGGACCCACAGCAGCAGCGCAGCACTCTCTGTGCAGGCACACAAAGTAGACGCACTGACAGACAGACACAAACCTATCCATGCACAGTGTGCCCTGCCCGCATGTACGCTGCTGTCACATTGGATAGCGCTCCCTACTTCTGTTTAGGTGCAGAAGAGCTTTGTACAGAACTGTGTGAATGTATGCACACGGGTACAAACTGCGTACGTATGTTAAAACAGACACCGTGCATGAACACTGCACAGGGAACTAGCACACGTAGAGACGTGAAGTAATCTGGTATTTGTACATAGACACGCACATGTATGTACGCACCTAGATATCCACACAACTTGTAAATCACGGTCCAAAGACCACGAACATGTACATATGGAAACGTGTTAGACATCCACATTTAAAAATTAAATCGTATCATAGCAGTATTCTACGGACGCTTACACGCCCGGCACCCCCCACACATGCGGGCAATGCATATGTATGTCACGTATGCCCTTCCGCAGGGAAGATGACACAGCAGGAGCGGGGCCTTTGACATGAAAAGTTTTGTGTTTGCAATAGGGTACAGTGGACAGGACTTGATTAGAAGCAGCATTCCGGCCCGGAGGCCCATATGGGTATGAGTGTTATGTTTTGAACAGATGGTGTTTGTCAACGGTGCCTATTGAAAATACGTGACTTGCTATCAGTGACTACAAGTACCAGCATGCCGGGAGAACCGCACACCTGTGAGCCATGAAATGAGTGCATGTGCATAAATACTTTCAAGCCGTTTAAGCTGTTGAACACCATTTTCCTCTGATGAAGGAGCCATAGTGCTCTGAAACGCGTCAGGATTAAAGGACATTACTTTGAACTCTGAAATGGTATGCTGTTTTTATATCCCTTGTCCTGGTCAGCAGACTCCAGGAAACCTACAATATGAGTCTCACACTGGTGCAATGACAACATCAATAAAATAGGCTGACTGCAATACTCAGTAAGCTTTTTTTTATCATGGCACAGCAGAAATTAGGCAACTCAGAATATAGGCCATGGTCATTTGGCAAACCAGACACCATAAGCAATCTTGCAGGCAGGAAAGCATCATCATATCATGCCAGTGCAAACTTGCCCTTGGGTTTTAAAATCTTGCACATTTAAGGTAACATTACAGATTCAGTCATTATAGGCAGGATCACCTACTCTTTCACTAGTGATAGTTGCCGAAAAATGTTGTACACCTTCTCTGGGGTGTATAACTAGAAAAGGTAAGGAAGCAATAAGTACCTATTGTGCTGTTCCTATTGAAGCAGGGTCAAGATTGATTTGCAGGTGGCATGGTGGGCAAAAGAACAATGGGTTGGAAAGCTATCCAGAACAATTGCCAGTGGTTAGATATATTGCAAGCATCCTCTCATCACCTTTTGTGAGTTTGTTGTAATGGTCCAAGTGGCTATATGTATGCTCAGTCATGGGTCCTCTCTCATGGCGCACTGGAGTCAAGCTAAAGATGACTGAAGAGCCCCAAACATGGTGAAACCGGTCTTGGGTTGCAAATGGCTGGGTCCAAACTGGGATGGCATTGTGGGCAAAAGTGATTAGACAGAACATTATTTTCATTACCTTTTGTGCTTTTCTGATCTCGGATTTTCATGTCCTCTTTGTTCTGATTCCCCTGGTCATCTGGTTTTCTTTGCCTTGGTGTGAGACTTCCTGGGCCTGCTCCTCCTGGGCTCCATAGTGATATTCCTGGTCTCCTTTGTCCTGGTCCTCCTAATGCTGGTCATGTGCAAATGCCTATGCATGTAGGAATTGGAATCAAATGTGTGATTCCTTAACATTGGCTAATAGCAATTCGGAAGTTGCGAATCGCTATTAGCTAATGTGACTCCTTTCTTTCCTATGGGCCTGCAGGCCCATAGGAATGAATGGTAATGCATTTGCAAACTGCAATTACCAAATTGGTAATCGTAAATTACAAATGGAAATCCAAGGGTGTCGGGGGCCTAAGGCCCCCCTGAAGCACCCCCCCAAAAAAAGTAAGTGTGCGCATATGAAGCAAAGTGCGCTACATGGCATGCTTCGAAAAATGCATTTTTGTGCATTTTTCGAAGCATGCACAAATTGCCATCAACTTGAAGTTGATAGTAATTAGCATTTCCTAATTGCACAGTTCGTATTTAGGAAAGGCATAAACGCCTTGGCATTACGGAATCGCAAGTTGCGATTCCCTAAATGCATTCGCAATTTAGATAAATCTAATTACCAAAATAGCAAATGATAAAAGGTACCTGCATTGGAAGAGGCCTTTTTCCATTCGCAAACGGGCCAATTCTGCAAATCGGCCAGGCTTGATGCATGTCCCCCTAAGGGAATAAATTAAATGCAACTTTTAAATCCAGTACCATGTGCGTTAATTGAATTGCTTTCTGATAAGCATGGCGTGAAAACTTCACTCCCTTATTTTCAGTTGACCCGATTTGGGGCATGTGCTAAATTTACTAAAATCTGCTGTGACATGGGGCAGACATCGGGACTGTTCTGGCAAATCCAGGACATCCTACTTATAAAGTACTGGGAAAATAAATACTAGACTTAAGGAAGCACAAATGCAGTTTCCATCTTCCGAGCATATTACTGATGTAGCTGCCTTTTTTTTATGCTGAGGTTGTTGAGAATAATGAGAAAATCAACAAAACAGATATTTTTCCCAATTCACTGTACATATCAAAAAACAAATATATGAAGAAAACACTTCAAAAGAATTTTAGAGCTATCTATTCCTAAATTATTACCAGCGCACTCTCAGTGTTGCCAAGCTAACAAATTAACAGAAAATCATATTTAATTATCAGCTCCATGCCATACTAGAATCTGGCAACATAAATAAAAGAGCAATATTTTTCTTCTGGGACCTTATTATATTACTGATCAAAAATGGGGCAAACATGCAAAGCAGGTTCCCTGCGCTCCCGT
This sequence comes from Lissotriton helveticus, assembly GCF_964261635.1. NCBI lineage: Eukaryota > Metazoa > Chordata > Amphibia > Caudata > Salamandridae > Lissotriton > Lissotriton helveticus. The sequence goes on along the minus strand of NC_136059.1, from coordinate 483,195,955 downwards.
GGACTGACCACTGGCTAGTCCCTCGATTTTGGAACACTCATAAACCCCCTGCTCTGATGCCAGGATTACGGGACGCACGAAACTGGTCCGAACTTTAGATAAGTGGGCCGATGAGCTACAAGCCACAACACCATCTATTAACGTAGATCCCGTAGTAGCTAATGATGAATTCAACAACTGGATAACCAAATCGCTGAATATCATACTCCCAGTTAAGAAAACCTTGGTAAAGAGATCTAGGACCTCGGCCCCCTGGTATTCTGAGGAGTTCAGGGATATTAAACGCAAGTGCCAAAGGTTAGAGAGGAAATGGCGCCTGGGTTATACTGACCCAGATAAAACCTTGTACAGAAAATCCATCAGGGACTACAAGAAGGAAATAAAGAAAGCACAAGCCCTGTACTATACACAAAAGATTTCCGAAGCCAGCTTCAACTCTAAGGAGATCTATCTGATTGTAAAAAGTCTCACTAAACTTCCCTAGCTCCCCGTAAATAGTGAAGACTTACAAGCTCGCTGTAATGATCTAGCGGACTTTTTTTTATAACAAAGTGGATCTCATCTACTCATCCTTTTCAACCACCATTCCAAACGCTTCAGTAGACATCTTGGCGTATTCTAAGCAGGATACAATAGGCAACTTGTCATCTGTGCTGGCTTAGTTCCCTTTGCTACACTCGGACCTACTGGCCACTTTAATGGCGCAGGTTAAATCAGGCTCCACCTGTGATCCTGCTCCTTCGAGCTCTTTAAAGGCCGTTGGCCACACTATCCTTCCTGTCATGTTGGAGGTACTTAATGCCTCAATCTCCACTAACACGGTCCCACCAGCATGGAAAGAGGCTAGGATGAGGGCACTCGTGAAGAAACCCAACATGGACATTAATAACTTCAGTAATTACTGTCCCATTTCCCTGCTCCCTTGGGTCAGCAAGATATTGGAGAAATACATCAACAGTCTTGTGACTAATTTTCTAGAAAATAATCAGTTGCTTGACCCTTCCCAAATGGGTTTCCGCCCCAAACATGGGACGGAATCTGCCTTGCTGGCAGTTCTGGAGGAAACTAGAGGTATCTTAGATCATGGGGGGATCGGTGGCAGTCATTCTCCTCGATCTGAGTGCCGTTTTGACACTGTAAATCATGAAATCTTATTGCAGCGTCTCTATGACATCTGGATTCAGGGAGGAGCGTTGAAGTGGCTCAGGTCATTCCTGAGTGATAGAACTGTTCAGGTCTTTGAGGGAAATACCACCTCCACTAGCAGACCTCTGGGCTGTGGAGTCCCGCAGGGCTCCTCGCTTAGCCCAACGTTGTTTAATGTTTATATGAGGCCGCTGGCTGGGATCGTCCGTCCATATGGTATTAAGATCGTTACCTATGCGGACGGTACCCAGCTGGTGGTCTCTCTGACTCGGACAGAGGGCTCTGCGGCCACGGTAGATCTGGCGGGCTGCCTAAGCGAAGTAAACAGCTGGATGACCCTGTCTTGTCTCAAACTTAATGGGGACAAGACAGAGGCCATGCTGCTGGGCCGCTTGGCCCCATCCTTGGTGGGCTCGATTTGGCCAGCCTGTCTGGGTCCCCCTCCAGCCCCCAAGAATGCCATTAAGAGCCTGGGCATCTGGCTGGATAGGTCCCTAACGTTAGACTATCAGGCTGTCAAGCTATCTGCCACCTGTTTTGGCCTTCTCAGAATGTTAAGGAGGATTCTCCCCCTGCTACCATTCAAGGCCAAACAAACTGTCGTACAGGGATTGATCCATTCTAGGCTGGATTTTGGAAATGCACTCTATCTTGGAGCTCCTGACTTCAAACTGCGGAAACTGCAAGTTATTCAAAACTGTGCGGCCCGCACCCTACTTCAAATTCCCCGTAGGCTCTCCGCCAAACCTGGACTAATAACACTGCACTGGCTCCCTGTCAGGGACAGGATTAGTTTCAAGTCCCTCTGTATTGCCCATCAGTCATTCTGGGAAACTGGTCCAGCAATCAATCGTCCTTTAATCACCCCCTACCTCCCCAGCTGACAGCTACGTTCCGCCAACGCGTTTCTTGCTGTCGTGCCCAAGGTTAAACGGACCAGATTGGGAGGCCGTTCTTTCACCCTGAATGTTGCCAGGCTGTGGAACACTTTACCCCTCCACTTAAGGTCCAATCCAGATCTAACTTCCTTCAGGAAACACTTGAAAACTTTTTTGTTCAATAAATAGGTCCCTTTCAACCTCTGTGTCATCCGCCCAACTGTAAGAACACCTTTTTAGTCACAGCGCTTGGACGCCTCCGGGCAGCTATTCACGCTTTACAAAACGCATTTTCATTTCATTTCATTTCAGATGAATGCCACATTTAAAATAGTTTAGCTTAGCCACTTGCACAGGCGGTACCTCACTGCTTTTTGGCTACATAAAACATTTCCAGTCCAAGCAGATACACACTTTTAAGCCATCTTGTGTGTAGGTGTGCTCTAAAAAACAAAGATTCATTATGCTTTTGCCCCTTTTTAAGAGAAGCAATACAACATTAGCTGTAAAAAAAAAAAGCTATAAACGTGTAGCCTTACGTATGTTATGTTAAAACACTTTACCGTTTACGGATTGGGACCGAAAATTCAAAAGCAAAATATTATTCTGTTGTCACATTAGGTTTTTGGAAACATCTAGTGCTTGATTTCAAGATGGCCGCCCCTTTTGTCCAGCAATGGGAGCCATTTGGTAGTCCTTTCTCTATTTACTGATGTTGTAGAATTTTCCAGAAGCAGAAGACATTCAGTTGTTGTACTGACTTGTGAGAGATTCTACAGTTGTTACAGCTCCATTGTACAGTGAGTGCATGTTTCATTTTTATTTATTTGTCCTCAAAGATAGAAATCTTTATTTTGAAGAACACCTAGCTGAGTTTTTGATGCAGAGTGCAGGATAGTGAATTTTGCTGTGGGTTCAGATTTGAGTGCAGGTTTCAGAAGTGAATCTAGCATGTGCTTTAAGTTTTGAGGAAACAGTTGTATTGATTTGTATTGCAAGTGCAGGAATGTAGAGACTGCAGCACTGCTGTTGAGGCACAACCTGGATTTAAGCTCCATTGTACAGTGAGTGCATGTTTCATTTTTTATTTATTTGTCCTCAAAGATAGAAATCTTTATATATATGTTTGAAGAATACCTAGCTTTTGATACAGAGTGCAGGATTGTGAATTTTGCTGTGGGTACAGATTTGAGTGCAGGTTTCAGTAGTTATTCTAGCCTGTGCTTTAAGTTTTGAGGAAGCAGTTGTGTTGATTTGTATTGCAAGTGCTGGAATTTAGAGACTGCAGCACAGCTGTTGAGGCACACTCATAGCATGATTTCAAGGTGCAAGTTGATGGTTGCAGTTTATGGTTGCAGGGACCATGTTGCAGAACTCGAGTGTAATTCATTTTAAAAGTAGTCAAATATTTTGGAAGTTACAATTCAGCCATGGGTGCAGATGTCTCAAACTAAAGTGACATGCAGTATTTCTTCTCAAAGTGACTACAAAGCAGTGATATTTTGATTCAAACATATGATAGGTAAATTGTATTGCAATCTCTGGTTGCATCTTTTGTGCAGGTTACTTTACAAAAGTCCTCCATATTATGCCATGCAAACCCGACAAGCCTCAACCTTTTTAAAATAAGTTAATAATAATGAAATCATTTAGGAATCATTCCAGATTCTCTGGGCTGCCAAGTTCTTGACCTGCTTTTACAAAACATATTTTTGCCGCTAGTGGGCTTATCTTTTTATTCATGTGAAAATACACTTGTAAACTAAAACTCAAAGCGCATAAGTAAATGTCTACCATAAAATAGATCAGTCATAATTTGTCAGAAGTGTGTTTTATTTAAATTGTGTATTTCTTTCCTGTTCCTCTTTCATGCTAGAAATCTGGGAGCACTCTTACCTCAGCATTGATCACCGTCGCTTGGATGGTGCTCTTCTGTGTGTTTGTCAGAGCTCTGTCGCTAGGACTTGGCTGTGTTCCTCAGCCAATCACAGCAGATGGAACATTCTGTGTTGATGCTCATTAGGTAGTACTGTTTAGCTGTCACTGACATAACCCATTCCTTAGCCCACAGTCAAATGATATATAGAACCTAAACCTCCCTTTACAGAAAGATAATTTGGATGTCATTATTTAAACTTTGCGGTAAAACTATAATGAAAGGAATAATCAAGACCATTAAAGTACAAAGTGCCTAAAATGAGTAATTTGTCAACCTCTGGTATGTTTTTCATCAGGGCACTGAAATTCTGTGGCAGGGAGGGGCCAAATTATCTGGCATGGTTGGCTAAATTATGTGGCAAGAAGATACAAATTATGTGGCATAGTATGGCACATTGTAAGGCAATTTTATTTTGACTTTTGTAATTTTTAATACATTTTAAAAGTGTCTTACCGACGTTTTCATCTCAGAACTACCAATTTAATACTTAGAATCAGCAGTTAGCAACTGAATGGTGACCAGTCTTTGCAACTTGCATTTCAATGTGCAGAAGCACGCGTTTCCACACTATTATTTTTTGTTAAAATCTGCACACATGCACCAGATAATGGATTATGTACAAATGCTTTGAATCCATAACTATGCAGAAGATGCTGGAGCTTCTGACTCACATAATTCAAATGGCCTTGGTTTGAATAGGGCTGTACACTTTTCATCTCACAAATGAGATTATATGTGTGTGCATTAGATTATAGATATTAGTATCCGATTCCTACCACATCCTTCAGTATTTCACATCTTATTCTGCAGCAATAGAGGTTGAGGTTGCCACTATAACATTAATCATAAGGTTATTTATGTAAACCTTTATTGAAAGGCATAACTTGAGGGCAAAATCTCGTTTAAGAACAGATTGCCCTAGTGTAGTAAAATAACCCTGTATAAGGGCCAGAGAGCCCTAATCTGCAGGCAGATTTTGATGTAAAGACCAAGGGCACAAAGTCAGATTCTAATATAAAGTCAGAGATCTCTAACATCTACTAGCTGATCCTAATATGAAGGACAGAAAACCCCAATCTGTAGAGAATATTGGGGTTTCCTGGAAACACCTAACCTTAGGTCAGACACTCATGCCAGATGCATAGAGTCATCACCTAGGAGTAGAGTGTATATAACATAAATGGTAGTGAGAGCTATAACCTGAGAAAGAACCTGAAATAATGGGGAGAGGACCAGAACCAAGGACTACAGGTGCTACAGGGAGATCAGAATAGATCACGATACGTGAGTCAGATAACTCTAACCTGGAAGCTGATCTTAATATATAGGCCACCAAACTTGAAGGCGGAACCTAGAATAATGGAAAGAAACCTCTAACACACAGTGAGATCCTGATGTGACATGAATAGGGGCTTAATCTGGGATGAGATCTCTTAACAGGGAACCTATACGGGCAGATCTTAATATGAAAGGCAGAGTTTACCTTTTTGTAGGGTAGAGAAAGTAGGTGCTGGTTTCTGATGCAAGGGGCAGGAAACCATAGAAAGAGATAGTGCTTGATATAAGATGCAGAAGTATTTTACCATTGAATATATCCTTTACTGTGTGCAGAGAGTTCTAAGCTTGGGAAAGACACTTTTGTAAGAATTATAAGGTCCTTCCCTGAGGATAATGTGCACCCTTATCAACCTTTTCCTAATGGAGAGAGGGGCTGGCCTATGAGGCAGATATGATGACCAAGGAGAGAGTTAAGAAGTACAAAATAAAAATGTGGATACTTCCAAGTGTAGATTCCTCCCTTTTGAAAGCACCAGACTGCATCCAGAAATGTTTTCAGCAGTGCACCTGCAGGCTGCTATGTGGAACCGTGTGGCTCTGTGCTGGCTCTGCCCTTCCCCGGAAGTAAGGGAGTAGTGCCTCATATAAGCACTATATACAAGCTCACCCCTTGTTCAATACACCAACCCATGCCCACGTCATTCACCCACTCATTTGCTTTTCACTATAAGCTCACTGTTCACTTGTCTGCTCTCATTTCTTATTCCTTGCTTGTCTACTCATGTATTGACATACTCGCAAGTTTCTCTGCTTACTAACATAAACTCCATCTCTTAAGCTTCAATAAATACTCACTCGTTTCATTTCTCCTTACTCACTCCTTTAACATGCACACATTGCACCAGAGTTGTCAATTAGCTCCACATCGCCATTCTTTTCTGGCTAGTCCTGCCTTTTTACCTACCAGGAGTTTGGATTCTACTACCCTTGCTGTTGCTTTCCCACATTATGATATATATAGGACCAGAACTATAAATCAAAATGGTATTGTATAGAACAACTCAAGTGTCGTTAGGTAACTGATAACATTGCGCTTATTGGTAATTCTGTCCCTCACATATCCATTAGCTCACTCCACAGTGACAATCTATACTTATCCTTACTTAATACTCAAAGCCACATGAATCAGTCTTTAGTCACTCAAAAGTCACAGATAATGTATTTGCTCTTCACACATACAGCACACACCTCTGTCTCACTTATTTCCTCCATATAATATCATCTTTTGCTAACTTCTTACTCATTCACAGCTATTCCCACTCATACTTGTAGGAAAGTAGGATCTGGGTTTATGCTTACCCCCACTTTTCGCTTGGTGTTATGCTGTTTCTGCCAAGTCTGACTGGGATCTGCTAATCAAGACCCCAGTCTCTGTGATTTTTTCCCCTGAATTGGATATGGTGAGGACTTGGGTACATCCCAGATTGGCTACTGGTGTACACTTGTAAGTCCCAAATATATGGCACTGAGGTACCCAAGGCATAGGCACACTAGGGGCCTCCCATGGGCTGAATCATGTATTATGCCACTCATGAGAGAACACTCAAAGTGTGACTGTAGACCTGCCATTGCAGCCTGTGTTTCTCTATATCTGAGGTCACTGCACTTGAAACCTATAAGTCACCCCCTTAGGCATGCCTTTCAATCCCGAAGGCAGGGTGCTTGGTTCTAAGTGTGAGGGTACCCCTGCATGTGCAGGACACCCCTACAACCTTTTGAGTCCATTCACCGAGTTGTAAGTACATCAGCCATTATTATATATAGAGTGGCCATGCGTCATTACACAATGACCATCTCCAAATTATCCAGAAGAAACCATGCTGTGTTTGGTATCAAACATGTTGGAATCATACCCCCACACTGTTTGTGTGAGAGATATGACTCCATGTACTGTGAATCTCCTCCGGGAGGCCCTCAGTGCTCCCTGTACCAGTCTTTCAGAACCGGACAGCATGCTAGGGCTGCTGCCGGCCAGAGACATGTTTCTGCCCTCATGCTGCTGAGCCAAGCTCGAGCAGGGGAAGGCAGAACAATAGATATCTTGTCACAGGGGGGTGTGACCTCCTCCCAGACAGGGCTTAGTATATTGGGACAGGGTAGGGGCGCTTGCCAGTGCCACTAAGACTACTTGAAGGGCACACTTGGTGCCCTCTTTGCATAGTCCACTTCAAACCAGTTCAGGGAGCCGTTGGCTGCCACTCTGGTGCAAAACTGGACAAAGGATATGGGAGTATCCTCCCCATTGTGCAGCCCCTCCTATGGGAGGGACCCCTGAATCGTCCCAACCCATTCCTTAGGGTACGTAAGGGCTTACCTATGGGTGGGCCCCTAGATTCATTGTGGGACAAGATTCAGATCAGACACCACTTCATCTTTAACCGTCTGGGCACTCTGTACTTCGATGGACGTTTGCTCTGGACATCGAGACTGCAGCTGGGAAGACTTCTGCTGCTGCTGGTCTCGTTGTCCTGCTCATCCACTGTAACGTCTGTGCCTGTGCTCCATACAGGAACCTTCCAAGGCCTGTGGACATCCAATACACCTGAAGGATTATCCCTTGAAGTGAAAGAGTCACTTCCCTGCATCTGCAAGCACCACAACTAATCTAACCGGTCTGCTGCTCCTGGGCTCCCAAGGACTCCAGAAGGCTCAGCAACACAGGTGGTGGTTCTACAACTCCCTTGAGGCCTGTCCTGTCTTCTCCACGAGTTTGAGGCCAGTATCCCTCGTCGGAACTGCAGGAACCAAACCCCTGTGCACCGGGTTGACTTGTCGTTGCAAAGGCTTGTTAGCTCTCTTCCTCAGAGATCTTCAGGCTCCAAGTAGTCATCAACCACAAGCATCGGCTGTGACTAAGATCTTTGTCCTCACCGCATCTCTTGCACCGTGGGCCTGCATCTTTGGTGAGCTGCTTGAGGTCCTCTTACGACTCCAGTGCCTCCCAGCCTGCGGGTCCCCTTGAGGGTCTTATTTCATTCCAGTGGGCTCCCCTGTTTGCCTGGGCCTACTCTGACTTTTCTTCTTGTGGCAAGTCACTTGGACCTTGCTGGTCCCCACACTGTACCTTTTTTTCATAGTATTAAATTAAAAAAAATATATTTTTCAGTAATTTTACTAACTCCAGGGAGCAACAAGATAGGGCGATAGTTTCCCAGGTCTGAAGGGTCAAGGCTTGATTTTTTAACAGAGCCTGTAAGCAGTAAGGTGCATTACACATTATCCCCTCCTACCCCGTGGATCTGTGAGGATTTCCCCTTCTGAGCTAGGGGCCCTGCTTCAGACGTCCTCCTTCAAGCTTCACAATCGGGTTGAGGTGGCTCTTGTCCACCTTGTGATACAGCTACACTCATGCTTGTGATTCCTTGGCTTGATCTGACCCATGAACATCGGGCTCACGCTTACAATGGGCTTGTCTAAAATCACAGTGACTCAGAAGACAGAGTTAGAGAGGCACTTTGTATAACCATACAGAGCCAGATACCCAAATACAACTTTAGAACTCAGTTTGCCGCTGACTACATGTAACATAGGCACAACTGGTTGGCCTCTACAAGCTGGCATCAGTCTAGTTGTCCTTCAATCATAGTTGCTGCAGGAGTAGATCTAAAGGCAGTGCATTGAAGCCAATATCGTGACCTAGCAAAGCATCCCGTTACAGGTCATACAAGAGGGTCTAACTAGGCCCCTGTTATGCACTGTTCAGTAATGAGTATCAATACATAGACAAATATTGATTATTGTCTCTATCACACAGAAAAGCTCTACTTTTTGGTAAATGAACTCCAAGTGTCACTGTGGATTCCCACCTTGTGCAAGACAGCTCATGTCTATTCAGCATAAGCTTCAGGCACAAGCAGGCACACCATTAACACCAACTTAACCACTCATAATGAGAAATGTAAAATACCAGTTGACTTGTGTGCGAGTGTACCTTGCACGTTTACAACCCCAAAAGGATTTTCCCTGGATATTGTAATAAGTAGTTTGGTTAAGGGAATGTTGTTGCTGCAGGTCAGTGTAGATGCAAGACAGGCTAAGGCAATTTCCTTACAGCAGCTTTCCAAAACAAAGTTGTCAGTGATACACTATTGTTGCTAAATAATATGTTGTTTACCAGATCCATAATCCTATTTACAGTTGTGGCCATTGGTGTCTGTGCTCATGCTAATTTTGAGTTGTGAATGCCACTGTCACATGTGTTCCCCTTCTTAGAAGTGTTTTCCTTGAGTAACGGTGGTAGATAAAAGCATAGTTGGTGTCTTAACCCCTAAAAGTCTGGTCTCTTCACTGGTCCCTGGCATTAAGACTTACAGAAACTGTTCATTTTGTTGTCATTCTTGTTTCAGGTTTAGACTGGACATCTCCATGGAAATCTCTTCACTTTGTTTCAATTTTGAATGTTTTCTGTTGTACCATTTAGTCATTGTCTGGCAATGCACACATTTTATTGTTTTGTTCATGCCCTTTCTTTGTCTCAGTTGTAGTCATCTACCCGTTAAGGTCTGCACTGCACATAGTGGTGCAATGTTCTTCATATGCAGCACATTTAAAAGTGTTGTGTCATGTACTGATTCTATTCCATGGCCTTTTTTGCTCAGTTTGGTGTCTGGATATATTTCTCTTAATTGCCAAGTTTCATATTGCATCATACTGACTCAGTTGTTGTCCATTTGCTTACATATTTATCAATTCTCTCATCCTCTCCTTTTGATAATCTCACCTATTAACTGCCCATCCTTCTATTAAGCCTCTTTTTGTTCCCTTTTCTATTCATTCCTAAATGGTTTACTATTCACACCCCCTTGTTGCATTCATTTGCCTTGCCCATTTATTTCCTATGCTGGTTCTCTGTGAGAGAAAGAGAGTGGCCTCAGTGAGATTCCCCTCAGCACGGCGGCCATCTTGGACTGCCTCTGACTGCATTAAGTCTCAGTTCACACAAAATGGAGGTTGGTCTTCAGTGCACCCATATACAAATTTACAAACAGCTGTGAGCTTCAATTCTTTAATTTTAGCTAAAGAATCGTAAACAAAGGTTAGTGTTTTCAATGAAAACACACTTTCATCTTTCACAAATGATAGCACAGCTGATTCACATTTCCCTCACTAAACATTTGCTTTTTTAACAATGTTTTTGTTGCCATCAAATACATAACATGATTTTCATAAAAACATTAATTTTCATTCATATTCTTTTAGGTATTGCTGTGGCATCACACCTTTTATCCTCAGCATAGGAGGCAGTTATTGTGGTTCTCACACAGGCGAAAACCAAAATGTATAGCTGGAAACATGCTTTTCATTTACACATCCAGTCAGAAAAAACGTGTTCCTTTGGTTATATTAGATACAAATTATTGGACTGTGGTTTTCTCACTGTTCTGCACTGTTGCATTGATCACCTGGCCAGATTTGTTGTTCTTGGCCTTTCCTATTTAATAAATGACTTCATACAAGATACAGCTTTTGTTTGCCTACCCTGTATTGAGACAATGGGAGTCCACTTTTGGCTTTATTGTGGTTCAGGGGAGTAGGGTAAAAGGATTTTGTGACGAGAGGTGCCATCCTATAAATGCGAACACTTAAACTCTCTTCAATGAGCATACATGCCAACATACCTGGTTCAAGCTTGAGACTACCAATGTTTAAGCCTAAATGGCTTTATCTGTTTCCGACCTGAAATTGCTCCTTCTTTAATGTATATCAATTGGCAAAATACATTCCCCCTAGTTTGTTTCCAAAATATCTACTTTTAAAATGTTGACATATCTGAATGAGGCTGAACCGAATATATGATGTTACAACGCAAACAGTTACAACGCATGCCTTTACAACGTGGCTTTTACATCGCAGCATCCATTACAACACATGATTTTACAACGCATGCCATCACAACGCATTTTTAGAAACTACATTTGCAACGCATTCCATTACAACGCATACCATTACAATGCACAATACTTTTAGGGCAAGAGTAGTGTAAGTGTTAGATAGCGTAGGGGTAAAAATTATTATTCCCACTCCAGTGAGTGCAACAGTAGGGTAAGTGGTGGATAGTGTAGGGGTAAAAATGTATATTCCCACTCCAGTGAGTGCAACAGTAGGGTAAGTTGGATAGTGTTGGATAGTGTAGGGTTTTAAAATTCTATCCCCATGTACCCCAGAACCCATACCCACCCTAAAACAAAAAAATCCCCATTACTTACCTTATAATGCGTTGTAATGGCATGCGTTGTAATGATATTCATTGTAATGGCATGCGTTGTAGTGACATGCATTGTAATTGCATGCGTTGTAATGGTATGTGATGTAAGGGCAGCTGTGTTGTAATGACTGCGTTGTGAAGGTAGTGCGTTGTAATGACTGCTATGTAGAGGTTGTTTCCCGGCTGAACTAGTTGAAGACTGTAGAATTCTGACCTGAAATTGCTTCTTCTTTAATGTATTTCAATTGGCAAAATACATTCCCCCTAATTTGCTTTCACAATATCTACTTTTAAAATGTTGACATGACTGAATGAGGCTGAACTGAATATATGATGTTACAACGCAAACAATTACAACGCATGCCTTTACAACGCGGTTTTTACATCGCAGCATCCATTACAATGCATGATTTTACAAAACATGCCATCACAACGCATTTTTAGAAACTACATTTACAATGGATTCCATTACAACGCATACCTTTACAACGCATGCCATTACAACACGCAATACTTTTAGGGAAAGAGTAGCGTAAGTGTTGGATAGCGTAGGGGTAAAAATTGCTATTCCCACTCCAGTGAGTGCAACAGTAGGGTAAGTGTTGGATAGTGTAGGTGTAAAAATGTCTATTCCCACTCCAGTGAGTGCAACAGTAGGGTAAGTGTTGGATAGTGTAGGGCTAAAAATGTATATTCCCACTCCAGTAAGTGCAACTGTAGGGTAAGTTGGATAGTGTAGGATAGTGTAGGGATAAAAATACTATCCCCATGTACCCCAGAACCCATACCCACCCTAAAACAAAAAAATCCCCATTACTTACCTTATAATGCGTTGTAATGGCATGCGTTGTAATGATATTCATTGTAATGGCATGCTTTGTAGTGACATGCGTTGTAATGGCATGCGTTGTAATGGTATGTGATGTTACGGCAGCTGCGTTGTAATGACTGCGCTGTGAAGGTAGTGCGTTGTAATGACTGCTATGTAAAGGTTGTTTCCCGGCTGAACTAGTTGAAGACTGTAGAATTCTGACCTGAAATTGCTTATTCTTTAATGTATTTCAATTGGCAAAATACATTCCCCCTAATTTGCTTTCAAAATATCTTTTTTTAAAATGTTGACATGTCTGAATGAGGCTGAACTGAATATATGATGTTACAACGCAAACAATTACAACGCATGCCTTTACAACGTGGTTTTTACATCGCAGCATCCATTACAATGCATGATTTTACAACACATGCCATCACAACGCATTTTTAGAAACTACATTTACAATGCATTCCATTACAACGCATACCATTACAACGCATGCCATTACAACGCGCAATACTTTTAGGGCAAGAGTAGTGTAAGTGTTGGATAGCGTAGGGGTAAAAAATACTATTCCCACTCCAGTGAGTGCAACAGTAGGGTAAGTGTTGGATAGTGTAGGGGTACACATTTCTATTTCCACTCTAGTGAGTGCAACAGTAGGGTAAGTGTTGGATAGTGTAGGGGTACACATTTCTATTCCCACTCTACTGAGTGCAACAGTGGGGTAAGTGTTGGATAGTGTAGGGATAAAAATACTATCCCCATGTACCCCAGAACCCATACCCACCCTAAAACAAAAAAATCCCCATTACTTACCTTATAATGCGTTGTAATGACATGTGTTGTAATGATATTCATTGTAATGGCATGCGTTGTAGTGACATGCGTTGTAATGGCATGCGTTGTAATGGTATGTGATGTAAGGGCAGCTGCGTTGTAATGACTGCGTTGTGTAGGTAGTGCAATGTAATGACTGCTATGTAAAGGTTGTTTCCCGGCTGAACTAGTTGAAGACTGTAGAAGTATTTTGCTTGTTAGGAGGGCCCAGTTATTGCCAAAAAGTAATATGCAGTTTATCCAGCAGTCTGGCTGAAAGAGGGCACACACTTTGAGTGGTATCTCTATCAGCTGAGTTGAACTTTTGACCTCTTCTGCCACCAGGGCAGAGGCTGGCATGAACATTCTGAGAGAAGAATGCCATGTGTCAGTATTCTGTGCCAACATTCTAAAGCTTCCATGCCCAGCCCCCGCTTCAAGCACCCTTTTCAAAGAGGAACATGAAAAGTGACAGAAGCTTTAGATACAGAGATCGGTTCTGGCTCATGTCACTCTTGCTTTGGCCAAATGATTGAACCTTACAACAACCTTACCCAACACTCTCCAGGTTATCCCTGTCCCTCACTTCACTCACGTCATATTCATTACATACACCCGGTATTGTTCCCTTTTCTATTCATTCCTAAATGATTTACTATCCACACCCCTTGTTGCATTCATTTGCCTTGCACATTTATTTCCTATGCTGGTTCTCTGTGAGAGAAAGAGAGTGGCCTCAGTAAGATTTCCCTCAACACGGCGGCCATCTTGGAATGCCTCTGACTGCATTAAGTCTCAGTTCACACAAAATGGAGGTTGTTCTTCAGTGCACCCATTTCCAAATTTACAAACAGTTGTGAGCTTCAATTCTTTAATTTTAGGCTAAAGAATCGTAAACAAAGAATAGTGTTTTCAGTGAAAACACACTTTTATCTTTCACAAATGATAGCACAGCTGATTCACATTTCCGTCACTAAACATTTGCTTTTTTAACAATATGTTTGTTGCCATCAAATACATAACATGCTTTTCATAAAAACATTAATTTTCATTCATGTTCTTTTAGGTATTGCTGTGGCATCACACCTTTTATCCTCAGCATAGCAGGCAGTTTTTGTGGTTCTCACACAGGCAAAAAACCAAAATGTATGGTTGTAAACATGCTTTTCATTTACAAATCCAGTCAGAAAAAACGTGTTCCTTTGGTTATATTAGATACAAATTATTGGACTGTGGTTTTCTCACTGTTCTGCAATGTTGCATTGATCACCTAGCCAGATTTGTTTTACTTGGCCTTTCCTATTTAATAAATGACTTCATACAAGATACAGCTTTTGTTTGCCTACCCTGTATTGAGACAATGGGAGTCCACTTTTGGCTTTATTGTGGTTCAGGGGAGTAGGGTAAAAGGCTTTTGTGATGATAGGTGCCGTCCTATAAATGCGAACACTTAAACTCTCTTCAATGAGCCTACATGCCAACATACCTGGTTCAAGCTTGAGACTACTAATGTTTAAGCCAAAATGGCTTTATCTGTTTCCGACCTGACATTGCTTCTTCTTTAATTTTTATCAATTGGCAAAATGCATTCCCCCTAATGGTTTCCAAAATATCTACTTTTAAAATGTTGACATGTCTGAATGAGGCTGAACCAAATATCTGATGTTACAACGCAAACAGTTACAACGCATGCCTTTAGAACGTGCCTTTTACATCGCAGCATCCATTACAACGCATGATTTTACAACGCATGCCCTGACAACGCATTTTTAGAAACTAAATTTACAACGCATTCCATTACAACGCATACCATTACAATGCATGCCATTACAACACACAATACTTTTAGGGCAAGAGTAGGGTAAGTGTTAGATAGCGTAGGGGTAAAAATTACTATTCCCACTCCAGTGAGTGCAACAGTAGGGTAAGTTTTGGGTAGTGTAGGGGTATACATTTCTATTCCCACTCCAGTGAGTGCAACAGGAGGGTAAGTATTGGATAGTGTAGGGATAAGAATACTATCTCCATGAACCCCAAAACCCATACCCACCCTAAAACTAAAAAATCCCCATGACTTACCTTATAATGCGTTGTAATGGCATGCGTTGTAATGATATTCATTGTAATGGCATGCGTTGTAGTGACATACGTTGTAATGGCATGCGTTATAATGGTATGTGTTGTAAGCGCAGCTGCGTTGTAATGACTGCGTTGTGAAGGTAGTGCGTTGTAATGACTGCTATGTAAAGGTTGTTTCCCGGCTGAACTAGTTGAAGACTGTAGAATTCTGACCTGAAATTGCTTCTTCTTTAATGTATTTCAATTGGCAAAATACATTCCCCCTAATTTGCTTTCACAATATCTACTTTTAAAATGTTGACATGACTGAATCAGGCTGAACTGAATATATGATGTTACAACGCAAACAATTACAACGCATGCCTTTACAACGAGGTTTTTTACATCGCAGCATCCATTACAATGCATGATTTTACAAAACATGCCATCACAACGCATTTTTAGAAACTACATTTACAATGCATTCCATTACAACGCATACCTTTACAACGCATACCATTACAACACGCAATACTTTTAGGACAAGAGTAGCGTACGTGTTGGATAGCGTAGGGGTAAAAATTGCTATTCCCACTCCAGTGAGTGCAACAGTAGGGTAAGTGTTGGATAGTGTAGGTGTAAAAATGTCTATTCCCACTCCAGTGAGGGCAACAGTAGGGTAAGTGTTGGATAGTGTAAGGCTAAACATTTATATTCCCACTCCAGTAAGTGCAACTGTAGGGTAAGTTGGATAGTGTAGGATAGTGTAGGGATAAAAATACTATCCCCATGTACCCCAGAACCCATACCCACCCTAAAACAAAAAATCCCCATTACTTACCTTATAATGCGTTGTAATGGCATGCGTTGTAATGATATTCATTGTAGTGGCATGCGTTGTAGTGACATGCGTTGTAATGGCATGCGTTGTAATGGTATGTGATGTAAGGGCAGCTGCGTTGTAATGACTGCGCTGTGAAGGTAGTGCGTTGTAATGACTGCTATGTAAAGGTTGTTTCCCGGCTGAACTAGTTGAAGACTGTAGAATTCTGACCTGAAATTGCTTCTTCTTTAATATATTTCAATTGGAAAAATACATTCCCCCTAATTTGCTTTCAAAATATCTACTTTTAAAATGTTGACATGTCTGAATGAGGCTGAACTGAATATATGATGTTACAACGCAAACAATTACAACGCATGCCTTTACAACGTGGTTTTTACATCGCAGCATCCATTACAATGCATGATTTTACAACACATGCCATCACAACGCATTTTTAGAAACTACATTTACAATGCATTCCATTACAACGCATACCATTACAACGCATGCCATTACAACGCGCAATACTTTTAGGGCAAGAGTAGTGTAAGTGTTGGATAGCGTAGGGGTAAAAATTACTATTCCCACTCCAGTGAGTGCAACAGTAGGGTAAGTGTTGGATAGTGTAGGGGTACACATTTCTATTCCCACTCCAGTGAGTGCAAAAGTAGGGTAAGTGTTGGATAGTGTAGGGGTACACATTTCTATTCCCACTCTAGTGAGTGCAACAATGGGGTAAGTGTTGGATAGTGTAGGGATAAAAATACTATCCCCATGTACCCCAGAACCCATACCCACCCTAAAACAAAAAAATCCCCATTACTTACCTTATAATGCGTTGTAATGGCATGCGTTGTAATGATATTCATTGTAATGGCATGCTTTGTAGTGACATGCGTTGTAATGGCATGCGTTGTAATGGTATTTGATGTAAGGGCAGCTGCGTTGTAATGACTGCGTTGTGTAGTTAGTGCAATGTAATGACTGCTATGTAAAGGTTGTTTCCCGGCTGAACTAGTTGAAGACTGTAGAAGTATTTTGCTTGTTAGGAGGGCCCAGTTATTGCCAAAAAGTAATATGCAGTTTATCCAGCAGTCTGGCTGAAAGAGGGCACACACTTTGAGTGGTATCTCTATCAGCTGAGTTGAACTTTTGACCTCTTCTGCCACCAGGGCAGAGGCTGGCATGGACATTCTGAGAGAAGAATGCCATGTGTCAGTATTCTGTGCCAACATTCTAAAGCTTCCCTGCCCAGCCCCCGCTTCAGGCACCCTTCTCAGAGAGGAACATGAAAAGTGACAGAAGCTTTAGATACAGAGATCGGTTCTGGCTCATGTCACTCTTGCTTTGGCCAAATGATTGAACCTTACAACAACCTTACCTAACACTCTCCAGGTTATCCCTGTCCCTCACTTCACTCACGTCATATTCATTACAAACACCCGGTATTGTTCCCTTTTCTATTCATTCCTAAATGATTTACTATCCACATCCCTTGTTACATTCATTTGCCTTGCACATTTATTTCAAATGCTGGTTCTCTGTGAGAGAAAGAGAGTGGTCTCTGTGAGATTTCCCTCAACACGGCGGCCATCTTGGACTGCCTCTGACTGCATTAAGTCTCAGTTCACACAAAATGGAGTTGTTCTTCAGTGCACCCATATCTAAATTTACAAACAGTTGTGAGATTCAATTCATTAATTTTAGGCTAAAGAATAGTAAACAAAGAATAGTGTTTTCAGTGAAAACACACTTTTATCTTTCACAAAAGATAGCACAGCTGATTCACATTTCCCTCACTAAACATTTGCTTTTTTAACAATATGTTTGTTGCCATCAAATACATAACATGATTTTCATAAAAACATTAGTTTTCATTCATATTCTTTTAGGTATTGCTGTGGCATCACACCTTTTATCCTCAGCATAGCAGGCAGTTTTTGTGGTTCTCACACAGGCAAAAAACTAAATGTATAGTTGTAAACATTCTTTTCGTTTACAAATCCAGTCAGAAAAAATGTGTTCCTTTGGTTATATTAGATACACTTTATTGGACTGTGGTTTTCTCACTGTACTGCACTGTTTCATTGATCACCTGGCCAGCTTTGTTTTAATTGGCCTTTCCTATTTAATAAATGACTTCATACAAGATACAGCTTTTGTTTGCCTACCCTGTATTGAGACAATGGGAGTCCACTTTTGGCTTTATTGTGGTTCATGGGAGTAGGGTAAAAGGCTTTTGTGATGATAGGTGCCGTCCTATAAATGCGAACACTTAAACTCTCTTCAATGAGCCTACATGCCAACATACCTGGTTCAAGCTTGAGACTACTAATGTTTAAGCCAAAATGGCTTTATCTGTTTCCGACCTGACATTGCTTCTTCTTTAATTTTTATCAATTGGCAAAATGCATTCCCCCTAATGGTTTCCAAAATATCTACTTTTAAAATGTTGACATGTCTGAATGAGGCTGAACCAAATATCTGATGTTACAACGCAAACAGTTACAACGCATGCCTTTAGAACGTGCCTTTTACATCGCAGCATCCATTACAACGCATGATTTTACAACGCATGCCCTGACAACGCATTTTTAGAAACTAAATTTACAACGCATTCCATTACAACGCATACCATTACAATGCATGCCATTACAACACACAATACTTTTAGGGCAAGAGTAGGGTAAGTGTTAGATAGCGTAGGGGTAAAAATTACTATTCCCACTCCAGTGAGTGCAACAGTAGGGTAAGTTTTGGGTAGTGTAGGGGTATACATTTCTATTCCCACTCCAGTGAGTGCAACAGGAGGGTAAGTATTGGATAGTGTAGGGATAAGAATACTATCTCCATGAACCCCAAAACCCATACCCACCCTAAAACTAAAAAATCCCCATGACTTACCTTATAATGCGTTGTAATGGCATGCGTTGTAATGATATTCATTGTAATGGCATGCGTTGTAGTGACATACGTTGTAATGGCATGCGTTATAATGGTATGTGTTGTAAGCGCAGCTGCGTTGTAATGACTGCGTTGTGAAGGTAGTGCGTTGTAATGACTGCTATGTAAAGGTTGTTTCCCGGCTGAACTAGTTGAAGACTGTAGAATTCTGACCTGAAATTGCTTCTTCTTTAATGTATTTCAATTGGCAAAATACATTCCCCCTAATTTGCTTTCACAATATCTACTTTTAAAATGTTGACATGACTGAATCAGGCTGAACTGAATATATGATGTTACAACGCAAACAATTACAACGCATGCCTTTAAAACGAGGTTTTTTACATCGCAGCATCCATTACAATGCATGATTTTACAAAACATGCCATCACAACGCATTTTAGAAACTACATTTACAATGCATTCCATTACAACGCATACCTTTACAACGCATACCATTACAACACGCAATACTTTTAGGACAAGAGTAGCGTACGTGTTGGATAGCGTAGGGGTAAAAATTGCTATTCCCACTCCAGTGAGTGCAACAGTAGGGTAAGTGTTGGATAGTGTAGGTGTAAAAATGTCTATTCCCACTCCAGTGAGGGCAACAGTAGGGTAAGTGTTGGATAGTGTAGGGCTAAACATTTATATTCCCACTCCAGTAAGTGAAACTGTAGGGTAAGTTGGATAGTGTAGGATAGGGTAGGGATAAAAATATTATCCCCATGTATCCCAGAACCCATACCCACCCTAAAACAAAAAATCCCCATTACTTACCTTATAATGCGTTGTAATGGCATGCGTTGTAATGATATTCATTGTAGTGGCATGCGTTGTAGTGACATGCGTTGTAATGGCATGCGTTGTAATGGTATGTGATGTAAGGGCAGCTGCGTTGTAATGACTGCGCTGTGAAGGTAGTGCGTTGTAATGACTGCTATGTAAAGGTTGTTTCCCGGCTGAACTAGTTGAAGACTGTAGAATTCTGACCTGAAATTGCTTCTTCTTTAATATATTTCAATTGGAAAAATACATTCCCCCTAATTTGCTTTCAAAATATCTACTTTTAAAATGTTGACATGTCTGAATGAGGCTGAACTGAATATATGATGTTACAACGCAAACAATTACAACGCATGCCTTTACAACGTGGTTTTTACATCGCAGCATCCATTACAATGCATGATTTTACAACACATGCCATCACAACGCATTTTTAGAAACTACATTTACAATGCATTCCATTACAACGCATACCATTACAACGCATGCCATTACAACGCGCAATACTTTTAGGGCAAGAGTAGTGTAAGTGTTGGATAGCGTAGGGGTAAAAATTACTATTCCCACTCCAGTGAGTGCAACAGTAGGGTAAGTGTTGGATAGTGTAGGGGTACACATTTCTATTCCCACTCTAGTGAGTGCAAAAGTAGGGTAAGTGTTGGATAGTGTAGGGGTACACATTTCTATTCCCACTCCAGTGAGTGCAACAGGAGGGTAAGTATTGGATAGTGTAGGGATAAGAATACTATCCCCATGAACCCCAAAACCCATACTAAAACAAAAAAATCCCCACTACTTACCATATAATGCGTTGTAATGGCATGCGTTGTAATGATATTCATTGTAATGGCTTGCGTTGTAGTGACATACGTTGTAATGGCATGCGTTATAATGGTGTGCGTTGTAAGGGCAGCTGCGTTGTAATGACTGCATTGTGAAGGTAGTGCCTTGTAATGACTGCTATGTAAAGGTTGTTTCCCGGCTGAACTAGTTGAAGACTGTAGAATTCTGACCTGAAATTGTTTCTTCTTTAATGTATTTCAATTGGCAAAATACATTCCCCCTAATTTGCTTTCGAAATATCTACTTTTAAAATGTTGACATGTCTGAATGAGGCTGAACTGAATATATGATGTTACAACGCAAACAATTACAACGCATGCCTTTACAACGCGGTTTTTACATCGCAGCATCCATTACAATTCATGGTTTTACAACGCATGCCATCACAACCTATTTTTAGAAACTACATTTACAACACTTTCCATTACATCGCATACCTTTACAACGCATGCCATTACAAAACACAATACTTTTAGGGCAAGAGTAGTGTAAGTGTTGGATAGCGTAGGGGTAATAATTGCTATTCCCACTCCAGTGAGTGCAACAGTAGGGTAAGTGTTGGATAGTGTAGGGGTAAACATTTCTATTCCCACTCCAGTGAGTGCAAAAGTAGGGTAAGTGTTGGATAGTGTTGGGATAAAAATACTATCCCCATGTACCCCAGAACCCATACCCACCCTAAAACAAATAAATCCCCATTACTTATCTTATAATGCGTTTTAATAGAATGCGTTGTAATGATATTCATTGTAATTGCATGCGTTGTAGTGACATGCGTTGTATTGGCATGCGTTGTGATGGTATGTGATGTAAGGGCAGCTGCGTTGTAATGACTGCGTTGTGTAGGTAGTGCAATGTAATGACTGCTATGTAAAGGTTGTTTCCCGGCTGAACTAGTTGAAGACTGTAGAAGTATTTTGCTTGTTAGGAGGGCCCAGTTATTGCCAAAAAGTAATATGCAGTTTATCCAGCAGTCTGGCTGAAAGAGGGCACACACTTTGAGTGGTATCTCTATCAGCTGAGTTGAACTTTTGACCTCTTCTGCCACCAGGGCAGAGGCTGGCATGAACATTCTGAGAGAAGAATGCCCTGTGTCAGTATTCTGTGCCAACATTCTAAAGCTTCCCTGCCCAGCCCCCGCTTCAAGCACCCTTCTCAGAGAGGAACATGAAAAGTGACAGAAGCTTTAGATACAGAGATCGGTTCTGGCTCATGTCACTCTTGCTTTGGCCAAATGATTGAACCTTACAACAACCTTACCCAACACTCTCCAGGTTATCCCTGTCCCTCACTTCACTCACGTCATATTCATTACATACACCCGGTATTGTTCACTTTAATATTCATTCCTAAATTGTTTACTATCCACACCCCCTTGTTACATTCATTTGCCTTGCACATTTATTTCCTATGCTGGTTCTCTGTGAGAGAAAGAGAGTGGTCTCTGTGAGATTTCCCTCAACACGGCGGCCATCTTGGACTGCCTCTGACTGCATTAAGTCTCAGTTCACACAAAATGGAGGTTGTTCTTCAGTTCACCCATATCTAAATTTACAAACAGTTGTGAGCTTCAATTCTTTATTTTAGGCTAAAGGATCGTAAACAAAGAATAGTGTTTTCAGTGAAAACACACTTTTATCTTTCACAAAAGATAGCATAGCTGATTCACATTTCCCTCACTAAACATTTGCTTTTTTAACAATATGTTTGTTGCCATCAAATACATAACACGATTTTCATAAATACATTAATTTTCATTCATATTCTTTTAGGTATTGCTGTGGCATCACACCTTTTATCCTCAGCATAGCAGGCAGTTTTTGTGGTTCTCACACAGGCAAAAAACTAAATGTATAGTTGTAAACATTCTTTTCATTTACAAATCCAGTCAGAAAAAATGTGTTCCTTTGGTTATATTAGATGCACTTTATTGGACTGTGGTTTTCTCACTGTACTGCACTGTTTCATTGATCACCTGGCCAACTTTGTTTTACTTGGCCTTTCCTATTTAATAAATGACTTCATACAACATACAGTTATTGTTTGTCTACCCTGTATTGAGACAATGGGAGTCCACTTTTGGTTTTATTATGATTCAGGGGAGTAGGGTAAAAGGCGTTTGTGACAATAGGTGCCCACCTATAAATGTGTACACTGAAACTCTCTTCAATGAGCATACATGCCAACATACCGGATTCAAGCTTGAGACTACCAATGTTTAATCCAAAATGGCTTTTTCTGTTTCTGACCTGAAATTGCTTCTTCTTTAATGTATTTCAATTGGCAAAATACATTCCCCCTAATTTGTTTTCAAAATATCTACTTTTAAAATGTTGACATGTCTGAATGAGGTTGAACTGAATATATGATGTTACAACGCAAACAATTACAACGCATGCCTTTACAGCGCGGTTTTTACATCGCAGCATCATTAAAATGCATGATTTTACAACGTATGCCATCAACGCATTTTTAGAAAATACATTTACAATGCATTCCATTACAACGCATAGCTTTACAACGCATGCCATTACAACACGCAATACTTTTAGGGCAAGAGTAGTGTAAGTGTTGGGTAGCGTAGGTTTAAAAATTGCTATTCCCACTCCAGTGAGTGCAACAGTAGGGTAAGTGTTGGATAGTGTAGGGGTAAAAATTTCTATTCCCACTCCAGTGAGTGCAACAGTAGGGTAAGTTGGATAGTGTTGGATAGTGTAGGGTTTTAAAATACTATCCCCATGTACCCCAGAACCCATACCCACCCTAATACAAAAAAATCCCCATTACTTACCTTATAATGCGTTGTAATGGCATGCGTTGTAATGATATTCATTGTAATGGCATGCGTTGTAGTGACATGCATTGTAATGGCATGCGTTGTAATGGTATGTGATGTAAGGGCAGCTGCGTTGTAATGACTGCGTTGTGTAGGTAGTGCGTTTTAATGACTGCTATGTAAAGGTTGTTTCCCGGCTGAACTAGTTGAAGACTGTAGAATTCTGACCTGAAATTGCTTCTTCGTTAATGTATTTCAATTGGCAAAATACATTCCCCCTAATTTGCTTTCACAATATCTACTTTTAAAATGTTGACATGTCTGAATGAGGCTGAACTGAATATATGATGTTACAACGCAAACAATTACAACGCATGCCTTTACAACGCGGTTTTTACATCGCAGCATCCATTACAATGCATGATTTACAACGCATGCCATCACAACGCATTTTTAGAAACTACATTTACAATGCATTCCATTACAACGCATACCTTTACAACGCATGCCATTACAACACGCAATACTTTTAGGGCAAGAGTAGTGTAAGTGTTGGATAGCGTAGGGGTAAAAATTGCTATTCCCACTCCAGTGAGTGCAACAGTAGGGTAAGTGTTGGATAGTGTAGGGGTAAAAATGTCTATTCCCACTCTAGTGAGTGCAACAGTAGGGTAAGTGTTGGATAGTGTAGGGGTAAAAATTTCTATTCCCACTCCAGTGAGTGCAACTGTAGGGTAAGTTGGATAGTGTTGGATAGTGTAGGGATACAAATACTATCTTCATGTACCCCAGAACCCATACCCACCCTAAAACTAAAAAATCCCCATTACTTACCTTATAATGCGTTGTAATGGCATGCGTTGTAATGATATTCATTGTAATGGCATGCGTTGTAGTGACATGCGTTGTAATGGCATGCGTTGTAATGGTATGTGATGTAAGGGCAGCTGCGTTGTAATGACTGCGTTGTGTAGGTAGTGCGTTGTAATGACTGCTATGTAAAGGTTGTTTCCTGGCTGAACTAGTTGAAGACTGTAGAATTCTGACCTCAAATTACTTCTTCTTTAATGTATTTCAATTGGCAAAATACATTCCCCCTAATTTGCTTTCAAAATATCTACTTTTAAAATGTTGACATGTCTGAATGAGGCTGAACTGAATATATGATGTTACAACGCAAACAATTACAACGCATGCCTTTACAACGTGGTTTTTACATCGCAGCATCCATTACAATGCATGATTTTACAACACATGCCATCACAACGCATTTTTAGAAACTACATTTACAATGCATTCCATTACAACGCATACCATTACAACGCATGCCATTACAACGCGCAATACTTTTAGGGCAAGAGTAGTGTAAGTGTTGGATAGCGTAGGGGTAAAAATTACTATTCCCACTCCAGTGAGTGCAACAGTAGGGTAAGTGTTGGATAGTGTAGGGGTACACATTTCTATTCCCACTCTAGTGAGTGCAAAAGTAGGGTAAGTGTTGGATAGTGTAGGGGTACACATTTCTATTCCCACTCCAGTGAGTGCAACAGGAGGGTAAGTATTGGATAGTGTAGGGATAAGAATACTATCCCCATGAACCCCAAAACCCATACCCACCCTAAAACAAAAAAATCCCCACTACTTACCATATAATGCGTTGTAATGGCATGCGTTGTAATGATATTCATTGTAATGGCTTGCGTTGTAGTGACATACGTTGTAATGGCATGCGTTATAATGGTGTGCGTTGTAAGGGCAGCTGCGTTGTAATGACTGCATTGTGAAGGTAGTGCCTTGTAATGACTGCTATGTAAAGGTTGTTTCCCGGCTGAACTAGTTGAAGACTGTAGAATTCTGACCTGAAATTGTTTCTTCTTTAATGTATTTCAATTGGCAAAATACATTCCCCCTAATTTGCTTTCGAAATATCTACTTTTAAAATGTTGACATGTCTGAATGAGGCTGAACTGAATATATGATGTTACAACGCAAACAATTACAACGCATGCCTTTACAACGCGGTTTTTACATCGCAGCATCCATTACAATTCATGGTTTTACAACGCATGCCATCACAACCTATTTTTAGAAACTACATTTACAACACTTTCCATTACATCGCATACCTTTACAACGCATGCCATTACAAAACACAATACTTTTAGGGCAAGAGTAGTGTAAGTGTTGGATAGCGTAGGGGTAATAATTGCTATTCCCACTCCAGTGAGTGCAACAGTAGGGTAAGTGTTGGATAGTGTATGGGTAAACATTTCTATTCCCACTCCAGTGAGTGCAAAAGTAGGGTAAGTGTTGGATAGTGTTGGGATAAAAATACTATCCCCATGTACCCCAGAACCCATACCCACCCTAAAACAAATAAATCCCCATTACTTATCTTATAATGCGTTTTAATAGAATGCGTTGTAATGATATTCATTGTAATTGCATGCGTTGTAGTGACATGCGTTGTATTGGCATGCGTTGTGATGGTATGTGATGTAAGGGCAGCTGCGTTGTAATGACTGCGTTGTGTAGGTAGTGCAATGTAATGACTGCTATGTAAAGGTTGTTTCCCGGCTGAACTAGTTGAAGACTGTAGAAGTATTTTGCTTGTTAGGAGGGCCCAGTTATTGCCAAAAAGTAATATGCAGTTTATCCAGCAGTCTGGCTGAAAGAGGGCACACACTTTGAGTGGTATCTCTATCAGCTGAGTTGAACTTTTGACCTCTTCTGCCACCAGGGCAGAGGCTGGCATGAACATTCTGAGAGAAGAATGCCCTGTGTCAGTATTCTGTGCCAACATTCTAAAGCTTCCCTGCCCAGCCCCCGCTTCAAGCACCCTTCTCAGAGAGGAACATGAAAAGTGACAGAAGCTTTAGATACAGAGATCGGTTCTGGCTCATGTCACTCTTGCTTTGGCCAAATGATTGAACCTTACAACAACCTTACCTAACACTCTCCAGGTTATCCCTGTCCCTCACTTCACTCACGTCATATTCATTACAAACACCCGGTATTGTTCACTTTAATATTCATTCCTAAATTGTTTACTATCCACACCCCCTTGTTACATTCATTTGCCTTGCACATTTATTTCCTATGCTGGTTCTCTGTGAGAGAAAGAGAGTGGTCTCTGTGAGATTTCCCTCAACACGGCGGCCATCTTGGACTGCCTCTGACTGCATTAAGTCTCAGTTCACACAAAATGGAGGTTGTTCTTCAGTTCACCCATATCTAAATTTACAAACAGTTGTGAGCTTCAATTCTTTATTTTAGGCTAAAGGATCGTAAACAAAGAATAGTGTTTTCAGTGAAAACACACTTTTATCTTTCACAAAAGATAGCACAGCTGATTCACATTTCCCTCACTAAACATTTGCTTTTTTAACAATATGTTTGTTGCCATCAAATACATAACACGATTTTCATAAATACATTAATTTTCATTCATATTCTTTTAGGTATTGCTGTGGCATCACACCTTTTATCCTCAGCATAGCAGGCAGTTTTTGTGGTTCTCACACAGGCAAAAAACTAAATGTATAGTTGTAAACATTCTTTTCATTTACAAATCCAGTCAGAAAAAATGTGTTCCTTTGGTTATATTAGATGCACTTTATTGGACTGTGGTTTTCTCACTGTACTGCACTGTTTCATTGATCACCTGGCCAACTTTGTTTTACTTGGCCTTTCCTATTTAATAAATGACTTCATACAACATACAGTTATTGTTTGTCTACCCTGTATTGAGACAATGGGAGTCCACTTTTGGTTTTATTATGATTCAGGGGAGTAGGGTAAAAGGCGTTTGTGACAATAGGTGCCCACCTATAAATATGTACACTGAAACTCTCTTCAATGAGCATACATGCCAACATACCGGATTCAAGCTTGAGACTACCAATGTTTAATCCAAAATGGCTTTTTCTGTTTCTGACCTGAAATTGCTTCTTCTTTAATGTATTTCAATTGGCAAAATACATTCCCCCTAATTTGTTTTCAAAATATCTACTTTTAAAATGTTGACATGTCTGAATGAGGTTGAACTGAATATATGATGTTACAACGCAAACAATTACAACGCATGCCTTTACAGCGCGGTTTTTACATCGCAGCATCATTAAAATGCATGATTTTACAACGTATGCCATCAACGCATTTTTAGAAAATACATTTACAATGCATTCCATTACAACGCATAGCTTTACAACGCATGCCATTACAACACGCAATACTTTTAGGGCAAGAGTAGTGTAAGTGTTGGGTAGCGTAGGTTTAAAAATTGCTATTCCCACTCCAGTGAGTGCAACAGTAGGGTAAGTGTTGGATAGTGTAGGGGTAAAAATTTCTATTCCCACTCCAGTGAGTGCAACAGTAGGGTAAGTTGGATAGTGTTGGATAGTGTAGGGTTTTAAAATACTATCCCCATGTACCCCAGAACCCATACCCACCCTAATACAAAAAAATCCCCATTACTTACCTTATAATGCGTTGTAATGGCATGCGTTGTAATGATATTCATTGTAATGGCATGCGTTGTAGTGACATGCATTGTAATGGCATGCGTTGTAATGGTATGTGATGTAAGGGCAGCTGCGTTGTAATGACTGCGTTGTGTAGGTAGTGCGTTTTAATGACTGCTATGTAAAGGTTGTTTCCCGGCTGAACTAGTTGAAGACTGTAGAATTCTGACCTGAAATTGCTTCTTCGTTAATGTATTTCAATTGGCAAAATACATTCCCCCTAATTTGCTTTCACAATATCTACTTTTAAAATGTTGACATGTCTGAATGAGGCTGAACTGAATATATGATGTTACAACGCAAACAATTACAACGCATGCCTTTACAACGCGGTTTTTACATCGCAGCATCCATTACAATGCATGATTTTACAACGCATGCCATCACAACGCATTTTTAGAAACTACATTTACAATGCATTCCATTACAACGCATACCTTTACAACGCATGCCATTACAACACGCAATACTTTTAGGGCAAGAGTAGTGTAAGTCTTGGATAGCGTAGGGGTAAAAATTGCTATTCCCACTCCAGTGAGTGCAACAGTAGGGTAAGTGTTGGATAGTGTAGGGGTAAAAATGTCTATTCCCACTCTAGTGAGTGCAACAGTAGGGTAAGTGTTGGATAGTGTAGGGGTAAAAATTTCTATTCCCACTCCAGTGAGTGCAACTGTAGGGTAAGTTGGATAGTGTTGGATAGTGTAGGGATACAAATACTATCTTCATGTACCCCAGAACCCATACCCACCCTAAAACTAAAAAATCCCCATTACTTACCTTATAATGCGTTGTAATGGCATGCGTTGTAATGATATTCATTGTAATGGCATGCGTTGTAGTGACATGCGTTGTAATGGCATGCGTTGTAATGGTATGTGATGTAAGGGCAGCTGCGTTGTAATGACTGCGTTGTGTAGGTAGTGCGTTGTAATGACTGCTATGTAAAGGTTGTTTCCTGGCTGAACTAGTTGAAGACTGTAGAATTCTGACCTCAAATTACTTCTTCTTTAATGTATTTCAATTGGCAAAATACATTCCCCCTAATTTGCTTTCAAAATATCTACTTTTAAAATGTTGACATGTCTGAATGAGGCTGAACTGAATATATGATGTTACAACGCAAACAATTACAACGCATGCCTTTACAACGCGGTTTTTACATCGCAGCATCCATTACAATGCATGATTTTACAACGCATGCCATCACAACGCATTTTTAGAAACTACATTTACAATGCATTCCATTACAACGCATACCATTACAACGCATGCCATTACAACGCGCAATACTTTTAGGGCAAGAGTAGTGTAGGTGTTGGATAGCGTAGGGATAAAAATTACTATTCCCACTCCAGTGAGTGCAACAGTAGGGTAAGTGTTGGATAGTGTAGGGGTAAAAATGTCTATTCCCACTCCTGTGAGTGCAACAGTGGGGTAAGTTGGATAGTGTTGGATAGTGTAGGGATACAAATACTATCCCCATGTACCCCAGAACCCATACCCACCCTAAAACTAAAAGATCCCCATTACTTACCTTATAATGAGTTGTAATGGCATGCGTTGTAATGATATTCATTGTAGTGGCATGCGTTGTAGTGACATGCGTTGTAATGGCATGCATTGTAATGGTATGTGATGTAAGGGCAGCTGCGTTGTAATGACTGCGTTGTGAAGGTAGTGCGTTGTAATGACTGCTATGTAAAGGTTGTTTCCCGGCTGAACTAGTTGAAGACTGCAGAATTCTGACCTGAAATTGCTACTTCTTTATTGTATTTCAATTAGCAAAATACATTCCCCCTAATTTGTTTTCAAAATATCTACTTTTAAAATGTTGACATGTCTGAATGAGGCTGAACTGAATATATGATGTTACAACGCAAACAATTACAACGCATGCCTTTACAACGCGGTTTTTACATCGCAGCATCCATTACAATGCATGATTTTACAACGCATGCCATCACAACGCATTTTTAGAAACTACATTTACAACACATTCCATTACAACACATACCATTACAACGCATGCCATTACAACGCGCAATACTTTTAGGGCAAGAGTAGTGTAAGTGTTGGATAGCGCAGGGGTAAAAACTACTATTCCCACTCCAGTGAGTGCAACAGTACGGTAAGTGTGGGATAGTGTAGGGGTACACATTTCTATTCCCACTGTAGTGAGTGCAACAGTTGGGTAAGTGTTGGATAGTGTAGGGATAAAAATACTATCCCCATTTACCCCAGAACCCATACCCACCCTAAAACAAAAAAATCCCCATTACTTACCTCATAATGCGTTGTAATGGCATGCATTGTAATGATATTTATTGTAATGGCATGCGTTGTAGTGACAAGCGTTGTATTGGCATGCGTTGTGATGGTATGTGATGTAAGGGCAGCTGCGTTGTAATGACTGCGCTGTGTAGGTAGTGCGTTGTAATGACTGCTATGTAAAGGTTGTTTCCCGGCTGAACTAGTTGAAGACTGTAGAAGTATTTTGCTTGTTAGGAGGGCCCAGTTATTGCCAAAAAGTAATATGCAGTTTATCCAGCAGTCTGGCTGAAAGAGGGCACACACTTTGAGTGGTATCTCTATCAGCTGAATTGAACTTTTGACCTCTTCTGCCACCAGGGCAGAGGCTGGCATGGACATTCTGAGAGAAGAATGCCCTGTGTCAGTATTCTGTGCCAACATTCTAAAGCTTCCCTGCCCAGCCCCCGCTTCAAGCACCCTTCTCAGAGAGGAACATGAAAAGTGACAGAAGCTGTAGATACAGAGATCGGTTCTGGCTCATGTCACTCTTGCTTTGGCCAAATGATTGAACCTTACAACAACCTTACCCAACACTCTCCAGGTTGTCCCTGTCCCACACTTCACTCACTTCATATTCATTACAAACACCAGGTATTGTTCCCACCTTTCTGAGAGAAACATACTGGGTATCTCTTCATTTTCAACATTCTGCAATGCCTGGACATGTTTCTTAAGTAGATCTTAAAATGAAAATATCTATTCTTTTTTAACGTTGCCTTTCTGACTTTTTTTTACTTTAGTTACCTGTCAGGGGTCATTAGGGCAGCTATAGAACACATTTAAAGTGTTTTCTTCCTACATTTACTCTTTCAAATATGTAGTGCGAGGGGGAATAAATACATTCTTTAGGTGATTTTACCTGTCATGCTGCTATAAAAGTGGCCAGGTGGCACGAAAAGATACCTAGTATTTAATTTGCTCACTTGCTTTTCACTACGAATTCCATGTTCTCTCATCTGTCCTCACTTCTTATTCATTGCTCGCTCCCCCATGTATTAACACAATTACAAGCATTGTTTCCTGTGCTAGTTTTCCTCTGTATGTGGATTGCAATGTTCTACTCTTGTAGAAAAGTGGGTTATTGTTGCAGTAACCCCCCCCACCTTTTGCTAGAATTCTGATGCACTTTGACATGATGTGCCCTGGGGCACTGCCAATCAGGTTCCCAGGGCCTGTATTCTCTCCCAAAACTGTACCTTTGTACCCCCAATTGGCACCTCTCTGGCCACATGCAAGTACCCTGTAAAAGGTACCATAAGTACCAAAGGCTCTGTGACCAGGGAAGGCCTCTAAGGGCTGCAGCACATATTGGGCCACCCTTATAGGTCCTGTACCTTTAAGAGATACACACTGCCATTGCAGGCTGCGTGTTTTGGTGCAGAGAAAAGTGAAAAGTCAACATGACACACATACCCGTGCGCCATGCCTGCAACCCATTGCCTATTGCATAGATAAATCACCCCTCTAACTGGGTGCACTATACCATTGATGAGAGTACAGGTGAGACATTCTGGAACATTGTAAGAGCAGTAAAGCCACAAAGAGTATATGGTCTGGGAGTCTGTCATTACAAACATCACAGCACCATAATGGCTTTACTGAATTCTGGGACGTTTGGTAGAAAAGAAGATGCCCAGCAGAAAAGACTGCAGAGAAGAACTGACTTCGCCCCAGCCCTACCGGCCCGTCTGTAGTTTCTGGAAATGATGCGCCAAAAATGGCCTTGTCTTGCAGCCAGCTACCTCCAGAACCCCGGGAGGACTGACAGCCTTGAACAAAGACCGGATCTCCTGTGAACAGCAGCTCTGTTCAAAAGAAACTCCAAAGACAGACTCTGAGTCTACTGAGGCAAAAGAAACTCCATGCCTGGAACCACCACTGCACCCAACGCCTATGGCCCGAGTCCAAGTTTCCCACCGGTTCCAGCGAGGTCCACCAGTGCTCCAGAGTCCGAGACCACTGTGGGTTGACCCCTCCAAGACTCCCCGACGTTGCCTGCAGCCTCTGCACGGAGAACCCCTAACCGTGAGTAACCCGATTCGGTGGAATCTGACCTCAAAACGGCCCCCTCTGTCCGGCCGCCCTGCACCCTGTAGAAGAGGACCTGAGGTGCACCTATGTCCCCGAGCCCTCCAACTTACCTGCTTAGCTGTTGTTTCCTCCTGGAAGACTTCCTGGACCGAGCATGCAGTCAAAGCCCAAAACCGGCAACATCCATTGAAAACAACGAGTCAACCAACGCCAAGCCAGCACACTGCACCCGGCCGCCCCTGTGCTGCTGTGGGTGCACCTTGTTCACGAAATCTAATCCTTTGCCCTGAGCTGAACCTTAGGAGCCTGGATCCCACAACCTTGTGGCCTGCCCATGAGCAGCCACCAACCGAAGGCCCCCAATCCCCAATGGATAACATTGGGACTCAGCTCTCTGTACCCGGCCGCCCTAGTGCCGCTGAGGGTGTTCTATGAGTGCATCCTTGACCCTGGGGGAACCCTGATTCTAACCCAGAAACACAACTCTACCAACCAAGTACTTACATTTATTCATTTCCTCCTATAGGAACGCATTGACTGCTTTTCTGTGAAAAAAGTTATGCGGAGTTGGAAATTGTATGAGAACCTAGAAACTGTGTATTTACAAAAACTGACTTACTTACCTTTGAGTTAGGAAATGTGCCAGTGTGATATCTAGGCATATCACACGGAGTAGAAAAGGTAATCTGAAAAGTAATCTAAAAAGTAATTGCAAAGTAATCTAAAAGTAATTTCAATTGTTCCTGAACATTTGGCCTACCTGTATCTATGTTCAACTGCATTCAACTGTATTATTAGAAAGGTACTAATTTTACATACCTGCACCAAGTCTGGCTTGGTCCTAAAAATAAAATACAATAAAGAATTTTTTTTATACAAAACAATTGGGCGGAGTTCAGTCTTTCAGTGTATGAAATCATTTGTTGCCTTAGTGTGTACAATACATCCTTTAAACTACCCTCTGATTAAGCCTTACTGCTCGCCCACACTACCACAAATAGAGAGTAAGTTGCTATTTACTTTAACCTCTGTAAGCCTTTGCTGGATCCAGTGGACTCACACTATACCTTCATTTGGTATAGTATATACAGAGTCAGAACTTTGCATTTGTTTAACTGACTTGGTCAACATCTGACCACATGACTGAATTCCTAAAATTACTTTAGAATTCTGTTTTGTTTTTTTTAAATTGGCAATTTTTTTCAAAACTACAAAGTCTTGTTAGGGCCTTGGTTAACTCCTTTAGAATGTTTTAGAAAAATAAAAACTTACCATATTTAGGGGTAAGAGGGTTTAGTTTTGTTTCAGAATGTCTCTTAACAAGACCTCAACTGTTAGTGAAAACCTACCAAATGGCATAGCGAACATGGTTGAGGAGCTCGACCTCACCCCTTACCTCCATCTAGTATTTAGGGAGTTAAGGTCTCTATGCAAACTGAAAAACATTGTCACGGGGTCCCAACCCTCCAAACAAAAGCTGCAGGAGCTGTTGGCAAGGTGAAGACCTCTCAGATGGGGAAGAAGATATAGGGGATGAGGATAACTTCTAACCCCCCTTACTTCCTATGGAGGAGAAGGCCCATGTGCCCCTGACTCCAAAAATACAACTGAAGGCACCTAGATCCCACACAGGTGGGTCTGGTGCTTCTGAGTCCATTAAGGACTGCCTCAATGAGGAGAGCAACCTCTTAGTGACGTTGGCCAAAAGATTAGACCTAGAGACCAGACTCCTGGCTCTAGAAAAGGAAAGAGCAGAGATGAGACTAGCTCCCATCAATGGTGACAGCAACTTAATAAATAGCCCCAAATCCCTATATTTGAGGATGGTGATGATATCGCCAGGTGGTGCACAGCCTAAAAGAGGGATTGTGTAGCCAGAAAAGGGAAGAAAACTCAGTGGTGAGCACTGCTTTGGGAACTTTTCTCTGGTAAGTGCCCTCAATGGGGCAGAAGCAGAGTCCTATGAACTCATAAAGGTCACCCTGATTGAGGGATTTGGCCTCCCTTTTGAGGAGAATAGAATTAGATTCAGGGGGTCTCATAAAACCCAGAGTAAGCCCTGCGTGGAAATTGTAGACTGCTCAATGAAGACACTAGGTGACTGGTTGACTGGAAGTAAAGTGCAATATTATGATGGTCTTTATAATTTGTTTATGAAACAACACATATTAAGGAAAAGTTGCATCAGTATCTGGTAGGCATAGGTCCAATTTCTCTCTAAGCATTGGGAAAGAATGCGGACGACTGGTTAGACAAGGGTGACCAGGACGTCCACTGGGGGTGACCAAAAGAAAGTGGTTAAAAAACCTCCCCAGAGGAAAGACAGTGAGCCTCCTAAAGATAAAAGTAAGGAGTCCCAGGTAGCCCCCTAAAAAACCTGTCCAGGAGGGTCGGCCCACCGAACCAGCACCCCCTATCACCTCCCTCTGCAACTGGACCCCGATCAGCACCGAAGACACCATCCGCACGATGAACACCATCCACTCCGGATGTCCAACCGACCCTTGCCCCCACCACGTCTTAAACAAGGCCGACTCCATCATCGCACCCCATCTGCGGGACATCATCAATGCCTCCTTCCACACCGCCACCTTCCCGGAGAGCTGGAAGTACGCCGAGCTCAACGCCCTCCTGAAGAAACCCACAGCGGACCCCACCAACCTCAAGAACTTCCGCCCCATCTCGCTCCTCCCTTTTCCTGCCAAAGTCATTAAGAAGACCGTCAACAGACAGCTCGCAGTCTTCCTCGAGACAAATGGATCCTTGCCCCTTCGCAGTCCGGCTTCAGAGCCAACCACAGCACCGAGACCGCCCTCATCGCAGTCACAGATGACATCAGATGCCTGCTCGACAACGGGGAAACAGCAGCCCTCATCCTCCTGGACCTCTCCGCAGCGTTCGATACTGTTTGCCACTGCACCCTAAAACAGCGCCTCAGCAACATCGGAATCCAAGAGAAGGCCCTGGAGTGGATCATCTCGTTCCTCGCCGGAAGAACCCAGAGAGTCCGCCTCCCCCCGTTCAGATCTGAGGCCACCGAAGTAATCTGCGGCGTACCACAAGTATCATCACTCAGCCCAACCCTCTTCAACGTCTACATGAGCCCCCTTGCAGCTATCGCACGACAACACAACCTCAACATCATCTCCTACGCCGACGACACCCTGCTGATCCTCTCCCTCACCAACGACCCTGCCACCGCCAGAGCTAGCCTACACAAAGGGATGAAAGACGTCGCCGAGTGGATGAAGAACAGCCGCCTGAAACTGAACTCAGACAAGACAGAAGTCCTCATTCTGGGATCATCGCACTCCGCCTGGGACGATTCCTGGTGGCCCCCTGCCCTGGGCTCCACTCCCAAGCCAACGGACCACGCACGCAACCTGGGCTTCATCCTGGACTCCTCCCTCTCGATGACCAGACAAGTCAACGCCGTCTCCTCATCGTGCTTCAGCACCCTGCGTATGCTCCGTAAGATCTTCCGCTGGATCCCCACCGAGACCAGGAAGACGGTCACCCAGGCACTCGTCACCAGCCGACTGGACTACGGGAACACCCTCTACGCCGGAACCATAGCCAAACTGCAGAAAAGACTCCAACGCATCCAGAACGCCTACGCACGACTCGTTCTGGACATCCCCCATCACAGCCACATCTCCGGCCACCTGAGAGACCTGCACTGGCTCCCCGTCAGCAAGAGGATCACGTTCAGGCTCCTCACCCACGCACACAAGGCTCTCCACGACCTAGGCCCCAAGTACCTCAAAGACCGCCTGACCTTCTACACGCCCACCCGCCAGCTACGATCGTCCAGCCTTGCCCTCGCCGCCATACCACGCATCCGTAGAGCCACCGCCGGAGGAAGATGCTTCTCCTACCTGGCAGCCAAGACGTGGAACTCCCTCCCCATCCACCTTCGGCTGACCCAGGACCACCTTTCCTTCAGGAAGCAACTCAAGACCTGGCTGTTCGTGCAGTAAAGTATCCCCTACCCCAGCGCCTTGAGACCCTTCCGGGTGAGTAGCGCGCTATACAAATGGCTTGATTGATTGATTGATAGACACCTCACAACCTAAAACTGGGTACTAAGGTAAGAGTTGGGATTCCAACAGGTATGGTGTCACAACTGTCAAAAGACAGGTCACCACACCAAGGACCCTAGCTGTCCTCAAAGCAGAGCCCCCTAGTGCAGCTCCAGAGGTTGCCAGTGTAGTCTCTGAGGGTTGTTTCTCAGATGAGGAAGTCCTTCTAGCCTTCAACTGGAAAATGGGCACAAAAGGGTAGTTGGAGATTCCAGAGGGGAGTTGAAACTTCCACTACCTACTGGTGAATGGAATCCCAGCCCGTGTCCTGAGAGATACATGTGCCAGTCACACAGTGGTGCATGACAGGTTGGTGCTCGCCAACCAGTATGTCCCAGGAAAAACAAAAAGAGTAAGGGCTCCCTCAGGGGAGGCCACTGTGGCTCTGGCTATAGTACCCCTAGAAATCGATGGGTCTTTTATTTCGAGAAAGGTGGTAGTTAACAAACACCCTCCCCTTGATTGTCTCCTTGGGAGTGACCACTCAGAGGTTGGTCGTAGCCACAGTGAGGTACTGGTCCAGTGCCAGACCTCAGGCAAGGACTGGGGGGGAGGGGCTGCACGTACAGCTAGTGCATAGAAGCCCCAAAAGAAAAAGAAGACAGTGTACAGAAGGTGGACAACTGTTAGCCACAGTTCCAGTGGGTCAGGGAGATTCTATCCTAGTAAGGTAGACCTCCAACTTGGAACTGGTGTAGTCCTCCTTAGCTCACAAAAAGACCTGACTAGTCAGGCAACTGTCCAGCCTGAGTTGGTGGCTCCTCAGATGGAAGAACAGAGGGTGGAAGAAGGGTGTTCACTACATAGTGAAGTGACCCCCTACCCTAAAACAGCAGACAGACAACCAGAACTCAAAGAAGTCTGTACGTAAGCCCCTTCAGAGCTAAAGGTATGGTTCTGGGTGCTGGCAGCTGTCAGTGGCCTCTGCTGTGTGTTAACCTTCATGGCAGCACTGTCCTCGGCCTGGTGGTCTAACCCCCTGCCAAATAGCAAGTTAGGTACCCTGACCCTATTGGTCATGGTTGGGTTACTCAAGCTGTGGGTAACCTCTTTGGGTAAGCTGGGACTTGCCCTAGCTATGTTAGACTTTTGCAGAGGTAGGCACCTGTGAGCCCAAGATAAAAAGATGGGGTAAAGAAACTAAAGAGCTAGGAATGGAGCATTGGGAAGTAGGTCCCGAAACTGTTGAGGTAGGCCAGCTCCCCAAAGGGACTGATTTGGGAAAAAGGATGCGAGGCAGAGTAGGCCCTGTAAGTTGCAAACCACTTCCACTACACTTCCTCGCCTCAAAGACTAGGAAGACTATCCCAGGTTTGACTGAGTCTCCTGGCCTTTGGAGCTTTGGAAGGTGGGGGGGTTCTTGTGTAGGAAAATGGGTTTATGTTGCAGTACCCCTCCCCTCCCCCACTCTTTGCCAGACTTCTTGATGTGCCCTGGGTCCCGGCCAATCAGGTTCCCAGGGCCTGTGTGTGTTCTTTTCCCAAACTTTACCTTTGTACCCCCAATTGGCACCTCTCTGGCAACATGTAAGTCCCTTGCAAAAGGTACCATGGGTACCAAGGGCACTGTGACCAGGGAAGGCCTCAAGGGCAGCAATAGAACACATTTAAATTGTTTTCATCCTACATTTATTGTTTTAAGTATGTATTGAAAGAGGGAATAAATACAGTCTTTAGGTGATTTTTTCATACTTTTGTACCTGTCATGCTGCTATAAAAGGGCTACAAGCAGTGGAGGTCCATAGACGGTCGGCCGATTAAAAGAGACTTATCAGGGTCTCGGATTTTCTTCGCAATACAGCAGAGCAACCTCCACGCAGTAATAGTGATTCACTTATAAAAACTGAGAATTTTGACCTTGATTACAAAGTGTCAAGTTCATATCTAGTAGGTGATTTGTGGTAGCCGAATACGAGTCCGTCTTCCCCAGATACTTGTGGGATTACACCCAGGTGGTAGAAGGGACCATCCTTACCATGTTTTCCCTTTTTTTCAGCGATACGGGTCATTTTGATCAAGATTCCTAATACTACGTCTTGAGCCATTATTCTTGGGATTGCACCCAGGTGGCAGACGTCACCAGTATTGCCATACTCTTACCCCTTTTTTGTGCGACACGGGTCAATTGATCAAGATTCTTAACTATACGTTTTGCCTTGAAAAAGTCTCCTTGAGACGAAACGCGTGTCGGCGGTGTGAGCTGGAAAGTTTTTATATCTATGAAAATAAAGATTTGGAAGTCTAATATCGGGTCTGGATCCATAATTTGGAGTCTGTTGTGATAAATTGTTATATACTAATGAATAAGGAAAAAATTCAAAATACAATATCATTGATTGACAAATCCAAGAAACTAGTTTAAGATATTTTACAACAATAGATGTAACGTAACAAGCATTTGGGAGTGCTGTATGATCCTATTTCTTTTTTCTTGATATTGGCACATTTTGTGCATTTTAACATCTTAGGTGGTGGATGTATTTCAGGCGATAATAGCACCACTTTGAATGATATAAACACAAATTTGTCTAAAATACTTCACGTTAAATGATCTTTTGAGATATGTATTGACATTATGTGCGGACGTTTTCTCCTTTGATGGGGAAACGCTACCACCAATCCTCTTTAGAATGCTGCTATAAAAGTGGTCAGGTGGCACCAATAGATACCTATGTCATTAATTTGCTCACTTGCCTTTCATTATTCGCTGTTCACTCATCTGTCCTCACTTCTTATTCATGGCTCGCTCCCTCAAGTATAGAGACACTCATAAGCAATGTTTCCTGTGCTAGTTTTCCTCTGTATGTGGGATCGCAATATTTGTATGCACCTTTTTATCAATGTGTGCACAGCAGTATGTTGCGGTAAGCAGAGGTAAATAGTGTGAGAAACAGTGCCCACTTCACTCCAGGCTATTAGGAACACTCTCTTGTAGAAAAGTGGGTTTCTGGTTGCAGTAACCCACCTACACACTATTTGCCAGGTTTCTGATGCACTTTGACTTGATGTACCCTGTGTCCCTGCCAATCAGGTTTCCAGGGCACTATACTCTCTCCCAAAATGGTACCCTTTTGCCCCCAATTGTCACCTCTCTGGCCACATGTAAGTCCCTTAGAAAAAGTACAATGGGTACCAAGGACACTGTGCCCAGGGAAGCCCTCTATGGTCTGCAGCACATATTGAGCCACCCTTAAAGGCCCTGTACCTTAACACACACACACTGCCATTGCAGGCTGTGTGTTTTGGTGCAGAGAAAAGTGAAGAGTCGACATGGCACACATACCTGTGTGCCATGCCTGCATCCCACTGCCTATGGTACAGGTCAGCCACCCCTCTAGCTGGGTACACTATACCACTGGTGAGAGTACAGTTGCATGAGCACTGTACCCCTACAGTGTTTAAGTCCATTCTTAGACATTTTAAGTGCAGTGAAGCCATATAGATTATATAGTCTGGGAGTTTTTCATTACGAACTCCACCGCACCATAATGGCTTTACTGAATTCTGGGAAGTTAGGTATCAAACTTCTCAGCATAATAAACCCACACTGATGGCAGTGTTGGGATTTATTATACCATGCACTCAGAGGGAATCTTAGAGATACACCCTGAAAAAGAGAACAGCCTCTGGTGGGTTCCCCAACTGGTAACCACCAGCCTGCCATCACAAGACATGTTTCTGGACCAATGGGATGGGAGCCTTCGCTTCCTCAGCCCAAAAACTAAGCCTTTCCTGGGCAGAGGTGGTCACAGCCCCCCCCCCAGGTTATCTGTGGTAGGGGAGCTTCAAAGGCCTTGCCGCCTTTGTAACATGACCCGAGCCTCTCCTGCTATCAGGAGCTGGCCCTCTTCCTGTCTCTCCCCCTTTTCGGTGGGAGGACAGGCAGGAAAAATTAGAACAACCCAAAAGGTGTGCCCACCTATGCCAACCCCACCCCTCAGGTGGGAGAGGCGAGGTGAAGCTCACCCTTCAGTGCCCACCATCTTGCAGATGGCAGGCACTCTCCAATCAGTGTTAGGGATTGTGCCCCCTCTCCCACATAGGGTGAGCACACCAAGGGTGTAGTCACCCTAAGGTCAGAATTTTATTGGTACCTGAAGCAGAGACCCATAAAATGCCCCCTAAATGCAGTATTTAGGGGGCAGCCCTGAACCCAGGAGGCAGATTCATGATACCTACAAAGAAGAAGGATGAAAGAAGATGGCCAGCAGAGGAGAATGCAGAGAAGAACTGGCTTGGCCCCAGCCCTACTGGCCCGCCTGCAGTTTCCTGAGATTCTGCGCCAAAGAGGGCCTTGTCCTGCAGCCAGTAATCTCCTGAACTCCTGTAAGGACTGACTCCCTTCAACGAAGACTGGATCTCCAGCAGCTCTGTTCAAAAGAATCACTGAAGAAATACTCAGAGCCTGCTGAGGACAAAGAAACCTGACGCCTAGAACAACCACTACACCTGATGCCTACGGCCTGTGTCTTGAGGTTGATGTAGATATCAAACAAATGAACACATCATCCTAACTTGGGGAAGATCTGATAATGTCTGCGTAAAGGTTTCATTTAAATACAAACATCTGAGAGCAGATGGTCCTTCCCTTTGAAGCCTTATATTTCTGATTCACTGATTGTTATGAATCAATCACGTGTGATAGTAATTGTGGCCACAAATGATTAAAATCTCACCAATTTTTCAAATGGGATGTTAACTGATTAACAGAGGGTTTTTTCATAATAGGATCCAAAACTTGAAATGCATAATTCTGAAGGGGAGTATAAATAACCATAACACTATTGTTATTAAATGAATATTTTCAACATTGTATTTATATGAAAGTTATAGTAGTAACATCTAATTTTTAATTTAGTTTCTTGTGTGTTACTCAGGGAATTTTTTCTGTATCACATTTACTAACACAACTTTTAGATTAGTTCCCAGTCAATTTACAAAAAATTATGTTCACGATACATTCATCTTTCCTAAGTGCTTAATGATTTAAAAACTAAACCCAACACATCTTTATTGTTATGTGTTACTATAACCCCTTCTTTAGGGTGTGAAATTTTTAATAGTACTAATACTCATATTAACTTAAATCCTGAGCATCACATAGTGCCCCCTGCAGCTTTCTTTTTTTTATACTTCTTAGCAATTTGTCCATTTACTACATACTTTCATAATCACCAATAATGAGGGCATTCAGTTATCAGGTTGCTGCAGTCACTTAATACACCCTTTATTTCTAGGTAATTTGTACTTAATAGTTGCCAACACAAGTTTTTTCCTGATATAAATTCAAACAGTTTGACTAGGTGTTCATCACACCAAGATCACATCTCCTTCGTGCCACTATCTCA
This sequence comes from Lissotriton helveticus, assembly GCF_964261635.1. Taxonomy (NCBI): domain Eukaryota; kingdom Metazoa; phylum Chordata; class Amphibia; order Caudata; family Salamandridae; genus Lissotriton; species Lissotriton helveticus. The sequence continues at coordinate 483,154,291 of NC_136059.1, read as the reverse complement.
TCACAGATCATAAACTGTTTTGACTTAAAAGACATATAGCAATCAGAGCGAAAGAGCTAACTTTTTCTCTCAGGTATATTTTTTCCAGGGGAGAATGTTTTCTTTGCCTGCCACAAGTTGTGAGATGTCTAAATAATAATCATACGGTGATTTTTACACTTTCCCTGGGAGCACTAAGAAGTGAGTACTGATTATTGCAATTCAAGATGCTGGTAATTATAGGTCTGTGGTTGTCTCCAGAATATTGTTTACACTGAAAACAATGGTGGGCTTGCTTTATGAGAAATAATCAAAAATGGTAGAGTGAAAGCCCCAAATTAGCTTTTCTACAAATAGCTTCCTACCTAGCACCCAAATCCGCCCTCTAAAGTACCTTATCAGATATTGATCCTTTAGGTCTTTAAACCTTGAATTTAAGTATGGCATGTGCTGTCTTATGAGCATTTAATCAAATTCTTCACCCCTTATACATTTCATGTTGTTTTTTCATCAGCAATGAAAAGTATGTTTGGGTTGCTCTTCCTCAGAGGAGCAAGAATGCTGTTTCCCCTGTGCTGCTCTGTTGCTGATAATCTGATATCCAGTGCTATTGAAGATCTGTGAATACCTCTATCTTTTTATGCTTCTAATCTACATTGACCATTCCCAGAGCTAAAATCCTTTCGGTCATAAATTATTACCTATATTGAGTGCACCAGAAACAAAATTATTGAAAGTGGTATTATAATGGCCATTTGGGGACGGATTAGAGCCAAAGGCCTAATATGTATAGCATGAGTCCATTTTGTCTGGATTCTGATACTTTTATGGTTGTTGACTTCACTCAAACTTCAAAGTGCTGCTGGTTACAAAATAGAGCTGTTTGTCAGTGACAAATAACCTGGGGCCATTTTGTAACATACTCCTCACTTACACAGTTATTCACTAACTATAACTAACTGATTGCTCATTATGTCACTTTCCTCACTCACCTCATTTAATCCTTGTTAGTTTATACATTTCTTCACTCATTCTTCCTCATTATCTTCTCTACTCACTCAACTTACTCCTCTGTCTCTCTCATGCTCTTAACTCTGAAAACATCTCACAGATCTTTACTTTCTGATGGATACTTCTACCTGCAAATTCCTCATCTTTTTGAATATCCCCAGTGCCAATCAGGATCGGGAAACTCTTCAATAGCTCTCCTATGCAAATATAATGTGCTGGCTCCACTTCATTGCCATACATGGCATCACTGCGAAGTCATTAGAGCCATAAAATTCACCTTTAGGAGTGCTGACATCAGTTTCCTTCTTTGTGCTACACCTGCACATTCTGGAGCACTCCAAACTCTTCTCAGGAGTCTTGATGTCATGGGCGATTTCTTAAAAAATATAAAAAGTTTGGTTACAGTTACCTCACGATGATACCAGCCGAGCGGTATGGCTTTAAACCATACAGAGATTGTAATGGCCAAATCTCCATCAGAAATCCTGCAACATGTGCCTTTGGTGCCTGGGATTTGACCACGACCCGCAGGCCTGCAAATCATGTCAGTGTATGCATACAAAGGTGATTAAAGAACAAGAGGCCAAGATGTTTATGGCCTAGCACAAGACAAGCATTGGGGACGTCAAAATCGAGACAGTGATTGAAGTTGCTGCAGTAGCCATCTTCATCAAAGTCACCAAAGAAAAAAGAAAAAATTATAGAAGAGGCATGAGTCTCTCCGACATACTTCAAGAAGTAAGTCTCCACAACCCTGACTTTGCCACATTCAATGTCGCGAATCTGACATAATATCGACAGACAAAATATCTACATACAAAAATATCGACACAAAAATATCGACATCACAAATATCGGAGTTATATCTTCATAAAGGTAAGTACAAAAATATCGAAAAAAAATATCTTAGTACAAAAATATCGAAATTAAAAATATCGTTTTTTTAAATGTATTAATAATAATGTAAACATTTTTTAAAAATACATATAATTTTTCAAATATTAAATAAAAACATTAAAACATATTTAAAAAATAATAACTAATACATATACGTTTAAAATAAATTAAAAACTCTACATATAAATGAATATATATACTTACACCACATATTGCAACAGTAGGAAAAGCGTTGGATAGCGTAGGGATAAAAATTACTATTTCCACTCCAGAGGGTGCAACAGTAGGGAAAGCGTTGGATAGCGTAGGGGTAAAAATTACTATTCACACTCCAGAGGGTGGAACAGTAGGGAAAGCGTTGGATAGCGTAGGGGTAAAAATTACTATTCCCACTCCAGAGGGTGGAACAGTAGGGAAAGCGTTGGATAGCGTAGGGGTAAAAATTACTATTCCCACTCCAGAGGGTGCAACAGTACGGAAAGCGTTTTATAGCGTAGGGGTAAAAATGACTATTCCCACTCCAAAGGGTGCAACAGTAGGGAAAGCGTTGGATAGCGTAGGGTAAAAAATTACTATTCCCACTCCAGAGGGTGCAACAGTAGAGAAAGCGTTGGATAGCATGGGGGTAAAAATTACTTCCCACACTACTCCCCCTTTAACACACAACAAACTACACATACAAAAACACAATTAATATAAATATCAATTAATCAATTAATAACAATTAATATTATTAAATTGATGCAATTATAAATGACCTAATTAACACATATTAATTACCATTTTATTAACAATAAATACAAATAAATAAATACAATCTCTTTAATTAGTTAAATTTAATTATATAACACCCTATTCCCCTATAAACACACAACCCACTACACATAAATAAATCACATCATTTAATCACTTAATAATAATTAATTACCAAATAATTATTAATTAACAATAACAAAACATTATTTATATTAGAACATTAACTATAATTAATTTAATTAACTAATTAATAATAAGTAATTAACAATTAAATATTAATTAACAATAACACAAAATTAAATATATCAGCACATTAACTCTAATTAATTAAATTAACTAATTAATAATAACTAATTAACAATTAATTATTAATTAACAATAACAAAAAATAAATATATTAGCACATTAACTCTAATTAATTAAATTAACTAATTAATAATAATTAATTAACAATTAATTATTAATTAACAATAACAAACAATGGTATATACTACAATATTAACTGTAATTAATTCAATTAACTAATTAATAAAAATTAATTACCAATTAATTATTAATTACAACTATTTTTTTTTAAATTATTAATTAATTCATTATTATTAAATTACTTCCCACCCTATTCCCCTATAAACCCATAACCCGCTCTGATACTAAAACGCAAAATGTAAACAAAATTACTAATTTCAAAACATACATTAAAAAACATATTTAACAAACATATAAACAACATAATAAAATACATAACACTAAATACAATTTCGATATTAGTAAATTTCGATATTAGTAACATACATACCTTAAAAACGATATTCTGTCTGTCGATATTTTGCACTTCGATATTCTGTACCATCGAAATTAAAACATCAATATTATTGTATCTCAATATTTTTATTTCGATATTTTGTCTCTCTACCCAAGCTAACACCTGGTGCCTTTCCTACAACATAATCTGAGGTTTCAGCAGGGGATTTACTTTTGGGACCATCAGCAATACACCCAACAGCAGCCCCAACAACAGGGGATCTTCCCTCTACAAATAGTAGAGAGGACAAAGCAAGGGAAGAGCAGATGCTCTACCCCTTTCTCCTTCCTCCTCTTCTTCCCCAACCACTACAGGGAAACAGCCATAGTTACCCTTGTCCGAACACACACAGTCATTTTGGGGACAGACATCCCATTTTCACACGTTTGGAGGACTTCAGACCTTTCACAAGTTTTGAGGATTCCAGACCTTTGGGTCTTGTAGATTGTGGGAAGGGGTATGCCCTACCCTTCCAGCAGAACCCTCAACCATCTCTTCCAGTTACCAGTACTCCTGCCAGACCATCTGACTGTCCTTCAGCAAGAGGTTCTGACCTTACTAGTAATGGGTACTCTGGAGTGTGTTCCAGAGCAGGAGAGGGGCTAGTGATCCTGTCCCTAGCTCTGGTTCTTCTAGCACTGGAAATGGAAGTCTAGATTGTGTCTGTTGACCTGCAAGATATCTACTTCCACCTTCCTATCCTGCAGATACACAGGAATTTTCTAGGCATCACGGTCCGATCCGAACACTATTAGTTTGCTGTTCTCCCATTTGACCTCACTTTGCTCCTCCAGTCTTCACAAAGGTGGTGGTGGTAGATTCAGACCATCACAGATGACAATTAATTCCAGAATTCCTTTACCGGGATAACTGGCTCCTAAAAGCCAACTCACCAGGGATGTGTCCTACCATTTGCACACAACTGACAAGTTGTCGGTCAATATGAACTTTTCCATCAACAATTCTACGTCTCCCCTAGTTACATTACAGTGCATCCAGAGGCATATTTATCAATGTTTTGCATTGCCCTTTACCCGCGCAAGGCAGTGCAGGGCTACACAAAACCTAGAATGAGATTTACCAAGCCTGGCTGGATTAACAAAAGGCTGCGCAAGTCATTGCCTTGCGCTACTCTGCCCTGACTAGGCGTTCCATAGGTGAAGCATGGATATTTCTATGCATCCATCCATTGATTTTGGTGCATTCTCCGAATAAATCTGGGAATGTGTCAACATTCTACACCTTCCCAGGGGAGGTACAGCGAGGAGAAATGTGTCTATATATTTTCATTGTTTCCGCGTTCTAAGTGTTCGGCATTCTGCAACACACTTAGTTGAGGGAAGTGTCTTTCAGCGTTGTGTTTGTGCAGGAAGATGACCCTTCCTGCACAAAAACAATACTGCACCCCTGTGCAAGGGTGCCTGCTCTGGTGCAAGCAGTACATGTTGCGCCATCATAAACAGAGGACAGGAATATGCCAAATAATGTTAAATATGGCACATTCCTGCTCTCTCCCTTTTGTGCAGCGCAGCAAGGTATCTTGCAGCAATGCTTTGCTTGAAGACGTGATAAATTGGAAGGGACGGGATGGCATACCATTGCAAAATGAGCCTTCCCTTCTTCTCAGAAGGTTCACAACATCCAGGCTATGATTGTGATGTTTCAAAATGGAGTGATTGTTCCAGTCCTGATGGTCTTATGCCTCTTCGATCTGCAATCCTCCTTCATCCTTCTGGTCACCTATGCATGCTGACACATGAGGGCACTCCAATGATGTCTTTGCAGGCAGTGGTTCAAGCACATTTTATAACACTTTAGTGGCCTTACAGTGGTAGAGGATGGACAGCAATCTATCCCAAGTAAGTCCATTTCACTCTATCCCTCCGGTGGCAACAGGTATCACTGATGCCTCCACTCTAGAGTGGGTAATATATCTAGAAGAATGTGAGATCAGAAGCCCCTGGTCTGTGGTATATAAATAAATAATACCGGATCTAGGTTTGACTGGACATAGCAATAACAGATAGCTCAATAAATAAGAGTCAAGATTCGAGGTAGTAGGAGTTTGCAGGTTTAATACAGCATAAAGGACAGGAACAGGACAACCTGCACAGGAATAGGATGGCAGCGCTGCCGGGGGCAGGATCAGGATCGGCGTAACATTTAATAACAGTGCATAAGCATATATACTAAAACAGTTGCAATTGCAATACATACAATAGGCGGAGCAGTGGGTGTGGTCAATAGCAGTCGCGAAAGATAAGGGTGAAAGTAGGTGTAACAGGAGGCGTATACATAGACATGTGATGTAAACGTAACAGAATATGTCATAAATGGGGCGGAAACATGGAGGGGGCTACCTAAGGAGCCGGGACCTCTAACCTAATGGTGCGCGCAAACTGACAATGACGTGTTACTAGGAGAAGCTGGGGGCTATGACTTCTGTACTAGGAGCAGAGACTGAAGTCTGGAGAGTCAGGGCGACATGTGCCTAAACACTATCTAGTATCTGATGTTTAGAGAACATGTTGATAGAATCCAAAAGTTATCGGGGTAAAGGCTAACAGACTCTAAGACTGGTGCATGCATTATTCTACATGTAGTGCGTGATGAAGAATATTAAATGACCATAAATGCAGTATTTCTCTTACATGGAGACGTAAAGGCTAGACTGTGACGGAAACTATTGATGCGATTCAGTAGCTTAGGAATGCAGAGAAGGAGGGCTGGACTGATAACTAGAATCATAACATATTCTTGGCAGACTCGTAGGCAGAGCCAGGCCGAGCCGGGCACTGTGAGGCAGGAAGTAAGTGAAGGGTCAGGAACACAGGTGGGGGCTGTATCGCTCCTCAGCGAGGGCTCAGGAGACAGGAGCTGAATCTGGTGTCCGGGCCCTTTTGGGGCCTAGAAACGGGGACTTTTAAATGAAATAACGTGCACACTGAGAAACGTGGCAACATAGCTTTACATAGGCCTAATACTCGTAGCTTTCACGAGAACTGGAAACTGGCATACTAGAGATGGACACAGCTGTAATTGCGTCTTTAATCGATCATGGGGAATACATATGCATATTAATCATACACACATAACATAAGATGGGGAACACGTAGGGACACAGAACATGGCAAAATTTACTTTTCCACATTCCCTCCTTGTCACTACGTTTCCATCAGGAAACATCAATATTCATGATACCATCTATCATTTCATACAGTATCATTTGCTCGTCTCGAATTTTCTTGGAACGGGATTTAGAACGGGACTTGGGGCTAGGAATGCAAGAGGTAGCACAAATGCCACAAATCGCAGGGCCACATTGTATACAGAGGCAGCAACTGAATATGATCGCTACTGCAATACCCAGAAATGACAATACTTTCCATCCCCAGGCGGAAATTATATTCCAGAACCAACCGGACCATGTCCAGGTGCCTGGATCTTGGTGTAACATATGGGCAATTTTATGGAGTCTGGTTATAGCTGAATAAACAGACGGTGCGTTATTAGGAATGAAAATGCAGCAACTAGATCCGATGACTCTACAAGCCCCGCCCCTATCGGCCAGTATGACGTCAAGGACGAGACGATTCTGGAGCACGACAATTCTCATAAAGGATTGCTCTTCGGTTAAGTTACCTAGAGCAGAGGTAGTCTCAATCACTACTGCTTCAAGGGTTCTGGTTAATCTACGTATCAGTTTACTATTCACGACAGTACCTAAATAGGGAAATACACCTTTATTGATATCTATGTATTGTTCTAGAGCAGTTTCAGTATAATCGACAATCGGGAGGTCTCTCTTGTGTCTAGTATGTACTAAGTGGGAGTTCCTATGATAATCAGGTGGGGCTAGAAAAACTGGTGGCAGTAGGAATGCAATGTAACAGGTTCCCTCCCAATCGAGGGGCAGACGAACATATGCGGTCTGACCACAAACAAAATAAGAATGACGTGAAGCTTTAAAAATAGATTTCCCACTGTCACTATACTTGACAATAGTAGTACAATCACTATGTCCTACATGTACGGAACCATTCTTTCGGACACATAATTCACCTTTGACTGGTAATACTGACATAGCAGGTAAGTCTGGAGTAGTATCAGACTGAACATTCAGGACCATGAAATTCGAAGAATAATTACCTAAATTATAAACTTCATTTTCTAGATCTAACCCTGTTCTGTGGGGAAGACCTTGCTTGTCTGGAAAACATGTACTGTTAAGAAAAGACATATCTGTTAAAGATGACGTTAACGTGGACCATGCTCCACACGAACCGTTATGTGAAAATGGATAAGGAAAGAGTGGCAGAACTCCCTTCGGTGTCTGGAAAGGGGGGAGTCGACCACACACCCAACAATTAGTGGCATTGCTGGTCTGGTGTGAATAATGTAACATGCGGATAAAGGAATTATTACGCATAGCAAGACGATAAGATAGTTCATGAGGAGGTAGATCACTAAACGTGTGCTCTACTGTAGCATTAGAAAACTTATTCACATGAGAAATAGAAAAATACAAATAAAAAGCATAACTTGTGCAGGTAGTCATAAGGCTGAGATATAGCAGAAAACATAAAATTATAATGCAACTTTTAGAGTTCTCACTAACTCTCTCTCTATGGGGGTCTATTTTATACATGTCAGAAACCGGTCTAACCGTTTCACCTAGGGGAGGACTTAGACAATCAAACTGGCTGACTTATTTTACTAGACCTTAATTTTAGCTTATACTCCTGTTGCGGAGTTTTCTCTAACAGGGAGGGATTTGTATCATAGTCTTTTGCGGGACAGTCCTTAAGAATAGTACTTTGGCAATCCTTAAAATCCTCGGAAATGTTCTTTGAAACTGTCTTTAGTCCGTAAAATCTTTTCACATGAGACAGCTTGATGGCAGTACGGGTGGCCAGGAGGACCTGCTTGGGCTCCTTCCAGCGGGGCTCCAGCGGACTTGAACGATCAAAGTTCCGGCCAAGAACCATGCATCCGGGAACGATTTCATGCGGTGCCACCTCGGTATTGTCTGGAAATGCGGCAGCAACCTGTGAACGACAAGAGTGTAGGGCAGACATCAAGGAAGCTAGGTAATCTGTCAGCATATTACTTGAAACATCGGTAATACTTCGGGGTCTAGGTGTACCCCACATGTTAGGGGGGCGGCCGAATACGACCTCATACGGGGACAGACCTGATCTGGAATGTGCGACCATGCGCATATAAAACAGAGCGACTGGCAGAGCTACTAGCCAGTCTACACCTTTCTCTTTACAAATCTTGGCAATACGGATTTTCAGGGTCTGATTATGTCTCTCTACGAGACCGGCTGCTTCTGGATGGCGTACACAATGGAACTTCCACTGGTACCCTAACAACAGGGAAACATGTTTCATGAGCTCAGATGAGAATGGCTGGCCGTTGTCAGAATATACGACTCTAGGGAGTCCATAACGGGGGAAGAACTCACGAACCAACTGCTTGGCAGTGGTCGCGGCTGTGTAATCTGGGACTGGATATGCCTCTGTCCACCTGGACAAAGCGCATACAACTACAAGGACATACTTGAAACCTCGACATCGCTCCATCTGAATATAATCCATTTGGAGGACTTCAAAAGGGTGGTCAGGGGGCTGGAATCCACCTTGTTCCACCGGGACACTTTTACCTGGATTAAACTGGCAACATATCATACAGGTACGGACTTTCTGCTTGGCTGCAGCTCGTAAATGCTTGTTGAACCAAATGTTCTGGATACTGTCTAACATAGCTTTTTCTCCTAAATGTGCTGGACTATGTGCGGTATTGATAATGACTTGAACCATAGAGTCGGGGAGAAACCATGTGGCTCTACCCTTCGTTACCCATCCCTGATCTGTCTGGACCCCTCCTTGTTCGGACCATTTCTTGATTTCATCGGGAGGAGCATGTAACTGGATATCTATGACATCTTGAGTAGGGTCCTTAACTGTCATACAGGTAGTCGGATCTGGAGTATGTGTCTGTGTCGGATTAACTGAAATGTCTGGAGTCTGTGCTGTAAGCTTGGCTGTGCGATCTGCTAGATCGTTACCTTGAGAAATAATGTCAGTAACTTTCGTATGTGCTTTGCACTTCATGATAGCAATAGATGTCGGTAAATGTATGGCATCTAACAGAGCTTGAATAAGGAGACAATGCTGAATCTTGGTTCCATGAGAGGTCATGAAACCTCTCTCCTGCCAGAGTACTCCAAAATCGTGTACGACTCCGAATGCGTAGCGTGAATCTGTATAAACATTAACTTTCAGGTTCTTAGCGTGTATGCAGGCTTGTGTCAGAGCAACTAGCTCTGCTGCTTGGGCAGACAGGGTGTCAATACGGTGTGTTTCTATAACTTCAGTGTCAGTAGTCACTGCATACGCGGCTACTAGTTCTCCTGTACTTGTTCTCATACATGAACCATCCACATAAAGTGTCAGGTCGGGATCTGGTAATGGAATATCTGTCAGATCTTGTCTTGGCTTTGTCATGGTGTTAACTACTTCCACACAGTCATGTGTGGCAGGAGTTGAAATAACTGACGGTAACAGTGTAGCAGGATTTAGAACGTTGCAGCGTCTGATTTCTATGTGTGGCTGGAACAGTGTCAGTTCATAACCTGTTAAACGTGCAATTGTCAAGTGCTGAGTTTGTGTTCGGTTTAAAAGAACTTCCACAGAGTGTGGAACTTGTACTGTCAGGGAATGTCCTAATACTATGGAATCACTTTGTCTGATAGCTAGTGCTGTGGCTGCAACTGACTTGAGGCACGCAGGCAGAGCCTGGGCTACAGGATCTAGTGTGCTCGAAAAATAAGCACAGGGCTTGTATTGTCCTGCTTGATCTTGTGTGAGAACAGATAATGCTGTACCATCACGTTCTGTGACAAAAAGTGTAAAAGGCTTACTGTAGTTCGGTGTAGCTAGAACTGGAGCTTGGCATAAAGCTTTCTTTAGCTCATTGAAACTAAGTGTATGTTCAGATGTCCAAGGGAGGACAGTCGATACGGCTGCCTCCTGTGTCGTTAACTGTATCAGTGGCTTAGCTAGAAATGCATACTGAGGAATCCATTGTCTACAATAAGAAGTAAGGCCGATAAAAGCACGTACCTCCTTCTGTGTCTTGGGCTGAGGAAGACTCGCTATTAACTGGATACGGTCTGGTGTCAACTGCCTACCCCACTTGGACAGTTAGTGGCCTAAATAGATCACTTGCTGGACACAGAATTGAAGCTTCGAAGGGGACACCTTGTGCCCCATCTCTGCTAAGAAGTACAAGACTGTAAGAGATGCTCGCTCGCATGCACGTTCAGAACGGGCTGTGATCAGTAGATCATCGACATACTGGAGCAGGGCAGTGTCAGTTGGCATGTGAATGTTGTCTAGTTGTCTCTTAAGTGCTTGACTGTAAATACTAGGACTTTCTGTGAAACCTTGAGGAGCTCGTGTGAACATATAGCTCCTTCCATTTAAACAAAATCCGAAAAGAAACTGGCTGTCTGGATGAATGGGGACACTGAAAAACGCGTTCTTGAGGTCTATGACTGTGAAAAATGTTGCCTCAGAATCAATGGCTGTCAATAGGGAAGAGATATCTGGAACAACTGGGTACTGGGGAATAATACATTTATTGAGTTCTCGTAGGTCAATCACTAATCGATATACTGGGGGTGCATTTGGATCAGTACGTTTCATGACTGGAATGATCGGAGAATTACATACATTGGAGTCAGTTTCTACAACTACTCCTTGAGCGATGAGCTCGTCAATAATTTTGGATAAGGCTGTTACAGCCTCAGGTGGCAATCTGTACTGTCTGATTCGTGGTAACACTACACCTGGCTTGAGAGTCACACGATGGGGTGTGATTTGCATATAACCTACATCAGTTGGACCTTGCGCCCATAAATGCTGTGGAACATTGGACAATCTCGGATCAAAATCTCGTAATACATAGTGACCCTTGAAGTCACGTAGAAACAGTCGTATTCCCTCTGGGGAACAACATATGACTGCACCTAATTCTTTCAGTGTTTTAATACCTAACAAATTTTCTGGACATGACTTAGTAAGTAATAGATCAGTAGTGCGGGACAATGGACCTACTTCTAGAGTAACTGGTTTAGATATCTCGTTTACAATAGGCTTTCCTGAAAATCCAAGGGAAACATTTCTAGAGCCTGAGAGCGGAGCCCCTGGAACTTCGGCGTGACTGATGGTGGTCCTACTTGCCCCTGTATCAATCAAAAACTTTCTGTCTTTCCCTAGTACTTGACTATGAACATAGGGACCTTCTTGATCTACAGGAATCTCGATGAGAGGCAAGCCTACCTCCCTCTCTAGGCTGTTTCATGAGTACTGCTGATACTCTGGATACTCAGACTGTGCATACTGATACATCTGCTGTGTAACATGCTGTGTTGCAGCAATAGGCTGCGGTGCTGGAACTGTCTGTTGTGCATTCTGTGGCTGAGAAGTCTGTGAAACTTGTTCTTGTCTTGGCGGACGTGGTCTTTCTTTAGTCTTACCGGTAGCTATATTGTGTTTCAGAACTGCACACTCGTTTATGAAATGACCTGGCTGTTTACAATAATTGCATGTCCCTTTAACGGGAGCTGCAGGATGACTGGCCTGATTCGGACCCCTCTTCTGACTGTCTTGAGGAACAGATTGTGCAACTAGTACTTTCATTTTCGTGTCTTTCATACGTTTTCTTTCATGATCTTGCTCTTCTCTGATTCTATTCTGGTGATACTGGAGCATCTGTAACATCTGGGACGGGGTACTAGCTTGCCATTTACTTTCGACTTTCAAAACTCGATTCTTAACTTGTGGACTTGAATTCTCGACTAATTTAGTAACAGAAAGATGAGGGTACGACTCACTACTCGTCTTCAAGCCACTGTTTATAATAAAACATTTCTCAAATCTAGAATAAAAATCACTAGTATCTTCGTCTTGTTTCTGTTTACAGGCTGAGATTGCATCCCAGTCTTCCTTTTTAGTGGCTAACAATCTGGGCAAAACTTGTATTAACAATTCGGGTAATTCTTTACATTTCTCTCCAAGACCGGTACCTGGTACTCGTATCTTATCTTCAGCTTCTAGAACTGCCCAATCGATCTTTTTCTCTCCCACCTCCCATTCTTTTTCCTTGAGTTTCTCGTATACCCCTGCGGGCAACAGGACCTTTAGCATTTTAATAATATCTGGATAAGTGTATTCTCCCATACGGAGCATGTCTTTTAATTCTCGGTGGAACCCTGCTGGATCTTTGTCATGACAGGGAATTAATTTCTTCATTTCTAAGAGTTCCATCTTTGTAATCGGGGTGTAAACAAACACTCGTTGCATTTCACCATCCGCTGTCCTAACTGGGTGTACTTCTCGTAACGGATTCTGTCTGTCTATGTAAAACGGTTTACTTTCTGGAGGTGAGACATGAACAAAATGCGGGTTCAGAAACGTTCTATATTTGTGACGCTGTTCTAAAATGACACTAATTAAATCGGTACCTAAACCTTTCCATCTATACTGGAGTAACTCGTTCAGGACATCATGTAACGGACCTGGATCAGAGTGTTGACCCTCATACAATGTAATGAGGTGCTGGATCATATACATACCCACCAGTCGTTGCTCGGCTGGGGGCAGTTTCAGAAACATTTGAGCCACTATTTCGTCTGGAAAAGTGGTAGAATCAGTAATCCATCGGACTGCTGATCGGGCTAGTTCTTGTTCATGCATAGTACTTAATTCACTATAACCGATTCGTGATTTCAGAATATGATCGGTAGCTTGAAATACTTGTTCTAGAGAACCTTGTTCTGGTGCTGGGTAATGAAAAACTGACTTGTGTTCTAGGCGTAAATGGCGGTCTGGAAATCTAGATTTTCCTACATACGCTATTCTGGCGGGATTCTCGTCCTCTACCTCTTCAGTAGAAGAGTCATTCTCTTTCTCGCTTACTTGTGCTGCTTTACGTTGTTCGTGTAACTTTATTATTTCCTTACGAATTCTCTTGTACATACTCTCTATACTACTGATAGTTCTGTGTTTACCCTCGGCTATATTATCACTCCACCTTGTCAGGATTCTCATTTCGGCCGGATCTTTGGTCGGATAATCTTGTTCCCTTATTAAACAATTAATCAGAAACTTTAATAGCATGAGCTGGATCTCAGCTTTCCTTTGGGACATGGCTTCGCCAATACTTTCTGGATCATCCCCTGTACGGATGAAACGATATATTCTGTCTAGATCTTCTTTCATATTCGGTAGGGTGTCCAAATACCCGGTCACCCGTCTTACACGTATGGAATATATAACCGTACTATCATCACCTGCAACTGGATCATAGCGGCATTCAGTGAGAGCTCGTCGGATATCTGCAACGGACTTATATTTGGGCGTACGCTGTAACGCACATTCATGTAACTCGACTAACGTTAAACGTTGGTGTGGTGGCGGGGTACCAGGAGGACCTCCTCCTGCGGCCCCTAAACTGGTATCATCGACTGATACTCTTCGTGCTGGCAGAGTGGCGGGAAGTTGTAATGTAGGCTGGACCGGGGGTACCGTAGCAGGTACTCCGGTGTCTGGAGGAGCAGGAATGGCATGATTTACAGGGACTGGCGGAACAGGATTTGCATATTCTGGGACTGTGTCGTCCAAGTAGGACGAGATGAAAATATCAGCTGCGGTCGGTTTGTGACGTAGCTTGGTCGGAACTAATGGTGGCGGAAAATTACTGGATGCCTCCGGGGTCGCTTTTGGCAAGCCCTCGGCAAGAAGAGGATACATACCCTTAGTGAGGGCATGCCTCTGTCTGTCTGACTGTTCGGTTTTGACTCGTTCACCTATCTCGATTAATTCCCTTTCGTGGGCTCGTTCTAAGGATTCTCTACTTAATTCTGACTTTCTGATTTCTTTTTCGGTTCTTTTATGAGATTCTTTGCGCCATAACTCGATGGCATCTTTCTGTGACTGTCTGGCTTTCTTTTTCCATAATGCTTCTTCTACTCGCATGATGCACTCGGCATCCCATGTACCCGATACGGGCCATTTATACTTTTCTTCTAACTGTTTGGTATACTCTACCCATAAATCTAGATATAATATGGCACTTATGCCATGCTTCTGATACATAAAGTGACCTGGACTGTCCCTAGGCGGGACAGGAACTGCTGCTTCTAACAGACCTTTTCTAGTTCTTAACTGACGTAGTCTGGAAAATAACGGCATGACTGAACTGTAATCTGGACACAATTACAATACACAATGAACACAATAATTACACCACTCTCATACCACGACATTAAAATACATGAAGAACATTTAAAATAACAGGTCTGACAAAATACTACCTGGAATACGGAAAACAGAATACATGGATTTTCTCGAGAACAGAACTGACTAGAACAGAAACTAGATGCACTGCTGAAACAGTACGAAACTTACCGGTCTCATAAAGAGACACGTCAGGACCCGCATCCACCGGAGTGGACACTTCGTTTTGGGATCTGTGTACCACCAAACCCCACGGACCAGAGACAATTAGATTGACCCTGTCTAGATACTACCCCAGCAACGGTACTCACCGGGCAGCAAGAACGGAAGGCCTCGGACTGGACTGGACTGCTTTGACGCCGGACAGACGGACTTCGGACTTCTGTTACGGGTGGGCCTCCGGATACCTCGGACCTTGGACTCTCGGCTTGGGCTTTGGTCGGGACTCGCCGCGTTCCTCCACCGCCTCGTCTGGATGCTGGACCGCAACCTCCGTCTCCTCCGTGGGCCTGAGGGATACTTGAAACAGAAATATCTGCACGTGGCCGGTATGGTTCCGTCACGGCTGCAGAGGGTCAGGGGGCATACGTGGCTTCACCGGCGCGTGGGGAAAGGGCAAGTCCCTGTTCGGGCGCCATTATGTGGTATATAAATAAATAATACCGGATCTAGGTTTGACTGGACATAGCAATAACAGATAGCTCAATAAATAAGAGTCAAGATTCGAGGTAGTAGGAGTTTGCAGGTTTAATACAGCATAAAGGACAGGAACAGGACAACCTGCACAGGAATAGGATGGCAGCGCTGCCGGGGGCAGGATCAGGATCGGCGTAACATTTAATAACAGTGCATAAGCATATATACTAAAACAGTTGCAATTGCAATACATACAATAGGCGGAGCAGTGGGTGTGGTCAATAGCAGTCGCGAAAGATAAGGGTGAAAGTAGGTGTAACAGGAGGCGTATACATAGACATGTGATGTAAACGTAACAGAATATGTCATAAATGGGGCGGAAACATGGAGGGGGCTACCTAAGGAGCCGGGACCTCTAACCTAATGGTGCGCGCAAACTGACAATGACGTGTTACTAGGAGAAGCTGGGGGCTATGACTTCTGTACTAGGAGCAGAGACTGAAGTCTGGAGAGTCAGGGCGACATGTGCCTAAACACTATCTAGTATCTGATGTTTAGAGAACATGTTGATAGAATCCAAAAGTTATCGGGGTAAAGGCTAACAGACTCTAAGACTGGTGCATGCATTATTCTACATGTAGTGCGTGATGAAGAATATTAAATGACCATAAATGCAGTATTTCTCTTACATGGAGACGTAAAGGCTAGACTGTGACGGAAACTATTGATGCGATTCAGTAGCTTAGGAATGCAGAGAAGGAGGGCTGGACTGATAACTAGAATCATAACATATTCTTGGCAGACTCGTAGGCAGAGCCAGGCCGAGCCGGGCACTGTGAGGCAGGAAGTAAGTGAAGGGTCAGGAACACAGGTGGGGGCTGTATCGCTCCTCAGCGAGGGCTCAGGAGACAGGAGCTGAATCTGGTGTCCGGGCCCTTTTGGGGCCTAGAAACGGGGACTTTTCAATGAAATAACGTGCACACTGAGAAACGTGGCAACGTAGCTTTACATAGGCCTAATACTCGTAGCTTTCACGAGAACTGGAAACTGGCATACTAGAGATGGACACAGCTGTAATTGCGTCTTTAATCGATCATGGGGAATACATATGCATATTAATCATACACACATAACATAAGATGGGGAACACGTAGGGACACAGAACATGGCAAAATTTACTTTTCCACAGGTCCCTAGATGAACGGAGATTGCTCATTAACCTCTAGGAATTACAGGTCATAATTTTGGCACTCAAGGTCTTCCTCACTTCCCTCAGTGATCAGTGTTTTCAGATCTTGATGGACAATAAACTATGTAGTATATCATCAAGCAGGGGTGAGTAGGGTCATACTTCTCTACCAAGAAGCTCTGAGACTCTAGTCTTGGGTTCAGGAACATTAGATTTGCCTGGTGGCACATCACCTTGCAGGTATGCTCAATGTGCTAGTGGATAGTTTCAGTAAGATTCATCTTGCCAACCACAAGTGGCATCTGGAATCGAAAGTAATCCAGGACATATTCCAGCTCTGGAGGACTCCTGATATTGACCTGTGTGCCACTCACGAGAACGCTCAATTCCTGAAATTCTGTGACCTTTAGTTTCCGATGCAGGGAGCATTGGGGGATGTGTTTCAGTTGAAGTTGAACTTTTCGCTTCATTATGTGTTTCCTTCCATTCCCTTGATTGCTCGAATTCTAAGGAAAAGTTTTCTTGATCAGGCCCAAGTAATCCTCATTGCCCCCAGATTTGCCACAAAGGGTGTAAAATGTAGACCTTATTCGCTTCTCCCTGTGCCCTCCGCTCTGTCTCCCTCACAGAGTAGACCTCTTGTTGCAGTCACATGGCGGGTTCTTCATCCCAACTGCTAAAGCCTCCACCTGTATTTCTAGAGACTTAACGGGCAACATGAGATCTCTTTCTTTACCTTCTGAAGGTGTGGATATTAATTTGTGTGCCCACAGTCATGTCCCCAAGATAGTGTACTGAGGCAGATGGAATTCATTTACCAATTGATATGTAGACAGCTTAGTAGACCCTCTTCAGGTTCATCTGTCTAACATCTTAGGATTGTCCTTTCACTAGCTCAGCAGTGGGGCGCAGTGGGTACTGCTAAAGCTCACTTATCAGACTTTTCGGCTTTTCTTTGTTTACCTGACCGGCTGTCCCTTTTCAAACCATCCATAGTTATGAGGTTCCTAAAGGGACAATTAACAAGTTTCCACCAATCCCTTTTAGGATGCCTCAATGGGGCTACAACTTGGTTCTCGTGTTTCTTTTATTTTCCCCTTTTGAACTATTACATAGTTGTCCTTTACGTTACTCACATTTAAGGCAGTCTTCCTGATCACTAACACACCAGCTAGACGTGTTAGCAAGTTGCAAGCGTTTAGTGTCAAACATATATTCATTTCTTTCAGTCCTAACAGATTGGTGTTAAAACCAAGGCTGCCTTCCTGCCAAACAGACTCCCAACCTTCTTCACTCATCCACAGGCAACCAAGTAAGAACAGAGACTGCATCGTCTTGATCATAAGAGAGCAGTTAGCTTCTATGTGGACAGAACATGCGAGTTAAGGCTAGATGATCAGCTGTTTGTGGGCTATATGGAGAAGGTGAAAGGCAAAAAAGTGCATAAGAGGACATTATCAAGATGGATAACCCTATGAATTACAATGTGCAGTGCTCTGGCTAACAAAGAGCCATCAGAAAGTATTCAAGCTCATTCCACCAGAGCAAGTTTTGTACTTCTGCAATGGCAACAGGAGTTCCGATAGCACACATCTGCAAAGTGGTGAGTTGGGTGTCCCTCTACACTTTTGCGTAGCATTACCATTTGAACTCAGAAGGGAGAATGGAAAGTCACTTTGCTCGCTGGTTCCTTGAGAAGTTCTTGGTAAAAACAGCCATGCACCCACACCTTGTCTCGTGACTATTGGGGGAATTTATTCAAAAGGTGACGAATCTGCAAGTAGAGCAAATACGCCCTGGAAATTTCTCTATCCACCCACACAGAATTATGTACTCAATCAATCAATCAAATCAAGCTTTCTTCGGATCATACAAAATGTCCATAAAAGCATTCTATGAAATACAATAAAATCCATTTATAACCAAGACTATGCAAAAGAAACATTATCTTAACATAATTAAAATAAGCACAATCATTATACATGTATACCTATAGTAATTCTTAGTTCAATTTTTCTAAGTGAACAAGGTCATTCCTTTGTTTTTTTGCTGACAATATTTAACAAATTACTGCATCGCAGACTGGTATTCTTTCCAAATTCCGTAAATAATTAAAAGAAGTTTGATAGGATTACAGGCAATTATCTTTAAAAATTGGACGGAGATACATTTTTCTAATTTCTATATACAAATTACAAAAGAGTCAAAAGTGAAGGGTGCTTTGTTTGGATCTACCATCACACGGGCAGTTTGGAAGATTAGCACACCACTTGCCCCTTTTAGGAAAAGCAAAAAGATGGTGTAATGTATTCATCCGTATCTGGTTAGGTAGAATCTATGCTGTACATTAGTTATAAAAACGAGGTATGGCTGCAGACCCATGGCGATTGGTCCCTTAAGATAAGATATAGCAATTTTCTTAGAACCTGAAACCTCATCTCTTAAGGCTGTCCTAACATTCAGGAGACTCCTTTTCAAATCAACCTTACTGATGTGTTGTATGTCTTCAGGTTGATTTCCATTCAGGGGCAAGTTGCATTCTTCTAAGAGACCACTAATATACTTAACCAAGGTATTTTCTTGCATCGGTCTGGGGACAAACAGTCTAAAATAATATCCCTCGTAAAGCGAGTTTCTTCCCTAGTCCAGATATGGTGCCACAAATTTAAGGCGGCTATGGTAATCAAATCGTGTATATATGGTGTTCCGGTTTCTCTATGCAAGATAATGAAAGGGGTAGAGGCCGGTACGGCTAACAAACGTCTTAAAAAGTTGTTTGCAAGAATTTGTAATGGCAAAGTATCCGTCTGGCCCCATAGTGCTCCCCGGTGATGCACTTTGCTCCGTATAGCTTGAGAATCTCCCGTACAGGTTTTTTACCAATTTTTTGGGAGAATCTAAAAATAGCCTCCCCCAATTTCACAAATTTCAACTTGCATAGAGTTATATGTGTATTCCAAGTACCTTTACTGTTAAAAGGAATCCCTAAGTAAGAACATGTAAACGTTCTCTCTATTAATGTCGCGTTAATATAATGTGATTTTGTTTTAATATTCCTTTTACCGCAGGACATAACCAAAGTCTTACTCAGGTTAATTTTTAAATGTTTTCCGTCATAAATCTAGTAAAATTGTCCATCAGGGACTGTAATCCGTTCGCTGTCCTTGAAATTAGGACAGCATCATCGACGTACAATAATAGGAGTGTTGCCCGCTTACCGATCATTTATATGAAGTGAAAACAGAAGAGGTGCAAGTGTGCAGCCTTGTCTTATTCCATGTGTAATATTAAAGTGCTTTTTGCATTCCCCATGTATTCCATAACGTATCTTTGCGGACAGACGAGCATAGATTTTAGATAACAAACTAATAATATCCTCCGGGGCTCCCATCCCTCCCAACGTCTCCCATAAAATGCACTTGACAAATCTACAAAGCAAAGGTGCAAGTATCCTTCCCTAGCGAAGGTGTATTTTCCTATTATTGTTGTAATACTTTATTCGATATAATCATATCATAAAAGTACAAACATTCAAGTTAATGGCATACATGATAAAAATTTACAATTCATAAGATAAAAACCAATAAAAATATTATTTACACTTTTAAAACAACTCTGATAGCGGTACTAAAGTGCAACAACGGTAATATACATATGGGCTTTCTGTACATGCAGGATCTATACTTTATTAGTATTTAGCAATCTGGTGCGAGTGAGCCATGCACTTGATAGGTACTTTGCAACTCCGCATACAACAAATAAAGATGTTGTATCGGTTAAGAGAATGCGGAGGGCGACCCTAAAATCTCTAACCCCCAACTCCCTGCATACTGGCTTCAACCATCGCGATCTCGCCCTCTTGTATGCTTTGCAACCAAACAGAAAGTGTGGTAGGGATTCGGTCTCACATGGAGAGCTTGGACAGGTGCCATTTGAGACCCGTGTTCCTTTCCATCCCCTAATAAATTTGTTAAGGGGTAGTGTCCCATACCTCATTTTAAAAAAAATGGATCTGTCTTTTGGTATTTGGATGAAATCTAATAATGGTTCAAACCTCCTAGTGGGCTTATGCTACAAAAATTGAGTGGTTAGAGCTTCCAATTTTGTACTCTTCTGTTCCTCAGTGTGTACCCACTCCCAGTAGATTTTCTTAACAACTTGCTTTGGAGGAGGGGACTGTGAGGTCCAGGATTCAGCCAATCCCAGCTTCATGACCATTTGCCTCAATTTGTTTAGCCACTGGATCTTATTCGCACTATTCAAGGCTATCAGTTCGTCCATCACCAGGGCGTAATTTGCTAGTTCTGGGGTCCTTCTCAGGCGCACCCAGAACAGCACAGGGCGAAGGAGTACTATGTCTAAAATCGAGCGTTTGCCCATATCATGAAAAAGGGGCTTCAATGGGGTTGAGATAGGAACGGCAACTAAGTCCCTTATAAACTTATTCTCTGCTCTAGCCAGAATGGTGACATTTTCGCAGCCCCACAGTTCCAACCCATAGACTGCGGAGGACAGCACCTTCCCTTCATATACAGCTAGAGCCCGGGCTATAGGCCTGCTGACTGACATACGCTGACTCCTCAGACTGGCTCCCGAGACTCTCTTGAGGTTTAGCAGCATCTTGGCAACATGGGAGTTCCATTTCATTCTATTGTTAATCCTGATTCCCAGGTAGTCAAAATCCTCCACCACCTCAAGAGGCGACCCATTAAGGGTGATATTAATTTTCTTTGCTTTTTTTGAAGGGGGCAGCACCATTAACTTGGTTTTGGATGTATTAATGGTCAGCCTGCGTTCATCGCAAAATAGACTGAATCTGTCCAGTAGTTTCTGCAGCCCCGATAGGGGTTTTGGACAACAGGAGGGTGTCATCTGCGAAGAGGAGGGTTGGTGTTTTCTCCCCCGCCAGGACAGGGGCATCGGCATTGTCCTCCCTCAAATGGTCTACCACCCCATTGATAAAGAGGGAGAACAATGTCGGGGCCATCACACAGCCCTGGCGTACCCCCCTATCCACAGGCACCCTCCCTGTTAGCTGTCTCTGATTCCGCCATCTAATTCTAGCATAATTATCTTCGTGAAGTTTAACTATAAACTCCAGGAGGTAACGCGGGAACCCCATTTCCAGCAGCACCCTCCAGAGTTTATCACGAGGCACCAAATGAAAGGCCCTTTTGAGGTCTATGAAGGCCAGATATAAATTCCCCTTCATAATGGTTACTGATTTCTAGTATATTGCCCAAAACCTGAAAACCTGGTCCATAGTACCCACATTCTGGCGGAAACCCGCCTGGAAGTGGGACAGTATATTCCCCTCCTCTAGCCACATACCTACTCTATTTATAATGATCCTGCCAATTATTTTCTGAGCAGCGTCGATTAAACTAATCGGCCTGTAGTTGGCAGGGTCCTCCCTATCGCCTTTCTTATGGATAGTAACAACTTTAGTGCCCCTCCACGAGTCAGGGACCATGAAGGATCCATGAAGGATTCTATTCATTAGAGGAGCAATAAAATCAGACCACAGCTTAGGGTCATGTATGTATAGATCGCCCGGTAACCCATCCGGGCCTGCCGCTTTAGAGGGGGGTTATGCTCCTGATAGCATCAGAAACTTCTCGGTCTACAAATTGTTCTACAGGTGTAAGTTCCTCATTAATAAAGTCATTTTGTACCCTCCATAATTGAACTAAATCATCTTCGCCACAATACAGATTTGAAAAATGGGAATGCCATTGTTGCTCAGTTATATGGTTAGGGAGGGGCTCTACTCCTCTCCTGTCAAGTTTGTTTATCAAGTTCCAAAACAGGGTAGAGTTCTTCGAACTGGCAGCGATCTTAAGTTGTTGCCAATATTCTTCCTCCCAGTCCTTCTTTGCACTTTTAATGCAATCGCTATATTCCCTTCTAGCCGTCCTAACTGCTATAGCGTCCTTTCTTCTAATGGCGTTTGCTATAGCCCTTCTCTTTTCCCTACAACCTGTTGTATACCATAGGGTGCCACTTTTTGGTGGATTCTTCTTCCTTGGTCCACTAGTATCTCTTATTGTGAAGAATTAACCAATTTTCTCTATTAGACTCTTGTAGGAGTCTATAAAATTCCGACTTTGTTCGGTTGACTGGGCGGAGGTATGGGATAGGAGTTCCCTAGTTTCTGCCTCTACTAGTTCTTTAATACGGATCAAAATATCTTCTTGGCACATCACCCTGTTCCACTTTAATCTGCGTTTGCAATTAGATGGAACTACTTCTTTTGTGATCATAAGTGGGCCATTTAATGCTTCCCTCTCATTACCCCATCTTATTTCCATGCAAAGTGGATTATGATTGCTATCCTGTGACTGTCTGACTTCCATGTCAACTAGTCTGTTCCAGGAACCGGTATCGAGCAGAATGTAATCAATACGGGATGGACAACTAAATCTGTTATAGGTCATCATACCATTTGGGTCTGAGGTTGTCCTACCGTTCAGGGTACGTAGGTTATATTCTAGTGTTAGGGAATTTATTTGGATCGCTCTTGGCGTCCATTTTCTGATTGGCGCTATGGTTAGAGGCGGGATGGACTGTCTAGAATCCTCTTCGTTAAGTCCCAGGAGATCTTCTTTACTTAAGGGTTCATATGTATAGTTAAAATCTCCCCCTACAATAATGCTAGGCAATGGGGGGATACCTGCTAGCGCCACCTCGAGTAAGGCTATAGTGGGTGAAGTTTGACCTCCTGGGGAACCTATAGCATAAACATTAAACAGCTCCATCGAGCTTCCAATATAGGAGCCCTTAGTGGAGATATGTAGTATGTCCTGCGACTGTAAAGTATGCGCAGTAAGTGCCCAATTCAAAGCCACACTAAACCATACGTGCAGTCCTCCCGATGGGCGACCTCTCCCTGAACTAATTGCCGGAATAAAGTGGGTGGAATATCCGCATTTATATAGGGGAGACATGCTCCATGTTTCCTGGAACATACAGATGTCGAACGTATCTATGAATTCTTTCCATTCTGGATTTGCCATATTTTTATGACGCCCAGCTATGTTCCAGGAAAGCAATTTAATCATGTTTGTGTTTGTAACCCTCTCTGTGTGAACTACTTCTGAAGCTAGTCTTCCAACTGCTGTTGTTAGGGGATATTGAGCGTTGACCACTTCATTAGACCTTTCTTCCCCCCGAGGAACAACCTCATCATTAATCTTTATAGCCTATCTATAAGGCTTGTGGTGAAATAGGTCTGACGTTCGGGCTTCCACATATTGTGTGTTTGTGTTACACTATTCAGATAGTTATCCTTTAATGGTCAGTCTATGTTGTTTAGACCCGATGCGTCCTCGGGCCTAGATTTAGACCATAGAGGTGCGTGTCTGATTTGTATGTTACAATTCCTAGGGGGGCATGTCCTATACTGTAGGGCTACTAGGTTCTCTGCAATTGCTGTGTTACCAAACTATATCTCAATACAGTCTGTTGATGAACTAGGCAAGGAAATTCTTTTAACATTAAACATATCCTCCATAATGACTGATCTGCGCAATGGCTTTATTGCGTATGAATTCACTGTTCTCATAAGTGTTAGCAGCTCCAAGCTTGGTGACCCCGGTCATGTAGAGAATACCACAAGGGGATCTGTATGGTGTGTTTATCTGTTTGTTACTCCAATTAGTTGTTTCAGCCGTGTCACTATAATATTTATTATCCCCCTGCAGGACCTGCATTGTGATATTGACCCCCTCAATTTTGCTACTTCGACATATGAGCCCGAGGTGTTTTGCCTGGCGGGTATTTTAGCTAGGGGGTTATGAGCTGGGATTTTGGGTCGGAACTCTACTACAGTTTTGGAGACACATAATGGGGCTGTTCGTGTATTGGGTTTAGATAGGGCCGCTCCTGCTGTTTGGTTTGGTGGGGCCGATCGCAAGATAGGGGCTTCCTTTTACCGGGTTGGACACTAACACTGGGTGTAGAGTGTTTGTTATGTGTAGTTCCTCCCGTTTTGTAAAGTCCATCATGAATTTCTTAATAATAGATATATATCCCTTACCAGGCTTTCCATTTTCATCATGATTAAATTATTAAAATTCAAACATCTGGAGCATTCACCTGGACTATTCACAGCCTCCACAGTCCCCCCCAGCCCTTGTGATAAGACCTCACTTAATTCCCTTGATTCCCATTCCAACACTGAAAAGCGATTAGTACAAGTGATGCCCATTTCACATGCAATCACCTGCGAGGACCTGTCTATATTCCCAGTTGATATAGCTGGAAGTTCGGCATTAGCACTCATGTTTGCCGCTCTTAATGCCTCTGTAACATTTACCTCAATGGGGCTAGCAGGGTTAGAATGCATATCATCTACTGAGCACTTGGATTTTGATCTTTTAGAAAAAATAGCTAGGATCACTTTGCTCTTTATCTGCAGTAAACCGTCGACCAGGGGATCAGGGTTATCCACATTTCTTAAGGTAGGAGCCGTCAATAGAATGTCCTCACAATCTTCAACAATAGATTTGATGCTTGACATAACACCATTAGCGGCAGCATGTAGCGACTTTTTGACTTCTTCCTTTTTTTGTTGTAATGGCAAGGGCACCCCCCCCCCCTCCATTACCTTCCTTTTACCCATTGCTAGCTACAACTTTCCCTGGTAAATGGGATAATATCCAACAACTCGAAGGTGGCCCAACACCATCTTGTGTATCAGGGAACAGTCAACTTGACGAATGAGCACAGTACCTTTTTTTTTTTGATATGGGTGGTTCAAGTTCTCACATGTAAGGGGCGGGGCCCTGCCCTGCCTCGATCTGCCCAGGACGGCTGCAGACGGCCCCACCCTTGTCCCGGTCTTCTCCCGGCACGCTCCCGTGCGCGTACCGCGGGACGAGGTTCCAAGGGATCCTTTATGCGCCTCCTGGTGCTTCCGTGTGATGTCTGCGGCGTCCTGGCCTCTAGTGGGGCTGCTGGGAGGTGTAGTCACAGGAGTGGAAGGGGCCCGGCGGAGCCAAGCCTGGCCGGAGGAGGGAGCGGAGTAAAGCCTGACCCACAGGTGCTGCTACAGGAATGCGGGGCTCGGCGGAGCCAAGCCCGGCCAAGATGATGAAGCAGGGCAATGCCCGGCCCTCAGGAGCGAGTACAAGCAACAGGTAAAGTTCCCCCGGACTAAGCACCAAGGAAGCCTTTATGCGCGTCCTGGCGCTTCCGTGTGACGTCCACGGCGTCCTGGCCGCTAGTGGGGCTGCTGGGAGGTGTAGTCACAGGAGTGGAAGGGGCTCGGCGGAGCCAAGCGCGGCCGGAGGAGCGAGTGGAGCAAAGCCCGGCCCACAAGTGCTGCCACAGGAATGCGGGGCTCGGCGGGGCCAAGCCCAGCCAAGATGATGAAGCAGAGCAATGCCCGTGCCTCAGGAGTGAGTACAAGCAACAGGTAAAGTTCCCCCCGGACTCGGCACCAAGGGAGCCTTCATGCTCCTCCTGGTGCTTCCGTGTGACGTCCGCGGCGTCCTGGCCGCTAGTGGGGCTGCTGGGAGGTGTAGTCACAGGAGTGGAGGGGGCCCGGCGGAGCCAAGCCCGGCCGGAGGAGCGAGCGGAGCAAAGCCCGGCCCACAGGTGCTGCCACAGGAATGCGGGGCTCGGCGGAGCCAAGCCTGGCCAAGATGATGAAGCAGAGCAATGCCAGGCCCTCAGGAGCGAGTACAAGCAGCAGGTAAAGTTCCCCCCGGACTCAGCACCAAGTGAGCCTTTATGTGCCTCCTGGCGCTTCCGTGTGACGTCCGCAGTGCCCTGGCCGCTAGTGGGGCTGCTGGGAGATGTAGTCACAGGAGTGGAAGGGGCCCGGCGGTGCCAAGCCCAGCCGGAGGAGTAAGCGGAGCAAAGCCCGGCCCACAGGTGCTGCCACAGGAATGCGGGGCTCGGCGCAGCCAAGCCCGGCCAAGATGATGAAGCAGAGCAATGCCCGGCCCTCAGGAGCAAGTACAAGCAACAGGTAAAGTTCCCCTATTAGTTCTAAGTTCAGAAACTGTTCGACCTCCCCAACACCTCGTCTGAAGCCATACTGAGCTACAGATAAGATGTTCTTTTCTTCTACCCATTGCTCTAGGCTGGCCAACAGCATTCTTGCCATTACTTTAGAAGTAGAGTCAAGCAAAGGTATTGGGCAATAGCAATTGGCACTACTCCTATTCCACTTTTTGAAAATGGGGACTATCAGACTCTCTGCCCAAGTGGCAGGTACCACCCCATCAATTGTTGCATTAAAAAATGTGTCCACAACGGGTACCCAAAAATCCATATTAGATTTAAATATATCAATTGGGACTCCATCGGGGCCAGCCGCTTTGCCACTAGCGCTATTCTTAAGGGCTGTTACAATTTCATCTTGACTGATACTCCCTATTTTGGTGTTTTTTAAGATTATGACAGATTTATCCTCTTTATTTAAAAAACCCTGATCAGTTTCATAAAAAATTGCTTCAAAGTGGATTAACCAATCCGCTGGGGTCACTACCATATCAATTTTTACTGATTGGACATCTTTAAAGAAAGGTTGATCCAATGTTTTCCAAAAAAGGGCCGAATCTTTAAGATCGGCAGCTTTGATCAGATTCTCCCAATCATTATCCCTAATCTCCGAGTTTCTTCGGGTAAGGGCTTCTTTATATGACTTCCGTAGGATACTGTCCTCCTCCATATTACACCAGATGTTTTTATTGCAGACTTTAAATCTCTATTTAATCTAGAGCATTGATTATCAAACCATCTTGGGGAATGCGAAACATCTGTTTTAGGATTCTTTCGCAAATTATCAGAAATTGCAGTAGAAATACTTTAAAAAGCCTTAACTATGTCCATACTATTTGAGGAATTATCAGGGCAGGTTAAAACATGATCATTAATTTTTAATAGGATCCTATTTGTAAAAGCTTCTGGGTCAACGGCAGCCCATTTGATTGAGATCCCATTCTCACCCTGTGTCTTTATATCCATAGCATGGGTACTTGCTTCCGGTTGTTTTAAAAAGGGAGATTTTAAGGTTATCAGCACAGGATGATGATCATTCAATAAATACATGAGGATGATCTTACTCCTTCAAAGGTGTAAATATTACCCCTATCCTCACGTCCGCTCCTTTTATAGCCCTACCTGCCTTTGAGGGGATAGCATTTGTTGAAATCGTCTTAAACCCGTTTACGATGAAATTATCTGTGAGCCAAGTCTCTTGTAATAAAACCACATCGCAGAGTTGGATGCTTGTAAGCCAATTTACATCCTGCAGTTTATGCCTAGCCCCAGCAACATTCCATGTCATTATATGGAGGCATTCGTTCTGATGATAGCTAGAAGGATCCGTCTCAACTTCTGTGACAGACCCTTTCTTGCAACTATCAGTGCTAGCCTCCCTAGCTTTAGTTATCTGACTCATACTCCTCCCTGCATAGTTTAATGTATCTAGCTGGGTAGGCAAGTTAATCGCAGGAGAAGAGGGAGACCGAACGATGATGTTCTCCAACAGTGGGGGACTTAGAGGTTGTAGTCAATCACAACCATCTAGACCGGACAATGTGGCAAATCTGTTAACTAGATTTAGAAAGGGTGGTCTCTTGGTAGGACCCTACAGTGCTCTCCGGTAAATCCGGTTGACCACCCTTTCCAAATAAAATAGCGTCTATAAAAAAACCCTAATGGCAAAAGAGAGATCTTACTGAAATGATCCTCTAAATTAATACTCCCTATACGGTCCAGCAGAAATCTCACAACCTGCTCGTTATTAAAGTTGGCAACTATGCAGTCCCCTCTCAAGTCCTTCCTAGAATGTCCTATCCAAGCATAACATCTAGCCATGATCATCTGATTACAGATGTTCTAATCCCAAACCCCGACATGCTCCAATTTAGTTGTGAGCCAGTACATAGTTTTGGCCATCAGCTGATCTGTAGTTTCTAACTGTCCTTCCTGTGAAACTGGGATATTCCGCAAGATCACTGCCAAAGGGGCAGCAGCTGGAGGAAGATGCAAGACCTGAGAGCCCTCCAAGGCTAGACTATTATCCACACCCTCAAACGTCTGCTGCGGTTTTCGACGCTGAGCCCCCAATATCAAGCTTGGTGCTTCATCACCCACAGTCCCCACACATGGACCACTTTCCTCCCCTTCCTGACTACAAAAGCTAGCCTGAGTAGGGCCACTAAGATTAACCCCTTGCTCAACCCTTTTAACATCCACATGCACTAAACCAACATCATGATTACCCACAACATCCTCATTCATCCCAGGTACCGACGATGTTGAGGGTATTTGCCTCGCTACGAGAGATTTAGGAGGAATGGAGTTCCCAAGTACCACGTTGCTTAGCTCATTAGATGTATTAACCATTAACCTATTTCTAGAGGCTAAAAAACCCTCTAGGTTAGAAAGGTTATTCATAACCTTCAGTTCAAAATCGGTTAATCCTTCTAAGGCCCTTAGCCTCCAGAGGTTCGGGTTTCAGCAGGTGTACCATGCCGGTTTTACGAGGGGTTCGCTGGGGGTGGCTATCTTAGTACACCGCAGGTTGGCTTATGTGCATGACAAGCAGTGGATTGATCCTCAGGGCCGATATATCTTCATCAAAGGCCGGTTGGGTACTGAACAGGTGGTTTTTGGTAGCGTATATGCCCCCCCCCCTCTGCAGTGGGCTTTGTCTGAGCGGCTATTCGCGCTGTGGGATGAGATTCCGGAGGTCCTAACCATGGTGGGGGGCGACTGGAACGAGGTTATGGATGTAGGCCTGGATCGTCTGAGGCGGGTACCTGTGGTGTCGGATCCCCCCCCCACTATTGCTCCCACCAAATTGCATGCGACTGCGAGTGGTCTGGGCTGGGTTGATGTATGGCGGCACTTTCATCCTGCTGTGCGTGAATTCACATATGTGTCGGCGGTGCATGGGTCCTTCTCGAGACTGGACTATCTGTTTGTGCCGGGTGCCTGTCTGAGTCGGGTCAAGGATGCTATGATACTTCCCAGGGGCCTGTCTGATCACTCCCCCGTCCTAGCTACCATGACCCTCCCCTCCACGAGACAGCCGTTTCGATGGCGGATGTCCTCTTGGCAGTTGCAGCGGCCTGAATATGTGCATCACCTGCGTGTGGCGATTGATCATTTCTGGCGCGAGAACTTGGTTGGAGATGTGAGTGCGGTGGTGGTGTGGGAGGCGCTGAAGCCCACGCTTCGGGGCGTGGATATAGCTTGGTGCGTGGCTGCCCGACGAAAACATCGGGAGGCCATAGTGACCGCCGCGGCCCGCGTGGAGGAGCTGGAGCAGCGTGGTCGGCTTGGGAGCGACGAGGGCATTGTGAGGCAGCTCTTGCAGGCCCAGCAAGCATACGCCTCTGTTCTTTATGAGGAAGCCCGGCAGGCGTGGCTCGCCACGCGCAGCAGGGTGTATCAGTGGGGCGACAAGTCCTGTACTATGCTGCATAGATTGTGCCAGGCGACCTTCCAGCCCCTGGTATTGCCGGGCCTTACTGCAGATGACGGTTCGGTCATGACCGACCCGGACTTGCTGGCGGCTAGCTTTGCCCGTTATTACGAGGCGCAATACGCTCCCCGGGATCATTTAGAGGCGAGCGAGATTTCCGCGTATCTTGACGACCTGCTACCGCAGGCCGTCCCCGATGAGACCAGAACCGCACTGGACGCCCCGCTTACGGCTGAGGAGCTCGGAGAGGCCCTTGGTCAACTGAATACGGGTAAGGCGCCCGGCCCGAGTGGCTACCCGAGTGAATTCTACAAAAAGTTTCACGTCCAACTGGGGCCCCACTATCGCTGTGCTCTAGAGGAGGCACGGGCTCGGGGAGAGCTGCCGCCGGATTGGCGTCATGCGGAAATCGTGGTATTTTTGAAGCCGAACAGGGCACCGGACCGACATGACTCGTACAGGCCGATTTCCCTTCTCAACATTGAGGCCAAGGTTCTAGCTAAGGCCTTGGCAAACCGCCTCCTGCCCCACGTTGCTGACCTAGTCCACCCTGATCAGGCTGGATTTATGCCTCGCAGGGCCACTCGCCATAATATTCGGCGGGCGCAGGCAGCAGTGGATGCTATGGGTGCTAGAGATGAACAGGCGGCACTCCTCCTAGCGGACATGGACCGGGCCTTTGATTCGGTGAGCTGGGCATATCTGTTCACACTGTTGGCCCGCCTCAACCTGGGGCCGGTCTTCCTGTCGTACATTCGTCTCCTCTACACCAACGTTACGGCCTCGGTCCGCGTGGCCGGTGCTACCTCTGGGCGCTTCCATGTGGGTCGTGGTACTCGGCAGGGTTGCCCGCTGTCCCCGTACCTGTTTGCCCTCGCCATGGAACCTCTGGCGTCGCGGATACGTGCGGATGACCGGTTGCGCGGTTTCGTTTGGAGTGAGGCTCTGGTGGATAGGATTGCACTGTATGCGGATGACGTCCTCCTCTTCCTTACGGATCTACGGCGATCAGGTCCCCGAGTTCTGGAAATCATGCGGGAGTTTGGCCGGGTCTCGGGCCTTCACCTCAACCTGAATAAATCGACCCTGTGGGTGCTGGGCGGTGGTGTGGCTGCTGACCCCTGGGCTGCTGAGTTGCGAGTGGCCTCGGACGGCCTAAAGTATCTGGGAGTTTTTCTCTCGGAGTCGCGGGCCGTGGCCTGGGCGCGTGGAGTCTTGCCGGTGTGGGAGCGGGTTCAGGCTGATGTCAAGACATGGGCTAGAATGCCGCTTACTATCTTTGGGAGATCGGCCATCTTCAAGATGGTGGCGCTTCCGCGGCTCCTGTACCAAATTCAGAACTTCCCATACCCCATTGGCCTGGAGTGGTTCCGTCAGGTTAACTCAGTGCTGGGCCGCTTCCTGTGGGGGGGTTGTGCGGCCAGAGTGGCGTTGAAGACGTGCTTTCTGTCCACATACAGTGGTGGCCTGGCCACCTCGGACCTCCTCTCTTACTACCAGGCTTCCCATCTGCTGGTCCTAAATGAATGGTGGTATGGTGATAGAGGAGATCCGGCTTATGCCCTGTAACGGTTGCTCATGGGTGACCGCACGCTCCACACGATTCTCTATTCCGCTCGCTTACGCCGTGCATTGCCATCGGTCACCGGAGTGGTCTTTGCGGTGTGGCGACAGTCATTGCGCCGCATGGGATGGTGGGGCAGGCTGACGGCTGAGACGCCGCTTTGGCACAATGGTTTGCTCCCGGAGCTGGCGGCCCTGACTGGGTTTGAGGGTTGGGAGGCCATTGGGATTACTCAGCTGGGCCAGGTTGTGTCGGGCACCACCCTCAGATCCTTTGAAGAGCTCCGTGCAGAGTTCCAAATGCCTCAGTCCCAGTTCTTCCGCTACCTCCAGCTGCGGCATGCCCTCGCCCCGAGCATTGCCGGTCTCGACTCCCTGCCGGAATTTAGTCCAGTAGAGGCCAAGGTATTTATGGGGGACTTGGGGGACAGGAAGGTCTCTAGGATCTACCAGACACTTGTAATTCATTGCTCCTCCACCCTACACTCCCTTCGGGAGGCGTGGGAAGTGGACGTGGGCCCCCTTGATGAAGACGACTGGAGGGAGGCACTGGAATCCCCACGTGGAACTGCCATTGCGATCCGGCTCCGGCTAATTCAATTCAAATATCTGCATCGTGCCTATTATACCCGTGAGCGGTTGTGGAAGGCTGGGTTGATTGCGTCCTCGGAATGCCTGCGTTGTGGAGTGGTGCCTGCCTCTCTGGTGCATACGGTGTGGTCGTGTGGCCGATTGACTGGGTTCTGGAGGGGCGTGTGGAGTTGTCTGGCTGAGGTCCTGGGCTGGGATCTTCCCCGTACCCACCGGCTGGGCCTCTTGCATATCATGGAAGGGATTGGTGGTAATGTATATAAGCGCCACTTGTTGCTATTGGGGCTGGTGGTGGCTAAGCGGGACCTGGCCCGAGCGTGGAAGTCAGTGAGGGCTCCCCCCTTGTCTGCGTGGAAGGCTGGGCTGGATTATTTCATGGGTCTGGAGAGGCCGATCTTTGAGGCGAGGGGGTGCCCGCGCAAACACTACAAAATTTGGAAGCGTTGGGCCGACTATCGTGGTCTGTCCTTGGACCCCCCGGCGGAGCAGGAGGAGGACATTTGATCGCAGTGACAATCTTGGCCCGAAGCGATAACGCCCTGGTGGAATTACACCCACATATTTCTCTTCCCTGTTGCTATATATACACGTGTGGTGGGGGGGGGTTGGGGGGGGGGGTTCTTAGAATGGGGGGGGGGGTGGCGTTGGGGGTTAGGGTAGGGTGTTGGGGAATTTCTATACTAAGCCTATTCTGAATCTGTTTTATTATTTGCTGCCTGTGTAATTGCTATATTGATTTTGTTGTGGTGTTCTTGATGTGTGGAGATGCCACATTTGTGATGATCATTTGCTTAATAAACTTGGTTGTGAAAAAAAAAAAAATCGGTTAATCCTTCCTCAATTTTAGAGAGCCTATGCATTATTGGAGACAGAGATGATGCAATTAAATTACCCAATTTGGACCACATAACATCATTGACTTTGTCAGGGGAATCGCCTAGAAGATCTAGAAGATCGAGTCCGGTGGCAAACTTGGCTGTGAAAACACCGTTGTTAGAGATGGCGATGCTACAGTTTCTCCATTTTTATTAATCTTTTTAATTTTTGCCAGTTTGTCTCTGTGGGCCCCCTCCCCGCTTCCTCTTTTGTGAAGAGTCTGAGGTTAGTCTGAGGGTACGGCAGAGGAGTTAGTTTTACCATGAGGTCCAGATCTTGTAGCAATACTTGGGGGTGGACTGCTTCGGGTATTTACAGTAACCGTCTCAACCAGTTCAACAGATGGCGTAATATTATGTGTTCCCTGTCCGCCTTGTTTTTCCGATGGTTCATTTTGAGACAATCCAGGGTCACTTACTATGACGGGAGAATCAGGAACTGCAACCAAGGAGCAATCAGGGGTACGAGCACAAGCCAGGGCGCCCAGAGAGGATCGTTTAGCTGTTTGTAGATCAAGAGACTCACGACGCTCTGTCAGTGCTATCTCCTGAGCAAGGACAGAGATGGCTCTAATTAAAAACTGATCCAAAGTCTCCACCACGCTGCCAGAGGGCTGTGCAGATCTTCCCTTGCCCTCACGCCAATTCATCCTCACTAAGCTTCTGAAATGATGGGAGGTAAAAAAAACAACTTAATAAATTCCACCTTCCCAATTAATAACACTTTTCCCTAGACCAACCGTATGTCAAATTGAAATGACCTTCTGATTATGACTGGCTTTTGTGAGTGAGCCTGGCCTCATCCGGTCTCTAACGGGCTCAAACAGGCCCGCCCTTGGCCTGGCCCGCGCCCGCTAAGAGGGAGCCGCAAGCACCTTTATGCGCCTCCGGGCGCGAGAGAATGGCGGCGGCGCCTTCTGGCGGGGTAATCAGGCAAAGCAGTGTGGGCTCTGAAGTCCAGTAAAGCGGTTCCTGCGAAGAGGGAGCCGCGAGCACCTTTATGCACCTCCGGGTGCGAGAGAATGGCGGCGGCGCCTCTTGGCGCGGTAATCAGGCAAAGCAGCGTGGGCTCTAAAGTCCAGTAAATGTACTCACATAGAAATCTACATGCTAGTCAATCTTTTCTAAGTCTACACATATACTTTATGCACAGTAGCACTAGGGTTTCCTTACTCTTCATTTTCTTTTGAGAATCCCATTTTTCCTTGAACATGTTTAAATGTTTGGAAATATTGTGAAGCAAGTGGAAGAAGTAACATTTGAAAAACATGTTTCACTGTTGAGTAATCTCATCTATGCCATCTCTGAAATTCCTTCCTATTCCCACTCTGGAAATAAAATTTATTCCACCTCTTGTTAGAAGTGTATCTTAAATTGTTCCCCGAGTGGTGATCGGCAGAGAAAGTGTTTGTGGACAGTTACAAACTCACAAGTTTGCAGGCACACGTAAACTTTGTAAGGCAATAAAGCCCTTAAAATTTCTCTACATACCCACATAAAAATATTTATTCACATAGATATCTAAGTTTTTAAATCTTTTTCCAAGTGTACACATGTACTTTGTGCGCATTAGCACTTTGTCTTTCTTGGAATTGAGATAAATGTATGCCATATAGACCAGGCCATTACATAGCCATATTTGTGATGGATAGGTACACATATTTCCAAGATAAAATGCAATGTAGTTCTCTTTGAGTTACACATTTGTAATATAGTGCTTAATCTGAAAGGCACTTAGTGTTAAAGGAATAATGATAATATGGTACTCTTAATGATGGATAAATTAACATGAACTTTTTCAATACAACATGACGTGAGCATCGATGACACCATCAAGACCATGCACACAATCCACTCAGGCTCTCCGTCAGACCCATTCCCGCATCACGCCTTCAACAGAGCAAGCAGCTTCATCGCACCCCACCTGCGCAACGTCATCAATCTCTCCCTCGAGACCGCTACCTTCCCAGAGATCTGGAAGCACGCCGAGAACAACGACCTAATCAAACAAGCATTTGCAATGCAATAGGTCTCGCATTAGGAAAGTTTGAGCTATTGGTATTGTAAATGACAAATTTTGTATTTATGTGTTGGTTTTGAAAATAGCTAAATTAATAGCTTTGTCATTTACAATGCCAATAGTTTTAGCTTTCGCAAATGTGACACCTATAGCATTTGTAATGCAATATGTGCTGTATTTACGTGACTTAGATGTATTGAAATTACAAATAACAAAGGCATTTTTAAAAAAAAAAAATTAATACTTAAATAAAAGTTATTGTAATTTATAATGGCAATAGCTTAAACTTGTGTAAATAACTTGTGAAGAATATGTTTGTGACATTTGTAACATTTGTAATAAAGCTTGAAACATGGAGAGAACATATTTGAACCAGTTGTTGTTGAATGGTTGCACAGATTGATGCTGTGTTAGCGCATAGTGATGTTGCGGTATCCCTGAGTGATGATGCATCAGGGGGGTGCTGAGTGATGCGGTGGTGATGCGATAGATAGAGTGAGTGCGATAGATAGATAGAGGGAGGGCAATAGATAAAGGGAGGGAGGGCAATAGATAGAAGCAGGGAGGGTGATAGTGGGAGGGCGATAGACAGATAGATAGAGGGAGGGCGATAGATAGATATTTTATTTATTTATAAAGTTTTATATTGCGCGAACTGGACAATGGATAGAGTGAGGTTGATAGATAGAGTGAGGTCGATAGATAGATAGAGTGAGGGTGATAGATAGATAGAGGGCGATAGATAGAGTGAGGGCGATAGAGAGAGTGAGGGCGATAAATAGATAGATAGAGTGAGGGCGATAGATAGATAGATAGATAGATAGATAGATAGATAGATAGATAGATAGATAGATAGATAGATAGAGTGAGGGCGATATATAGAGTGAGGGCGATAGATAGATAGAGTGAGTGCGATAGATAGATAGATAAATAGATAGATAGATAGATAGATAGATAGATAGATAGATAGATAGATAGATAGATAGATAGATAGATAGAGTGAGGGCGAAAGATAGATAGAGTGAAGGCGATAGACAGATAGAGTGAGGGCAACAGATCGATAGTGAGGGCAATAGATAGAGTGAGGGTGATAGATAGAGTGAGGGTGATAGATAGAGTGAGGGCGATAGAGTGAGAGAGAGAGATAGATAGATAGATAGAGTGAGGGCGATAGAGTGAGACAGATAGAAAGATAGATAGATAGATAGATAGATAGATAGATAGATAGATAGATAGATAGATAGATAGATAGATAGAGTGAGGTTGATAGAGAGAGGGGTGTGTAGAGAGAGAGGTGTAGAGATAGAGAGGGGTGTAGAGATAGGGGTGTAGAGAGAGAGAGGGGTGTAGAGAGAGAGGGGTGTACAGAGAGTGGGGTATAGAGAGAGGGCTGTAGAGAGAGTGGGGTGCAGAGAGAGTAGGGTGCAGAGAGAGTAGGGTGCAGAGAGAGTGGGTGCAGATAGAGTGTGGTGCAGAGAGAGTGTGGTGCAGAGAGAGTGTGGTGCAGAGAGAGTGTGGTGCAGAGAGAGTGTGGTGCAGAGAGAGTGGGGTGCATAGAGAGGGCTGTAGAGAAAGGGGTGTAGAGAGAGGGGTGTAGAGAGAGGGGTGCAGAGAGAGAGGGGTGTAGAGAGGGGGTGTAGAGAGAGGGGTGTAGAGAGAGAGGGGTGTAGAAAGAGGGTATAGAGAGAGAGTGGTGTAGAGATAGGGGGGTGTAGAGAGAGAGGGGTGTAGAGAGAAAGGGGTGTAGAGAGAAAGGGGTGTAGAGAGAGGGGGCAGAGAGAGGCGAGCAGAGAGAGAGGGGGTGTAGAGAGAGAGGGGTGTAGAGAGAGAGAGGGGTGTAGAGAGAGAGGGGTGTAGAGAGAGAGGGTGTAGAGAGAGAGAGAGGGGTGTAGAGAGAGAGAGAGGGGGGTGTAGAGAGAGGGGGGTGTAGAGAGAGGGGGGTGTAGAGAGAGAGGGGTGTAAAGAGAGAGGGTGTAGACAGAGGGGTGTAGAGAGAGGGGTGTAGAGAGCTGTGCCCCTGGGTGTCAATTTGACACTAAAAAGGGTGATAACAGTGAGTCAGGGGGTGGGGGGGCATTCAAAGGTTATGGAGCAGACACAAGGGAAAAAATCTCATACTGTGGGTCAATGTGACACTAAGAAGGGTGCTAACATTGGGCCCTGGGGGTCAATGACACACTAAGAAGTTTGCTAACAGTGGGTCATGGGGGGGGGCGGGGTATTCAAAGGATTGAAGCAGACATCCTTATAAAAGTGATAAAAATAGCACGTATCACTGGCGTCAATTTATATTTAAATCAAGATAAGGAAAACTGACAAGTGTGTAATACGTCCCGTGTTCAGTTTGCACACCTAATCATTAATAATAATAATACGTGTAGTGCTTGCTCTCATAACACTACCAGTAGTAGCGGTCACTGTTGCACAAAATAATGGTACTTCTTTTATAGGCTTGAGGGAGATGAAAGGCAGAGCAAGAGTAGGGAGGATACATATGAACCCAAGACGTGCAGGTTGCACACTGATTTCAGTAGTGAGCTCTTAACGCGCTGAGCTAGATTTTGAGCCATTGGGCTTCCCTGCTCCATCATTTGAAGCGAGTTACGCTGGATGCTTTCCATGTTATGTGCGTACGAGTAGATTTGCACTGCCTGTAACTACTGCATGAATAGGGATGCTGCTCGTCCCTTTCAAGCTGTTTGCGCTTGTTTTAAACACTTTACGTTCGTATGAGCTGATTTGCACGGTCCGTACCTTTCGTCCGCCTTATTAATAAGAAAAAATCAGGTATGGCATTACGTGTCCTAGCGCATATACAGACAAACATGCAGAAATAATGAGTGCATGCAATAATAGCACATTAAAGGTAAACGGTTGGCTTTGCCGACAAAGAGAAGCGCTGTCACGCTGTTCCCATCCCAACTCCCAGTGGCTGGCGAGTTAAGAGGTGAAGGGGAGGAGGAGGGCATTGACTAATGGCAGCAAATGGGTCCGCGCTATATAAAAACGCATAAAATAAATAAATAAAAGGAAGGTAGTGATTCCTAATGGTGAGTGTAGGAGGGAGCCTTGTGACAGATGTTGAGAGCCTTAAAAAGCTGAATTGATATGGGTAGGCAAAGATTTAAGTGGAAACGTATTTAAGAGTATGTGCGGAAGGGAATGAGATAACAAGCTCTGATGCTCTGAAGTCTGATGCCTAGGCACAGACAAATGGTGGTGCACGATGTGCACGAGGGGGGGAGGGGGAGCGGCAGCCTTTGATGTCTGATGCCGAGGCACAGACAAATGGTGGTGTGTTATGTGGCTGACGTGCACGCGCCTGTCTCACATGAACTGTATGGGATCCGCAGCCGTTTTGGTAGACTTTTCTTTTCCACTTACTATAATTCTCGCCAGCAATGCGCAATCGCATTGGCAGGCGAGACCTAAAAACCTAAGGCAGACCCAAGAGACCTCAAGATCTTCCGGCCCATCTCTCTGCTCCCCTTCCCAGCCAAGGTCATCGAGAAAGCCGTCAACAGGCAGCTAACCCGATACCTCGAAGAAAACAGAATCCGGACCCTTCCCAGTCAGGGTTCCGCAGCAACCACAGCACAGAGACTGCCCTCATCGCCGCCACCGACGACATCAGGACCCTGCTGGACAATGGCGAGACCACAGCACTCATCCTCCTAGACCTTTCTGCCGCCTTCGACACCGTCTGCCATCGCACACTACGCGCACGCCTCCACGCCGCAGGGATCCAAGACAAGGCTCTGGATTGGATCACCTCCTTCCTCTCCTGCAGAACCCAGAGCGTCCGCCTCCCCCCATTCCATTCCAAAGCCTCCGAGATCATCTGCGGTGTACCCCAGGGATCCTCCCTCAGCCCGACGCTGTTCAACATTTACATGGTTCTGCTCACACACGTAGCCCGACAGCACGACCTCAACATAATCTCCTACGCCGACGACACTCAGCTGATCCTCTCCCTCACCAAGGACCCCATCACCGCCAAAGCCAACCTCCACGAAGGAATGAAGGCCGTCGCCGACTGGATGAAGACCAGCCGTCTGAAGCTGAACTCGGACAAGACGGAGGTCCTCATCCTCAGCTCCAACCCTTCAGCTGGGACGACTCCTGGTGGTTGACGGCACTGGGGGCAGCCCCGACACCCACGGACCACGCACGCAAGCTGGGAATCATCCACCACTCAACGCTGTCAATGACCAAGCAAGTCAACGCCGGCTCCTCCTCCTGCTTCAACACCCTCTGCATGCTCTGCAAGATCTACGGATGGATCCCGACAGATGCAAGAAAGACAGTCACCCAGGCCCTCGTCAGCAGCAGACTCGATTACGGAAACGCCCTCTACATGGGAGCCCCGACCAAGCTCATCAAACGACTACAACGTATCCAAAATGCCTCGGCACAACTGATCCTTGACGTACCACGCAACGGTCACATCACTCCCCACCTGAGAAACCTGCACTGGCTCCCCGTCAACAAGAGGATATCCTTCAAGCTCCTCATCCACGCACACAAGGCACTCCACAAGACCGGCCTCAACAGACGGCTCTCCTTCTACTACCTTAACCACCAGCTCCGCTCAGCCGACCTCTCACTCGCCATCATCCCGCGCATCCAAAGAACAACCACCGGTGAGAGATCCTTCTCCCACCTCGCCGCCAAGACATGGAATACCCTCCCACCGAACCTACGACAGACCCAAGACCTGCTGACCTTCAGGAGGGTACTTAAGACCTGGTTGTTCGATCAGTAGCGCCCCCCCAGCGCCTTCAGACCCTCACAGGTATGTAGTACGCATTACAAATGATTGATTGATTGATTGATTGATGTGACTCTGTGATAGAAGAAGCACACATGTCCAAAATGCACCAAAATGTGGTCCTCATTGTGTTGGATGAAAACACACAATTGTGACACACATCTTTATACAATCCTCATTGTGATGGGAAAAACACCAATCTCTGTAATAGGCAGCATAATATTTCTTGTGATAGATAAAGGCACACAAACCTGTTGTACAGAATTTAATATGGTTCTTAGTTACACCACTGCCTATCGGACCATAGGTCACATTTAAATAGGAGCTATTGTAAAGCACCAAAGAGCACAATCTTGTGACACACAGTATGAAATGGTTTTCAGTGTCCAGAACAAACGTTCATATGCTTGAAACATATAAAGTCGTGGCAGTGTGTATTACACGTTTAAAATATCAACACAAAACTGTAACATGCGTCATGATGTGCTCCTTTTTGCAATGGATAAAAGCTCACATGCTATACACATGGTCACATGAATTGCATAACACGATGCAGTCTTCATTGTGATGGATGAAAATATGTGTGAGATGTTGTTTTCAGAGTGAGGTGTTATAGCGCAGAGTTAAAACACGCACTGTGATGTAATTCATATTCATTGACAACAGAGGGGACCAGTCTCTCACAGGAATGCACATGCAATGAGGAACAGGTTTGTTTCTATTAGGTATCTTAAGACATCTAGTGCTTGATGCACATGATGAACTCAAATGAATTTGTAGCTGTGTCACAGGGTCGAGGATGACTTATTGGAGGAGATTCCATACTCCCCGGTGACTAGGGTGAATGAGGCACTCTTCCTCTGTGTGCAGGCTTTTTCTCCGGTCTGTCCCTTTAAGGAACAAGACTCTGACACCCAAGAAGAAGGCGGTCAGCAAGTCCGGATGACGTCTCTGCCCCTTACCAATGGGAAGAGAGAGCCCCGCTGATGAAAGCGGAAATGGATGTTGGAACGGATGCTGAGGAAGAAGTGAGACCTGAAGAACGTGGAGAGAGCCAGGTGAACCAGAGCGCTTGGAGGAGAAATGGGACCTCATCGCCTGCAACAAGTGGGGAGGTAACCCCTGCAGAGGAGGAGTCGCCAGGAGGCCAACCGTTTCACGCTTCGCTCTGCCACGCTCTAGGAGGAATGTGACTGAACAAGATACAGTCCGGCTGCGGGCTGCTCACGGGCACTGGGCTGGAAGGCAGCAAAGTAAGTAGAGGGCACACCTCTGCTAAACCGATGGGTTAACCGGACTACACTTGGTGGTGGTGGCTTCTTTGAGTGTGGTGATAGTCCCTGCACTGGCCCTCTACACTTCTACATATTGTCGATGTCCCGACGTTCACCGGTGGTTTTCTTATTTTCTTACCGAGGGACATACAAGTCCATGACTGACCTGGTGGCCTCATAAGAGGAAGAACGGAAGCAGTATTCATACCTAACCTCTACTAGCTGTGTAAACAGATGCACTAGGACGTGAAAAATAAAAACATATTCAAACCATACCTAATAAAAGGGATAAAAGAACCAAGTCGCACGTTGATTCCTACCGGGGCTTAACCCCTTCCTTGACAACCCGGTGACAAAAATATAATGTAATATAATCCTATTTGTGATTGAAAGAAGTTTATTCTTGGCAACAGTAGTTTAGATAATAGCACAACTTTGCAACAGACCCAGTGGCATGGTCATTGCTGTGATGGGAAAAAGCTAAGATATGTAATACACAACATTACACGGTCCTCGTTGTGATGAATAGCAAAAACCATTCGTGACACACACTACAATGTGATCCCAAGTAAAATAATAGTAGCACACTTATATAACACAAAAAAAAACCTGTAACACTCAAAACTAAGGTCATTATGCAGGAAATGAGCAATCTACTGGCATGATTGGGATTGTGACCCTGATGTGATACAAATAGCAACATACCTTAAGGCTTCTAGATCCTCTTCAATTCACAATACAAAGTGCTATATTTATTGTCATTGATTATTAGTGTACTTGGATTACACGAGCATGCTGTTTTTTTAATTTGCAAAGGTTCTCTTGATTATTCTTAATATGCTTCTGCAGTAGCAGTATTTCATTATTTCTCATTTTCTTTTGAGAACATAATTTTTCCTTGAATAAGCATAAATGTAAAAAAAATGTGAACTATGTAGAATCAAGTAGAAGTAGTTAAATATTTCCTTTCTGCATGCATATTTGCCTGTTGAGTGATCCCTTCATCTATGCCATCTCCAATTTTTATTCTGATTCCTTCCGCTTCCCACTCTGAAACCCCATTATTCCGGCACTTATTAGAAGTGAATCTCAGATTGTTCCCTGGGTGGGAATGGGCTGAAGAAATGTTTGTGGACAGTTACAAAGTAACACATTTGCAGGCACACAAGTACTTTGCAGAGCACTAAAGCCCATGAAGATCACTATCCACACACACACAAATATTTACTCACATACAATAGTCGTCTTTTTCAAATTGTAGATGTATATTTGTGCATATTAGCCCTTGGGCTATTCAGTACTGGAGATAAATGCTTTTCTATTGACCAGGCCTATTTATAGCCGTCATTGTGATGGATAAGTGTCCACATTTCTATGATACAATACAATGTAATTTTATTTAGTTCCATAAGATCCATAAGATCATACACATTGGTAATATACAGCATTATGTTATAGGAGCTTTCTGTTAAAGTAATAAGTGATAATACTAAATCACATTAATGTGGTACTTTTTACGATGTCTAAAATAACATGAACCTGTTCAGTACAACATGATATTACTGCGATAGAAGCAGCACACATGTCTAGAATGGCCCAAAATGTGGTCCTCACTGCGTTTGATAAAAGACACAATTGTGACACACATCTTGATACGGTCCTCATTGTGATGAATAAAAGCACTTACCTCTGTAATAGGCTCCATAATAGTTTCTGTGTCAGATAAAGGCACACAACATTAGCCCTAGGGCCTTTTTGTGATGGAGATAAATTCATGTCCTATGTAACAGGTCTGTATAGAGCCATAATTGTGATGGATAAGTGGATAAGTACACACATTTCCAAGATAAAATACAATGTAGTTTTTTTTGAGCTACCCAAGATGATGCACCCTACAAAAACACAGCATAATGTTAAAGCAGCTTACTGTTAAAGGAGCTTTCTGTTAAAGGAATATGCAATAACACTAAATCACATTAATGTAGTGTTTTAATGATAGCTACATTAACATGAACTTGATCAATGCACCATGGTATGACTCTGTGATAGAAGAAGCACACAAGCCTAAAATACACTAAAATGTGGTCCTCATTGTGTTGGATAAAAACACACAATTGTGACACAAAACTTGATATGGTCCTCCTTGTGATGGAGAAAAAAAACAACCATAGTAATAGGCAGCATATTTCCTCTGGCAGACAAAGGCACTCAAACCTGTCTCACACAATTTAATATGGTCCTCAGTTTAACCCTTAAAGTGAACATAGGCTGAGGGAGAGGGGGGTGAATACCACTGAGGAGTTGCCTGCGGGGTGCATGACATGAGACCTGGCCTGTATTCCTCACGAGTCTCGTAATATGCTGCTC
This sequence comes from Lissotriton helveticus, assembly GCF_964261635.1. Lineage (NCBI taxonomy): Eukaryota > Metazoa > Chordata > Amphibia > Caudata > Salamandridae > Lissotriton > Lissotriton helveticus. The sequence goes on along the minus strand of NC_136059.1, from coordinate 483,110,804 downwards.
AATATGCTACATGTACTTCCTTGTTTTCAGATGTTGTCCTATTCCGTGATGCGCCATAATGAGTCAGTCGATCCGTATACAACTGTTTTTAATGATGCCTGCGTGGGGGGTTTTGTCTTTTGTATTTTACAAAATTGGAAATAAAGTTTAAAAAACAAAAAGAAAAAGTGAACATAGGAGCATAATCTCAAAATCTTAACACAATTCTGTAACATGCGCCATGATGTGCCCTTTTACTGCAATACATAAAAGCTCACATGCTATACACATGGTCACATGAATATTCACCTACCATGATGTAGTCCTCATTCTGATGGATAAAAACATGCACTTGATTTTTTTCTTTCAGAGTGCAGTGTAATAGCACACAGAGTTAAAACATGCTGTGTGATGCTGTAATGAGTTTGATGGACTACAATTCATAAACAATTCATATTTACCGATAACATAGGGAACCAGTCTCTCACTGGAATGCAGTCTTAATGAGGAACAGGTCTGTTTCTATGAAGTATCTTAAGGCAGCCTTATGATGGTATGCAAGCACATCACAAATTCTCGTCAATGAATTACAAATGAAGAGGTAAACCTTCAGGCAGTTTTAGTGCACTGAATGATATTGCCCTCTTGGTGATGGTTAAAGCATGCATCTTTGTAAAACAGTGCATGAGATTGTCCTCTGTTATACATAGATACTGTCTCATATTACTAACAGACAGCATGATGTGCTACTTAATGTGATGTATCAAGGCAAACAATCTTGTAACACTTCAAGGCATCTAGTGATCATTGTACTTAATAAACCACATTAAATTGTAATATACTATGTAATATAATCCTATATGTGATGGAAAGAAGTTCATTCTTGGTAACAGTAGTTTAGATAATAGCACAACTCTGCAACAGGCCTAGTGGTATCGTCCTCGCAGTGCTAGGAAAAAGCTCAGATATGTAACACACAATATCATACGGTCCTCGTTGCGATGGATAAAAACAAACAATTGTGATGCACACCAAGACTTGATTCAAAGTATAATAGTAGCTCACTTATAATAGGCAGCATATTTCCTCTGGCAGATGAAGGCACTCAAACCTGTCTCACTCAATTTAATATGGTCCTCAGTTCCACCCTTCACTGCTCCACTTTCAAACTCTACGATCCTAATGACATCACCAAAACATTAGCAACCACCAAACTCAACAACCATTTCAATGAACCCGTCCCCTCAAGTTGCCTTCCCCACATCTACCAAGTCATCTCCCCTCTCTGGACCAAAATCATCAACGCCTCGCTAGTGCAAGGGCACATACAGGACTGCCTAAAAACAGGCCAGGTCACCCCTATACTAAAGAAACCAACAGCTAACTCTTCCGACCCCAAACAAATTCGGCCCATAACCAACATTCCCATGCTAGCCAAGGTCCTGGAAAAATGTGTTCAACAACAACTGAACCAACACATCACGGACTTCAACCTTCTGAACACCCACCGATCGGGTTTCAGACCCGGCCATAGCACAGAAACAGCCATTTTACAAATAGTGGACGACGAAAAAAATCTAAAAAGACTGGAAAATAGGCTCAGTCCTTCAATGGTTCAAATCCTTTCTGGAAACCAGAACGCAATCTTTCATGGTGAACTAAAATCTATCGTGCTCCTCACCGAACCCTCTGGGTGTACCACAAGGCTCTACCCTATCCCCCACCCTATTCAACCTATATGTCGAACCGCTAACCAAACTACTACAGCAGGCAAACATAGCCTACCACATGTACGCGGATGACACTCAACTCTACATCAAGATCTCCTCCATTGAAGACATAATATCAATGAACATGGCACTCAAAAAGACCGTCCACTGGCTAACAACCAACTTCCTCAAGCTAAACTCACAAAAAACAGAATTTCTTCTAATCTCCCCCCTAATAATTCCCAGGAGAAAAAGGAATGGTTCAAGTTGATCACTGCACTTAACTGCATGCCAACTCTGGTCGACTCCACCAAATCACTTGGAATTACACTTGATAAGAACCTTAAAATGCAAGCACATATCAACCTGTTAGCTAAAAACGCAAGCTTTCACCTCAACTATCTCAGGAAAATGAAACCTTTCATCGAGAACCCGGACCTCAAAACTGCTGTTTAGTCCTTAGTCATATCAAGGCTGGAGTACGGATGCACCACCCTCGTGGGACTTCCCAAAATCTCAACCGCCCCATTAAAAGCCTGTATCAACGCCGCAGCTAGACTCCTAACAGGATCCAGAAAATTTTACCACATATCACCACACCTGAAAACACTCAACTGGCTTCCCTTTGAAGCTAGAATCCACCTAAAAATGGGATGCATCACTCACAAAGCACTTCACCACAATACTCCCCCGTACCTATCGTAAAAACTGACCTTATCTGGAGGATTCAGACGTTCTAGGAGTGCTAACAATCTACTCCTGAAACCCTCATGCTTCAGAAAGAAAAAAAACCCTGACAGAGCATTCTCCGGAGCAGCATCAAGAATATGGTGCTCGCTTCCTCCCCACATCAGAAAAATCTCCTCTACTTTTCTGTTAAAAAAAGAAGCAAAATCATTCCTTATGTGTTCAATTCCTCCCATAAACTATCACATGGACCTTTTCCAGATGTACTCCGTATAGTTGCCCCCTCTTTCCCTCGAAAGACACCTTCGCTGCTCTCGACTCGTTGCTAGAAATACTGTTAAGCCTGCGACTTTACGAACTTTGTAAAATAAGTCGATCTTATGTATGCTATTCGTTTTGCAATCTGTCCTATTTCGTATTGTGCCCCCATTGTAAAGCGCTCTGATAACCTTCGCTGGGTCTGCTCCGCACTATAGAAAACTCTAAAAATAAAATAAAATAAAAATAAAAATGTGCCCTTTTTTGCAATACATAAAAGCTCACATGCTATACACATGGTCACATGAATATTCGCCTACCACGATGTAGTCCTCATTCTGATGGATAAAAACATGCATGTGATTTTTTTCTTTCAGAGTGCAGTATAATAGCACACAGAGTTAAAACATGCAGTGTGTTGCTGTAATGAGTTTGATGTACTACAATTCCTAAACAATTCATATTTACTGACACCAGAGGGGACCAGTCTCTCACTGGAATGCGGTCTTAATGAGGAACAGGTCTGTTTCTATGAAGTATCTTAAGGCAGCCTTATGATGGTATGCAAGAACATCACAAATTCTCTGCAATGAATTACAAATGAAGAGGTAAACCATCAGGCAGTTTAAGTACACTGAATGATATTGCCCTCTTGGTGATGGTTAAAGCAGGCACATCTTTGTAAAACAGTGCATGAGATTGTCCTCTGTTATACATAGATACTGTCTCATATTGCTAACAGACAGCATGATGTGCTACTTAATGTGATGTATCAAGGCAAACAATCTTGTAACTTCAAGGTATCTAGTGATCATTGTACTTAATAAACCCACAATAAATTGTAATATACAATGAAATAAAATCCTATATGTGATGGAAAGAAGTTCATTCTTGGTAACAGTAGTTTAGATAATAGCACATCTCTGCAACAGGCCTAGTGGTGTCGTCCTCACAGTGCTAGGAAAAAGCTCAGATATGTAACACACAATATCATACGGTCCTCGTTGCGATCTATAAAAACAAACAATTGTGATGCACACCAAGACTTGATTCAAAGTAAAATAGTAGCTCACTTATATAACACCCTAAAACACCGGTAACATTCCAAGCTATGGTTATTGTGCAGGGTATGAGCAAAGCACTGGAAAGATTGTGATTGTGACCCTGCTGTGATTCATGTAGATAAACACCTTTATACCCCTTCATCATTGGCTCAATTCACAACACCTTGGGCCAGATGTAGGTAATTCCGATTTAACGACTCTTAAATACCGACTCATACCGAATCGGTATTTAAGAGACGGTAAATTGGAAGAAGGCAGATGTAGGTAAAAAATTACCGATTCTGTAAGAGTCTGTATTTACCGATTCTGTAAATACCGAATCGGTATTTCACATTGATTCCTATGGGCCTTGAAGCCCATAGGAATCAATGTGAAATACCGAATCGGTATTTACAGAATCGGTAAATACCGAATCTTGCAAGGGTGCAGGGGGTGTCACTTTGACACCCTCTAGCACCCCAAATACAGGCATGTGTGACATGTGGCACACATACATGCCCTAAGGGCATGTCTGTGTGTCACATTGCACAGGTGTGCATGCACAGATGTGCATGCACACCTGAATTTGGTATTTTACCACCCAATAGGATTGGGTGGTAAAATACCGACTCTGAAGGGCCTGTGGCACTCTTTGGAGTGTCACCTACATATGAATTTACAGAATCGGTATATTTACCGATTCGGTAAAATACCGAAGTGGTAAATTTACCGAATCGGTAAATATACCGATTCTGTAAATTCAGACCCACCTACATCTCAAAAGCCAAATACCGGTCGGTAACGGCCGAAATCGGCCGTTACCGACCGGTATTTCTATACCTACATATGGCCCCAAGTGCTTTGTTTAGTATCATCATTTTGGATTACAGAGCAAGCTGCTTTTTAATTCACAAAGGTTGACTTGTGGACCATTAGCTCATAGCTACAGAGGATGTATTTCAAGGAGTAGTCTTCATTTTCTTTTGAGAATTCCATTTTCCCTTGAACAAGTTTACATGCTTACATTTCTGAAAATATTACAAAGCAAGTAGAAGTAATAACATTTGAAAAACATTTTCCCCTGTCACGTAATCCCTTCAGCTATGCCATTTCCAATTTTTAGTCTGATTCCTTTCACTTTCCATCCATGAAACAGATTTAATCCGGCACTTGTTTGAAGTGAATCTCAGATTGTTCCCTGGGTGGGAATGGGCTGAAGAATTGTTTGGGGACAGTTACAAAGTAACACATTTGGAGGCACACAAATACTTTGCAGAGCAACAAAGCCCTGTGAAGATCACTATCCACACACACAAAAATGTTTGCTCACATTCAATAGTCATCTTTTTCCAAGTGTACATATATACTTGTTCACATTAGCCTCTGTGCTTTTTTGTGATGGATCGTTCGATGGATGATGCATGTTCTATGCACCAGGCTGTATAGAACCGTCATTGTGACGTATAAGTGCATGCATTTCCAAGGTACAACACAATATAGTTTTTTTTGTTACTCAAGCTCATACATTTTACTAATACACAGCATAATGTTATACATGCTTTCTGTTAAAGGAATAAGTGATAACACTAATTCACATTTATGTGGTACTTTTAATGATGGCTAAATTAACATGAACTGTTTCAATACAATATTATGTTACTCTGTGATAGAAGAAGCACACTTGTCTAAAATGCACCAAAATGTGTCCTCATTGTGTTGGATAAAAACACACAGTTGTGACACACATCTTGATACGGTCCTCATTGTGATGGATAAAAACACTAACCTCTGTAATAGGCAGCATATTATTTCCTGTGGCAGATAAAGGCACACAACATTAGCCCTTGGGATTTTTTGTGATGGTGATAAATTCATGTCCTATGGACCAGGCCTGCATAGAGCAGTCAGTGTGATGGAAAATGCATTCATTTCCAAGATAAAATACAATATAGTTTTCTGAGTTACCTAAGATCATACACATGACAACTAAACAGCATATTGTTAAAGCATCTTTCTGTTAAAGGAATATGCAAAAACTATAAATCACATTAATGTGGTATTTTTAATGATAGCTACATTATCATGAACTTGCTCAATGCAACATGATATTTCTCTGTGATAGAAGCACACATGCCTAAAATGCCCCAAAATATGGTCCTCATTGCATTGGATAAAAACATACAATTGTGACACACATCTTGATAAGGTCCTCATTGTGATGGATAAAAACACCAACCTCTCTAATAGGCAGCATATTTCCTCTGGCAGATAAAGGCACTCAAACCTGTCTCACACAATTTAATATGGTCCTCGGTTTAACCCTTAAAGTGCACATAGGAGCATAATCTCAATATCTCAACACAATTCTGTAACATGCGTCATGATGTGCCCTTTTTTGCAATACATAAAAGCTCACATGCTATACACATGGTCCCATGAATATTCGCCTCCCACGATGTAGTCCTCATTCTGATTCATAAAAACATGCATGTGATTTTTTTTCTTTCAGAGTGCAGTGTAATAGCACACAGAGTTAAAACATGCAGTGTGATGCTGTTATAAGTTTGACGGACTACTAATCATAAACAATTCATATTTACTGACACCAGAGGGGACCAGTCTCTCACTGGAATGCAGTCTTAATGAGGAACAGGTCTGTTTCTATGAAGTATCTTAAGGCAGCCTTATGATGGTATGCAAGTACATCACAAATTCTCTGCAATGAATTAGAAATGAAGAGGTAAACCATCAGGCAGTTTTAGTGCACTGCATGATATTGCCCTCTTGGTGATGGATAAAGCATGCACATCTTTGTAAAACAGTGCATGAGATTGTCCTCTGTTATACATAGCTACTGTCTCATATTACTAACAGACATCATGATGTGCTACGTAATGTGATGTATCAAGGGAAACAATCTTGTAACACTTAAAGGCATCTAGTGAACATTGTACTTAATAAACCCACATTATTTTGTAATATACAATGTAATATAATCCTATATGTGATGGAAAGAAGTTCATTCTTGGTAACAGTAGTTTAGAAAATAGCACAACTCTGCAACAGGCGTAGTGGTGTCGTCCTCGCAGTGCTAGGAAAAAGCTCAGATATGTAACACACAATATCATACGGTCCTCGTTGCGATGGATAAAAACAAACAATTGTGATGCACACGAACACTTGATTCAAAGTATAATAGTAGCTCACTTATATAACACCCCAAAACACCTGTAACATTCCAAGCTATGGTCATTGTGCAGGGTATGAGCAATCCACTGGAAAGATTGTGATTGTGACCCTGCTGCGATTCATGTAGACAAACAGCTTCATACCCTTTAATCATTGGCTCAATTCACAACACCAAGTGCTTCGTTTATTATCATCATTTTGGGATACAGAGCAAGCTGCTTTTTAATTCACAAAGGTTGTCTTGTGGACTGTTAGCTTATAGCTAAGGAGGATGTATTTCAAGGAGTACCCTTCATTTTCTTTTGAGAATTCCATTTTCCTTTGAACACGTTTACATGCTTACATTTCTGGAAATATTACAAAGCAAGTAGAAGTAATAACATTTGAAAAACATTTTCCCCTGTCAAGTAATCCCTTCACCTATGCCATCTTCAATTTTTAGTCTGATTCCTTTCACTTCCCATCCTGGAAACAGATTTAATCCGGCACTTGTCAGAAGTGAATCTCAGATTGTTCCCTGGGTGGGAATGGGTTCAAGAATTGTTTGTGGACAGTTACTAAGTAACACATTTGGAGGCACACAAATACTATACAGAGCAACAAAGCCCTGTGAAGATCACTATCCACACACAAAAAATGTTTGCTCACATTCAATAGTCATCTTTTTCCAAGAGTACATATGAACTTGTTCACATTAGCCTCTGTGCTTTTTTGTGATGGATCGTTCGATGGATGATGCATGTTCTATGGACCAGGCTGTATAGAACCGTCATTGTGACGTATAAGTGCATGCATTTCCAAGGTACAATACAATATAGTTTTTTTTGTTACTCAAGCTCATACATTTTACTAATACACAGCATAATGTTATACATGCTTTCTGTTAAATGAACAAGTGATAACACTAATTCACATTTATGTGGTACTTTTAATGATGGCTAAATTAACATGAACTGTTTCAATACAATATTATGTTACTCTGTGATAGAAGAAGCACACTTGTCTAATATGCACCAAAATGTGTCCTCATTGTGTTGGATAAAAACACACAGTTGTGACACACATCTTGATACGGTCCTCATTGTGATGGATAAAAACACTAACCTCTGTAATAGGCAGCATATTATTTCCTGTGGCAGATAAAGGCACACAACATTAGCCCTTGGGATTTTTTGTGATGGTGATAAATTCATGTCCTATGGACCAGGCCTGCATAGAGCAGTCAGTGTGATGGAAAAATGCATTCATTTCCAAGATAAAATACAATATAGTTTTCTGAGTTACCTAAGATCATACACATGACAACTAAACAGCATATTGTTAAAGCATCTTTCTGTTAAAGGAATATGCAAAAACTATAAATCACATTAATGTGGTATTTTTAATGATAGCTACATTATCATGAACTTGCTCAATGCAACCTGATATTTCTCTGTGATAGAAGCACACATGCCTAAAATGCCCCAAAATATGGTCCTCATTGCATTGGACAAAAACATACAATTGTGACACACATCTTGATAAGGTCCTCATTGTGATGGATAAAAACACCAACCTCTCTAATAGGCAGCATATTTCCTCTGGCAGATAAAGGCACTCAAACCTGTCTCACACAATTTAATATGGTCCTCGGTTTAACCCTTAAAGTGCACATAGGAGCATAATCTCAATATCTCAACACAATTCTGTAACATGCGTCATGATGTGCCCTTTTTTGCAATACATAAAAGCTCACATGCTATACACATGGTCCCATGAATATTCGCCTCCCACGATGTAGTCCTCATTCTGATGCATAAAAACATGCATGTGATTTTTTTTCTTTCAGAGTGCAGTGTAATTGCACACAGAGTTAAAACATGCAGTGTGATGCTGTTATGAGTTTGACGGACTACTAATCATAAACAATTCATATTTACTGACACCAGAGGGGACCAGTCTCTCACTGGAATGCAGTCTTAATGAGGAACAGGTCTGTTTCTATGAAGTATCTTAAGGCAGCCTTATGATGGTATGCAAGTACATCACAAATTCTCTGCAATGAATTAGAAATGAAGAGGTAAACCATCAGGCAGTTTTAGTGCACTGCATGATATTGCCCTCTTGGTGATGGATAAAGCATGCACATCTTTGTAAAACAGTGCATGAGATTGTCCTCTGTTATACATAGCTACTGTCTCATATTACTAACAGACATCATGATGTGCTACGTAATGTGATGTATCAAGGGAAACAATCTTGTAACACTTAAAGGCATCTAGTGAACATTGTACTTAATAAACCCACATTATTTTGTAATATACAATGTAATATAATCCTATATGTGATGGAAAGAAGTTCATTCTTGGTAACAGTAGTTTAGAAAATAGCACAACTCTGCAACAGGCGTAGTGGTGTCGTCCTCGCAGTGCTAGGAAAAAGCTCAGATATGTAACACACAATATCATACGGTCCTCGTTGCGATGGATAAAAACAAACAATTGTGATGCACACGAACACTTGATTCAAAGTATAATAGTAGCTCACTTATATAACACCCCAAAACACCTGTAACATTCCAAGCTATGGTCATTGTGCAGGGTATGAGCAATCCACTGGAAAGATTGTGATTGTGACCCTGCTGCGATTCATGTAGACAAACAGCTTCATACCCTTTAATCATTGGCTCAATTCACAACACCAAGTGCTTCGTTTATTATCATCATTTTGGGATACAGAGCAAGCTGCTTTTTAATTCACAAAGGTTGTCTTGTGGACTGTTAGCTTATAGCTAAGGAGGATGTATTTCAAGGAGTACCCTTCATTTTCTTTTGAGAATTCCATTTTCCTTTGAACACGTTTACATGCTTACATTTCTGGAAATATTACAAAGCAAGTAGAAGTAATAACATTTGAAAAACATTTTCCCCTGTCAAGTAATCCCTTCACCTATGCCATCTTCAATTTTTAGTCTGATTCCTTTCACTTCCCATCCTGGAAACAGATTTAATCCGGCACTTGTCAGAAGTGAATCTCAGATTGTTCCCTGGGTGGGAATGGGTTCAAGAATTGTTTGTGGACAGTTACTAAGTAACACATTTGGAGGCACACAAATACTATACAGAGCAACAAAGCCCTGTGAAGATCACTATCCACACACAAAAAATGTTTGTTCACATTCAATAGTCATCTTTTTCCAAGAGTACATATGAACTTGTTCACATTAGCCTCTGTGCTTTTTTGTGATGGATCGTTCGATGGATGATGCATGTTCTATGCACCAGGCTGTATAGAACCGTCATTGTGACGTATAAGTGCATGCATTTCCAAGGTACAATACAATATAGTTTTTTTTGTTACTCAAGCTCATACATTTTACTAATACACAGCATAATGTTATACATGCTTTCTGTTAAAGGAACAAGTGATAACACTAATTCACATTTATGTGGTACTTTTAATGATGGCTAAATTAACATGAACTGTTTCAATACAATATTATGTTACTCTGTGATAGAAGAAGCACACTTGTCTAATATGCACCAAAATGTGTCCTCATTGTGTTGGATAAAAACACACAGTTGTGACACACATCTTGATACGGTCCTCATTGTGATGGATAAAAACACTAACCTCTGTAATAGGCAGCATATTATTTCCTGTGGCAGATAAAGGCACACAACATTAGCCCTTGGGATTTTTTGTGATGGTGATAAATTCATGTCCTATGGACCAGGCCTGCATAGAGCAGTCAGTGTGATGGAAAAATGCATTCATTTCCAAGATAAAATACAATATAGTTTTCTGAGTTACCTAAGATCATACACATGACAACTAAACAGCATATTGTTAAAGCATCTTTCTGTTAAAGGAATATGCAAAAACTATAAATCACATTAATGTGGTATTTTTAATGATAGCTACATTATCATGAACTTGCTCAATGCAACATGATATTTCTCTGTGATAGAAGCACACATGCCTAAAATGCCCCAAAATATGGTCCTCATTGCATTGGACAAAAACATACAATTGTGACACACATCTTGATAAGGTCCTCATTGTGATGGATAAAAACACCAACCTCTCTAATAGGCAGCATATTTCCTCTGGCAGATAAAGGCACTCAAACCTGTCTCACACAATTTAATATGGTCCTCGGTTTAACCCTTAAAGTGCACATAGGAGCATAATCTCAATATCTCAACACAATTCTGTAACATGCGTCATGATGTGCCCTTTTTTGCAATACATAAAAGCTCACATGCTATACACATGGTCCCATGAATATTCGCCTCCCACGATGTAGTCCTCATTCTGATGCATAAAAACATGCATGTGATTTTTTTTCTTTCAGAGTGCAGTGTAATTGCGCACAGAGTTAAAACATGCAGTGTGATGCTGTTATGAGTTTGACGGACTACTAATCATAAACAATTCATATTTACTGACACCAGAGGGGACCAGTCTCTCACTGGAATGCAGTCTTAATGAGGAACAGGTCTGTTTCTATGAAGTATCTTAAGGCAGCCTTATGATGGTATGCAAGTACATCACAAATTCTCTGCAATGAATTAGAAATGAAGAGGTAAACCATCAGGCAGTTTTAGTGCACTGCATGATATTGCCCTCTTGGTGATGGTTAAAGCATGCACATCTTTGTAAAACAGTGCATGAGATTATCCTCTGTTATACATAGCTACTGTCTCATATTACTAACAGACATCATGATGTGCTACGTAATGTGATGTATCAAGGGAAACAATCTTGTAACACTTAAAGGCATCTAGTGAACATTGTACTTAATAAACCCACATTATTTTGTAATATACAATGTAATATAATCCTATATGTGATGGAAAGAAGTTCATTCTTGGTAACAGTAGTTTACAAAATAGCACAACTCTGCAACAGGCGTAGTGGTGTCGTCCTCGCAGTGCTAGGAAAAAGCTCAGATATGTAACACACAATATCATACGGTCCGGTTGCGATGGATAAAAACAAACAATTGTGATGCACACGAACACTTGATTCAAAGTATAATAGTAGCTCACTTATATAACACCCCAAAACACCTGTAACATTCCAAGCTATGGTCATTGTGCAGGGTATGAGCAATCCACTGGAAAGATTGTGATTGTGACCCTGCTGCGATTCATGTAGACAAACAGCTTCATACCCTTTAATCATTGGCTCAATTCACAACACCAAGTGCTTCGTTTATTATCATCATTTTGGGATACAGAGCAAGCTGCTTTTTAATTCACAAAGGTTGTCTTGTGGACTGTTAGCTTATAGCTAAGGAGGATGTATTTCAAGGAGTACCCTTCATTTTCTTTTGAGAATTCCATTTTCCTTTGAACACGTTTACATGCTTACATTTCTGGAAATATTACAAAGCAAGTAGAAGTAATAACATTTGAAAAACATTTTCCCCTGTCAAGTAATCCCTTCACCTATGCCATCTTCAATTTTTAGTCTGATTCCTTTCACTTCCCATCCTGGAAACAGATTTAATCCGGCACTTGTCAGAAGTGAATCTCAGATTGTTCCCTGGGTGGGAATGGGTTCAAGAATTGTTTGTGGACAGTTACTAAGTAACACATTTGGAGGCACACAAATACTATACAGAGCAACAAAGCCCTGTGAAGATCACTATCCACACACAAAAAATGTTTGCTCACATTCAATAGTCATCTTTTTCCAAGAGTACATATGAACTTGTTCACATTAGCCTCTGTGCTTTTTTGTGATGGATCGTTCGATGGATGATGCATGTTCTATGGACCAGGCTGTATAGAACCGTCATTGTGACGTATAAGTGCATGCATTTCCAAGGTACAATACAATATAGTTTTTTTTGTTACTCAAGCTCATACATTTTACTAATACACAGCATAATGTTATACATGCTTTCTGTTAAAGGAACAAGTGATAACACTAATTCACATTTATGTGGTACTTTTAATGATGGCTAAATTAACATGAACTGTTTCAATACAATATTATGTTACTCTGTGATAGAAGAAGCACACTTGTCTAATATGCACCAAAATGTGTCCTCATTGTGTTGGATAAAAACACACAGTTGTGACACACATCTTGATACGGTCCTCATTGTGATGGATAAAAACACTAACCTCTGTAATAGGCAGCATATTATTTCCTGTGGCAGATAAAGGCACACAACATTAGCCCTTGGGATTTTTTGTGATGGTGATAAATTCATGTCCTATGGACCAGGCCTGCATAGAGCAGTCAGTGTGATGGAAAAATGCATTCATTTCCAAGATAAAATACAATATAGTTTTCTGAGTTACCTAAGATCATACACATGACAACTAAACAGCATATTGTTAAAGCATCTTTCTGTTAAAGGAATATGCAAAAACTATAAATCACATTAATGTGGTATTTTTAATGATAGCTACATTATCATGAACTTGCTCAATGCAACATGATATTTCTCTGTGATAGAAGCACACATGCCTAAAATGCCCCAAAATATGGTCCTCATTGCATTGGACAAAAACATACAATTGTGACACACATCTTGATAAGGTCCTCATTGTGATGGATAAAAACACCAACCTCTCTAATAGGCAGCATATTTCCTCTGGCAGATAAAGGCACTCAAACCTGTCTCACACAATTTAATATGGTCCTCGGTTTAACCCTTAAAGTGCACATAGGAGCATAATCTCAATATCTCAACACAATTCTGTAACATGCGTCATGATGTGCCCTTTTTTGCAATACATAAAAGCTCACATGCTATACACATGGTCCCATGAATATTCGCCTCCCACGATGTAGTCCTCATTCTGATGCATAAAAACATGCATGTGATTTTTTTTCTTTCAGAGTGCAGTGTAATTGCACACAGAGTTAAAACATGCAGTGTGATGCTGTTATGAGTTTGACGGACTACTAATCATAAACAATTCATATTTACTGACACCAGAGGGGACCAGTCTCTCACTGGAATGCAGTCTTAATGAGGAACAGGTCTGTTTCTATGAAGTATCTTAAGGCAGCCTTATGATGGTATGCAAGTACATCACAAATTCTCTGCAATGAATTAGAAATGAAGAGGTAAACCATCAGGCAGTTTTAGTGCACTGCATGATATTGCCCTCTTGGTGATGGTTAAAGCATGCACATCTTTGTAAAACAGTGCATGAGATTATCCTCTGTTATACATAGCTACTGTCTCATATTACTAACAGACATCATGATGTGCTACGTAATGTGATGTATCAAGGGAAACAATCTTGTAACACTTAAAGGCATCTAGTGAACATTGTACTTAATAAACCCACATTATTTTGTAATATACAATGTAATATAATCCTATATGTGATGGAAAGAAGTTCATTCTTGGTAACAGTAGTTTAGAAAATAGCACAACTCTGCAACAGGCGTAGTGGTGTCGTCCTCGCAGTGCTAGGAAAAAGCTCAGATATGTAACACACAATATCATACGGTCCTCGTTGCGATGGATAAAAACAAACAATTGTGATGCACACGAACACTTGATTCAAAGTATAATAGTAGCTCACTTATATAACACCCCAAAACACCTGTAACATTCCAAGCTATGGTCATTGTGCAGGGTATGAGCAATCCACTGGAAAGATTGTGATTGTGACCCTGCTGCGATTCATGTAGACAAACAGCTTCATACCCTTTAATCATTGGCTCAATTCACAACACCAAGTGCTTCGTTTATTATCATCATTTTGGGATACAGAGCAAGCTGCTTTTTAATTCACAAAGGTTGTCTTGTGGACTGTTAGCTTATAGCTAAGGAGGATGTATTTCAAGGAGTACCCTTCATTTTCTTTTGAGAATTCCATTTTCCTTTGAACACGTTTACATGCTTACATTTCTGGAAATATTACAAAGCAAGTAGAAGTAATAACAATCAAAAAACATTTTCCCCTGTCAAGTAATCCCTTCACCTATGCCATCTTCAATTTTTAGTCTGATTCCTTTCACTTCCCATCCTGGAAACAGATTTAATCCGGCACTTGTCAGTAGTGAATCTCAGATTGTTCCCTGGGTGGGAATGGGTTCAAGAATTGTTTGTGGACAGTTACTAAGTAACACATTTGGAGGCACACAAATACTATACAGAGCAACAAAGCCCTGTGAAGATCACTATCCACACACAAAAAATGTTTGCTCACATTCAATAGTCATCTTTTTCCAAGAGTACATATGTACTTGTTCACATTAGCCTCTGTGCTTTTTTGTGATGGATCGTTCAATGGATAATGCATGTCCTATGGACCAGGCTGTATAGAACCGTCATTGTGTCGTATAAGTGCATGCATTTCCAAGGTACAATACAATATAGT
This sequence comes from Lissotriton helveticus, assembly GCF_964261635.1. Taxonomy (NCBI): domain Eukaryota; kingdom Metazoa; phylum Chordata; class Amphibia; order Caudata; family Salamandridae; genus Lissotriton; species Lissotriton helveticus. The sequence goes on along the minus strand of NC_136059.1, from coordinate 483,095,597 downwards.
TTTTTTTGTTACTCAAGCTCATACATTTTACTAATACACAGCATAATGCTATACATGCTTTCTGTTAAAGGAATAAGTGATAACACTAATTCACATTAATGTGGTACTTTTAATGATGGCTAAATTAACATGAACTTTTTCAATACAATATTATGTTACTCTGTGATAGAAGAAGCACACTTGTCTAAAATGCACCAAAATGTGTCCTCATTGTGTTGGACAAAAACACACAGTTGTGACACACATCTGGATACGGTCCTCATTGTGATGGATAAAAACACTAACCTCTGTAATAGGCAGCATATTATTTCATGTGGCAGATAAAGGCACACAACATTAGCCCTTGGGATTTGTTGTGATGGTGATAAATTCCTTTCCTACGGACCAGGCCTGCATAGAGCAGTCAGTGTGATGGAAAAATGCATTCATTTCCAAGATAAAATACAATATAGTTTTCTGAGTTACCTAAGATCATACACATGACAACTAAACAGCATATTGTTAAAGCATCTTACTGTTAAAGGAGCTTTCTGTTAAAGGAATATGCGAAAACTATAAATCATATTAATGTGGTATTTTTAATGATAGCTGCATTATCATGAACTTGCTCAATGCAACATGATATTTCTCTGTGATAGAAACACACTTGTCTAAAATGCCCCAAAATATGGTCCTCATTGTGTTGTATAAAAACATACAATTGTGACACACATCTTGATATGGTCCTCATTGTGATGGATAAAAACACCAACCTCTCCAATAGGCAGCATATTTCCTCTGGCAGACAAATGCACACAAACCTGTCTCACACAATGTAATATGATTCTCAGTTTAACCTATAAAGTGCACATAGGAGCATAAGCCCCATATATATAGGAGCAATTGCAAAGCATAAATGAACACAATGTTGTGACACACAATATGAAGTTGTTTTTAGAGTCCTGAACAGATGTTCATATGATTGATACACTTATAAAGTTGTGGCAGAATCTATAATATGTTAAAAATCTCAACACAATTCTGTAACACGCGCCATGATGTGCCCTTTTTTGCATTACATAAAAGCTTACATGCTATACACATGGTCACATGAATTGCCTACCACAATGTAGTCGTCGTTCTGATCGATGAAAACACTGTTGTGTTTTTGTTTTAGAGTGCAGTATAATAGCACACCGAGTTAAAACATGCAGTGTGATGCTGTAATGAGTTTGATGGACTACAGTTCTTAAACAATTCATATTTATTGACACCAGGGAGGACCAGTCTCTCACTGGAATACAGTCTTAATGAGGAACAGGTCTGTTTCTATGAAGTATCTTAAGACAGCCTTATGATGCTAGGCAAGCACATCACAAATTCTCTGCAATGATTTACAAATGAAGAGGTAAATCAACATGCAGTTTTAGTGCACTGCATGATATTGCCCCACTGGTGATGGTTAAGCATGCACATCTTTGTAAAACACTGTATGAGATTGTCTATTGTTATACATAGATATTGTGTCATATTACTAACAGACAGCATGATGTGCTTCTTAATGTGATGTATCAAGGCAAACAATCGTGTAACACTTCAAGGCATCTAGTGATCATTGCACTTAATAAACCCGAATTAATTTGTAACATACAATGTAGTATAATTCTATTTGTCATGGAAATAAGTTCATTCTTAGTAACAATAGCTTAGATAATAGCACAACTGTGCAACAGACCTAGTGGGGTGGTCCTCACAGTGATATACAAAAGCTCAGATGTATAACACACATCATATGGTCCTCGTTGTGATGGATAAAAACAAACAATTGTGATGCACACCAAGACTCGATTCAAAGTATAATAGTAGCTCACTTATATAACACCCCAAAACACCTGTAACACTCCAAGCTATGGTCATTGTGCAGGGTATGAGCAAACCACTGGAAAGATTGTGATTGTGACCCTGCTGTGATTCATATAGACAAACACCATTATACCCCTTTATCATTTACTGGAGAAGCGTGGCTCAATGGTTAGAGCGGCAGACCCTGATGCAGAGGTCTGGCCCGGGACCAGGGTTCAATTTCCCCGGACCTGATAATTCTCGCCTCGGTGCCTAGTCTAATCATGGGTCCCACTCTGTGACTCTGGGCAATAGCTTGCTTAATCTCCACAACAGCCCCAGCAGCGCTTGGATGCCTGGCTTCACCTTGGGGGTGCCCAGGAGTGGACATTTCACAGGAAAGCCAGGATGGGTTCCACAGCGGTATGAATACAGAGCTACAAGGCCTCTGGGTAGAAGTGCGCTATTTAAATACTATACATTTACATTTACATTTACTCAATTCACTACACCAAGTGCTACATTTATTATAATTTTGGATTACATGAGCAAGCTGCTTTTTAATTCACAAAGGTTGTCTTGGGGACAGTTAGCATACAGCTACAGAGGATGTATTTCAAGGGGTAGTCTTCATTTTCTTTTGAGAATTCCATTTTCCCTTGAACAAGTTTGCATGCTTAGATTTTGGGAAATATTCTGAAGCAAGTAGAAGTAATAACATTTTAAAAACATTTTCCCCTATGGAATAATCCCTTCATCTATGCTATTTCCAATTTTTTGTCTGATTGCTTCCACTTCCAACCCTGTAAACAGATTTAATCTGGCACGTGTTAGAAGTGAATCTCAGATTGTTCCCTGGGTTGGAATGGGCTGAAGAAATGTTTGTGTACAGTTACAAAGTAGCACATTTGCAGGCACACAAATACTTTGCAGAACAACAAAGCCCTCTGAAAAATCACTAACCCCACACACAGAAGTATTTACTCACATTTACTAGTCATCTCTTTGCAAGTGTAAATGTATACCTGTGCACATTAGCACCTGTGCTTTTTTATGATGGTCGATTGGCTGGATGATGCATGTCCTAGGGACCAGGCCTGTATAGAGCCCTCATTGCGATGGATGAGTGCACACATTTCCAAGATACAATACAATATAGATTCTTTTAGTTACTTAAGATCATACACATTACTAATACACAGCATAATGTCATAGGAGCTTTTTGTTAAAGGAATATGTGATAACACTAATTCACATTAATGTCGTACTTTTAATGATGGCTAAATTAACATGAACTTGTTCAATTCAACATGATGTGACTGTGTGATAGAAGAAACCCACTTGTCTAAACTGCACCAAAATGTGTCCTCATTGTGTTGGATAAAAACACACAGTTGTTATACACATCTTGATACAGTCCTCATTCTGATGGATAAAAACGCTTTACTAATACCCAACATAATGTTAAAGAAGCTTACTGTTAATGGAATGTGCAATAAAACTAAATTGCATTAATGTAGTACTTCTAATGAAGCTACATTAACATGAACGTGTTCAATGCAACATGATGTGACTCTGTGTTAGCAGAAGCACACATGTCTAAAATGAACCAAAGTGTGGTCCTCATTGTGTTGGATAAAAACACACAATTGTGACACACATCTTGATACAGTCTTCATTGTGATAGATAAAAACGCCAACCTCTGTAATAGGCACCACAATATTAATTGTGGCAGATAAAGGTACGCAACCCTGTCTCACACAATTTAACATGGTCCTCAGTTTGACCTATAAGTGCACATAGGAGCATAAGCCACCTTTATATAGGAGTAATTGTAAAGCATAAAAGAGCACCTTCTTGTGATACACAAAATATGAAATGGTTTTCTGTGTCCATAAGAAAGGTTCATATGCTTGATACACATGTAGAGTTGCGGCAGTGTCTATTACATGTTAGAAACACAAAAGAAAACTGTAACATGTGCTTTGCTATGCTCCTTTTTGCAATGTATAAAACCTCACAATTTACACACATGGTCATCTGAATTGCACACCACAATGTAGTCCTCATTTTGATGGATAAAAACACGCAAGAGTTTTTTTTTTTATCAGAGTGTGGTGTAATATCACAGAGAGTTAAAACATGCACTGTGATCTCGTTATGAGTTTGATGGACTAAAAGTCTTAAACAAATCATATTTATTGACACCAGATGGGACCAATCTCACATGAATACAGTTGTAATGAGGAATTGGTCTATTTCTATTAAGAATCCTATGGTAGCCTTGTTATTGTATGCCAGCACATCACAAAGTCTCTGCGATTAATTACAAATGAAGAAATAAACCAACATGCAGTTGTAGTGCACTGCATGATATTGCCCTCCTTGTAATATTTAAAACATGCACATCCATGTAAAACTATATGAAATTGCCTTCTATGATAAATAGACAATCTCTCATGTTGTAACAGATAGCATGATGTGCTCCTTAATGTGATGTATCAAAGCAAGGGATCTTGAAATCTGTCATGGCATCTAGCGCTCATTGCACTTGATAAACACAAATTAATTTGTTACATACAATGAGATATATTCCTATTTGTTATGGAAAGAAGTTAATTCTTGGTAACAGTACTTTAGGTACTAGCACAATTTTGCAACAGACCTAGTCGTGTGGTCATCACAGTGATAGGAAAAAGCTCAGTTGTGTAACACACAACATCATGCGGTCCTCATTGTGATGGATAAAATCAAACTGCTGTGATGCACAACATGACTTGATCCAAAGTATGATAATAGTAGCTCACATATATAACATACCAACACATCTGTAACACTCAAAGCTATGGTCATTTTAGAGGGCAGGAGCAAACCACTGGCAAGATTATGATTGTGACCCTGCTGGTTCTTTTTTTTTTTAAGGTTTCCAAAGAAAGTTTTATTCGGCTGACGCGTTTCAACCAAACTGGTCTTTCTCAAAGCCAATACATACGTGGTGATTATACCCTATCACCTATAAACACCAAGCTCACATATGAGTAAACATAGTGAAAAGACTTTGTTGGACCTTGTACGATGCCCAGAACCTTTGGAAGAAGGCCTGATATAAATAGGTCTAGGCAACGTAAATAAATTAACACAAGTGCATGATTTACCTTATGCTTTCACATGATCACAATATATAGGGTCATCAAAAATATATATAAATATTTATCTTAATAAGAGATAAACATTTAAGTTCTACTAAGTTTCTAAACTTGTATAATTAATGGAAAGCACATACTCGACACGGGTACATTGAGAAACGCCACCCGAAAATAACAAATCCAATGCCTGTCATCCCAGCACACCATGCGCAGCCGCCACGCCGCCCCGCAACCATGACCCTGCTGTGATTCATGATGCTTTTTCAATAAAGGATTTAATAGCGCACAATGTTGCAATATGAAATGTGATATAATCATTTTAATGGACTAAACTATCAAAAACAACTCCTGCTTATCAGCACCTAAGGGGAACAATCTCTGTCAGGAGTGCACTCAGAATCGGGTACAGTCCTACCTCTATCAAGCATCTTAAGGCAGCCTTATGAAATTTTTGTGCAGTGAAATGCCGGCGGTGGGGAACGCGAGTCTTTCAATGAAGGGCTCAGCTCCTTCAATTATAAGTTCCCGATCGAGGTCCTCCTCTGCTGCCTCGTCTCTCCCTGGTATGCCAACAATGCGGAAGTCCTTGAAATACTTGTGTTCCCCACCGCCGGCATTACACTGCACAAAAATGTCAATGCATCACGGGTTCTGCCAGAAATCATACGCTTCACATGGGATGTACATCGTACATGAGGAGAAGAACCATGTGAGGCCCCCATGAGAACCATTCACAAAGCTACAGCTTAAAAGCCATTAACAAGTCCCCCCTGTCATCATCTAATTATTTTGAAGCGTGAATATCATATTGAAGCACCAGCAACCGCCGCGGTCGTTTCTGGACACAAGAGAAAAAGGACCACACCCCTTGAGTTCATAAGCCGTGAGAATTCCCTCACCTCAAATGTGAATGACCAGGTCCTGGTCCTGAGGAGAACCCTGAAATCAAATAGGGTTCTGAAATGTGTCGACCCCACCCAGCCAGCAATAATCACCACCAATCAACCGACCCATACCGAGTACAAACAGGACATTTAGGCCTGGTGTAACTGTTTAACTGCGTCGCTGGTGATGGCAGGTGTATGTAGTGAAACACATAACTGAATTGTACCGCCATTGTTCTTTATGTTAAAATAAGGACTGGTCTATTGTTTTGTCATGTTTGGCCATTTCCTAAGTATTTGTTATATGTCCAAAGTACTGTTACCATTGTGTTGTTGATATATGTTTGTACTAATTGTTCTTCTTTAAGACATGAAAGAAATATCCATCTTGTTTGTTCCACAAATAAATGAACAAATAACAAGTGTAATGAAAATAAATGAACAAATAACAAGTGTAATGAAAACAATATAACTACTTGAGAATCTAAGGTGGTTATTTATGAATGTATTTATTCCAAAATGTACGTCCAGACCTTTTTCTTGTTTCCAACTTTCTAAAAAGTGGCATTTTTAAAATTGAGGATTGAAATATGAATTTACCATTCAAGATGGTTTTAAATTACTCTGATACCATTCATGACTTTCCTACCTGCTCCCAATCAAAAATTAACACTTATTAAATGTAATAAGGTACCCAATGGTATGCTATGAAAGAGGCAGGCCTTGCAACAGTGACTACCAGGACATGTCAGATTAAAAACTACATGTCCAACTTTTTAAAGTAAACTGCACCTTGCCCTATGTGCTTTTGAGGGCCTACCCTTTAGGTGACTTATATGTACTCAACAGATTGGTTTATGCTTGGTAAAAGGTTTATTTTGACATGTGGAAATGGCAGTTTACAATTGCACCCACAAGCTGCAGTGGCAGACCAGGGACAGGTTAAAAAAAGTCTACTTAAGTGGGTGGCTCAAAAAGTGCTGTAGGGACACTAATAGCATTTAATTTACAGGCTGTGGGTGTACATGCAATATCACTTTACTAGGTACTTGCAAATAAATTAAATGTGACAATGGGGTCTGTAGCCCAATTTTATCATGTTTTAGGGAATGGGAACAAGCACTTTAGCACTGGTTAGCAGTCCTAAGGCCAACAAAAGCAAATTCATAAATATAGTGGGGGTGAAGGCAATAAGCTTTGGGGATGATCACCCTAAGGCTGACTGGTCTAACAAGCATTGACTTGTAACACACTCCATAATATTTTTCTCCTGGTGATGTTTAAAGCATGCACAACCCTGCAATACACACAGGACTCGACAAATCCACTCGCCCGCTCGCATTTGCGAGTGAGAATGGATGAGGACGAGCTATTTTTAGGTCCTACTCGCCCTTTCTGGCGAGTAGAAAATCAAACTAACTTTTGTCCTATGTCTTTGAAAACAGAGCAAAAGTGACAAGATAACACGATTTGAAGGCATTTTTATTGCTCACAAAGGGATTGAGCAATAAAGATGCCTTTAAATCTTGTTATCTTGTCACTTTTGCTCCGTTTTCAGAGACGGAGGTCAAGTGGGTTGCAGTCAGGTCGAGGGGATTTTCCATGGCACCAGACCTTCAGGACTAGTACCATTTTTCGGATTTGTCGAGCCCTGACAGTATGAAAATGTCCTCTGTGATGAATAGGCACACGCTCATATTACTAACAAACACCTTGATGTGGCCCTCAATGTGATGTATCAAAGAACAAAATCTTGTAGCATGCCATATTATCTGTTTCTCAGTGTGAATGGTAAAACCACATGCAATTGTAATATACTAGTGATATAGTCCTTATTGAATAGAAAAGAAATTCATGCTTGATAGCAGTAGCATTGATAACAGCACAAATTTGCATCAGACCTAATGGTGAGGTAATTGTTATGAGAATAGGGTCAGATGTTTAACACACAATATCATATGGTCCTTGTTGTGATGGATAACAGATCACACTTTTTTGACACACACTAAGATATGATCCATATGATGGCAATAGAAGCACAGACATATCAGGCACCTAAACATGTGTAAAACTCATAGCTACTGAAAGACAAACACCTATGTATCCCCATTTTAAAGATCAAAATAGGTTCAGCTCTACTCTTGCCTTCCAGGTCTTATCTGAACGACCTCAAGTTCTTATGTTGAAGTTGACGTTTAACCAGATTTTCACAATTTATGGACAGAATTTACTTACAAATTGTCAAATGCCATAATTAGAGTTGGACGAATGGAATACACCTTCACAAACGAGATGGAGATCCCGTCTGCAGTTTTACAAGTGCTACAATGCCTAATCCGGGCCCTACATTTTTTACTACTTTAAGAAAATAGCACATGTGGCTGGAAACTGAAAAGCAGCTCTTCACTTCACAAATGTTCAAAATACCAACTGAATTGAGGATGCAGAACTACACAAATTCACACAAATTCAAAGGGAAACACAGTGAAAAGATGGATATTTAGCAGTTAGGAACTATTTTTTAAAGGTATTGTCTAAATAATACACTATTTTAAATCCAGTATGGTCAGTTAAATATTCGCTGGATGAAATAAGAAAGCAGTGTTTGCTAAATGCATATGTATTCTGTAATAAATTGTCAGTCACATACGAAAGGGATCCAAATAAAGACTGTTTTTTTGACAAATATATACTATACCAAATAGGAAGACACTATATGTAAAATATAATCTGGTCCTCATAAACAGACTTGTAAAAAAACACACACCGGTCCTCGTAAAGCTGTTTGCTGTCTTTATGTAGTGTGTAAAAATGGTCTTCATAACTCTTGGATACGGGACATGTGCGGTCCTCATAAGGGGGTTATGTCAGAAAGTCTCAAAACTATTCCCATAATCGTTTTTTGAAAATCTGATATAACTTTCATACTGTCATTAAAGTATAAACATAAAATGTATGATCATTTTGATTCTCTGATGATCAGAAAGGGTGGCCCTCATAATGTAGGTTTTTTTCACTGGTCTTCATAGAGTGATATAAACATGTATGTGTGTGTGTGTGTGTGTGTGTGTGTGTGTGTGTGTGTGTGTGTGTGTGTGTGTGTGTGTGTGTGTGTGTGTGTGTGTGTGTGTGTGTGTGTGTGTGTGTGTGTGTGTGTGTGTGTGTGTGTGTGAGAGAGAGAGAGAGAGAGAGAGAGAGAGAGAGAGAGAGAGAGAGAGAGAGAGAGAGAGAGAGAGAGAGAGAGAGAGAGAGAGAGACACACTCCTATCTTGCTAATTAAAATGACTGGGAGTAATGGTGTTGAATTACAAGGTTTTCCTGTTGTGCCTAATCCTGCTACTGTTCTGTCATGTATATGGAATATGGATGAATGCAGCGCGGTTAACAGTTGAGGATTTGTATTCTTCTGTCTTCTCTGTCCCAATGTATTCTTAACGCTTGTACTTTTTTGACGACTTTAGGAGCCAAATCAGTTGGTCTTTATTTCTTAAAGGATACAAAGGAATTAATACCTTCTATCTTCTCACAAGCTCTTAAGAAAGCTCCCAATACCCTCATATTCCCAGAAGGTTCTACACTGGTTCAAAATGCTGATGATTTGTTGATTGCTTCTTATCCATTGGGCCAATGCATGGTTGACTTCCTGTTTGTGCTCAATGAATTAGTTAAGAAGGGGCGTGGGAGGTATTGAGAAAAAGTATATTTTTGCTTACCCTGAGTCAAATATTTAGGTCACAAAATCTCAGAGGAAGGGAAACATGTGTGCAGACCAATTCAAGGCTATCCATAAACTACCAACACCATTTACCGTCTTTCAGGTACGCACTCTTTTTTGGATAGTGTATGATTGGCAAAAGTACATTTTGTATTATGCGAACATTACCTAACCATTGTAAGACTTCATAAGTCAAGGCCCCCAAAATGTTGCCTTAGTACAAGTATGCACCACAAGCATTCCTAACTCTGAAGCAAGTATTATCTTCTTCAACTGCATTAGGTTTACACAGTTATTTCAATCCTTTCACATTGTATTGCCATGAAAAAGAGCGTTTCACCTCAAGTGTTCTGGTGTTCTGAGTTTCTTAAACGTTGAAGTGATGTGATCATAGCGGCTCTCCCCAGAGAAAAGTCGGGCTGCTGCATGGATTTCATAGGGATAAGGTGGATTTTTGGGGAACCAGTGATCGTTGTGTTACCTTCATCCAGCTTAGAGAGGACTAGAAATTGTACTACAGTTTATAGATCTTCAAGGGGAATGAACTGTTTGATTTTTTTAACCGTGGCGTCAATTCCGATGATTTGCTGCGGTTTAGCGCAGTGGGTGGGGCCGCGACGGCCAACGGACATGCACAGCACTACGGAGGAAAAGCAGCGAAGGGGTTAAAGGTGTTTCAACGTGTAGATGGCACTTTTTGCTGAGGCATTACCATGGTCTTTCATGCACAAGTTTTTGTCAAGTGTAATCCCTAGTGACTTAACTGAGTTGGAGATAGTTTGCAGTTTAATGCTGTTAGGTTGTCAAGCCAGTTATGGATAGGGTAGACTTTACTTTTGGATGAAGAGGAGTTCAATTTTGTTGGAGTTAAGCTTTAGGTGGTTGTTGGTCATCCACGAGTGTTGTTCAGGTGATGGATGTTTTTACATGACATGATTTTAATGTAGAACTAGGTGTAACCCGCATAAAGATGGTAGACAATTCTGGCTTGTTTCGGAATCACTGCAAGGGGCTCCATGTAGAGGTTGAACAAGTCAGGGGACAGGATTAAACGTTGGGGGACTTCTTGTGGGTCTGATACTGCAGATGAGGTGGGATGGTTTAGTTTGAATAGGTGAGATCGTTGGTTTAGGTGTGAGGCAAACCACTGAAAGACGGTCCAGTTGATGCAAGCATGCTGTGAGAGGGTGTTGAGTAGAATTCTGTGGTTGACTGCATCAAAGGTCGAAGAGAGGTCCAGGAGGATTAAGAGGCAGGCCTGACCATCATCTAGGGATCTATGCAAGTTGTGGCTGATGTTCAGGATTGCAGTCTCCATACTGGAGCCTTGCCAGAACCCTGATAGGAAGGTGTTGTGTTTGTTGAACTTGTCACTTTCATTGTTGATTTGAGATAGTACACATTTTTCTATGGTCATGGCAAGGGGAGGAAGTTGGTTATGGGTCTGTAATTGTTGAAGTCATGCAGGTCACCATCTGGCTTTTGGATGAGGGGGGGGGGTGACTTGGGTGAGGGGGTTTGGCATGGAGCCACTTGATAGAGAGCAGTTTATGATTTTAGGGTGATGAAACATCTGAGATTTTTGACAAGAGAGGAGGTAAGAGGTTCAAAGAAGTGTGATGTTGGCTTTATACATGCAAGTATTTTAATGATTTCCTTTTCAGTAATATTTTCAAACTTGGTCCAGGTTGTATTGTTTTTAAGTTTAAGTAATTGTGGTTGGTGTTCTGGGAAAACAGGGTGTGTGTTTGAAAGAACCACCATTGAAGAATGAGTGGGTGTATAAGTGTCTGGATGGAGGATTTAGTATGTGTGTGACTGACTGTATAAGTGAGTGATTAAATGTGTCCTACTGAATGCATAGGTTAGTGACTAAACTGTCTGAATGTGTGCATCAGAATGTCTGTTGTTGTGTAAGCTGCTGCATGTGTTGTCAGTAGCTACATTAGTTCCTATATGGGTTATTGATTGGTTGCCTGAGTATTTGTATGTGAGACGGAGTGTGTATGTGTGACTCTGTACATAGATGTGTGAGTGGTTGATTCACTGGGTAAATGGGTTCAAGAGTGCATGTGGAAATAGCTGTATGTGCTCATGAGTGTGTCTATGGGTGTGTTGGTGAGAGATTGGATGTCTCAGTGTTACATGTGCAAGTAACTACATGTGTAAAAAGTAGTGTATGTGAGACTTGGAGTATATAAATGACTATACATGAGAGTCAGTGATTGTGAGATTGGCTGTATGGAGGAGTGTGTACTTGTATCAGTGATTGTATAAGACAGTAAGTATGTGTTAGTATATATTTGAATAAGTGAGGTGGTGTGTGTATAACTGTATAGGTGAGGAAATGGGAGTGTGATTGCTTCTTTGCATGACTGACTAGCTGTGTGAGTAACTCCATGGATGAGCATCGGGGTGTTTGTGTCTGTATAGGTGTATGAGTGCATATGATAGTGTTGTATTGATGAGTGGCTATGTATGAGTGATTGTATGGGTGAATGAGTGGATGTGTGTGTAGACCTAGGAATCAATGAGTGCGTATGTAGTAACTGGTATTGGTGTGTCGATGGTTTCGAAAATGGTAGTCTGTATTTTACAGTGGGTGTATCAAAGTTTATATTAGAGAGTGAGGAGGTGAATCAGATTTTCACGTGGATGATGTCATCAGTGATGTCATTTAAGATGTCATCAGTGATGTCACTGACCATGTCATGAATGATGTAATATGCGATGTCATCAGCCATGCATTGCGGGGGCGCGAGTTTTAGTTAGCTGAACTAACTATAACGGGGGAATTTGCCCCCAGGTACCTCCAGTATGCACTCCCTGGCACATTGTAAATTGGGGGATTAAGTCCCCTTCAATCCTGAGGGTCCCTGGGGGCCAAATAGTACCACCAGTAAGCGCCAAAGAGCTGCGTTGCAGAGAGGTGTAAAAGGGGGCATGGCCTCTGAACAACTCTCTGCAACGCAGCTCCCTGGTGCGTACTGGAGGTCAAACAACAAGGACCTGGCACAACTTGGTATATATATATATATACCAAGTAGGTATATATATGCCAGTAGGTAATATATATATATATATATATATATATATATATATATATATGTATTACCTACTGGCGGTCGCCAGTAGGTAGTTATAGTTAGGATCGATTTCCATAGGGAAATCGCAACATTCTATTTGGAATAACTTTGGCGCAGGTTGAGGAATCAGCCTGAATCTTTCAGCAACTTTGCCTCGCGGCGCTCCGCTCCTTCCCTGAAAGTTAGGGGGGATTCATCAAGCGGGGGCCGAGATAAAAGGGGGGTCCCAAAACGTGTTTTCCCCATGTTAATTTCCATAGGGCGGTCTGTCCCACTTTTAGCTCGAACAGCTGAATGGATTTTCACCAAACTTGGCAAAATTGTAGGGACTGGTAGCCCGATGTGCCTTTGCTATGTCTCAAGATATGTGCTCCAGAGGATTTTGAGTAATTTAGGTTAAAAAAATGTATATATCTGTAAGCGCGCCCCGGTGCGCGTACCGGGGAGCGCTCCGGGTGCGCCACGCGACTTGCGCACGGCAAGCTGATTGGCTCTCGGGTGTCTGTAAACATTCGAAACAGTCCGCAGCGGCCGCCATCTTGTGTCTCGGTAGGATCGAGACACAAGAGGTGGTAAAAACAAAAGGGAAAATAATGAAAAGGGGGCAGGGTAGACCCCCCTGGCCCCCTAGGTTTGATGTGGGGGCCATAAAAGGGTCCCTCGGGTAAAAAAAATAAATAAATAAATAAATAATAATAATAATTCGATTTTCGCGGGGGGAGCGCCCGGTACGCGCACCGGGGAGCGTACCGGGGAGCGTACCATGGTGAAAACCCAGTGAAATTGTAAAATAATAATTTAAAGTGCTTAGAGGTAGGGTATCTCTGAATAGAGTTGTTGTGTTGTGTGGGTGATTTAAGTACCAACATGTAGGTACCAATGCAGAGTCTTAAATTCAATGTACACCGTTTACTCTGTAGATACTTTGCATGTTGTTATAGAAGTTATTGTGGTATATGGAATGCATACCATAGTCTGTCAGGAAAACAAAGAACATGGAGGCAGGATATGAAAAAGAGATGTCAAATACACTTTGGAGATAATATAGTGGGAGAAAGGAAGTATCTATGAGCAAAATTACTATGTAAAACAAAAAAGTTGCACAGTATACTATAAGTCTCACATTATATTATATTCATTTTGGTACTATTTCATTGATTACATATAAAAAAGAATAATGTCTGGAACAATTTTTAATTATTAAATATAAATTTATTGCTCTGATTTTTCAAAATTTAATAAGACTTCCAACATTATGTCGTCGGGAATGTCCTCATTTGGATTACATGATTCCATTTCTTCCACATATTTTAGAAACTCTTCATCAAGAGACTGATCCAAAAAATCTGAATCGTTATTCTCTTCCTCTGGGTTGTCCTGAAGATCAAGTTCGAATGAAATATTACATTTATTTTGATCTCCTTCCATTATGTTGCTGTAAATTGCATAAAAAATAAATATATCAGTAGAGATAGGGCACTGTTGGGTTTAAGTTCAGACAGGTAGTTTTGATTTTTTAACAGTGAAGTTATCTTTGGGCAGTGTATGGTATCAGGCTGGAAGTAGAAATATAAAAAAGTGTATGTGATGAAACCTAGGTAAATTCATAATTATACAAGACAAGCCTAAATCCATCCATAACTATAACAGAGAAGTCTATCTAAATCTATAACTATTACAGAGGGATAGTATATAACTATCAGAAAAAGTTTTCCATATTAACTTAAAGTGCACAATATACTTCAGTTTTCAAAATAACAACTTACCTTTAAAAAGAAGTTGAAGTTATTAGTGAAAATCCTTTTGAAATGTACACCAGGAAGTAGTAGTCAAAATGGCTGTGTTTCCCTCTCTTTCTTTATATATATATTCATGTACATAACCAATCAAATGTCAGGTAAAAAAAAGTAGAAAATGAAAGTAACATTTTAATTGGTTGTCAATTCTAACACTTCAGATGTGTTTTTGTGAAGTAATTTACCTCAGGGTATTTAGAGAGGTCTACAGGCTAAATGGCTCAATGAAATTCCATCGAATTTGGGAAAATGGTAGGGATTGGTATGTAGTATGAGCTATTCTATATTTGGTGAAAGTGTCTCCAGTGGTTTTTATGTAAATTAACTTTTAACATTTTTGGGAGCGCTTCCCGGTGCGCGCCCCGGTACGCGTACCGGCAGCGCTACGGCAGTCCTCCATTTTGTGTTTCGGTAGATTTGAGACTCAAAAATGTAAAAACCATTTATTTTCCCCAAAATCGTTTTTGACAACACATTTAGGAAACACAGCACAGATCCTATTTACAATCATCTGCCTCACAGCAGGAATAAGACTGAGGCAAAATCTTGCACCTGCCTCACAACAGGAATAAGACTGAGGCAAACGCTTTCACATGGAGCTTCACTATTTTACAAAATACAATTCCTCTATGCAAACAAACTCAATATGCTTCCTACACTGATTTAAAACACAGGTAACATCATTGTAAAGAGTCAAATTGACACCTGCGTCTAAGAATGCAGACAGGTATATGCTTCATGAAGCCTAGTCCACTGCACTCTTAGACACAAGCTTCACCACCTATGCTCCCCAGGAAAACCCAAACAAGTACCTTTTTGCTTCATATTTAAAAATTGATGCATGTAGGTAGATGCGTCACTTTTTAAACCTCTGCGCCACGATATAATCAAAAATGTAAAAACCATTCATTTTCTCCAAAATCGTTTTTGACATCACATTTAGGAAACACAGCACAGATCCTATTTACAATCATCTGCCTCACAGCAGGGATAAGACTGAGGCAAAATCTTGCACCTGCCTCACAACAGGAATAAGACTGAAGCAAACGCTTTCACATGAAGCTTCACAAGTTTATAAAATACAATTCTATATAACTATATAACTCAATACTTTCTCGGGAAGCATAGGTGGTGAAGCCTGTGTATAAGAGTGCAGTGGACTTAGACATAGGTCTGATCTTCTTTGTACTTGTGGACAAAGCTGTCTTCCACTATACTCTTCAATACAGGCCTCACCTTTTGTGCACCCCTGGAGAATCCTCACCTGATCTGTAACCCTGTATAGATCGTTTGCTTTTTGTCATTGCTTTGTTGTTTGGTAATAGTGGTCTATAATGTGCTACTTTTTTCTTTAACACAGATTGAAATCGTTATTTGAAGAGTAAGCAAAGATGCCCACAAAGGAAAGGACAAAAACAACGTAACCGGGAAAAATCAAAAACAGCAACGGAATTACAGCACTCTTCCACAACAAATACTTCAAAAAACAGGAACAAAGCTCCTGGTAAGACAACTAAGTCTTTTTTACGTAACATATGTACATCCCAAAAAAATGATGGACCGCATGTAGAAAAAGAAAATGAGAGCGTAAAATTGAAAAGGAAGGAGAGAACTTCAAAGAATCCTAAAACTGGAGCAGGAGAGAATAATATGTATAGGAATAGAAGGCAGAATCAGTTTAGAGACATTCGTAGACGAATGTTTTGCAATAGAGTGGTTTTAAATTTGTTAAAAAACATTAGGAAAGGTAAACAGAGAGCTGCTTTTTATAAGAAAAAGAAAAGTGTAGAGAAGATTGTTGATCAGGCTTTTGAAGTTAAGAAAAAAATATTTATTTTAATAATCAATAGAATTAGGACACTTAACAAGACAATTGATGTTTTCAAATCAAACAGTAGATGGAAAAGAGTAATTAATCGGACTAATTTTTGTGAAGTTTTTTTGGGAGAATGGATGCACAGTTCAAGTTGTGAGCCATTTTTTAATGAGGAGAGTTACTTCCAGGAGAATGATTTAGTGTATGCAGTTGACACCAGTGGTCCAGCGTATGAAGTGAAAGACGGTTGTCCGATTGAAAAAGAGAAACTTGTGCCTAGAGAACCAGAAGAGGTGTTATCTGATGGAGTTTTAGGGAGACGTACTAAGGGTCCAGTGTACACTTGGAAGTGTAGTAGTATTTGTAGTGTGCGACAGGAATCAATTGATTTGTTTTGTAATTTCTTACGTACATATAGTAAAAAAAGTATAAAGCAGAAAGTGAAGTTGTTGCAAGACTTAGATCCTTGCAGAGTGAGAGGAATCACAGGTTTGCAAGGCCATTCACTGGCTTGTCTTTCTAGAAAAGTCTGTGAGTGTTTTTCATCATTTTAGGATGTTAGCAGTGCATCATACCAAAATGAGGAAATTAGTGAGAATGTTGTATTATGCAAAAAGTTCCGCACTTAAGCTTAAACAATTAAACAGTGCTCTTTTGCATGGAACTGAATTAGATGTGAAGAAGATTTGTGAAGAAATTGAGATTTGTTATTTTCGTGAAAAAGTGGACAGTGTAGAAATTGACACAGCAATTCAAGGTAATGTGGAAGACAATGTACAGATTTTAAATACAGAAAAGTTTGAGAAGCAAATTACCAGGTTTAAGGTGAAATCAAGTGAAAGGCCGAATTTTACTTGTGTGTGTTGTCGACGGACTCATAAGATTCAGACTAGGTTAGTTGATTTATATGCAAAAAGTGAAAAGATGGATAATTATGAGTGGAAAGATTTAGCAACTTATTTGTGGGTGGAGAATTGTTTTGATTTGAGTTCTGATCAGCGTATTTGTAAATATTGTTATGATAAATTAAATCAAAACAGAATGCCTGCTAGAGCTGTTCATATTAATCTGGAGTTGGTAGACATTCCTCGTGAATTGATGGATTTAAATACATATGAGTCTATTTTGATTCAATGTGTCCATCCTTTTCAGGCAATTGTTCGCATGGAGCCTAAGATAGGGAAATTGCCTCCTACAGATTTGCAGAGAGGATTAAAGGGAAGAGTTGTTTATTTGCCCCTAGATTTGAAAAAAAATATTGATACAATTGGTATAGAAAAAGTAGAAGAGGAACCTTTAGTTATTCTAGTTAACGGGGTTCCAACAAAGAGTAAAATAATCTGGCAAGATTTAGTGGATGTTAGGAAAGTCAAAAAGGCAACGTTGTATTTAGTCAAAAACAATGAGTACTACAAAGATGTATGTGTTGCAGCAGAGGAAACAGCTGCAGATGAAGACAGTGATTGTTCAGGCGGCCAAATTGAAAAAGTTGATGTGTCTAGAAGTGAAGAAATATATGAACATTATACTGTTCATTCTTTGCATTCCAAAGAAGTAATGGGGAATGCAATTGAATTGTTTCAAATGAAAACAGCAAAAGGAAGTCCCATTAGTGTATGGGAAGAAAGTTTGGAAGCTCGTTGTTTTCCACAGCTATTTCCAACAGGTCGAGGTGGACGATATGACGATCGACCACTTCAAATTCCTGCATCTGAATATCGAACTGTAAGATTATATGCTGAAGATGCAAGGTTTCGCCAATGCATTCCCTATTTGTTTCATCTACTGTATGAAAGTGACTTGTCTGGGCTTTCTTATGCAGTAAACCATATTCTGAAAAGTGGAGCACATCTGCAAAATGTTTCGGTGAGGGACTTTATGGAGAAAGTGAATCTGCAAGATAATATTTTAGAATCTCATCTAATCAATCTCATGGCATGTCAGCGTGGTACAAATGAGTATTGGTACCGTCGCCATGGGGAATTGAAATGTATGCTAAGAAACTTAGGAACTCCTACATGGTTCCTCACTCTTAGCTGTGCCGTGTATGCATGGGAGGACTTACTTCAATTTCTAGGAGAGGCCAATGCTAATATACAAAATATAGAATTCAAAACACCTGGAGAACTGTGTTCTTTGGATCCAGTGAATGTATGCAGATATTTCAATCATAGATTTGAAGCTATGATGTCTTTTATTACCAACAAAAAAAATCCTCCCCTTGGAGAGGTTTTGGATTTCTTTTGGAGAAAGGAGTATCAAGCGAGAGGTGCTCCTCACATACATATGTTATTATGGATTAAAGATGCACCCAAGTTTGGAACAGATTCAGATGAGACAGTGATGAGCTTCATTGAAAAGTATTCAACATGTGCTGTTCCGAAAACTACCGAAGAAAACAATTTAAGGCAACAAGTTTTACGCTTTCAATCCCATCGTTGTGGAAAGTACTGTCGTCGAAAATTCAGAAACAAGGACAAGTTCTACACAAAATGTTGTTTCGCTTTTCCACAACCAGTGATTTCTAAAGGAAGAGTAAATAATTTAATGTCTTCTCTGCGACATACTGTGACGAGAAAATCACCAAAAAATACATACAAATTAAAAAGAAATGAAGAGTCCAAGTACATCAATGACTACAACCCAGTGATTTTGTCCTTGTGGAATGCTAACATGGATATTCAATTCGTTGCTGACAACTCTATTGCTGTAGCTCGATATGTGACGTCTTACATCACAAAAAAAGAAAAGACAGAACTGAAAGAAATGTGGGAGGACATTTCACATGAAAAGAGCCTAGCAAGAAATTGTACAGTTACAGTCTGAAGATGTTGTCGCATCGAGAAATTGGAGCATATGAATGTTCTGATCGATTGTCGTCAGCAAGTCTCTATACCAAATCTAGAACCATCATTTGGGTGAGTCTAGGTCTTGCTGCAACACGAAATCGAGTTTTGAAATCTGTACAAGAGATAGAGTATTTGCGGAGAAAGAACCAGAAAGTACAGATATTTTGAAGACAAACATGTTGGATACATACTATCCAAATAGAAGTCCTCACCTTGAGAACGTTTGTCTCTATGAAGTTCTGCAAAGATATATTTATAAGAGGAACATCAGAGAAGATATCAATAATGGAATATATGGAATCATTGGATGTGAAGGATGTCTAGTGAAACAGAAAAAAGGTCATTTCATTAATCATCGAAAATTGAGTTGTGAAAATCCAGACAAAAGAGAATTTTACTATTTGGCTCTTTTGCAACTCTTTAAACCATGGCGAGAAGAAGAGGAACTACTTGGAGATTTTCTCTGTTATGAAGACTCTTTTAATGCTACGAAGGATACCATAGAATGTTCTGTTTTTCCAAATTATCTGCAAATGTTGAAAGAAGAAATAGAGCAAGAATCAACAATTGCTGCAGCGATTGCGAGAGATAGTTCTTAAGGCAGTCAGAGTTCTGCTTCATTGAGTCAGGATCCACTAGGAGGACCAATTGTCCAAAATGAAGCTGCCACTGCCATGGATGAAGTGGAAAGAGCTATGGAGCAAGCTCAAGAGGATGTAATTCATTTAGAAGATTTGGTGAAACAATTAAACCTTGAGCAGAAACTGATATATGACGAAGTCACAGAACAGGTTGAACATGGATTGAGTCATGAGAAGAAAGAGTGCTCATGTACATCATTTAAGCCTGTCCGACTGTACGTGAGTGGAGAAGCGGGAACTGGAAAAAGTTTTCTGATTAAAGCAATTGCATCTTATCTGCAGAAAAGGACTGAATCACCGCTGTCTTGTGTTGTTACCACTCCAACTGGGCTGGCAGCACATAATATTAAAGGGATTACTTTACATCGTTTACTGATGCTGCCAGTGGAGCATGATTACAAATTGCAATATCACAAGCTATCTGGAGATGCGTGTTCCGAAGTTTCGAGAGTCCTGAAGAAAATGAAACTTCTTATCATTGATGAAGTAAGCATGGTGTCAAATATAATGCTTGCTTTTGTGCATTTGAGAATGCAAGAAATTCTTAGAACAGACTATGATGTTTTATTTGGAGGAAAACATATTATTGTTTTTGGAGATCTTCTGCAGTTGACTCCAGTGAAAGGACAACCTGTGTTCAAAATGCTCACACATGAAGATACCAGGAAGTGCCTAGGAAGCTTTGGAAACGTTAATATATGGTTAAACTTCAAATATGCAGAACTGCTTCAAAATATGCGGCAGGCAAAGGATGAAGATTATAAAAATATTTTACAAGATGTAAGAGTAGGAAAAATAAGTCAACAAGGGAAAGAAGCTTTACATGGACGGTTAATTTCTAATTTGTACCCAAATGAAAACATTCTTCCAGAGAATATTTTTAAGAAAATTAACGAGAAGAAATCTGCCATATGTTTGATGCCTATTCTGAAAGAATGTTCCATGTTCAACATCAAAATGCTGAAGTTAGAAAATGAAGAGATAGTGAAACTGGTAGCTATAGATAAAATAGAGCATATGGGAGCAACAATTATTTTGTCAGAAAATTTGAAATCAAAATTGGATTCATTGGAGAAGACTATATATAAAACTGCTGGTTTTGAAAAGACTCTGAATGTTTGTTTGAATTGTCGTGTTATTTTGAGAAGGAATTTAAATGTTGAAAGAGGTCTGGTAAATGGAGCAATGGGTCATGTTGTTGGTTTTGTGAATTACAAAAATAGAGATGGAATTGAAATTTTAAAAATTAAATTTGATGGCATTGATGAAATAGAACAAATTTGTAGTTGTTCAGCTAGATTTTTGCTCGTGAAAGACTTATATGTTCGCCGAAAACAGTTTCCTATTTGTTTGGCATATGCGGTGACAATTCATAAGTCTCAAGGGTTAAGTGTAGATAGCGCTTTGGTGAACATTGGAAGTTCTGTGTTTAAAGAGGGTATGGCATATGTGGCATTATCACGAGTCAGAACTTTATCAGGATTGTACTTGATTGAGTGTGACGAAACAAAGATTTGTGCAGATCTAGATTGTGTTAAAGAATACAATAGGTTAAGAAGAGAGTATGCTCCACATTTGCCTCAATATCCTCTGATTGAAAAACGTGTGGTAGGCCGAAAAAGAAGAAATGAGAGTAATTGCAGTGAGGTAGTAGCAAAAAGACAAAAAGTAGATGAAACTAATTGTAAGCAGAAGGAAAAAGGATTCTGTTGAGGATGTTGTTGGATTTCAGTTTGAAAACAGTTCTGGTGTCAACTGCTATGCTAATGTAGTAGTTAATGTTGTTTTTTTTCTTCAAAATTTACAAAAACAGATTGTCGAAAATCGGGAACAAACATTGTGCTGTTTATTGAATTCTGTGTTAGAGAAATGTAGTAGTGATAGAGGAAAAATAGAAAGTGTTTCAGAAATTAGGAATCTTGTAGACATATGTTCAGGTCAAAATCAATTTTCACAGATAATTCAGCAGGATTGTCAGGAATTTTTAATGTATATGTTTGATGTATTGGAAGATGAAGGAGTAGATATAAAAAGTCTTTTTAACCTTTCTTATCAATGGCAACATGACTGTGATAACTGTGCTTCATCAAGTACTACTAGAATAGACAGTGAAAGATTTATATATTTGACTTTACCAGACTGCAAATCAGTGCCTTTTAATAATCTAGTTAAAGCAGCTGATCACAATATGGTGTGTACCCAATGTAAGTCTACAATGCTGTCCACATTATTTCTACAAAATTATGGTCACTATGTCATTTTAATGTTCCAACGATGTAGACCTGATGGAACTAAATTGACAACTTCTATTAAAAATTTCGTTGCTTTTCAGTTATCGATATCAGGAAGAACCTTTGCAACTGTAGCTATTATTTTTCATGACGGTCCTTCTACAACATCAGGGCATTACACATGCTATTTAAAAACTTCTAAAGGTTGGACCCAATGTAACGACACTCATTTGACTTTCAAACAACGTTTGCCTTTTGGCTTTATAAATTCATACCTAGTGTTTTTACAGCCAAAATTTAGGTAAAGGTAATTGGCCTATGAAGACGGGAGGAGTACTGATATATACTCATACATCTGACACTATTTGGCCAAATGGAAAGGTGCAGGAATGACTAAAGAGTCAGGACTGAAAAAAAGGAGTATATGAAAATATTGAAAATATTTCAGATGTTCTTGGAGTTTTTCTTCTAGAAAGTCGATGAAATTGATTTTTTACTGAACAGCAAAGTACTTTGCAACGAGAAAAGGACCTCCATGATATACTATTTGGCCTCAAGGAAAAGTAAGTCAATAAAAGATTAGTGTACATTTGTCATTTGTTAGTATCTAAGGTTTTTTTTAAAACACAATCTTTTAGATTGTGTTTTTTTTTCCCGCTGTCATATGATGCGTAATTTGAACTCACTGTTTTAAGTGAAATTCAATATATTCTGAGAACAGCAAAAATAAACTATTTAACATGTTGTACAAGTTATTCTATACTTTGGATTGTGTAAATTAAATTGTATTCCCATTCTCTGACACTCAAATTTTTCTTTTTCCGTCCTCTTTCAGCTCTTTTAACTCACTTATGTCTTTCTCCCACTCTCTGTAACCCCCGTTCCCTTACTCCACTTCTTTGACAACCCCTCATTTTCATTTCAACTGTCTGCATCACCTCTCTCCCTTGCATAACTTTTCAGCTTTCAGTCTCTCTGCTTTACTTCCTTTTTCCGTATTTTCCTCCTTTGCTCTTTTAGTAATTCCTGTTTACTCACTCAGCACTATTATCGCACTCTATCACTATAAATCACCCACTCTCCCTCGCTTATCTTTGTTTGCTCCTTACTTTTGACCTTTTCTATCTATTTTTCGTTCACTACTTCTATGTCCACAGTGCCTCACTCTTCTTGTGTTATGTTCACTTGTGTTTATCTACCTTCTATCATTTCTTTTACAACAACTTCACTGCTCCTCTCTCATCGTTCTTCATCCCATTTCTTTTACTCTGGTTCCATTACTATCTCTCATTTCCTATGTTTCACACTGTTATGATTTTTAACCTCTTCATTTGTATCTTTTATTTTAAAATACATATTTTACTAATTATAACTTATTTTTTCTGCTCTCTTTCACAGATATAAAGTGTACTAAAAAAATGTAATTAAAGTTACATTTATTATATGGTAAGTGTGACTAAAAAAATGTAGTTTGTCATCACCCTTTGCTTTAAGCTCACTAATATTTTCTCAACCAACCTCACTCCTGTTTCTTTACTCTGCTTCCCTCACTTATTCTTATTCTCCATGTTTACTCCAATTTCCCTATTTCCCCTCTCATATTCAACTTCTTTCAGTCCCTATTCTTTACTTCACTTACCCTCTGTTCTCTTCCTTTGCTTCTTCACTCATTCTGTTTTTCTTAATTATTTACCTTACTCCTATACACACACCTCATCCCCGTCCCAACACATACACACACCTCTGACATACACCACACACACACATCACACACACACACCTCATACACAGAAAAAAATCCCCCCACACACACACTTCACATACACACACACATGCCATTCAGGTACTGTTACCTTTATTTTCTCTGTCCTTTGTGTTTGTCACTCCCCATCTCTTATCCTAATTCAATTTTTCACTGTCTTTCACCCCTCTTTACTTATACTAACTGGTCTTTTCTTACCCTCCCTCACCGTTATTCATTTATCCCAGTTACGCCACTACCGTTCATTCTCAATTTTTTTTCTGTCCTATCGTTTTCTTTCAACACCCACTCACATTCTCCCACTATCTCAAGTTTAGTGTTCTTCCTCTCTCTTCCCTTCTTTCACTCCTTTAGTGATTTTACTTTTCTCATTTTCACCCTATTACACATTGTCTGTTTTTAACTATGTAGTAAACAATCCCTCTGTGTTTCTCCCTCTAGCTCTCTTTCTCTTAACATTACTCTCTTTGTGTTCTTCCCTCATGCTAACTCCTTCATTAATTTTTCTTTTTTTTTTGGTGCGTACCCTGCAGAAAAAAGATTGACACAGATTCTTTAAAAATATAGGTTTATTTTTATAAAGTAAAGGTAGTTCTAAAAATAACTGTTTTTTTCTTCTTTTTGTTGTTTTATATTTTTTTTATGTTTTTTTGAACATTTTGTACTTTTTTTGGCTTTTCTGAACACTTTTATATTTTTTGTGTATTTTTTATGGGGAGAAACAAAAACAGGGAATTGTAATTGGCTCAACTGGAGCATGAAAAAAAATCAGGAAAAATTAGGGGTTTTTTGGACACTTATGGTTATCACCAGAAACCATAATAAGTTCAATGCTTTGCTCACCATAAGCAAGTAACTTGTTACAATATTTGCATAACATTTTGTAATCATTAAACTTTGGTTGGATAGTACCCTCTCTTACCCCCGAACCCGATGGAGTGGGTTGTTTTTATGTTGAGCCTCGAGCCGATGATGGGGGTAGTTTACTGCAGAGGTCCCTTAACTCTGCATTAGAGTAGTTGTTTGGATGCCAACGCATCATGTGGCGAATCATCGTATGATTCCCGAAGGAATACTTTTTGTTAGGGTTCCCCCTGGATAGCTGATCACCACAAATTAAGCAAGTCACCTTTGCTGCGTTTACTTTTTTAAAACCCCTTGGGAGTTTGTAGAACTGCCATACAAAGTGCTCTTTGGGTTTGTAGGGCTGTTTATCTTCTGGCAGGAACTCCCTTGTCTGTGCCTCCTCTTCCTCATCCTCCTCCTCTTCCTGTTCACCACCAATATAATCTTCTGGTGGTCTTTTAGATGGTGGTGGTGGTGGTGGTGGGCCAGATGCTCCAGCTGCTGATACTACTGTAGCCATTTTCTGAGATAGAACTCGAAACAGGTCTTCCTCAGTCAAAGGACAAAGTCACAGTAAGGAAAAAAGGAGGGGGCTTTCATCATTTGGAAAACAAAAGTATTCTGGACCAATGAAAAGTGTTATTTTCAAGTCACATGATCCAAGCTTTCATCATTTGGAAACCAAAACTGATCTGCACCAATGAAAAGTGTTATTTTCAGATCACATGACCCGATGCGCTTACGCTACGCTTACGCGTAAGCGCGTCATGACGTTGCGCGATCGTATGCGATCGCGTGATTCCGGGTGCGCTTACGCAGTGCGTCATATGACGCATCACGCGACTACGCAAAACGTCATGATGTTGTTTTCGTTCGCGGGAATAGCGCTCTCGGGACGATCCCCAGTACGCGCCCCGGGGCGCGCCATAACATTGCGCTTACCCGTGCATTCACCGGTACGCGCCCCGGGAGCGCTCCGGGGCGCGTACCAGGGCAAACAATAAAAAAATATATATATATTTACACTATTTAAAATTTGTTATAAAAATTATTACTTTCTTACCTATAGATATTTGCTATTAAAAAACCTATGAAATTCACTGAAAAAACCATAGGTTTCACCCCAGTTATAGTTAGCTGGAAATTTTACTCGCATATATAGTGTATATATATAGTATATGTGAGAGTGAGGGATTCTAAGAGTTCCTGTTTAATTAGTATGTGTTTCTATAAGTGATTGTTTAAGAGAGTAAGTATGTATAAGTTTCCTTAGAAGTAAAGTGGTAGTGTGTGTATAGCTATATATGCAAATGAATAGATGTTCAATAGTTTATTTGCATGTGTGAGTATGTGTGTGAGTAACTTTTGGATGCCTGTCAGTGTGTAACAGGATGTATAGGTGTATCACTACATATGATGAGTGAGTATATGTATGAGTGACTATATAGAACTGTTGGTGAATGAGTGGATGTATATATAGATGGTGGAATTATTGAATTGGTTGTTGTAACTGGTATGGGTATCTCTATTTTGTTTGAAAATGTTAGTTTCTATTTTTGAATATGTGTTACAAGGGTTACATTACAGTGAAAGGAGGTCTGTCACTCTGTCACAATGATGGTGTCATCAGTGATGTCATGAGTGATGTCACTGACCATGTCATGAGTGATGTAATATGTGATGTCATCAGCAGTGCATTGCACGCGCAAGTTATAGTGAGTCCAACTAACTATAACGTGGGAATTTCAATGGTTTTATGCGAGTAAAATTTCCAGCTAACTATAACTGGTGTAAAACCTATGGTTTTTTCAGTGAATTTAATAGGTTTTTTAAATGCTAATTCCTAACTATAACTGGTGTGAAACCTATGTTTTTTTCAGTGAATATATATATATATATTACCTACTGGCAATAGCCAGTAGGTATATATAGTTAGAATTGAGATACCTCCCAACCGATAGTGTTTAGTCTGAGCCATTTCCTCTTATGTGTAGCCTTGATCAGAAAGAGAAAAGGTCTTAAAATCTAACCTTATTCACCTTTATACTGGATTATCGTTGGCTAGAACTGAATCTATAAGCTAAGTGCAGAGGCAAAAAGAACTGGTATTGCTTACTAAATGCTAAAGTGTTGCTTGTTTTTAGTGATCCTGGTGCATCTTTTATATTGAAAATATTTTATTGTCTTTTTTCCATATTTATTAAGTGATCCCGCTTGATGAGGCAAGCCGACTGCGATGGATTGTCTTCCAATTTTAAAAAAATATTTTGGGACATGTAAATATATGTTTCTTATTATTGCTATAAGAAACTACGTGCTGCTAACTGTATTTTAATCTAATTGTGACTTTGCATTCGCTTGTATTTGTTATATGTACTGTATCTTAAAAGGTTTTTAACCGAATAAAGAGATTGAATCGAATCGATTGTTTTCCATAGGGAAATCGCAACATTCTATTGGGAATAACTTTGGCGCCGGTTGAGGAATCTTCCTGAAACTTTCCTTAACTTTGCCTCGCGGCGCTCCGCTCATTCCCTGAACGTTTGGGAGGGATTAGTCAAGCGGGGGCCGAGATAAAAGGGGGGTCCCAAAACGTGTTTTCTCCATGTTAATTTCCATAGGGCGGTTGGACTCACTTTTAGCCTGAACGGCAGAATGGTTTTCCACCAAACTTGGCAAAATTGTAGGGACTGGTAGCCCGATGTGCCTTTGCTATGTCTCAAGATATGTGCTCCAGTGGTTTTTACGAAAATTAACTTTGAAAAAATATATATTGGGCTACATTGGGCTATATATATGTTAGAGCCCAAATGTAGCCCAATGTAGCCCAAAGATGGCCACCAGAGACAAAAAAAAACAAATGTAGCCCAAATATCAGCCAGATGTAGCCCAACTATAGCCCAATGACAGAATGTCCCAGAGTGTTCTAAAGAACAACTAGAGCGGTAACAGTCTTACTTATGACAAAAGTATGGCACACCTGAAGTCATCTTGATTGGAATAAAGTGTTAACACTTAAAACATTTAATTTACAAAGGAACAAAATGAGGGGGTTAATTTTGCCATAGAAATTATGATTAGTGCTGAAGAAAGAAAAATTAGGGCACATTTTGAGTGACTTCTCAAAACCTCTTATATTTCATTAAAAAAATTCTGATATGCAGTCTCCCAAGATGGCCACCAGAGACAAAAGAGCCCAAATGTAGCCCAAATATCAGCCAGATGTAGCCCAACTATAGCCCAATGACAGAATGTCCCAGAGTGTTCTAAAGAACAACTAGAACGCTAACAGTCTTACTTATGACAAAAGTATGGCACACCTGAAGTCATCTTGATTGGAATAAAGTGGTAACACTTAATACATTTAATTTGAAAAGGAACAAAATGAGGGGTTTCATTTTGCCATAGAAATTTTATATATATATATATGTATATATATATTCACTGAAAAAACCATAGGTTACACACCAGTTATAGTTAGGAATTAGCATTTAAAAAACCTTTGAAATTCACTGAAAAAACCATAGGTTTCACACCAGTTATAGTTCGCTGGAAATTTTACTCACATAAAACCATTGAAATTCCCACGTTATAGTTAGTTGGACTCACTATAACTTGCACGTCTGCAATGCACTGCTGATGACGTCACATATTACATCACTCATGTATATATTTAAATATTTAAACATTACTCGCTAATATATGTATTCACTAAGATACACTTAATAAGCCAGTTAACCAATCACTTTTTTTTTTAAAACACTGAAAAAACCATAGGTTTCAGGCCTTATATAGTTAGGAATTAGCATTTAAAAAACCTTTGAAATTCACTGAAAAAACCATAGGTTTCAGGCCTTATATAGTTAGGAATTAGCATTTAAAAAACCTTTGAAATTCACTGAAAAAACCATAGGTTTCGGGCCTTATATAGTTAGGAATCAGCATTTAAAAAACCTTTGAAATTCACTGAAAAAAACATAGGTTTCAGGCCTTATATAGTTAGGAATTAGCATTTAAAAAAACCTTTGAAGTTCACTGAAAAAACCATAGGTTTCAGGAGTTATATAGTTAGGAATTAGTTTTTAAAAAACCTTTGAAATTCACTCAAAAAACTATAAGTTTTAGTGGTGTTATAGTTAGCTGGACATTTTACTCATACAAAACCAATGAAATTGCTCCTATATAGTTAGTTGTACTAACTATATTTCGCGTACCCGCAATCCACTTCTGATGATGTCACATATTAGATCATTCATGACATGGTCAGTGACATCACTGATGACATCTCAAATGACATCACTGATGACATTCAGTGAATATATATATATTTTTTTTTTTAAGCACGCAGGGTCCACCAACCGCCGCTCCACTGCGTCCACGGGTGCCTCTTGCCGCACGGTGGTGTGCGTAATATATTGCCAACGCCAGGTCCCACGATCCTCGGGACTCGTTTCCAAGTAAAGAGCACTCAGAGCCAATACAGCGTGGTTTCGCCAAGTTGTTTAATAGCAGAAACTACTCGCAGTTTTGATTTCATCAAGGTTACAAACGCGTTTCGGCGTTGCCGCCTTCGTCAGTGTAAACCCTCACTTTGTTTGTTTGAATATTTAAATAAAATCATGATGACAGTCTGTCACATGTTCTAAAAGAATAAACATAAAAAACGGCACAAAACCTGTAATTACATCATTACTTGTGGCAGCCATCTTATAGTGGGTTCAGTGTTATACAGTTTCAATCATTACGATGTCACTTGGTACCACGACATTAAACATATGACAATTTCATGCACATAATTCATACATTGTTGATAATCCATTAATTCATTCTGTCATTTGTGAGTATATTCGTGGTAGGTTGTGTTATCTTACATCTTTTTGGACGCCTATCTTCACAGTGCCGTTAATTCGCAAAGCCCATGACGATCCCGTCGTGGGCCATGTTGAATAGTTCACGTTTTTTAGGATATAAGGAACAATTACATCTTTCCAGTTAGGTACAATCAAGCCCTAGATGGGCAATTTATTATAGTTCCTGTTATGTATTTCCATAGTAATTATTTTGAATTGTTCCTATTTGTTTTAATGTATCTGTATTATCGTGTTTTCAGGGGTTGGGCAGACAACAGTCTTATTTTTATGCACATTTACATCTCTTTTCTCCATTCGCTCTCTCATAGTTTGCATATTTCTATATGGGGTCCGGGATGACAACATTTTAGATGTGTGTCCACATCTCTTCCTCATTGTTCATCCCGCCGGGGGTCTTAGTTTGTAGCTGGATAATGAACCTAGATTCTAGGGTTCTTAACTTTTTTACCCAGTTCCCCCCTCTGTCTGTTCTAACTAATTGATCCAATATGAAATACGTCAGTAAGCTGCTGTTGCTGCTATGCATCTGTTCAAAGTGGCGAGCCACAGGATAACTTGGATCTTTTGAGGTGATAGCCCTCATATGCTCAAGGACCCTAAGTTTAGTTTGTTTTACTGTGCTCCCTATGTACCTTTTCCCACATGGGCATATTACGCAGTACACAGTATAGTCAGAATGGCAGTTAAGCAACATCATTATTTTAGTTTTTGTTCTTCTTCCTGGTATTTGATATTCTTTGACCTTCTTTGAGTTTTTACAGGCCTTACATTTCATGCATGGGAAGAAGCCACAGACAGTCGATTTTTTCTTTTTTCTGCTTTCATAGTGGCTATCCACTAGATGGTCCTTAAAGGAGTTTCCTTTTCTATATGAGATAAGAGGGTGATCAGATCGGGATTTCCCTATTACAGAGTCTGTCTTTAAGATTTTCCAGTTTTTTTTCATAATGTTAAAAACCTCTGGTGACTTCTCTGAATAGTCTGTGATAATTCTGATTTTTGATTCGGCAGATTTAGGTTTGTCTATTAATAGGACTTCTCTCCCCACTGAATTGCTTCTGATCTTAGCTTGGTCAAGAATCCCTTTACTGTACCCTCTTTCTAAAAATCTCTTTCTTGATTGACCCTTCGCTTTCTCAAATTCCTGTTGGGTCGAGCAGTTGCGTTTCATCCGCAAGAACTCCCCCAGGGGAATATTGTTGATTACACTACGGGGATGATAACTGTGTGAGTGCAGAATTGTATTTCCCGAATATCAAGTTCGTTAGTCCTTTCGCCTATCTCCACCACCCCATTTAGAACAGCAGGCTCTATATTGATATCTGATGTTTCTCCTACTCCCATAGTTGATTTTCCAGAGTTAACTGCCTGCTCCATAATCTTAAAGAAGCTTTTGAGTGAGGGGGTGCCTTTCTGAACTGAAAGCTGTTTATTACACTTAACAGCCCCTCCTCTCTTACCCCCCTTCTTCTTATGTTTGTAGGGGGATACCGGTGTCAGCCCCTCTCTCACCAGGGTTTCTTCTGAGTCCCAAAGCCCCTGCCTCCTAAGGTCCTGTTTAGACCTCAACTGATATCGGTTTCTGGTGCCCACTGCTCCACTGCCACCAAACACTGCCCCCTTTGGCTGTTTTAAACCTCTCTCTGTATTGCCAAGAGGATTGACCACACTAATGTCTGTCGGTCGGTTTTCGACTTCACTCACAACTTCTACCTCCATGCAGGCACTCCCACTTAGAACCCCCTTACCGGCAGCCTCACGCTCCCTTGGGCTTGAAGAGGGGTAGCAACCCCAGCAAACCGGACCTTTTGCTCTGAGGATGAGAGCCGCTCTTGAACGCTGCCAGTAATCACGGCTGTGGAGTATCCGCGTGTTTTGAGGGTTGTCAGTCGATGGATTTACAGCGACCTCCGTAAGACTGCAGCGGCTTCCGATGCTTCTGGCTCGGCTCCGCTCTCCTGCCTCCGCCGAAACGCGTTTGTAACCTTGATGAAATCAAAACTGCGAGTAGTTTCTGCTTTTAAACAACTTGGCGAAACCATGCTGTATTGGCTCTGAGTGCTCTTTACTTGGAAACTAGTCCCGAGGATCGTGGGACCTGGCGTTGGCAATATATATATATATATATATATGGGACTGGTATGGGTAGATATTCTTATCTTCTCCCATACTCAGATGCTCTTTTTTCACTCTGACCTAATCCACTGGGTCTGAATATTCAATGAAAACACAGAAAAAGAAAAGGAAAAACCAGTCCTTAGTCACTCAGTAAACAGCACTCTTGCTATGTGTATGTACACTACAAAGGAAAAGTGTGAAGAAATGAGAAAGTATCTCACATGCGCACCACCGGAGGAGCTACTGGCAGGTTCTCACCAGCTTGCCCACTTACTTATCATCATTGATAGCTTTTTCATATGAAAGGAATGTGTGTGTCCAGTGCAAAAAGGTGTACAACCCAAATATAAAGACCCCGTGAGAAAGTGAGGCAAAAGACGTCTCTAGTGGGGCAGAGCTTGCTCGCGACCAATATGGCCGCTTGAGCTTCGAGCTCCATCTCGCCGTGAAACTATCCTGGAAATATTCTACATCGCCAAGTTGTATACTGCCTCAGAAGAAGTTGCCCCTGCTGCTGGAAGGATAGCGCCGCGGTGGAGCGAAGACCCGGGCTGCTTGAGACGTTTGGTCTTGGAGATAACGCGGCTGGAAGCGGGCTCAGCTCCAGGCCGGCGAGCCGTGGACTGTGGTGAGCGGCAGGCTGGGGTGATGTCATACTGCGTGCCGCGCTGCCTCCGACATCTTAGCGGTAGGCGATCGCTGCCTGTGGAGATCCGGGTGAGAAGTGAAAGGCGTGAGAGCAACGAGCTGCGGCGGGGGTGAGTGGCGATCCCCCCTCTCTTCTTTCCTACAGTGCCTTGGAGCGGAGGCTGAGGCAGAGGGCACAGCGCGCGGTGGAGACTGTGGTCCACGAGTGCCCTTCAGTAGAATGACCAGAGGAACGGCCATTTATTCCACGCGGGGCAGCTGCGGGTGGGGAAGTGAGAAGCCAGTGCATCGGCTGGGCGCCCGGGCCCCCCGCCCCCTCGCGGGTACACGACACGACATTTAGAGTCCCGCTGGGGGCTACAAGCCTGAGGAGAAGAAGGCCTACATAGGTGAGGGGGTCTGGGACTGACGCGGCCCTCACTTGGAGAGAGCAGGCAAAGCGGCCCCAGGGGCGCAGGAGGACGGATGCGGTAAGGGGCAAGAGAGGCCACGATAGTGACGGAGGAGGCGAGACGTGTAGGGCGGTGAGAAACGCAGAGTCCTACTGCCAGCCTGGGGTCGCCAGTTTGCCTCATACACAGCTGACAGGGGCAGCGGGCACAACGTGAGAAGTGCGCCTCCCCCCTGCAGTGTCGATTAGTGAACCCTCACTCAGTGGATTGTCGGGTTGAGGAAGTGCAACATTCCCCTGCGGGCATGACCTGATTACCCAGGCCCTGATTACTTGCTCCCATAGTGCGGCAACTGTGAGGAGGCACCTGGCTGCCCAAGGGAGCGCAAGGAAGAGCGGAGGACCGCTCCCCTGCCACTCATACTGCGGATTGCAGTTAGCTGAGATAAGGAGGGACTTAAGGAAGAAGCCGCAAATGCACCCGAGGAGTGCTGGTGCGGCCCAGCTGAACTGGTTGACGGAGAAGAACCCTTGGGGCGCGGGAGTAGTGAAAAGTAGCTGTGGCGACGGAAAAGATCTGGTCCCCCCGTGTCTGCCTGGCACGCGTTAATCGCTGACCTGTAGAATATACCAGTGACGATTGCGAGTTGGCGCCCCCCACCTCCTGCCGGACCGATGCATTGTGACAACGACCGCGGTTGAGCCCGGGGCTTCACACGCTGCCCCATTTGATTCCTTAAAAGACATAATGGGAAGAGGCGACAAGACCCAATCAAAGCTGCCGTTTGAGCAGAAGCACTCGAAATCCCAAGAAGTCGGCGATGCTGAGTCCACGAGACAGCCAGCTACGGAAAGCGATCCCGCTGGTATGGGCATACGGAGCTTACTCTTATCAAACAAAAAAAGTTTGCAGAGTGGGATTGCGAAGTTAGGCACGAAAATTGATGCGCTAACCTACAGGATGGATAGAATGGAGGAAAGACTAGATAAACATGCGGAGAGACTGGACATGTCGGAAAGAAGGATCACGGAGGTGGAAGAAGCGCATACCACATTAGACGCCGATCACAAGAAACTAGGGTAACTCATTCAGTCCCTGCAGGACAAGACCGAGGCCTTGGAGGCCCGCTCGCGGCGCTGTAACCTAAGAATCACGGGTCTGCCGGAGACCACCCCCACTGGAAATATAGAACTGTTCATAGAGAAGCTGCTGGTCACGCTGCTTGGGTAGGGAGTCTTCTCGACAATGTTTGTAGTGGAAAGGTCGCAATGCTCCCTTGGTCCCCGACCCCGCCCCGGTGCCCCACCGCGACCCATTATTGCTAAACTGCTTAACTCTAGGGACAGGGACGCGGCACTGAGAGTGGCACGGGAGAAGAAGTCGCTGAGATTTGAAGGTTCTAATATCTCAATATACCCTGACTTTACAGCGAGAGTGCAGGAAGCACGGAAGCATTTTGTCCCGTTCAAAAGACAACTGTGTGATCTAGGCATCGACTATGCTATGCTGTATCCTGCGAAACTCCGAGTGAACTGGCAGGGGCAGTCCCATATATTCACAGACCCAAAGGCCTTACAACAGGCCTTGAAGGGGTGGTCGAAGGAACAACGCAGAAGCCCCAGACAGATAGCTGTTGGACAAGGCAGCGGGTGGCCAGATGGAGTAGCAGGACTGAAAAAGAAGGACATCTGCATCAAATGGAAGTATGGTGGGGGGAGCCGTGATCATGGGTAGTATAGTTAATGATGTGACACTGTTAAGGCTTAAAGTAGGTAGGACATTGAGACTGTTGGGGCTAAGGTGTGTGTAAATGATGTGTGAAGAGAGATATCAGCTAGGTATACATGTTTATTTCAGGAACCGGGTGATGTCTAAGGCTAGACACGGCGGGACACGGAGGGGGGCATCGAGCAAAGTGTAATACAGCTTTATTCTCCATATACGGAGTGCCCACTGCCTACGTGTGCTGAACACCACAGTATTTGTTTTAGGGGTTTATTTACGGGGTGTTGTAAAGGGAAGGTAGGGTGGGACCCGGGGTACTGAGGGACCATGTTGGGGGCGGTCAACTGTGGGAGTGGGGAGGGGGTGAGCACGATGATTATTGAATGTTTGAGGGATCTGTATTTTTGTTTTCGCATGCAGGGTACAGCGCATGTACACGAGATAGAGCAGGACACACTATGTGCAGTGACTACACTGATGGTGGGACGGGCTACAGCTGATAGCCCTGATCGGGCTCAAAACATCAGAGCGTTGTCTTGGAATGTTAGGGGTCTTAATGATCATCGGAAGTTGCACAGGGTTTTGAGCTACCTGCACAGACACGATAGAGATGTGGCCCTGCTACAGGAGACCCATCTACCATTGACGAGCGTGATGCTACGCTACAGGGGTCTTGGTGACAATATCACCGTGGCATGATTTACCACGCGCGCAAGAGGTGTGCTGACGTGGGTGAACCCCACGTCAGAATACACAATAGAATTGCTGAGGGCAGACCTAGAGGGGCGTTTTGTAATTTCCCGGTGTAAGGGGCGGGGCTTGGACCTGGTGATAGTGAATGTGTACGGACCTAACTATGCTGAGTGCGAAGCGGGGGAAGACACAAATCACTGCTATACACTCGGCTGACAGAGAGCAATTAACTGAAGAGGCAAATATCGCGGCTCGGTTCAGACAATATTATATTGACTTATACACGACAAGAACGGGGGACTTGGATGGGGAGATCATTGATTATCTGGAGCACATTGAACTTCCGTCACTTACAAACACACAAATGGAATTTCTGATGCTCCCCTTTGAAAAGGATGAGGTAGTAGAAGCACTGGCTTGTATGAAGACGGGGAGCGCTCCAGGCGCTGATGGCCTCACAGTGGGTTTCTACAAAACCTTTCTTGTTCTCCTGCTCCCGCATCTGGCTGCACTCTTTGATGATATGTGCGAAGCGGGTAGCATGCCACAGTCGATGAGGGAGGCAATTCTGGTGGCAATCCCCAAATCTGGTAAACCCCAGGAGGAGTGCAGTTCATACCGCCCGCTTTCCCTCTTAAATATAGACGCCACAATATATGCGAAAGTCTTAGCTAATCGACTAGAGCTCCTGGTTCCACATCTGGTAGCCCGGAGCTGGCGGGGTTTATTCCGAGTAGAAACCCGACATATAATATTCGTACCGTTTTCGGTACAATGCAGCATGTAAAGCAAAATATAAAGGCGGTGGCGGTGTTTCTAGACATGGAGAAGGCCTTCGACTCTGTGGAGTGGCCCTTCATGCTACACGTTTTGCAGAGAATGGGACTGGGGCAGGTGTTCCTTCACATGATCGGTACCCTATATGTCAACGCCAGAGCGAGGATTCGATTGGGCAATTTGGTTACGGACCCCTTTGCCATTTCCAGGGGGACTACACAAGACTGCCTGCTCTCCCCCTTGCTATATGCTCTAGTCAGGGAGCCGTTGGCATGCGTGCTCAGGGAATATCATGGAAATGAGAGCATTGGATTCCCGAAATACAAGATAGTAGTTTCCACTTATGCTGATGACACGCTGCTTTATGTCCGCGAACAACTTGTCCGCGGTACTTATAGAAGTGGTGCATTTTGGCGAGCTCTCTGGCCTGAGGACAAACTGGGCAAAGTCCTTGGCTTTCCCACTCACCCCATCCACGAAGGAATTCAAGATGGAGTTCCCGCTGCAGTGGACCACAGACTCGGTCAGGTACTTAGGGATCCAGTTACAAACAGAATCCGAAATTGTGTTTCTTGAGAACTACGGGGTAGCCATTAGCAAATTGGGGGACAATGTAGAAGTCTGGTATCGCCTCCCACTCTCATTGATGGGGCGTATCTCCATTATGAAGATGGTGGTGCAGCCTAGGCTGTTATTTCTATTCATGAATATCCCTATGGTACTTCCGAGGGTCTTCTTTCAGAGGTTGAAACAGTCTATGGTTAAACTTGCCTGGGCGGGCAAACAGGCCCGGGTACAATGGCAGGTCCTTACTCTGCCATACAGTATGGGAGGCCTGGGGGCTCCGGACTTTCAATTGTACTACAGAGACGCGCAGGGAGCCCACATGTACACGTGGATTCATGGAGATGTGAATATCCCATTTGTCCGGATGGAAAAACTTTTTTGCGGACCCTCTCCTTGTACCAGCGACGATATTTAAACTGGTTGACCGCCGAACAGGAATACTGGACTCGATAACTGCTACCAATCACGCATGGCACTGTTTGCTGAAGCAGCAGGGGGGAGCACTTCTGTACTCACCTACTATGCCAGTGGAGTGGGCCCTTTGGTTGGCTCCCTACAGAGACAGGCGGTGATACGGGCACTGCACCAACTGAAAGTATTAATGGCAGGAGACCTGTTTCTGGATGGAAAGGCTAAGACCTGGGAAAAGGCGTCCGAGACTGTGGTAGCGTGTATTGCGTTGCAGCGCTTCCAATTTTACAGGGTACGCAGGGCCCTGCAGGAACAGCTGGGAGAGGACCTAGACGAGCCGCCGGAGGTCCCCGAACTTACTTATGTGATTAAGGCTGAAACTCCACTTATGGTAGTTACTAATATCTACAAAATCGCAATGTCCCATCGGGAGAACAGGTACACCGCTGCGAGTTTAGCATGGCAAATGGATTTGCAAATAATGATTGACAACAATATGTGGCGATACTGCTGTACAAACACTAGGAGAGTCTCGCTAAACGGCAAACACCGGCTTATACACTTTAAATACATCAATAGGGTGTACTACACACCAGAACGATTTTGTCGGTATGGGTTGCGTGAAGAGGCGATGTGCGAGAGAGGTCATGCGCCGATAGCAGATTTTTTACACTTGGCTTGGCTATGCCCCGAAATACGTGCATATTGGGTAGAGATATTTAGAGAAATGAGTAGAATAATAGAAATATCTCTGGACCTAGACCCAATGGTAGCCCTGCTAGGCTACTCTAAAAAGCTGCCCAGAGCGCAGCACAGGTTGGTAGATATCGGCATGCTTATAGCTAAACGAGTGGTGGCCTTGTGCTGGATGAGGGTATCGACGCCAGCGGTGAGGCGATGGACACATGATGTTCTGTACTGCTGCACGCAGTCGGAAAATTACAACAAACTACTCCCCCCACGTAGCAGACCGAAAAAATGTTGGGGGCTATTCCTGACGCAATTAACCAGTGGGAATGAGGAAGCAGCTCCGGCAGGGCTGAGTCCTTTGTAGGGAGAAGCAACGCAACGCGATGCGACACACAACGATGAACATGATTTGACGGAAATAATTGGAACAGAGTGCGGGAGTTAGGGAAGGTCCTACAGGCAAAGTGTGCACCCCGAGAGGGTGCGCACATGAAACTGACACAGGTGGGGTATGGAAATTTCGCCAGGTAGAAGGTAGCGAGAAAACTGCTGAGACATCCGTAATGCTATCCAAGAGGACTTCTCTTTTTTTGTTACAATGTTGGTGATATTGACATAATGCGGCGCCTGCCCCATACAGGGTTGTTGGCATTACGGCTGTGTAACTTCTGAGATGGAGCTGTATGGCTGCCTATTATGTTTTCAAGTGTCTTGCTCTGTATGACTGTATGCTTTTGGTTTTGTTACGTAATAAAATCTAAAAATAAAATAAAAAAAATATATATTTTTTTTTAAAAAGACGTCTCCAGTAAAAATTGGGGCTCAACTCACACACGTATTTGTAACTGTTTAATTCCAAAACATGAGCTTGCCCAATATTAAAAACACAGCATGTTGTGAACCACTTCAAGGACGGCCAACATGTTTCATTGCCTGTTCTACAGTAGCGGCAAATTCATCAGGGCAACCGAGGTCAGCAGTCACCTCACTGGACATCTAGAAAAGAGTCAAGAGTGAATGACAAACCTAGTGAGAGCTACAGGCCCACATACAAGCTCTCACTTAGTCATAGGGGTGTATATCATTTATACTTTTCTTCCCCCTATAGACAGCACTTTCGTTGCTTAGAGATTCATCGTGTTACGACTGTCTCCATACGGTCACTCATCCCAGCCAGTGAGAGCTGGTATGTGGGTGCGGTTTAGTTTTTTTTGTTGCGTTTGCGAAATGTGGTTAGTTCGTTGATAGGTAGGTGCTAGGATATGTATTATATGTTTGAGTATGTTTAGAACATGGTGTTATTAGTGTGTTTATGTGTTTTTTAATGATTTTATTGTGTATTTGAGCGGGAGGGAATGCGTTTTTTTTTACAGGATTTTGTCATTTGGAGGTTGCCATTGGGAGAAGCATTCTTTTTTTTTTTAATAATAATTATTTTACAGATCCTTTATTTTTTGGGGTTCCTGGAGTGTTTCTATTTTTCGGGATTTTAAGAAATTGGCGTCTACGGGTACATTGTTGCCTGGTTATATTTTTTGCAGTTGTATTTTTCCATTTTTTGGGGGAGTTTTAAGTAAGTTTTGGGATCTTTACACGTTTGGATTTATTAATAGTTTGGATTCAATTCTTCAGCGACAAAAAAGTAAGTCATTTTAAATTATTTATAATGGGAGGGAAATGTAATTTGTGTCCTTTTTATTGAAGTTTGTAAATATATAAAATATGTTTATTATGTCAAATAATTTTTAAAGTAGGTTAAAGTTAATTGACATAATTTAAATATTGTATATGTTTGCAGAGAAATGTTTATTTAGGAATTCAATGAACAATTACGATAATGCTATGTTTTTGTAGTCCTGTACTAAAGTAGGGATTTAGCTATTGTTTCTAGCTATTCGAGCCCTTTAGTGTTTGTGTAGAGTCTTATTTTGTATTGTAGGTGCTCGAACA
This sequence comes from Lissotriton helveticus, assembly GCF_964261635.1. Lineage (NCBI taxonomy): Eukaryota > Metazoa > Chordata > Amphibia > Caudata > Salamandridae > Lissotriton > Lissotriton helveticus. The sequence goes on along the minus strand of NC_136059.1, from coordinate 483,056,161 downwards.
TTGTTTTAGTCTGTTTAGTTAGTTTTGGACCTAGCTGTGTTACAGACTGTTCAAGTCTTAGTTGCTGTTAGCTTTGTTCCTTTTGGAAGGATTGTAGTAATTTATGTAGGGTTGGTTGGGTTCTGCCTGTTGTGACTTAGAAAGCATTAGGCCATCCTTCCACAACGTTATTAGTTTTTGCTTCTTTGTTTGGAGTACTGTTATATATATTCCACCATGGTATGTGGCATTTGGGCTGTCTCCTGTGTCCAGATCTGTGTAGTTTTCCCACCCAGGTGTCCTCAAAATAGTCGAGTAGGGGACTTCGATTTTAGGGTAGTAATTCGTAGTTTCTTGCTTTACTTTTGTTAAGAGGTCTACATAGGTAGTGGTTTGTTTGGTAACAGGGCATATATAAAGGGGATGTTGGTTTTGTGATACAGTCCATGGATTGTATATAATTGGTAAAATGGTTTGGGACATATTTAAAATGTTCCGTTCATCATACATGTCTCACAAATCTGTAGCTTAAGTAAGTTTGTGGGAGTGGCATATATAATAATTCTTTTGACATTGGATTTATTGTCATAAAGTAGAAATTGCTCTTCAATATGACTTAGAGAGTTCAGGTGCACCGTTCCCTCTAGGGTGCGTGCGCGCTCCTCCCCTCACGCCAGCGCGCACCGCCTCGCGTGGAGCGCACGCCCACAGGACGTCGCACGAGAGAGTCGCGCCGCCGGCCGCTTGAAAGAAGCGAGCGGAGCGAACATGAGGCACGTGAGGAGTGCAGGTAAGGAGGCGGGGGCTGGTGAGGCTTGTGGCTATGTGGGAGCGCGGGGCAGACCGTAAAGGGGCTCCGATTAACAGCAATACTTAAACAAAAGGCCACAGTGGGCCATCAGGAGGGCGGGCCGCAGGGAGCACAGCGGCTGGGGAAACGATCGGAACAGAAGGCAAAAGGGGCACAAAAACAAAGAAAAAAACGAGTGGAACAGAGGGCAGAAGGGCACAAAAACAAGTGGAACAGAGGGCAGAAGGGCACAAAAACGAGTGGAACAGAGGGCAGAAGGGCACAGAACCGAGTGGAACTGAGGGCAGAAAGGCACAAAAACGAGTGGAACTGAGGGCAGAAAGGCACAAAAACGAGTGGAACAGAGGGCAGAAGGGCACAAAACCAGTGGCACAGACGGCAGAAAGGCAAAAAACGAGTGGGACAGAGGGCAGAAGGGCACAAAAACAAGTGGAACATAGGGCAGAAGGGCACAAAACCAGTGGCACAGACGGCAGAAAGGCAAAAAACAAGTGGAACATAGGGCAGAAAGGCACAAAAATGAGTGTGATAGATGGCAGAATGGCACAAAAACGAGTGGTACAGGGGGCAGAAAGGCACAAAAACGAGTGGGACAGAGGGCAGAAAGGCACAAAAACGAGTGGGACAGAGGGCAGAAGGGCACAAAAACAAGTGGAACAGAGGGTAGAAAGGCACAAAAAACGAGTGGAACTGAGGGCAGAAAGGCACAAAAACGAGTTGAACAGAGGGAAGAAGGGCACAAAAACGAGTGGAACAGAGGGAAGAAGGGCACAAAAACGAGTGGAACAGAGGGAAGAAGGGCACAAAAACGAGTGGGACAGAGGGCAAAAAGGCACAACAACGAGTGGAACTGAGGGCAGAAAGGCACAAAAACGAGTGGAGCAGAGGGCAGAAGGGCACAAAAACGAGTTGAACAGAGGGCAGAAAGGCACAAAAACGAGTGGGACAGAGGGCAGAAAGGCACAAAAAACGAGTGGGACAGAGGGCAGAAGGGCACAAAAACGAGTGGAACAGAGGGTAGAAAGGCACAAAAACAAGTGTGACAGAGGGCAGAAGGGCACAAAAACGAGGGGTACTGAGGGTATAAAGGCCCAAAAACGAGTGGAACAGAGGGCAGAAATGCACAAAAACGTGTTGGACAGAGGGCAGAGAGCACAAAAACGAGTGGGACAGAGGGCAGAAGGGCACAAAAACGAGTGGGACAGAGGGCAGAAAGGCACAAAACCCGAGTGTGACAGAGGGCAGAAGGGCACAAAAACGAGTGGAACTGAGGGCAGAAAGGCACAAAACGAGTGGAACAGAGGGCAGAAGGGCACAAAAACGAGTGGAACAGAGGGCAGAAGGGCACAAAAACGAGTGGAACAGAGGGCAGAAAGGCACAAAAAACTAATGGGACAGAGGGCAGAAGGGCACAAAAACGAGTGGAACTGAGGGCAGAAAGGCACAAAAACGAGTGGGACAGAGGGCAGAAAGCACAAAAACGAGTGGAACAGAGGAAAGAAGGGCACAAAAATGAGGGGAACAGAGGGCAGAAAGGCACAAAAACGAGTGAGACAGAGGGCAGAAGGGCACAAAAACGAGTGGGACAGATGGCAGGAAGGCACAAAAAACGCGTGGGACAGAGGGCAGAAGGGCACAAAAATGAGTGGAACTGAGGGCAGAAAGGCACAAAAACGAGTGCCACAGATGGCAGACGGGCACAAAAAACTAATGGCACAGAGGCAAAATACAGAATACAGAAATATTGGGGCAGCTAAGAACAGAAGGGAGAAAGGGCAGAGAGGCACGGGGGCAGCGAGGGGAACAGAAGGGAAAACTGGGCAGAGACCCGGGCAGCGAGGGGTACAGAAGGAAAGACCGGGCAGAGAGAGCACGGGGACAGCGAGGGGAACAGAGGGAAGAAAAAGGGGCACGGACCACGTACAGGCAGCGGGGAAGACAGACAACAGCAGTCACAGACACAACAATGAAAATACAGGCAATACAATAAATTAGCAAACTGCCCTTAAGACACTTATTGTGGCGCTGTATGTGTGAAAATGCACCATCTTTTCACTTTTTAAAGTAAACGTTTTGAGTGCCATTTGGTGCCGCAGACACGCGTGGTTTGGTTCCTGGCGCACATAGCCATGGTTGCAGCGCACAGAGACCCTCCACTGCCGCACACAGAGGAAAAAAATTAGAGGGAACATTGTTCAGGTGGTATTTGTATTTCACTAAAAGTTTTGCGGGTAGGTTGGGTGGCAGCAGTGACTTTTGTGTTCTAGCTATTAGCCTTTTTAATGTTGAGACAGAGGGTAATTGGCCAGTTACATGTTCTGGAACTCTGGGGAGTACATATTTTAATATTTCACTCGTAGGTCTTTGAGAGCTAGTGCTAGCTTCTTTCAGAGTGTCTAAAGCGTCTCTCACTTCTATTTCAGCTATGTTAGGGGGTGGTTATGTTACTTAAAATGTAACAGTAGTTTCTTTAGTTGTAGCCCTCCCATAACATATTTGAATAATATTTGCTGCATTTCCAATAAAATTTGTCGCCTGTCTTTTTCTCCTGGGTGTAGACATCCCATATAACATAATAAAAATGTTCCTTTCTGGGAAGTTATGACTTTGCCATCTTCAGTCATTCTGATTTTTCAAATTCTATGAGAAATGTATATAAAAAATAGCCCTTTCCATATGACAAATAGATATCAGACGAGCTAGCCAATGAGAGAATAGTGGAGGGTTGGGGTCCTTCCAAGATGAAGCTATGCAGAGACGTAAAATGGTCATAGCCACAAAGATAAATGCGCCTCCGTTGTTTCTGCTAATCTTATCTTGTGTGCCTAATAAAACAATCGGGGTTAGTTGGAATTCCTGCGCAAGAGCTTTAGTAAAAAAAGCCTTGTATCTGACCCAATAGAGGTGTAAGTTAGGGACACATAGCGAACATATGTATTGAGTCAGCACTGAACTCTGCGCATCTAGGACAGAGTGTTCCTGCCCCTGTTCCCCATTTCGCAACTCTGCCCGGGGTAATATATAAGAAGGCAGTTTTAAAAAATTGTGCCTGGAATTTAGCTGATAGTAAATCACTCCTGGCGGATTGCACAGCCTGGTTAAATATGTTAGAAGAGATATTTAATTTCCTTTGCCGCTTATTAGCAGTGACAAGCATATCGCCAGGGGTTAAACTGACTAATTTAGTATATATGTATTCAATCCTGGGCAGGGTAGAGTTTTTTAATTTATCAATAAGGTCTACCCTAGAAAAAACAGCTGTCGCCCCGGTCTTACGGGTCAGAAATCTCTTATAGCCATATATTTAAAGGACTGATGTTCTCCCAGATGAAATTTAGCGTATAGAAGGATTTAATACCATCAGGGGTTATCAAGTCTCCCATTTTTAGTATGCTCGATGCCATCCATGTATATAAGAAGTCCCGAATATCAGTGGTAGATTAGGGTTATTATTAAGAGGGGAGTAATAATTTAGGCTACCCAACCCAAAAGTTTTACATATGTTGGAAAAGATTTTGTAGACGCTCATTAAGGTCTTAAATCTTACCCGTTTGTAGTATACAAAGGAAAGCTGCCTCCAGAGGCACCCACTGGTCTCTTCCCCCAGTTCCCCCAATTGATAGGGTGATGGTAGGCCTATATTTGGGGTGTGTAAGTGTTCTTGAAGCAGCTCTGCACTATATTGCATAGCTGAGGCCCAGTCATAAAATATCTGATTAGGTAGCGCCCAGCTGCCCCTCTCTCGGTGAAGAGAAAGCAGTTTAAAAGCTCGCCTTGGCCGAGAATATGCCCAGATAAATTGGGAAAAGATATGATTGAATTTCTGTAGTATTGCTTTGTCCATTTCCAAGGGGATGGCCCTAAAGAAATACAATAGCTTAGGAAAATAGGTTATTTGAATAATATTGCATCTCCCTACAATGGTAAGATGTAAGTTATTTAGTCGTTGAAGTGCCCGTTTGGTTTCAGTAGCCAGCGGGGTCAGATTTCTCTCTACTAATTGTTTTCATTTTAATACAGGCTTTTATATACAACATTATACTAGCATGTTTGAATATGTTGACCTTTAGTTGAAGCAGAGGTGTTTTTGTTGGTGCGTGTCTTTAGTGTTTATTTTGATTTCCTGCAGAAGAAAAATTAAATTTTGTATAAATGTGTTTAAAAGCCTTTATTTAATGTTGGGGTTTGTGTGGTTAGTTGGCGATTTGGGTTGGGAGTTTAACTTGTTTTAATAGTTTAATTGAGATTTATACTTACTTTTTTGGCAAGGTGGTTTTTGGGTGATATTTGAAGGTAGTTGAGTATGTGTTGAAGTTTCTGTAGAGGAGATATAATTAAGAAAAAATATACATTAATTATTTAATTATAATAGAAAGTGATTTATGATTATTTTATGCAGTTGTAACATTAAATAGATATTTTACTTACTTTTTGAATTTGTATTCAGGGCTTTCAATGATGAAGCCCAGTGTTGCAGCAGCAATCCGGCAGAGATTCCCCTTATTCTTGGTTTAGTTGTTGGAGCATAAAATAATGTTACATTTTCTTTTGTTTACATAGTGTTTAATTGTGCTTTCAATCTTATAGGGTTATTTTAGTTGTAGGTATTTTTAATTGGTTGTTACTAATGTTTTCAATTAATTTGGCAGTTGTTGCCTTATATGGGAAATGCTAATTAATGTTCAGTTGAACTTTTTTTATTATTACTTCATTTAAAAGTGTAATAGTACATTATTTGTATTTTATTTTGCATTCTGAAGAACCGGGTTTTAGAACCCAGCGGCGCCAGGGGCACGCCCAAAGTCTTCGGGTTCACCTGTCTTAGAATACAGAGACACGGGATACTTCTGAGTGGCGTCAAAGATCAAATTTATTGGCTGCAGCCAGTAACAGAAGTCCTAGAAATCATCACGGTATGAGTTCTCAGGAGACTGCTCAATTTTACAAAGCAAGTCATCCCTTTTTATGCAAAAAATCACATTCCAGACAAATACCTAACATTTACAAACTGTCCAATCACATGTATCCACACCAGAGGTATCGCATGACGGTAAAACCCACTTTTCAGTTGCCCAGCCCATGATCAATCATCGGTCAAACCCAACATTCTTCTTTAGACAGGTCGAACGAACCCATAATAAAAAAGGTCACAACCCAATCATAAATAGACCATAAAGAAAGGAGCAGAAACAGGTGAGAGTAGGATAAGGCATATTTGTGTGCAGTAAAACTTTATGATGTCCTGTGCTCTGATCCTTAATCTTGATCAGCTAAAGGGGAGGAACTGGTTTAACAAGGTCAGCTTCAGGCAACAGGGTCAGTTCACTCAGGTCAAACAGAAGTCAGCACGAACTGGAGCTAAGGCGTACATGTCCTTAAAAAGACTAGTTCAGCCACAGTCATCGGCCTGTGTGAGGGCAACCACAAAATGGCTGCCATACACAAAATGGAACCCAAGAGTTCAAAACGAAATCCCTAAATACGTAGTGAATCCATCGGTCTAACGTGATGAAAGCACTCATACTTGCCGCACTAACTAGTTACCGTTCGCTAATATCAAATTCGTAAGGAAACCATGACCTTTATGAAACGGGTTCAGAATTCACGGAACCTCAGACCCTCCTTTTGCCCTTACATAGGCATTAACCTAAACTCACGTCAATCTGAGTCCAGGTCTATATTCATCAGATCATCAAGATGTTGCTGGAGCATAATCCTATTACTTAGTACCTCTCTTGGGACAGGTCTCCTTGCACAAGTAGTAGCACAGAGGCCACATATAGCAGGAGCGCACTGCACACAAAGACAGAACAGGAAAAGAATCGCTAAAGCCATCCCAATGATCATCAGAATCTTCCATCCCCAAGTGGATAACAGTCCCCAAAACCATCCAGTCAACGACCAATCTCCTTTGTCCACATGTATAGACTCGGAGATCTTATGCAGTCTGGAAATAGCCTCGTATACTGTAGGAGCATTATCTGGAATGAAAACGCAGCAACTTGATTGGATCACTTTACATACTCTACCTCGATCTGCAAGTATGACATCCAAAACCATTTGATTCTGTAATGTCATAAGGCGATCCGCTTGAAGCTCAGCGGTCAGATTACTAAGGGCACCAGCAGTTTCATTTATGGTGGATTCAACCACTCTCTAATTGCCGTAGGTTTCTACTGTTTGCCATAGGTCCCCAAAACGGTAGGAAACCCTTGAAAAAGTCTCCCACTTCTTGTCCCGTAGTATCTTCCTTACTGAAGACACATCTAACTACTCTAGTTCTGTGGTAATCTACAGCAGCAGTATACGTAGGAGGCAACAAATATGCAACATAACATGTTCCCGAAAAATCAGGGGGCAACCATGTATATGCTCTATCATAGCAGACAAAATACGTGCCATTAGCTGCTAAAAACGGTGGGGAAGTTTGGGACGCAAAAACATACGTCTGAGTACAAACTCTCTTCCCTAACTGAGCTCCCGGATTCTTGCCTTTCCCTTGCAGACAAAAATGATCACGATGGGGTACAATCCAAATCGGAGGTGACCTTTTTCGTCTCTGCTTCTCACCCAGACTAATACTATATACGGTTGCATTCCAACCAACATATGCTAGTAACTCATCCTTGGGAATAGTCTTATACGTTTCAATATCTCTACTCATATCTGTAATTCCCTTCACCAAGGCTTTATTACTTGAGTTATTTCTCATGGAACGCAGGGGATAGACTTCGATGGCATAAATAAACATCGTCTGATATGCCCATACGGACCCATTGTAACTGAATGGCAGAACCAGATAAGGAATACCTCTATCCATAGTATGTGGCATAAGACCACACACCCAACAATTAGTGGTGTTCACTACTGACTGGTGTTGATGGAGAAGTTGCACAAAGGAATTATTCACAAATTCCGACCTAATTTGCTCGTGTTCAGGTAAAATATGAAAAGAATGTAAAGAAACAGTAGTAGGAAAAGACATAGGTTGGGAAGTAGGTGCAAACGGCTTTTGTGTGGCATAGAAAACTAAACCCACACAAGCTAATGCAACATTTAAAAGCATTAAAAACACATTATTAAAAAACATTTGCTACGAACCAATATACATATTCGGACTTTAGAGTCCATTTACCTAACATTCTGGGCAGCGTAAAAATACCCCATCCTCTAACCGTGCTGTTCGCGGTAGTTAGTTCTCTTCCGCTAAGGAATGCGCCTGTCAGTCTAGGGAACGCCCTTGGACCAACCAGAACCGTCGACCTTGTGTCTACACGGCTTGCAATCCCAAGTCTTTATACAACGACCCTACAGCTGAACCCGGATGGTGGTTCGAAAAAGAAAAAGACAAAAAAGTTTCTTGATCTGCCAAAGTGTAAATTCACTACATAAAAAAGAAAATATTTATTTGTCCATATGTACAATCTTTCTTGGTCTCAAATCGTAGCGTTCTTTGTCTGGCACAGTCTGATCTTTGAATAGAAGATCCGGATTGGTGGTGTCAATCTTCAGATGAGGAGGCACAGCAGCTTGTAGAACATCATCATCCTCACGTTCAGACCGTGTCCATGTCAAATGAGCATCACTAAATAGAACAAATCTAGGGACCTTCTCACAATCAGAATCGGCGATACCATCCCTTACCCACTGATCATATGGTAAAGGCAAAGGAACGTTTTTACAGTGGGTGGCATGCACCCAGTTCTTTTTGCCTGCTACTCTAACAGCAGTTCTGGTAACAAACAAAATCAGATAGGGGCCGGTCCATCTAGGTTACAAGTTCTTGGTACGCTGAAAATTCTTCACAAGAACGTACTGTCCAGGTTCAAGTACGTGGCCTGGATCTGTAGTAGCTGTCGGCAAACTGTCATAGACCTGTTGGTGGAGAACACGTAATTTAGCAGTCAAGTCATGTAAGTAATCCACCAACATAGGGTATTCAATACTGCTGTATTCTTTCGGACGAGGCACTCCCCAAACATTCGCTGGACGACCAAACACAATCTCATACGGACTAAGTCCCACTCGAGAATGCACAGTCGTCCTTGTTGATAAAAGAGCCAACGGCAAGGCATCTGGCCATGTAAGACCAGTGCTCGCTTGTACCTTAGCTAGTTTCAGTTTAAGCATATCATTGTAACATTCAACAAGTCCAGCAGACTGGGGGTGATTCGCTGCATGGAACTTCTGACTGATTCCCAATCCAGAGCATACTTTCTTCATGATTTGACCCACAAATTCACTCCCATTGTCTGACCATACAATTCTCGGCAATCCATACCTAGGGAAATACTCTCTCAACAAAACCTTGGCTGTAGACAAGGCAGTATTATCTTTTAGGGGGTAAGCCTCTATCCATCTAGAAAAGGCGCAAACAACCACAAGAACATATTTCAGATTGTTGCATCTCTCCATGTGAATATAGTCTAACTGTATCACCTCAAACGGATACGTCGGAGGAGCAAAATGACCAGCTGGTGTTGGAGTTCCCTTACTAGGATTATATTGCACACAAATCATACAATGTTTCACCACGTTCTCTGCACATTTCGGTATTCCAGCATTCTGCCAAACTGGAGCCAACAACTTACATATCCCTTTCGAACTTATATGAGCCAATCCATGAGCCATTGTAACCACTGGGAGCACATACGCATCTGGCAACAACCATCGCTGGTGTTCCGACAACTCAATCCAACAACCTGCAGAATCCAACATACCCGTACTCTCCCTCCAAACATTCATTTCCTTTTCTGTAGCTTCAGCCTGAATCATCTTCACGCTTTCTATCGTGTCTTCACACATTCCACCAGCCATAACCCATCTTGCTGGTCCTGCAACATACATACGGCTCATCATGTCTTTCGCTGTTTCCTTCGCAACTTCATCCGCAAACGCATTCCCTCGACCAACATCATCCACAACTTTCTTATGCGCAATACATTTCACAATTGCAATCTGCTTTGGGAGAGTGAGAGATTCCAAAAGTTCATTCACTAACTGCCCATGCTGAATTTTAGTTCCATGAGAAGTAAGGAATCCACGCTCTCTCCACAAACGTCCAAAACTGTGCACAACACCAAACGCATACTGACTATCGGTATAAACATTCACTTGCTTTCCTTCCGACAACACACATGCTCTAGTCAGTGCAATCAACTCTGCTGCTTGCGCAGAAGTCTGTGGTATGCGTGCTGTCTCAACAACTGTATTTAAAGTTGTGATAGCATATGCTGCAGTCGTTTCACCATTCGGAAGCTTAAAACACGAACCATCAACCCACAGCGTACCATCAACATTTTCAAAAGGAGTGTCCTTAAGATCCACTCTAGCCTTTGTTTCTTCCTCTGTACGAAGAAAACAATCATGCTGTTCTTGAGCATCCGTCTCTGTAGAGATCGGCAACAACGTAGCTGGATTCAACACATTACATCTTTTAATGTGAACATGGCTAGCCAACAGTGTCAACTCGTAGCCTGAAAGACGTGCACTAGTAAGGTGCTGTGTCTTAGTCCTGTTTAACAAGGTATCCACTGCCTGCGGAACCATCACAATCAGCGTATTATCCAATACCAAACCAGCAGACTGTCGAATAGAAACGGCAGCTGCGGCTGTAGCTCTCAAACAACTCGGCAATGCTTTAGCAACTGAGTCTAATGTTGCTGAGAAATACGCACATGGACGCTGCTTGTCCCCAAAAGATTGTGTCAACACTGACAACGCACATCCTTCTCTCTCGTGCACATACAACGTAAAAGGCTTGCTATATTCTGGAGTACCCAACACAGGAGCCGAACACAATGCATCACGTAATTCAGAAAAACTTTTCTGGCATTCATCAGACCAAGGAAGAGGATACGGAGTATCTTTCAGAGTCAATGCTAACAGAGGTTTCGCCAACAGTGAAAAATTGGGGATCCACTGTCTACAATATGACGTAATACCCAAAAAGGCACGAACTTCTCTCTGTGTCGATGGCACACTCATTTGCGCAATTGCTTGAATTCTTTCTCGGGTCAATTTCCTTCCCTCCTTCGAGAAGAGATGACCTAAGTAGGTTACCTCTTGGCGGCAATATTGCAACTTCGAAGGCGACACTTTATGATGAAGGTCAGACAAATATCGCAACAACGAAAGAGTAGCCTCTTTACAAATCTCTTCGTCATCAGCAGTAATCAACAAATCATCGACATACTGAATAAGAGTAGAACCAACAGGTAACACAAACCCGTCAAGCTGAGTTTTCAACGCTTGACTATAAATTGAGGGACTTTCACAATAACCTTGGGGAGCTCTCTTAAATCCGAAGCTTCGTCCTCCTAATGAGAAGCCAAAAATATCCCTACTCTCCTCAGCAATAGGAATACTGAAGAAAGCATTCTTCAAGTCGATGACACAAAACCAAACTGCCGAAGCAGGAATCAGAGTCAATAATGCAGTAATATCAGGTACCACGGGAAACTGTGGCACGACAATCTTGTTGACCTCTCGAAGGTCGATCACAAACCGGTACACAGGTGGCTGAGAAGCATCTGTACGCTTAAGAACAGGCAAAACCGGGCTATTGCACACGTTACCTCTCGTTTCCTCAACCACACCCTTCTCAACCAGATCATAGACAATCGCTAAAAGAGCTCTCTCACCATCACTCAAGATCTTGTATTGTGGTATACGAGGCAACTTAACATTCGACTTAAGCGTAACAACATACGGTGGAATCTGCAAAAGGCCAACATCATTTGGACCTGTAGCCCAAAGCGTTTCAGGAAGCGAACGCAATTCCAGTGGCAAACAATCTTTAGACAAATATATTGGAGAAATCACTTTCTTACCAAGAGTAAGTTGTACTCCCGAAGGAGAACAATGCAATGTCGCATACAATCTTTTCAGCAAGTCCAATCCCAAAATTTTTTCACCACAACCATTCGTTAGAATAAGTGGAGCTTCCAAATCACAAGGGCCAATAGAAAGGGACAAAGGACTAGAAACCGGATTACGAACTGGGACGCTGAAAATCCTACGGAAACATTGGTCAAGCCAGACAAAGGTGCGCCAGGGAGTTTAGAATGCATAATAGAACTCTTTGTCGCACCAGTATCCAAAAGAAAAGGTTCTACTACACCTGATGTAATCACTTCAACATACGGTCCACTCTGATCTACTGGAACTGACACTACTCCCTTACTTTGTCCATGGCTGTCCTAGTTATCATTATAACCAACACTCTCACCTTCAACATAGTAATCCTCAACATAGTACTGAGGAGACTGACCACTCGGAACACTCTATCAAAATAATTCGCAGAATTCTGTAGGGAAGAGGAACGCTCATTCTTGGGGATCACACCACGACCTCTTCCTCTAGGCGCTTGCTGAAAACCACCACGACCTCTCTGACCAGGTACACCATTCGCACGCTGTAAAAGTCGATCAATTATTCTTGAAATGACCTTCCTCTCTACAGTAAGCACACTGATTCTGGCCAGGAAAGAATCGCTGAACATAAGGCTCAGGCTTCTGTAACAATCTCTGAAATTGTGGAGGTTGCTGAAACTGAGGCTGATTCTGACGAGGCGGATAAGCTTGCTGCAAAAGAACTTTCGTCTTTAAATCCTTCGTTTTCTTCTCTACTTTATCCTTCTCATCTTTATCCCTATTCTCATAATATTGAGCAGTAGCCAATATCTGGGCCGACGAAGAAACGGCCCATGAACTCTCAGAGTCCTTCAACTTATTAGAAAGTTCGGAAGCAAATTAAAGACAAATTTATCCACGAACAACCTTTGACCACCTTCCGTACTCATATCCTGACCACTGTGATCAATAAACGTCTCTTCAAACCTAGTGAAGAAGTCAGACACACTCATCTTTCTTCTGCTTGCATGCTGCTAACTTATCCCAATTCACTCGTAAAGCAGGCATCATCGTCTTCATTAAATTAATAATTCTACCTGGCAATTCCGTAACCAACGGTTCAGGTTTAGCACCTCCCTGTTGTCTACCATCTGCAGCAATAATATTCGCCCAAGTATCTCCTAATTCTGCCGCATGATTCTCATGACGAATCTTCGCCCACAAAGGTTGCGGAACTACATTACCCATCAACATGTCAACGTCGGCTAAATTCATTATACACGCATCTACTGTCTGAGACAACTCTTTGTAGTAACCAGCAGGATTCTTATGAGGATCAGGTAAGGTCTGCTTAGAGCCAAGACCTCTGCTCTCTTCCAAGGGACATGTACCCATATTCGCTGAATATGAGGCAAAACAGGCGGATTAGCAGTTGCGTCTCCTTCTTTCCAAAGTGGAGGAACCTCTCTCATTGGATACTGTCTCACTTTCCTCCTAACAGAGGGATCAGGTTCATACAACGTCTGAGACGGAAGTCTAGATCTAAAAGCCAATATCGTCTCTACAGCATCTGTAACATCAGTGTCCACTATCATCCCTTTAGCAAAATCTGACTGAACATCAAGCACATCCTGCGTAATCGGACCCAACTCATTATCTTCCCATTCCTGACGCAGGAAAGTACACATCACATCGAAAACATACCTTTGCTTAAGCGGTTCCCACTGAAAGAAAACATCCATAACCGCTGGCAAATTATACCTTGAAGCATTCAAAATCCATCTACGAGCCAACAAATCCAACACTGTCCGTTCCTCGGAACTAGGAAGCGGACTACGACTCTGCTTACGTTCCGAAACAGGGGTCATATTCAATGACCCAAACAATGGAGACAGCAGACTAGCAACAGTCTCGGTCATTCGTTTTCGAGCAGAAGGAGAAGAAGCAGACATAAGAACAGGAGAACAAGTATTCTGAGGCAAAGAAGGTGTAGGCATAAGAACAGTCGGAGGCGAAGAAACAGAAGTAGAAGGCAAAGGAGTTTGAGGCGAAGCTGGTAGCAAAGATGGCGACCCTAGAGCGGGTTGCACAGGAGAAGGTAAAACCATCTGTGGAGCACCGGGTGGCTGAACAACAGCAGGAGGTTGAACTACAAAGGGTGGAACAACCGGTGGTATTGGAGGCGCAGTAGCACCCTGCACATAAGGAGGTGGCAATCTCAGTAAATGAGAGATCAAAGAATCTTTTTCAAGATCTTCAGTCGCTTTCGGAGGAGAAGATGGCAAGGCCGTATAACATTTATCTATGGCCATGCAACGTTGCCTATCTGACACCTCAATTGCTTTATCTTCTTCGTTTTCTTAAAACTGCCTAGCAGCTTGCATTATTGATACATCCTTTTCTCTTTTATCTCTTTTAGCTTGTTTAATTTCTCGTTGTCTGGCTCCTTTACGCCAAAGGCGAAAGGAGTCAAACATTGCCGGCCGGGCTTTCTTCCTAAATAATGCAGCTTCCAAATTATTTAAAATCTCAGTATTGAAACTACCGTGTTGGGGCCATCGTAAGACACCATCTTTCCTAGTGTAGTGGACCCATACTTCATTGAACGTAATGGGGCCCACGCCGTGTTTAGAATAGAGCTCATAAGTCGGAGTTCCAACTGGAGGTATCGGACACGAATCCTCCAATCGGGAATCCCTGTTGCAACCACAACCAAACCAAGTACCAAATTTGCTACGATTAGGCATCTTCGCTCACTAATCGAGCTTCAAACTTCAAGGGATTATCTCTACCGATACACTCGTAAATATACGAGACCCTCGGCTTTGATAATTGCAATTTTCAAATCAAAACTAAGGACCAAACAAACTAAGAACCAAAGAACCAAAAACTAAGGACTGGGAGCGACCCACTTATACTTAACTGAGGTATCAGTCACGCCACCAGAAGACCCGTCTATCGTCTCGCCGTACAAAGCATCACAAATGGGTCCAAGACAGGGCGGCAGTCAGGGCAGCAGTCCTTAGTAGCAGTCAGGAAAGCGGGAAGCCTCGCAGAAAAGACCTTCAGTCCACGTTCGAAATGCCGGGGTCGATGAAGTGGTGGCCGTCCTCCAGAATTTCCTCACGATCTTCAGGCTTGGACCGGTACCGCTGAAGTCGCCCCACGTTGGAAGCACCAACTGAAGAACCGGGTTTTAGAACCCAGCGGCGCCAGGGGCACGCCCAAAGTCTTCGGGTTCACCTGTCTTAGAATACAGAGACACGGGATACTTCTGAGTGGCGTCAAAGATCAAATTTATTGGCTGCAGCCAGTAACAGAAGTCCTAGAAATCATCACGGTATGAGTTCTCAGGAGACTGCTCAATTTTACAAAGCAAGTCATCCCTTTTTATGCAAAAAATCACATTCCTGACAAATACCTAACATTTACAAACTGTCCAATCACATGTATCCACACCAGAGGTATCGCATGACGGTAAAACCCACTTTTCAGTTGCCCAGCCCATGATCAATCATCGGTCAAACCCAACATTCTTCTTTAGACAGGTCGAACGAACCCATAATAAAAAAAGGCCACAACCCAATCATAAATAGACCATAAAGAAAGGAGCAGAAACAGGTGAGAGTAGGATAAGGCATATTTGTGTGCAGTAAAACTTTATGATGTCCTGTGCTCTGATCCTTAATCTTGATCAGCTAAAGGGCAGGAACTGGTTTAACAAGGTCAGCTTCAGGCAACAGGGTCAGTTCACTCAGGTCAAACAGAAGTCAGCACGAACTGGAGCTAAGGCGTACATGTCTTTAAAAAGACTAGTTCAGCCACAGTCATCGGCCTATGTGAGGGCAACCACAAAATGGCTGCCATACACAAAATGGAACCCAAGCGTTCAAAACGAAATCCCTAAATACGTAGTGAATCCATCGGTCTAACGTGATGAAAGCACTCATACTTGCCGCACTAACTAGTTACGGTTCGCTAATATCAAATTCGTAACGAAACCATGACCTTTATGAAACGGGTTCAGAATTCACGGAACCTCAATTCGTGTATATTAAAAAATATTTATTTTATATATGGTGTGTGTAAGTATAATACATTTGTTGAGTTTAAATATGTTAAAGCAATTTTTTTAATTAAAATGTATTTAGTGTTAAATGTATTTATTTAATGAGTTGTGTATGTGTGATATTGTTTATATTCTTTTTGTTATATATGATGTTATAAAAATATATTTAAAGTGTCAATATTTTTTGGGGATGATATTAGTGTGATCTATATTTTTGTTTTTGATATTTGTGTCATTTTGCATGTTTATTTAATTTGATATTGGTTATTACGATATTTTTTCGATCGATATTAGTTATATCAATGTTAATGTTTGCTGATAATTTTGTAATCGATATTTGTGTATTTCTTAATTTAAGTAGAGTATCGAAATTTATGTTAGATATTTGCGTGTCAATAATTTTGTAGATCGATATTTTGTGTGTCGATGTTATGTCAGTGATCCCTTTTACTCATTTCAGGTTGTCTTGTTAGGTATTTTACCAATTCAACGCTGAAATACTGTGCTTGGAGTGGTAATTGACTTTTGTCATTTTACAGCTCGGTATGGACAACATCCAGGCCTATGCTTAAGACTTTCCAGTAGAAATGGCAAAAGACTTTGACACTCTCTATCTCAGCGTGGATGGCACTGTACTAATCCTATGCTTAAAGACTTTGATAGAAAAATTGAAATCGCGTTTCAGTCTCGCAGGGCCTTTTTCACGTGAAAAAAGCCCTGCGAGGCTGAAAAGGGTTGGTGAAACGTTACATGTTCGGAGAGAATACATTTGGAATATTGGGAAATTTTGAGTGGAGCGTTTTCTTGATCTTCAAAAAAAATAAAAATATATTCAGATAGATAGATAGATAGATAGATAGATAGATAGATAGATACACAAATATAGTGTCTAGATTCCTGCCACAGCTCGCCTCTCGACTATCACAATATAATGGAATGCCTCATATCATTCCTCCCAACTCTTATGAATGAACAAACTTCCTGTAAACCTAGGGCAAGTCTCTGGAGGATTCAAGCACTGCCGTCGCCACCCCATTGGAGTCATCTGGGATCCAGTTTGGTGGCTTATGATTGATAGATAGATAGATATTACCTACTTGTGGTTGCCATTAGGTAGTTATAGCTCGAACCTAGTCTCCATAGGAAAAGTGTTTTTGACTTGCCTACACCTTGGCACCATTCGATGAATCTTCCCTACATTTTCCCCAAAAAAGTGCCCCAGTGATTCTTGTTGCACATGTTAAATTTCAGGGTGATCCGTCAAGCAGGAGCCGAGAAGAAGGGGGTGGTAAACAAAAAGTGTGTTTACCATGTTAATACCCACGACCACAGCCTGAACCGCTGAACTGAATTATACCAAATGTGATAGAAAGGTAGATCTTGGTCCAGAAAGTGAACTTTTGTGGTTTGGTATAAATCTGTTCAGTTGTTTGAAATATTAACTGAAATCCAAATTTGTATATATGTAGGGACGGAGATCCTACTTGGATTCGCGAATACAAGTGCCAAAAGCAATGCAGTGATTGGCTGGCCACAACCTGAGATTAAAGTTGCAGCTGCCATTTTGTTAATCGGAACTCTGTTCCCAGCAGGGAAAATAAAGGTAAAAAGTGACAGAAGGGGTCAGGATAGACTTACCCTGACCCCAGGGGACTAATAATGGGGTCATGGGCAAGAAATTGTCCAAAACCCTTTTTTTTTTAACCACACAATATATGAGGGCATGAATCGGGAAAATTCACTCGGAGCCTAAAACGCCACACAACAGAGCCATGGATCCTCCAGGATTCAAGTGTATCTGCAGATACAGACCCAATTTTTAAAAAAGCACACTCACAGATCCACACACCTACTCACACACAACCACTCATAGAACCACACAGCTTTCACACACCCACTTACACAACCACTCGCACACCCATACAGCTACTCCCATACCTACTCACACACCCACACAGCCACTCCCACATCTACTCACAGACCCACACAGCCATGCAATCACACACCAACACACACGTTTGCCTACCCACACAACCCCTTACGCGCACCCACTCACACCCTCACGCACCCAGGTTACAGGGACGTTTTGGTTAAGGAATAGCATTAAAAAAGTACCGAAATTCACTGAGAAAAAAAAAGTGATGTCATCAGTGATGTCACTGACCATGTCATAAATGATGTAATATGTGACATCATCAGCAGTGGATTGCGGGTGCGCGAAATATAGTTAGTACAACTAGCTATATAGGAGCAATTTCAGTGGTTTTGTATGAGTGAAATGTCCAGCTAACTATAACACCCCTAAAACTTATAGTTTTTTTTGTGAATTTTAAAGGTTTTTTAAATGCTAATTCCTAACTATATAAGGCCTGAAACCTATGTTTTTTTCAGTCAATTTCAAAGGTTTTTTAAATGCTAATTCCTAACTATATAAGGCCTGAAACCTATGGTTTTTTCAGTGAATTTGCAAGGTTTTTTAAATGCTAATTCCTAACTATATAAGGCCTGAAACCTATGTTTTTTTCAGTGAATTTCAACTTTTTTTTAATGCTAATTCCTAACTATATAAGACCTGAAAGCCCACCAGGAATCTCCAGTATGCGCCAGGGGACTGCATTGCAGAGAGGTGTAATGAAGCTACGCCCCTTTTTACACCTCTGCAACGCAGCCCCCGTGCATGTTTGAAGAGGGGGAACTAATTCCCCTTGCATACTGGGGGCCCCTGGGGGCCAACTAGCCCACCTGGAACCTCCAGTATGCGCCAGGGGGCTGCATTGAAGGCGTGTAATGAGGCTATGCCCCTTGTTACACCTCTCTACAACGCAGCCCCCTGGCGCGTTTGCAGAGGGGGAACTAATTCCCCTTGCATACTGGGGGTCCCTGGGGGCCAACTAGCCCAACAAGAGCCTCCAGTATGCGCCAGTGGGCTGCATTGCAGAGAGGTATAATGAGGACACACCCTTTTTTACACCTCTCTGCAACGCAGGCCCCGTGCATGTTTGAAGAGGGGGAACTAATTCCCCTTGCATAATGGGGGTCCCTGGGGGCCAACTAGCCCACCTGGAACCTCCAGTATGCGCCAGGGGGCTGCATTGCACAGAGGTGTAATGAGGCTATGCCCCTTTTTACACCTCTCTGCAACGCAGGCCACTGGCGCGTTTGCAGAGGGGGGACTAATTCCCCTTGCATACTGGGGGTCCCTGGGTCATATCTGCCCAAACGCCGATATTCCGAACGATTGAAAATGACTTTTCTTGAGAAACATTTGGATTATCATGTCCTATACTTTGGAGTTTTCGAAAGACTGACTTTGACGATGCTATAAATTACTCAAGTCTGCCCGAATTTTGTGGGTAAAATTGATACCTAGTCACTTTGAATAAGAATGTACTTACGTCTCGTCTAACATTTGGAAGAAATATCTAGTTATATGACAACAGGATACCGACATAACTTGAAGGAAATAAGAACGCCCTGAAGAAGTTCTGTTGTACAGAACGAAACGCGTCGGCTGGCTGTGGTACATAAACTTAAGGAAAATAAAAGCATTTGAATATACACCAATAAGGACTTCAATAAGGACTCTAAGTGATATGATTTGATTGGACTTATTGTGCAAGTGGTGCTGTGCCAAACTTTGGAATATTTTCCACTACTCTCTACTACTTACTCTCTACTACTCCACTACTCTCTAATACTCACTCTCTACTACTCTACTACTCTCTCTCTACTACTCACTCCCTACTATTCACTATCTACTACTCGCTACTACTCACTCTTCTACTCTCTACTACTCACTCTTTACTTCTCACTCTCTACTACTCTCTCTCTACTACTCTCTACTACTCACTCTAACTCTCTACTACTCTCTACTAACTCTCTACTACTCTCTACTATTCTCTCTCTCTGCTACTCACTCCCTACGACTCTCTACTACTCTCTCTACTACTCACTCTCTACTACTCTCTACTACTCACTCTTTACTACTCTCTACTACTCACTCGACTGCTCTCTACTACTTACTCTCTACTACTCACTCTACTATTCACTCTACTACTCACTCTATGCTACTCGCTCTACTGCTCTCTACTACTCACGCTCTACTCTCTACTAGTCTCTACCTCTCTACTAGTCTGTACCTCTCTACTAGTCTCTACCTCTCTACTAGTCTCTACCTCTCTACCTCTATCTACACGCACACATATACACATATATATATGCATTTATATATATGTATGTGTATATATATTACCTACTGGCGGTCGCCAGTAGGTATATATAGTTAGGATTTTTTCTCTATGGGATTTTTGAAAATTCTATGTCTAATAACTTTGGCGTTTGTGGACGGAATTGGCTGAAATTTTCAGGAAAATGGCACATTTTGTTTCTGAGAAGCCCTTGAAAATTTGGGGGGGGTTCGTCAAGGGGGGGCTGAGAAAAAAGGGGGGTCCCAAAACGTGTTTTTAACATTGAGTTTTCCATAGGGCGGTTGGCCTCACTTTTAGCCCGAACGGCTGAATGGATTTGCACGAAACTTGGCAAAATTGTAGGGACTGGTAGCCCGATGTGCCTTTTGTAGGTCTCAATATATGTGCTACAGTGGATTTTGAGAAATTAACGTTTAAAAAAAGATATATATCTGTAACAGCGGACCGGGCAGCGCTCCAGGACGCGTACTTTTCGCGCAACGGAGCTTTGTGAAGCGAAGCTGATTGGTTCTCCGGCGTCTGTCAACATTCCAAACAGTCCGTAGCGGCCGCCATCTTGTCTCTCGGTAGGATCGAGAGACAAGAGGAGGCCAAAGCGAAGGGGCAAATGACCATAAGGGGGAATAGTAGATCCTCGCTGACCCCCTAGGTTTGATGTGGAGGTTTTAAAAGGGCCCCGCGGGGCAAAAAAAAATAATAATAATAATAATCGAACGGCTGAATGGATTTGCACGAAACTTGGCAAAATTGTAGGGACTGGTAGCCCGATGTGCCTTTGCTAGGTCTCAATATATGTGCTTCAGTGGATTTTGAGAAATTAACGTTCAAAAAAAGATATATATCTGTAACAGCGCACCGCTTCGCGTACTTTTCGCGTTACGGAGCTTTGCGAAGCGAAGCTGATTGGCTCTCCGGTGTCTGTAAACATTCCAAACAGTCCGTAGCGGCCGCCATCTTGTCTCTCGGTAGGATCGAGAGACAAGAGGAGGCCAAAGCGAAGGGGCAAATGACCATAAGGGGGCATAGTAGATCCTCGCTGACCCCCTAGGTTTGATGTGGAGGTTTTAAAAGGGCCCCGCGGGGCAAAAAAAAATAATAATAATAATAATCGAACGGCTGAATGGATTTGCACGAAACTTGGTAAAATATTAGGGACTGGTAGCCCGATGTGCCTTTGCTAGGTCTCAATATATGTGCTTCAGTGCATTTTGAGAAATTAACGTTCAAAAACAAGATATATATCTGTAACAGCGCTCCGCTTCGCGGAGATAAAATTATATCTGTATTACCTAGCTGTTGCTAACACCAGTTAGCGACGGCTAGTAGGAGATAGCGACCATCTTGGGCCCCACTTTGCATGTGAGTGATATTTATCACTAATGACATGCAAAGTGGGCATGCCAAGATGTTAGCGACTGGAAACAGTCGCTAACATCGCTATCTCCTATTATCAACTTTTGGAAATATTCGAGATAAGCGCGAATATCTCCAAAAAGTAACAGCTGCCCTGAGCAGTTCTTAGCCATGTTATCCAATGGGAGGTGGATAACATGGCTAAGAGCATTAGCTCGGTAATGCATGAATATCGCTGAGTTTTCAGCGATATTAATGCATTGCGGTCGTTTTTTATCGTATTTGCGATAAACCTTGATAATAGCAAGGTTTATCTGCGATAATTTCTGACGGTAAAAAAATCTTTGCAATGCATCGTTAGGGATAAATATCGCTTAACTTTGGTAATATGCCCCAACGTCTGTTAACGTTCGATTCGAAGGAAATCAGGAAGTGTTGAAAAACATTGTCTGCGCCATCTTGTCTTTTTTCAAATGCCACACTTTTGTCGTGCACGGCAGCCATTTTAGATGCCTTGACCAGACCCACTCTGTGCACGCTGTCGATCCTTAGCATGGCTCCCCACCCTCGCAAGCATCTCACCCAGGCAGTGGTCACCCCCGCTCTCTGTCTTATGCATGGGTAATAAACCTCCCCCCATCTGCGCTGCTCTTCCCTGAGAATCACACCCTGTGCCCGCCCGACACCTCCCTTTTGCCCTATTCACTACCGCACCCTCTGACACTCCTTTTCCTCTGTGTCCGATTGTCCAGGCTGGTCCTAGGGTATCAGCTAGCCCTGCAGATGTAGTTTATGGCCACAGCTGTAAAGAATCACCCCTCTTCAAAGGAGTTATAGTAGATCAAGGCCCACACTCGATGAGATCCGTCACAGCAGAAGCGTTGCTATTATCTGAAAACCATCCTGTATTGTGATTGGGGAGGGGACCGAGCGTGAAGCGGAAGATTCTAGGGATGACTCTTTGTACATCAAAGTTTTTACAATTATGTGTCACATTAAAAATATATAGCACTCCGACAAAGTAGTAAGATTATAAAACTTTAATAATTTATAAATATATACAAGAAAACAAAAATAGTAATAACATATAAACATTTTTAGGGAAAAACAACGAAGTAGCGGTCGGCTGTGCGAATAGTCCCAACGCAGCACAACGTCCAGATTTCCGGCGTGGGGCGTCGCGGGGGGTGGGTCATCAGTAGCAAACTGTTGTGCGAATAGTTCCAAGGCAGCAGAACGCGCCGAAATCTAGATGACACGAAAGTGATGTCTAGTAAGTTGCCACCCAGCAAATAACGGCGTGGGGCGTCGCGGGGGGTGGGTCATCAGTAGCAAACTGTTGTGCGAATAGTTCCAAGGCAGCAGAACGATGGCACCAAGGTGATGTCCAGTAAGTTGCCGCACTGGTTTTGGTATCCTACAATGCTGCTCCGAATAACGGCGTGGGGCGCCCCGGGGGAGGCGGCGTGAACGGGCCTCTCCAGGTGGAGTGTCATCTGTTGTAGTGGGGCGCCCCTTTACCGTTTCAGTTGCCATTCCGTCCGTTTTTGGTCCACTGTGTCAAAAGCCGCAATTCAGCTGAGTTGCGCCCACTCTTGCGGTGCAGCGATAGGCGGCTGTCACAGGACTCTCAAAATGGCGGCAGGCTCTTTCCTTTTTGGGCCTGGTCCACTGAAATGGCCCTGGGACACCTTGGAAATCGGACGCTTGTCTGCTAGGTCTTGGACCCCATTCTCGAAAGCGTCCCCTCCGCCTTGAGAATTCATCAAAAGTTTTGGGGGCCCCGACTCCTGCAGGCTTCTGGTGGGGAGCGGCTGCCATGATTGCTCGCGGAATGACCACGACGGAGCTACGAGATGGTGGTGCTCTCATGCTGACGCCAGCTTCAGTCTGAAACATCCAGAAACAAGGTGGGGCTTTCATCGTTTGGGAAAAAAAAAAAGTTTTCATCCAATGAAAAGTGTTGTTTTTAGGTCATATGATCAAGCCTTCCATCATTAGGAAACCAAAAGTAAAATGAACCAATGAAAAGTTTTATAAACAAGTCACATGACCTGTTATGCGGCATAGGGTATAAAATGCGGAGAAAATACGTTGGCACGTGAGGCGGCGTCAGTAGCGGACCGATGTGCGAATAGGCCGAAGGCAATACAACGCGCCAAGATCCGGATGGCACCGAGGTGGTGTCCAGCAAGTTGCAGCACTGGTGTGGCCATCCTACAATGCTGAAAGTCGGCGTGGGGCGACCCGTTGGCCTGTGAGTTCGCGTCAGTAGCGGACCGATGTGCGAATAGGCCGAAGGCAGCACAACGCGCCAAGATCCGGATGGCACCGAGGTGGTGTCTAGTAAGTTGCCGCACTGGTGTGGCCATCCAACAATGCTGAAAGTCGGCGTGGGGCGCCCCGTTGGCCTGTGAGTTTGCGTCAGTAGCGGACCGATGTGCGAATAGGCCGAAGGCATCACAACGCGCCAAGATCCGGATGGCACCGAGGTGGTGTCTAGTAAGTTGCCGCACTGGTGTGGCCATCCTACAATGCTGAAAGTCGGCGTGGGGCGCCCCGTTGGCCTGTGAGATGGCGTCAGTAGCGGACCGATGTGTGAATGGGGCCGAAGGCAGTGCAACAATATTTTCGGAATAGAAGACACCACTAGGCGCTGAGATGCCAAGATCCGGATGGCACCGAGGTGGTGTGTAGCAAGTTGCCGCACTGGTGTGGCCATCCAACAATGCTGAAAGTCGGCGTGGGGCGCCCCGTTGGCCTGTGAGTTTGCGTCAGTAGCGGACCGATGTGCGAATGGGGCCAAAGGCAGCGCAACAATAGTTTCTGACTGACACCACAAGGCGCTGAGATGCCAAGATCCGGATGGCACCGAGGTGGTGTCATAGTTGAGAGTTCTGAGCAGCGGTTGTAACACTGTCTGAAGCTTATTTGCAGCTGCTGCAGCTTCACTACGCGTCAAGATCCGGATGGCACCGAGGTGGTGTCTAGTAAGGTGTACTGGTGTGGCC
Organism: Lissotriton helveticus; assembly: GCF_964261635.1. Taxonomy (NCBI): domain Eukaryota; kingdom Metazoa; phylum Chordata; class Amphibia; order Caudata; family Salamandridae; genus Lissotriton; species Lissotriton helveticus. The sequence continues at coordinate 483,031,877 of NC_136059.1, read as the reverse complement.
ATCCTACAATGCTGAAAGTCGGCGTGGGGCGCCCCGTTGGCCTGTGAGTTTGCGTCAGTAGCGGACCGATGTGCGAATAGGCCAAAGGCAGCACAACGCGCCAAGATCCGGATGGCACCGAGGTGGTGTCTAGTAAGTTGTCGCACTTCTGTGGCCATCCTACAATGTTGAAAGTCGGCGTGGGGCGCCCCGTTGGCCTGTGAGATGGCGTCAGTAGCGGTCCGATGTGCGAATGGGGCCAAAGGCAGCGCAACAATATTTTCTGATTTGAAGACACCACAAGGCGCTGAGATGCCAAGATCCGGATGGCACCGAGGTGGTGTCTAGCAAGTTGTGGCACTGGTGTGGCCATCGTACAATGGTAAAAGTCGGCGTGGGGCGCCCTGTTGGCCTGTGAGATGGTGTCAGTAGCGGACTGATGTGCGAATGGGGCCAAAGGCAGCGCAACAATATTTTCTGACTGACACCACAAGGCGCTGAGATGCCAAGATCCGGATGGCACCGAGGTGATGTCTAAGTTGCGGACTGATGTGCGAATGGGGCCAAAGGCAGCGTAACAATATTTTTTGTATGGAAGATACCACTAGGCGTTGAGATGCCAAGATTCGGATGGCACCGAGGTGATGTCTAGCAAGTTGCTGTACTGGTGTGGTCATCCTACAATGCTGAAACTCGGCGTGGGTCGCCCCATTAGCCTGTGAGATGGCGTCAGTAGCGGACCGATGTGCGAATAGGCCGAAGGCAGCACAACGCACCAAGATCCGGATGTCACCGTGGTGGTTTCATAGTTGAGAGGCACTTCATCTGCAGTGGGGCGTCGAGATCCGGATGGCACCGAGGTGATGTCTAGCAAGTTGCTGTACTGGTGTGGTCATTCTACAATGCTGAAAGTCGGCGTGGGGCGCCCCATTAGCCTGTGAGATGGCGTCAGTAGCGGACTGATGTGCGAATGGGGCCAAAGGCAGCGCAACAATATTTTCTGAAGAGAAGACACCAAAAGGCGCTGACATTCCAAGATCCGGATGGCACCGAGGTGGTGTCTAGCAAGCTATGCAGTTGAGTTGTGTGCGCACTTGCGGCGAATAGGTCGAAGGCAGCATAACAATGTTTTCTGAATAGAAGACACCACAAGGCGTTGAGATTCGGTTACCACCGAGGTGATGTCTAGCAAGTTGCCGCACTGGTGTGGCCATCCTACAATACTGCTCCGAATAACGGCGTGGGGTGCCCGAAGGGGGGGGGAGCCGGCGTGAATGGGCCTTCCTAGGTGGAGGCTCATCTGCTGTAGTGGGGCGCCCCTTTACCGTTTCAGTTGCCATTCAGCTGAGTTTCGGCTGCTCTTGATGCTACAGCGACAGGCGGCTGCAAGAGGACTCTCAAAATGGCGGCCTGTTCTTTGGATTTGGGCCTGGTCCACTAAAATGGCCCTGGGACACCTTAGAACTCGGACGCTCAATTTTTTTTTCCTTTCCTGTACATGCAAAAAAAGGTAAATGCCCGGTACGTTACACGCTTCATCTGCCACGATGAACTCTCCAGAGGAACCGAAAAAAAATATAGTTGTGGTAACTATACCATGCATCGTCATATGGAGAGGTGGCACCAATTAATTATAGTGCTGCATAAAAGAGAGATTTGGAGGAGAACCCCTGACCTGCTAGTACATTCATCAAAGAAGTGGCACTGAGAGCTTCAGAGGCAAGGGAAACGGTCCCAAATATTTAGAAGAACTTTGGAAAGATTAAAATGACATGTTTAGATTGTGGCAAATAAATTTCATGTGGACAGATGAGTGTTACTCTAATAAATACAGCATATGAACATGATCATAGTCGATGGTTGGTAGAGACATTTTGACTATATCCTGGACCTGCCCGTCCTCGCCCAAAATGGCGCCGGAATAAATGGGACTCGTAACTCCTTGTTGTGTACTGGTTGCAGAACCTTGAAATCACGAGATACGTATGCAGTTTTGAAGCACATGGCGGGCGGGGACGAGAATTGATTGAATATTTCGACATCCCTATTGATATTAAGTTCTGATGTGTTATTGATTACTGTACTGTTGAAAGTTCGAATTAACGTCACCCATGGTACTTGCCCGCAAATGTATATCTAGATCATTTTATTGTAACTGGCCCTGTCGTATTTTAATTATAAAATGTACGTCCACCGATTCCGTAACTGTTAGACACCTTAGTTCTTGCAACCTAATGGCCCGCCCGTTACGTTCCTCTACAGTGTAAATGTCTATTCATCATATACGATTACAGTTTGCTCCGTGGCAGGCCCACGTGGTTATAGGCTTGTATTTGTATAATGAAATTTTCACAATAAAGGTTTTTAAAAGAAAACATGGTAGTAGTATATACATTGGTAAAGTTTTTAATAATAGTGACTGTTTTAGAATCATTAAAAGGCAAGTGAAATAAAGCAGACCAATTACATGAAGGGTAAAAGGTATAATACGAAGGAACGCAGTAAAGATAAATGGTCAAGGGCTGTTGTGTTTTCTATTCCTGCAACATAAAGTGATCGATAAGAATCTCATATTCAGGCGTATCGGCGACTAAGACAGCAGGTCGACCCTCTTTTGCTCAACGGCTCCGTCATGGGACGAAGAAACGCTCTTTTTCTCGAAAAAAGAATATATTTTACTTGCAGGACAGTTGTAAAATTTCCGGGAAAGTACATTAGCCTGGAACATTATAACATATATTTAAGAAAAAATAATGTTCGGAAGTAATGAAAAGCGTAATTTTTAGGTCATATGACCAAGCCTTTCATCATTACAATAAGAAAAGTAAAATGAACCAATGAAAAGTTTTATTAACAAGTTACATGACTTGTTATGCTTACGTTACGCGCTGCGCGCCCCGGATGACTTCCGGATGCGCTAACGCGGCGCGTCATATTACGCGACAACGCAGGTCCAGAATATAGTCAAAATGTCTCCACCAACCAGCGGTCGGAACACAACCCCTTTCAGCAGGCTAAATAGTTCTGTTAAATGACAACAGAAGGGACAGGCAACAAGAACCATCAGTCAAAGAGGGGAGGGCTAGTTCTTCTCTACCGGGTTACATTGGGGCGCTACCGGAACTGATCGAATTGGTAGTCTACAGTGTTTCTGGATGTTTCAGACTGAAGCTGGGGTTAGCATGAGAGCAGCACCATTTCGTAGCTCCGTCGTGGCCATTCCGCAACCAATCATGGCAGCCGCTCTTTATCGTTATTTTGGGCGGGGTGGGTGGCGGAGCCGAGCTGTTTTGCAGCCATCATTGTGTGGAGTTCAGTTCATCTCACTAGTTTTGTATTTGTCATGAGGGGTTGTTCCTAATGTTTCTATTTTAGCAAGGTCAAAAAGAGATCCCATTAGTGGCCTACTGATTTTGCTCGATTCCTTTTCTTTTTTTTTACACGATTTTTCGTTATCTGCAAAGACTAAACAGAGTATTGCGACTCTGTGTTTGTTTGTAAATAGAGAATGAACCAAAGAGAACTAATTCTAAAACAGTAAATACTTGGATAACAATCAATCAAATGGAGAGAGAAGCAGGCACGACTGATTACAACGGGGGCAAAGGCCTGCGTTAACTACCTTTCACTATCTGCAAAGAGAGAGTACTCCTAATAGAAATGAGGGGGGGGGGCACCATTCAAAGCAGATCAGTGTGCATAAACACGAAAATGTTTTCACTTACCACGTACTTGACATTCGACAGCTTATGATATTTGCTATTAAAAAACCATTGAAATTCACTGAAAAAACCATAGATTATAGACCATATATAGTTAGGAATTAGCATTTACAAAACCTTGAAAATTCACTGAAAAAACCATAGGTTATAGACCATATATAGTTAGGAATTAGCATTTAAAAAACCTTATTTTACTCACACAAAACCATTGAAATTCCATATATAGTTAGTTGCACTAACTATATATCGCGAACCCGCAATCCACTGCTGATCATGTCACATATTACATCATTCATGACATGGTCAGTGACATCACTGATGACATCACTGATGACATCTCAAATGACATCACTGATGACATCACTGATGACATCTCAAATGACATCACTGATGACATCACTGATGACATCTCAAATGACATCACTGATGACATCTCATTTGACATTACTGATCACATCACTGATGACATCATTCATGTGATAATACGATGAACCTCTTCAGACTCTAATATAACCTTAGATACACTCAGTGTAAACAGACACTCATAGACTGTCACTCATCCATGGAGTTACTCAGACACTTAGTCAGTCATGCAAAGAATCAATCACACCTCCATTTCCTCAACTATACAGTTATACACACCTTACTTATTCAAACATATACTAAAACATATTTACTCACTTATACAATCCTGGATACAAGTTCACAATGATCCATACAGCCACTCACACATTCACTGGCTCTTATGCACAGTTATTTATATATGTCAACTCTCACATGTACTGTGTTTTACATATGTACTTACTTTGACATGTAGCACTGAGATATCCATTCACTCACCAATACACTCATGCACACAGTCAACCGCCCATACAGCTGTTTCCACATGCACTTTTGAACCCATACATCTAGTCAATCAACTGCTCACACATCTATGCAGAGAGTCATACACCTCCCAGCCACCCAGACACACACTCAGTCTCCCATACAAATGCTTGGGCAACCAATCAATAACCCATACAGTTAATCATATAGCTAATGATCAACACATGCAGCAGTTTACAGAACAACAGACATAATGATGCACAAATTAAGACAGTTTAGTCACTAACCCATGCACTCAGTGAGACACATTTAATCAGTCACTCATACAGTCAGCCATGCCCCTACTAAATCCTTCATCAAGACACTTATACATCCACTCATTCTTCAATATGTAAGACATATTTTAACTTTACAGAATTATACAGTCACTGTATGTAGTCATCAGTGATGTCATCAGTGATGTCATTTGAGATGTCATCAGTGATGTCATCAGTGATGTCACTGACCATGTCATGAATGATGTAATATGTGACATGATCAGCAGTGGATTGCGGGTGCGCGATATATAGTTAGTGCAACTAACTATATATGGAATTTCAATGGTTTTGTGTGAGTAAAATAAGGTTTTTTAAATGCTAATTTATAACTATATATGGTCTATAACCTATGGTTTTTTCAGTGAATATATATATACACATACATATATAAACATATATAATCTGCATATCTATATAAATACAAATATAAATGCATGCATACATATACATATATGCATACATATGCATGTTATTTACATGAAAGTTTTAAAAACACTAATAAAAGCAAAGCTAAAAAGCCACCTCATTACAAACAGAATGGCTTTAACTTAAACGAGGGCGAGATCTATTGCATTTTCAATGCTTGTTTACTTTGATTCCATCAAGAAGGCATTCAGATGTGTCACACATTTGCCATAAATTCTGAATGTTAGCACTCTAGTTGCTCATTAGATCACAGTAGTAAAGCTACTGCTCACCAGGGAAGTCTGCTGCTGGTATTCAAAGTGCATGTTTCAGTCTGCATGTCAGAATTTTTTTAATGAACTAAAAGAGGATTTGAGAAGTCACTCAAAATGTGCCCTAATTTTTCTTTATGAAGCACTAATCATACTTTCTATGGCAAAATGAACCCCCTCATTTTGTTCCTTTTTAAAGTAAATGTTTTCAGTCTTACCACTTCATTCCAATCAAGATGTCTTCTGTTGTGCCATACTTTTGTCATAAGTAAGACTGTTAGTGCTCTAGTTGTTGTTTAGAACACTCTGGGACATTCTGTCATTGGGCTGTACTTGGGCTACATCTGGGTGATATTTGGGCTACATTTGGGCTCTTTTGTCTCTGCTGGCCATCTTGGGAGACTGCATGTCAGAATTTTTTAATGAAATAGAAGAGGATTTGAGAAGTCACTCAAAATGTGCCCTAATTTTTCTTTCTGCAGCACTAATCATACTTTCTATGGCAAAATATACCCCCTCATTTTGTTCCTTTTTAAATTAAATGGTTTAAGAGTTACCACTTTATTCCAATCAAGATGGCTTCAGGTGTGCCATACCTTTGTAATAAGTAGGACTGTTAGTGCTCTAGTTGTTCCTTAGAACACTCTAGGAGGCTGCAGTAGAACACAAAGGAATCAACTGACAGTCTCTGTCCTTGTTGGATGTACATGTTTTACTGAGAATGTCAGACTTCATTCTCACATGACTGAGAAAGATAATGTGAATTTACAGAAAATATGCTTTCAGTTTAGCTTATAGATCCCCTTCCAAACCACTGTGGGAAAAGCATGAGATAATAGTTTTCTTTCAAACATGATTCATGATATCCCAGCAGAAGGCTTTTTCACATGGTAAAATCACCTTAGAACACACCACAATTCCTAAAATGAGTATGGTACCATCAACAAATGATTTATAATGTAACTAAAGTCCTAAAACCCTCTGTTAACTACAGTGCTTTTTAATGAGGTGCTATCATTTATATTGGTCCCAAGATGGCTGCCAACACTTCTTGGATGAAGTGCTGACAGCCAATCACGATGAGATGTGTGGTTCGGCTCCGCCCAGATGTATACATTTTTTAAGTGAATTTTCGTAAAAACCACTGGAGCAATTTTCACTAAATATAGAAAAGGCACTTCTGTGTGCCAGTCCCTACAATTTTGCAAAGTTTGGTGTAATTCCATTCAGCGGTTCGGGCTATAGCCTTGTCTATTCGTCCTTTGGAAATTAACATGGGGGAAAACATGTTTTGGGACCCCCTTTTTTTTCGGCCCCCGCATAACGAATCCCCCCGAAACTTCCAGGGAAGAAGCAGAGCGGAGCTTGCCCAATTTTTGGAAAATTACACGCAAATTCCTCAACCGTCGCCAAAGTTATTCCCAATAGAATGTTGCGGATTTCCTATGGTAGCTAGGTCCTAACTATATATACCTACTGGCGATAATATGTATATATATATATATATATATATATATATATACCAGCAAACAGAAAGGTCCTGTGTACGTAATTGCATATTGTTTTAAAAAATCTAGCTCAGTTAGAAAACATTACAGGTGAAAATGTAGTCACAAAAGTCTGTGTTTTTTCATCACAACTTTAACATTATTTTATTTCAACTGTTAGTTTCTATAGGAAAGCCTTGAAGGATCTCCACAAATGACCCTTGCTGAATTCAAAAGGGTGCCTTCACAGACATGTATAGTTTTCCGGGATCCATTACTGGTTTCATACCCATTTCTACCACTAACTGGAAGGTGGTTGAAAGCATGAAAAAAAGGCTATGTTCCAGTAAAATGCAAAAATTGTGTAGAAAATGTTGGTTTTCTGACAAAAGGCTGCCTGTTCCTGAAATCTGGGAAGATGGTGACTTTAGCACCTAAACCCTTCATGGATACCATTTGCAGGGAGAAGAAAAAAACAGAAGCTGTCGTCTGAAGCACTTTTTTCCCATATTTCCCCAAATAAAAATATTTTGCTGCATTTTGTCTAATTTCTCTACAAACCCTGGGCACCTGTAGAACCCTCATGATGTTGGAAGAAAAGGACGCAAATTTTGCATGGATACCTTACGTGGACAAAAATTGTATAGGGGCCTCAGCGCGAACTACCAAATAGTCCAAAAAGGCGAGGCACGTGGGAAAGGACTGGCAGCGGAGGGGATATATATAGTAAATGAAAAAATTGACACTGTAATTAGATATGCTATTAAGACTGGTACTTGCCGAGTGGCAAATTGCTATTAAATTGCTAAATGCATGCCCACTGAGTCAAAAGGATGCGTGACATGTTGGAGTGGGCAACAACAGAAGAGGTCAGAATGAGGCATGTCAGACGGGGTGAGAAGCTAGAAGATGACCTAGAGGTGTGGCGACAGATGCTCTTGGATTTGCATACAGGGGAGGGAACACCGGTTCAAGATGAAGTTGTTGACTAACAAATAGCAAAGATACACAGCATATGCACTGTAATCCTGGGAAGCCCCGAGACTCATTCAAGTGTTGTTTTACAGACTGATTCGTTGTATAATGTGATGCCGCCTTTTCATAGTCCTACATCTACATCAAAATGTTGCTAACATGTTACCACAACGGAGTTAAACGGGGGGGGCGGGTTTCGGTGGAAGGAGGGAGCTTTGAGGGAGGGAAAGAGTTGGTACTGCCTATTCACAATGTATCGGTAATTGCAAACACAACAGTGATGGACAGAATGTGGATCAATGTCACACATTCACCCCAGTCCAAAGATCTGGGCCCAAATCCATCGTTTTTCCACTCCACACCACCCTGGGTTAGACAATGGCGATATGCAAATCAGCGCTGACCCTGTGCCCCATGGGAACAGTCCAGTCCGAACTACAAAAGCCATGTCCTTCCCAGAACGGAAACAAGCATCCGAGGACCGGCCCGGTTTCGAGGTAACACCTCTCATCAGCCCGGCTAGCTTGATTCCAGTGGTGTGGAGTGCCTGGGACTCACGTCTGAGCATCCCCAGTACACTTAGAGCGGTAATTGCAAACACAACAGTGATGGACAGAATGAGGATCAATGTCACACATTCACCTCAGCACATTGGTGCAGGTTTTATGATATAACCGACCTTTGATGATGTAAGGTTAATAAACCATTTCTCTTCTCCCAAGTAGTCGATTTGATACCTGCTAGAAAAACACAAAATAGAGTGCAAAAATGAGCTTAGATACTACATATCTCTTGATGTGCATCAGTCGCCTTCCTTACCTTTCTCAAAGAAATAGAACTGTGCACATTTTGAATTTTTTTGTTTTTAAGCACTCTAAATACCCGTAATGCTGCATTAGAACACAGTTGAACTTACACTGGAGTAGCATTAAAAATACATAATGCTTCAAAGTATAAGACAAATGGGTAAAATATTTGTATTAAAAATTGCACCTCAGGCGATAGGAAACATTATTATTATTATTATTTTTTTTAAACTGCCCAGATCTAATTGAGGTCTCCTGAACATTCTAACAATCCGTCATATGGATGGAAATGTAAAAGAACCAATAATTAAAAAAAAAAAGTATATAATTATCAGAGAACTGTATTCAAATTAAACCATGAAATTCAAAAAAGTGTAAAAACAAGTTCAAGTTTCTTTATTGCATTGATTAATTAAAATCTTAGCATTCCACACACCAGTATATAAAATTTATAAATTAATACATATATAGGATGATTTCATATTTCGTTAAAAAACGTGGTGGATATGTTTTAAAATCGAACAGTTGATAGGTTAAAAATACATACAATATATTTGCGGTAGAGGTGTGAAGTTTGAATAAGGGCTGTGGGTGAGTCCCAGTCTGATAGTCTTTGGTGTGGTCTTGAACGACTGGACTTAGAGTCGGAGCGTGGTGGGAGTCAAGGAGAGTTACCGGTCAAAAGGGCTTGGGCGTGTGCAATTATGCATATTGATTTTATTGGCAATAACAATCAATTGTTCTAATTATGGTATTTAATATGTATTTTATTAATGAAATGTATAAGCTGTGTAAATCTTTTATGGCCAAGTAGTGCCGAAATAAAGATCAATTGATTGATTGCTCAGGCTGGAGCAAGAAGTTTTGTTTGGGCAGTTCATGAAGCGGACGAAACTGCAGGTTAATTTAACGTTGGCCACACTGAAGCGGTATACACCTGTTACAACGCATTTTTTACTCCGCACTACCATTACAACGCGACCATTACTCCGCATACCATTACAACGCATTGCGCTGGGGGGCGCTCTAGGATAGGTAATAAGTATAATTTACTATCCAACACCTTCCCTAGGGTCCACGGGGACTGGAGTTAGAATAGTAAATTATACTTACCACTATCCAGCGCCCCAAGGCGCTATGCGTTGTAACGGTATGCGGAGTAAAAGTCGCGTTGTAATGGTCTGCGGAGTAAAAGTATGCGTTGTAACATCATACATCCCTGCCTTCACTGCCTGTCTACAAGACCGGATATGCATTTCGTTTATATGCGGTTTTAACAGCTCTCTCCTTTCCCGGTCTAGGGACTTACATATGCATAGGAGATGCAGCGTATCTTCTTTGGTTTCGTCGCATAATCTGCATAGTGTGGATGCAAATATACGTTTCCAGGGGGGGCATGTGGGGTTTGGCAGGTAGAATCCCCATCCTCAGTGCCAAGAAGCCTTTTTTTGTGGACCTAAAAATCTGGTGCAGAAATACGATTGTGGTGAGCATTTTGAGTAGCTTTGTATCACGAACCAGCTGTGGGCCCTCTTATTTAGGCATTCTTTATCGTTTTCAGTTGAGACAAGCTTTGTCGACTAATTTTCCAGGTCTTTGACGTTGTTGAATGGAAGTCCTGACTCCCAGATGTTCTCCAGGGCTAACATGCTAATCGCTGACTGAAGGTAGGCTTTGGCCAGTGAGGCATTTTTCCTTGACATTTCGTTCCATAGGAATGAGTTCAGTGAACCCACCTCTGCGCTCTTTATTTTATACCAGCTTTTTACATACGCCGCCTTCCTGCTTATTTTCTGGTTTACTATTCCAAATTCGAGTCTTAATTGGGCTTGGGAGGTGTATTTAGGAAGTTTGAAAATTATTCTTCAAGCTTTAGCAACCGTTTTGTTCAGGGTTTCTTCATCCAACCCTCGCATGGCCTCACTGCCGTATGTGAGCGTTGGTAGCAGCTTTGCATGTAGCACTTCGAGTAGCGGGTGCAGGTTTGGTCCTGCTATTTTACTTTTAAGATTTTTCAAGGTGATTGCTAGGAGGGTTGCTCGTCTCTGAATCGCCTCTTTTTGTTGGTCGTATGACCCATTCTTGTCAAAAATAATCCCTAGATATTTGTAGTTTTGAACGACTTCAAGATCTTTCTCTCTCAGCTGCCATTTCAGTCGCTTTTTTGGATTGCGCTGGTTTAGCACCATTTTTTTCGACTTTTCTAGGTTGATTTCGAACCCGTTTTTTGAGGCGAAATTTTTCGTGGTGTAGAGCAAGTGTTGTAAGCCGACTGGTGTTTGGCTGATTAAGATCAAGTCGTCGGCGTACAGTAAGTTTGAAAGAGGGAGGCCTCCTAGTTTTGGTGCATGATGGTTGCAATTGTCTAGGTCAGTTGAGAGATCAGCCACGAAGGTGGGAGCCAAAACACAGCCCTGCTTTAAACCTTTAGAGGTTGGGATCTGCCTGGATATGATTGTGCCACTCCCCAGTTTAATTTGGACCCATGTCCCGGAGTGTAGTAGGATGAGTTGATTCAGGAGGGCGGGAGGTATTTCCCATCGAGCTAGCTTTGACCATAGTTTTCCACGGTCTATGCTGTCGAAGGCGGCTTTGTAGTCGATGGAGCAGACAAATAATGGTTTTCTTGCTGCTTTTGTGGAGTCGGCTAAAAGGGAAAGAGCCAGGATGTTTGTGGTGGTTCTCAGGTTTTCCTGGAACCCTGTTTGGTTGATTGGGATTAGGGACTTTTCCCTTGCCCATTCCCGGAGGTCGGCTAGGACAAGGCCCACGTAGTACTTGGCCTCGATGTCAATGAGAGCGATGAGCTTGTAGTTTTTTGGGTCGCTCTTACAGCCTTTTTTGTAAATTGGCGAGATGGAGCCTTTCCAGGATTCTGGGATTGTTCCGGTTATGGTGATATTGTCAAAGAGCGGTAGTAATGCGCCAGACCAGTACTTTCGGTCTTGTTTGTATAACGTTGGTGGCAGGCCGTTTGGCCCGGGGGTGCCCTCTGGATGGCTCTGCTGGATTCTGCCCTCAATTGTTTTTAGAGAGAAACTAGGTGGTTGGTTATTCCTGTAAAGGGGGGGCAGAGGTAATGCAACATGAAGCTCAGCTGGTTTTTGCAAATTGCTTTGGGGGTCTGCGTTGAAATAAGTTTGCAGGTGGGTTGTCCAAACGTCCTCCGTTATATGTGAGTTGATCTTGGGAGCCAATGGGTTTTCAATGCTCTTGACCGTTTGCCAGAATTTTGCGCTATTGTTCGTTTTGGCGTCGTGAAGTAGTTTGGCCCAGAGTGATTCCGTGTGGTCCTTTTTTGCACGCCAAATGATTTTCTTTTTCCTTGTTAGAAGTTCTCTTAGTACATCTACAGTGCCGGCAATTGCACTGTTTTGGCGGATAGAGTGGATTGCTCTGTTTATATCGCCCCTTAGTTGTCTTAGTTCGGCGTGCTGGCTTGGTGACAAGTGGGTGCACTGGTTTGTTCCCGCCCAGATGATTTGTTTTAGTGGGGGCTCTTTTTGTGCTGGTTGGGTAGCGGCCGGTGGGGCTGGTTGGCCCAGAGCTTAGGAGAAGATTTCCCATGCGTGGGCGGTGCTTCCTTCGATGAGTTTGATTTCTTCCCACAATGTTTTTGCAGCGACTGATAGCTTTTCTGGGTCGCGTATTTTGCATCGAATTCACTTGTGTTGGTATCTCGTGGTTTGGTGGGGTTCTGGGTTCGCGTGTGTTATGGCGGTGCCCTGGATGCCAAGAGTGAGCTCTTGGGGTTGATGGTCACTGTGATCGGACACCCCGATCCTGAAGTCTTTTACTAAGCCAAGAAGTGGGAGGGCGAGGAAGGTATAGTCAATTGCGGTGTTGACTGAGTTCCTGTGGAAGGTTGGGGCTTGAGGTCTGTCCCCTGGCATGCGACCATTTAGTGCTACCATTGAGAGACTTTCCAGTTCTCTATGCAAATCCTTCAAGATTTTTGTTGGTTTTCCCCACTTATAGTTGTCCTGGGAGGTGATCCCCCATGCTCGATGTTTATCGTCTTCTGGGTTGCAGTCGTCCGTTACCGCCCCTAGGAACATGTTGAAATCTCCTGTTAGGATGTAGCTCGTACTTTCGTCCTCCGTTATTAGCTGGGTATTTTCGAGTATCAGCTGCCTTGCACCGGTCCTCTTGCTCTGGGGGTGAATATAGACGTTTACCAGAGTTATGTGTTGTTGGTTGCTTTGGCCCTGTGTTTCGAATTGTATTTCCATTATTCCAAGGGATGTAGTGTTTTTGCTCGTGCATTCTTTCCCTACAGTTATTGCTTCGATCGAGGCGTAGATGGTTAGTACTCCTTTGCGATGACCGTTATTCAATTGTCGGGTTGCAGGGAGGTGGTAGGTCTTATAGCCTTGGAGATGTGAGGGGTCCTCCAGCCAGGTTTCCTGCAGGCATACTAGGTCAAACTTTTGAAAGTATAACAGTTGTGAGGGGTCGTTCATTTTGGTCCCGAGGCAGTTGATGTTCCATGAGCAGAATAAAGTTACAACTCCGTGTTCCTATCTTAAAACACCTGATTAAAACCCATATAAAAAGAAAAACATTCACTGGGAGTAGGTAAAGATTGTAACAAAGTTGGACACATTGGTCTAAAGTCCAATGGTAACAAGAGTCCATATATATTTAAAGCGAAGGTGCAATGTATTGGATGTACAAACATTGTCGCAGGCACATGCGGGGAGATCAGAGGCTTTGTGCCACCCTCCAACAGCAAACAGTAGTTGTGTGGTCATGTTCAATCTGAAAAGGGTCAACAAACTTCTATGGTAGTCAGAAAAAGTTCAGATAAAATTCTAGACCACTCATCGATTTAACCAAATAATAAAGGTTAATTTAGCGCTTGGTCAGTGCAAGAGCCTCCCTCTCTGACGCACCTTGGTGGCAAAGGCCAGCTTGACCTACTCAATATCTGCTTTAGTAATGACGTGCAGGTCAGAAAAGAGATGGGGTCTACAGAGATCTCTCATAGAGCTCATAAAATATTGCAGTCCGGGGTTATGAATCCGAAATTCCAGGCTCAGAGCGCCCCTTAAGATTGGTTTATTAAATCTAAGCTCTTCTTTCAGCCAGATGGAAAGCCACAAGAAATAAAATCTGAGATGTATCCCAGACCTAATTCTTCATTGGCAATCTCAGAAGGGGTACATTGTGGGATATTTAAAAGAATTCTCAAGAACGTATTTTCTGCAATCTGAATATAGTTAATAGTAGCGTAACTCCACATCTCACACCCACCCATAACTAACTGTAGGAACATATTTTGCTTTTACAAATATCAGAAACATTTTAAGAAGGAGATAACATCACAAGCTTCTCTCATCGAAACAGAATTAGAAACACTCACTATTAAAAGCCGATAGTTGCTGAGCAAGATTAAAAAGACACTTCATATATTAAGGGAATTCAAAAATAGCCTCGCCACTTTACTGTTCAGGCCAGGATTTACAAGTGTCGTAAAGCCCCCACCCCCCCTTTGGTCTTCCATGAGTGGAAGGTGTTTCAATACCAAAATAAGAAGCGAAGCCATCCATATAAAAGCACCCCTGAACATACCAAGTCTTTGTGGACACATGATGTCGAGCTGAGTAGCAACTTTAGGCAAACTTCTTCCGAAACGATGTCTCGCACCGTCGCTATATTCCAGCTAGCCACCTTAAGGGCCCTAGTTGAAGATAGATCCACTTCCATATACAAACTAGCCATCTCAAGACAGGGGGGCAGTCAGTCTTCGTCATCTAGCTGAGTCAGGGGCTCAAACCTGTTACCAAGCTGAATGCTGGGGTTCAAACCCAAAGGGGGCAAAAAGTAGGGACCGTGCCGCTTTCTAAAAGGCAACCTCCCCCCTGATCAGGTCTTATCATATGGGGTGGATAGAATGAGCCCATGGGCAGGACTGAAATACTACTTCCTGATGCCAAATCATACCCAAGGTTAAGTAATATCTGCCCCACCCGCTTTAAATTCCAGAAATTTAAGGGCATGGCCTAGTGGTGTTTTGTATCCAGCCGACTCTTCGTACAATTATGATCTCCTCATTGGGTGGGCGAGGGCACTTGCTCAAAGTTTTTGGTGTCATTTCCTTTTAAAGGTGGGACATATATCAGCACAAGGAGATAGGGTGTTGAAGCAGGGGGCAACTGGATAGCGACCTGACAGCCTGTGTGCGCGAGCTGGAAATCTGGCTGCTTATTTACCTGTAAAGTAACCACAGTGGGGATCTTGGGAATGCCTCCTATGATCCCAAAGCTCTTGGAGGGTGCACAACAATCCTCTAAAGGGGGGCCATGGACAGACCTTATTGGGGGAGGGGCATTCAAAACAGCATGGGGAATGCTGGAGTTGGTACCTAAACCATACAACCCATTTTCCACTTTCTCTACAGTTCGAAAAATATGCCCCAATGTCCTCCCCACCATCTCCAAATTAGATAAGAGTACGTTAAGGGTGTCAAGTATTGCTTTCCAAACTCTACGATAAAACCAACGCAATTACAAGGTTTGCAGCCGGAGTTCGGTTCCCCTTTTTCCCTGACTTAGCCGGAGTTTGGTTCCCTTTCTTCCTCGACATGCTCTCCAAATTGTGCTGGCTGGCTGCCACAGAAGTCTTTTTTTTCGCGCCCTAGATCCTCCTTTAGGAAGTCCATCCAAAATAATGCTAGGTGCATCATCAAAGGTTTTTGCACTCCTGTGCTTTTCTCTTCGGTGAACAAACCATTGTCACTTAGTGAGGCCCGGGAGGGCATAGTACTAGACAGGTCCTCTATTTGAGTGTCTACAGAGTTTACCTCAGGACAGTTTAGTGCCAACTGATCTTCCACATTGATGATTTCTTCAGATATTACTCCCACAGCACTACTAAGGAATGTCAGTATCGAATTATGTGTCCATGGCCTCTTGTCGGCCTCTTTGGTGTGGAATAAACCTTAATAAACAAATGTATAAACATATAAACATTCATAAACAAAATGCACAACCACCAAGAAAATTGCCAGTTAGCATTAGTAATGAATACACTGTCCACTCACGCAGAACTCCTGGAGGGTCAGGGTGGATGCAAGGCGGGTGGCTCAGCCCGGCCTCATCCGGTTGCAGATGGGCGCTTTTTAAGCGCTGTAGCCGCACATCCGGAGCGTGCCCCTCCTCCTTAAGGCGAAGTGTCAGCAGGGGGATGAAGTCCCACTTCAGCAGGATAGAAAAGCAAAGTCTCTGCGCGTCCCAAAAGTATATAAGCCTTCTCTGGCATTAAGACCGTCTGCAGTAATAGCTTTTAAATTTACCCCTCCCATGCTGATGACGAGCTCAGCTCGTCATCAGCCATGGTGCTCGTGTGCTGATGACGAGCTGAGCTCGTCATGGCCCTTAGAACGCTCACACGCAGGGATAGTTCCCCCGCTGTGCCGAGCGTTCTAAGGAAATGGGTGTGGCCGTGACGAGCTCAGATTGTCATCAGCACACAAGCACCGTGGCTGATGATGAGCTGAGCTCGTCATCAGCAACGGGGCGCGGTGCGCGTCCCCCAGCACAGCGGGGGATTAACCCCCGCAGCCAAGGGGTTAAAAATTATCCTGGACTCCATCCTGCTTTATCTTAGTTATCTATTTAATATTTTGATAGTAGATTAATAGAGATAATGTATTACTGATTTGCCTTTTTAAATTATTTTTGTATACAATACTGTTTTAATTGTCATGATTTTAATTAATCAAATAAACAATTAAGAATTCATTCATTCATCAGAGAGAATCAATTTTGCGCTCATGTTTTTTTCAGCAAAGTGAAAAGCAACCACATAGTACATATCTACATTCTCAATAGTACACCTGTTCTAAAATTCCTACCTCTGTAGGAGGAATCGTGCAACCATCCTAGGAGTTCATAAGTACACATCAGTGCATACACCACCTATTCTGCCAAGCAATTAAGGACATTTCAGGACTTCTTAACAATTCTGCCCCAGATTGCAGTGAGCAGAGTCCAGGAAGTGGTAAGGAGACAGACTGGTGCTGTCTCTTCCCAAGACAAAAAGTTGTTTAAAAAACGATTTTCACTTTGTTTTTACTGTCTTTGCCTGTGGTTGATACAGTTAAAAATTGTAGTTTTAGCCTGCCTATAATTGCATATTTGATCACCTGTGTTTTAAACTTGTGGTTTTCCCTGCTCATGATTGCCTCCATTTAGCATGTTGAATTGTGGGATTTGCAGTCCAACCTCTGTAGTTTCTCCCTCTCATTCCTTGGTGACCGTTCTGTTTTCTCTCCAAATTTCTCCTTTGCTCTGTGCTAAGACCTGTATGTTAAAAGAGTGCCCTCCCAGCCACCATTGTGTTCACAAGCCAGTGAAACCAGCCCCCCAGCCCCCCCTCCCAGCAACAGGGATTATCTACATCAGAGGGTGATTCTGTGAGCTGTTTAAACTGTTTACTAGGGCCTGTGCACTTAGTTTTTTGGCCAGCAGAGGGAGTAAAGTTGTATTCAAACAGTATTGTTAGATTTCAAGTTAGTGAGGCCCTTACCTGCTGCAGTCCAAAGTGTGGATTGAGCCTGTCTGACTCCTAGGAGATTCTGAATAGGAGAAGCAGCTTCCAACTCCCTGGCCAGCAAACCTTGTCTGAGGTCGCTGGGACCTTATATGGTCTGCTAGTGGTTGGTACATGTCTACACTGACTAGTGGTTGTATCTGGTGTTTCTATTGGATTAGGGTTAATGTCCTCATTGGTTGGGTATTTGAGGGTTCTGATTGGTTTCTGGGTCTGTGATTCAATCATTGTAGGGTTGGGACTAGGGCTACGGTTAGGATATTGATTGGAAGTAGGGACTAGGGCTTCCTCTGTTGTTGGGAGTAGGTAGGGACTAGGGCTAGGGTTAGACCTTTAATTGGAAGTAGCGATTAGGGCTTCTGGTGGGATTGGTTGCTGGACTAGGTGTGGGACTTAGAGTAGGGTTAGGCTTTCTATTGGAAGTAGGGACTAGGGCTACATGTGCCATTGGTTGCATGGACTTGTTTTGGGACTACTGGTAGGGCTGGGACTTTTATGCGAGGTAGAGATCAGGGTTTTTTAACTGATTGGGTGCTTGGACTAGGGCTAAGATTGGCTGTAAGGTCCTGGTCTCCTATGGTTCTAGATGTTAGGGCTAGTGTTGTGATTGGATAGTGTTAGGGCTAGGGTTCCCATTGGCTGAAGGGGTCACCTGATTACTAGGGCTATAAGAAAGGCCAGGGTTAGGTCGTCTCAGCCCGGGCGTCGAGACTAAGGGCGGAGAGGAGAAGGGCTGCTGCCTGTTTGAGCCTGTTGAGGGCGGAGAGGACAAGGGCTGCTGCCTGTTTGAGCCTGTTCGAGACTGGTCGGGACTTGGGCCAGAAATGCTGCCCTTTTTCTCATTTAGAAATACCCAGCCCACACCATCCACAAACAGAGCAACGCACTCACACCAAATGTACATCACGCACAACACTATCCACAGATTAATGTACCAGCATGCACTACAAACCCAACCAAACCACATCTACACACCCTAGTATCCCAACTACCACACATATCCACCATCACCTACAAACAGTACAGGACCCTATCCTATACCACTAACCAATACACTCATCACTAACACAACACCAATCAACACCATACATAACTACATCCCATTCAGACACACGCTCCCTGCTGTAATTACACCTAACAGACCACCTTTTGTTGATGAGAGAAAAAAAATAATAATAAATCAATAAAAATCATCTTTGGTCCACATGTACATACTTCCATTGTGCATCAATGTACCTTCCATGTACTTGGATCCGTGTGTCTGTTACTTTTCTCCTGAAAAAGCATATCCAATGCACTACCCTATTTCTCATCCTGTGCCTCTATCTATATCTTTAATCTACCTAAACTTACCTCCTTTATGTATCTATATACTTTCAATGTAATTATGGATCTATATATTTATCACTTTCTTCTAATTTAGCATTTCCAATGCACTACCCTATTTCTCAGCCGATACTTCGCTCAATATATCTTCTAGCCCAACCTTCTGACTCATCTCAAACTTCTACTACTACTCCTTCCAATGCACTACCCTATCTCTCATCCTATACATCTATCAATATATCATCTACATCCACTCTCTTTTATCCCAAATCCCATACCACCACTATGATTGCCAAAATAACCCTTTCTAGACTATCCTACTCTACCCCTCCTTGCATCGTCTAACACCTCTTTTACTATACCGATCCCCTAAAACAAACTTTTTTAAACTCTTCCCTCTGAGTCCTCTCCTCCAAAACTCCTTTTTACTCACCCAAAAACCTCCTCCTACTGCTGACCTAAAAAAGAAAAAAATCTTTCACTCTTGTATCCCTTCACTAACATTTCAATAGAAATTAACAGACTAACATGTTCACTTCTAAAATTCCATATTAAACTATACTAATATACTACCCAAATAACTGAATAACATATCCACTACTCAAATTACTTCATATTTTTTTTACTATACTAATTTTCAACAGCAATCCTTTATTTGTTCCGAAGTGGCGTGCTACTTGCCAGGAAAGCGCTTCAACACCCATCAGGGGTAACAAGTGCTATATGAATGCAAATCTTTCTTCCCCTTTTATCCGTCCGCTAACCTTCTCACTCCAAGTAACTGACTAATATCCACCACTGAAATTACTTCATATTTCACCATATTAATTCACCACTAATCCTTTGTAGGCTTCCTGAATAGCGTGCGTCAACAAGCGATATATAAATACAAACCTTTGTCCTCCTCTATCCTTCTGCTATCATTCCAAATCCAATTAACTGACTAACCTATCCACCACTAAAAATGTACTTGCATGTTTCACTATACTATTTCAACACTAATCCTCTATGGGTCTCGGAGTAGCGTGCTACTCGCCGAAAAAGCGCTTCGACGCCTCGTCAGGGGTAGTAAGCGCTATAAATGCAATTACAATACAAAACAATATCTTGCACTTCCTATCACTATAAAACCTTTGCTTGCCAAAACGATTATATACCCCCAATGGTTGAGGATTTCCTATATGGAACATTTGGAAAAGTGGAGCTAGAGAAGCTCAGGTCATGATGTAGCTTTAATCTGTTCAAGTGCCACAAAGAATTCTCAAAATATCTAGAAGTCTAAAGAATATCTGGTATTAAACCAGAAACCGAGATTACTTTTCTCTTCACGTACAAGCACAGTACCTCTCTTAAGGCTGCAGGCCCTTGATCTAGTCTTCTTCACTGCATCATGTAAACACCCTTGCCCTACACAGTGTTGTTCCATCCCATCTGCTTCAATTTCACAATCTTCAATATTGGAAAACTGATGCTCGCAGACAAGGCAGAACTTGTGGCTGCAGATTTAGATCTGCTATGCGCAGTGGGAAGGCTTCATATAATGAACTAGTAATTAAGGACCTAAGAAGGGCTACTTAAAGGCTACCATACTTTGCCACAGTGGGAGCCCATTCTGATTTATGGACGCATAATATGTCTCAATACTGAGGGATCCAAGAACATTTTACAAGAGATTTATTTATTTTTTTAAACGTACTTTATAACTGCACAGTTAAGAGGTACTTAATTCTGCAGCTTTTCATTTGCAATGGGATCTTAAACAGAGCACCTAGCCCACTCATGGTCTACAAGGAAGATAGGCTGGTTTAATAATTTAATGAGGATTCCAATGACTGAGAACTAAGACTACAAATAGGAGACTTCAGTAGATCATTCATTCCCCTTCATACAAAGGTAGGGACATAGAACAAGAGGGTAAAAAGGTAGAAATATTTGTCAGTTAAACATATAGGTTTCATAGAGAAATATTAGTATCAGATGAGTAGCACCGAAAATGTATGAACTGGTCTCCAGGCAGTTGTTTTACATATCCCATTAACATGCATGCCCATAAGGGATGTTGCAAGCACCTTTCAACTAGAATGTGCAAAGGGCTTTGCAGAAAAATGTGTTCACTTATTGGTATATAGTCACTTTGCCAGAGGCACTTCAATGTGCTGTGGAATGTTTGGATGTTGCCTCCCTATTGAGTGGGAACCTCATTAAAATACTATTCCTTAATTTTGTCTAGTTTGCATAGGAGAGGCAGATCAAAGGTATTAATAGACCTTCCTGCTGGAGAGCACTGGGGCACAGGGTTTACCGGTCATTATCCATATATCCTAAAGTGAAGGACTTTACCAACAATACTTTATGGGAAAGCTGCAAGAAAAGGATTTGTGCATGTGTTAAAAATAAAAAAAGAGTGGGCCCATAAATTAAGGATGACATTATTAAACTTCCAAAGGAAAATCCTGGTTTAAGACGAGTAGAAATTTCTTCATCCTGGAAAAGGTCGTTCATCATGGGGTTATTTCACAGTGATTAAGGGCCATATGTATCGTACAAAATCGCATTTTTTTTGCGATTACTTAAAATTCCTTAATTGTGATTAGCAAATTGCGAATCGCAATTAAGGAATACTTTCCCATTCATTTCTATGGGCCAGGAGGCCCATAAGAATGAATGGAAAGTTATTCTTAATTTGTGATTCGCAGTTTGCTAATCGCAAATTGAGAATAATTTCAAGGGTGCAGGGGTGTCCAAAGGACACCCTGTTGCACCCCTGAAATATGCATGGGTGCACAAGTGGCGCACATACATGCCCTAAGGGCATGTATGTGCGTCACATGGCACTTTGAGAAATGCAAAAAATTGCATTTTTCAAGGAATTCGCAACTTACCACCAACTAGAAGTTGGTGGTAATTTACAATTCCTTAAGGGCATTTTGCTAATTTTTTTTGCTACATACATTGCATTTAAGGATTCGCAAAATTTGCGATTCCTTAAATGCAATTGCAAAATAAGGAATCACAAATTTTGCGATTCCTTATTTTGCACCACATTTTGCTTAATACATTCCAATTTCGGCCTTTGCGAATGGGAATTTGCTTGATACATATGGCCCTAAGTGAATCTTTGAGAAATAAAAAAGTAAGCCAGATGGCACCAACCTCAAGCAATAAGGCTTGCAGGCTTACCATGAGGTAGATAAACCTTTCCAAACACTAGTTGCAGATCCTTTTTCATTTGAATTATTATATTGAGAGTACAAAGAGGTTTCACTTCTTTTAAAATTACAAAATTGAACAGTCTATTAGAGGAAATTAATAAACAGGATGCCCAGCCCAGAAACGAAACTGCAGCTTGTGCTGCAGAATTTAGTGATGTTCCTAAGATAGATCAAAATAACAATTTACGATCTTTTTGGTAGATACAATATCTACCTGCAGATTCCTCATTTCTTGGATCTCCTCCATGTTCTGGAAAATCAAAATACCTCTCCTGTATAAACTCCACATAGATGATGGATACCACCCTGGATATGACAGTCATAAGTGACATCCCAGCACACCAATCTCAGTTTCTCGTCCATTTTTCCATGTCTTTAGAAGTGAGGAAGAGGCCGATGGCATCGACAAGACTAAATTGGAGCCTTATTAACTGGACTATGACCAAGAGTCTGAAGTCAAGGGCCCCTACTGACCCCTGCACAGCTAAACTGTTGACATCGGTGGCCACGTCTGTAAACCCTGTGGCAAATAAGGTACTTAATTTTTCCCTTACGGACAGGCACATGCTTGGTATTTGGAAACGTCCTCAACTTCTCCCGTTGCTTAAGAAGCCCTCTGCAGACTCCTTAATGTCAGCAAATTACAAACCCATCTCACTATTACCATTTTTCTCCATGGCCCTAGAGAAATGTCAATTCCGATATCTCCGACTACGCTGAAAAAAATAATCTCCTACACCAGAGCCTGTCAGCTTTCAGAACCAACTATAGTACAGCAACTGCCCTACTAGAGGTCTCTGAGGTTATTAAGGAGAAGCTGGATCAAGGGGTTAAAGCTATTCTGATTTTATTAGACCTTTCTGCGGCTTTCGGTACCGTGCCACACACTAGACTCCTGAACAGGCTACAGGACTGTGGAATTGGCGGCACTGTTCTGAAATGGTTTATCTTCTTCCTTGAGGACAGAAGTAAGGAAGTCTGGGCCCCACCCCCTTCATGGCCCTCATGCCCAGCCTGAATGTGGGAGTTCCTCAGGGCTTTATACTGAGCCCTACTCTGTTCAACCTGTATATGTCCCCCTTGGCACCACTGGCAGAGGAGTGTGGCGCTAAAATTATTTCTTACGCGGATGACACGCAGCTCCTGTTTATTGACAAGGGAGCTGACTTTGAGGAGAAGATCAGTACCGGTCTCTCGAAGGTGTTATTGTGGTTGAGGAAGAACCAGTTAAAATGTAATCCAGAGAAATCTGAGGTTATCTTTATTGGCTCTCCACCCGCAGACAAGTGGAAACTCTGGGGGCCCTCAGATATGTCACCTCCTCTCGCCGCACAAAGCACTGTCAAGAATCTGGACATAATGATGAACAGCACCCTCTCGATTATATCTCAGGTCCAGTCGGTAGGTGGCTCCTGTTTTGGGCTTCTACAAATGCTTAGAATGTTTCTCCCCCTCTTGAACACAGGAAGACCGTAGTCCAGGTACTGATCATCTCCAGACTGGACTATGTCAACTTCCTGTACCTAGGCCTCCCTGAATATTTGCTCAACCGCTTACAGGTGGTCCAGAATGCAGCCACCGGAACGGTCCTTCTGCATAAGACCAGGACTCGTATCTCTCCTCACCTCAAGAATTTACACTGCCTCCCTGTAAAAAAAGAGGATCAGTTTTAAGCCTCTGGTACTATTCTTCAAGGCCCTTCAGGGAAGCAGTGCAGAGTACCTCAGAAGGAGAGTCACACAATATGTGCCGCCTAGAACCCTGAGGTCCTCCACATTGAGCCTGGCTTCCGTCCCCAGGATATGCCACACCCGATCGGGTGGCCGTTCCTTTCGGTTCCATGGAGCCCACGCCTGGAACCTTCTCCCACTGACTCTCAGGAAAGTGACCTACACAGCCGTTTTTAGGAAAATGCTTAAAACCTGGCTTTTCTGTAAATAACTCCCGGTCTCACGCTCCTAAGGGCAGCAGAGGGTCCGATAGTCTTTTCAGCTCCAGGACACTTTGAGTAGCTGTGTGCTCTATAAATGCTCTTCATTCATTCAAGTCCATGTCGCAGCCAGTAAAACGAGCACCAAGTTATGGTCCCTCTGAGATCAACCGTTTAAAAAAACGTCATGACAATTAGGGACATACGCAGAGAAGTTTGGTCAGGTATTCAAGGAAAGGCAGAGAGAACCAAAAGATATTTAACTGTGTGCACTGAAAAATCTGGCTGGAAAAAAGAAATATCAAAGTGCAACACGTCAAAAAGACATGCTTTAAGTGGCTCAATCTCCTCTCCATTTTACCAAGTCACATACCAGAATGAATACCCAGAGTAAACCGATTTGGCAGAGGGAGAGTTGGTTAGAAAACATACACTCCTGAAGGTGGGTTAAAAGAGCTCAGGGAGCCAAGCACAATTGCCAGGCATGAAGGGGAGACCCTGGAGTTTATGATGCAGGGCATACCCCGAGATTGTGAAATGAGGCATTGAAGCAGGGGACACAGAAAAGCAAAGCATATCTGTACACCAAACCTTCTGAAGTCAGTCCGGCACAATCAATATTAGTGCATGGTCCTGATGCAGCTTCCTTAATACCTGATAAATCAGAGGAACGGGAGGGAACGTATAATGTGGTCCCACTTAAAGTGGGACAAATCCACTAGAGCTCCCTGCAGTGAAAATTGGAGGATGCAGAACAGTGGACCGTGTGCATTTACTGAACTGAAAAAGAGGGAGAAGATGGACTGGCCACCTCCTGATGCAGTGCCACTCATGGCCAGCAAGGTGTCGCGACTGAGCTAGTTCACCCTCCCATTCAGGGAATTCATTGATAGTTGACAACTTCCCAAAACGCTGCCAGACTGAGCCTAAGCCCACAGTTTCAGTGCTTCCCGACAAAGGGGACTTGAACCAATGCCATTCTTTTTATTGTTGCATCACATTGCAGTTGTGTATTCCGTGAGGACCTGTACTGCCAGATCATGAAGGGATGCCAACAATGTCTTCCATGCTAGACAAATAACCCACAGCTCCAGCAGATTGGTGTGGGGGGGGGGGGAGAATGTTTCACACACATGTGAGATTCTCAATCAGTCCACAACTGAAGACCTTTTGATGCCTCCAGGGAATTTGAACATTATTACACAACTTTCCCAAGTGTTAGGCCCACTCGATGTGGAGGCAACACTGAAGGCCTGGATGTGCCAGCGAGCGCGGGTAACTAACAGGATGCAGGTTCAGGAAGCCATAAGAACTAACAGGTGGTGGAACGTCAGTGCTGAAAGAGACCCCTTCCAATACATCGGAATCATATCACAAATGTCTTATCTCCAGGGGAGGTGGAAAAGTCCTGAGAGACGTGCCCACCACCATCCAGATTAAGAGGAGGTACGAGAAGGACTCCAGATGAGACTTTGGATGGAGGATTGAAAATTCCTTATCAAATAGCTGACAACATGGCACTCATGTGGTCTAACACCAGCAGCGTGAGTGTGCCTCCAGCAACCAGTCGTGGAGTTACGGGAATATGCATATCCACACTCTGGGAAGATATGCAATCACCACAGATGTCATCTTGGTAAAGCATTGAGGTCCAGATATTACACCGAATGAGAGGACTGCAAATGCTAGTGGGTGGAGCACACCATTGATTCTGCGTGAAGGACAGGATCTTCACATTTTTCTTGCACAGGAAGTAATTCAAGACGAAGTTCAAGAATGGACAAAGCACACCCTCAAAGAAAGTAAAAGGATTTACATCCCTGTCCGTTCTCCTGCCCCAGAACAACTTGCACAGCTCTGAAGATTTTATATTGGCTACCTGTATGGGAAAGAATAAAGTTTAAAGCACTGTGTATAGCACATTAATCCATATGGGGAAAGGGCCCAGTCATTAACAACTCCCTCATCACCCTCCATCGCCCTGGAATTGCCTTCGCTCTGCCAACCTGAACCTTGCAGTCATTCCCAAAATCAGGAGAGCTAGAAGGGGAGGAAGATCTTTTGTCTACAACGTTGGCAAACTCTGGAACACAATGCCCTTACACCTCCGGACGGAACTCCATCTTCCTTTCCAAAAACTCGTCTAGAGGTGGCTCTTCCAACACTCTTCCTTATAATCTTCACTTTCCTTGCTACCATTAAATCTTTCACTCCTTGTTTAGCTGCTAGCGCTGGGATGCCTCTGGGTAGCTACACGCTCTACAAATAGACAATAACAGCTCCTTTGCTCACCAGAATGGCACCACTTAGGCAGAATACAGGTATGATCTGCCAAAGTGGCCGAGAAGGAATTGGTGGGGGAAACTCCTGGTTCAGCTGCTGTACTTGCTGGAAATCACAGATGCTGCCAAAAATGGTTGCCCAGGAGTGACCTCAAATCTTGTGGTGTTACACTAAAATGGCCAGACAGGAGAGGCCAGCCCGAGGGAACGATCTATAACCTGACCCGGTTTTATCCTCTTTAGGTCATAACCTGCTTTCTCAGCAAACAGGTGAGAGACCTCAAATAGTACAGCCATTAGATTTGGGTGGGAATCCTTAAGAATCAAGTAAAACATAACCAACCCTGTCAGTGAATGGTGTTGCCCAACCGTGATCTGAGGATTTATTAGGCTGCATCACACAGGTGTAAATAGCATGCAAGCTGGCAGGTTATATTTGTGAAGCAAAGGGCAAGGCTGAGGAGAAAACGTACTCCCCTATTACCGGAATATTGCCTGATTCACAATTGGGGAGAGGGTGTAAGAAAGGACCCTGGGTTCTGTTTTGAGCTATCAGACTCTCCCGGAAAGGATGAGCTGACCAGCTTAGTGCTGGACAATACCGGTGGGCTTACTGACTGTTCACTGCTGAAAAAAAAGTTGGTTTGTCCCATGCAAATGCCTCACTGAAGAGGACTGCAAGGTCGTCTCTGATGAAATATTCACATCGTCCTTCTTGGGCAAAGGTAGTTTCAGAATCTCAGTGGCCTTCTTCACAACAGACATGAATTATGCCACTTTCTTTAAGGCTGTTGCAGGACACTCCAAGTCAACTTCAGGGGAGTGTATAACACGCTAGTGATTTGTAGGGTTAGGCAGTCCCCAACATAGTTAGGTTATGTTATAAATGTTTAAAGTGCAATGGTTATTCCAAAAGGAGCGTCCCCACACTAGGATCGCGCTACAAGATCATCAACAGTGAATTGGATAAGAAAAACGGCCTAAGCAAGAACGAAACTAAAACCGAACCAGGAGAAAAACAAGCATTCGCAATGCAATAGGTCTCGCAATTTCAAGATTTTTAGCTATTGTCATTGTAAATAGCAATGCCTTTTATGTATGTGTTTAAATACCTGAAATAATAAAAGGCATTGTCATTTGCAATAGGTCTAAGTTTCTAAAATGCGAGACCTATTGCATTGTAAATGTGCCCAATGACACATGATTTATCTCAAATACCAGCTCTAAATATATTTTGGAAATTGAGCCATTTTTCTCCAAATGTCAGTTTACGAGTTCTCAAAATATACACATTTTAGTCTTGAACACGCACTCAGTTTTATTTTGCATATATTAACGGAGTAAAGTAAAAGCTTCTAATTTAGTAGGCTGGGCTGCACAGAGGAAAGATAATTGCAGGTAGGTAGAGAGCTACCAGTGGCTCACAAGCTACTTGTTGGAGAAGCCGTAGTTGGATGTATGTTCCTTGAAAAACATCAGTGCAATGGAAGTTAAGTTTGCAATTCAAAACTGCTGAAATTCTGCAGGTATGGTAACCAGTGCACCTACAACTTCACCCCATTGCACTTGTGACCTTGCAAAACATCAGAGACTCAGATAATCGGGGTCGTTAATGTATACAGGTAACACAGGACACCACCCCATGTGCAGTACATGCAGGCTGTGCTCTGTGAATAAAGAGTGTAGAGTCTCAAACTGTACTCTGCAGCCATACATGCAGTCTCCTTCTGTACCACCATTAGCCTTTGCAGGGCCTTCATGTGCCATCTTGCCACTGCGGAGATTAGAGGTTTTTATGATTTCCTGATATTTTGGAAGCTCATCATAATAGCCCTCAATAGAAGTATTTTAGGCAAATTTTCACCTTTCAATTACTGTAGGTTACTATGTAACCTAAGTAGTAAACCCATAACTTCAATTTATAAAAGCGTACTCTGGTAATTCCATGACATTTTAAGTAAGCCATCTATGGGGTTTGTGTATGATGCAGTCGAGGCTCATTTGGACTATGTGCATTGCATCGTTACATAGTCCCCACTGAGCATAGGACTATGCGCAGGTCCAAAATGGCAGCTGCTGCAAAAACGATCAAGACTTCAGCCAATCAGATGATGAGTTCAGATTGGCGACTCCAAACAGCTGACGCAATTCTATACTTTATTTTATGCTTTTTAGAGGGATGCATTTTCATTGCTACCCTCAGATGATGTATATGCATTTTGTAAGTGAACTCGAAAATAACTCAATGTACTCTAAATATAAGCCGCACACAAATTGACTTATAAAGTAGGTCTTGTGAAGGAAAGAAAAAAATATTTTAACATTTGAGAAAATGCACTACAATGCAAGGTGTTTAATGTAAATAGCAAAAAAAGATTTTAATCAGATTATTGCAAAAATGTGCTGTGCATTTTCTGATAAACAGTTGCATTTTAAACAAGATTTGTTATCCACTCACACTTGCACGCTCAAGTGAGCCTTAAGAGTTTGTTTTTTTAATAAGTATTATCAAACGGATGTCTGGTCAAGAGCTCTAAACTTGCATTTTAACGGTTTTCCTTTTTTGATGTCAAAATGGAACACAAACGAACTTCCATAAACGTTTGTTTTCCGAGCACAATATTACTTTTGACTCTGAATAATGTGTATGTAAGTTTTAAAAGTACAAAAAATTCGACATCTGTAACCAGAATAGTCCTGGGACTGTCTTTGTAAATGTTTCAAGTGAAATACTTACATAAGGTCTGTTTTAAGCTACCCACACAATGCCATTGTGTAGAATAGCTGATAACAGCAGTTTTTAACGGTCACCATTCATATACCGCACACAATGCCCTCAGGTGTTTTAATTTAAGATGTGGTCATCAGTCTCGGTGGTTACAATTTACTGACCTCAGAATGATGAAAGGGTGAAAGGATGAGTTAGCCCAGCACCCAGAGAAAACTAACAGTTACTGCACCTTAGCCCCCTTCCTCAGCTTCTGACTTCGAGGTTACACACAAGGTAGGTGATTCTCAAAGTGCGCAGGTCAAGCTTGCTATTTGCATTAGCTAGTTCACACATATTTCTGTGGTATCGCGTTTACTTATGATAAAATGGAACGGCAATTTACACCCTCTTTCCTAACATTGCATATGATGATGAATCCAGTGTAAACATTTTGCATGTTTCGCGTTAGAAACGTTTTCTTCTTTTATTTTTGCATGCCTATAGAATTTCCTCATACTGCAAACGGCTGACCTGCAGCAACTTGGAAAGAATTTCAGACAAGCACCCCTCCTCCAAGAAAGAAGTCAACATTTGTTTTTCACATTAAATGCCGTTTAGTCGCCCCTACAACGGGAAAAATGATGCCTGAAATGCACTTTTTACATTTTTTTTAAATCAATGTATAACAACCGCGGGATCGAACAGAAAATAAAGAAGATGTTTTGAGACACACAACTAAGGGGTCCATTAGGATGGCGGACGGATTGCCACCGCCATGCAGGCGGTGGCGATCCATCCGCCATCCCTGCCCGTCCGCCACCTTTCTTCCCCCGCCATATTACGATGGCGGGGGGGACCTTGGCGGAGGGGAAGACCGTCCGCTGCTTTTCCGCCACGGTCGACTTGCGACCGTGGCGTAAAAGGCCTGATATGGTGGCGGTGTCTATCAGACACATCCAGCCATATTAGGATAGCCTGTGAGGAATGCCTTTCCGTGGCGGCATACGGTCTTTGCTTTGGGGGCCCGTTGCGGGCCTCCAGGGTGAAGGGGGGGTGCACATGGGGGGGTACCTATGGAACCCCCCCAGCATTTCAATGTACACCATGACAGGCACCGCACGGTGCCTGTCATGTTGTGCATTGGAATGTACAACGTGCATTTTTTGCATTGCGGCGGCCGGTGCTTTAAGCACCGTCCACCGCAATGTAAAAAATGCGGGATGCACCCGCCACTATGGCAGATGCATCCTAATTGGGGGCACGGTTCCTCCGCCCTTGTGGCGGATGGTACTGGCCCCCGACAGGATGGCGGATGGACTTTGTCCGTCAGCCATCCTAATGGACCTCCAAGTTACCAAAACGTTAGTATATCTCCCAGGTTCATTATTATGTACAGACTCCCCAGTTAATCTCCAAAAGCCGGTGTTGCTCCTCTAAAATAGGACTTTGGGACGATTTGCACTAAAAATTAATCACTGCTAATGCAGCAAGGTTTACTGCAAAAATAACAAGTACAGCAAAACTAGAATGCTGACAATAAGAACCTGCGGCTGCCTCTGCTCGACACACAGTGACCTCGCTGCACAGCATAGCCCTCTTTCCGTGAGGTGATATGGATGTGGGGTAGAGCTGGAGTGGGCGACAATATGCACGAATTACCTCTTCCGTACGTGCTTCCCCTGTCTAAAGTGATTTGGATGATTGCTTAACTCACTCACTCCCCCGGGACGTTCACGGCTCCATCCTCCTCCCTTACCAGTGTTCGCATCCAGCCTAACGGCAGATATACTCAAGCATGCTGTGATTCTCGCCAAATCCCATAATCACCCTGTCCAATTAATATGTGTCTCTAATTTAACAGGTGCCCATGTAAAGCGCTCTCATACAAGTCAAGTTTGCGCTAAATAAAACTGTTAAAAAAACAAAATGAAGCTCCACTTACATAAATGCCACATTGTAAGACGAGAGGCTAGGAGCAAAGTACATGCCCATTCACTGTCTTCTCATGGAAATGGCTGCGTTCGTGTCGGAGGGTGGAAACAGCAACGGCCATAATGCAACTTTTTAAAACAAGGAGCGAGGGGTGGGTGGTGACAATACTGAGGAAAGCGGTATGGCAAAAAAACTAAGTGGTCCCTAAATTAAAAGATAAGTAAGTTAACTGTAGTTGGTCGATGCAGCTTCCTCCAGAAACAGAAGAAAATGGAAGTGACGTACGGGACCACTAGCCAACAACGAGCAAGATAAGAAGAGCAATGCCAGATTTCCCCAATGGCAAGCGAAAAAACTAAGAGAAACCCAATGGGTGGAGTTTCTCTACTAATACTGATTACTTGATGCCTTGAATAGGCAGCGCATGAGCTGCCTATGCGAGACCCAAAAAAAAGGGCAAGCAGCAGTCTACCAGTACAGAATTAGGTCAGTCTGAACAACCAGGTTTCAAGATTCTTGTGGGGAAGTGTGGCTCAATGGTTAGAGCGGCAGACACTGATGCAGAGGTCTAGCCCGGGACCAGGGTTCAATTTCCGCCTCGGCAGGGTCTTGGGCTCAATTTCCTCGGACCTGATATTTCTCGCCTCGGTGCCTATTCTAATTATGGGTCCCACTCTGCAACTCTGGGCAATAGCTTGCTTAATCTCCACAACGGCCCCAACAACGCTAGGATGCCTGGGTTCACCTTGGGGGTGCCCAGGAGTGGGCACTTCACATGGAAAAGCCAGGAAGGGTTCCACAGCGGTATGCGTACAAGCGCCTGAGATACCCCTTCGGGGGTCAATTCGGGCGCTATACAAGTACTACTACATTTACATTTCCTGAAAGTTGTTTCTAAAGGTTCTTGTCTCAAATGAAAGGACAGTGTTCCACAGCTTTGAGGCTCAGAAACCAAAGAAGCATCCACCGATACAAGTTCTTTTCGTAACGGATAACCGCCGCCAACGCAGATTTGTACTTTTAGGAGGAAGGTTGTTACCTGCCTCCTTGCAATCATGCTGGAAGAGTTTAGGCAGGTGCATGGCATCAGTGTCTGACAAATAAATCAAGCATATTCTTAACGTATTCGTCCCTAGGCAGTTGTGGAAGTGGAAAAAAAATACTCGGGGAACCCATAAATGGGGAGTTAACGTGTAACAAAGGAAAGGGGGTGAAGTCACAAGCGGCAGAGTTGTGAAAAGCCGAGCTGACAGTGAACTTAAATATTTTATGAAATTGGCAACAAGGACAAACGTGAAAGTAAATCCATTTTGGCTTAATTGGTCAGAAAGGCTACATTTAAAATTGTCTTTTGCGGTTAGGTAACCAGTGTACCTAGTAAATCTTAGGCGATAAAAATATGCAGTTGCTGGACAAATCTGTTTTGTCTAGGCAGAGTTTTTGACTGAAAGTAACAAAGAGGATTAAAGTGTCTCCTGCAAGGCATATTGTGTAACGGGCAGTTCACAGATTTTCATTTAATGCATGTTGGTAAGCGAGTTACTGCTTTTGACATAGAGATCCTTTTTTTGCTTGTAGTTCATACATTGCCATTATAATATAGCACAGTGAACTATGACCGAGTATCAAGGGGCTGCAAGCGAATTGCACGGCATTGGTTTTCAACTTTATTTTTTTCTCAGGTATTCTAAAGCTGCTAAAAAGGTTCCTTTGGATGTAAATAACGTCTTATTACTATAGGCAACACCAAGCATTGCATTACTTTTTAAATCCTAAATGTGTGTTTCTCCTGACTCTGCACTCAACATATGCCTACCAGTAAAAATATTGTGCCTCCTACACCATGTAACCTTCATCTTAACACTTCCTGTACACTGAATTTCACATGCTTGAGTTACTATCAATGTATATAATATGCATTTGTGATGTAGAGTGCAGATGCCCTATGTTGAGATGAGTAGCGCCATTAAAGAATTAAATAAAAACTATTAAGTGCTATGTAATTTATTTAAATACCGAGAACTATACATTTGACATTCTTCCAGTGTATACATATGCTTATATACAGGGGCTGCACAAAGTCAAAATCCTGTCTACAATGTTTCTCTTAAGTACCTTATGTAGGGACAAACTGTAGGTTTCCCTGCGTTCAATTGGCATTTAGGTGATAGGCTCCAGATCGCTCCCAGCCATGATCATGCTTGAACCAAAAGGAGGGCTTATATTTGGCCTTTGTTTTGAGCCTAGCTGGAAGTGAAAATATGAAAGCTACTTTAGGGCCTCCACATTGCGGCTAAGAACAGAAAGCAGACAACGAGCAGGCACTGCTGAATGTGACCCGATGTCCGAATATTTAACTGGGACGTATACCGCATATTTCACTGGGTCGAGGTGATGTCAGTTGCAGATCACTAATAGCTACCGGATCTGGGATTCGGCTGGCCCCCCTTCATTTCCTTCTCGGTCTTAACTCCTACACATTCCTCTGCATTTGGTGTAAAAAATGATTGAAGATGGCCTTGATCGTTGGAAACTTCGCTGTGCCATGGAATTGTTCCTAGACTATACCAGTAGCTCCAAAGATGGTGCTGGTAGGGTACCAACAGCACAAACCATGCAGAGGAATAGTGTAAGCCAGTGGCAAAACGTAATCAGGGCTTGAACCACAGTACGCTGAAAGCAGACTGGTAACCTCCACATTATTTTTCTCAACCATCTCAGAATGGTAAAGCAAGAAGCAGCCACATTGGTGATTTGTTACTTCATTAACAGATGTTTGACAATGGTACCCAGGTAGCGAACTTGACTCGCTGAAGTGGCAAGCTCATTTCAGTGGGCCAATGTTTCGGTCCGCAAAGATCTTGTTTTTTCCCCAGAATCATGATCTCAGTTTTGTTCTCTATTTAGTCTGAGCAAGTTATTCTGCATCCATGATGCAATTTTGCTCAGACCTACCTGGAGAGCAGATGAATCAGATCCCCTAGATGACGTAACAGAAAAGATTATCTGCCTGTCATCCGCTTAGGAAAAGGGGGACAGCCCAACCTCAGCGGCAAAATATGCCAACCAACGGGCGCACATAGATACTGAACAAAAAAAAAGCATTAGAAATGCAATCGGGCTCGGATTTATTTGAGTTTGAGCTAATGGCATTATAAATGCCAATGTATTGTTGCTATGTGTTGTGAAGTGTGTTCATGTGGTGTGTACTGCCAGTGATCTCCTTGTGAGTGTGAGAATATTGCACCGTTACTGCCTGTGATGTCCTTCTTGTGAGTGTGAGAAGCTTGCACCTCTGCTGGCATGTCTCCTTGTGAGTGTAAGAACTTTGCACTGGTGTTGCCTGTGATGTCCTTCTTGTGAGTGTGAGAAGCTTGCACCGCTGCTGCCTGTGATGTTGTTCTTGTGAGTGGGAGAAGATTGCACCTCAGCTGCCTGTGGTCTCCTTGTGAGTGTAAGAAGCTTGCACAGCTGCTGCCTGTGATGTCCTACTCACTACTCTGCACTCACTACTCTACTCACTACTCACTACTCTACTCACTACTCTACTCACTACTCTACTCACTACTCTACTCACTACTCAACTCACTACTCAACTCACTACTCACTACTCACTACTCTACTCACTACTCTACTCACTACTCACTACTCTACTCACTACTCTACTCACTACTCTACTCACTACTCTACTCACTACTCACTACTCACTACTCTACTCACTACTCACTACTCTACTCTACTCACTACTCTACTCACTACTCACTACTCTACACTACTCACTACTCACTACTCTACTCACTACTCACTACTCACTACTCACTACTCTACTCACTACTCACTACTCTACTCACTACTCACTACTCTACTCACTACTCACTACTCTACTCTACTCACTACTCTACTCACTACTCTACTCACTACTCTACTCACTACTCTACTCACTACTCTACTCACTACTCACTACTCTACTCACTACTCTACTCACTACTCACTACTCTACTCACTACTCACTACTCACTACTCACAACTCTACTCACTACTCTACTCTACTCACTACTCTACTCACTACTCTACTCACTACTCTACTCACTACTCTACTCACTACTCACTACTCTACTCACTACTCTACTCACTACTCTACTCACTACTCACTACTCTACTCACTACTCTACTCACTACTCACTACTCTACTCACTACTCTACTCACTACTCACTACTCTACTCACTACTCACTACTCTACTCACTACTCTACTCACTACTCACTACTCTACTCACTACTCTACTCACTACTCACTACTCTACTCACTACTCTACTCACTACTCACTACTCTACTCACTACTCTACTCACTACTCACTACTCACTACTCTACTCACTACTCACAACTCTACTCACTACTCTACTCACTACTCTACTCACTACTCTACTCACTACTCACTACTCTACTCACTACTCACTACTCTACTCACTACTCACTACTCTACTCACTACTCACTACTCTACTCACTACTCACTACTCTACTCACTACTCACTACTCACTACTCTACTCACTACTCTACTCACTACTCTACTCACTACTCTACTCACTACTCACTACTCACTACTCTACTCACTACTCACTACTCTACTCTACTCACTACTCTACTCACTACTCACTACTCTACACTACTCACTACTCACTACTCTACTCACTACTCACTACTCACTACTCACTACTCTACTCACTACTCACTACTCTACTCACTACTCACTACTCTACTCACTACTCACTACTCTACTCACTACTCACTACTCTACTCTACTCACTACTCTACTCACTACTCTACTCACTACTCTACTCACTACTCTACTCACTACTCTACTCACTACTCACTACTCTACTCACTACTCTACTCACTACTCACTACTCTACTCACTACTCACTACTCACTACTCACAACTCTACTCACTACTCTACTCTACTCACTACTCTACTCACTACTCTACTCACTACTCTACTCACTACTCTACTCTCTACTCACTACTCTACTCACTACTCACTACTCTACTCACTACTCTACTCACTACTCACTACTCTACTCACTACTCTACTCACTACTCACTACTCTACTCACTACTCTACTCACTACTCACTACTCTACTCACTACTCTACTCACTACTCACTACTCTACTCACTACTCTACTCACTACTCACTACTCACTACTCTACTCACTACTCACAACTCTACTCACTACTCTACTCACTACTCTACTCACTACTCACTACTCTACTCACTACTCACTACTCTACTCACTACTCACTACTCTACTCACTACTCACTACTCTACTCACTACTCACTACTCTACTCACTACTCACTACTCACTACTCTACTCACTACTCACTACTCTACTCACTACTCACTACTCTACTCACTACTCTACTCACTACTCTACTCACTACTCTACCCCTACTCTACTACTCTGCGCTCACTACTCTGCGCTCACTACTCTGCGCTCACTACTCTGCGCTCACTACTCTGCGCTCACTACTCTGCGCTCACTACTCTGCGCTCACTACTCTGCGCTCACTACTCTGCGCTCACTACTCTGCGCTCACTACTCTGCGCTCACTACTCTGCGCTCACTACTCTGCGCTCACTACTCTGCGCTCACTACTCTGCGCTCACTACTCTGCGCTCACTACTCTGCGCTCACTACTCTGCGCTCACTACTCTGCGCTCACTACTCTGCGCTCACTACTCTGCGCTCACTACTCTGCGCTCACTACTCTGCGCTCACTACCCTGCTCACTACCCTGCTCACTACTCTGCTCACTACTCTGCTCACTACTCTGCTCACTACTCTGCTCACTACTCTGCTCACTACTCTGCTCACTACTCTGCTCACTACTCTGCTCACTACTCTGCTCACTACTCTGCTCACTACTCTACTCACTACTCTACTCACTACTCTACTCACTACTCTACTCACTACTCTACTCACTACTCTACTCACTACTCACTACTCTACTCACTACTCACTACTCTACTCACTACTCACTACTCTACTCACTACTCACTACTCACTACTCTACTCACTACTCACTACTCTACTCACTTCTCTACTCACTTCTCTACTCACTTCTCTACTCACTACTCACTACTCTACTCACTACTCTACTCACTACTCTACTCACTACTCACTACTCTGCACTCACTACTCTACTCACTACTCTACTCACTACTCACTACTCTACTCACTACTCACTACTCTGCACTCACTACTCTACTCACTACTCACTACTCTACTCACTACTCACTACTCTACTCACTACTCTACTCACTACTCTACTCACTACTCTACTCACTACTCACTACTCTACTCACTACTCACTACTCTACTCACTACTCACTACTCACTACTCACTACTCACTACTCTGCACTCACTACTCTACTCACTACTCACTACTCACTACTCTACTCACTACTCACTACTCTACTCACTACTCTACTCACTTCTCTACTCACTTCTCTACTCACTACTCACTACTCTACTCACTACTCTACTCACTACTCACAACTCTACTCACTACTCTGCACTCACTACTCTACTCACTACTCTACTCACTACTCACTACTCACTACTCACTACTCTGCACTCACTACTCTACTCACTACTCACTACTCTACTCACTACTCACTACTCTACTCACTACTCTACTCACTACTCTACTCACTACTCTACTCACTACTCACTACTCTACTCACTACTCACTACTCACTACTCTACTCACTACTCACTACTCACTACTCTGCACTCACTACTCTACTCACTACTCTACTCACTACTCTACTCACTACTCTACTCACTACTCACTACTCTGCACTCACTACTCTACTCACTACTCACTACTCTACTCACTACTCACTACTCTACTCACTACTCACTACTCTACTCACTACTCTACTCACTACTCTACTCACTACTCTACTCACTACTCTACTTTTTACTCACTACTCTACTCTACTCACTACTCTACTCACTACTCTACTCACTACTCTACTCACTACTCTACTCACTACTCACTACTCTGCACTCACTACTCTACTCACTACTCACTACTCTACTCACTACTCACTACTCTACTCACTACTCTACTCACTACTCTACTCACTACTCTACTCACTACTCTACTCACTACTCTACTCACTACTCACTACTCACTACTCACTACGCTACTCTCTACTCACTACTCTACTCACTACTCACTACTCACTACTCTACTCACTACTCTACTCACTACTCTACTCACTACTCACAACTCTACTCACTACTCACTACTCTGCACTCACTACTCTACTCACTACTCTACTCACTACTCACTACTCTGCACTCACTACTCTACTCACTACTCTACTCACTACTCACTACTCTGCACTCACTACTCTACTCACTACTCACTACTCTACTCACTACTCACTACTCACTACTCTGCACTCACTACTCTACTCACTACTCACTACTCTACTCACTACTCACTACTCACTACTCTACTCACTACTCACTACTCTACTCACTACTCACTACTCTACTCTACTCTACTCACTACTCTGCACTCACTACTCTACTCACTACTCACTACTCTCCACTCACTACTCTACTCACTACTCACTACTCTCTACTCACTACTCACTACTCACTACTCTGCACTCACTACTCTACTCACTACTCACTACTCTACTCACTACTCACTACTCACTACTCACTACTCACTACTCACTACTCACTACTCACTACTCACTACTCACTACTCTACTCACTACTCACTACTCTGCACTCACTACTCTACTCTCCACTCACTACTCTACTCACTACTCACTACTCACCACTCACTACTCTACTCACTACTCTACTCACTACTCACTACTCTACTCACTACTCACTACTCTACTCACTACTCACTACTCACTACTCTACTCACTACTCACTACTCTACTCACTACTCACTACTCACTACTCACTACTCACTACTCACTACTCTACTCACTACTCACTACTCTGCACTCACTACTCTACTCTCCACTCACTACTCTACTCACTACTCACTACTCACCACTCACTACTCACCACTCACTACTCTACTCTCTACTCTACTCACTACTCTACTCACTACTCTACTCACTACTCACTACTCACTACTCTACTCACTACTCTACTCTCTACTCACTACTCTACTCACTACTCTACTCACTACTCACTACTCACCACTCACTACTCTACTCACTACTCTACTCACTACTCTACTCACTACTCTACTCACTACTCTACTCACTACTCTACTCACTACTCTACTCACTACTCTACTCACTACTCACTACTCACTACTCACTACTCACTACTCACTACGCTACTCTCTACTCACTACTCTACTCACTACTCACTACTCACTACTCACTACTCTACTCACTACTCTACTCACTACTCTACTCACTACTCTACTCACTACTCACAACTCTACTCACTACTCACTACTCTGCACTCACTACTCTACTCACTACTCACTACTCTACTCACTACTCTACTCTACTCTACTCACTACTCTGCACTCACTACTCTACTCACTACTCACTACTCTCCACTCACTACTCTACTCACTACTCACCACTCACTACTCACCACTCACTACTCTACTCTCTACTCTACTCACTACTCTACTCACTACTCACTACTCTACTCTCTACTCACTACTCACTACTCTACTCTCTACTCACTACTCTACTCACTACTCTACTCTACTCACCACTCACTACTCACCACTCACTACTCACCACTCACTACTCACTACTCACTACTCACTACTCACTACTCTACTCACTACTCTACTCACTACTCTACTCACTACTCTACTCACTACTCTACTCACTACTCTACTCACTACTCTACTCACTACTCTACTCACTACTCTACTCTCTACTCACTACTCTACTCTCTACTCACTACTCACTACTCTACTCTCTACTCACTACTCTACTCACTACTCTACTCACTACTCTACTCACTACTCACTACTCACTACTCACTACTCACTACGCTACTCTCTACTCACTACGCTACTCTCTACTCACTACTCACTACGCTACTCTCTACTCACTACGCTACTCTCTACTCTCCACTCACTACTCTCCACTCACTACTCACTACTCACTACTCTACTCACTACTCACTACTCTACTCACTACTCTACTCACTACTCTACTCACTACTCTACTCACTACTCTACTCACTACTCACTACTCACTACTCTACTCACTACTCACTACTCACTACGCTACTCTCTACTCTCCACTCACTACTCTCCACTCACTACTCACTACTCTACTCACTACTCACTACTCTACTCACTACTCTACTCACTACTCTACTCACTACTCTACTCACTACTCACTACTCTGCACTCACTACTCTACTCACTACTCACTACTCTACTCACTACTCACTACTCACTACTCTACTCACTACTCACTACTCACTACTCACTACTCTACTCACTACTCACTACTCTACTCACTACTCTACTCACTACTCTACTCACTACTCTACTCTACTCACTACTCTGCACTCACTACTCTACTCTCCACTCACTACTCTACTCACTACTCTACTCACTACTCTACTCACTACTCACTACTCACTACTCACTACTCTACTCACTACTCACTACTCTACTCACTACTCACTACTCTACTCACTACTCACTACTCTACTCACTACTCTACTCTCTACTCTACTCTCTACTCACTACTCACTACTCTCCACTCACTACTCTCCACTCACTACTCTCCACTCTACTCACTACTCACTACTCTACTCACTACTCTACTCACTACTCTACTCACTACTCTACTCACTACTCACTACTCTCTACTCTACTCACTACTCACTACTCTACTCACTACTCTACTCTACTCACTACTCTGCACTCACTACTCTACTCACTACTCACTACTCTCCACTCACTACTTTACTCACTACTCTACTCTACTCACTACTCTACTCACTACTCACTACTCTACTCACTACTCACTACTCACTACGCTACTCTCTACTCACTACTCACTACGCTACTCTCTACTCACTACTCTACTCACTACTCACTACTCTCCACTCACTACTCTCCACTCTCCACTCACTACTCTCCACTCACTACTCTCCACTCACTACTCTCCACTCACTACTCTCCACTCTACTCACTACTCACTACTCTACTCACTACTCTACTCACTACTCACTACTCTACTCACTACTCACTACTCTACTCACTACTCACTACTCACTACTCTGCACTCACTACTCTACTCACTACTCACTACTCACTACTCTACTCACTACTCACTACTCTACTCACTACTCTACTCACTTCTCTACTCACTTCTCTACTCACTTCTCTACTCACTACTCACTACTCTACTCACTACTCTACTCACTACTCACAACTCTACTCACTACTCACTACTCTGCACTCACTACTCTACTCACTACTCTACTCACTACTCACTACTCTACTCACTACTCACTACTCTGCACTCACTACTCTACTCACTACTCACTACTCTACTCACTACTCACTACTCTACTCACTACTCTACTCACTACTCTACTCACTACTCTACTCACTACTCACTACTCTACTCACTACTCACTACTCTACTCACTACTCACTACTCACTACTCTGCACTCACTACTCTACTCACTACTCTACTCACTACTCTACTCACTACTCACTACTCTGCACTCACTACTCTACTCACTACTCACTACTCTACTCACTACTCACTACTCTACTCACTACTCAATACTCTACTCACTACTCACTACTCTACTCTACTCTACTCACTACTCTACTCACTACTCTACTCACTACTCTACTCACTACTCTACTTTTTACTCACTACTCTACTCTACTCACTACTCTACTCACTACTCTACTCACTACTCTACTCACTACTCTACTCACTACTCTACTCACTACTCACTACTCTACTCACTACTCACTACTCTACTCACTACTCACTACTCTGCACTCACTACTCTACTCACTACTCACTACTCTACTCACTACTCACTACTCTACTCACTACTCTACTCACTACTCTACTCACTACTCTACTCACTACTCTACTCACTACTCACTACTCTACTCACTACTCACTACTCACTACTCACTACTCACTACTCTGCACTCACTACTCTACTCACTACTCTACTCACTACTCACTACTCTGCACTCACTACTCTACTCACTACTCACTACTCTACTCACTACTCACTACTCTACTCACTACTCACTACTCTGCACTCACTACTCTACTCACTACTCACTACTCTACTCACTACTCACTACTCTACTCACTACTCTACTCACTACTCTACTCACTACTCTACTCACTACTCTACTCACTACTCACTACTCTACTCACTACTCACTACTCACTACTCACTACTCACCACTCACTACTCTACTCACTACTCACTACTCACTACTCACTACTCTGCACTCACTACTCTACTCACTACTCACTACTCTACTCACTACTCTACTCACTACTCACTACTCTACTCACTACTCTACTCTACTCTACTCACTACTCTACTCACTACTCTACTCACTACTCTACTTTTTACTCACTACTCTACTCTACTCACTACTCTACTCACTACTCTACTCACTACTCTACTCACTACTCTACTCACTACTCACTACTCTACTCACTACTCACTACTCACTACTCACCACTCACTACTCTACTCACTACTCTACTCACTACTCACTACTCTGCACTCACTACTCTACTCACTACTCACTACTCTACTCACTACTCTACTCACTACTCACTACTCTACTCACTACTCACTACTCACTACTCTACTCACTACTCTACTCACTACTCACTACTCTACTCACTACTCTACTCACTACTCACTACTCTACTCACTACTCACTACTCACTACTCTACTCACTACTCACAACTCTACTCACTACTCACTACTCTGCACTCACTACTCTACTCACTACTCTACTCACTACTCACTACTCTGCACTCACTACTCTACTCACTACTCACTACTCTACTCACTACTCACTACTCTACTCACTACTCTACTCACTACTCTACTCACTACTCTACTCACTACTCTACTCACTACTCTACTCACTACTCTACTCACTACTCTACTCACTACTCTACTTTTTACTCACTACTCTACTCACTACTCTACTCTACTCACTACTCTACTCACTACTCTACTCACTACTCTACTCACTACTCTACTCACTACTCACTACTCTACTCACTACTCACTACTCTACTCACTACTCACTACTCTACTCACTACTCACTACTCTACTCACTACTCTACTCACTACTCTACTCACTACTCTACTCACTACTCTACTCACTACTCTACTCACTTCTCTACTCACTACTCACTACTCTACTCACTACTCTACTCACTTCTCTACTCACTACTCACTACTCTACTCACTACTCACTACTCTACTCACTACTCACAACTCTACTCACAACTCTACTCACTACTCACTACTCACTACTCTACTCACTACTCTACTCACTACTCTACTCACTACTCTACTCACTACTCACTACTCACTACTCACTACTCACTACTCTACTCACTACTCACTACTCTACTCACTACTCACTACTCTACTCTACTCTACTCTACTCACTCTGCACTCACTACTCTACTCACTACTCACTACTCTCCACTCACTACTCTACTCACTACTCACTACTCACTACTCTACTCACTACTCACTACTCTCTACTCACTACTCTACTCACTACTCTACTCACTTCTCTACTCACTTCTCTACTCACTTCTCTACTCACTACTCACTACTCTACTCACTACTCACTTCTCTACTCACTACTCTATTCACTACTCAACTCACTACTCTACTCACTACTCACTTCTCTACTCACTTCTCTACTCACTACTCACTACTCTACTTTTTACTCACTACTCTACTCACTACTCTACTCACTACTCTACTCACTACTCTACTCACTACTCTACTCACTACTCTACTCAACTCACTACTCACTACTCTACTCACTACTCTACTCACTACTCTACTCACTACTCTACTCACTACTCTACTCACTACTCTACTCACTACTCTACTCACTACTCTACTCA
Source organism: Lissotriton helveticus (assembly GCF_964261635.1). Classification (NCBI taxonomy): domain Eukaryota; kingdom Metazoa; phylum Chordata; class Amphibia; order Caudata; family Salamandridae; genus Lissotriton; species Lissotriton helveticus. The sequence continues at coordinate 482,987,934 of NC_136059.1, read as the reverse complement.
CTACTCTACTCACTACTCACTATACTTTTTACTCACTACTCTACTCACTACTCTACTCACTACTCTACTCACTACTCTACTCACTACTCTACTCACTACTCTACTCACTACTCTACTCTACTACTCACTACTCACTACGCTACTCTCTACTCACTACTCTACTCACTACTCACTACTCACTACTCTACTCACTACTCTACTCACTACTCTACTCACTACTCACAACTCTACTCACTACTCACTACTCTGCACTCACTACTCTACTCACTACTCTACTCACTACTCACTACTCTGCACTCACTACTCTACTCACTACTCACTACTCTACTCACTACTCACTACTCACTACTCTGCACTCACTACTCTACTCACTACTCACTACTCTACTCACTACTCACTACTCACTACTCACTACTCTACTCACTACTCACTACTCTACTCACTACTCACTACTCTACTCTACTCACTACTCTGCACTCACTACTCTACTCACTACTCACTACTCTCCACTCACTACTCTACTCACTACTCACTACTCACTACTCTACTCACTACTCACTACTCACTACTCTGCACTCACTACTCTACTCACTACTCACTACTCTACTCACTACTCACTACTCACTACTCACTACTCACTACTCACTACTCACTACTCACTACTCACTACTCTACTCACTACTCACTACTCTGCACTCACTACTCTACTCTCCACTCACTACTCTACTCACTACTCACTACTCACCACTCACCACTCACTACTCTACTCTCTACTCTACTCACTACTCTACTCACTACTCTCTACTCTACTCACTACTCACTACTCTGCACTCACTACTCTACTCACTACTCACTACTCTACTCACTACTCTACTCACTACTCTACTCACTACTCTACTCACTACTCTACTCACTACTCTACTCACTACTCACTACTCACTACTCACTACTCACTACTCACTACTCTACTCACTACTCACTACTCACTACTCTACTCACTACGCACTACTCACTACTCTACTCACTACTCACTACTCACTACTCACTACTCTACTCACTACTCACTACTCTGCACTCACTACTCTACTCTCCACTCACTACTCTACTCACTACTCACTACTCACCACTCACTACTCACCACTCACTACTCTACTCTCTACTCTACTCACTACTCTACTCACTACTCACTACTCTACTCTCTACTCACTACTCTACTCTCTACTCACTACTCTACTCACTACTCTACTCTACTCACTACTCACTACTCACCACTCACTACTCTACTCACTACTCTACTCACTACTCTACTCACTACTCTACTCACTACTCTACTCACTACTCTACTCACTACTCTACTCACTACTCTACTCACTACTCTACTCACTACTCACTACTCACTACTCACTACGCTACTCTCTACTCACTACTCTACTCACTACTCACTACTCACTACTCTACTCACTACTCTACTCACTACTCTACTCACTACTCTACTCACTACTCACAACTCTACTCACTACTCACTACTCTGCACTCACTACTCTACTCACTACTCTACTCACTACTCACTACTCTGCACTCACTACTCTACTCACTACTCACTACTCACTACTCTACTCACTACTCACTACTCACTACTCTGCACTCACTACTCTACTCACTACTCACTACTCACTACTCTACTCACTACTCACTACTCACTACTCTGCACTCACTACTCTACTCACTACTCACTACTCTACTCACTACTCACTACTCTACTCACTACTCTACTCACTACTCTACTCACTACTCTACTCACTACTCTACTCACTACTCTACTCACTACTCTACTCACTACTCACTACTCTGCACTCACTACTCTACTCACTACTCACTACTCACTACTCTACTCACTACTCACTACTCTACTCACTACTCACTACTCTACTCTACTCACTACTCTGCACTCACTACTCTACTCACTACTCACTACTCTACTCACTACACTCTACTCACTACTCTACTCACTACTCTACTCACTACTCTACTCACTACTCTACTCACTACTCTACTCACTACTCTACTCACTACTCACTACTCTACTCACTACTCTACTCTCTACTCACTACTCTACTCACTACTCTACTCTACTCACTACTCACTACTCACCACTCACTACTCACCACTCACTACTCACCACTCACTACTCACTACTCACTACTCACTACTCACTACTCTACTCACTACTCTACTCACTACTCTACTCACTACTCTACTCACTACTCTACTCACTACTCTACTCACTACTCTACTCACTACTCTACTCTACTCACTACTCTACTCTCTACTCACTACTCTACTCTCTACTCACTACTCACTACTCTACTCTCTACTCACTACTCTACTCACTACTCTACTCACTACTCACTACTCACTACTCTACTCACTACTCACTACTCACTACTCACTACTCACTACTCACTACGCTACTCTCTACTCACTACGCTACTCTCTACTCACTACGCTACTCTCTACTCACTACGCTACTCTCTACTCTCCACTCACTACTCTCCACTCACTACTCACTACTCACTACTCTACTCACTACTCACTACTCTACTCACTACTCTACTCACTACTCTACTCACTACTCTACTCACTACTCACTACTCACTACTCTACTCACTACTCACTACTCACTACGCTACTCTCTACTCTCCACTCACTACTCTCCACTCACTACTCACTACTCTACTCACTACTCACTACTCTACTCACTACTCTACTCACTACTCTACTCACTACTCTACTCACTACTCTACTCACTACTCTACTCACTACTCTGCACTCACTACTCTGCACTCACTACTCTACTCACTACTCACTACTCTACTCACTACTCACTACTCACTACTCTACTCACTACTCACTACTCACTACTCACTACTCTACTCACTACTCACTACTCTACTCACTACTCTACTCACTACTCTACTCACTACTCTACTCTACTCACTACTCTGCACTCACTACTCTACTCTCCACTCACTACTCTACTCACTACTCTACTCACTACTCTACTCACTACTCACTACTCTCCACTCACTACTCTCCACTCACTACTCACTACTCACTACTCACTACTCACTACTCACTACTCACTACTCTACTCACTACTCACTACTCTACTCACTACTCACTACTCTACTCACTACTCTACTCTCTACTCACTACTCTACTCACTACTCACTACTCTCCACTCACTACTCTCCACTCACTACTCTCCACTCTACTCACTACTCACTACTCTACTCACTACTCTACTCACTACTCTACTCACTACTCTACTCACTACTCACTACTCTCTACTCTACTCACTACTCACTACTCTACTCACTACTCTACTCTACTCACTACTCTGCACTCACTACTCTACTCACTACTCACTACTCTCCACTCACTACTTTACTCACTACTCTACTCTACTCACTACTCTACTCACTACTCACTACTCTACTCACTACTCACTACGCTACTCTCTACTCACTACTCACTACTCTCCACTCACTACTCTCCACTCACTACTCTCCACTCACTACTCTCCACTCACTACTCTCCACTCACTACTCTCCACTCTACTCACTACTCTACTCACTACTCTACTCACTACTCTACTCACTACTCTACTCACTACTCACTACTCACTACGCTACTCTCTACTCTACTCACTACTCACTACTCTACTCACTACTCACTACTCTACTCTACTCACTACTCTGCACTCACTACTCTACTCACTACTCACTACTCTCCACTCACTACTCTACTCACTACTCTACTCTACTCACTACTCTACTCACTACTCACTACTCTACTCACTACTCTACTCACTACTCACTACTCACTACTCACTACTCACTACGCTACTCTCTACTCACTACTCTACTCTCCACTCACTACTCTCCACTCACTACTCTCCACTCTACTCACTACTCACTATACTTTTTACTCACTACTCTACTCACTACTCTACACACTACTCACTACTCTACTCACTACTCACTACTCTACTCTACTCACTACTCTACACACTACTCTACACACTACTCACTACTCTACTCACTACTCACTACTCTACTCTACTCACTACTCTGCACTCACTACTCTACTCACTACTCACTACTCTCCACTCACTACTCTACTCACTACTCTACTCTACTCACTACTCTGCTCATTACTCACTACTCTGCTCATTACTCACCACTCTGCTCATTACTCACTACTCTACTCACTACTTTCTACTCACTACTCTACTCACTACTCACTACTCTACTCACTACTCACTACTCTCCACTCACTACTCTCCACTCACTACTCTCCACTCACTACTCTCCACTCACTACTCTCCACTCTACTCACTACTCTACTCACTACTCACTACTCACTACTCTACTCACTACTCACTACTCACTACTCTACTCACTACTCTACTCACTACTCTACTCACTACTCTGCACTCACTACTCTACTCACTACTCACTACTCTACTCACTACTCTACTCACTACTCTACTCACTACTCTACTCACTACTCTACTCACTACTCTACTCACTACTCTACTCACTACTCTACTCACTACTCTACTCACTACTCTACACACTACTCTACACACTACTCACTACTCACTACTCTACTCTACTCACTACTCTGCACTCACTACTCTACTCACTACTCACTACTCTCCACTCACTACTCTACTCACTACTCTACTCTACTCACTACTCTGCTCATTACTCACTACTCTGCTCATTACTCACCACTCTGCTCATTACTCACTACTCTACTCACTACTTTCTACTCACTACTCTACTCACTACTCACTACTCTACTCACTACTCACTACTCTGCACTCACTACTCACCACTCTACTCACTACTCTACTCACTACTCACTACTCTACTCACTTCTCTATTCACTACTCACTACTCTACTTTTTACTCACTACTCTACTCACTACTCTACTCACTACTCACTACTCTACTCACTACTCTACTCACTACTCACTACTCTACTCACTACTCACTACTCACTACTCACTACTCTCTACTCACTACTCTCTACTCACTACTCTCTACTCACTACTCACTACTCACTACTCTACTCACTACTCTACTCACTACTCTACTCACTACTCTACTCACTACTCTACTCACTACTCAATATACTTTTTACTCACTACTCTACTCACTACTCTACTCACTACTCTACACACTACTCACTACTCTACTCACTACTCTACTCACTACTCTACTCACTACTCACTACTCTACTCTCTACTCTACTCTCTACTCTACTCTCTACTCTACTCTCTACTCTACTCTCTACTCACTACTCACTACTCTCCACTCACTACTCTCCACTCTCCACTCACTACTCTCCACTCACTACTCTCCACTCACTACTCTCCACTCACTACTCTCCACTCACTACTCTACTCACTACACTACTCACTACTCTACTCACTACTCACTACTCTACTCACTACTCACTACTCTACTCACTACTCACTACTCTACTCACTACTCACTACTCACTACTCTACTCACTACTCACTACTCTACTCTCTACTCACTACTCTACTCTCTACTCACTACTCACTACTCTACTCTCTACTCACTACTCACTACTCTACTCACTACTCTACTCACTACTCTACTCTCTACTCTACTCTCTACTCACTACTCTACTCTCTACTCTCTACTCTCTACTCACTACTCACTACTCTCTACTCACTACTCACTACTCTACTCACTACTCACTACTCACTACTCTACTCACTACTCACTACTCTACTCACTACTCACTACTCACTACTCTACTCACTACTCTACTCACTACTCACTACTCTACTCTCTACTCACTACTCTACTCTCTACTCACTACTCACTACTCACTACTCTACTCACTACTCACTACTCTACTCACTACTCACTACTCTACTCTACTCACTACTCTGCACTCACTACTCACTACTCTCCACTCACTACTCTACTCACTACTCTACTCTACTCACTACTCTCCACTCACTACTCACTACTCACTACTCTACTCACTACTCACTACTCACTACTCTACTCACTACTCTACTCACTACTCACTACTCACTGCTCTACTCACTACTCTACTCACTACTCACTACTCTACTCTACTCACTACTCTGCACTCACTACTCTACTCACTACTCTACTCTACTCACTACTCTCCACTCACTACTCACTACTCTACTCACTACTCACTACTCTACTCACTACTCTACTCACTACTCTACTCACTACTCACTACTCTACTCACTACTCACTACTCTACTCACTACTCACTACTCTACTCACTACTCACTACTCTACTCACTACTCACTACTCTACTCACTACTCTGCACTCACTACTCTACTCACTACTCTACTCTACTCACTACTCTCCACTCACTACTCACTACTCACTACTCACTACTCTACTCACTACTCACTACTCTACTACTCTACTCACTACTCTACTCACTACTCTGCACTCACTACTCTACTCACTACTCACTACTCTCCACTCACTACTCTACTCACTACTCTACTCACTACTCTACTCACTACTCTACTCACTACTCTACTCACTACTCACTACTCTACTCACTACTCACTACTCTACTCACTACTCTACTCACTACTCACTACTCTACTCTCTACTCTACTCTCTACTCTACTCTCTACTCTACTCTCTACTCTACTCTCTACTCACTACTCACTACTCTCCACTCACTACTCTCCACTCTCCACTCACTACTCTCCACTCACTACTCTCCACTCACTACTCTCCACTCACTACTCTCCACTCACTACTCTACTCACTACACTACTCACTACTCTACTCACTACTCACTACTCTACTCACTACTCACTACTCTACTCACTACTCACTACTCTACTCACTACTCACTACTCACTACTCTACTCACTACTCACTACTCTACTCTCTACTCACTACTCTACTCTCTACTCACTACTCACTACTCTACTCTCTACTCACTACTCACTACTCTACTCACTACTCTACTCACTACTCTACTCTCTACTCTACTCTCTACTCACTACTCTACTCTCTACTCTCTACTCTCTACTCACTACTCACTACTCACTACTCTACTCACTACTCACTACTCTACTCACTACTCACTACTCTACTCACTACTCACTACTCTACTCACTACTCACTACTCACTACTCTACTCACTACTCTACTCACTACTCACTACTCTACTCTCTACTCACTACTCTACTCTCTACTCACTACTCACTACTCACTACTCTACTCACTACTCACTACTCTACTCACTACTCACTACTCTACTCTACTCACTACTCTGCACTCACTACTCACTACTCTCCACTCACTACTCTACTCACTACTCTACTCTACTCACTACTCTCCACTCACTACTCACTACTCACTACTCTACTCACTACTCACTACTCACTACTCTACTCACTACTCTACTCACTACTCACTACTCACTGCTCTACTCACTACTCTACTCACTACTCACTACTCTACTCTACTCACTACTCTGCACTCACTACTCTACTCACTACTCTACTCTACTCACTACTCTCCACTCACTACTCACTACTCTACTCACTACTCACTACTCTACTCACTACTCTACTCACTACTCTACTCACTACTCACTACTCTACTCACTACTCACTACTCTACTCACTACTCACTACTCTACTCACTACTCACTACTCTACTCACTACTCACTACTCTACTCACTACTCTGCACTCACTACTCTACTCACTACTCTACTCTACTCACTACTCTCCACTCACTACTCACTACTCACTACTCTACTCACTACTCACTACTCTACTACTCTACTCACTACTCTACTCACTACTCTGCACTCACTACTCTACTCACTACTCACTACTCTCCACTCACTACTCTACTCACTACTCTACTCACTACTCTACTCACTACTCTACTCACTACTCTACTCACTACTCACTACTCTACTCACTACTCACTACTCTACTCACTACTCTACTCACTACTCACTACTCTACTCACTACTCACTACTCTACTCACTACTCTATTCTATTCACTACTCACTACTCTATTCACTACTCTACTCACTACTCTCTACTCACTACTCTATTCACTACTCTACTCACTACTCACTACTCTACTCACTACTCTACTCACTACTCACTACTATACTCACTACTCACTACTCTACTCACTACTCACTACTATACTCACTACTCACTACTCTACTCACTACTCACTACTATACTCACTACTCTGCACTCACTACTCACTACTCTACTCACTACACTCTACTCACCACTCTACTCACTACTCTACTCACTACTCACTACTCTACTCACTACTCTACTCACTACTCTACTCACTACTCTACTCACTACTCTACTCACTACTCTACTCACTACTCTACTCACTACTCTACTCACTGCTCACTACTCTACTCACTACTCACTACTCTACTCACTACTCACTACTCTACTCACTACTCTACTCACTACTCTAGTCACTACTCACTACTCTACTCACTACTCACTACTCTGCACTCACTACTCTGCACTCACTACTCTGCACTTACTACTCTGCACTCACTACTCTGCACTCACTACTCACTACTCTACTCACTACTCTACTCACTACTCTACTCACTACTCACTACTCTACTCACTACTCACTACTCTACTCTCTACTCTACTCTCTACTCTATTCACTACTCTACTCACTACTCTACTCACTACTCTACTCTACACTCTACTCTCTACTCTACACTCTACTCACTACTCTACTCACTACTCTGCACTCACTACACTACTCTACTCACTACTCTACTCACTACTCACTACTCTGCACTCACTACTCTGCACTCACTACTCTGCACTTACTACTCTGCACTCACTACTCACTACTCTACTCACTACTCTACTCACTACTCACTACTCTACTCAATACTCACTACTCTACTCTCTACTCTACTCTCTACTCACTACTCTATTCACTACTCTACTCACTACTCTACTCACTACTCTACTCACTACTCTACTCTACACTCTACTCTCTACTCTCTACTCACTACTCTATTCACTACTCTACTCTACACTCTACTCTCTACTCTCTACTCACTACTCTGCACTCACTACACTACTCTACTCACTACTCTACTCACTACTCACTACTCACTACTCACTACTCTGCACTCACTACTCTGCACTCACTACTCTGCACTCACTACTCTGCACTCACTACTCTGCACTCACTACTCTGCACTCACTACTCTGCACTCACTACTCTGCACTCACTACTCTGCACTCACTACTCTGCACTCACTACTCTGCACTCACTACTCTGCACTCACTACTCTACTCACTACTCTACTCACTACTCTACTCACTACTCTACTCACTACTCTACTAACTACTCTACTCACTACTCTACTCACTACTCTACTCACTACTCTGCACTCACTACTCTGCACTCACTACTCACCACTCTACTCACCACTCTACTCACTACTCTACTCACTACTCTGCACTCACTACTCTGCACTCACTACTCTGCACTCACTACTCTGCACTCACTACTCTGCACTCACTACTCTGCACTCACTACTCTGCACTCACTACTCTGCACTCTACTCACTACTCTGCACTCTACTCACTACTCTGCACTCTACTCACTACTCTACTCACTACTCTACTCACTACTCACACTCTACTCACTACTCACTACTCACTACTCTACTCACTACTCACTACTCACTACTCACTACTCTACTCTACTCACTACTCACTACTCACTACTCACTACTCTACTCACTACTCACTACTCACTACTCACTACTCACTACTCACTACTCTACTCTACTCACTACTCTGCACTCACTACTCTACTCACTACTCACTACTCTCCACTCACTACTCTACTCACTACTCACTACTCTCCACTCACTACTCTACTCACTACTCACTACTCTACTCACTACTCACTACTCTACTCACTACTCACTACTCTACTCACTACTCACTACTCTACTCACTACTCACTACTCACTACGCTACTCTCTACTCACTACTCTACTCACTACTCACTACTCCTCACTCACTACTCTCCACTCACTACTCTCCACTCTACTCACTACTCACTACTCACTACTCACTACTCACTACTCTACTCACTACTCTACTCACTACTCTACTCACTACTCTACTCACTACTCTACTCACTACTCACTACTCTGCACTCACTACTCTACTCACTACTCACTACTCTACTCACTACTCTACTCACTACTCTACTCACTACTCTACTCACTACTCTACTCACTACTCTACTCACTACTCACTACTCTAGTCACTACTCACTACTCTACTCACTACTCTGCACTCACTACTCTGCACTCACTACTCTGCACTTACTACTCTGCACTCACTACTCACTACTCTACTCACTACTCTACTCACTACTCTACTCACTACTCTACTCACTACTCTACTCACTACTCTACTCACTACTCTACTCACTACTCACTACTCTAACGCTCTACTCTACTCTCTACTCACTACTCTATTCACTACTCTACTCACTACTCTACTCACTACTCACTACTCTCCACTCACTACTCTACTCACTACTCACTACTCTACTCACTACTCACTACTCTACTCACTACTCTACTCACTACTCACTACTCTACTCACTACGCTACTCTCTACTCACTACTCTACTCACTACTCACTACTCTCCACTCACTACTCTCCACTCACTACTCTCCACTCTACTCACTACTCACTACTCACTACTCACTACTCACTACTCACTACTCACTACTCTACTCACTACTCTACTCACTACTCTACTCACTACTCTACTCACTACTCTACTCACTACTCACTACTCTGCACTCACTACTCTACTCACTACTCACTACTCTACTCACTACTCTACTCACTACTGCTACTCACTACTCTACTCACTACTCTACTCACTACTCTACTCACTACTCTACTCACTACTACTCACTACTCTACTCACTACTCTACTCACTACTCTACTCTCTACTCACTACTCTACTCTCTACTCACTACTCACTACTCTACTCACTACTCACTACTCTGCACTCACTACTCTACTCACTACTCACTACTCTACTCACTACTCTACTCACTACTCTACTCACTACTCTACTCACTACTCTACTCACTACTCTACTCACTACTCTACTCACTACTCTACTCACTACTCTAGTCACTACTCACTACTCTACTCACTACTCTGCACTCACTACTCTGCACTCACTACTCTGCACTTACTACTCTGCACTCACTACTCACTACTCTACTCACTACTCACTACTCTCCACTCACTACTCTACTCACTACTCTACTCACTACTCTGCACTCACTACACTACTCTACTCACTACTCTACTCACTACTCACTACTCTACTCACTACTCACTACTCTACTCACTACTCTACTCACTACTCTACTCACTACTCTGCACTCACTACTCTGCACTCACTACTCTGCACTCACTACTCTGCACTCACTACTCTACTCACTACTCTACTCACTACTCTACTCACTACTCTACTCTACTCACTACTCTGCACTCACTACTCTACACACTACTCACTACTCTACTCACTACTCACTACTCTACTCACTACTCACTACTCTCTACTCACTACTCACTACTCACTACTCTACTCACTACTCACTACTCACTACTCACTCACTACCTGCACTCACTACTCTACTCACTACTCTACTCACTACTCTACTCACTACTCTACTCACTACTCTACTCACTACTCACTACTCTACTCACTACTCTACTCACTACTCTACTCACTACTCACTACTCTAGTCACTACTCACTACTCTAGTCACTACTCACTACTCTACTCACTACTCTGCACTCACTACTCTGCACTCACTACTCTGCACTCACTACTCTGCACTCACTACTCTACTCACTACTCTAACTCACTACTCTACTCACTACTCTACTCACTACTCTACCACTACTCTACTCACTACTCAACTCACTACTCACTACTCTCTACTCACTACTCTCTACTCTCTACTCTCTACTCTCTACTCACTACTCTCTACTCACTACTCTCTACTCACTACTCTCTACTCACTACTCTCTACTCACTACTCTACTCACTACTCTACTCACTACTCACTATACTTTTACTCACTACTCTACTCACTACTCACTACTCTACTCACTACTCTACTCACTACTCTACACACTACTCTACACACTACTCTACACACTACTCACTACTCACTACTCTACTCTACTCACTACTCTGCACTCACTACTCTGCACTCACTACTCACTACTCTCCACTCACTACTCTACTCACTACTCTGCTCATTACTCACTACTCTGCTCATTACTCACTACTCTACTCACTACTTTCTACTCACTACTCTACTCACTACTCACCACTCTACTCACTACTCTACTCACTACTCACTTCTCTATTCACTACTCACTACTCTACTTTTTACTCACTACTCTACTCACTACTCTACTCACTACTCACTACTCTACTCCTATCTACTCACTACTCTACTCACTACTCTACTCACTACTCACTACTCTACTCACTACTCACTACTCTACTCACTACTCACTACTCTCTACTCACTACTCTACTCACTACTCTACTCACTACTCTACTCACTACTCTACTCACTACTCACTACTCTACTCACTACTCTACTCACTACTCTACTCACTACTCACTACTCTACTCACTACTCACTACTCGACTCACTACTCTACTCACTACTCTACTCACTACTCACTACTCTCTACTCACTACTCTATTCACTACTCTACTCACTACTCTACTCTACACTCTACTCTCTCTACTACACTCTACTCACTACTCTACTCACTACTCTGCACTCACTACACTACTCTACTCACTACTCTACTCACTACTCACTACTCTACTCACTACTCACTACTCTACTCACTACTCTACTCACTACTCTACTCACTACTCACTACTCTACTCTCTACTCTACTCTCTACTCACTACTCTACTCACTACTCACTACTCTCTACTCTACTCACTACTCTCTACTCTACTCACTACTCTCTACTCTACTGACTACTGCACTCACTACTCTGCACTCACTACTCTGCACTCACTACTCTGCACTCACTACTCTGCACTCACTACTCTGCACTCACTACTCTGCACTCACTACTCTGCACTCACTACTCTGCACTCACTACTCTGCACTCACTACTCTGCACTCACTACTCTGCACTCTACTCACTACTCTACTCACTACTCTACTCACTACTCTACTCACTACTCTACTCACTACTCACTACTCTACTCACTACTCTACTCACTACTCACTACTCTACTCACTACTCTACTCACTACTCACTACTCTACTCACTACTCACTACTCTACTCACTACTCTACTCACTACTCTACTCACTACTCTACTCACTACTCAACTCACTACTCACTACTCACTACTCACTACTCACTACTCACTACTCTCTACTCTCTACTCTCTACTCTCTACTCTCTACTCACTACTCTCTACTCACTACTCTCTACTGCACTACTCTCTACTCACTACTCTACTCACTACTCTACTCACTACTCACTATACTTTTTACTCACTACTCTACTCACTACTCACTACTCTACTCACTACTCTACTCACTACTCTACTCACTACTCTACTCACTACTCTACTCACTACTCTACACACTACTCTACACACTACTCACTACTCTACTCACTACTCACTACTCTACTCTACTCACTACTCTGCACTCACTACTCTGCACTCACTACTCACTACTCTCCACTCACTACTCTACTCACTACTCTACTCTACTCACTACTCTGCTCATTACTCACTACTCTGCTCATTACTCACTACTCTACTCACTACTTTCTACTCACTACTCTACTCACTACTCACCACTCTACTCACTACTCTACTCACTACTCACTTCTCTATTCACTACTCACTACTCTACTTTTTACTCACTACTCTACTCACTACTCTACTCACTACTCACTACTCTACTCACTATCTACTCACTACACTACTCACTACTCTACTCACTACTCACTACTCTACTCACTACTCACTACTCTACTCACTACTCACTACTCACTACTCACTACTCTCTACTCTCTACTCACTACTCTCTACTCTCTACTCACTACTCACTACTCTCTACTCACTACTCTCTACTCACTACTCTCTACTCACTACTCTCTACTCACTACTCTCTACTCACTACTCACTACTCACTACTCTACTCACTACTCTACTCACTACTCACTATACTTTTACTCACTACTCTACTCACTACTCTACTCACTACTCACTACTCTACTCACTACTCTACACACTACTCACTACTCTACTCACTACTCACTACTCTACTCACTACTCTACACACTACTCTACACACTACTCACTACTCTACTCACTACTCCACTCACTACTCTCCACTCACTACTCTCCACTCACTACTCTCCACTCACTACTCTCCACTCACTACTCTCCACTCACTACTCTCCACTCACTACTCTACTCACTACTCACTACTCACTACTCACTACTCACTACTCTACTCACTACTCACTACTCTACTCACTACTCACTACTCTACTCACTACTCACTACTCACTACTCTACTCACTACTCTACTCACTACTCACTACTCTACTCACTACTCACTACTCTACTCACTACTCACTACTCTACTCACTACTCTACTCACTACTCACTACTCTATTCTATTCACTACTCACTACTCTATTCACTACTCACTACTCTACTCACTACTCTACTCACTACTCTCTACTCACTAGTCTACTCACTACTCTACTCACTACTCACTACTCTACTCACTACTATACTCACTACTCTACTCACTACTCTACTCACTACTATACTCACTACTATACTCACTACTCACTACTATACTCACTACTCACTACTCTGCACTCACTACTCACTACTCTACTCACTACACTCTACTCACTACTCTACCTCACTACTCTACTCTCACTACTCACCACTCTACTCACTACTCTACTCACTACTCACTACTCTACTCACTACTCACTACTCTACTCACTACTCACTACTCTACTCACTGCTCACTACTCTACTCACTACTCACTACTCTACTCACTACTCACTACTCTACTCTACTCACTACTCTACTCACTACTCTCTACTCACTACTCTATTCACTACTCTATTCACTACTCTACTCACTACTCTACTCTACACTCTACTCTCTACTCTACACTCTACTCACTACTCTACTCACTACTCTGCACTCACTACACTACTCTACTCACTACTCTACTCACTACTCACTACTCTACTCACTACTCACTACTCTACTCACTACTCTACTCACTACTCACTACTCTACTCTCTACTCTACTCTCTACTCACTACTCTACTCACTACTCACTACTCTCTACTCTACTCACTACTCTCTACTCTACTCACTACTCTCTACTCTACTGACTACTGCACTCACTACTCTGCACTCACTACTCTGCACTCACTACTCTGCACTCACTACTCTGCACTCACTACTCTGCACTCACTACTCTGCACTCACTACTCTGCACTCACTACTCTGCACCTACTCTGCACTCACTACTCTGCACTCACTACTCTGCACTCACTACTCTGCACTCACTACTCTGCACTCACTACTCTGCACTCACTACTCTGCACTCTACTCACTACTCTACTCACTACTCTACTCACTACTCTACTCACTACTCTACTCACTACTCTACTCACTACTCACTACTCTACTCACTACTCTACTCACTACTCACTACTCTACTCACTACTCACTACTCTACTCACTACTCTACTCACTACTCACTACTCTACTCACTACTCACTACTCTACTCTCTACTCTACTCACTACTCACTACTCACTAACTACTCTGCACTCACTACTCTGCACTCTACTCACTACTCTACTCACTACTCTACTCACTACTCTACTCACTACTCTACTCACTACTCACTACTCTACTCACTACTCACTACTCTCTACTCTACTCACTACTCTCTACTCACTACTCTCTACTCTACTGACTACTGCACTCACTACTCTGCACTCACTACTCTGCACTCACTACTCTGCACTCACTACTCTGCACTCACTACTCTGCACTCACTACTCTGCACTCACTACTCTGCACTCACTACTCTGCACTCACTACTCTGCACTCTACTCACTACTCTGCACTCTACTCACTACTCTACTCACTACTCTACTCACTACTCTACTCACTACTCTACTCACTACTCTACTCACTACTCTACTCACTACTCACTACTCTACTCACTACTCTACTCACTACTCACTACTCTACTCACTACTCACTACTCTACTCACTACTCTACTCACTACTCACTACTCTACTCACTACTCACTACTCTACTCTCTACTCTACTCACTACTCACTACTCACTACTCACTACTCTGCACTCACTACTCACTACTCTGCACTCACTACTCTGCACTCACTACTCTACTCACTACTCTGCACTCACTACTCTACTCACTACTCACTACTCACTACTCTGCACTCACTACTCACTACTCTGCTCATTACTCACTACTCTGCTCATTACTCACTACTCTACTCACTACTCTACTCACTACTCACTACTCACTACTCTACTCTCTACTCACTACTCACTACTCACTACTCACTACTCTACTCACTACTCTCTACTCTACTCACTACTCTACTCACTACTCTACTCACTACTCTACTCACTACTCTACTCACTACTCTACTCACTACTCTACTCACTACTCTGCACTCACTACTCTGCACTCACTACTCTGCACTCACTACTCTGCACTCACTACTCTGCACTCACTACTCTGCACTCACTACTCTGCACTCACTACTCTGCACTCACTACTCACCACTCTACTCACTACTCTGCACTCACTACTCTGCACTCACTACTCTGCACTCACTACTCTGCACTCACTACTCTGCACTCACTACTCTGCACTCACTACTCTGCACTCACTACTCTGCACTCACTACTCTGCACTCACTACTCACCACTCTACTCACTACTCTGCACTCACTACTCTGCACTCACTACTCTACTCACTACTCTACTCACTACTCTACTCACTACTCTACTCACTACTCTACTCACTACTCTACTCACTACTCTACTCACTACTCTACTCACTACTCTACTCACTACTCTACTCACTACTCACTACTCACTACTCACTACGCTACTCTCTACTCACTACTCTACTCACTACTCACTACTCACTACTCTACTCACTACTCTACTCACTACTCTACTCACTACTCTACTCACTACTCACTACTCTACTCACTACTCACTACTCTACTCACTACTCTACTCACTACTCACTACTCTACTCACTACTCACTACTCTACTCTCTACTCTACTCACTACTCACTACTCACTACTCACTACTCTGCACTCACTACTCACTACTCTGCACTCACTACTCTGCACTCACTACTCTACTCACTACTCTGCACTCACTACTCTACTCACTACTCACTACTCACTACTCTGCACTCACTACTCACTACTCTGCTCATTACTCACTACTCTGCTCATTACTCACTACTCTACTCACTACTCTACTCACTACTCACTACTCACTACTCTACTCTCTACTCACTACTCACTACTCACTACTCACTACTCTACTCACTACTCTCTACTCTACTCACTACTCTACTCACTACTCTACTCACTACTCTACTCACTACTCTACTCACTACTCACTACTCACTACTCACTACTCACTACTCACTACTCACACCTCACTACTCTACTCTACTCTACTCACTACTCTGCACTCACTACTCTGCACTCACTACTCTGCACTCACTACTCTGCACTCACTACTCTGCACTCACTACTCTGCACTCACTACTCTGCACTCACTACTCTGCACTCACTACTCTGCACTCACTACTCTGCACTCACTACTCACCACTCTACTCACTACTCTGCACTCACTACTCTGCACTCACTACTCTGCACTCACTACTCTGCACTCACTACTCTGCACTCACTACTCTGCACTCACTACTCTGCACTCACTACTCTGCACTCACTACTCTGCACTCACTACTCACCACTCTACTCACTACTCTGCACTCACTACTCTGCACTCACTACTCTGCACTCACTACTCTGCACTCACTACTCTGCACTCACTACTCTGCACTCACTACTCTGCACTCACTACTCTGCACTCACTACTCTGCACTCACTACTCACCACTCTACTCACTACTCTGCACTCACTACTCTGCACTCACTACTCTACTCACTACTCTACTCACTACTCTACTCACTACTCTACTCACTACTCTACTCACTACTCTACTCACTACTCTACTCACTACTCTACTCACTACTCTACTCACTACTCTACTCACTACTCACTACTCACTACTCACTACGCTACTCTCTACTCACTACTCTACTCACTACTCACTACTCACTACTCTACTCACTACTCTACTCACTACTCTACTCACTACTCTACTCACTACTCACAACTCTACTCACTACTCACTACTCTGCACTCACTACTCTACTCACTACTCTACTCACTACTCACTACTCTGCACTCACTACTCACTACTCACTACTCTACTCACTACTCACTACTCACTACTCTGCACTCACTACTCTACTCACTACTCACTACTCTACTCACTACTCACTACTCTACTCACTACTCTACTCACTACTCTACTCACTACTCTACTCACTACTCTACTCACTACTCTACTCACTACTCTACTCACTACTCTACTCACTACTCACTACTCTGCACTCACTACTCTACTCACTACTCACTACTCACTACTCTACTCACTACTCACTACTCTACTCTACTCACTACTCTGCACTCACTACTCTACTCACTACTCACTACTCTACTCACTACTCTACTCTACTCACTACTCACTACTCACCACTCACTACTCACCACTCACTACTCACTACTCACTACTCACTACTCACTACTCACTACTCACTACTCACTACTCTACTCACTACTCTACTCACTACTCTACTCACTACTCTACTCACTACTCTACTCACTACTCTACTCACTACTCTACTCACTACTCTACTCACTACTCTACTCTACTCACTACTCTACTCTCTACTCACTACTCTACTCTCTACTCACTACTCACTACTCTACTCTCTACTCACTACTCTACTCACTACTCTACTCACTACTCACTACTCACTACTCTACTCACTACTCACTACTCACTACTCACTACTCACTACGCTACTCTCTACTCACTACGCTACTCTCTACTCACTACGCTACTCTCTACTCACTACGCTACTCTCTACTCTCCACTCACTACTCTCCACTCACTACTCACTACTCACTACTCTACTCACTACTCTACTCACTACTCTACTCACTACTCTACTCACTACTCTACTCACTACTCACTACTCACTACTCTACTCACTACTCACTACTCACTACGCTACTCTCTACTCTCCACTCACTACTCTCCACTCACTACTCACTACTCTACTCACTACTCACTACTCTACTCACTACTCTACTCACTACTCTACTCACTACTCTACTCACTACTCTACTCACTACTCTACTCACTACTCTACTCACTACTCTGCACTCACTACTCTGCACTCACTACTCTACTCACTACTCACTACTCTACTCACTACTCACTACTCACTACTCTACTCACTACTCACTACTCACTACTCACTACTCTACTCACTACTCACTACTCACTCACTACTCTACTCACTACTCTACTCACTACTCTACTCACTACTCTGCACTCACTACTCTACTCTCCACTCACTACTCTACTCACTACTCTACTCACTACTCTACTCACTACTCACTACTCTCCACTCACTACTTTACTCACTACTCTACTCTACTCACTACTCTACTCACTACTCACTACTCTACTCACTACTCACTACGCTACTCTCTACTCACTACTCTACTCACTACTCACTACTCTCCACTCACTACTCACTACTCTCCACTCACTACTCTCCACTCACTACTCTCCACTCACTACTCTCCACTCTACTCACTACTCTACTCACTACTCTACTCACTACTCTACTCACTACTCTACTCACTACTCACTACTCACTACGCTACTCTCTACTCTACTCACTACTCACTACTCTACTCACTACTCACTACTCTACTCTACTCACTACTCTGCACTCACTACTCTACTCACTACTCACTACTCTCCACTCACTACTCTACTCACTACTCTACTCTACTCACTACTCTACTCACTACTCACTACTCTACTCACTACTCACTACTCTACTCACTACTCACTACTCACTACTCACTACTCACTACGCTACTCTCTACTCACTACTCTACTCTCCACTCACTACTCTCCACTCACTACTCTCCACTCTACTCACTACTCACTATACTTTTTACTCACTACTCTACTCACTACTCACTACTCTACTCACTACTCTACTCACTACTCTACACACTACTCTACACACTACTCACTACTCTACTCACTACTCACTACTCTACTCTACTCACTACTCTGCACTCACTACTCTACTCACTACTCACTACTCTCCACTCACTACTCTACTCACTACTCTACTCTACTCACTACTCTGCTCATTACTCACTACTCTGCTCATTACTCACCACTCTGCTCATTACTCACTACTCTACTCACTACTTTCTACTCACTACTCTACTCACTACTCACTACTCTACTCACTACTCACTACTCTCCACTCACTACTCTCCACTCACTACTCTCCACTCACTACTCTCCACTCACTACTCTCCACTCACTACTCTCCACTCACTACTCTCCACTCTACTCACTACTCACTACTCTACTCACTACTCTACTCACTACTCACTACTCACTACTCTACTCACTACTCTACTCACTACTCTACTCACTACTCTACTCACTACTCTGCACTCACTACTCTACTCACTACTCACTACTCTACTCACTACTCTACTCACTACTCTACTCACTACTCTACTCACTACTCTACTCACTACTCTACTCACTACTCAACTCACTACTCTACTCACTACTCACTTCTCTACTCACTTCTCTATTCACTACTCACTACTCACTACTCACTACTCTACTCACTACTCACTACTCACTACTCACTACTCACTACTCACTACTCACTACTCACTACTCACTACCCACTACTCACTACTCACTACTCTACTCACTACTCACTACTCACTACTCTACTCACTACTCTACTCACTACTCTACTCACTACTCTACTCACTACTCACTATACTTTTTACTCACTACTCTACTCACTACTCACTACTCTACTCACTACTCTACTCACTACTCTACACACTACTCTACACACTACTCACTACTCTACTCACTACTCACTACTCTACTCTACTCACTACTCTGCACTCACTACTCTACTCACTACTCACTACTCTCCACTCACTACTCTACTCACTACTCTACTCTACTCACTACTCTGCTCATTACTCACTACTCTGCTCATTACTCACTACACTACTCACTACTTTCTACTCACTACTCTACTCACTACTCACTACTCTACTCACTACTCACTACTCTGCACTCACTACTCACCACTCTACTCACTACTCTAACTCACTACTCACTACTCTACTCACTTCTCTATTCACTACTCACTACTCTACTTTTTACTCACTACTCTACTCACTACTCTACTCACTACTCACTACTCTACTCACTACTCTACTCACTACTCACTACTCACTACTCACTACTCACTACTCACTACTCTCTACTCACTACTCACTACTCTCTACTCACTACTCTCTACTCACTACTCACTACTCACTACTCTACTCACTACTCTACTCACTACTCTACTCACTACTCTACTCACTACTCTACTCACTACTCAATATACTTTTTACTCACTACTCTACTCACTACTCTACTCACTACTCTACACACTACTCACTACTCTACTCACTACTCTACTCTACTCACTACTCACTACTCTACTCACTACTCTACTCTCTACTCTACTCTCTACTCTACTCTCTACTCTACTCTCTACTCTACTCTCTACTCACTACTCACTACTCTCCACTCACTACTCTCCACTCTCCACTCACTACTCTCCACTCACTACTCTCCACTCACTACTCTCCACTCACTACTCTACTCACTACACTACTCACTACTCTACTCACTACTCACTACTCTACTCACTACTCACTACTCTACTCACTACTCACTACTCTACTCACTACTCACTACTCACTACTCTACTCACTACTCACTACTCTACTCTCTACTCACTACTCTACTCTCTACTCACTACTCACTACTCTACTCTCTACTCACTACTCACTACTCTACTCACTACTCTACTCACTACTCTACTCTCTACTCTACTCTCTACTCACTACTCTACTCTCTACTCTCTACTCTCTACTCACTACTCACTACTCACTACTCTACTCACTACTCACTACTCTACTCACTACTCACTACTCTACTCACTACTCACTACTCTACTCACTACTCACTACTCACTACTCACTACTCTACTCACTACTCTACTCACTACTCACTACTCTACTCTCTACTCACTACTCTACTCTACTCTCTACTCACTACTCACTACTCACTACTCTACTCACTACTCACTACTCTACTCACTACTCACTACTCTACTCTACTCACTACTCTGCACTCACTACTCACTACTCTCCACTCACTACTCTACTCACTACTCTACTCTACTCACTACTCTCCACTCACTACTCACTACTCACTACTCTACTCACTACTCACTACTCACTACTCTACTCACTACTCTACTCACTACTCACTACTCACTGCTCTACTCACTACTCTACTCACTACTCACTACTCTACTCTACTCACTACTCTGCACTCACTACTCTACTCACTACTCTACTCTACTCACTACTCTCCACTCACTACTCACTACTCTACTCACTACTCACTACTCTACTCACTACTCTACTCACTACTCTACTCACTACTCACTACTCTACTCACTACTCACTACTCTACTCACTACTCACTACTCTACTCACTACTCACTACTCTACTCACTACTCACTACTCTACTCACTACTCTGCACTCACTACTCTACTCACTACTCTACTCTACTCACTACTCTCCACTCACTACTCACTACTCACTACTCACTACTCACTACTCTACTCACTACTCACTACTCTACTACTCTACTCACTACTCTACTCACTACTCTGCACTCACTACTCTACTCACTACTCACTACTCTCCACTCACTACTCTACTCACTACTCTACTCACTACTCTACTCACTACTCTACTCACTACTCTACTCACTACTCACTACTCTACTCACTACTCACTACTCTACTCACTACTCTACTCACTACTCACTACTCTACTCACTACTCACTACTCTACTCACTACTCTATTCTATTCACTACTCACTACTCTATTCACTACTCTACTCACTACTCTCTACTCACTACTCTATTCACTACTCTACTCACTACTCACTACTCTACTCACTACTCTACTCACTACTCACTACTATACTCACTACTCACTACTCTACTCACTACTCACTACTATACTCACTACTCACTACTCTACTCACTACTCACTACTATACTCACTACTCTGCACTCACTACTCACTACTCTACTCACTACACTCTACTCACCACTCTACTCACTACTCTACTCACTACTCACTACTCTACTCACTACTCTACTCACTACTCTACTCACTACTCTACTCACTACTCTACTCACTACTCTACTCACTGCTCACTACTCTACTCACTACTCACTACTCTACTCACTACTCACTACTCTACTCACTACTCTACTCACTACTCTAGTCACTACTCACTACTCTACTCACTACTCACTACTCTGCACTCACTACTCTGCACTCACTACTCTGCACTTACTACTCTGCACTCACTACTCTGCACTCACTACTCTGCACTCACTACTCACTACTCTACTCACTACTCTACTCACTACTCTACTCACTACTCACTACTCTACTCACTACTCACTACTCTACTCTCTACTCTACTCTCTACTCTATTCACTACTCTACTCACTACTCTACTCTACACTCTACTCTCTACTCTACACTCTACTCACTACTCTACTCACTACTCTGCACTCACTACACTACTCTACTCACTACTCTACTCACTACTCACTACTCTGCACTCACTACTCTGCACTCACTACTCTGCACTTACTACTCTGCACTCACTACTCACTACTCTACTCACTACTCTACTCACTACTCACTACTCTACTCAATACTCACTACTCTACTCTCTACTCTACTCTCTACTCACTACTCTATTCACTACTCTACTCACTACTCTACTCACTACTCTACTCTACACTCTACTCTCTACTCTCTACTCACTACTCTATTCACTACTCTACTCTACACTCTACTCTCTACTCTCTACTCACTACTCTGCACTCACTACACTACTCTACTCACTACTCTACTCACTACTCACTACTCTGCACTCACTACTCTGCACTCACTACTCTGCACTCACTACTCTGCACTCACTACTCTGCACTCACTACTCTGCACTCACTACTCTGCACTCACTACTCTGCACTCACTACTCTGCACTCACTACTCTGCACTCACTACTCTGCACTCACTACTCTACTCACTACTCTACTCACTACTCTACTCACTACTCTACTCACTACTCTACTACTCTACTCACTACTCTACTCACTACTCTACTCACTACTCTACTCACTACTCTACTCACTACTCTGCACTCACTACTCTGCACTCACTACTCACCACTCTACTCACCACTCTACTCACTACTCTACTCACTACTCTGCACTCACTACTCTGCACTCACTACTCTGCACTCACTACTCTGCACTCACTACTCTGCACTCACTACTCTGCACTCACTACTCTGCACTCTACTCACTACTCTGCACTCTACTCACTACTCTACTCACTACTCTACTCACTACTCACACTCTACTCACTACTCACTACTCACTACTCTACTCACTACTCACTACTCACTACTCACTACTCACTACTCACTACTCACTACTCTACTCTACTCACTACTCACTACTCACTACTCACTACTCACTACTCTACTCACTACTCACTACTCACTACTCACTACTCTACTCTACTCACTACTCTGCACTCACTACTCTACTCACTACTCACTACTCTCCACTCACTACTATACTCACTACTCACTACTCTCCACTCACTACTCTACTCACTACTCACTACTCTACTCACTACTCACTAATCTACTCACTACTCACTACTCTACTCACTACTCACTACTCTACTCACTACTCACTACTCACTACGCTACTCTCTACTCACTACTCTACTCACTACTCACTACTCTCCACTCACTACTCTCCACTCACTACTCTCCACTCTACTCACTACTCACTACTCACTACTCACTACTCTACTCACTACTCTACTCACTACTCTACTCACTACTCACTACTCTATTCTATTCACTACTCACTACTCTACTCACTACTCACACTCTACTCACTACTCACTACTCTACTCACTACTCACTACTCACTACTCACTACTCACTACTCACTACTCACTACTCACTACTCACTACTCTACTCTACTCTACTCACTACTCACTACTCACTACTCACTACTCTACTCACTACTCTACTCACTACTCTACTCACTACTCTACTCACTACTCTACTCACTACTCTACTCACTACTCTACTCACTACTCACTACTCTACTCACTACTCTACTCACTACTCTACTCACTACTCTACTCTCTACACTCACTACTCTACTCACTACTCACTACTCTACTCACTACTCTACTCACTACTCTACTCACTACTCTACTCACTACTCTACTCACTACTCTACTCACTACTCTACTCACTACTCACTACTCTACTCACTACTCTACTCACTACTCACTACTCTACTCACTACTCTACTCTCTACTCACTACTCACTACTCTACTCACTACTCACTACTCTGCACTCACTACTCTACTCACTACTCACTACTCTACTCACTACTCTACTCACTACTCTACTCACTACTCTACTCACTACTCTACTCACTACTCTACTCACTACTCTACTCACTACTCTACTCACTACTCACTACTCTAGTCACTACTCACTACTCTACTCACTACTCTGCACTCACTACTCTGCACTCACTACTCTGCACTTACTACTCTGCACTCACTACTCACTACTCTACTCACTACTCACTACTCTCCACTCACTACTCTACTCACTACTCTACTCACTACTCTGCACTCACTACACTACTCTACTCACTACTCTACTCACTACTCACTACTCTACTCACTACTCACTACTCTACTCACTACTCTGCACTCACTACTCTGCACTCACTACTCTGCACTCACTACTCTGCACTCACTACTCTACTCACTACTCTACTCACTACTCTACTCACTACTCTACTCACTACTCTACTCTACTCACTACTCTGCACTCACTACTCTACACACTACTCACTACTCTACTCACTACTCACTACTCTACTCACTACTCACTACTCTCTACTCACTACTCACTACTCACTACTCTACTCACTACTCACTACTCACTACTCACTACTCTGCACTCACTACTCTACTCACTACTCTACTCACTACTCTACTCACTACTCTACTCACTACTCTACTCACTACTCTACTCACTACTCTACTCACTACTCTACTCACTACTCTACTCACTACTCACTACTCTAGTCACTACTCACTACTCTAGTCACTACTCACTACTCTACTCCCTACTCTGCACTCACTACTCTGCACTCACTACTCTGCACTCACTACTCTACTCACTCACTACTCTACTCACTACTCTACTCACTACTCTACTCACTACTCTACTCACTACTCTACTCACTACTCTACTCACTACTCAACTCACTACTCACTACTCACTACTCTCTACTCACTACTCTCTACTCCTCTCTACTCTCTACTCACTACTCTCTACTCACTACTCTCTACTCACTACTCACTACTCTACTCACTACTCTACTCACTACTCACTATACTTTTTACTCACTACTCTACTCACTACTCACTACTCTACTCACTACTCTACTCACTACTCTACACACTACTCTACACACTACTCACTACTCTACTCACTACTCACTACTCTACTCTACTCACTACTCTGCACTCACTACTCTGCACTCACTACTCACTACTCTCCACTCACTACTCTACTCACTACT
Source organism: Lissotriton helveticus (assembly GCF_964261635.1). Lineage (NCBI taxonomy): Eukaryota > Metazoa > Chordata > Amphibia > Caudata > Salamandridae > Lissotriton > Lissotriton helveticus. Next base: position 482,960,390 of record NC_136059.1, on the reverse strand, counting down.
CTACTCTACTCACTACTCTGCTCATTACTCACTACTCTGCTCATTACTCACTACTCTACTCACTACTTTCTACTCACTACTCTACTCACTACTCACCACTCTACTCACTACTCTACTCACTACTCACTTCTCTATTCACTACTCACTACTCTACTTTTTACTCACTACTCTACTCACTACTCTACTCACTACTCACTACTCTACTCACTATCTACTCACTACTCTACTCACTACTCTACTCACTACTCACTACTCTACTCACTACTCACTACTCTACTCACTACTCACTACTCACTACTCACTACTCTACTCACTACTCTACTCACTACTCTACTCACTACTCACTACTCTACTCACTACTCTACTCACTACTCTACTCACTGCTCACTACTCTACTCACTACTCACTACTCTACTCACTACTCACTACTCTACTCACTACTCTACTCACTACTCACTACTCTCTACTCACTACTCTACTCACTACTCACTACTCTCTACTCACTACTCTACTCACTACTCTACTCACTACTCACTACTCTACTCACTACTCTACTCACTACTCTACTCACTGCTCACTACTCTACTCACTACTCACTACTCTACTCACTACTCACTACTCTACTCACTACTCTACTCACTACTCACTACTCTCTACTCACTACTCTACTCACTACTCTACTCACTGCTCACTACTCTACTCACTACTCACTACTCTACTCACTACTCACTACTCTACTCACTACTCTACTCACTACTCTCTACTCTCTACTCACTACTCTCTACTCACTACTCTCTACTCACTACTCACTACTCTACTCACTACTCTACTCACTACTCACTATACTTTTTACTCACTACTCTACTCACTACTCACTACTCTACTCACTACTCTACTCACTACTCTACACACTACTCTACACACTACTCACTACTCTACTCACTACTCACTACTCTACTCTACTCACTACTCTGCACTCACTACTCTGCACTCACTACTCACTACTCTCCACTCACTACTCTACTCACTACTCTACTCTACTCACTACTCTGCTCATTACTCACTACTCTGCTCATTACTCACTACTCTACTCACTACTTTCTACTCACTACTCTACTCACTACTCACCACTCTACTCACTACTCTACTCACTACTCACTTCTCTATTCACTACTCACTACTCTACTTTTTACTCACTACTCTACTCACTACTCTACTCACTACTCACTACTCTACTCACTATCTACTCACTACTCTACTCACTACTCTACTCACTACTCACCACTCTACTCACTACTCTACTCACTACTCACTTCTCTATTCACTACTCACTACTCTACTTTTTACTCACTACTCTACTCACTACTCTACTCACTACTCACTACTCTACTCACTATCTACTCACTACTCTACTCACTACTCTACTCACTACTCTACTCACTACTCACTACTCTACTCACTACTCTACTCACTACTCTACTCACTGCTCACTACTCTACTCACTACTCACTACTCTACTCACTACTCACTACTCTACTCACTACTCTACTCACTACTCACTACTCTCTACTCACTACTCTACTCACTACTCTACTCTACACTCTACTCTCTACTCTACACTCTACTCACTACTCTACTCACTACTCTGCACTCACTACACTACTCTACTCACTACTCTACTCACTACTCACTACTCTACTCACTACTCACTACTCTACTCACTACTCACTACTCTACTCTCTACTCTACTCTCTACTCACTACTCTACTCACTACTCACTACTCTCTACTCTACTCACTACTCTCTACTCTACTCACTACTCTCTACTCTACTGACTACTGCACTCACTACTCTGCACTCACTACTCTGCACTCACTACTCTGCACTCACTACTCTGCACTCACTACTCTGCACTCACTACTCTGCACTCACTACTCTGCACTCACTACTCTGCACTCACTACTCTACTCACTACTCTACTCACTACTCTACTCACTACTCTACTCACTACTCTACTCACTACTCTACTCACTACTCACTACTCTACTCACTACTCTACTCACTACTCACTACTCTACTCACTACTCTACTCACTACTCACTACTCTACTCACTACTCACTACTCTACTCACTACTCTACTCACTACTCTACTCACTACTCTACTCACTACTCAACTCACTACTCAACTCACTACTCACTACTCACTACTCACTACTCTCTACTCACTACTCTCTACTCTCTACTCTCTACTCTCTACTCTCTACTCTCTACTCTCTACTCACTACTCTCTACTCACTACTCTCTACTCACTACTCTCTACTCACTACTCTACTCACTACTCTACTCACTACTCACTATACTTTTTACTCACTACTCTACTCACTACTCTACTCACTACTCTACTCACTACTCTACTCACTACTCTACTCACTACTCTACTCACTACTCTACACACTACTCTACACACTACTCACTACTCTACTCACTACTCACTACTCTACTCTACTCACTACTCTGCACTCACTACTCTGCACTCACTACTCACTACTCTCCACTCACTACTCTACTCACTACTCTACTCTACTCACTACTCTGCTCATTACTCACTACTCTGCTCATTACTCACTACTCTACTCACTACTTTCTACTCACTACTCTACTCACTACTCACCACTCTACTCACTACTCTACTCACTACTCACTTCTCTATTCACTACTCACTACTCTACTTTTTACTCACTACTCTACTCACTACTCTACTCACTACTCACTACTCTACTCACTATCTACTCACTACTCTACTCACTACTCTACTCACTACTCACTACTCTACTCACTACTCTACTCACTACTCACTACTCACTACTCACTACTCTCTACTCACTACTCTCTACTCTCTACTCACTACTCACTACTCTCTACTCACTACTCTCTACTCACTACTCTCTACTCACTACTCTCTACTCACTACTCTCTACTCACTACTCACTACTCACTACTCTACTCACTACTCTACTCACTACTCACTATACTTTTTACTCACTACTCTACTCACTACTCTACTCACTACTCACTACTCTACTCACTACTCTACACACTACTCACTACTCTACTCACTACTCACTACTCTACTCACTACTCTACACACTACTCTACACACTACTCACTACTCTACTCACTACTCTACTCTCTACTCCACTCACTACTCTCCACTCACTACTCTCCACTCACTACTCTCCACTCACTACTCTCCACTCACTACTCTCCACTCACTACTCTCCACTCACTACTCTACTCACTACTCACTACTCACTACTCACTACTCACTACTCTACTCACTACTCACTACTCTACTCACTACTCACTACTCTACTCACTACTCACTACTCACTACTCTACTCACTACTCTACTCACTACTCACTACTCTACTCACTACTCACTACTCTACTCACTACTCACTACTCTACTCACTACTCTACTCACTACTCACTACTCTATTCTATTCACTACTCACTACTCTATTCACTACTCACTACTCTACTCACTACTCTACTCACTACTCTCTACTCACTAGTCTACTCACTACTCTACTCACTACTCACTACTCTACTCACTACTATACTCACTACTCTACTCACTACTCTACTCACTACTATACTCACTACTCACTACTATACTCACTACTCACTACTATACTCACTACTCACTACTCTGCACTCACTACTCACTACTCTACTCACTACACTCTACTCACTACTCACTACTCTACTCACTACTCTACTCACTACTCTACTCTCACTACTCACCACTCTACTCACTACTCTACTCACTGCTCACTACTCTACTCACTACTCTACTCACTACTCTACTCACTGCTCACTACTCTACTCACTACTCACTACTCTACTCACTACTCACTACTCTACTCACTACTCTACTCACTACTCACTACTCTCTACTCACTACTCTATTCACTACTCTACTCACTACTCTACTCTACACTCTACTCTCTACTCTACACTCTACACTCTACTCACTACTCTACTCACTACTCTGCACTCACTACACTACTCTACTCACTACTCTACTCACTACTCACTACTCTACTCACTACACTACTCTACTCACTACTCTACTCACTACTCACTACTCTACTCACTACTCACTACTCTACTCACTACTCTACTCACTACTCACTACTCTACTCTCTACTCTACTCTCTACTCACTACTCTACTCACTACTCACTACTCTCTACTCTACTCACTACTCTCTACTCTACTCACTACTCTCTACTCTACTCACTACTCTCTACTCTACTGACTACTGCACTCACTACTCTGCACTCACTACTCTGCACTCACTACTCTGCACTCACTACTCTGCACTCACTACTCTGCACTCACTACTCTGCACTCACTACTCTGCACTCACTACTCTGCACTCACTACTCTGCACTCACTACTCTGCACTCACTACTCTGCACTCACTACTCTGCACTCACTACTCTGCACTCACTACTCTGCACTCTACTCACTACTCTACTCACTACTCTACTCACTACTCTACTCACTACTCTACTCACTACTCACTACTCTACTCACTACTCTACTCACTACTCACTACTCTACTCACTACTCACTACTCTACTCACTACTCTACTCACTACTCACTACTCTACTCACTACTCACTACTCTACTCACTACTCTACTCACTACTCACTACTCTACTCACTACTCACTACTCTACTCTCTACTCTACTCACTACTCACTACTCACTACTCACTACTCTGCACTCACTACTCTGCACTCTACTCACTACTCTACTCACTACTCTACTCACTACTCTACTCACTACTCTACTCACTACTCACTACTCTACTCACTACTCACTACTCTCTACTCTACTCACTACTCTCTACTCACTACTCTCTACTCTACTGACTACTGCACTCACTACTCTGCACTCACTACTCTGCACTCACTACTCTGCACTCACTACTCTGCACTCACTACTCTGCACTCACTACTCTGCACTCACTACTCTGCACTCACTACTCTGCACTCACTACTCTGCACTCACTACTCTGCACTCACTACTCTGCACTCACTACTCTGCACTCACTACTCTGCACTCACTACTCTGCACTCTACTCACTACTCTGCACTCTACTCACTACTCTACTCACTACTCTACTCACTACTCTACTCACTACTCACTACTCTACTCACTACTCTACTCACTACTCTACTCACTACTCACTACTCTACTCACTACTCTACTCACTACTCACTACTCTACTCACTACTCACTACTCTACTCTCTACTCTACTCACTACTCACTACTCTGCACTCACTACTCACTACTCTGCACTCACTACTCTGCACTCACTACTCTACTCACTACTCTGCACTCACTACTCTACTCACTACTCTACTCACTACTCTGCACTCACTACTCACTACTCTGCTCATTACTCACTACTCTGCTCATTACTCACTACTCTACTCACTACTCTACTCACTACTCACTACTCTACTCACTACTCTACTCTCTACTCACTACTCACTACTCACTACTCACTACTCTACTCACTACTCACTACTCTCTACTCTACTCACTACTCTACTCACTACTCTACTCACTACTCTACTCACTACTCTACTCACTACTCACTACTCACTACTCACTACTCACACCTCACTACTCTACTCTACTCTACTCACTACTCTGCACTCACTACTCTGCACTCACTACTCTGCACTCACTACTCTGCACTCACTACTCTGCACTCACTACTCTGCACTCACTACTCTGCACTCACTACTCTGCACTCACTACTCTGCACTCACTACTCTGCACTCACTACTCACCACTCTACTCACTACTCTGCACTCACTACTCTGCACTCACTACTCTGCACTCACTACTCTACTCACTACTCTACTCACTACTCTACTCACTACTCTACTCACTACTCTACTCACTACTCTACTCACTACTCTACTCACTACTCTACTCACTACTCTACTCACTACTCTACTCACTACTCACTACTCACTACTCTACTCACTATTCTACTCACTACTCACTACTCTACTCACTACTCTGCACTCACTACTCTGCACTCACTACTCTGCACTCACTACTCTGCACTCACTACTCTGCACTCACTACTCTGCACTCACTACTCTGCACTCACTACTCTGCACTCACTACTCTGCACTCACTACTCACTACTCTACTCACTACTCTACTCACTACTCACTACTCTACTCACTACTCTACTCTCTACTCACTACTCTACTCACTACTCTACTCACTACTCTACACTCACTACTCTGCACTCACTACTCTGCACTCACTACTCTACTCACTACTCACTACTCTGCACTCACTACTCACCACTCACTACTCACTACTCTACTCTACTCACTACTCTGCACTCACTACTCACCACTCTACTCACTACTCTGCACTCACTACTCTACTCACTACTCTACTCACTACTCTACTCACTACTCTACTCACTACTCTACTCACTACTCTGCACTCACTACTCACTACTCTGCACTCACTACTCTGCACTCACTACTCTGCACTCACTACTCTGCACTCACTACTCTACTCACTACTCTACTCACTACTCTACTCACTACTCACTACTCTACTCACTACTCTACTCACTACTCTACTCACTACTCTACTCACTACTCTACACTCACTACTCTGCACTCACTACTCTGCACTCACTACTCTACTCACTACTCACTACTCTGCACTCACTACTCACTACTCTGCACTCACTACTCACTACTCTACTCTACTCACTACTCTGCACTCACTACTCACCACTCTACTCACTCACTACTCACTACTCTGCACTCACTACTCACTACTCTGCACTCACTACTCACCACTCTGCACTCTACTCACTACTCTGCACTCACTACTCTACTCACTACTCTACTCACTACTCTACTCACTACTCTACTCACTACTCTACTCTACTCACTACTCTGCACTCACTACTCACTACTCTGCACTCACTACTCTGCACTCACTACTCTGCACTCACTACTCTACTCACTACTCTACTCACTACTCTACTCACTACTCTACTCACTAGTCTACTCACCATTCTACTCACTACTCTGCACTCACTACTCTACTCACTACTCTACTCACTACTCTACTCACTACTCTACTCACTACTCTACTCACTACTCTGCACTCACTACTCTGCACTCACTACTCACTACTCTGCACTCACTACTCTGCACTCACTACTCTACTCACTACTCTGCACTCACTACTCTGCACTCACTACTCTACTCACTACTCTACTCACTACTCTACTCACTACTCACTACTCTACTCACTACTCACTACTCTGCACTCACTACTCACCACTCTACTCACTACTCTACTCACTACTCTACTCACTACTCTACTCACTACTCTACTCACTACTCTACTCACTACTCACTACTCTACTCACTACTCACTACTCTACTCACTACTCACTACTCACTACTCTACTCACTACTCACTACTCTACTCACTACTCACTTCTCTACTCACTACTCTGCACTCACTACTTTACTCACTACTCTACTCACCTCACTACTCTACTCACCTCACTACTCTACTCACCTCACTACTCTACTCACTACTGACTACTCTACTCACTACTCTGCACTCACTACTCTACTCACTACTCTACTCACTACTCTACTCACTACTCACTACTCTGCACTCACTACTTTACTCACTACTCTACTCACTACTCTACTCACTACTCTACTCACTACTCACTACTCACTACTCACTACTCACTACTCACTACTCACTACTCACTACTCACTACTCACTACTCACTACTCACTACTCACTACTCTGCACTCACTACTCTGCACTCACTACTCACTACTCTGCACTCACTACTCAGTACTCACTACTCTTACCGACACGGGAAAATGGGAAGCGACAAACAATATCTTTTATTGTCGAAATGAATATTTCTTCCCAAAATGAAGGCCTCCAAGTGCCGAATGTGGCGTAAAGGCGCCGGCTGATGTGTGGGGAGCGTTAAACCAGCGGTGTTTTCAGTGGTTCAGCTGTGGAGATAATTTTAAGTGTATCCTCAACCCACTTTCGTGTTCTCGGACAAACAGTGGTCATTTGTGACTTATTCACGTTGAACATGGATGAAAATTGTTTTGGGACACGCATTTGCCCGAGGGCTTGGCCCGACACTGCAATGCGTCCTCGAAGTGTAAATATTTATTTTATTTTATTTTATGCGATTTTCTACAGCGCGAACATTACCCGAAGGTGTCAGAGCGTCCACATCCAGTTTCATTCTACTGCTTAATGACGCTGGGTGTCATCAAATGCTGGAAGCTGCGTTCCTAGTGAATTCACATTTGTTTAAACGAGTCAAAAAGTCGGAGTAAAGTGCAGAGCGCTGCACAATACAGCCTAATGGTGCGAATACATAAAACTCCTCGTAAATGCTATAATGGCCCTGCAGGGGCCATCCACCCCTCAAAATCTCGCTGGCATCACTGCCCACCGCTACATTTCTGTTATTTGAGGGACTATTTCCACTTCCTTCTTTCGAGATATTTAGTAAATAAACACAGATGCTAAATAAATGCATGCTTTGCCGCGTGCATAGGGTGTACGTAGTTCGTGGCAGTCTGGAAATGCCCCCTTGGCCCCTGTAATGTCCGTGGTCTGGTGGCCTCCGAGGGTCGTTCGTCTTTCCGCGTTCACGTCAAATAAAGCTCCCGGCTTCAAAAACTAGGGAGACGCTGCTGACCGCCGGGGGATCGATGGGAAACAAAGGGCAGATTAATAGAAAACCGCGGCCTCTTTCGCAGTCATAAAATCATAAACAAATCATTAAAAAAAGCGACTACGCACCCGCGCCGCTGATGGATGGGCGCCGTCTCTTTACGCTTGCTTTGCACTTTGTTCGGCCGCATTAGTGTTGCGGAATCTGTGTACACTGTGTATAAATTACACCGCGGGATGAAGTAATTTACCGGCCCTATAAATACGCCCTTGTTTAGCTACTCTGTTAAAGGGCCCGGGGTGCCAGGGGGAAAAAAAAGCACGCACTTGAAAAAATAAAAACAAGTATAGTGCCTCGTTGTTAGTTTACGGTTTTGTCATGATGTTATAGCATTTTTTTGTTTTCTTTCATTGTCTCTCTGTTGTTGCCTTTATGGTGTCTTGTTTGTACTTTTGTAATTTTTGTTACTGGTTCTTAAAGCTCGGCTTACGGCACTATAATTGAACATTATAAATAAAAATAAACTCAATTCTTAACAATTTGTTGCCTGAGAGTCAAACTACCATTTCCCAGTCAGAAACTTCTGAGGTATTTAAGTGACTTTTAGAAAAATGTCTGATGCTCTGAAGAACCGACGCCAGCAGGGTGAACGTGTATCCCCCCTCACCCCCTCCCCCTTCCACACGTGACGGGTGCAACAATAACACTCATGATTCGTCAGCAATTTAAATTTCTCATCTCAGTGTTACGCATTTCATCTACTTTCAATGGAGGAAAGGCTGACACCGCACTGCTGTGATCACGGAACCAGCAGGTATCTGCAGTGATGACTCAACCCTCTGAGCTGTCTTGCCAGCTAAAAGGTTAATTTTCTCACTCATTCCTGCCACAGAGAAGACCCCCTGTGGAGTTTTTGACATTTTAAATGTAAAAGATGTTGACTGAAAGAGTAGGCAAATAAGTGGCCTGCCTACTGTGCCTGGCCAAAGGTGGACCGCTTCTGGGCGCTACTGCGTAGATTAATGCTCTAAAAAGGTGACACAACTTCGGCACTGAAATCGTAAGAGCGAGGCTCACCACACCTAGTCAGTGTGCATCAGACTCGGTTCGATAAAGAACAGCGTTGTGCTGCGTCATGTTATGGTGATAAAGGACTATATTATGTAAAAAAAAAAAAACCCCATTGCTCTGAGGACCTGGACACGTTGGAATTGTAGACAAGCAGAAAAAAGGCACAGAAGAGGATGGCCCACCAAAAAACGGCCTATCGGATGTTTGTTTACACGCCATAATCATTCAACTCATGGCCTCTCAGCTGAGTCTACCCACAGTATTAATCGGAAACATCCTTCCTGTGATTACCATGCTGTCTCTTGGCAGTCGGTTGGCAGTGATATCCCAGCGCCAAGAAGCCTTCTTGGTGCTATACGTCGCTTTTAACAAGCTGCTCTAATGTTAGGATCGCGCCCACGAGACAAGGTGTCAAATGTTGACGTGTTCGATTCGGTGGTGTATGTGACCCTACACGCCCCTTCACGCCCACCAAGGCGCTTCCTGCCCGGAGACTCAACTAATACTGCCCTAGTCACAGAGACGGGATCCTCAGCCGCCTGTCGTGACGTGGGAACGGGGGTCAGACGGCATGCTGTCAGAAGAGAATGAGCAAACATTGTGTGATTGAATGTTTTCTATATTCACAAACAAGGCGAGAGGGGCGTCTAAAAATATAAACAAAAAGAGTAAACACCTCAAGAAAAAGTGTAAGGAAATCGGGAGGGAAAAGGAAAAGATAAAACAAAACAAATCTTCCTTTGTATGATGAACCACGTTGTCTGTCCTCTTTACCTTCTCTGAAGCCAATCAGCCCAGGCTGTAAATATTCAACATTCCTGCGCGTCAGCCAGACCGGGAGACTTAAATGTTAAACGTGCGCATGATACATGCAATGCAATGGTGAACGCACTCGCACCATCTAGATTGCATTACACGGGCACTCTGACAGCTCCTAATTAAGATTAATCACTCTGCCGTGCTCGTTCTCGCACAGAATATGCCATACAACTGCAATAAATGACAGACGAAATGTAAATATACCCTATCACGTCAAGCCTACTAAATAGACAGCACAGCGAAGACGAATCACTAGGCAGATGCCAGAAAAAACGCTGACGCGCACTAAAGAATCTAAAGAATGTGCCAGCCAGACCCCTTTCAGAACTTTTTTTTCTTCTAAATGCATAAGACCTCGGAAGCTCCGCCCCCCACTTCGTGGAGGCGTAGGCCCGAGCCCTAATGACTCAGGACCGAACCCTGGGGGATTACATAAGGAGAACACTGGATATTAGAGCTTGCAGAGATAGAGAAAATCTGAAAAGTTCAATCAGCTAGGAACAAACAAAACCATTGTAAGGCTGAGCCTCTGAGGCCTAAAGACTGCAAGGCATTTAACAAGATCGTATGAAACACCGTGTCGAAGGCAGCACTGATATCAAGTAAAATTAGAGCCACTGTATCACCATGGTCCAAGTGCCGTCTCAACATTTCGGTAACCTCAAGTAGCAGATTCAGTGGAGAAACCTGTTCTAAAACCAGATTTAGAGGGATGAAGGAATCACAGTCTCCACCAAAGAAGTCAGCTGAAAGTTAACAGGCTATTCAAGAACTTTAGAAAAAACAGGAAGCAGAGAAATGGGAAGGAAATTAGATGGTGTCAGATCTCGGGGTCTCTAGTTGGCAATGGTATTCACCTTTGTCCAAATAGGGACCCTTACTTCTAAGTCAGGATAAGGGGATTACACTCCTTAATAACCCCTGCTCACCCCCTTGGTAGCTTGGCAAGAGCAGACAGGATTATCTCAGAGGCAGTGTGTTAAGCACTTGTGAATATACACAGTAATACAGTGAAAACACTACAGATGTACACAACACAGGTTTTATAAAAATCAGTATCCTTTATATAGACTTAAACACAAGACCACAAATGACAAAAATCCACAATACTACACTTAAGATTGCTTAAAAGATGATTAAAGTTGCTTAGTTCAAGTTGATGGTAAACGCAACAAAGTTCTCAACAAAGTACCTGGATGCGTAACGCAAAGTAAACAAAAGGCTCGCAAAAGGGGAGATGCGTCGGTTCCGTGATCCGGGGGAGATGATGCGTTGTGCCTCAATGCTTGCGCAGAGTAGGAGATGTGTCGTGATCCTTACCGGCACGGAGGTGATGCGTAGATTCTCGGCCTGCGGGCCCGTTGCGGTGCGCAAGATGGTGCCTTGATGCGATGCGAGAAGCTAGTGCCCTTGATGCGGCGATGCGATGATGCCCTGGCAGCCTTGCGACGACTCTGTACTTTGGAGCCGCGAAAGGCCCGGCGACATGCTTCTCCGGTGATGCGATGGCAACTCTCACGATTGCGTCACGCTTCTCCGGTGATGCGACAGCAGGCAGCTTCAAAGAACACATGCTTCTAGGGAGATGCGGCGAAGGCTCGCTACTCCGGCGATGCGTCTATTTCAGCTGCGGCGGCGACACGCTTCTTCTCGATGCTTCGTGTTTACAGCTCCCAGCGGCACGAAAGTGTCTGGAGTCAGAATTCCCAGCAAGGAAATTCAGAGGGGAGCTGGAGGTGAAGTCTTTTGTCCCTGAGACTTCAGCAGGAGGCAAGCACAGTTCAAGCCCTTGGAGAATATTCTGTAGGTGAAAGTCCTAACAAAGTTCCTTCTCCTTGGCAATGAAGCAACCACTGCAGGCCAACCCAGCATACAGCACACTGGCAGAGGGGCAGTACAACTCGTGCAGCTTCCTTGGTTCTTCTCCTTGGCAGAAAGGTTTCTTGTTCCAGAAGTCATCTAATTTCTTGGGATCAGGGTCCCAATATTTATACCCCAAAATCCTTTGTTCTCTGAAGGCAGAGAGGCCTCTGCCTAGTCCAAACCAGTTCCTGAGCACTTTGTTTACATGCCTCTTCTTCCTTTCACTGTGCAGGGCAGAGACATCAGCCACCCCAGAGGAGGTGGAGCCAGCACAGGGGAGGGAAGATACAGCTCTGGAGCACGCTGTTGACATGATTCCTCCTCTCCTTTCACAGTGCAGGGCAGAGACATCAGACAAGCCACAGAAGGTGGAGCCAGCATTGTAGAGGGAAGGCCCAGCCCTATTCAGGCCCCATGTGCAACTTCTCCCTCCCATCGAGATGCAGATCTCTCTATTCACCACCGGGTTAACCCAGCCTGACTCATGGAATCCCCCAGCCCAGTCACTCACAAACCCAGACAAGGCATACACAACATAGCAGAGGCAGGCCTGGACAGTTAGGCAAGAAAATACCTACTTTCGAAAAGTGGCATTTTCAAACACAGAATATTAAAACCAACTTTACTAAAAGATGTATTTTATTATTCTGAGTTCAGGCATACTAAATTCGAATTTCTACCATGTTCCCTGAGTCAGTTAGGATTATAAAAATCTAATAATCTAACTGCCCATTCTAACCTATGGAGAACAGGTAACCTTAAAATAGTGAACAACGAAAATGGCTGTAATTCACTATTAAAACATGCTACACACATCAGAGCATGTCCTACCTTATACTTACAATGCACCCTGCCCTTGGGCTTATCATAGGGGTGACTGATATGAAGCAAATGGAAGGTTTAGGGACTGGCAAGTGGGTGTACTTGACCAAGTCGACATGGCAGTGCTAGACTGCACACAGGCCTTGCAATGGCAGGCCTGAGACGCACTTTACAGGCTGCTTCTGTGGGTGGCACAACCAGTGCTGCACGCCCACCAGCAGCATTTGATTTACAAGCCCTGGGCACACATGGTGCACTGTACTAGGGGCTGACCGGAACATCAAATAACCCAATCATGGAATAACCAATTAGTACATACATTTCACATAGGGAACACTTGCACTGTAGCACTGATCAGCAGTGGCACAGTGCCCAAAGCATAAAACCAGCAAAAACATATCAAAACAGAGGAGGCAATCCATCAAAATGGAAGGGAGACTCACACCAATGATGCCAGGTCTAAGAGATGGCCTAGAAGGATCATCATTAGGCTTCTTTAAAAGAGGGAGCACCATGGCATGCTTCCAGTCAGGAGGGACAAAGCCTTCCTCTAAAGAGGCATTAAGAAGCTCCATGATTAGGGTATCCGCTTTTAACAAATATTTTGTGAATTTTGTACTTCAGATCAGAATGCTGCTAAACAAAAATGGGAGTTACAATTTTCAATTGTGCACCAGGATTAAAACTGGTTTTAAGCTCCAGTAGGTATTTGGATTCCAGATGTTCAGGGGTCTTCCTCTGTCCCCCCCCCCCCCACACACACACACAGAACGTACCTCCCTGTCAATAGCAGAATAGCATTGTTCCTACCAACTATTGTGAACAGGATAACATTACATGCATCTGGTTTCTCAGTTCCTGCTTCCTAATAGCCATCAAATGTTCAAATATTTTGTTTTTGAGAGGGAAAATAGTACTTCTCACATAACTCAGTCAGCAGCAACATTCCAGTACATATACCCTCCGTCCATCATCCCCTTTGGTTTTGCTTTGTTCACCCTAAGTTGGCAGGTTATGGCCAGACGTGGGTCCCTTGCTCACTTTGCCACTGGATTCAAGCTAGCCTGGTTGATGACAGCTGATTAGCCAGAAACAGGTCCCAGGATGCTTGTTTCCGGTCCAGGAAAGACATGGCTTGGCAGTTCAGGCTGGACTGTTCCCACGAGGCACAGGGTCAGACTGATTTGCATATGGGGGGTCCAAATACCTTTTGTTTGTTGGGTGAGAGGAGACGTCGTGAAAAGGAGCGCTGAGCCACAAGAGCAACACCAACACAGCTACCGCTGCCATCAGTCGCGTCCGCCGCTCCGGGACTTCATATCCCGGTAGCCTTTGCGGCGGCGCGATCCCTGACGCGGGATACGCGCCAGGAGGGGCGATTTAAACACCAAGCCCTCGGTGGAGCGGGGGGTCCAAATACCTTTTGTTTGTTGGGTGAGAGGAGACGTCGTGAAAAGGAGCGCTGAGCCACAAGAGCAACACCAACACAGCTACCGCTGCCATCAGTCGCGTCCGCCGCTCCGGGACTTCATATCCCGGTAGCCTTTGCGGCGGCGCGATCCCTGACGCGGGATACGCGCCAGGAGGGGCGATTTAAACGCCAAGCCCTCGGTGGAGCGGGGGGTCCAAATACCTTTTGTTTGTTGGGTGAGAGGAGACGTCGTGAAAAGGAGCACTGAGCCACAAGAGCAACACCAACACAGCTACCGCTGCCATCAGTCGCGTCCGCCGCTCCGGGACTTCATATCCCGGTAGCCTTTGCGGCGGCGCGATCCCTGACGCGGGATACGCGCCAGGAGGGGCGATTTAAACACCAAGCCCTCAGCGTCGCGGGACGCCCGGGGCGAAGCCCGGGCAAAGGGCGGGCCCTCTACGGCCCTCCAAGGCCATACAAGGCTCGGCTTGGCCACCCCCCTAACGTGAGTAGCTTTTCATCTGACTGTCAATAACCTGGCTATTCTCCCCTATTTTCACGTGAGTCCTAGACGGCGATGGCAGAAAAAGAGGCACCCACTCCTTTGTTAGGAAGCGCTATTATGGGTCCCTTGGATAAATTCTTCTTTAGAACAACTGCCGAACTTGACCGAGATCTGACCATGGCAGAGCGTCGTATCGCTCGTCGTCAATCTATCGAGTTACTTAAACATACCACTTTCGAACCTACTGCCAAAGTGTCTTCTCAGGTCCGGTCCCTAAAACCTACTCCGTCAAATATAGATGCAGATCTCTTTAACACGGACAATATTCCTCTAATATTTCAATCCAGTCCAACTGCTTCCCTTCAACCCGAGCAACCTACTCCCCCAAGTAATAATAGTATCATCGATCTTGTTAACTCAAATTTACCAGAGATCCCTGAGGTTGTAAACTTAAGCACGACGGATGCACCATTACTTCCTGACTGTCAACAGTCTATACCGCCAGTGCTCCCAAACTTTATCTTGCATAAACCTCAGATTCCATGCAATCAATCTAAAAGGAAACAGTCTATTAGTAGATCGCCCCCAAAGAAGCGTAGGAAACGAGGCCATACTCCAATACATAAACTACCACTTCGCAAGGATTTACTTACACAAGAACTTCTTCAAATAGTGGAAGGGGCAACTATCGTTACCACAAAACCTCTGACCTCAAATGTTACACCATCCATCAAGGATTTCGTGGATGCGATGGAACATCTCTTAAAAGCACTACTGATTCCAATAGTAGAAAGAGTAAAGAGAATTGGAACTCAATTGGAAACTTTAACAGGAGGCTCTACTCACAATATTGTAACTAATAAGGTTATAACAAACCTGGTGAGTCCTAAAGATGGTGAAAAAATTCCTAACACGGGAAAAACAAATACAGAAATTAAAACCACGAAGGAAACAAAAACTTTAACGAAACAAACACCCTCAGTTAAATCCAATCCAGTAATTACGGTCCCTCTTGTCCAACATAAAGCGCCACAGAACACACTATCTTACTGTAGTGTGTTCTGTACTGTAGTGTAGTGGCAAATAAACTCCCTTATAGATTCTGCAAGGATGGGGAACATTAAAAATAACTCGGACAATCATAAGAGTGACCCTAAAACGAGAAGATCGACGCAGATAAGAAATGTGGATCTACCCCCAGCTGCCTCACAAAATGTCACTGTTTTAACTGGGGTTCCCCCATTGTCAACTACAGGACGGTATGAAAATTACACCAGTCTTAAAAACAAGGTGATATACTGGCTTAAAAATAACAGGCCTCTTCCACCTCATCTCAATGGAGATATTACTATGGTGAGAAGAACGAACTGGGTGGGTATACGCCCTAAAGACATAGAAGGTGACGTTATCATTATTACATTCAAAGATCCCAGAGTCACGTCACATATCGGGGATTGGTACTCAGATTTCCATAGTGGCCAAATTACACCAAAAACCCTTTCTTATTTCTACCCTGAATCCTTAATGTGTCCAAAACCAAACTAATCTAAGACTTATTTTGGTAAAACTCCCTTCCAACAGCGTAGAAGACCCATTTACCATAACTATTCATCAAGATATAGAATTAGGGAAAATACCCTGCCATCTCAAAATCCCTTTCAAATCAGAGATAATCCATGGGACAGTAAACATCCTTCGACCCCTAGATATGTTTCTGTGGGACATGGTCAATGCTTTCTACCTCAAACGCCTTCTTGGAATTTCCCCTGTTATAATCAGTATGAGTCACTCTATGGTCTAAATGACATAGAATGACTCATTCCTAAGAAGGTGGACTATCAACTTAGAGAAAAAACACCAGCCACTATTTCGAAGGAATCCCTGACAAAGGCCATCTTGCCGTATGGCTCCCCAGATGTACGATTAGAAAATATGATAAAAAAAGGGGATACTGCAAAAATAACGGGGCAGATAGTCCGGGAAAATTCTCCAAATATGCGGTCTATTAATGGGGGGACTACTAAACTTTCTCCCAATTTAGAGATGCTCTCTTGGAATCTGGCAGGTATTAATTCAAAAATCATACAACCTGCCTGGCTGGATGTGGTAAATTTATATTCAGTATTATGTTTCCAAGAGACTTGGGCACTTACTCCAACTCATTTATTAGGTTATCAGACCTTCCATTCACCTGCAATTGCAAGTAAGCAAGGTAGACATAGTGGGGGCCTGTATACATACATTAGTGTCGCAGTAAGTCACAAGATCGTTAAAAAGGTATTAAGGGCATCCTACCAAATAATTGTCTTGGATGTTGGTCCTTCCACGACATTGTTGATAATTAATTTTTATAATAATATGTCCCCAGAGATATTGGAAAAGATACTAGAAGAGTTACACCGCGCAGTCGTCACAATTAAAGGAATACGCGGAGGCGAGTGTGTGACAGTCTGCATGGGCGACTTCAATTGTTACATATGCCCAAATGCCCTGAAGGGCATATGTGACATTTCCATAGAAATGGACAATGATACTAAAAATGATACTTTTAATCACCATTTTATACACTCTAAGACAGGGGAATTACTAAATAACTTTCTGGCTTATTTAATTTAGAATTTGCAAATAATTTAACTCTCCCTCGTAGACCTTTCAAACCTAGTTTCCACGGTAGAGACACTAACTCGACGATTGACTTTATTCTTTTTTCACAGATGTATGCCCTTCTAATATCTTCTTGGAACACTTTAGACCACTTATATGGGGATCATTATCCCCTGTCTTTATCCATCATGTTATCCTCCTCAGTTCCAATGCACAAAAACATCAAAACCAATTATGAACAACCAATTGTTTTGGGGGCTCACAATGGGTATGTATACCATCAAATGGGATAAAAAGTAACCCTGCTAGACTGCTGAAGGACCTATTTACGATGAGGTGGGAGGAGATACATATTTGCCTCTCCTTAAATGAACAGCCCCACTCCATCCGAGAAGCTTTCTTGAGAATACAGATCAGTCTCAGAAAACTACTCACACGACAGTTCAAGACAGGGGCTATAACTCCTAAAGTATGGTTTGATAAAAATTGTTCTGTGAGAATCTAGCCTGCACACCCTCTTTTTTCCAAAAGTTCTGTGTTCAATGGCTTCCTTTCAAGAAATAGCCAATCTAACTTTAAACCAAGCAGAAATTAAGGTTTATGGCACAGACGAAGCAGCTTCCATTTATTCTTTAATTGAACAAGTACGCACATTCAGTACGTCTAAGGGCACAACCACTCAGATGTTAAAACAACTTGAATACACCATGCGAAAGGAAGTAAATCAACGACTTCACGCTACAACTCTAATTGAGTATCACAAGGTCAAGAGAATACCAAGGGGACTACGAATTGCCCTTAAACCGATGCTGTTTAAATGTAATAAAGCATTCATAATCAAATGGCAAGCAATTCTGAACAAATGTTCATTGGATCTTATATTATTGATTATTGAAGAATTATCCCAAATATTGAATGATTTAAAAGAAGATATCTTTAAACTTCAACAAGAACTGTCCAAGAATATCCCAGAAGAAGATTGGACGAAGATACTAGAAGACATCAACACCAGACTTGATGTTCATGCTAAGGAGGTCCATGACCGCAAGATCCGCAAATTTCGTAGGGATACGATTGATTATAAATTAGATGAGGTTTACACATGGGCGGAAGCCTATGCACATAGAAGGTTCTCCAGCAAGACTCCTAGGAACACCTCATCAGAGGAGAGTGTGGTAGTAGACGAAGACTTATCATTACAAAGACCACCAGCGCCAATCGTTGCGAGCACAGTATTACATGAAGCAACAGCAGCAGGTACCTCGCAGAACCTACAACCTTCTTTTTTAGCGGAGGGTCAAGCAGCAGTCCACCCACCAGACCAGTCTACAGAAACAAGAACAGCCGCACTCGCAGGGGACAAGGTCGCAAAAAAAATCACAGAGACAGGACGACCACAGAGACAAGTCACAAAAAAAGTGCCCTAGTGGTGAACATCTCTAGTAGAAAACTAACAACAGATGAAGAGAGAGTATTAAACAAAGGGACATCCTTTGTACCAACTTATGTATCCAATGGCTTAGAAACGGCGATAGCCCTCTTCAAATTTTTACGGAAATTGCGACTGAAATGGTTTTTTTCCACGACATTGACGGATGGGACAACAAGAACTTATGATAAATTTAAACCTAAAAGCAAGTTCATGTCCCCCATCTCACATAAGATATTGGACAACTTTGAAACTCTTGTGAAAAAGGATCTAGAGGCAATAAAATATGAAACACCTAAGAAACAGAATCTAACTAAGAAACAGAAGAGAATCCTTAATGACCTCAGACAAGACACGTCAATCACATTCCAACCGGCAGACAAGGGCGGTGCATTGGTGATGATGGACACCACTTTTTATGATCGGAAAGTAGATGAGCACGTCACGGAGGCTGAAACATACATACCATTGGATCAGGATCCTACACAGAATTTGGATGAAATCATTAGTCGAGCAGAAAACTCTGGT
Source organism: Lissotriton helveticus (assembly GCF_964261635.1). Lineage (NCBI taxonomy): Eukaryota > Metazoa > Chordata > Amphibia > Caudata > Salamandridae > Lissotriton > Lissotriton helveticus. The sequence continues at coordinate 482,940,528 of NC_136059.1, read as the reverse complement.
ATTATTAATGCCAACACGGGCAAATATCTTAGAACTAACACACCACAAGTGCCACACATATATATGTTGCCCAAGATACATAAGAACATCCATGATCAATCTTTCAGACCCATCGTGGCAGGATGCGGTTCTATTCATGAACCCATAGGCCGGTTCATCGATCATCATTTACAACCATTGGTTCAAACGTGGGACACATACCTGAAAGACACTACGGATTGTTTAATGAAATTAAGAGAAGTGAACAATCTAATTGGAGAAAATACATTACTGTGCACCATTGACGTGGTCGCACTTTATACATCTATCGCACATACAGAAGGTCTGGAAGCTATTGAATGGAGATTGTTACAATCAGATTTTGACCATCAACTAGGGATCTTTTTACTGGAACTTTTACACTTTTCACTGTACCACAGCTACTTTTCCTGGAAATCCAAATTCTTTCTCCAACGGACAGGTACATCCATGGGATTCTCAGGAGCACCGGCATACGCCAATACTTTTATGGCGTACTTTGAGCAACAGTTCATTTTATCCAACATCAGGTGGAGGGAAAACCTGGTCCTCTTTTTACGATTTATCGATGACATTTTGATAATTTGGCGAGGCACCAAAATGGAGTTGGAAGAATCGATCAGAGAACTAAACGACTGTAACTCAAGGATAAAATTTACCTATAACATCCAAGAACAGCAAATACAATGTTTGGACATCCAAATAAGCAAATCACCAGAAGGCATTGCCATCACTGTTTTTCATAAACCCACAGATGTAAATAATGCGCTACATTACACGAGCGCTCACCCCAAAAACTTGAAAGATCACTTACCTACTTCCCAATTGATTAGGATTAAACGGATTTCCTCAGACCCAATGAACTGCAATCGTTTGATTGAAGAACAGGTAGAAAAATACATTGCTAGAGGTTACCCACCAGAAATATTAGCAACTTCAGTACAAAAGGTTACCACGATGGACAGGAGTACGCTATTGAAAAAAACGGAAAAATCCGCTAATGATCGGATAGTGTTTGTGATGAGGCACTCTACACAATCACAAAGAATAAAACAGATCCTAAAGAAACGGTGGGAAATGATTGCCAACGAACCAGACTTCACTAATTTATTCAAAAACGTTCCAATTATTGCACACACTAGATGTAAGAACATCAGGGAAATACTAAAGAATCCACATGATCACGCAAAGACTGAGTACAAGGGCATGGTGAAGTGCCACAATTGTGGGCAATGCAACAACGCGATGGTGAGCAAAAAGTACACATCCTCACACTGGTAAAGAAATCCAACTGAAATTCAATGGAGATTGCAATACCACTGGGGTAATTTACGCAATAGTTTGTCCTTGTGGACTCACCTACGTGGGTAGAACTTCCTGGAAAGTCAAGACTTGAATTATCGAGCATAAAAGCACCATACGCAACACGTCTACCACATCTTGTCTAGCAACTCATTGGTTAAAATTCAGTCACACCATACCGCAACTTAGATTCAATATTCTAGAAGTAGTTGAGAAACACAAGGGTATAGATCATAATGTGGCTTTGGCCCGCAGAGAGACTTTTTGGATAAAAAAACTTGGTACACTCATACCAGGAAACCTCAATGATCAGTATGAGATGGTGTGTTTCTTATGAGGTTTATAACATTTATTGCATATTAGACCTCTCACTTGGATTGTTCCCATACAACATATATGCATAGGTTGTTTACATCTATTACATTTTTTAGTACTGTTTCTTCATTGTCTATTGTACAGAATTGACACTATATCCTGTTACTTTTCTAATTTTCCTTTCACTGTCCTTGTATTTTCTCTTTGAATACGCGTTTATCACTTATTTTTCACTTATTTTTCACATATCAGTAGTTCATACACATTGTCTATTCGCCCGGAGGGAATCCTCTAGGGCTGGTATTACGTTTTCTGTTGGAGACGTGCCGTCACTTTAAGACGCTGTCTTACACCGGAAGTCATCGAGAGGTCAGAGATCGCGCAACGCGCTAAGCAGCAAGGTAGGCGCTCGCGCCTTCATGGCGTCTGACTTACACCACTCTATAAACTTCTCCATCTGATTCCTTACATTGCGGCATTTATTTTCACCAGACACGGTTCGTTTGAAAACACCGGGAGAGACCAGAGATCGTGGCATACGCTAACAGTAAGGTAGGCGCTCGCACCTCAATGGCGCCTTAGCCACACTACTTTTTAACTCTTTAATCCCATTCAGGGGTTTCTGATATTGTGCAATTTTTATCACCAGACACTGTTCGTTTTGAACCACTTTATTGAGAAATTCGGGACACGCCACAACGAATGTTGACGTGGTAAGATTAGAAACATTTTCTTTAACAGACCACACCAACCAGTAATACTAGAATCAATATTCATTATTGTTTAATATTTACAGACTGGATCACTTTTGATGACCTGTTAAAATCCTTATATACGGATTTAGGACTATCACAGTCAGGTACCCAGAAAACGCATTTTTTGCATATTTTCTAGATGCACACGTTTTTCACCTAGTTGTCACATTTTAGTTTCCACGATTTTCTCCCACAAGGGTGATGGCAGTTTGGTTTCTTCTATATTTGCACTTTTCTAACGCTTTATTCAAACCAACACATATTCTCTCCTTATCTGTGTTCAGTGGGAGTAGTGTTAATTCTATATTCAATTTCGCATGTATCAACGACACACGCATTAACTTATATGTAACCATGTTCAAGTAGAGATATATTATTTTTTATTAATTTTGCAGTGCCTGTATACGGAACTGATGTGAATTACACAGATTAACGAATTTGGATTAAGTTCTACGCCTGAATATTCCCCTGAAGAAGGGTCGAGTATGACCCGAAATGCATTGGGAGATATTATATTAGTTTTTGTCTACTTAAATCATTTTTGAATGTCATAATAGAAAAGAATTTGATTGTTAAGTTGAAATATCATTTTTTTCATGATGCTTTGTATCTTATATACTTTGTTTCATTCATGCTTATAATGGTGAACTAAAAAAGCAATGTTTTGTACATAACAACGTGTTTAATTATTTTTTTAAAATATTGAAGCAGTCACGCTTAATAACAAAAAAAGTTTTGAAACCTTCGGGACAAATGGTTAGAGCTCCCGGTCAGACCTGGTTTATTCCAGGCCTCTACATAGCAGTTGATAAAAATTGTGCCACAGCTCTAAAGACGTTAAAGAATCTACTGCATATAATTCCAAAACCCACTACGGAGATCCAAAAAGCCAGAGCTACTTACCGCCTTGCCATTAAAAATAGAAAAAAAGCTTTGAAGGAAGAAGCATGGCAAAAATTACTGCAAACATGTGAAAATCGAGATCTCTCGGCTTTTTGGAAATTTATAAATACCCCGCTCCCATGGGTAAACATGCCGCAGAGGAATATCGACCTTGCGATAAATGGTGAGACATGGGCCGCTTATTTTCAGAAATTATATAGTAAACCTACACCGGCGACATCAGAACCAAAGATCTCATCAAGCATGCATCCCCTTGATGAAACTCATTCTAATATTGTCTTTAGGTATGAAGAGGTGGAGATGGCGATAAGGGAGAGTCCAGCTGGTAAGGCACCAGGCCCAGATGCCATTCCAACAGATGTTTTTAAAGCAGAAATATCTTTTTGGGCACCTTTATTGACCTCTGCCTTAAACTCTGCGAACATTTTGGGCCACTTCCCATCATGGGATGAGGCTGTAGTGATACCCATTTTTAAAAAGGGAGATAGGCACTCTCCATCTTGTTACAGGCCTATCTCCCTGCTTGATTCTTTAATGAAGATTGCGGGCCGCATCATACTCAAACGTCTTGAAGCATGGGCAGCGGAGAAGAACGTTCTTTCCACACTCCAGTACGGCTTCAGACCAGGGAGAGGTACAGTTGAACAAACTCTGAATCTCCATCTTATTATGTCCAAATATGTTGACACAAAGAATGCAAATTTGTATGTTACCTATGTAGACTTAAGCTCTGCTTTTGACTGTGTACATCATGAACAACTTTGGGATATACTGGATCTTTTAGGAGTAGACTCATCGATACTCATCTTCATTAAGGAATTGTATAGAAACGCGGGAGCCAGAGTAAGATATGGCCCAAAAGGAGAGTGTTCGCCAAGATTCTCCATTAATAGAGGGGTTAGGCAGGGGTGCATATTGGCCCCAATGCTCTTTTCCCTCTATATAAATGCAATAGGGGACTATCTAAAACACACTGAATGTGACTATCCAAAAGTGGCAGGGAAATCAATTCCTATCCTGCTCTATGCCGATGATGCGGCAATTCTTTCACAAACTAGAGTGGGGCTACAAAGGGCAGTTATGGCATTTAGAGATTTCATGCATGACAAAGGCCTAAGAGTCAACATTGGGAAAACTTACTCAATGGTTTGTAATAAGAAGAAAACTAAAAAAACAACATGTCCCATATACATTGAAGAGCAAAGACTAGAGACAGTGGATAACTTCACGTACCTGGGCATTTCTGTAAACCAACATCTTTCTTGGCAGTCGGCAGTTAAAATGAGAAAACTTGCCCTTGTCAGAGCTGTTGGTGGGCTTAGAGACTTTGCTGGAAAAATAGGAGGGAGGCCTGTTAAACAGTTAATTCTTCTTTATAAAGCAAAATGCGTTGCTACAGCAATTTACGGGGCTGGCCTTTGGGGGCATCGAAAAAAATATTGCCTCCATTCAAATAGAGGAAAACAACTTTCTAAGGTACCTGCTGGCTACACCCAAATCTACGTCTGTATATATGATGCATATCGAGTTAGACTTACCTTTTATTTCAGACTTAATTAAAGTGGAGCCCCCACTGTTGTGGCATAAAATTTGGACCACGATTGAAACAAATTTGAATCGAGAAGTAATACTGGATATTCTCAAACAGGAGGGGGCAAGACATACTAAATGGTTGGCTTATATTAAAAACTTTTTTGTGGACATTGGTCGCCCAGAGTACTTTATTGATCCTTTGACCTTGTATACCATTTCAAGAAAAAATTTGAGAAAAACACTATTGGATCACTTGGAGACTAAAAGATGGAATCACCAAAAACTAAACCCAACACTCCAGGCGTACCAAAGGGTGACGCAACATAAGGGGCTTCAAGCATACCTGTCCACTGACTTCTCCTGCTATGCCAGAATGTTGCTTGCCAGATTTAGACTGGGCTCATTTTTCCGCCTTATAACCTTTCCAGAAGGAAAGGACTGGTCCCGGAATCTGAGTTTTTGTCCGTGTGATGACATTTCTGTGCAATCAAACATCCATACCATTCTATTTTGTTCTTATTATGCGATTCTCAGGAAAACATTATTGAAACCCCTATTAAAGAGATGGGGTTTGAGGTCCTGTAAGGACGCGTATGAGCGCCTCCTGATGTTAGAGGATAGAGAAGTCATATGCATCATGGAACAGTACTTAAAATTATTGATCAAATTTAGGAAATCTTTGCAAGGCCCGTTGTAAATATGTCGTTTCTTTTTAATTATGAAATATATGGTCTCCCCTGATCTTTTTTTTTTTTTTTTAAATTGTATTTTCTTTTATAAACTTTTTAATTTTCTTGTATTGATTAAATGTACTGTCGTATGTTTTTATGTATGCTTGTATGATATTCTTAGAAATATCGAATAAAGCTCATTTGATTTGATTTGATTTGCATATGACCATGTCTGAACTGGTGTGGCGGAGTGAGCTAAAGAATGATGATGGATTAAACTCAGATCAGTTGACTGGGGGTGAGTGCTTGCATGTTCAATACTCCGTCCATTACCCCCCTTTGGTTTTGCTTAGTACATAGATTTACGTCAGAATCACAATTGATGAATTTGCAAATATGTTTAGCAATACAATTGCCTAAGCAAAAAATGCTATTATATAGAATAGGATCCCCTTGAGCTTTGAGCAGACGGGCTCCTGGACGACGCACCTGCGTGCCGGTTCTGGCATCGAGGCCTTTGACAGTTGTTTGGCAGCCTTCTCTTCCACCCCTAACTATTTTTCTCTACTGATGAGGGAAGTTATCCCGAAACCCGAGCCATGTCTCGGGCGATATCCAAAAACCCGGGACATGTATCGGGTCTAGAGATCATCAGTTCAACAAGTACCTACTTGCACCCACTGGGGTGAACCACTCGAGAACTCCATGTACCAGAGTCCCTAGGGGCGATCCGGAGGAGGGGCTAGCGGTGTGCGCTCCATTGCGATTGCTTCTACAAATAGGCTCCCTTGAGCTTTGAGCCGACGGGCTCCTGGACGACGCACCTGCGTGCCGGTTCTGGCATCGAGGCCTTTGACAGTTGTTTGGCGGCCTTCTCTTCCACCCCTAACTATTTTTCTCTACTGATGAGGGAAGTTATCCCGAAACCCGAGCCATGTCTCGGGCGATATCCAAAAACCCGAGCCATGTATCGGGTCTAGAGATCATCAGTTCAACAAGTACCTACTTGCACCCACTGGGGTGAACCACTTGAGAACTCCATGTACCAGAGTCCCTAGGGGCGATCCGGAGGAGGGGCTAACGGTGTGCGCTCCATTGCGATTGCTTCTACAAATAGGCTGCTTTGAGCCGACTGGCTCCTGGACGACGCACCTGCGTGCCGGTTCTGGCATCGAGGCCTTTGACGGTTGTTTGGCGGCCTTCTCTTCCACCCCTAACTATTTTTCTCTACTGATGAGGGAAGTTATCCCGAAACCCGAGCCATGTCTCGGGCGATATCCAAAAACCCGGGACATGTATCGGGTCTAGAGATCATCAGTTCAACAAGTACCTACTTGCACCCACTGGGGTGAACCACTCGAGAACTCCATGTACCAGAGTCCCTAGGGGCGATCCGGAGGAGGGGCTAGCGGTGTGCGCTCCATTGCGATTGCTTCTACAAATAGGCTCCCTTGAGCTTTGAGCCGACGGGCTCCTGGACGACGCACCTGCGTGCCGGTTCTGGCATCGAGGCCTTTGACAGTTGTTTGGCGGCCTTCTCTTCCACCCCTAACTATTTTTCTCTACTGATGAGGGAAGTTATCCCGAAACCCGAGCCATGTCTCGGGCGATATCCAAAAACCCGGGACATGTATCGGGTCTAGAGATCATCAGTTCAACAAGAACCTACTTGCACCCACTGGGGTGAACCGCTCGAGAACTCCATGTACCAGAGTCCTTAGGGGCGATCCGGAGGAGGGGCTAGCGGTGTGCGCTCCATTGCGATTGCTTCTAAAAAATGCTACTATGACTAATTTTACAGGCTTTCAATTTACAACAATTTCCAAATCTTTTAAACTGGGTTTCCATTTGCTTGCCGAAATAGCAACGGACAAATCGGTCTTTGAGGGACCACATCATCATATTTTTAACTTTATAAAGGAAGCAAGGGCATCAGTATTGGATAATCGCATTTTATGAAGTTAACAGGAGAGCAACCGCCTGTTTATTTGGACTATTACAGTGGAGAGAAGAACACCAAATTGAACATAAAACAGAGATCAACAAATCGTGGGAAGTGAGTTTACTGCAAAAGTATATTGACATGACCAGAATTCCTAGGGGCTGGAAGATTTTCATAGTGCCAAACTATGAAAATCCAAAAGAGGGTTTTCGTAAGCTAGATACCAGTCTAAAGGGATGATGAAAATATTAATAAAATATGAAATTGGATTTAACTGATATAAAAAAAAGCTGACCAAGTAGTAAAAAACTTAAATCTTAAAGGCGATGAACAAGAATGGGGAAATAAGAGGCAGGGGTATAGACGAAAGTGGAGAAAATTCCTTGGTATACAAGAGATATCGAATGAAGAATTCTGACCCTTTCCAAGACAATGCACTAAGAGAGTAACAAACAAATGGCCATACAGGGTAGGCAAGTAACAGCAGAATAAAGTTTAAATGCACAATGAACAACCAGGGACATGTGAAATATCAAAGGCTAAATATAGGTCTTTTATTTAGACTAATTGTGCCTCTTAAGGAATGGAGGAGGCAGACTCGGCAAAAGGGAGAAGGGAGACGCGGAGAATGCCTCAGAACAAAGGGATGAAACACTGAAGGAATGGAAAGAGCACCATAACAATATGAACTGACTTCTGTAAATGGTATGACCAATATAAACGTATCAAATCATTAGCTAACTATGGGTGCTGGAATGTACTAGAATTGGGAATGCAGTTTTGTCCTGGCACCCACTTTGAATATACCACTACTAGAAATGATTTATACAAGTACATTAGGAAATTAAAAGTGATGAACTGTGGTAAATGCAACTACTGCAAATCTAGTCATGTTAGCAACTTCTGCTTAGACAATGGTATAAGTAAACATATAGGGCCCGATTCACAGAACAAGACAAAATGCACAAGTTACTACTTGTGTAACGATATATCTGTAAGAGACATTAGTGATAGATTCCTTACCTTAGAATATCCCCAGGCGTCAGACTGGATCCGGAAATTCTTTGCGTAGCAGTACCCATGCGCGTCGGTAGGCGTCGTCCGCGGCTCCGCGTCAGTCGTCGGCGTCGTGGCGCCGTGATGACATCGTCGGATTACTTAGACGCCGCCTCCGCGTGCTGACGTCAGTTCTTATACACAGCTGTTCCGCGCCAGATACGCAGAGTCATGATAGAACCAACACTGGTGCCATGAAACTAGGGCCCTGAAAGGGGATGACCTTAACCCTAGATATCGGTTCACAGAACGGGGAGGATGGGTGAGTCGGTAAGGAATCTATCACTAACTAATGTCTCTTACAGATATATCGTCACACAAGTAGTAACTTGTGCATCTGAAAGAGACACGTTAGTGATAGATTCCTTACCTTAGAATAGATACCCCAGCAATACCAACCCCGGTGGTGGGTCTGCGAACCAATAATGACACCAGAAATTCCTGGAGGACGGAACGGCCAAAGAAGCCATCCCTCCGGACTTGGCTGTCCAGGCAGTAGTGTATCGCAAATGTGTGCAGCGAGGCCCACGTAGCTGCCTGACAAATGTCCTGCAAGGGCACCTCTCGGCCCAAGGCAGTTGTAGTCACCGTGGCCCGAGTGGAATGAGCCCTCAGCCCAACAGGAGGTTCCTTCTTAGCCAAGGAAAAACACGCCTGGATGCACAAGATGATCCACCAAGAGATGGTCTGCTTGTGTACCGCCCGTCCTTTCTTAGCGCCCACGTAACCAACAAAGAGTTGGTCATCCACCCGGAACTGGCGTGTGCGATCCAAATAGTATGAGAGCACACCTTTTGGGTCCAGACGGTGGAGCCTCTCTTCCTCTTTCGAGGGATGCGGAGGCGGAAAGAAGGTGGGCAAGGTGATGGACTGCCCGATGTGGAAGGCCGTGAAAACCTTGGGCAGGAAAGAGGGTCTTGTCCGCAACACAACCTTGTCCGGATGGACAGAGAAAAGGAGGTGTGGAAGAAAGAGCCTGGAGCTCACTCACTCTCCTGGCAGAGGTGATGGCAACCAGGAAAGCAGTCTTCAGAGTAAGAAGACAGAGAGGACAGTTATGAAGTGGCTCAAAGGGAGCGTGCATCAGAAAAGTAAGTACAAGGTTCAAGTCCCACTGAGGCATCACGAATGGAACAGGAGGGAACATGTGTGTGATGCCCTTCAAAAACCTATTTACAATTGGGGACTTGAACAAGGATGGCTGATCAGGTAGCCTTAGGAATGCGGAAAGGGCAGAGAGGTAGCCCTTTATAGTGCCCAGAGCAGAGCCCTGCTGGGCAAGAGAAAGAAGGAAGAGGAGAACCTCAGAAAGGGGTGCAGAGAGTGGATCCACAGCCTTTGCTGTGAACCATGCCACAAATCTGTTCCACCTGCAGGCGTATACCGACTTTGTGGAGGGACGCCTGGCTGCCAGAATGACATTACAGACTTCAGGAGGCAAGTCAAATGGCCTCAACTGTCGCCTCTCAATCTCCAAGCTTGTAGGTGGAGACTGGACAGGTTCAGGTGGAGGATCGTCCCCTGCTGCTGCGACAGAAGGTCCTCCTGAAGAGGCAGACGAATCGGAGGATCGACAGACATGCTGAGTAGCTCTGGATACCAATATCTACGTGCCCAGTCCGGAGCCACAAGGATAACCTGGGCCCGGTCGTGCCTGATCTTCAGCACTCTGGGCAGAAGTGGTATAGGCGGAAAGGCGTACAATAGACCGCAACTCCACTCGCGACGAAAAGCGTCGCCGAGCGAGTGGCGCCTTGGATATTCCAACGCGCAGAACTGACATTGCGCGTTCTCTTCTGTGGCGAATAGATCTAACCAAGGCTCTCCCCACTGCTGAAAGAGGCCTTGCGCCACATCCGAGTTCAGACGCCATTCGTGATCCATCATGCACCGACGGCTGAGCTCGTCCGCCCTGGCGTTCAGAGAACCTGCCAGGTGTTGAACCACCAGGGTCACGCCCTGATGTTCCAGCCACTGCCAGAGGCGCAGAGCCTCCTGGAATAGGGTCCACGACCCCACCCCGCCCTGTTTGTTGCAGTACCACATGGCGGTGGTGTTGTCCGTAAACACCTGCACTACACTCCCCCGGACAGAGGAGAGGAATGCCTTCAGTGCAAGCTGGATCGCCCGCAGCTCCAAAAGGCTGATGTGGAGCTGGGACTCCACCGGAGACCAGAGGCCTCTGATCTCCGCCTCTCCCATGTGGCCCCCTCAGCCCTGGAGGGATGCGTCCGTCACAACTACGTGCTCCGGTTGGGGTAGGGAGAGAGATCTGCTGCTGACCCAATCGCGGTCCGTGAGCCATTACTGCAACTGTCTTGCAGTGCCCTCCGAGATCAAGACATGGTCGGACAAGTTGCCCTGATGCTGGGCCCACTGAAATTTCAGGTTCCACTGCAGAGCCCGCATCCGCAACCTGGCGTGATGCACCAGAAGGATGCAGGAGGCCATCAGCCCCAGAAGCCGCAGCGTCAACCTGACCGAGACTCGGGATAAAGGCTTAAAGATCGGAATCAGAGCCTGAATATCCCAAACCCGCTGCTCGGGAGGATAAACCCGAAACTGCGCCGAGTCTAGAACCGCTCCGATGAAGAGGAGCTTCTGAGAGGGACACAGGTGTGACTTCGGCACATTGATGGTGAACCCCAGCAGGTGCAGGAGGTCGGCCATAGTCTGGAGGTGGCGGACGACTGTCTGGGGCGAGCCCGCCTTCAACAACCAGTCGTCGAGGTAGGGGAAGACTGAAATCCCTAACCCGCGCAGATGAGCTGCGACCACCGCCATCACTTTCGTGAACACCCATGGGGCGCTGCTAAGGCCGAAGGGGAGCACGGTAAACTGAAAGTGCTCTTGGCCTACTGTGAACCGCAGGTAACGCCGGTGGCCCGGCAGGACGGGGATGTGAAAATAAGCGTCCTGCAAGTCCAACGCCACCATCCAGACTCCAGGGTCTAGGGCAGCTAAGACCTGAGCCAATGTCAGCATCTTGAACTTCTCCTTCCAGAGAAAGCCGTTGACGTTCCGTAGGTCCAAGATAGGGCGTAGGCCCCCTTTGCCCTTCTTGGGTACCAGAAAGTAGTGGAAGTAACAACCACACCCTACTTCTGGCCCAGGAACGCGCTCGATTGCCACCTTGGCCAAGAGGGCCGTAACTTCCTCTTGCAGAAGTTGCAAGTGATCCCGACACGCGGTGGTACTGCGGTGGCAAGGATGGAGGGGTCGCCTCGAAGGGGAGGGAGTAGCCCCTTCGGACGATTTGCAGCACCCACCTGTCCGATGTGACAGTGCGCCAGTGAAGGTGGTGATGGCGAACCCTGCCCCCCACTGGCGTCACATGGGCCTGAAAGCATGGACTAGGAGGGTTTTGAGGCGGCTGCTGCAGGGTCAGGTGTGGACTGGCCTCGCCGTTGTCCCCGACCGCCGCCACGGCGGTTTCCACGTCCGCCACCGTGCTGGATGGTAGTCTGCGGCACGTGGCTGGCAGAACATGTGGGGGCGCCCCTTCCTTGGCCACGAAAGGAGAGAAAGGCAGCCGTTTGCTGGCGCGGGGCCGAGAGGCCCAAGGACTTGGCCGTAGCCTGGAGTCCTTAAAGCGCTCAAGCGCATGGTCTGCCTTGTTGCCAAAGAGGCGACGGTCATTGAACGGCATGTCCATAAGTGTGTTTTGGACATCGGCCGAGAAATTGGCGGACCTCAACCAGGCGTGATGACGAATCGCCACCGTCGTTGCCATCGCTCTGCCGAGAGAGTAGGTAGTGTCCAGCCCACACCGGATGGAATACCGTGCCGCATCTCGGCCTTCCACAAGGGCCTGGCTGAGTTTAGCCCGTACCTCCATCGGGCATTCTGGCAGCACGGCCGCGACCGTGTCCCACAGAGAGTGGGTGTAGCGGCCCAAGAGGCAAGCAGTATTGACTGATCGCAATCCCAAACTCAGGGAGGAGAATACCTTTTTCAAGTAAGTCTCGTACCTCTTGGATTCCCGGTCGGGGGGAGCAGACGGGAATGCGGTCTGGGAATTGGAGGCCTGGATAACCAGGCTCTCAGGGGTGGGGTGGGTAGACAGAAAGCAAGGGTCGCCCGGAGCCGCGTCTGGCCACGTTCCTATCCACAGGCTGCCCTGTGGTGGGCCTGGACCAAGTGCCCAAAAGAACGTCTGACAAGGCCTCATTAAACGGCAGCAGAGGCTCGGCCGAGCTTGACTGCGGTTTAAGGACCTCAGTGAGGAAGTTAGTCCTCTCGGCCGCGACGGGGAGCTCAAGGCCCAGGGCCTTGGCGCCCTCATCAGCACCACGCTATAAGCAGCCCCCTCCTCCGTAGCCACGCTAGGAGGGGAGACAAAGCCAGTGTCGGGCGAAGTGTCCAGACCACTGGCCTCCCCAAGCTCTCCTGTCCAGTCCGCAGAAGACTGACATTCACGTGCCAGAGAGTCCTCAGACCCCTCCCAAAGCCCCCCTTAATCACCCACCGCCTGGTACTCAGGCTCAAAAGATGGGGCCGGGTCATAGAAATAGAAATCTCTAAACGGCGTCGAAAGCGGCGCCGAGCGGTGCAGCTCCGGCGGCGGACCCGAATCGAGGGCAGGACCAGGGACGACGTCGTCCAGGGATGGCGCCGGGGGTGAAACCCATGGGGCCGACCCCGGCGAGGTCGGCCAGCGGAGACCCGAAACCGGACCCAGCGGGGCCCTGCGGCGTCGGGACCGAAGTCGCCGACGGCGCCGAAGCACCCGCTGGGGACGGAGCGCCCGGCCCGCGTAGGGACCCAGTCGGAGACGCTTGGCCCAAAGGCGCCGCGGAACCCGGCGACGGAGCGAGCGACCTCATGGCCATGAGGAAGTCTGCAATGTCCCCCGGCGTCGCGTCCTGCCCAGGGACCGGTGGGTGTGGAGCAGGCCGCGACACCTGCCGCGTGGGCAGTGTTGCCCGAACCCCGGCCGCGTCGTGCGAGCGTCGGGGGGAGTCAGAAGAGCGAAGATGCCTCTGACTTCTTGTGCCTCTTACCCGAGGACTTCGAGCCCGAAGACCGATGACGACTCCCGGAACTGTGGGCGCTCCGGCCCCGCAACCGGTCCCTTGACCTCCTTTCGGACCGGGACATTGAGCGGCGCGGGGCGGACTGCCGAAGCTCCAGTCGCTTACGGGACCGCTCCCATCTAGCCTTAGACGTCAGGGCCCAGCAGTCGGAGCAGGACTTGTCATCGTGGTCCAGGCCTAAACAGTGCAGGCACGAATAGACTTTGAAAATGGATCAAAGGGATCTCAAAAGGTTAGTCAAAAAGTGACTAGGGTACAACTTTTTCCAGATCTGCGCTAGCTGGCGCGGAAAAAAGAAGAACTGACGTCAGCACGCTGAGGCGGCGTCTAAGTACTCCGACGACGTCATCACGGCGCCACGACGCAGACGACGGACGCAGAGCCACAGACGACGCCTACCGACGCGCATGGGTACTGCTCTGCAAAAAAATTCCGGATCCAGTCTGACGCCTGAGGATATTCTAAGGTAAGGAATTTATCACTGCAAAATAGAAAACGACAGGACCCTGCCAGGGTTAAATAGTAAGGTCCTACTGAGGGATCCTCATGTTGAGTGGATGGTGACAAGAATTACCATATCAGGGCAGATATAGAATGACTCAGGGTCCAAACAATTCTCAATAAAGAATATATATGTTTTATTTGTGATAGATCAGACATAGATTATAAAAATATATCGGGTCTCAGGGAATTGCAGATCAAAGGTCATTTCATCAAATACCACTTTCTCCCACAGTCATCCAAGGCAAGTACTCTCATTCATAACATCATTCAACACATTATTTGCACATTCATACACAGACCAACATGGGGATGCTTGACAGTCCGGAGGGAGAGGTTTTTAATGGTCAACCGGACTGAAGCTATAACAAGGAGGCATGGCACAATAGATCGGATGGAGAAGCTTGCGCTACATAAAACGCCATCCAAGTAGTTCACGCCGACGCGCGTTTCGATGCGATGCCTATTTAGGCTGCATCTTCGTCAGGGCGAGGAGGGCCATGGGAGAGGGCAGGGCGGGATCACTTTTTCCACACCAAAAAGGGTACAGAGCGTTGGATAGGCTTCCCAGAGGGGTCAGATTCTGTTTCAAAAAGAGGACGATGGGAAAGAATGTATATAGGACCTGTTCAGCACCCGGAGATGATCCTTAGATTCGGTGGAGTAGAGGGTCTCACAATCGATTATATGTTAGGCGATGATATATGCCCCGCCGGTCCTGGTAGACGAGCGCGGGAGTTGTGGGGCTGGGGTCCTCAGTGCTAGTCGATGCAGGAAAGGCGGCAGCAATGTCCCGGCCAATCCTTGGTTTGAGGATGGAACAATGGTACTGCACTGCAAGGTCTTCAGTTCTAGTGATTATTAAAAAACGCAGGCCATACTTGTCAGGGGATTATCGAAGCAGTCCGCAGCTAGCTCTTTAAGGGCACCTCAGTGGGAGGTGCAGGGCACGAAGGGTAGAGTAGTGTCCTCTGTTCTGGGGAGTACGGTCAAGGTAGGGCCGATATGGTCAGGATTCCAGATCCCAATCGGGAGAGGTCGGACCGCGATGCGGCGTCTTCTCAGGGGGCCGGAGCTAACTAACATGTCTCTTTCAGATCCTAAACTTACTACCATTTTGGTATTCACAGAAGGCACTTACTCATTTTGGTATTCACAGAAGGCACTTGCTCATTTCGGTATTCACAGAAGTTAGGAGTCCTAACTTTAGGACTCCTAAATGCCTTCTGTGAATACCGAAAGTCTTAAAATTAGGATTTTTCGAACTTTACTACTACTAGACTGAGAAAAATCCTATTTTAACGACTTTCGGTACTCACAGAAGGTATTTAGGAGTCCGAAAGTTAGGACTGCTAACATCTGTGAATACCGAAATGAGTAAGTGCCTTCTGTGAATACCAAAATGAATAAGTGCCTTCTGTGAATACCAAAATGGTAGTAAGTTTAGGATTTTGTCTTAAGTTAGTTCTGTGAATCGGGCCCATTGGTACCATCTTCCCTGTCAAAATTAGTTTTTGCAAGTATCAATATTTTTTGTTTCACACTCAATATAGGGTCCCTTTTAGTTCCTTTAAACATTGCCTCCACAGTTGCAGTCTGTAACTGCATTTTCGCTGCATCTTTACACTTCTGTTCTGTTATCTCTGCCATAACATAGTAAAAATAAAGAGAAGTTTGCTCTTCCGTTCACTTCCTAAAATTATATTTTCCTATAGCGATGCGCTTTATGCCTTTATGAAGTAAAAAAATGATTAAGTGGTCCACCAAAGACAGGTTGGGATAAAACTATTTTGGCAAATGAATGAAAACCAAGTTAACAGTATAAATAATTTTGAAAATGTGGTAAACACAAAAAATAAAGTTAGTGGGCCCGATTCACAGAACTAACTTAAGACAAAATCTCAAATTACCTACCATTTTGGTATTGACAGAAGGCACTTACTCATTTTGGGATTCACAGAAGTTAGGAGTCCTAACTTTAGGACTCCTAAATGCTTTCTCTGAATAGCGGAAGTCTTAAAGTTAGGATTTTTCTCAGTTTAGGAGTAGTAAAGTTAGGACTCCTAACTTCTGTGAATACCGAAATGAGTAAGTGCCTGCTGTGAATACCAAAATGGTAGTAAGTTTAGGATTTTGTCTTAAGTTAGTTCTGTGAATCGGGCCCTCTGACTTTAACAATTTCTGCTTATACAACGGTTGCTCAACATTTCGGCAAATTAATACTTTGTGATTCATACTATCATCGATGTATGGGTATGTTCCTATGGAAAGTACCATCTTCCTTGTAATAATGACAACTGGAATATTTGAGAGCTGTGACAAATGAAGATCTGGCATAAACCGTTGAAAGTAATTTATGTGAAGTATGAACTACTCCGCTATTTTCGTATTGACAGAGGGAGTGCTTAATTTGAGCTGGTGGTTTCCAGTGCTAGGCACTGCCTCTTATGATGGTCTGCCACACGGTGGTGTTTCTCTAATTTAGAGACAAGTACAGTTGTTTATTAATTTAATATACAGTAAAAATGACTGATACATGCCACCAAAGCCATTATTATACCTTTGAGGGCCTGGAATAGTCAGAATGGTCACATTTGTAGGAGTGTGATGTTAGTAGTTGTGTTGTAAATGACTGGCAGCGGCAATGAGCGGTGCAAGCAGAAGTGGCCTCCTGACAAGGGCCCTGGCACAATTTTATTTGTTCACAAATTAAGCACTGGATTGAGTACTAAGTTCTGTGCATGGAGAGGATTATGAGGAAATCTTCCAGTGCTGGAATACAAATCCATACTGGAGTCTGACACCAAATAGCCAGGTCGCCCCAATATGGATAAGGAACTGGTAACCCATTTGGCTTGAACTGCATCATAGATTAAATACATGGACTATTATTATCTTCCTTTATTCATGCAACACATCCATAAAAGATATAGTGATTAATACATACAGTATAAAAGGATACACAACATAACAGAAGATTACACACAATAAGATAGAAAACATCGCTGAATTTTAAATTTGGTGCAGAATAATAAAACTCTAGGGGTCAAAGGCTGTACAGTCGCCCACGCTAAAAGTGGCCCCGGAGTGCTAAATTTACAGGGATCAGTCAATTCTAGAAAGCCTAGATCTGTGGGCTGCACATAAGAAGCATATCACTGCACAGAGGGTATGAGGGCTTGGTAACAGCTGTAAGTGCAAAAGTGCCACTTTGGCCTGAAAGAACTTTAAAATCTTTAACAGGGGCCAAAGAAATCATTTTCTAGGCACTGAAAACACTTAACACAATAAAAACAAAGTGGAGCGTATCCTGTGGAGATGTCAGATGGCAGCCACAAGGACCCCTCTGTTTTACAGGGAGAAATCCAGCCAGGGATGCTAAAGGATGGTGAAATTGGTTAAGTCTAAAACGTGTAATTAAAAATCTGTCATGAGCGCTAGATAAGGCACAGAGGTAAGGATCCATGCCCACTACAGACTTTACCAGAACATACTCCCTCACTGTGGTTTTACTAAGCTCAGTGAATGTGGGGCTACAAAACTAACGGTGTCAACAGACAACTTAAGATTGTGTTGGAAGGGGGTTGACAATATCGAAATATTTAGGAAATTGGCAAGGGACAAAATGTCCCTTATTGATTCCTGCCTCTCATTACAATTACCATCAGCACAGATAATTGAGGATTTTGGTAAGCTTTGTCAGACAATTAAAATCCTCCTTTCCAGACCCTCCCCTCAAATGGCACCTACCCCTAGATGGTTCAACCATGAATGCACACAAGCAAACAGGAATTTACGTAGGGTACTTTCAGCTATTCCGAGGTGTACAATAGAAGTTAAACTGGCCAGTAAGAAGTATAGTGAGGTGATCAGAGATAGGAAGAAGGATCTCCCGAGTGAACGTTGGGACAAATTGTCTGAGGCTGCTAGCCAAAAAAAGGGCAACATCTTTTGGGCAGCAGTAAGGGACCTTCGTTCTATGGGCCAGTCTTCGACACCGATTAGCTGTAATATTTCCAGTGATGCATGGGTTGAACATTTATCAGGAATCTATGCCTCACCACTTTCAAATGAGGCAACTTTTAGACCGGTACCTATAGAAATAAGTATTTTAGAAGTTGTAGAAGCCATCAACCAGAGCCTAGGTAATAAGGCACCGGGTCCAGACGGGCTCCCTATCGATTTAATTAAGTGGAACCCGGATTTCAAGGCCCCTTTGCTTTTGAATGTTTTTAATAATTTAACTTTGACAAAAGTCCCCGAGACTTGGGCTAGAAGTACAATAGTCCTGATTTTTAAGAGGGGAGATAGATCTCTACCATTCAATTATAGCCCTATTCCCCTAATAGTCAATACTCTTAAAATTTTAGGAAGAGTCTTGTATAATACAATTTTGGGATGGACAGAAGCGAATGCCATCTTAGATCCATGCCAGCTGGGTTTTAGGGGCAAGGTTGGAACCATCGGACAATGTCTAAACCTAAATCTAGTTGTCGGGAAATATACTATTGCACGGAGGACCCCCATCTACATGGCTTTTATGGATCTGTCCACAGCTTTTGACCTAGTGAATAGGTCAAAGCTGTGGAAAAATCCTTTTGGCAGGAGGGTTGGACGAAACATTGGTAAATTTCTTAGACCTTCAGGCTCAAGTAAGGATAAGCATGGGAGGTGGGGTTTCAGGGACCATTGATATTGGCAGGTGGGTCAGACAAGGTTGCGTGTTGGCCCCCCCCTGCTTTTTAGGTGGAGGACCTAAAGGCTGCGCTTGCGCAGTCTGGGGTCGGAGATTTTATGTCTTTAGGTAGGGCAGTTTAACCCGCCTCCCTGCCCCGTCTCTCCTCCATTGGCTGGCTTCCTAAACGGAGGCCAGCCATTGGAGGAGAGGTGTCACTCCAATTTAGCCCCGTCTTTTTCGGATTCGGGGGCGTAAGTTTTGCTGTTCTTTAGACAGTGACGTTGTCTGTCACTCAGAACCACAAAACCACGCCCCCGATTCCCAAAAATTCGGAAGCTTGCGGCCGCCATTTTTTTCTCGTCTGCGGTGAGGATCGATCGGTCCTTTAGCCCTTCTTGCTCACACACCCGGCTCTGCAATCCACAGACACCCGGTTCTGCCGCCCTTAGTTCTGCCCTCTTACTGCCTTGTGCACACCCAGCTCTTAAATGTCTGGTTTTAACCCCTCCCCTGCCTGGGCACTCTCGGCTCTTCACTCAGAGTTTGCAGCGCGGCTGCCATTTTTTCCCAAACTTGTTCGGGATGTCGCCTCCGCCCTGCAGCACGGTGGGTAAGTTGTGGTTAAAGGTCTCCTTAAATGTTGGTATGATGCACTTCCTTCTACTAGGCGATGTTAATGTGGACTGCAACTGTAACTGGGGGCATAGTTTACTCTGTGTGTATTCTCCTCAAATCGCTGTGGGAAATCCATTTTGCATATTGGTATGTTTGCGTACTGCATTTGAACGTTCTAGTCCTTTAGGCGCTACTATTTGCTCCGCGGTGAGTGGGTGTTGGGGGGCGGGGGTACCCATTAACGTGCTTGCTTGGTCTTGGGTTATCATTGCGGTCTTAGTTCCCATGTTTTCAGCCTAAAATAAGGCTGCTCTTGCATGCGGGTGCAGCAGTGTGCTGTGCCTGCAGCAGCCCGAGGCTGCCAGGCGCTGGGAAGGTGCCCGAGAGCGAGGAAGCGGCCCCACCGACCCGCCATAGCTGGGGGCTGACGAGCTGGAGCTGGTACAGCTAACAGAGCGAGAGAGCAACCGTCGGGACGCAAGGGGTTAACGCAGTCACTTGGAAGCAGACGGCCGAGGCACCGCATCCCCAGCACTGCGGCGATGATCGCCCACCAGAGACATGAGGAGACCTTCATCAATCAAAACTAACCAGGACACCTCTGCTTGCCGGCCCTGCTAGGCGGCCCGCCACGCCAGCCTCCCCGGGCCCCCAGACACTCCCCAATAACGGAAAATGAGGCATCCTGTGCACTGACTGCCTCTTCGGGCTCCCAGCGCTCCCACCCACCAGATAATGGGGGGCCCCTGCACTGACAGCCTTCTCGGGCTCCCACCGCCCACACCTATCGGAAAATGGGGGACCCTGTGCATTGAAAGCACTCTCGGGCTCAGTGCTCCCTCCCTCCCCTCACCGTAAAATGGGGGACCATGTGCATTGACTGACTTTTTAGGTTCACAGGATATCCCCCTTCCCCACCACCAATTTCCCTATAATGGGGGATCTCTTGCACTGACAGCCTGCTCAGGCTCCCAGCACTACACACCGCATAATAGGGAACCCCATCTACTTACTGCCCTCTCAGATCAGCACAACCCCCTTACCGCACACAGAGGGTCCCTGTACATGGTTAGCTTCTCAGGCACCCTGATGTCCCCCATTCCCGCGCCACAGTTAACGGATAACTCGTGCACCAGCACCCTCCCCAGGCTCAGGGTGCCAGAGCTCCATCTTACCAGATATTAGGGAGCCCCCCAAAAAGTCCCCCCTCCCCCACCCAGACCCCTGTCCCCCCGGATAATAGGTAATCTATGCACAGTGAGCTCATTCAGGCAAGCAGCCCCCCCCCCATACATACATACACACACACACACACACACACACACACACACACACACACACACACACACACACACACACACACACACACACACACACACACACACACACACACACACACACACACACACACACACACACACACACACACACACACACACACACACTCTCTCTCTCTCTCTCTCTCTCTCTCTCTCTCCTTCGTGTATTAACAGCTTCCTCAGGCTCCCAGAGAAACACCCTTTCCGCATACTGCGGACCCCGTTATCTGAGAGACTACTTAGGCACCCAGAGCCGCACCCTCCCCTCACCCCCCCACCCGTGCCCGGATAGCTTCCCCAGGCTCCCGAACCCCGAAACTGGGATATCCTGTGCACTGACAACGGGCAACCCTCCCAGCTTCTGTTTAAGTTAACGCTTTATACACCATAACCCACCCCATATATGAAACCAATGGTCTGGTGGAAAAAAATGAAGTGTGCATGTTCGAGGGCAGAACGATTGGGAGACAATTATGACAGGCGTTTAACCCCTTTAAGTGGGTAGACCGGGTGGTCACTCTATCACCTAACTGTGCTACATTTTACTGTGTATACAATGGCCAGTACAAACATCAGTCATAAATTCATTACATGACAAGTATTGACAAAGTCAGAAAGTCTAGCCTTTTTGCTGAATGGAGTCAGGTTTTTATTACCAACTCATGGAAAAAAAAGTATTTTCTGCTTGTTTAAATAAGCCCTGTGGTTCTTTCAGGGTTTTCACCAACATACTCAAAAGCAGCCCTCTTTATCAGAGAATGGTAAATGGATGCGGGGGGGGGGGGGGATAGGTGGATGAATGAATAGATGGAATGAATAGATGGAATAATTAAATGGGTGGATGAGTGTATGGATAGTCTCTTAGGCAGGCGGATTTGATGGACGTTTAAGAAATTCAGCCAACTTTAAAAACTGAGGAAGGCAAAATTAAAGGCAAAAGCTTGGATTTTCTGTGACGGGTTACTGGGAAGTGGACATGGAAAGAGCAGCAGTCACGTGCAGTAATTGCCAGGTGACTCGTTTTTCTTGCCTTCTGCCCCCTGATTGCACTTGTTTTTCTTGCCTTCTGCCCCACGATTGCACTCGTTTTTCTTGCCTTCTGCCCCCTTCTGCCACCTGATTGCACTCGTTTTTCTTGCCTCTGCTCCCCTGATTGTGCCATTTTTCTTGCCTCTGCAAACCTGTTCGTGCCATTTTTCTTGCCTCTGCCAACCTGTTTGTGACGTTTTTCTTGCCTCTGCCACCCTGTTTGTGCCGTTTTTCTTGCCTCTGCTACCCTGATTGGGCCATTTTTCTTGCTTCTGCTCCCCTAATTGTGCCATTTTTCTTGCCTCTGCCCCCCTAATTGTGCTTTTTCTTGCCTTCTGCCCCCTGATTGCACTAGTTTTTCTTGCCTTCTGCCCCCTGATTGCACTAGTTTTTCCTGTTACTCAGAAGTGCATCTTCTGTGGCCCTCCACTGCCCGAGAGAGCAGAGGGTAGGGAGGCAAGCCCGTGCCTTGGGCATCCATAGCTAACCCGTGTGTGCTGACAGATGGGTGGTTGTCCTGCATAGAGGGATTTTTTGAGAAACGTTGTGTTTACGTGAATTTAAAAAAGACTTGCCGGGAATAGGACTATGGATTTGGGGGCATGATGAGCATTGAGCAGGCTAGGGTTTAATACCTATTATTAAGCCCTACATTATTCGTCATATCACACAGAATGTTTTAGAAGATGTCTGACAGCCCGCACGGGCCCACCGGACTTTTGTCATCCTGTTTCCTCTGATCCGCAAGCCATGGTGGAGTTGGTAAACGACCTCCTGGGTGCGTGGAGGGACCTGACGACCAGCGACCAGCTGCGGGCCGCCACCATGCTGCTCCACACCGTGGAGGAAGGGGCCTTCGTGCTGGCGACAATAGTCCTGGAGAACACCCGACAACCACCGTGAGTACCACTTCACGACGGAGGGCACAAGCACACTCCTGCCTGGCAAAACTTAAACTGCACATTTTCTGACAAACTAAAAATCAGCAGCTTTGTAGTTTTTGTGAAAAATCTATATTGTGTAGGTAGCAATAGCGTTTATTGGTCCCACAAATGAAGCATAACGTTTCTTTTTGGGGTCTAAAGAAAGTTATCAAACCTCTACCAAGTAGAATTTGTCCCTAAAACACTACAGCTGAATGAGTTAAGTGAAACCCTCAACACATTCTTTAACTCACTTATGCAGTGATCAGCTAACACATACACACTGCATTTATGTTGTCTGTGTGTCTGTGCGTGGCTGTCTGTGCGTGGCTCTGTGCGTGTGTGGCTCTGTGTGGATAGCTTTTTTTGTAGGTGCCTATGTGTGGGTGGCTCTGTGTGTGAGGGTGGCTGTGTGTAGGTGGCTCTATGTGAATGACTGTGTGGGTGGCTCTGTGTGGATGGCT
This sequence comes from Lissotriton helveticus, assembly GCF_964261635.1. Classification (NCBI taxonomy): domain Eukaryota; kingdom Metazoa; phylum Chordata; class Amphibia; order Caudata; family Salamandridae; genus Lissotriton; species Lissotriton helveticus. Next base: position 482,917,468 of record NC_136059.1, on the reverse strand, counting down.
CTGTATGTGTGTGGGTGGCTTTGTGTGTGGCTCTGTGTGGGTGTAAATGCAATAGGTCATGCATATGCGAGCGATTAATCTCAATGCCATTTACTTAACGATTAAGCTATTAGCAATGTAAATGACAATACCATTTATGTATGATTAAAAAAATAAAAATGTCATGAGCAATGCCAATAGCTTTACCTTTAATAATGCCGAGACCATTGCATTGTAAATGCTTGTTATATATATTAATGGGTTGAATAGCTCTTTGAAAATGGCTACTCGAGAGGTCCCATACATTAATAAGAAGCCCATCCCCGTGCTCCTTTACGCAGATGACGCGGTTCTTATAGGCCACACTCCAAATTCCCTGCGTCTTCTTGTCCAAAATTTTAACAATTATATGAAGGAGTTAGATCTGCGGGTACATGAAGAAATCTTTTTTAATGTGTAGTGGGCCAGGGAAGCGTGAAATAGGCTCGATCACAATAGATAGTCAAAAACGGACTTCTGTAAGATCTTTTGTTTACTTAGGGCTGGCCTTTGCAGCGAACGGCTCCTGGAGTGAGCATTTAGCTCACGCCAGGAGCAAGTTCTCAAAGGCCACCAATTTGATCTTAAGCCTACCCCGCCCTAAGACCACTGGGGCTCTTCTAGGAGTTCAGAAAATATACAAACTCCAGTGCACCCCGGTGGCTACATTCCTTAATTATCCAGCAGGAAGAAAATAGGTTTTGCAGGAAATTACTGAGCACCCCAATCTCAACCCCTCAATATATATGCCACAAGGAGCTCAATATTAATTTTATAACTGATTTTATTCGTGCTCGACCGGCACTTTTGTGGGTATCAGTGTGGAAGAACAAAGCGGCATCTCTGACACAGCAGATTATTATGGATTGTTTACATTGCGATAAAGGCTTAGAAATCCCATGGCTAAGTGGTGTGCTTCAAAGTTTGCGCAGTATAAAAAGAGAAAATGTTTTCCTGGACCCCATATCAGCAGAATCAGTTCCAAAAAAGGAACTGTGGAATGCTCTGTACTCCCTATATAACGAGTGGGATGTGGTGGAGTCTAGGAAAACAATTGTGCCCAACTACATGGCCATTGAACAGCACAGTTATCCGCTTCATATGTATTTGACCTTACAGATGAGTCGTTGGGAAAGGAGCCTTTTGTTTAGATTAAGAGCTGGCACAATTCGATTTGCACTTTGTTTCCCACTGGGTTATAACCCAAATTTTAACCAAAATTTGTGCTCCTGTGACGGGAGGAGTGAGCAATCTATTATGCACTTTAAATTCTTCTGTAAATATTATCTTAAATACTCCAAGCAGTTTTTTTATCCATGTTTTAAAAAGAGAAGATCAATCACCTTGGATGTAGCGTATCGGCGCATATTAGATTTAGATGATGTTGAACTGATTTTCCGCACTGGCACTTTTCTTAAGACTGCGATAAGGACGCGTAGGTCTATGATGCACCCTTGATTATATGTGACACAACTTGAGAAATGTCTTAACCATTAAATGTTAAAATGATGGCTTGTCTCTGTACTAGGCACTTTGGATACATAAATATGGAATTTTAATTCTTGTACTAATTATTGTGATGTATTTATGTTTGTGTGCTTTTATGGGTACTATTGTATCCGAATAAAGTTGAACTGAAATGAACTAAGCTCAGTATATTCACGCTGCGTGGTAGAAAATGTATCATGTAAATCTTTTGTAATAATAACACCGCCAGGGCACAAAGTGTTGTGTGCAAAGAAAATGTCTGGCCTTCCTATCGCCTGAAAAGACTCCTTAATATAATGTATCCATGGGATTTTATTTGCATGTTCCAAGGCCAAACAATCGGGTAGGATCAAGCGGTTTAAGCCCTTGTTCTCAGATGCCCTTATCTTAATCCGGCATAGTAAAGGTTCTCCCTACGCCACTGGAGTCAAGCTATCCTGGATAATGATGGCTGATAGCCAGAAACCGGTCTTGGGATGCTTGATTCCAGTCCAGGGAAGACATGGCTTGGCAGTTCGGGCTGGATTGTTCCCATGAGGCACAGGTTCAAGACGGATTTGCATATGGCCATGTCTGAAATGGGGTGGCATGGTGAGCAAAAGAACAATGGATTAAACCGAGATCTGTGACTGGGGGTGAATGTTTTGCCAATATGCAACATTCCGTCCATCATCTTGTGTGTTTTGCAGAACACATGGACGCCAAATAAAGCCCACCCTTCTTGTTTTATTTTGAAAGAAAACAATTCTTAAATTTACTCAGGCCTTATTACGAGTTTGGTGGTCCACAGATCCGCCAAACCTGTGGTGGCGTTCTGACTGCCACACTGCGGGTCAACCTGCAGTATTTGGGCTGCAGCAGTCAGACTGCCGGCATCAAGGATCCAGCTAGGTCAGCGGTCTTTCACTGGCAGAAACATGCTGGCGATGCTGCAGCTAGCACTGCCGAGCATATTCTGAAGTTCCATTTCACTACTCTTTTCTGGGCGGTGAACCCACCATTAAAACGTGAAAATGGCAATAAAGGGGACCCAACCAGGTCCCCCGTTAGAATTGGACCTGGGGTGCATATTGAGGGGCCACAAGGAGAGCCCCCATGTATTTGCACGTCCCATTTTCTGTACAGTATGGCATGTATGCCAAACTGTGCAGGAAGGTGCAATCTGTGCTCTGGCAGCAGCAGTCTGCATGGAAGGCTCTCCTATAAACTGCACAGAAAGCTGCAGGAACCCCCCCACCAGACAAGGATTAAAGTCCTAATCTGGTGGGCGGCAGCACCACGGCTATCCTGGTCCTACAGCGGGCCACCAAAGTCAAAATAAGGCCCTCAATTGCCAGCTCTCACCTAAAATTGGCTACAAAGGTACATGAAAACAGTCATTTAATAAAAGGCAATCTTAATCTAACCATCTATTAACAATGGAAGTGTAACAGATTAATATAACGTACATCCAGTTTGCTTCATGCAAAAAGTCCTTTGAAAAGCCACTAGTACACAGCCCTTTTGAATAAAATGCACATCTGTTGGCACAAATGACGCCATCCACTGTCCTTGAAAATAGTGCATGGTCTGTAGGGTGCCTGCTCCCCTATTAACTACAACTCTTACACCATCGAGACTGAATTGATTTGGCACAATCGGCCATTAACAATCCATTAGGTGTGTCACAGTGATTTACCAATCTTCACAGTACTTTAGTTACAAAACAAATTACATTTTCCGCAAAAGACACTGAAGCTTAGTTATACTCTACGATAGTGGTGGAAATCACAACCATAAAAATATCGTTTTAATCTAAAATTTGAATGGGTGGGTCCATTGGTAATGCCACCAACATGGAACCACCCCTGTCCTGACAAGTGTGTTCCCCAACCACAAGAATGTTTCAAAAACAGGTGCAACCCCCACATCATGAGATGATGCAGATCATCCTTTGACAAATACATACATTACTGTTTGAACCCACTAGAGGTGAAATTAATAATTGCCACTCGATATTAGGGTGATCTAAAAGACCACATGGATCGCATTTAGCACTCCGTCTGCAAAAGATAGATACCATGACAAGTGGGCTGAGGCATTGCTCTTGTTATGTTATGTTAGGCTCCACACCTATGGAATCAGTTTTAGCACCTGAGGAACCCACTGCCACTCCGACTTCCTGTTACTAAATGGACATCTTCCAGTCAGGTCAAATGTAGTTTGCCATTTCATTCCCCATCAATATCCCATTAAAAGAAAACTGAATACAGTGTGATTCAATTCCAACAGGTTCACCACACATTCTTGATAAAGGAGTTCAAACTAATAATGGGGCGGAAACATGTTGGATCTTATGTCACAAAGCAACCATATGTTTTAAAAAAAAAAGGCAATTGTTAAGACTAAACAAAGAAATGGCAGTTGAACCTTAAAGTGAACTTAAGCACAATATTGGAGATCAACAACTGCCACATAGAAAGAGCAAGTGTTTCCACATCAAAACATTCGTAGACCAAACTATTTTCGTAAACAAAACAATGGCAAGTTTTGTTTGAAACAATGAACAAGCAGTTGAGTGTTAATTTAACAATGACGCAGACAGCAAAATACCACAGAAAGAACTGCACCCTGGAAGCACGATTTATTTAAAAGCTGAACAAACTTGATTATAACATATTCAAATACCTTTTAACTAAGGACCTTTGCCACCCCACTCTTCCAGTTATAACATTACAGCACTCCAAAAAGTCAACATTTCATTTAATATTCTATTAGGAGTAGCAAAAAGTATTTGCCCTTGAGGCTAATATGCAGGAGAAGCCTTCCTTAAGAACCTCTTCCGCTTCCCACTTTCTAAGTGGCAGGTAATAGAGGTTTCTCCAATCAATCACTGCATTTATAAAGCGCGCTACATACCTGTGAGGGTCTCAAGGCGCTGTGGGGGAGGTGGGGGGGGGGGGGGGGGGGGGGTGGAGGGAGAGGGGGGATGGGGGTGCCGCTACTGATCGAAGAGCCAGGTCTTGAGGAGTCTTCTGAAGGCCAGCAGGTCCTGCGTCTGTTGTAGGCTGGTGGGGAGAGCGTTCCAGGTCCTGGCGGCGAGGTAGGAGAAGGATCTGCCGCCGGCGGTGGTTTTCCAGATACGAGGAACTGTGGTGAGGGCGAGGTTGGCTGAGCAGAGGTTTCGGGTGGGGGTGTGGAAGCAGAGACGGTTGTTGAGGTATGTGGGTCCGGCGTTGTGTAGGGCTTTGTGTGCGTGGATGAGGAGTTTGAAGGTGACCCTCTCTCTCGTTGACGGAGAGCCAGTGCAGGCCTCTCAGGTGGGATGTGATGTGGCTGCGTCAGGGGATGTCGAGGATCAGTCGTGCCGAGGCGTTCTGGATTCGTTGGAGTCGTCTCAGGAGCTTGGTTGTTGTTCCTGAGCAGAGGGCGTTCCCGTAGTAGAGTCTGCTGGTGATGAGGGCCTGGGTGACAGTTTTCCTCGTGTCGGGAGGGATACATTTGAAGATCCTGCGAAGCATGCGGAGGGTGTTGAAGCAGGATGCAGAGACGGCATTGACTTGCCTGGTCATGGCGAGGGTGGAGTCTAGGATGACCCCCAGGTTGCGTGCGTGGTCTGTGGGTTCCAGGGATGTGCCTAGCGATGTGGGCCACCAAGAGTCGTCCCAGGCTGATGGGGTGGGTCAGAGAATGAGGACCTCAGTCTTGTCTGAGTTCAGCTTCAGTCTGCTGTCCCTCATCCAGTCGGCTACGGCCTTCATTCCTCTGTGGAGGTTGGCTTTGGCGGTGTGGGGGTCTTCGGTGAAGGATATGATCAGCTGGGTGTCGTCGGCGTAGGAGATGATGTTTAGGTTATGTTGTCGTGCGACGTGGGCGAGCGGTGCCATGTAGATATTGAACAGCGTCAGGCTGAGGGAGGACCCCTGTTGGACGCCGCAGATGATCTCGGTGGGTTTCGAGTGGAAGGGTGGGAGGCGGACGCTCTGGGTTCTGCCAGAGAGGAAGGATGTGGTCCAGGCCAGGGCCTTCTCTTGAATTCCGGCGCCATGGAGGCGTGCTGATAGGGTGCAGAGGCAGACTGTGTCAAAGGCTGCTGATAGGTCCAGGAGGATGAGGGCGGCTGTTTCTCCTTTGTCCATCAGGATCCTGATGTCGTCAGTGGCAGCAATGAGGACGGTCTCTGTGCTGTGGTGTGGTTGCTGGGAAAACCGGATTGGGATGGGTCCAGGATGTTGTTGTCTTCGAGGTAGCGGGTTAGCTGTTTGTTGACAATCTTCTCTGTCACTTTTGCCGGGAACGGGTGCAGGGAGATGGGCCGGAAGTTCTTGAGGTCCTTGGGGTCCGCCCTGGGCTTCTTCAGAAGGGCGATGATCTCGGCGTGCTTCCAGCTTTCCGGGAAAGTTGCTGTCTCAAAGGAACTGTTGATTGTTTTTCGTAGGTGGGGTGCGATGGTTGTGCTGGCTTTGTTGAAGACATGGTGAGGGCAGGGGTCAGATGGGGATCCGGAGTGGATGGAGTTAATGATTTTGATGGTGTCTTAGTCGCTGACGTTGGACCAGGCGGTCAGGCGGCTGGTGGTCGCAGGGGTGGTGGACTCTGTGGTGGACTCTGTGGTGGGTGCGGGGGTGTGGGAGTTGATGCTGTCATGGATGTCGGTGATCTTGCAGTGAAAAAGGCGGCAAGGGAGTCGCACAGGTCTTGTGATGGTGGGATGTCGTTGGTGTTGGAGCTGGGGTTGGAGAGTTCTTTCACAATGGTAACGAAGGAAAAAGGGGACGGGGCCGCAGGGGAGCAGCGGCGGGAAGCGGGGAGGGCACAGAGGGGCAGGGGTGCACAAGGAGCGCCAAGAAACCAAAAATAAACAATAATTAAAAATACAGGAGCAACAAAAATGTAGTGTGGGAAGGAATACAATGAACAGTGAGGAGAAAAGTTATACAAAACCATGGGCACACCAGCGGCTAACCCTCGGCAGCACTCTGGTCCCAGAGGAGTCGAGCGGAGTGAACTGGGGTCAGGTCACGCTCACCTGCGCCGCGTGACCTCCATAAGAGGCCAAGTGGGAGGGAGGGGCAGCTGGGAGGCGGGAGCGGTGCAGCCAATGGGCAGGCAGGTGTACAGAAGGAAAAAGGGGGCGGGCCGGAGGGGAGCAGCAGCGGGAAGCGGGTAGTGGGGGGGGGAGAACAAGGAGCGCCAAGAAAACCAAGAATAAACAATAAATAAAAAATACAGGAGCAACAACAATGTACAGTGAGGGAAGGAATACAATGAACAGTGAGGAGAAAAGGAATACAAAACCCGGGGCACACCAGCGGCGAACCCTCGGCAGCACTCAGGTCCCAGAGGAGTCGGGCGGCGTGGGGAGTGACCTGGGGTCCAAATGATTTGGAGGAGAAGCCGAGTACCTATTAGACATCAAAGTCCTCATTACAATGCTTACAGGAGGTCATCTTCGAATTTGTTTTAAAAAAGTATGAGTTAAAATAATTGTAGGATGGCTGCTGTGTGTAAGCTTACAGGTGCACTCACTGATGGAACAGGAGATGAACCGACGAGAAGCAATGGGAAACTAGTAGAAAGAGACCAAGTGCTGAGAAGTGGAGTCAAGGTGAGAGTGAGGAAAGCAAAGCACTTCCACAGAGAAGAAATGCAAATGCAGTAAACCGCAGTGGGAAGATACAACTTGTCCCTACTAACAATATACAGGAAAATTGTTACTGGGCGAACCCAACTACAATAGGGAGAAAAGCCAATCACTTACGAGCAAGGTACTCACCCAAAACCCTGTACACACTGTAGACAATAGGTCTTAAATAATACACAAGTAAAGCTGGCTATAGGAGACCTAAAACATTCAGCAGATGAACATTCCATTCATACTAAGCCCCAAGTATTTTTGGGTGTAAAACCTGTATAAGTTGAAAGCAATACCACAACCAACAATTGCTTGTTCTGTGAAATCTGTGCAATACAAGGCCAGAATGCACTAATGTTCTGAACTGGCCTCAAAATATTTATTTGCCTTGATATCCTTCTAATGAGCCTTAAAACTGCCAAATGAAAGGTTTCCCCCTTAGGATATTGGCATAAAATCGAGTTCTGCAACCATTCTGTCTCCACTTGTGACACTAAAAAGCTTTCCAACTATCTGATTAATTTTAAAAACTATCATAACCACCATCTTGAACACCACCAGTTCACTCCAAGATACAGCCATTAAGACAAGGCATTTCGGAATTCAAACAGTATACCTAGGATTTGAGAGTGGTCAAGGAATATAATTATAATGCAGTGAAGATTATCAGACTGACCAATCTTATCTTATCTTATGTGCCATTTATAAAGCGCACTGTCGCCGAAGCTTCCTGGCGCTGGAGACAGGGTGGGTGAGGAGGAAGGCGCGAGAAGCGGTCAGCCTGAGGGGGGGCAAAAGATGCGTTTTTAAGAGTTTCCTGAATTTGAGAAGGGATGTGGAGGATTTGATTGAGAGGGGAAGGAGGTTCCAGAGGACGGGAGCCAGGTAGGAAAAGCGACGGCCGCCGAATTTTTTAGTTTTGATTTTGGGGGTGACTAACAAATCACGGTGGGCTGATCGGAGGTTACGTGACGGACAGTGAGGATGGATAAGGGTTTTGAGGAACCCAGGGCTAGGGCAGTGAAGGGCCTTGAAGGTGAGGCAGGCTACCTTGAAGGTGGACCTCTGGTCCATCGGGAGCCAATGAAGGCTTCGGAGCAGAGGCTTGGCTGATAGCCATCTGGGGGATCCGTAGATCAAGCGAGCTGCTTGATTCTGGACGACCTGGAGACGGTGCATCAGAAATTGAGGGAGACCGTGGTAAATTGCATTGGAGAAGTCCAGACGAGACAGCACAAGCGAAGTGACAGTCTGAGTGAGTGCCTCGGGGGGGAGGAGGTGATGGACTTTGCGAATCCTCCGAAGTTGGTACATGCAGGAGGATACTACGGCTCCAACCTGAGCTTTGAGAGAAAGTTCGGCATCGATGGTTATGCCCAGGCTTTTTACAGTTTTGGCTGGGATGGGGGGAGAGCCAAGCTCTGGAGGCCAGTACTGAGGGCCCCAGAATGAGTGGCTGAGTCCAGGGAGGAGGAGCTCAGTCTTGCCGGGGTTTAGTTTTAATTGATTCTGGTTCATCCAGGCTTGAATGTGAATCATAACTTCGTGAAACGTTTTGATGGCATGAGGTGAGTTGAGGGGGAGGATGAGTTGCAAGTCGTCGGCGTAGTTAAAAACTGTAATATCCCATTTCAGTAGGGATTGGATCAGTGGCCGAAGGTATAAGTTGAAGAGGAGCGGGGAGAGGGAGGAACCCTGGGGAACACCACAGGAAGTGGGGGATTTGTTGGCAGTGTAGGGACCCATGCGAACCGCCTGTGTTCTTCCCGTAAGGAAGGACTTGATCCACTTATGAGCTGTGCCTTGGATGCCCGCCTGTTCGACACGGGGGAGGAGGATGTTGTGATCCACCGTGTCGAACGAGGCCGACAAATCCAGGAGAACGAGGGCCTGATGGCGACCGGCGTCTGCATTGCCTCTGAGTGTATCAAGGACTGCCAAGATGACAGCCTCTGTAGAGTGGGCAGGTCGGAAGCCAGCCTGATTAGGCTCCAGATGGCATGAGGATTCAATGAAGTTAGATAAACAACGGGAAACATGGGCCTCCAGAAGTTTGGAAAAGTAGGGAAGGAGGGAGATGGGGCGATAGTTTGATGGCTCTGCAGGGTCGGCGCCAGATTTTTTTTAGGAGGGGTAGTAAGATAGCCTCCTTAAATGAGGTTGGGAAGGTCCCACTGCAAAGGGATCTGTTAAGTAAGGTTAGAATATCGTCTGGTAAATTAAGACATACATTCCGTAGGACGGATGGGGGACAACAGTCGTTGGGGGAGCCAGACTTTACACGAGTGGCAAGTTCCGCTAGGGAGGTAGAGTCCAGAGTGGTGAGGGTAGAAAGGGTCAGGGGGTTTGTAATGGAGAGGTCCGGTGAGGGTGACTGGGGAGGGGGAGGAATGGATATTTGAATTTTCTTGATTTTTTCCAGAAAGTACGAATTTAGATTGTCGCAGGCCTCCTGGGTAGGGGTCTGAGTCGGGAGGGTTCTATCATCAGTGGTTAGCTCGTTCAGAACTCTGAACACCTCCTTCGATTTGTCTACTGCCGATGAGATCCTTTTAGAGAAATGATCTATCTTTGCCGCTCTGATCGCTACCTTGTAGTCTTTACGTGCGGTCAAATAGGATAGCCTGGCTAAGTCTGAATAATTGCATCTCCAAGTACGTTCCAATTGTCGCGTTTTCAATTTGTGGGCTTTGAGATCATCCGAGAACCACCTGTGGGAATTACGGTGCCTGGTGCAGGGGAATTTAACTAAGGGAGCTGTTAGGTCGCTGGCCGCTTCTAGCCAGGAGCCTAAGTTTTGTTCTAGTTCGTCTATATCATCAGAGGGATGAGGACCTATGCGAGAGTTGGCAAGAGTAGTAAGAAAGCCCTGAGCATCGTAAGTGCTCCATTTCCGCGACAAGCCACCGGCCATCAGAGGGGCAGGGATCTGACCGTCAACTGTTATGGAGGTGTCCACCAAATGGTGGTCTGACCAGACACAGGGGGATATGTCCGGTGGGGATAGGGCCAGGTTGCAGGACCAGATCTGGTCCAAGTATGTCCCTTGATATGGGTGGGTTGGGAGACATGTTGAATAAGATTCAGATTAGTGAGGGTATCGAAGAGCTCAGTGGCGTGGGTGCCAGCGTTGGTGTCATTGAACCAATAGTTTAAATCGCCAAACATAGCGAAGCAGGAGTACATTGTTAGCAGAGAGGACAGTTGTTCGTTTATAGTGGCAGAAAAAGAGGGCATTACGTGAGGGGGTCGGTAAAGAAGGAGAAGAGTGAGAGGGCTGGTGTCAGTTTGCACACTGAAGAGCAAGTTCTCCACCTCAGGGAGGGGGAGAGAGTGGGAGGAGATCGATGGCAAGCGTTTAGATATAATGGCTGCCACCCCGCCGCCAGGCCGGTCATCCGGGCGGTCGGTATGAAGGATGTAGTAATCGGGGGGCAGGGCAGCCAGTATATCAGGGAGGGACTCTGAGGTTAGCCAGGTTTCAGTAAGCAGGAGCAAGTCAGGGTTCGAGTTAGCTAACAATACGAAAATGTCCTCGGCATGTTTTACTAGTGAACGAGTGTTCAGATATAGGTTCCTAATGGACGTGGAGTTCCTAGTTGGCGTGGCTAAGGGGGCGCAGTCGCCGAGATGAACGTAGTCGGAGCGCATCAGGCCAGCGGCGGAAATGCGGCGAAGGGTTGATTGGGAAGGGGTGGTAATGGTATTTTGTAGGTCCCTAAGGGATTGAGCTGTATAGGTGAGGACTTGGCCAGCCTGGCGTGCCCTGGGGCCCGTCCTGGCGCGGACGGGCGCAGACAGGCTTGCCTTAGGCACGCCTTTGGCGCGCAAACGGCGCTCCCGCTGCACTCGTCCGCTGCGCTTCCGATGGATACACATGTTATATGCAGGAATGGGGGAGGGTAAAAGGGCGTGGCCAGAAAGGGGGCGTGGCCTCACTCGTGGCCAGGAATGGCGTGTGTGTTTGGGTGGTGCAACAGCGCTAAGCTCCGCTGTGCATGCCAGACACAAGAAGAAGTGCTCTCACTAGTTGGTAAGTGAATTTTAAAAAACAAATTATTTGTGACAATCAATAATTTTTAAAAGCAATGCGCGAGCGCGCCTCCCGGCTTTCGCCTCAGGAGGATGTAGCAGTCTGTCTGACAGCGTCGCTTGGGATCAGCGAGTATTTAAGGCGACGATGGGCGTGGCCAGAAAGGGGGCGTGGCCTCACTCGTGGCCGGGAATGGCGTGTGTGTTTGGGCGGTGCAACAGCGCTAAGCTCCACTGTGCGTGCCAGACACAAGAAGTGCTCACTAGTTGGTAAGTGAATTTTAAAAAACAAATTTGTGACAATCAATTTTTAGAAGCAATGCGCGAGCGCGCCTCCCGGCTTCCGCCTCAGGAGGATGTAGCAGTCTGTCTGATCTATACATCTTTACAAGCTACATAGAAAACTATGGTCAGATAAACCAAAATAAATTATAATAAAGGAAAGATTACAGAGTGCTCTTTCAAAAGGAAGTTTCACTACAATTTCTTCCTTGATCGAACCAGAGGCTGCCAAGAACAATCGTACTTCATTTCAAGAACTTGTGGATGCTTTATCGGACTATGGCTAGGATCGTATTAAAAATATAGATGGCTTTGAGCAACTGATTTCCAGTCTGCTCTTTTGTCTAAATTGATGCAAATTACTTAACTGTGAAGTTGATAAACTAATTAAACAAAGCAACCATTCAGAGCCCCCTGATGATCTTCTCCCAGGATGCTTCTAGACAAAGATAACATCACTAAATCGTCCATGATAGGAGGAATTAAATCTTTGTTGATTTTAAACTGTGTATCTGAAAGTTTCACATCTGATGGAGTTTGCCCCCTTCTGAGAAAAAAACGAATGCTTAAACCCAGGGAATGATCAGCTTCTGCATGGGGAGCGACACCAAATTGGTTGATACCTCAGTCATGGATGATCTGTAGATTGACAAGGCAGCGAGAAGGAGTCGAATCTTTAGGACTTCTCAGCAGAATCTCACCACAGGTCAAAGGATTGTGCATCAGCGAGTGGCCAACTGCCATCTGTAGGGTAGTGTTAACTTGGTTAATTTCTTTTTCGTCTATCAATTTAAAACTTTCTGATGAGCTTTTATCCAATTCCATGAGTGTAACCTAGGGTGTTACTATATGGGGGGACCCCCTCTAAAGGAGAATGAGATCAGGGAGAAGAGGGGAAAACAAGAGAATAAATATACAGTACAAGCTCCCTCACAATCCATTTCTTTTACTATGTAGACAAAATCTAGAATCGGCTAAACATTTATATGAACAATGTCAAAACAATTGAACACTTCAACAATTATACTTTTCTTAATTTTATTAGTCAAATGTATTATTCAAAGCAATTATATCAAAATACATGTTTTCTTTCTTTTATAAAACAGAATATATATTCATTTTTATTTATACTCCATTTTTCTCTTTATACATGATTGCACACCAGCCAGCACGTTCCGGGCTGATGCAACATACTACTCTGGACTCCTAAATAAAATAGAGGACACAAATCAATTGTCAAATCTCAAACTCAGTCAATCACAACCTAACACACTCCTACATCACCAAAAACCATCATACACATCTGGGGCATGGGGAGACTAGGGACTTATCTCCACGACCCTGTTGGATGAACTGGTTCAACAGGGTCTGACAGCAAGGTCGACGCGCGTTTCGGTGGGATAAAACAGATGGTGAACCACCTTCATCAGGACCGTGCCAAAAAGTATGGTTTAACACAACCAACCAAAGGGTACAGGAGATGCAAATGTGAACCTAATATCCAATAGATACAATGTAAAAGGCGACACTGACTGAACCAGTCACTGCGCTATGGTGCTTCAACAAACTAATATGTTCTTGTTTGTATCGGTTCAAGCCAACATCACATGCCTTATTCAGGAAATCATTGGTGACAATTAAATTCATATGTCTGGAGCATTAACTATGGCTACATAGAACCGATGCAAACAAGAACATATTAGTTTGTTGAAGCGCCATAGCACAGTGACTGATTCCATCAGTGTCGCCTTATACATTGTATCTATTGGATATTAGGTGCACATTTGCATCTCCTGTACACTTTGGTTGGTTGTGTTAAACCATACTATTTGGTAAGGTCCTGAAGTAGGTGGTTCACAATCTGTTATCCCACCGAAACACGCGACGACTTTACTGTCAGACCCTGTTGAACCAGTTCATCCGACAGGGTCGTGGAGATTAATTAGTCCTAAGTCACCCCATGACCCAGATGTAAATGATGGTTTTGGGTGATGTATGAGTGTGTTAGGTTGTGATTGAGATTTGACAATTGTTTTGTATCGTCTGTTTTATTTAGAGGTCCAGAGTAGTAGGTTGCATTAGCCCGGAACGTGCTAGCTGGTATGCAATCATGAATAAAGAAAGGAGTATAAATAAAAATTAATGTATATACGGTTTTATAAAAAAAAAAAAAAAAAAAAATATATATATATATATATATTGATATATTGATATAATTGCTTTGAATAAGAAAATCATGAAAAGTAGAATATATTTTTGAAGCGTTGAATTGCTTTGACGTTGTTCATATAAATGTTTAGCCCATACTATATTTTGTCTACATAATAAAAGAAATAGGTTGTGAGGGAGCTTGTACTGTACATTTATTCTCTTGTAACCGGGGGTGTTCCAAGATGCAACAATTCCGTATGTTTAATATATAGGTCAGGCTACTCATCAGTGAAGCTCTCACGGTGCTGGGCTAGGCTCCTGATCCATCTAGGCAAGGGGATTCAGTCGAAGAGCCAGGTCTTGAGATCCTTCCTGAATTGGGTCAATGACAGGGATTGGTTGAGGGGCAGGGTGTTCCAGATCTTGGCGGCGAGATAGAAGAATCTTCCTTTGGTTCTGGTCTTGTGGATCCATGGGACGGTGGCCAAGGGAAGTTGGGCGGAGCGAAGTTGTCTGGTGGGTACTTGGTATGCGAGGTGGTGGTTCAGATATGCTGGTCCTACATCGTGGACAGCTTTGTAGGCATCAGTGAGGAGTTTGAAGGGGATTCTCTTGTTGACTGGGAGCCAGTGGAGTTGAAGGTGTTTGGTGATGTGGCTGCAGCAGGGGATGCGGAGGACAAGGCTGGCTGCAGCCTTTTGAACATTCTGTAGTATCGTAAGCTGTTTCTGGGTGACGCTGGCATAGAGTGCATCGCTGTAGTCGAGTCTGCTGGTGATGAGTGGGAGCGTCTTTATGGATTCTGTGGGGATCCATCTAAAGAGGGCCCTCCAGCAGAGTAACAAATACATTTTAAGTGACTGGATTTACTTATAAGCTTGAAAGATATTTTTTTACGGAGTTTTATATAGAGCAAACGTTTCCCGAAGGTATCAGAGCACTTTACATGAGCACCAGTTGCCTTTCAGATGGACACATTCATTTTTGTTAGGCACAGGGCGATTACGTGATTTGCCCAGAATCACAGGTCGTTGTGTCTTACTTATTTCCAAGCTCTGATTCATGACGAGCCACTGAAACAGTTTATGGATGGACAATAAACCTAAAATTAATGTAGGTAAATCAAATTGTATCCAATATATCAAGCAAATTAAAACCCATCCCTTTACCTTCAGTTGAGTAGCCCACTTCAACCAGTGTACGTAGTAAGAAATCTAAGGTCTAAGCACAATTTTCAATTCAACTTAGATTCTAAAATAACTGCAAAAACCAAGCCTTGTCACTTACAAGAGACTCCGCATAACCCCTTATCTTTCCCGTATCAGGTAGCAGTGGTCTGTCCCTATGTACATTTACTAATGCAAAAAAAAAGAAAAACTGGGATGCGGCGTAACGGCCAGTACTGCCATTTTTGCGACTGGGGAACCAGTTTTTAGTCTTTGTTGACTCAACATCCAGTGATTCTGGGAAAATCACTTAATCTGCCTGTCCGATTTTTTTTTTTATAAAAGTGTTCTTGTGTAATGTAACTGGTGTTCATGTAAAGTGCTCCAAAACCTTCGAGGTGAGTTTGCATTATTTAAAACTGCAATTAAAAAAATAATTCTTGCTTCAGTGAATTTATTCTTCCCTACTTTGAATTTCGCCACAATTGAGGAAATTATATTTGCTGAGAACTGCAATGGTTACAGTCCATAAAATAACTTAATTTAAAGCAGCCTGTGTTACACATTTTCTTACAGCACAATCATTTTATTTGTCAAGGAAATCTGAAAAATAAACCAAGCCAGCCTGAGATCTAGCAAAAGTTTACGATTAGTTGCATGGTGGTAGGTCTTGGAGTCGAAGGGAACAGTCTATGAAATTCCATTCCTCTATTCTTGTATGACCAGGCTAATAAGCCCAGATGTATTCTTAGAAATTGGATATTGGAATAACTCATCTGTCTTTTCTGTTAGTCTACACTTCTATTAGGTGGTAATTTGTACAGCATCTATAGACCCTAGAAATGGAGTGGTAGTGCACGGTCAGCCCTAAAGCTCATGCAATGATTTATTACAACATGATACCTTTAAATCAACAGAGAAAAGCACATTTTTTTAGCAAAATTTATTTTTTGGGAAGCCAGAGTATTAGGAATAATGTATTGTAGAAACTCTCACATCGAATTCTTACGATATTTACACAGAATTCACAAGCATTTACTGCATGAACATACATATATAAAAGGAAGCAGAATCAACTTTCAAAAAACTAATTTTAATCAAAACAAAAAATTGTTGATCATTAACAAGTTTATAAAACAGTGATTTAGTTACATAAATAAATTGATATCAGTGTATCAAATCTTAATTACTTTCAACTTCATGGGCATGTTTACATGGGTGATGAAGTACAACCTTTTACCTAGTATAATAAATAAAATGGAGAGCATGACATCATTTTCTAAACAAAAATACCTACAAACATACCTCTAGCTTGTTCTCTAATTAAGGGAACAGGAGACACTAGACAACTTTTGCACCAAAACATAAAAAATTGCTTGAAAAGCACAAGGATACAGAACCATTCAGCTAAATTAAAGACACTATAGTAACAAAAGTTGGTATTTAATATAACGAACAGTTTGGTAGTTAGATCTCCAGTTTGGTTATTTTAAAGCATTAAGACAAGGCAAGATAGAAGGCTGTTTTGTTTAAGTCTAGTGAAAAAAAAGAATGTAAAAAAAAAAAATGAAGTAGAACAGTCATACCTCCACAACTTTCTGTCCTGCACAAAGTCCAAATACCTATGCAGAATACATATATAATATATATGTACAAACATACATATTACATACATAACTATTTGTGCATGCAGATTAGCTTATGAGCTCACTGCAAAGGGGTAATTTTTAGGTCAATCGTTTTGGAATTAATTTGTGATCATGTCCCTTTGTGTTTGTAGGCCAGAAGGCAGAACTCCTACTCTGATAAACAGTATTCTAAATGCTAAGGCTTGCTGCGCTGGCAATGTTTTTTGATGTCCCCTTAACTTTCACGCCTGGTACAAGCATGTGTACGTGCACTCACTAAGTACATATAATATACTTAATATATTATATATAAATACATGTTTCTCCGGTAGATCTGTCCAACCATGTGATCATAAAAGGTGGCTCTGCATAGATGCCCAGCATTTAGTTTCACCACCCGAGCCAACCCCAAGGCAAGGCGCACTGCACTAAGTCCTTCTGATATGTTTTCTTTCACCTTTGTGTTTGTTTAAAACCAAGCTACTGCAGCTTCAAGTATTTTGCATTACATAGAATATTTTTTTTATAAATTAGTTAGTTATACTTTTTCAATATTCAGACATATACTTTAATATATATACACAGTACAATAAATGCTCTCATTCTTTTAATTTTTTTGATAAATCCCTGAGAATGTATGTTGACAGTCGCTAAGTTTCCACATGCACAAGCGTCGTGTGCCATGCTTCTAGATGAACAGCACTGCAAAGCCACGTAGTCAGCCTTTTAAACTATTAGTTAGCATTTCAGGTTGGCATTGGTGGTGTCGGTCGGTTGGTTTAAAGATGCTGAAATGTTAAGGATGAGTTATAAAGGAGTAAAGCTGGAGCCATTCGAGGTACTTGTCACAGGATGGAGGTTTTTTTGTTTGGTTTTTATTTTAATCTTTTTTAAAGCCATTGCGATTTCCTTTGAGGCTGTGAACGTATACATAAGGACAGTAGAGCTATGTGGGCTTTTGCCACTTGACAACATATACTCAGTGTAAACCAAACATTTTAAACCTCTGTCTCTCTCATACACACACAACAGGAAAAAATAGAAACACAAACTTTCACAACATGACGATTTTTAGTTCGAAAACTCAATATAACTATACACATAATACCGGTGCGGCTCTGTTTTTTTTCTTTTTTCTTTCCTTTTTTTTTAAGTTAAAAAGTATACAAAGGCAGGCTCAAGTAAAAACAAACATCCCTCCCTCACTTCTCCCACCCTCCCATCCCACCCCAGTTGGACATTTTCATCAACCAAACCGCTCGCGGACCAACATCATCAGTTTCTTTTTGCCTTTGTATATTTGTTTTAGGTTGTCAATGAACTGCGTAAACTGAATATGTCCATCGTGAGCCATTAAGAAGGTCTCTCGGGCCTTGCTGAGGAACTCTATAAACTCACTATAGTGTCGCGGGCTGATGTGTGTAAGCCGCGAGTGTGTTGTATTGATGTAGGCCCCAATCGTGGCATCCAAAAGCTGTCTTAGCGGGGCCTTGTCTAGGGACATAAGTTTACCAGAGTTCCTCCTTCCATGCAGTCCCACCATTCCAGGTGTGGTCAAAGTGCACCTGCGCAAAATGTCTGAGAGTACTGTAGCACATTTGACACTTTTGACCACCAGAGGTATAATAGCCGCTAGTTCATTTTTCCCAAGGGAGTGGCTGAGCGCACAAGCCCACAAAACGTCATTAATGGCAGGGTGTGTATCCTGATTGTAACTCAGGTTCAGGTGCGTCATGGCCAAAGTTGCCAGCTTGTAGGCCCGCATGGGATAACCACGGTGTTCCATATACCTTGCTATGGTAAAAAGCTGTGTGTAGCTCATGCCCGTGGTAGCAGCATCCAGAACAATTTGGTAAGCAGTCTCAAAAGCTATGTGATCCTTTTCACATAAGGTCAGTGCAGAGAGGGCACAGTTCTGAGGGTCCTTCATGGCACACTGGAGTGCAAGCGTCCTAGCACTGCTAGCCAGTTTCTCCTGCTGGTGGCAGTCCAGATGCAGCCGGACAATAGTGCTGTTCGACATTACAGTTGTTGCAACAATACTAGTGGCTTCCGTTGGAGTGAAGAGAGTAAACCAG
The DNA here is from genome assembly GCF_964261635.1 of Lissotriton helveticus. NCBI lineage: Eukaryota > Metazoa > Chordata > Amphibia > Caudata > Salamandridae > Lissotriton > Lissotriton helveticus. The sequence continues at coordinate 482,899,011 of NC_136059.1, read as the reverse complement.
CTCTGCATGATACTGTCCAGGGCATAAACACCTGTCGAAGAGAAAGCAGAAACATTACAAATGAGCAGAAGGAAGAAAATTCAAATAAAACTGGCTATTAATTATTGTAACCTTCAACCAGATTAGCCAACAGACCAGATAAATGTGAAAAACACTTAAACTCCATTCCTGACCACAGGGTATGTACAAAGTGAACTGCAGCCTGCTGGTGCTTTTAAAAAAGCAAACATAATTGGAAATATTTCATTTTCTTTAAAGAACTCTGAATAGATGTTCAAAATTAAGCCGAAAATTACTATGCTCCCCAAATCGTCAGAGCAAGTAAAAAGGAAGTCCATGCTTCAACAAGCACTTATCTAAGACTGAGAGATTACAAAAACAAAGACATAAGTTGTTCCCTCAAGACGATTCGTGCCCCTCAGGAGAAAGTATATTGGGAGACTATACTGATTCAGGACACAGACTTTCGCGAGAGCTCACCAATTCATCTTATTGGACCAAAAGCACCATAGTGCAGTTATAATACGTAGGATTCTGTAACCCCGTATAAACGGTAGTCCCTCGTTTCTTTATAGTCGGTGACTTGTGACGCACCAAGTCGCCGATTATAAAGAAAAGATGTCAGAACTAGACTATTATAAGGTTATTGCAGTCAAATTCTGACATCACAATGCCTGCTGCCAGAGCCAGCAGCCCAGGTGAAAAGCAGGTCAGGTCACAGAGCATATTTAAAGCAGCCGTTTAAAGCAACTAATGGAAGGTTGCTTTTCTTCCTTATGCTCCATTTTAATAGCTTACAAATGTCAAGCAGAGATAATTATTATTTTTTGCACTCCCTAGACAGAGAAAAGCTCAAATCTTTCTGCATGTTTTTACACGTTCCAAGCTACTACAGCTTTATTGAACGGTTTCCAAAATCTGTTTGCAAAAAAAATCTAAAAGTTTTTGATGTGTTTAATTTTGCATTAGAGGTTTTATTTTTATTCTTGGTTTGCAAACATGCTCGCTATTTTATGTGAAAGAGCTACGCACCAAGGTCTTGAGCGGTTTGTGGTGAAGGTGATGGCTTGACCATGTATTATATGGGATAAAGTACTCCATGCTGTTTGTTAGTTGAAGTTCCAAAACCTTATAAAGAACTCGGCCTTTGGCCTCATTCCTCTATATGGTTATGGGACTCCTCTGACTTGCAATATCCTTCTAATGTACTCCAGTGGGTACTTTATCACTTATACAAACTAAAGGTTCTTGTTATTCACGTATTACTGCTTTCATTACTCATAAGAATACCCAAGCTTGCAAACTATAGAAAAAAGGGTGAAAGTTTTAAACTGAAATGGTGGGTGGGTTCGGATTATGTAGTCCTGGTGCCAGCTGGTAAAGGCAAACATGATGGCAGAGGGCGGCTAGCACTATCCAGTTCCTTGTGAACGCAAACAAGACAGACCTCCAAGGCTTTAACTAGCACAACTATTAATACCCAAACTTTTTTTTTTTTTTTAAATAAAACACAGGACTGACATATGTGCTTTTCACTGAGCCACCACTAGCCCTTAGCTTTAGTAGTAGATACCAGTGATTTTCTACAAGGAAAACAAGTCTAAAAATGTTTTTAAAAAATTACACACAACTTATAACAAGATCAGTTACTAGCAATTTCCTTAAATACACAACATAATTATTGAATGGAGTCAGATTATGGTGTGGCCCACAACATACAAAAGACAAACATAAGTTAATTAAAAAATGAATATCACTTTAATATATAAATGGCTGCAGCTGGTGTTATTCTACCTTATTTCAATCAGAGATGACTTGAAATGTCAGTAAGGATGCCTTTGGGATAGAACACAAGTGCTATTATCACGGAAAGAGGTTTGGGACTGGCTACCTGTGTTTCTGTCCGGTTTTGGTTGTCGCGCTGGTGATTTCTTGGAAACTTAACTCCAACATAAGGATTGCAGGTGGCCTACAGTCCAAAAGTCTGCAGGTGTTGACAGAAGTCCGGTCAGATTAAGTGTGGTGACTGTGCAAAGAGGAGGTTTACATTTATTCAGAAATGTGCCCTGGTGTTGAATTGCTCTAGTAGGGAGTGACTCAAGTGTGGCCCTTGTCCATGTAGGATGTGGACTGTGACTGGTAGATCATTTGAACGAGTGTAAAGGAAGAGTCGGGTAAATGGGTGACATGGTCTGTTTTCAGACGGAAATCTTGTGAGTGAGGTTTGATGAGCAGCAGTTTTTGAAATGCGGAGCTCATTGTGGAAGTATGAAGCAGTGTATGCGAGTAAAATGGTACGTTCAGTTCATTTCATGACTGCTTGGTGTGGGCAATAGGGACATGTGATCTCAAAGCCTGACAAGTGGACTAATGCCTCTGTAACTAGTTCAGAGAGGAGTAGCCAGCTGCAACAATGTGTGAGAAATTAGTATTGTTGGTTTCTGCTGTCATGAGAGCTTGGGTTCGTATAAAGGATTGGAGGTAGGATGGCAAGAGCCAGTTTTAACACTTTCCTGGAAAAAAGTTCTGAAATTTTGCATGTATTCAGAAAGCAGGTTATAACGCTTAGCTGTTTGGACTAAAACTAGTTCTGTCTAACTCAGGCCTTTTAGGACCCGGTCAGAGTGAAAAGGAGGAAAGCGGTAAATACAGACGTTTGTCTGAAGCACATCGCCCAGTTTGCAGGTCTGCAGTGGATAGCACTGGCATGTCAAGCAAAGCGCTTGTAACGGCAAAAGTAAATTTGGGAAGTCAACAACGAAAAGCAAGACCAAGGACTGAGGTCTAGAAATAGCCTGCTAACCAGGCTATGTACATCTGGCAGTCTGTAAAGTTGAAATATCTATTTAGAGCACACTGGTATAGCAAAAGCGGGACAGTAGAAAAGCAGATCTAGGAAGGACTGAGGCCATAAGGGGAAAACCTACATCAGGGTTATCAGAAGGAAGAAGCATACATTTATGACAGTTTGAATGTGGTGCAACAATGGTTATCAAGAATCCATTAGAACGCTTCACTCAAAACTGAAATTATAGTGTTCTCAGGACATACATTGAATACAAATAGAATATCGATTTTAAATTGGTCCCTTTCTGTGTAGGAGTGACCTTTTTCCAATAGGGGAGTGGGAGAGTTCCTGGAATCACGGAATACTGTGCAAGTCATTCATTGCTCCAGAAGAGTAGAAGCCGAGCAAAATTAATTTATGTGGTGAAATATCAATTTAGCTTGGGCTTTACTTTAGTCAACACGGAATGGAAGAGGTCTATAACTGTAATGTCCGGTGACAGTAAAGAAATTGATGGGGCACATAACATGGCGCTGGAATGTTTAATCTGCTTACCTGCAGGCAGACTGGGGCGAATCTGAATGATTAGGGATTGCAAATTAAATTAGCTTCAAATACCATAAAATATTGGGACTTTGATTTAAAATACTAGCTTTGTATATTAAACTAGGATTCACGTGGTTAATTGGAGGCAAAACATTTAGTTGAACGAAGACCTGCTGGAGGCACTCAAAGATTAAGTTGTCCAGGTTCACAACAATCTGTATAGCGTGCAAACAACGCATTCGTCTAAAACACTTACCTACTTCTGTTGCACATGTTACTAACCACCGAACCATCTCACGCCGCCGCCAATTTAATGTGGACAATGTCATGCGCATCACCTGTGTGGATGGGGTTAAAGGCACAGTGAATTATTTGCATACGAAACTTTCAGATAAATACATCCCGCTAGAAATCCTAGTCACAGTTCATTAAATACACACATTTGTTTTCTACAAAATTGATAGCAAAATACATTGTTTTGGAGGGACTACGATATAGCACTTTGGTCTATTTCTTAAGCTTGAATATCTTGTTGTTCTGCATAATGCAGGAGAGCTAGCTTATGAAAGGGCGAGCAATTTCTTTACTTTCCACTATGTTCCCAAAAGAAGGAAATTTGTGGGGCCTTTATTTTTGGTTTTTACAGCACAGTCTAGACCACTTTACATATTAAAAAGGATCCAGCTATATACAGAGCAATTGACATTGAGATTAACAGTAAGAAACATGAAAGTGTTCGTTCAGGGATGGAAAACTGAAAATAAGCAGATATGAAAAGGATAGTATCAAAGCCAGGTCAAACTGATCCATGTGGACTGGGGAACAATGGCCCCTTTCGAAGTGACTGATCTGCTTGGTGTAGTCTGCTCCCTAAAATTAAACCTGTTCAAGAGCAGTTTCCAAAGGAGTTTATTCCCCTCTCGAAGGTTTCGAAACAAGAGTTTGCTCTGATGACCGGTGGTATAGAGTTTGAGCTTTAGTGCACCCTTAAAAGGGCTGTTTGAGTGACTTCTGGAAATTGGCAGTTGAAGGAGAAAGTTCTCAGCGCTTCATAACCATAGTTGCCCACCTGTATGCACAGTGTTTTTAATAGAAAATTCAGGGGAGGATTCAGAGTGTAGGTGTTGGTAAAAGGTACACCAGTTCCAGAATGACTTGCTTAGATCGGACACCAAATGTTCCAGTTCTCTGAAATAATTATCAGGATGTGATACTGCTTAAAAGTCCAGATTGGAATTGCGCTCTTTAGGCCAAGGCATTTAAATGAATCTTGACGAGAAAAAAAGCATGGTTATCTCGCATGCTCAATGATGGACAGCTGGCAGTCTAAGATGTTGAGTCTTCTGACAGCACTCGGATGGGTAGGGTACTGAAGGGGAAGATAAGGAGCCTTATTTTTGGAGGAATTTAATTTAAGGTGGTGGGGTTTCGGAGTCTGGAATTCATTTAGGATCTGTACAAGTAGACTACGTCTTCTGGAGAGGATATTGTTCGATATAGCTCTGGGTCATTGGTGAAGCAGTTGTATAAAACATTCAAGTTTAGTTAGAAGTGCTCCTAAAGAGGGTCGGATTATTCATTGAACACTGGTACACTCTTTTTAAAGTGAAATGTCTGAAAGTAGAAGTTCACAATTTACACAGTGATTTTACAGGTATGAGGTCAACAACCTCAGAAACCAAGCCCTTCATTCCCATCCTTTCATGTAGGATTTTCAGGAGCATGGCATGATTGTTTATCAAATGCTGCAGAGTGATCCAGAGAGAACAAGTGCAAGCTCTGCATTCTCAATGCAGAAGCTCGTTCTGAAGCCAGATTGGTAATATCGGAGGTTTTTTTCCTGCAACTAACAGTTACTTCTGCAAGCCGATCAAGGGAATTTGGTTTAGGAAGGTCAGATGTGAAAATGGCTGGTAGTTGTTCAAATCTTCAGAATCCGCTTTAGCTTTTTTCAGACAGGAGATGTATAATCCAATTTTTAGACCGTCATGTACCACATCTTGTGCAGGAGGTGTTTGAGGATGGCTCTGAACGGTGTGAGGGAGCTAGTAACTTAATGAATGAACTAAATAGGCTGTGTGAAGAGAAGACAATGGTTTATTTCAATTCTGATTGCGAGAGTGGTTTGAAATTACCCCACATATCACACGACTCATGACATCTTCTATGACATCATTGATATCAATGCAACATTTGCAATTAAATCATTTTTGAGAAAACTGCATGGCGGAGGAACCCGGCATTTGATTCACATTTGTAAGAATTCCAGGTCTAATCCGACTTGAACAACACTAGCCCTCATCTGCATGCAAAATTATTTAAATACCATGCCTTTTTCCTTTATGTAATCAAAATTAGATGCTTCATTTTTTATTCAATTCACATACATTGTTTAGTAACCTTTTTCGAAAAGCAATACCACCTAGAGTAAATTAAGAAAGTCAATCAATATGAAGTCTTTGCAAATGGAAATACCTCCTGGTAAAACAGATGTACTAAGTGTGCTTTAAGACTTTGAAAGATAAGCTGCTCGCCCATCGAAGGTCTACAAATTGCGATGCTAGATTAAGATAATTCAGTGTTTTCTTAACATGTAGCGGACAGTCATCTGATCGTGGCAAAAAACCACTTCAGTCCGACAATTCTGGATTTAACAGCATAGTAAAGGTGACCGAACTGTTCTACTGCACACTGTGTAGATCTGTGTTTTGTCAGTAGTACCATCATGCCATGTGCAGATACCCAACCCCTGCTAGAGGATGGAATCATAAATGGTATGCTGCTTCTTGTAAACTACAAGTCATGCAGGCTAATGTTTGGAAAATGAACAGCAGGTGTCGAGCACCCCATTCCTAGACTGTGTACAAACACAAGCCTACTGTTATTAACGAGAAGGCTCCAGTTAGGTGGACAATACTAACCTGAAGACCCAGCTCCAGTGACACTTTCAGAAGCGTAATATCTGGTAAACTGTCCATGAGGGTTGCAATTTTAAACGCATCCTGGGCCAGCTTGAAGATGTGCGATGAGGAGTGGATGTTTTTCTGGATAGATTCTAACACAGTTTCCAGCTTTCGAACATCACCTACAAACCAAACCACAATAAAGAAACAATAAATTGTATGTGATACCAACTAACTAGATCTCCAGCATGCATGCAACAAACGTACTGAAAGAGGGCCGAGACTGGCGGCCGCTCACCAAATGCTTAGTTGGTCCAACTTTTCCACTGGAAATAAAAGTGCAGAAACAAAGCAGCAAAGTATATCCAAATTGACAATGCTCTTTCGGAAAATCTCACAGAAAAAGGCTTGATAGTTCATGCTTCAAACCAGGCCTGAGAGGAGTTTGGGGAATAATGATGCGCCACACGGAGTTCCGCAAGCAGCGGAGCATTTGGACATGCAGTTCGCATTGATTTTCAGTGCCGGGTGTTAGTCTTGCGCTATAAAAGCAGCGCAAACTGCACCATGCGCACGCAAGAAGGCGTTGCTTCTTTTTTTGCAGCTTGAGTACATTTTCTACCAGAGCAGCAGCTTTCTCAACACAAACAGAAGGTTTTTCAACGTGAGCTGTTGTGACCATCCACGACCGCCTGCGTTGAGAAATTTGAACGCCTGCGTTGAGAAATTTGACCACCTGTAATACTATGCCAAGGCTCATAAAGGCACTAGTCTTTTTTTGTCTATATTTGTATTGAGTTTTCATCTGTATAACATCTCAATATTGTAGTGGTTGCGATTACAAATCATGCATTCGATCTGTCCCAATACACAAATTAAAACAGTACAGTTCCCCCAGTTAAGGACAGAATTACACCCAATATTCGGTGCTATCCACCTCATACCACAATTCAAAATAGAAAAACAGTGTCCAAGAACAAATCTAGATAAGTAAACTGTATACACCCTCTCCCGGGTCACTTTGGGATACACCTCCCAGCATCATGTACCACGGAACATTTATCACCAGTCTCCGGGGCTCACCAGTGGGTCTACTAATCAGGATTAGTCTCCTGTCATGCTCTCTACTCCGACTCATGTCCAACTAACTGAGTTTCCACAAGTGGCATGTGTAAGGGGACTCTCCTCCACCTCTATAGGGACCTCTGAAATCATGGCCTGTCAGGCCCTCAAGTCGTCCTCTAATTTGTCATCTCTACAGACTAGTTTTATGTGGATTAGTTCCGCTGTGGCCCATTCCTCAAGTCTTTGGTCCAGTTTGTCTTTGTAGGCAGCAGCCCGCTCATCCAGCTAATTGCAATCTGTCTTTTGGCCAGCATCAGTCCCAGCTGCAGAAACCTTCTTGTAAGCTTCTTGCCCTTGGGATAAGTCCCAAAAGTACCTGCCTAATGGAATGTGGAATCGACCACCCCGTTACCTGTTTTAAGTGGTCTAGAACCGCCTCCCAAAAGAGTTTAAATTTCAGGCAATCCCAGATCATATGTAATAACAAAGCGTCATGAGAACCACATTTGGGGCAGTGAGAGGAACGGTCTGGATAAATTCTGTGTAGTATATGTGGAGTCAAGTATGTTTGATGCACAATATTAAATAGAGTAAGCTTAAATCGCTCATTTGAACTAATTTCTTTGACCTCTACATGCAACTTTCCCCACTCAATCTGTCAAGGACTCTTCTAGTAGTCATCCCATCTGGCCTGCACTGGTGATGGGTCTGCAGCATGGTCCTCTCAACGCCCTGTAGGTGAGATTCCAATCTGCGGCCCCCAGCCGTTGTAACGAAGGTCCGGAGTGTGGCAGTTATGGGTGGCTCTTCAGGGAATGATATTCATATCTTCTGAGTGACCACCAAAATCTTAGCGTACTGAAGATATTGTCCCCAGCCCAAATCTAACATTGATTCAGCTTCCTCTTTTGTGAGGAATCGTTGCCCCAGGTAGAGATGTGTCACAACCTCCCATCGTCCACCTAGTGATGGCCATATGTTGGCTTATTCTTTTGAACGGTATCACCGCCCATAGCGGGGCCTCCGGAGCATACGTGCTTGTTTCACTACTGTTTTAATTGCATATTCCCTTAGTGTGGCCACATGCCCAATGAGATAGGGAAGGTGTACTGGTACCCTCGATCCCATCATGAGGAGATCCGGAACTGGAGTCTCCCCATGGGTACCCTCCAACAGCCGTTTCTCCCAATTGTCATTTTCACCTAGCCAATGTATTGCATGTAAGGCACTAGTCTAAAAGTCATTGCAGGTATCAGAAATCTGAAGACCCTGTATGTTACTGTGCTTTAAAATACTGCTAGCTGGGCTCTTGCTGCAATTCAAGTGTATCTAGTTTTGTGTCTTAGGGTAAATGATAGTAAATGGCTGCGGCCGGCAATACAAAGGACACACAAGTCGGGCTGCCGGGTCTGGTGGCTTAGAGGACTAATGCATCTACTGTAGGCGCTTGTGTTCGACCTCATGGTTACAGGTTCAAATCCAGGCAGGTCCACCCAGCGTCTCATCCTTCCGAGGTCGATAAAATGAGAACAACTGAGTTGGGTAACAAACATCTGTTATTCAGCACCAAGATACCCTTGGGTGAACGCGTGATTTACAAATACACGTTAAGAGTGCAGCTTTGATCTAAAAACATGTACTCCTAATAAGCACATTCGCTGGAGTGGAGTGCTTTGCAGAGAACAGCATTTTTCTATTTACCCACCGCATCTTTCATCAGAGATGACGGAGGTTGAGGCAGGCTTCTCCAACGAGTAGCTCTCCAGCTACCAGGAAGAGGTTTCCCTCAGTGCAAACAAGCCCATTACATTAGAATCATTTTCTGGTTTTAATTCATATATATATGCATAATCTGAAACATTGATCTATTTTCAGAACTCGTAAGCTTATAATTAGGACAAAATGGTTGACTTATCAAAATCTATCCGCCGCTTTTGACACGGTGGATCATTCCATTCTTCTCTGCCGTGTCAGGGCGGCGGGCATTGAGGGCTTGGCCTTCTCGTGGCTTGAGTCATTTTTAGCCGGGAGAACCCAGGCGGTTCATCTCACCGGCTTCTCCGCGGCCTCCCGTAGGGTTGAGTGTGGGGTTCCCCAAGGCTCGTCACTCTCCCCCCTTTTATTTAATTTGTACATCTTCCCCCTCATTTTTATGTTACAGCAGCTGGAGGTCACGGTGTTCAATTACGCCGATGACCTCCAACTAATTTTTAACCTCTCCAACTCCCCTTCATCTGCCCAGAACGTCCAGTCAGTGATGAGATTCATCCAGGACTGGATGAACTGCAATCACCTCAAACTTAATCCAGACAAAACCGAGCTGGTCTTGACTGGAGGTGGTTGCAGTCCATGGTCCCCTTCCTTCTGGCCCCCCTCACTCGGTGTCCCTCCTTCTCCTGTGCCTAAAGTTAAAACCCTTGGGATTTTTCTGGATTCACAACTTTCTATTCACTCACACGTTAGCTCAGTCGTCTCCTCTTGTTTTTTTTCTTTGAGAACAATTAGGAAGGTTTCCCGTTTCTTCTCTCTCCCCGCCTTGAAAATCATCGTGCTAGCCTTGGTATTGTCCCGTATTGATTACGGCAACGTAGTCTATAACGGGGCTCCCGCTTACGCGATCCACCGCTTGCAGCTGGTAATGAACCAGGCTGCGCGCCTGATTCATGGCCTCCCCAAATACCATCGGGCCAGCCCACTATTAAAGGCTCTACACTGGCTGCCGGTGCGGGAGCGTGCTCTCTTTAAGCTCGGCTGCCTCACTTTCCAGGCAAGAGCAGGGACTGCCCCTAAATTTCTTTGTTCCGCTGTCATCCCTTATCTCCCCGGCACAGAGCTCCGCTCTTCCCACGCGGCCCTCTTAGCCATCCCTCGATTTAAGAAACTGAGGGCTGGCGGCGCGAGGTTCGCTGTTTTGGCCCCTACCTTTTGGAACTCCCTCCCTGTTGCCCTCCGCACTGTGCCCTCCTATACCCAGTTCCGGAAGGATCTTAAAACTTTTCTTTTCATTAAAGCCTATTCTGTTTAATTCCCTCCCTCTGCTGACATCCTCTGTTATCGCAATAGCGCCATGAAACCGCTAGGTAGAAGTGCGCTGAATAAATGCTTTTAAATTCAAACTCAAAATTCAAATATTTAAAGCGGATGTTTGCATGATAAATCAAGTAGTCTTGGGGAGACTTGCTTGTTTGATTACCTTCGTGCCACTGGCACTGCAGCCAAGAATGTTGCGTTAGCCATGTTGAGGCGTCCCGAAATAATAAATAAATTGTGTGTGTCTTGTAAAGCGCACTGCTACCCGCACCGCAGGCCTCGTAGCGCTATAGACCGCTGGAAAACCCATCCTGGCTTTCCCTGTGAGATAGTCCCTCCTGGGAGTCTCCAAGGTGAAACCAGGCATCCCCGGCGTTTGTGAGGGGCCGTTGTGGAGATGAGGCAAGCTTAATGCCCAGAGTTGCCGAGTGTGATCCCTGGTTAGAGTAGGCACCGAGGTGAGAATTATCGAGTCCGCTGACCCTGGTCCAAGACCCTGCCGCGTCGGGAATCGAACCCTGGTCCCAGGCCATTCTCTGCTCTCGGGTCTGCCGCCTCTAACCAGTGAGCCACACCACTCCACTAAGCAACTTTTGAGGTTACTGCTGATGTACTGAGGTCATCGCTACTGTTAATCTTTAACAGGGTGACCCCAGTTGTATTCCTTAGCCAAACATGTTCTATAAACAGCCGTCCATTCACAGCAGTGTAAGGTAAAAGAGCAGATGGAGGACCCTAGCACAAGCAGCTTCGATTCTCTAATCTCTTCAAGGCTGGGAAAATATATTTAAAAAGCCACTAGTAAGCAGGCTCTTCTCGTTCACATTAGAATGTCACTCCATCAAGGGAGCAGGTGAATAAACAAGTGACACAGACGGGGGCTAATGGTGAGGAGTGGGGTTGGCAGGGCCTCTACGGTTTATGGGACATAGCAGTGGGGCTGAAAAATACTGGGGCCCCCATTCAGGTCATTAACCAGCATTTAGGTAGGCTCAGACTATGCGCATGGATTTTGTTTAAGAGAAATTAATCAGCCCCCCTCAGCAGTTTGAAGGGAAGTCAGTGGGCGCATGTAAAAAGGAATAGAAAGGAGATACGCTGGTTCTGCACGTCACTTTCTTCACGTACCAGTCCTACTAATCTGAGCTAGGGGTACAAAAGGTACCTCTACATGACATTCAGAAGGATCCTTATACACAACTGCCGAGTAGACTAGGGTTGTCCTGTAATTAAGGAATAAAAGTGTATCCGGTCTTTTACATGAGGGAGGTGGAAAATGACCCAGACAATGCATCTAGAAGGATTTGAAGGGTAAGAGGATGGACTAAAGAGAATAAGCGTATGATTCAGAAAGATACGCAGTGACTATTGTATTGCTTCCATTATCTCTGTTCATTCCTACTGCCCCTACCCTGTCTTTGTGAAGCGCTCTGATATCTGTAAGGATCTTGTTCGCGCTATATAAAACTTTGAATAAATAAATAAATAAATAAATAAAAAAACAAGGTAATGCAAGGTGCCCTGAGTAGACAAGCAAATAAATTGAATATAAAGGTGTATGAGAAGACGTAGCAATTAGAGGAAAACGTAGGGACCGGGGAAGCCATAATGTACAGACCAGTAGCCCAAGTCTCAGTGCTGTACGACCCTCATGCTGTTTTCACTAACATTTCACATTACCAGAGGTGCTCACGGTCATGACTAGTTTATTATGTTTATCATTTGCCTTCTGTCACTTATGCATGCATTTGTAATGACAAAATAAAACACGTACAAAACTCTCCTATAAAACAAGCATTGACAAAGCAAATCGGTTCAGAAAGTTAAACCTATCGGGGTTGCTAATCCATTTGTTAGATACTCACTGTGGAAATGCATGCATCTGCGGCGGTCATTCCTAAATCGGTTAGTTCAAATAATACCATGGTGGATGCTCGTGGAGGCCATCTTTGAATGAGTTAGTTGAAATACTACAAACTTGTTTCATGGAGACTGCCCATACGCACTTGCAGGCTGCCATTTAAGGTGGGCGCCTGCTGATAGCGTGGCGGACAAAAGGGGGGGGGGGATTTAAATTAAGTTGGAGCAGGACAGGGATGTAAGGGATGTAAGGAACAAGCAGGGAGGGACAGGGAGCAAGAAAGGAGCTGATGGAGGGAACATTTAAAGAACAAGAGGGACGGGGAGTTGAAGCAAAGGCAAGCTGGGGAGGTGTGGAAAACATAAAAATAAGCGGCGGGGCGGGCAGATGAAATTAAAACGCAGGGGGAAGCTACGCATCAGGAGACCGCAAGAAAACATGCGCTCGGGGATAGAGCCTAAAAGAAAAAAAGTCGCTTTTGATACAAGTGGCCTGTGCACACGTGATAAATAAAAGAGCAAATAATGTATATCTGTATTCTAGACTTGCAGTAACACAGCAATCACAGTAGTCCACTGTGGCGTTTGTTCTCTGCTTAATGCCGATCAGCTGCCCAGCCCTAAATGGTCTACCCGAAAAAAAGAAGCTCCCTGAATGCAAGCAAGGCAGCAGAGGAAGGAAGTGGACATGAAACAGTCAGTAAACTGGGACCCAAGTGCTGGAGCGGACAAACAAGAATAGAAAGGTAACCACTGATTGAAGAGGACTGCAGCAAGAAGCAACAAAGCAATCCAATCATGAACCAACTATGGGCTTACACAAAGTCCACTATGTATATTGGTAATAGTTCTGGTTAACAGACCGCTAAAGCTGTCCATAGCAGAGATCTATAACGTGAAATGTACAATCTACTCAAGATCTAGCACAGATGACCAGTAGAGTACATGATTAAAGCATCACAGAACCCCCAATACTGTTCACAAATACATGCAATCTACCTGAAAACACTTCAGAGGTGCAGAATAATTCTGAAATATAAACCGCAACCTTAAAATAGTGCTGAAAACAAAGCATTCAACATTTTTTGCTGAAACTGATACAACTAGATACACCGCAAGTACCACGCATCAGGCGTAAGACTAACGCATTTCAGTGTCGTGATCCGCATCACCGCACTTAAATGCAAAGTCACGCATAAGCGGCATAGCCTGCCTCGGCTGTCATGAAGACGCAGCCCTGCTAAATAACAAACAAGCGGCACTGAAAGTGATCGCAAAAGCGATCGCTATTGTAAAAACAAAAAACATGCCCGAGAGTGGTGGGCGCTGCGCGCCACTACGAGCCATATGTTTTCAATCATCGCGCCCGTGTCTGGGCACGATAATTGAAAACATGTGGGCTTTGGTGCGCGTAACAGACACAAATAGGCCATGGGCGGGGCATTGTGCCCGCCTTTAGCCTATTGCGTACTCTGTTTTAAAAAAAAAAACACGCAAACAAAGCACAATAGCGGAACCCAAAAGGAAAAGCACACGTACGAGCGTGTGCGATTCCAGGGTCCGTTTTCAAAACCCGGACAAAAGGGCTCTCGCCTGCGCGAGCAATGCTGCGTCCTGCAAAGCAGGGCGCAAGCCCTAAAAAATGCTGCGTAATTGAAACAAAAAAGCTAGAGTAGCATTTGCGCTCTCGAAGGTACACAGTTCCCACCATGCTTGGGGGTTGGCTTTACTGAGCTGCAGGGCTACAAAGTAGCTATAGGCTATCTCCGACAAAACGGCACAGCATTACCTCCATGCGACTGACTTCAGGATAGACCGGGCCCAAAGGCTACCGCGACGTCAGCACTCGTTAACAGACTTAAGAGGCCCGAGTGCAATAGGTGGCTCAGGCTGGAGTTGCTCACCATAATGTTCTGGAGGCTGCTGTAAAATTTTGTAAACCTTGATGATCCGCCGTAACTGGACCCAACTCAACGGAGCGCGGCAGCCCAGATCTCACCACTGAGCTGCTCTGCTGAGCACAGTCTGAATGCCCAGGTGGTGGGCCATTTGCCCCGGGATTCAGGTGTTACGGCCACTAGGTGGGCCGTTAAACCGAAATGCTGCGGCTCGCATGGCGAGTCAGACTGCTAATCAAAACGTGCTTAGTGCAATTCAGACTTCTAATTCTATGTGTCACTGTAGTTTTCACTAGACAATGTAAACTGCGCCCCAGCACACTCTCAGGCTGCCGCCCTGCCAATTGTGTCCCAGCCGGAGGCAGACCCCTCAATCAATACCCTATACTGATACAGTGGCTGTCCTAGAGCTGCGTGTGTCCCGTGTTGCCAACTGGCCTGGACCGCTTGGCTTTGGGGTAATTTTTACTGGCGGCCACAACTCGGCACTTCTGACCACCACGGCCCTAGATTACACTGCATATTTGTGGGGCAGGTGATGACCCCACCTCTACCCTCCTGGTAAATCCAGACACCTTCGATAGCGGCACCACAGGATTGGGACTGTAATACAGGCCCCTGCCCTTTGCAGGTTGAGAGCAGCGTGTTGATTTTCCCCGTACCAAAGAGCATACTAGACTTCGCAATACTTTTACTCGATGGTGCCACGAGTCCCAGTTGGCTGCAAGGGCAGAAACTGACTTTTAGCTAAGCAGGGAAATCGGGACCCTCTACCTGGGCAGGCTAAGCATTGATACTACTGCACTCATAGCGGGGCCCGCTGTCAAAGTGGTAGAACAATTGACCATCATAAGAAAATATCACTCAGTCGTTGAAATGTCACTCAATTATATTGAAACTATGAAAATGTCACACACAGCAATCTGAAACCTTGGCAGCTCTGGGAGGCAGTCCCAAATATTGCACTTATATTAGGCTTCCAGCAGCTGGTTTCCAAGTCTGCAGTTTACTATACACTTTGGAAATGCAGTTTTACTGAATGTTTAACAGGAACGCATTTATAACAACGACCAATAAGGTGAACCTCCTTAATGAGCATTTGTCGGTCCTCTTTCAGAACCTAAGATAATCGGGAAACAATTCATTCTCTCGGCTCTCAATTAAATTCTGAGACAAATCAAGTGCAATCTTAACCCTTCTGTGGCACAAAAACACGATCCACCGTTAACCGGCAAAACGGCTCAGAAAGTTTCGCTTGTGACCGAAATGTGCGGTAGTCTGCAGGGTGTGCGTTTGTATCGTAATACGATGAAAACAGCCTCTCAGTTCATGATGAGAAATGGAGTGATCATGCCTAAATTGGCTAATAGTAAAAACTGTCCCATTCTTAAAACGGAGATGTAGTAAAAATAAACTTGTTGTGGAAGACCTGGATTTCATGTCAGTATTAAACTTAACATCTCGTGAGCTTCAAGTATTCCATAATCAATAAGCAATGCCTAAGCATTTCTTTAACTCTGGTATGAAATATTACATTTTGGTAGGAAGCTACAAATTGCATAATAACTGCAACAAAACTACCGTAGTAATTTAAGTTCAAGGACCTTTGACTTACTAGAGATAATTCAGCGTGTTAATGCACCTGCTACTGAAGTAGCAGTGAAGCAAACTTAAGAGCCTTGCATCACAGATGCATAAAGTGACGAACCCCAATTTGGGTAACACGAACATATGTTCAACACAGAACTATGACGCCATGTTACCATGATAGCAAGAGCTTTAAATAAAAGTTTTTATTCCAAACTACAAGTCGACCTGAAATTTTGAAAGTTAGTAAAAAAAAAAAAAAAAAAAAAAATTGAATTTAAGAGCGTGTTCATTTGTAGAAGTTTGTGACAGTTTTTAGAGGGAAAACAATGGAGTCAGACTTTAGTGGGCACCATTTTACAAATCTAGCTGGCCATACATTTGATGCTTACCTGATGGATGAACTATCATACACAAGTTAGTTTAATTTCTAAGTTTCTTCTAAAAGAGCACGACAAAAAAAAGTACTTCCTTTCCGTAACTGCTTTCTGCTGAATACTCTAACAGATTTCTCGCCTTGAATATATCCCATGCAGCAAGACTGGATCAGGAAAACATCAAAGCACTACTCCAGAGCACCGAGAGACAGTATTGTGTGGTTCCATCCTAATATTGTTCCACTCCGGAATGGATGATCAGAGCTGCATACAAGTGCCATCCAGGTGAGCGGACACCAACTGCTTTCTCGGCTGTAAGTGCCCTCAGACGCAGAATCCACGAGACTGGAATGACCAGTGTGCAGATGTATAGTTTGCAAACTTTTCAGATAGAAAAAACCCAGTACACAGAGTATCCACCACATAGATCATTACAGAAGGTAAGTAAAACTGGCTCTTCTGATGGATACTTCCAATCAAATTCCTCACCCTGTGGATAGATGAAACAGCAGTATCTCCCAGGTGGAGGGTATGAACTGGCTCGAACTAAAGTACTGTAAGACCGAGCAGGCAAAATGCGGACTGTCACAGCAGTAGTGCTTCGTGTAAACAGTCACCCATCTGTGTCAAACTTCCAGGACAGGCACTCTGTGTTCCAATGCAGTAATAGTAACAGCAGCTTTGACCCTGGTGGAATGAGCCCACAAGCCTTTGTTTGCTTCTTCCTCAGTGCATAGCACATCTTTATGCAGAGTAAAACCCATAAGAGATTGTGTTTTTGCTCTGTAAAACCCTACAAAGCGCTGATCGTCCACTCCATGTTCCTTGGTGTCATTGATATAAAAGGTTACTGCTCTCTTAGAGTCCAAATGATGGAGTTTCTCTTCCTCCTTAGGAGGACGAGGCGGTGAGCCAGAAAAGCAAGGTCAACTGACGCTGAATGATGGCAATAAAGACCTGCCAAATGCCAGGCCGACCTAAACCTAGTTCTGCCTAAGTGACCCAAAGGTATCCAGAAGGGCCTCATTAAGCAGGGGTCTGCAGGAGCCTGATCTGGTTGAGGTACCTCAGTTAACACATTAATCTTTACTTCTTATAGTGAAAAACTGCAGCTCTAGAATTTCCGCCATTCATCACTTAACTGTGACAGGGCCACTTTCCTCCGTAGCTGGTCAGAGGGTGGGTAAGAGGGGAGGTAGGCCGGGGGATTTGAACACAGTTAATATCTAGAGAAATATCCAGGCCGCCAGCATCCTGAAATCCCTCACACAGTTATCTTCATCATTCTGGGAAATTTAGTCGTCCCCCTCGTTGTCATTGTCAAGAGTCTGTACAAAAATATAGTGTAAAGAAGTTTGGGCCCTACGGGTTCAGGGGACACAGACTGCGCTGAAGGCGGATCTGCCAGCCAAAAGTTGACTGGAGGCCCTGTGGATCTTGAAGGTCCAAAGGCACGACAGAGGGAATCGGTAAAGTGCTAAAAATGCACAGCACAGCCTCTACATGCTGCAATGCTGCAGACGTTCCTGGAATTCAGGCTGCAACGCGACCATACTCTGAGTCTGTATGATTGTGTGCCTCCCAATCCCACTCCTGCGCTCTGACACCCTTGAGCCCTCTCTGGAATCTGAGAGTGGTCGGAAGTGGCTTATAACTGCTGCGATGACTCTCTTGGACTTACCTGAAGTCTTCAGCTGTAAATATCTGCTGTGAGACTTCTCGCAGCATTCAGTCTTTGGTTTGGAGATTTAAAGTTTGACCTCATTGTTCAGTATGACCTTCGGATTCGTCTGGGCTCTGTAGTTATGCTCCGACCCCAGGACCATAAACAGACTTTGAGAGAGTTTGCCACAGATATCTCTTTTGCATCAGTCCCTGCACAGTTTAAATGCGGTCATCTGGGGTGAAAATTCCTCACACACTGGTTGTTGAAAGAGCAAGGAGAAGCACCGATCCGCATCTGGAGGCACAGAAAGAGAAGATCTAATGTCTGCACGCATAGGTGGAGCTTAAATGCGCCTCACTCGTCACTCCGTGAGTGGAATGAGGTTAGCAAGAAGCCACCTGATGCCACCTACTGGTGCGCAGGAGCACTGCTTTAAAGTTTTCCATATCCAGTCTGACACCTGGGGGAATCAATCTGTGGTTAGAAGTATCCATGAGAACACAAGTTTTTGTTGATTCCCATTTAAACTAGACCAAGCACACGCACCCCAAGCCACACACTGACACGGTCTTAACTTCTAACATTTATGTGAGTGACTTGCAGGTGAATGTTATTGACACGCACTACTTGCTTGGCAGTTCGTCATGTACTCCTCACATAATGAGTCGTCACATAACTTTTCACTGCTAGTGCTCAATGGAACACATTTTTTCAAGGAGTATACAAAAAACAGGTAATGATATTTTTGTATTGAAAGTCTCACTTTCCTTTGTGAATACAATTCTGGGTGCCAAGAAATGGAAATCACATTTTCAACCTTCCAACATTTTCAACATTCCAACATGCCCCTCTAAGGATCAGTTTGCAAAGCTATTAAAACCGGAAGAAAAAGTGCAAAGGGCTAGACTTGACAGTCATTTAACAGCTGACATGAAAGATGGAGATATTAAAGCCACGAAAGATGTTTAGGAAGGAGCAAATTATTATGTCATTTTTATTTTAGGAGTTTTATATAGCGCTGACCTGACCCGAGTGTATTGGAGCGCTTTACAACAGTGTTCCATAAGAGTTACCTAATAGATCCGTGTTAAACAAAAAGTTCGAAAGTCCAGGGGTGCTGCGGATTCTTGAGGTAGTAGTAGAGTCCTGAGGTAGTCTTGTTGAATGCTTTATTGAGGAAGTTCAAGACTCCCGAGGAGACCTTTATTTTGGCTGAGGTGTAACAGTTGTGCAACAACTACTGCCAAAAGCGAATATAGATAAACCTCAAGTCTAAACTTACAGAATATTGCACCATAACCCCTACTTAAGGTTAGCTCAGTAAAACTCGGTGAAGCTTCCACCGATTCAGCAACACCGGAGACGGCATCCTAATTAACCATCACCTGGCAGTAGATCAATCCCAGGTCCAAAGCCTTCAAAATCTTGAAAAACTAATGTTTTAGAAACTTTAACGTACTTCATTAGAGAAAAGCAAGCATTGCACAAACCTAGTTCACCTATCGCCTTTACTATGGGCATTCTTTAAATTTACATCCTTTATTTTTACAATGTTTGTTTTTCTAGATTTACCGAGGGGGGTTCTTGCTGCAAAAAGGCATAAGCAGTAGGGATGGCACAAGACCCACAGAGACTGGTTTATCACAACCGGTAGCAGACCCTTTCTGCATAAACTAGCCTGGCTCCTTCAGTGATCTCCGACACATTGCCACTAAAGGAGGCTAGGTTGACGCACCATGTAAACCAGAGGTGCCTGTTCTTCTACCTCAGAGAAAGGGCTGGATGCTGGTGACGCTAGCAGGGTTTACTGGTGCCCCTTATGTTCAGAGGCATGTCTAGATAAAAACTGGGTGATGGGACCTCAATGGCTTTTATAGGCACTCACACGAAGGACCCACTAAAATGTGCATGGCTTTTGAATGATACATCTGCCTGTGCGGCCTCCAAGTGCACCTCGCCCCATTCCTTGAGATAACTATGCTACTTCTACAGCCCCTTCACAAAAAATTGTTCTGCTTTCTTGTATCTAGCGGTACAAAAGGGGGTGGTGATGGACGGAGCATCTGAACCAATCAAACACTCACACCCAGTCAAAAGATCGGGGTTTAATCCATCACCGTTCTTTAGCCCACTCTGCCACCCCAGTTCAGACATGGCTATATGCAAATCAGTCTGACCCTGTGCCTCATGGGAACAGTCCAGCCCGAACTGCCAAGCCATGTCTTCCCTGGACCGGAAACAAGCTTCCGAGGACTGGCTTCTGGCATTACAGCCTTCTTCAGCCCGGCTTGCTTGAATCCAGTGGCAAAGAGCATCTCAACCAATCAAACACTCACACCCGGCCAAAAGATCTGGGTTTAATCCATCACCGTTCTTTAGCCCACTCTGCCACCCCAGTTCAGACATGGCTATATGCAAATAGGGTATGCTCAGACGTGAGTCCCAGGCTCTCCACACCACTGGAGTCAACCTATCCAGGCTGATGAAGGCTGATAGCCAGAAACCGGTCCTTGGATGCTTGATTCCGGTCTGGGAAAGACATGGCTTGGTAGTTCGGACTGGACTGTTCCCATGAGGCACAGGGTCAGAGCTGATTTGCATATAGCCAGTGTCTAACCCAGGGTGGTGTGGAGTGCAAAACAAACGATGGATTTAGGCCCAGATCCTTGTACTGGGGTGAATGTATGACATTGTTCTACATTCTGTCCATCAACTGTGTTTTGTTCTTGTATCTAGCAGCATAAAAATTAAAAGTAAAAATAACACTTCCTTCTCATTAAAACCAACATTAATTTTGCACATATTGACCCTCATTCACAAAACGTCCTGAAAGAATACATCACAAATGGAAATTTAATCTGCAGTCCAACAAGAGGAAATATATCACACTGGATACAACTTTGCAATTCGCCAAGATCCTAATGGAAATTAGGAAACAAAACAAAAAGCTTTCCACAAATTCTATTTTAGAGTAGCCTACCTTTGGCTGCTGTTAGCATGGTTGATGCCAACTCACACTGCTGAGACTCAATATGACTTAAAGTGAACCAACGAGGATACCGGTTTGGAACCACCGATGCAATATTATGCGGTCTGGACATATCTACTATTGAGGCTGTAGTTTCCAAAACAAGTAACCTGATGAAAAAAAAGAAAATTCAGAATATTGCACTCTTGAGAAGTATCTAGTAAGAGGTAGTTCATGTAAAAATAAAAAAAACTTAAAACATTTTGTGAGTTAAGAATAGAAATACAGAGACACCTTGTAAAATCTACAGCTTAATTCAGAAGGTCAACATAATTATACCAAAGCAAGCATAATATGTACATGCCCCATATAAACTATCACTCAGCAGAAACCTGAAATTCTGAATGGCAGATTACCCATTTACGTTGGTAAATATAGTCACTAAGCATGGAAGCACTAGCATATTTCCTCCATTTCACCGGCCACAAGAAACGAGCCCATCGCTTCCAGTGAGCCTTAAGAACCCCACGCACGACTGCAGAGTAATCAGAATGCATACAATGCTTAATGCTATCACAGAAGTTGAAGAAATTTGGTCTAGGGGCAATACACTGCTTACTGTGAAGCTAGGCTTCAATAGAGTAAACAAATAAAAAAATTAAAAAGATAAAAGGGAGAGGGGAAGTCTATGCTTTCCAAATCATAAGTTTAAACATTGAACGATTCTATCATTTACCAATCACAAAGTACTGGAGATCAGTCTGTACACAAAAAGTAAACATACAAGAATAAGCTACTTACATTTGGTAACGTTCTTTTTGGTGAATATTCCAACAGATTACTCACCATTAGAATATCCTTAAGCGCCAGACTGGATTCACAAAATATAACTGCTTTTCTCTTACATTCCTGTAGATGGTGTTGTGCGGCTC
The DNA here is from genome assembly GCF_964261635.1 of Lissotriton helveticus. Classification (NCBI taxonomy): domain Eukaryota; kingdom Metazoa; phylum Chordata; class Amphibia; order Caudata; family Salamandridae; genus Lissotriton; species Lissotriton helveticus. Next base: position 482,877,391 of record NC_136059.1, on the reverse strand, counting down.
CGTGCCAACTTCATTCCATTCCCAAAGTGTCAAACGGAGCCACATATAAGCCCCACCTCTTCCTTACGCTTTTCTTCACTCTGTCTTGATCCACAGGGGCAATAACAAGAAGTAATCAACAATACCAAATAAAATAGAGACCATGTCACACACAGTGGGTGGGAGGTTGATAAGGATTCTGCGATTAGATTAGAGCAACCATCTGAAACAGCATTACTAAAGTCAAGCAAATGGTCTTCTGATGGCTACTTCTAACTACAGACTCCTCACCATTAGAACAGCTGCCAAAGCAGTCCATCCCAAGATGGTGGGGGTCTGTGAAAGGCCTCATATGAAAAAGTCTTGCAGGCTCAAGCAAGGGCAATGTCCTTCCCATCGGACCTGGCTGTCAAGGTAGTAGTGCCATGTGAATGGACTACCACGTCACCACCTGCCAGATGTCAAGTCGTCACTCCACGTGCCAGCGCAGTGGTAGCAGCCTTGACTCAAGTGGAATGGGCCCTCAACCAAGCTGCTTCTTGGCCTGCCTATACAGATCTTGATGAAGAGGACTATCCATCTTGACAAAGTAGATTTTCGTACTGCCTTGCCCTAGGAACCCCACAAAGAGCGGATAGTCCACTCTATGGTCTTTGGAGAGATCAATATAACAATTAGTATCTGGCTAATGGAATCTTCCCTTCACTAGAAGAATAATGCTTTGTTCGACATGGAAAACTATAATCACTTTAGGCAAGAAGGCCACTCTGGTCCACGATACCATGTTTTCTGGAAAGAATGTGGTTGCACAGACAGAGCTTGGAGTTTACTCATGCGATTAGCAGAGGTCATGGCAACCAGAAAGGCGGTCTTCCAAGTCAGAAGTAATAGGCAGCTGTGCATAGATTTAAATGGCCTGCACATGAGGAAAGTGGGAACCAAATTAGGGTTCCACTATGGCATCACAAAGGGTTTTGGGCCAACTAAGTTATGTTAATTTATTGAGTACACAATCACCAGTGGTTACTTGGGCCACGTGCATTGATAACGAATCAAGAAAATAATTTAGAGACTGGAATAAGCTTGTTAGAAAAGCCAAGTCCTTACCTCTTTTCGAAGAGAAACCGTTTATGACCACAAGGAAAAAGGGAGACTGTTCAAGATGGTGGGGGTCATAAAAGAAACTGCAGCCAACCATGCCCACTTTCTAATACCTGGGGGCGCACGCAAAGAGGGACTCTCCTGCACCAGACAGTACTTGCTTAATATGTTATTAAGAATGGAGGTCCTACCTACTAAAGTTGTGAAAGTAGGACAACAAACCTTGAATGGACTCCTTTGATCCACGTGCAGCCAATGGAGTACTCCAAGCAAAGCAGTGGTGTGTGAATACCCTGTTACCTTATAAATTATCTAGTGGCTCGATTCTGAACCACTTGTAGTCTGTAGATCATCTTTTTGTGGAGGCCCGAGTATAATGAATGTGCATAGTTTAGATACAGTTAGAGCTAAAACGGTTTTTAAAGCTTCACCTGAGAGAAATGTAGTATTTCTTAAAAATCTCTCAATAGGATTACGCAGGATGAAATTACTGCACCAAATTGTGGTTTGAGTGTCTGGTAGCCCTCAACTATATCTCCAAGGCTTTTTACCTAATGATTGGGAGTGTGAGACAGGACCAACTTAGAAGGCCAGTGGAAATGGATCCATAGGCACTCTCGATTTAAAAAGACTATTTTTCTGGTCGGCATTACATTTTAGCCAGTTACTGGCCGTTCACTCGCAGATATATCGCATAGTATTTTAAACATTTTCCTGAGAGGCAAGAGAGCCCCCTACCCGAAAAAGAATCTGGGCGTCAGCATAATTACATAAAACACAATCTTGATTCCGAAGTTCCTTAAGAAGCGTCACAAAGGTTAAAGAGGTGGGGTGGGGATACTGAACATCTGAGGCTCCCCACCATTAACCTGAAGTGAAGTGGCGTGGCTTTGAATGAGGCAAGATGAATGGTCTAGAAACGATCTGACCTATTCAAGAGCAGAGCCTTTATATTTTAGCAGCTTCCACATGATCAAGCAGAATTGTATGGTCAATCGTGGCAAAAGTCGCAGATGGGTCAAGCAGCACCAAGGCTACTGTTTGTCAGATGTCACTTGCCCCACACATCAAGTGCAGACAGCATAACGGACTCCATACTGTGGGCTGGTTGAAAATCCGCCTGAATGGTACAGAGAAAGTTAGTTTCCTGCAGGTGGCAGCATAATTCATGGGCCACAAGCACTTCCATAACTTTAGAAGGAAACAGTAGTAGAGAAATAGGGCGGTAATTTTTTGAAGGTCCGGTTTCTTTGCTTTTTTTGAAGCTAAATGACAATAGCCTCTTTAAAAGAATTGGGCACCGTCCCTTGAGGGAGAGAATCATTTAAGAGGGATGTAAAGGACTATTTCAGATTGAAAAAGTGTTAAGTGTGGGGAGAGGGCAAGGATGTATGGGAGAGCCAAATTTCACCTTAGATATAAAAAATGTAAGCAGACTATCAGCAGCGAGTGGCGAACCTATACATGGTAGCGGGGTTCTCATCAGCGGAAGGTAGTAGCATCACAGACTCAGAAGGATTGTTGGAAATGCAGTCCATAATTTTATCTAGTACATGCCTTTCAGCAGATCGCAAAGCTCCTGAGTAGGCATGACCAACTAAACTAATTTGTCAGAGGCTGAGACTTCACTTACAGTTTTAAAAATATCTTAATTAGTAGATGCCATGCTTTTGATGAAAGGAGCCTTTGGTTTGGCTTAATACAAATTTATAGTCAGTCATTTTGTTTTTAAGTATCCTGGAGTCCACACTACAGTCTTTTCGTAAATGATGTTACAATTAAAGTAACTTAAACTTAGTATCCCTTAGTGCCTTGGAAAACCAGGGGACATATCTAGTCCGTGTCTTTGCTTGGTTCTTTACTAGTGGGGAATGTTGATGACTAGCTGCGCTTAGCAATGGCTGAAGGTACCAGCGGCTATGCGGACTTCATGATTCACACAAGGAAAAAAATGAAGTAATGAGATGCTCATTCTCTGTGTTTACTAGATGCAAAGCCCGACAATTCATGTAGTACTTCTTGTGCCACACTGCTGAAGAGCAGGCAAATTACATTTAATCAGTGGTCAGACCAGATGCACAGAATTATTTAAAAAAAAATTAAACACATGGATGTTGAATGTCCACAATAGGTCTAATAAGTTACCATTAACAGGAGTATGGTCGGAAATGTGCAAATAAAAATATAAGCTATTCATTACTTATTCCAATTAAAAGTAATTGTGTGTGATCCACCAACAGGGGACATATATTAATATATTACAGCACGCCTGGTTCGGGGAGGGGCAATCACTCATAGTTGGGAGGTCAATAACAATCATTGTCGGTTAATACAGCTCGATTTTTAGTTTTAACAGTTCCACCTCTGATATGGTCTAACAATGTAATAAGGAAGATTTGAATTTTTGATTAACAATTGCAGCCTCCACACACCACACCCCATTTATTACGACCCTTTCTGTTCACATGAAAGTTTAGGTATTTGGTAATGCTGCCCATAAGTTGGGGATTGACCCCCAGCTAACCATATTTCCGAGAACAATACATCTGTGTATAGAGAGATTTAAACATTTCTTCTCATAATGGGTGATTTGAACAGATGGCTGGCCCGGAAAAAGAAAACGACAGGCTGAATAGCCGACAGATACCCTAACAGTGCCCGATGCAAGCCCTTACTGGGGCACAGATACAAACAATCAGATATCGAGTTTGGCCTGCAATGGAACAGTATTCTGTGTGCCACAACAGGTTACAAACTTGTGCCAGCTTCCGTAAAAGGTGTACAGGAGTAATATGCTGCACTCTATCTGGAATGTGTCTGAGACAAAAAGCCTTCTTGGAAAACTCCAATGCACAACAGTATTGACATTGCATGTTCTTTGTGTGTAAAAGATCTAGCCAGTGTTCTTGTGTACGCTGGAAGATTCCCTGTGCCACCTGAGTGAACCACCATTTGACCCACAAAATGCCGCTGGCTGAGCTCGTGTCCTGGCGTTCAATGATCCTGTCAGGTGGTCACAACCAGGAAAATGCCCTGGCAGTCCAGCCAATTCCAGAGACGAAACCAGGACCTCACACTGCTCTGCTAGTTGTAGTACCACATGGTGGTGGTAATGCCAGTGAGAACATAAACCAACCTCCCTTTGATGGGCAGAATAAAGGCCTTCAGCCCTAGGTGACTGTCCCACAACTATAACCGGTGCGGAGTAGGGTCTTGTTAGATCTGGGGGCCTCTAGTGGCAATGGTATACACCTTTGTCCAAATAGGGACCCTTACTTCTAAGTCAGGATAAGGGGATTACAATACTGGATAAACCCTGCTCACCCCCTTGGTAGCTTGGCACGAGCAGACAGGCTTATCTCAGAGGCAGTGTTTTAATTATTTGTGAATATACACAGTAAGACAGTGAAAACACTACAGATGGACACCCCGCAGATTATATAAAAATAAGTATTCTTTATATAGACTAACACAAGACCACAAACTACAAAAATCCACAATACTGTATTTAAGATGGACTTAAAGATAGTAGAAGTTGCTTAGTTCAAGTTGGTGATAAATGTGACAGTTCTCACAAAAGTACCTGGATTCGTAATGCAAAACAACCAAAAGGCTCGCAGAGGGATACACGTTGCTTCCGTGCTCCGTGGGAAATGATGCATCACGCCTCAATGCTTGCACAGAGTAGGGGATGCATCGTGATCCTTACCAGTGCGGGGGTGATGCGTAGGTTCTCGGCCTGCAGCCCTGTTGCGATGCGCAAGATGAAGCCTCAATGCGACAATCCTGGTGTGATGTGAAGAAGGCACCCTTGATGCGACGACTATGCATAGACGCCCTGGCAGCCTTGCAACGACTCTGTACTTTGGAGCCACGACAGGCCCTGCGACACGCTTCTCCGGCGATGCGATGGCGACCCTCTTGATGGCATCACGCTTCTCCGGTGATGCGACAGCAGACAGCTTTGACGAAGACACGCTTCCTGGGAGATGCGGCAGCGGGCACGCTTCTCCGGCGATGCAACACCTACAGCTGCTGCGGCATCACGCTTCTCATTGTGTCGCACTTCCAGCTCCCAGCGACACGCAGGCTTCTGCAGATAGAATTCCCAGCAAGGGAATTCAGAGGGGAGCTGGAGGTGAAGTCTTTTGTCCCTTAGACTTCAGCAGGAGGCAAGCACAAGTTCAAGCCCTTGGCGTAATATTCTGCAAGATGATGAAAGTTCTTAAAACGTTCCTTCTCCTTTCCTTGGCAATAAAGAAACCACTGCAGGCCAACCCAGCAAACAGCACACTGGCGGAGGGGCAGTCAAAACTCCTGCAGCTTCCTTGGTTCTTCTCCTTGGCAAAAGGTTAGTCTTGTTCCCAGAAGTGATCTAAAGTTCTTGGGTCTGGGTCCCAATATTTATACTACTTTTCTCTTTGTTCGCTGAAGGCAGAGGGGCCTTTGCCCAGTCCAAACCAGTTCTGGAGCACTCTGTTTACATGACTCCTTATTTCCTTTCACAGGACAGAGACATCAGCCGCACCCCAGGGTGTGAAGCCAGCATTGTGGAGGGAAGGCCCAGCCCTATTCAGGTCCCAGGCGCAACTCCTCCCTCCCATCTAGATGCAGATCTCCCTATTCACCACTGGGCTAGCTCATTCGATCTCCTGGAATCACCCAGCCCGGTCACTCAAACTCCAGACAAGGAATACACAACCTAGCAGAGGCAGGCTTGGATAGTTAGACAAGAAAATACCTACTTTCTAAAAGTGGTATTTTCAAACACAGAATGTTAAAACCAACTTTACTAAAAGATGTATTTTATCATTCGGAATTCAGGCATACTAAATCTGAATTTCTACCATGTTCCCTGAGTCAGTTAGGATTATAAAAAGTAATATTCTAACTTCCCATTCTGGCCTATGGAGAACAGGTAGCCTTGCAATAGTGAAAAACGAAAATGGCTGTAATTCACTATTAGGACATGCTACACATACCAGGGCATGTCCTACTTTATACTTCTAATGCACCCTGCCCGTGGGCCTACCTTAGGGGTGTCGGATATGAAGAAAAGGGAAGGTTTAGGGACTGGCAAGTGGGTGCACTTGCCAAGTCGACATGGCAGTCACAGACTGCACACAGGCCTTGCAATGGCAGGCCTGAGACTTTACAAGCAGCTTCTGTGGGTGGCAAAATCAGTGCTGCAAGCCAACCAGCAGCATTTGATTTAAAAGCCCTGGGCACGCATGGTGCACTGTACTAGGGTCTGACAAGTAAATCAAATAACCCAGTCATGGAGTCACTAATCAATACATCAATTTAACATAGGGAACACTTGCACTGTGGCACTGAATAGCAGTGGCACAGTGCCCAAAGCATATAACCAGCAAAACATATCAAAATAGAGGAGACAATCATTAAAAATATCGAAGGGAGACTCACGCCAATGATGCCAGGTCTTCTGGAAACCAGATTCCTCTAATCTCCACCTCTCCAAGATGACCTTCTTGACCCAGCAGTGATGCATTTTTCACCACCGTGGGGTAGGGAGGGTCTGCCTCGAGTCCAATTGCGGCTGAGCCACTACCGCAGGACTCAATGGAATCCAATAAGTTCCCCTGGTGCTGTGCCCACAGACTTCAAGTTCCAGTGCAGAGTGTTTTACCTCCATGCCAATTATCCCCAAAACGACCTCCAGTATGCTACTGCTAGTACTTTGTCATGGGAGATTCTAGAAGTCACAAATTACCTCCAGTATGCCAGGGCCAACTCTAGGCTGGCCAGCATAGCACCACATTCCTATCACACTCACTCATTAGCATCCATGTGCACTCATTCATTCTCTCATGTTTGCAGACACTATCACACTCATTCCCAAATTCACAGTCTCTCAATGACTCGCTCATACTTTCTCAACACACACTCATACAATTTCACTCACTAAATTTATACTCACCCTTGCATTCACCCTTACTTTTTCACATAATCATTTTTACTTACTCTAATATAAAGTACTAACTCACGGATACACATTCTCAGTTACTCACTGCCACTCCCTTACCATCACACTAACACTCCCTAACCTTCGTTTTCAGTCATTAATTATCAATAACCCACTCGTGCTCACTTGCAATCTTACTCTAGATGTCATTCAGGGTACTCACACTTACTGACATCCACTATCACTCATTCTCACTACCTATCATTGAGTCTCACTTTCACTTACATGCTCACACATACAGCTACACATGCTTACATATATGCACACTTTCACACACACTGACCCACAACCATACACAACATATTTAAATGCATTTCCTTTAACTTACCTCAGCTGCAAGCGAGAATTTGTTCCAGATTCTGGAGATACATTTATTACACTAATAGTGAATAAACTATTAGCATAATAAAAAAAAAAACATAAGAGCGACTTGCCCATATGTTCTTGGCACTGATTTTCCAACATCTGAAGCCAGAAGTCGCAAAGCTGCAAACCCTGGCAATTCCTAAATGATGTCCATGATCTTCTTAGATTCCTCCTTGCTTGAATACCAGGCTAGTAAAGACACCAGCAGCTGTGTTTTCCCAACTTAAAGTCTTGGAAAGAAAAAAAAAAAAACTTTTGGAGACCCCATCATTTATTAGTAATTGGTGTCCTCATCAGTCTTGTCTGCACTATGGCAATGCGATTTATCCAACTTCCCCAGTCAAAGGTTTTCATCTACACCTAGTTCAAAATGCAGCCGCTCACCCGGTGAAACAATGCCTCAAACATGAGCATACAACACTGGTCCTCAGAGCTCTCCACTGACTGCCCATCCACAGACGCATGCTCAAGGCTATGTCTACTTTGCACAATGCCATTCATCAAAAACCGCAGCTGCAGCAGCCTCAAACGTTTCCTGGTATGTACCTTTTTGAAAGTTATGCGCTGCACACAAGTTTCTTCTACACCTGCCCAAATCCAGGTTTACCACCTATGGGGAAAGAGCATTTACTATTGCTGAGCCCAGGATTTAGAAAACTTTGGTTTTTCATTTGCACAAAGTATCCAGTTTAACCTTCAGGAAACTTGAAATATTGGAGGTTTAATCAACTGATTGTTTATGACAATGCTTTTTAATTGTAAGTTAAAAAGTGTGACTTCATAGTGCCAAAACAATTATAAGTATGCGTGCTCACAACAAAATGCTAATGAAAAAACAGCGGTTAGGAAACGGTAAAATTAAGGTGTCATTTCAGCGAGGTCAGGAAAGGCAAAGCAGATCGGATGATACTCAAACAGGCAATGGACATCAACCTCGAGCTTAACTCCCTCTTGACATCTAGGTGATCTGAATAATCTCACTGATGATTAGGTCCTAGTTGATCAATAAAAGAGGAAGCAACATCAGTAACTACGAGCAAGGGAGTGAGGAACATTTGGATTTAGAATTAAGTCTACTCGACAGAGCTTCCATGACAGCAATGTCGCCAAAGTAAAGATGAACGTGAAAGTCACATTTCCCTGATGAACAATGGCTCTGAAACTCAGCACAATATAAAGTTTAACATTAAAGTGCAATTCTATGAAGACAAATTACTTCATCTAGGGCTACTATGGATTTCATAGCTCAACTGGTCCCTCAAGCACTGAATAGCTCAAATAAACCAAGATGTAAAGACATGTCTGTTGGTTGGCAAACCTAGGTTTCAGATTGATTAGCAATGTGTGATTAATTCATTAAAAAAGCCCTGTACTTGCCTAATACATGAGCACTCTTCCATTCAATATCAGGTCCTGAAATTGGTAACTTGTTTTTCAAAATGTGGCCCCAAAGCTACAACATATGAGCCTCCTACAGTTCCCTAACCCTGCCCACCTAACACTAGCAATGTGTGTAGACTAGACATTGATTCTCACACTGACCAAATCTTCATTGCCTCTTCACAATGTTTGACTGTTTTCTGTTTTCTCACTCGAACGGTAGCCGTGCACCATACAAAAATCTATGGCAAGTAGTTTGATCAGAAGACTTCTTCATACCTAGTATTTTGCGTTAGGAACCATCATACGGTAATCTAGGTGGCAACACTGAAAAGAGCTATCTGAAGAATCATCTGATGTTATACAGAGGAATGAAGGCCACTTTCTGTCCGCCAGTCAATTCCCAACAGCCCAGGAAACGCTTCACATTTTTTCAAGAAGTTGTCAAACGATAAGGTTAGAGGCTCAGAAAATGTACATGGTACCAAAAGGCTGTTGGGGAGGAAGTTGGCAACCTGATAAAGGACGTTTTCTCAACCTACATGGGTATTACGGTGACTGCACAAAATCAATGTGAATGTGCCAGTAACAAACCAGTGAATTTGACCACTTAATTCCTCGCGCCCCCTTATACTTTAAAGGTTTGTATGCACCACTCATGTCGGACCTAAAGAGGACAACCTTCTTTGGCAGATGCATAGCGGAGGTCTCTGTAAAATTGTTTAAGACCGACATTACCAAAAAGTATGGTAACAGCAGGTGGAATAAGCACCAACTGGGTTGGACCATGTGACCACCACCTCCAAGACAGAATCCAAGATGGGTGGATTGGGATTGGTTTTAACTGAAAGTGAACCAAGTATTCTGATCACTCTGCAACAGGTGTGAATTCACAAAAGCTACTGGAACCATGATGCAAGCATGGAGCAGTCTTTACAGTGGAGAAAAAGTCTGATTACTACTCCTCCTGTTGGAAAGGCTCGCTAGATCATTGGTCAGAATCAGAGCGACATGGAGAGCTTTACTAAGAAGTTCTCAAAAGGATGTTGTGCAAGTAGGTTAGAAAATGACGAAGCAGTTAGAGAGACTACAACCTGGATTACTATTTTTGTAAACTGTCTTGGCTACCCAAAGATTCATGAGAAATTATTAATAGTAGACCCTACGGTGAGCATCTGGATAACTTATTTTATTTGAGTTTGATATAGCAATGGATGTACCCAATGGTATCAGAGCCATTTACATATTTTGGAGAAGAAGTTTACAAGAAGTACATAACGTATTCGATTTGGGTTTAAAACAGTTACACAGAAACAAAAAACAGTAAATTAAGTCCACAGTATGGATACAGAAATATACAGTAATCCAGCATTTGGATGGAGGTAGACAGGCTAGAATCTGCAAAAAGGAGATGTTGCAGCATAGGTCCTTTGGGAGTGGGTTTCAAATCTTGGGGGCATTTTCAGATAAGCAGCATGCCTGCGCTGATTTCTTTAAGTTCAGGCGGACGGAGAAGAAGAGTTGGGGCTTCTCAGAGCCCGGCCTTTTCCTGCTCAGTTTAGTTTCTAGATATTTGGGTTTTTAGTATGTAGGGTTTTATGGGTGATACACACTCATATGCATCTTCCTTCAATTGGAAACCAGGAGAGACTTTTTAGGACAGGTGTGATGTGATCAAACCATTTGATTCCTGTGATAAGCATGACAACCTCACTGAGAATTTTTCTTAGGGGTGCAAGGTGGCTCTTAGGAGATCCGGTCAGGATGGCATTGCCGTAGCAGAGTTTCGAGAGGACTAGGGATTGTACTACCGTCTTAAGATTGTCAGGGGGAAGAAATAGTTTGATGTTTTTGCGATTTTGTAATGTGAGGAACCCTTCTTTGCCTGCATTTTTTGTGTGTTCCTTCATCAATAGGTTTATGTCTAGTGTGGTACCCAATGACTTAAAAGAGTTGGACAGTGTGGCAGGGCAGTTTAGTATGTCCAATTTTTGAGCCATTCTTGGATGGGTAAAAGATTGTTTTTAGGCAAGAGGAGTAATAGTTCAGTCTTACAGGGATTCAGCTTAAGGTAGTTGGTGTTTAGCCAATTTTGCATCTTAATTAGTGTGGTATAAGTATGTCCGATGTCGCTGGGGGAATCTTATTCTGTAGTAGACTTGTGTGTCATTCGCATTTAGGTGATACTCGATCCCAGCTTGGTTCAGGATAATTGTGAGGATCCAATAAAAGGGTGAATAGGGCTGGAGAGAAGATGGATCCTTGGTGTGGGCTTCAAGAGGCAGTGTTGATTTTTATCTGTTGTGAGCGATGTTGAAGACAGGACGTGAACCATCTCGAGACTGTGCCATTGATACCAATACAGTTCGAGTGTCTCGTAGGGGTGGGTGGTGAACTGTATCAAATGCCGCTGATAGGTATAGTAGGATTAGGAGGAAGGTGTCACCTTCATCTAGGGACTAGTTAATGTCATCTGTTCTATTGAGCATTGCAGTTTGTGCAACAACCTTTCCTGGATCCTGATTGCATTGTGTTGTGAAGGTTGAACTCTTCCATGTGTTGGTGGAGCTGTAGAAGGACACAAAGAAAGATTGGAGATTGTTGAGGTCCGCCCCAGACTTTTAGAATGGGGTGATTTGGAGTTGGACAGAGTCTAGTACGCGGCCTGAAGAGGTGCTGATGATTTTAGTCCAGAATGGGAAGATTATGTGGTTGAGGTTTTGTATTAGTGTCGAAGTGAGGGGGCGGGGCTCAAGGGGGGGGAAATCAGTGATTTGGGGTTCAGGTTAAGTAATTATTATACATATTTCTCCTTCTGTTACAGTTTTCAAGTCTGTCCAATTAGCACTTTTTTTTAGGTGAAGGAGTTTGTTGCTTTCTATAGATTGATTTTTTTGGTCTTTAGTTAAGTCTTAGGAGGGAATTTCCACATTGACTTGTTTCAGTGGAGCCGGCGAATTGGGATTTCAGACTGTCAATGGTCGGAGATCGTTCCATTTCTACAACTTTGTTAGAAGTTAGGAATTTCTTCACAATGTTCATTTGTAATGGTTTCCTGTTGGGAGGTAAGCGTAGATGGTTTGATTATGTTGGAAGAGCTCCTTTAGTCGGTTCTTCGCATGGTCAAGTTGATTATGGAAGAAAGAGGCTTTTTACCTTAAGATGTGTTTTTTGTAGTTGAGACGCTCAGATCTCAGGAGTGAGGTGCCAGTGAGGGGGGCCGGCTCCATAAACCTTTGGTTTGCCCAAGTGGTCTTTTGCTGTTAAGGTCTGAGCTGAGCTAGGACCCGGATTTGATTTTCCTCTATCTTTTTAGTTTGTGTGGTGCATCCTGGTCAAAAACACCTGTCATTGATGAGCTATAGTGGGAGGTGAGGTCATTAACGTTGTGAAGGAAGGGTAGAGAATGTAATGGAGTGCAGATACTGGACTCAAGTTCCTAAGTGTGACATACTTGAGGTTCCGAGCCCAGTGCATGGTTTTGTTGGTTGGTGCTGGGAGGGATGTGTGGTGTTTGAGACAGAACAGTATTATGATGGTGATCAGACCAGTCGATAGGCAAGATGAAGTGAAGGGAGACAAGTTAACTTTTCGTAATAATTGTGTCCAGTTGAGCCTTTATTGTGGGTCTGGTTGCTATAGAGTTGCTTGAGGTAGTTTATTTCCAGTATGATATTTAGGTTATGGATTATGGCATCTTCTGTGTAGGTCAAAATAACCCAGGAGCACGCCGTTTGAGTCAGTTAGTGAGAATTGTGTAATTGGGACAGTTAGTTCCTCGGCGAAGAGTGTGCGATCAACAGGAGGGTGATAAATGATGTGAAGCTTGGTGCAGGTGGTGCTTTTAGTTTTGATTTCTACCCCTAGATATTCGAAGGTCAAGAACGTTGTAGTTTCTATATTATTAAGTTGGGTTTACTCTTTGTGGATGATCACAATCTCAACCCCTATTTGCCCCCACTATCCCTTCGGATGATGGATTACCGGGAGGAGCAAGCAAGTCTAGTGTCAAGGTTGAGTGCTGGTTAAGCCAGATTTCTATAGGGAATGCAATGCCAATTTCTTCCGCAAGTATGGTCTCAGCAATTTCTGTGGCATGTTTTACTGCAGATCTGCAGCTTAGTAGCATACTGGTTAGTGAGCTAGGATTCTTACTGGTAGAGTAGTGTTTTGATGGTAGTGTACTGAGAAGGTGGTATAGGTGTTCTGAGAAGTCAGGGAATTCGATTTGTGCCACTAATTACTGGGATTGTGGAAGTAGGCTTTGTATTTCCAGCAGGCTGGATACCTAAAAATATTAGACTTGCAGGTATAGAAAGCACAAGCAGTCATTCTGTACTGCTGTCAGGCTAGAGCCATTATCTTGAACGTTGTTTGTGCATGGAAGAAACTAGTTAGGGAGACTGTCACAAATGCCATGGCTGTCCGTTTTTTTTATTTAAAGGGTGGGATTAAAAGCCTTGTCCATTCTTATTAGGCAGACATGCTCTTTGGTCCTTAACAGGGGTTTGTGAATGATGCAGACATTATGAGAAACCGAGGAAAAGGTGGCTGTAGATTTTATACAGAATAGTCATTTTCGGCTACAGATAGTATCTAAACATCACTGGTGCTCCGGGGCCAGTTACAGCTGTGGAAATGTCATTCTCAAGGTAGGCTTCAGAGATGTATGCCGCACATCAAAGTGGGACACCATAGGCGTTCGGCCACAATTCCTTTCCCCAAGACAATGCACAATTTGGTAGAGATCTGTCAAGAAACATGACTGCACAGACCATTAGCTGCACGAAGCTAATTTTCTTATTGTCCATTTCTTTAATGTTCTAGAATCTACCAAGAGGATGGGAACGAGAAGACGGCAACTTGTGGCAGTATACTACTCAGAACTTGGCGATAAAGGGTCGACTAATGGGCCACTAGACAGCAATTAAAAAATTAATAGCGCTACGCTCTACCACCCTCAGAGGCACCGCCCTACCTCCAGGTGCCTAGTAAATGAAACAAATGTAGGAAGTACGCTCCTTCCTACATTTGTTTCATCAACTTGTGGCAGTATTACATTTCCCTACTGGACACAAATATGCTTAGTCTACAAGGGTAGACCTCACTGCAAACAACCTCCTGCCAAATCCCTTTCCTCTGGACAAAGCCACACAGTCTTAAAGCAGAGAAATGGCAATGAAGTGCACGGATAATGATGTAAGTTTGCATTTCCATGTGTAGGTCCAAATGTATATGCTGTACACAACATGCAAAGGACAAAATAAACTACTTTGACAAAACTGAGTACAGTACGGTCCTTAGATGACTGGATTCCTAGAGGTCAGAAATAGGAAAACTTTTATAGATGAGGGGAACTAGAGTGACCATAAAAGGTAACTTTGATGTAGAACGTTATGGGTTGGATACGTCACCTGGCCAGTGTCCAGTTCAGAGGTGTACTCTAATTCTTAGGACCATATGGAACTCTAGGAATAGGACCGAAACAGTACTGAAGAGTCCCCACTCTTTAGGGGTGAAAAAACCTTCCCCAATGAAAACTTAGTCGATCCAATCCTAAGCTCTGTCCAATTAATTGTGACAGTACAGTTCTGAGGGGAACTAGTCCTGCAAATTAACCATCATTTTGAAAATGGATATTTCATGAACTCTGACCTTGATCGGTAAAAACTATAATCACTAAAGGATAAAACTTAGCATACACACAATCAGGGTCGTTAGAATAATAATATAATTGTGGGGTATATACTGTGAACAGAAGTGTGTCCCTTCAGTGCATACAAGTAAAAGAAACTACTGATAAACAGCGCAGTGATTAACCTTTGAGGGTGGCACAAACATCTAACAATGAGGCATTCTTATTAGGAGCCATGATCTATAATCTTAGAAACCAAACATGGTAGGATATGATGTAGTTTACATTCACTAATTTGCCATGTTATGGGCAAGTAGGTCATCTTGTTAAATGTTTAATGGGTCATGCTTTTGAAATGCTCGTGCAGCTGATAAGTATATATATCAAATATTGTTAAAAGCTTTCCTTCAGTGCTTGTTTTAATTTAAGAAGGATGTGCATTAGGCCTGTATAAGCGCTGCACCTTGTTCTCATTACTTCATGCATACTATGTAACTATCTCTGGAAGTGCGATGAATAAATACAAACCCATTTTCTCATTAGCTAAAGGGCCTCCAGTGGAAACTAGTTCATAAGTTTTTCCTGTGAACCAGTGGATAAAACCCTCAAACTTGGAAAGCTATTGTATGCGGCAAAGAATATCATTTTAGGCTCCTCTATTGGCCCGAAATAAAATGCTCATGCTCGTTTCCAGTAAATGCCTATGCTTTGTTAACCAATACAATAACTGCATGCCATATGTTAAAATGAAGTAGAACAATTTCCAATTCAACTACATATATGTGATAGTCATTTATTTTACAGACCAAAGTGTGGAGCCCCACTCATGCAAAAGGAAAGGTTTATTTTCAGTGTCAAGTCGATCACTGAAGAGAGACTACGAGCAGAGTCAATGACTAACCACATTCCTGCCACACCCAGCTATAGATTAACAAGTAACTGGATGCCAGAGTGTTTTTAATGTATTCCATGGGAACAAAGGAGGTTTGAGGCCATAAACCTCCAAAGATATTCACTCAGTGATGCCAGCAAGCAAACAGATTCCACAGTAAACGATAAGAATGAACACAATATAGTAATTTCAGGGACACATGCTAATACATCGTGTCTCTCTTTACCGAAGTCGAAACGAACATTAATGTAGTGCAAGACACAAGTAAAAACTACGCCAACATATGTATTATGAGTCAAATATATATGCTGGCGAGGTTTTTACTGGTGATTAATGTATCAATTTATGATACATTGTTACTACTATGAAATACTACACTGTCTTTTCTTACCCCTCACAGGTTACAAGGAAAGCTGCATTTCTCCATAGTTGCGGATTTCAATAGAGGTTTGAAATTGTGACATCACAGTGCAAATGTGAAAAATCCAGCAGATCTGAAAGCCTCAATTAGATCCAGTCAAGCATATTTATTATTCCTCACATTTTCAAAATCTAATTTTCAAGAAGCAATGAATTATTAAGCAAGGTTTCTGCTGAAGCTGCCTTCTGATTAAACATCGGCAGAAATAGGCAGCCGATCTAGAATATCAAATGAAAATTATTCCTGTACCTAAATTAAAGTGTCAGCATACGAATTGGCCAAACGTGCAAGAACAATACTTTTAAAAGGCGCTTTAGGTAAACTGTTAAAAACAAGAAAATGGCAGCAATATTTACTAATGGTAATTTAGGCATTTAAACGCCATCCGGTGCCTGTACTAAATGATTTTTGCCACACAGACAGTGATTTAATACGTACCGCATTGCTCTCAGTGCAATTTTGTATGCTAATTCAGCATCATGAGGTAGGAGAGAGGTAAAGAGATACTTGGCAAATGTGTGCATTGGAACACTCTCTCGATGGATGATTTCGCCCAAGCCACTGTATGGGCCGGCTGTGGAAAAGAAAAGGCAATGTAAACATTTACAGTGCAAGTCAAAGTTGAGAGAAAAAAAAAAAGAAAAAAAAAAAAAGAATGTGGGCCATCATTTCATACTGTTAAAAGCTGAACAGAATTGGTAAATTCACGTAGAGAGGATCTTCAACTTTGAATGAAAAGGAAGGACGCTTAAAACTTTTAGTGACTTTGGCAAAACATCCAAGTTTACTTTTTCTCAAATCAGGGTAGTGATGAAGACACGGCTCTTGAAATAGGCTTCAAATACATTTAGAGCATCCTTCCATTGTGCATCCACTCAGGTCTCTTACTAATACTACCAACATCAACAAGAAAAGAGCCACAATAGATATGTTGTCAAATTGCCAATGCCCAGATGAGACATGGAATGATTACATCAAGGACAGCTCCTCCGCTAAGGCAAATAGAGGAAAAATAAAATGATGACTCACTGTTGTCATTTTACTTTTTCCTGCTGCAGGGGAGGAGTGCTGGGCACTCTGTAAAGTGCAAATTAATGTTTGGCCGGCCAAAGATTCATGCGCACTTAACATGTTCTCCATTCAGGCTGAATTACTGCCTGGGTGGAAAACATGCCCTAGGCTTCCAGTTACCATCTCAGCACCAAACCACGGCACAGCAGTATTGCAGCATTGTAATTGGCATAGGGAAGCCTGGGTACTTCCAATTCCGGCCGACGCGGAGCAGAGGTGCGGAGATACGTTTTTTTTGTTTTTTATATCAAATCCCCCGATCAGTAACGGCCGCCCCTGGATTACATGCATCCATTAGCCTTTCCTCCTCGGGTGTATCCTAAACTCACTTACCAATCTCCAGCCTAGTGCTGCTCAGCAGCGATAGGAATGACCATCAGCCAACAGTGACTGTATAAACTCGTTCGACATTGGCCTGCTAAAAACATCTCCTGCCCCCAAGTGGTCAAAACTGTAGCTGGAAACAAACCCTAAGATTCAATCTGCTACTGTGCTAAAATAACTGCTCTCACTTCAGTGAGAACCAAGATCAACAGCTACTGTTTCGTGCACAAAGGCTTTATAGAAAGACCAAGGAACAAAAATATACCATTAATTTGGAAGTTACACGTGCAGAAGACATTACTGTAAGTGCACAGAATACCCAGCAGTTTGAAAATAGACTCTTTTCAATATGGACCACAGCTACAGACCATAAGGGATCTCCTTGATTTTAGGAAAAAGCACAAACCTGTTACGAGACAGAAAAAAACCTTTCCTTCAGCCCAGGAGAAACCGACTTTGCAGAGCATCGCTACTAAAGCATATGCTTCCCTCCTTTAGAATCAACAGAGAACCTTAGGTTTACTGAAGAAATAAACACTGGGTTTTATTAATCTCGGGTGATTCTGTAAACTGTACTGCAGTCATGGGGGTTCCCCGCCTAAGTTTTGTGAGAATATCAAAATGTAAATTGTTTGTATTTGATATTGCATTTTTTACTAAACAGAAACACTCCTATTCTTGCTTACTATCAAGTTTCCACCGAAGAAGTACAGTTTCATATTTTTAAAGATGCGTCATGGTCCGTTAAATTCCGTTCCGCTCGCGGAATTTGGGTAATTTCGCGTTCAATGCGAAATTGCCCAAAATTCTACATTCTGCTGCTTTGCGGAATTTTTTGCTTGTTCCCTTCTCAAAATGCGTGTTCGCGAGATATTTCCCCACCGAGCACGCAAACAGCGATCGGGAACAGGAAAAAAAGCATCGCGAACAAGCAATCCCGCTTGTTTGCGGAATGTCTGCGTGTTCGGGGAGATTTCTTACCGTTTCGAGGACTTTTGCGTGGCGCGACTATGCAAATTCTGCCCATCCCTACTTCTCAGGCTATCCTTTGGAATGAAAGATTAGAATCTAATTTTATCTGTAGTTTGCACCAAGTGTTCGACCGTGTTAAAACAAGGAAATTCAACCTTAAAACAGATGAGTACCAGAAGGATTTGGAATTAAGCGACAAATATAGACATTTACCAAGAGACAAATTAATTTCTGTAGACACCGGTTATTCATGAGAATTTGGGGGTCAAAGGGCTGATGGACTATACATCATTAGAGAAGTGTCACTAAAGAAAATTATTTGTCAGCATAGGGAACTTGAGCAAGATGGCTGCCTGGTAAGAGCTCCAGTCCGGAGCTCCTAGTGCCTGGGATCCCTTTATGGAATTATCCCGGACAGCACCCATCTTCGCTGCATAAAAACAAGTAACTGGATTTACAGCAAGTAACAGGTTTTACCTCAAGTAACTGGATTGAAAAACACTCACCGGTAACAGCAGCGGAGCCCTGGACGGTGTAGCGAGCTTGGGGAGAGGGCTGCTGCTCGGCGCTGGACTTCGGAGGAGTTGGAGTCCGGGATCCCTTGGAGGCGTCGTTTGGCTCCCGTGACTGCACCGGACCGGTGAGGACTCCACCGCTGGCTACGTCCGGAAATCGCCGTGAGTGCTGTGCTGCCCACAGGAGGGCTACTGGCAAGCTGTGACCCGGCCCATCTCCGCCGGGGCTGAGGAGACGGTGGTGGCCCCGCTGGGGTCCCACACCGCTTGCCACGTCGGAAGATCGCCGTGATTGCTGTGCTGCTCACGGGAGTCATGTGCTGCTCCGCCCGTCATCGATGGAGCTGGGGAGAGCGCCCGTGACCGCACCGGACCTGAGGGCGCACCGAGGACCTGGCAGCCCCGAGGAGAGTGTCACCACCTCGCCCCCACCCCTGCAGGCTTCGAGGGGGTCGGCTCCGCGGGGCATGACCGGAGCTCTCCCCCGAGGGTCTCCTTCTACCATCTCGGTCCTTCTACCATCTCGGTGGCTGGCTCGAGCGGGCTGCACGGGAAGCTATCGACTTCGCATTTGGAGACGTGAGAGGCTGCACTGCAGGCGGCAATGGCCGGCGCACGGGCACCAGCAAGGTTGTTTGGCCTCAGCGTGGCTCACGGCCGCCCCGCTGCCACAGTCGGCATTGCTACACTGAAGAGGAGCCCTCTGCTGCCTGCTGCCGCGAGAAATATCAGAAGTCGCAGCCCCTGACAAATCACTCGGAGCTGCTGCCTGCTGCCGAGAGAAGCCTTCGACCCCGATGGCGCGATACTGCGGACCCCCTGCTGTCACTGATACCCTGGGAGCAGTCGTGCAAAGGTGGATGCTTCACTGGCAAGAAATGAATAGAAATCGCACTTTGATCACGCTGGCTAGACCTCTAGAAGCCTGCAAATCATTACTGCTAACATCAGCACAACTACTGAACAGTAATCACATACAGGCACAAAGACTCTACAGCAGTACTTAAACGTAGCCTCGCACGCACATCAAAAGACCAGCAGTCTTTAAACACTGCAACTGTACTCTTTTGGCTAGACCTTGACATATTACTCACTTTGCTGACAACATCATCGTGTTTGCTCAACAAAATCTACAAAAAGGTATTTATCTACCCCAATCGACTATTCACACTTTCTAGAAAAAGCCTCCTTTGTACAAAATGGCGGGGGCCATAAAACTGTAGCAATAAATTCCCCCAACCTGTACCACCTGTACCGCCGTTACTCACGAGGCTCCTCAGTTTAACTCCCCCACACAAGACCACCAAAATAGAGATAAGATTCCCTCCCAGCAAGCCAGAGCTGGGCTTGCTCAAATAGAAACTGAAATAGCCCTCCCTTGGTCTTAAAGCAATAACAACTGACAGAGGACTATCGGTTGCATCTCCCCTACTTGGCGGCCATTTTAGACTGATATTTCTCTTTCTTCGGCGGCCATCATGGACTAGTCACTCACCTCTTGCCCAGACCCTACGAACTGACTTTTCTTCTTATCAACTACCGCACACCTACATAGCTCTGTATCTAAACACTGTAATTAAGTATTCGCCTTTTGTTGCAGTACTGTATTTTTATTTTTCTATTTTTGTATTTCTATTTTATTATACACATTTGTTGTACTTCTATTTGTATTCTGTGCACTGCTGTACCCTATATCCACGTCACTTTATCTTCACCTGTAATTCACCGATTACTACCTCATAGATGTGGGATTAAGTATCTGCCTCTTATCGCAGTACTGCACTCCTACCTGTACTTTGTAGAATGTTTGTACCCCGGACCCATGTCACTGTTCGCTACCTCATTTATTTGGTTCTTCGATGTCAGCTACTTCACGATGTTGCACTGATTATTTCTACCTCATTCACTTCGCTTAGTCATGTAAGCTGCACCCAGCCACTTTCTACACCTAGACTACACCGCTGCTACCTCTTACATTCTGATGTGTAAATTGGATTCCACCTAACCTGTTCTACCTCTCATATTTTGTACATGGTGTAAGCTGACTGCTACCTCGCATATAGGATACATTAGGTAAGCTGCACCTTCGCACTGTTTGTTCCTGGTTGCACTGACTTCTACCTCTTATACTTTTGGTCACTCACTAGTGTCACTCCTTTGCCCTGTAACCAACGGCTGGCAGTTTTTATTGTCGTCCTATCTCCTACACCCAACACCACAGCCTCTCTAAAATGGAGCTCAACGGCAAGCACACTTTTAGAATTAACTACCCTTCCACCCTCACCAAAAAAGCCACTAAACGTTTTAAACATAACTTCTTGAGGTCGCACCCTGAAACACCCTTTGCCGACACCTACTTCTCACCGGCAATGGAGCCCTGAATACTGATATCATCTTCCACACCTCACGCAGAGCCCAATGGAGAAAAGCGTTCCTAACCCTACTCACCGTCTCCACCACCAGGAAAACAACTCATGGCCTAACTCTCTATCACACCTTCCCACCTCTTCCCTGGCAGGACTACCATTACTATCTACAATAACGGGATTGTCCTAATTCAATCCACGGACAAGAACCTGGAACTACTAGACAACCTGTTCCCCAAGTTCAAAGAGCACCTCTCCAAGCGGCGGACCCCCACCCAGAACTCCACCAGCACTATCACCCCTGACGTCGCAGCCCCCACCTACAACACCTCTACCCCCAGCACCCCAGTAAATGGCCCACCTGCTGTTAACGCCCCACACTCCCCAAGGACTGTCACAAATGTCGCCACCTCTTATACTAGCCGCCCCTCTAACATGACCCCTTTTACCCCCACTCATACCCCCCCATCCCTCTCCCCCCTGACATAATCCCCACCCACAACACGCCACCATCTGAACACACCACCGCTCGGAGTTTTTCCACCCCCCCCTCCCATCCCCCCCACGGCAGACCCCGCTCCCTCCCCAGCTCCCTCCCCACTCTTACCACGACACTCTCACACCTGACACAACAACACGCCACCATCTGATCACACCACCATTCGGAGTTTATCCACCCCCCACTCCCATCCCCCCCACGGCAGACACCTCTCCCTCCCCAGCTCCCTCCCCACTCCCACCCACGACACTCTCACCCTCCCAACAAAACATACAGAACATACCGCCTCCCCTACCTTAGCATCCCCCTCTCTCCCACCTCCTATTCTCAGCCCTCACTACCCTCCTGTCTCCCCCACTGTCTTCAGCCTTCACTCACTCTTCTACTCACCAGCACCGCCTCCCGCTGACAGCACTACCTATGCCTCCCACCCACCGCCTACTTCACCCAAACCCCCCGCCCACAAACACGCCCACTCTTTGAATGCCATCCCACTCATTAGCACCGCAGAACGTTCCAACAACGCTAGTATATCCCCTCCCTCGATACCCTGCCCGCTTTCCAGCTCACTACTCAACCAGTCACCAATCCCTCTCACCGCCAACCCCATCCCCAATACACCTCCTGACCTGACTTTATCCACCCTCCAACAAGTCAAAGAGGATATTCTACAAATCAAAAAAGATGTAAACGCAATCAAAGACCTTCTCTCCTCACAGCCCAGTCTACCTCCCACCATCCCTCTACCATACAAACGACGCACCCTCCCTACATACCCTCGCCTCCAACGACACCCGCGCTGGCCAACTATCCCCGTTCGCAATAACTCCCACCGCCCCCTTCGCGTCCCCAACCCACTGTCGGACCGCGACCTATGCTCTCTCCTACGCTCTTATGGCCCAGGTCCGGTAAAACACATACCCAACACACACATCCCCATACCCACAATTCTTACAAACCCTCTGAGGCTTCCAACACTCAACAACAGAGGTTCCGTCCCTAACAACCTCAGAAAAGTTCCACTCACTCTAGAAAGCTCGACCACCCTTC
The DNA here is from genome assembly GCF_964261635.1 of Lissotriton helveticus. Lineage (NCBI taxonomy): Eukaryota > Metazoa > Chordata > Amphibia > Caudata > Salamandridae > Lissotriton > Lissotriton helveticus. Next base: position 482,854,834 of record NC_136059.1, on the reverse strand, counting down.
TCTCTCCCAAACTCAAATGCATCCTACTCAATTGCAGATCGGCCCAGAGACACTCCTCCGACATCGCTGATCTCGTCTCAGCTATGGATCTGGACCTAGCCATTCTAACGGAAACGTGGCTTACTGAAGCCTCTACCCCGATTATGGACATACTAGTCCCCCCCAATTATCACATCATTAGGCTGGACAGGTCCCCTGGCAAGACGGGCGGGGGAATTGCATGCATTTTTAGGAGCAACCTCTCCGTTACTAAAGTCAACTCCCCCTCCCTTTCCTCCTGTGAACTCCTCTGCCTAGATATCACCAGCGAGGGCAAACAAGTGTGTGCTTTACATCTCATCTATCACCCGCCTGGTGACAATCTCTTATTCACCCAACAACTCATGGACATGATAACTTCCAATGCCGGTCGGCAGACCACCCAAGTCTACCTGGGTGACTTCAATCTCCACTGGAGCGATCAGAAAGACACAGTGGTGAATAGTCTCAAAACTTTCCTTAATGCGCTTGACCTCACCCAAATATGCGATAGACCAACACACGACAAAGGCTCGATACTCGATCTCATCATTGCCAAAGAGAACTCTACACAACTGGAGGCGATCCAACCCTGCGACTGGTCAGATCACCACATTATCACCTTCTTTATCAATGAAAAAGTTAAACCTAACCCGGCTCAACCAATCAAATCCAAAACATGGAAAAGGGACATGAAGAATCTTAACCCCTCTACCCTGCCTCCCCACATCGGCAATCTCCTCCTTCCACCTTCAGGTGCCTCGGATGTTCAATCACTGACCGACCACTACCTTGACTCTATGAATAAAATAGTCAATGAAGTCGCCCCACTGCAACTGGAGAGTCTCCACCAAAATTTCTAACCCCTGGTATGACGATAGACTCAATGACAGGCGTACTATGCGAATGGCAGAGCGCACCTGGAGATCAGACCCTTCAGCACTGCACCTCAAAAGGCTTAAGAACAAGAGAAATGCCTACTTCAGGAAAATAAAGCGCACAAAGTCGGACTTCTTTAGCCGCCAGTTGGACCAAGCAAAAAACAGGCCAAGAAAGCTGTTCGAACTAATCAAGACCCAAACAAAGACACAACCCTTACAATCAAACAGCACAACAAGCGACACCCCACACTGTGAAGCCTTCTGCTTTCTTTAAGCTAAAGTCTGACAACATAAGAAATGACCTCATCATGGATGTAGGTCGATTCCCCAACCACACCAGAATGTCTAACAATCAACCCAAAAACAAGGCATCCTGGCTGTACTTCGATACCTACTCGGAAGAAGCAATACACAAACTGCTCTGCACCGTGAAGCCCTCTAATCACCTCACAGACCCTCTACCTGCTAATGCTGTAAAAGACTTCATCCCCTTGCTCCTCCCTCTCTGGACCAAAATAATCAACAGCTCCCTACAACAAGGCCTCATTCCAGGCTCCCTCAAGGTGGGGCAAGTCACGCCAATACTCAAGAAACCTACAGCTGATCCGTCTGACCTAAACAATTACTGACCCATCACCAATATCCCCACCCTGGCCAAACTGCTGGAGAAATGTGTCCAACTCCAACACATTGACCAATTTGACCTCCTCAACCCTCATCAATCAGGCTTCCGAGCGAAACATAGCACGGAAACAGCTATGACACAATTGATGACACCCTCCTAATTCTTGATCGCAATGAGTCCTGCCTCCTCATCCTTCTTGACCTCTCTTCAGCATTTGACACGGTCAAACATGAGAACTTGCTGGAGCTGCTAAGCACTAGAATGGGTCTATCGGGAACTGTTCTCAAATGGTTTTCGTCCTTCCTTCACAACCGGTCTCAGAAGTTCAAGATTGACAATGTGCTATCTATACCTGTGCCTGCAGATCTAGGTGTCCCACAAGGATCCTCCCTCTCCCCCACACTGTTCAACCTCGTCATGGAACCGCTCGCCACCTTGCTCCAAGCTTCCAATGTCCAATTCCATATGTACGCCGACGACACACAACTTTACCTAAAGCTACAATCCCCGGAAGATATTAAACATCTGAACTCCACACTTATTAACACACAATCATGGCTGGCCGATAATCACCTCAAACTAAATGCTCTGAAAACTGAGTTCCTACTCATCTCACCCCCGGCGAAAATTTCCACCACCCAAACCTGGCTCAATAACCTAACAGCGCTCAATGTCCAACCTACCATCGTGGATTCGGCAAAATCCCTAGGCATCACACTCGACGCCAAGCTCAACATGCAGCAGCACGTTAGCAAAGCCACAAAAGGAGCTAATTTCCAAATCAACACTGAGGAAAATTAAACCTTTCCTCCCTGCCGAAGACTTCCAAACTGCTGTACAAGCTTTAGTCATTCCTCGAATAGACTACGGAATTGTGGCCCTCAGCGGACTCCCACTATCCACAACAGCACCCTTAAGAGCCTCAGTGAACGCTGCCGCGAGACTCATTACTGGCTCAAGAAAACACTCGCATATATCCCCAGATTTAAAGTCTCTAAAATGGCTGCCTTTTGAAGCCAGAATACAGCTAAAAATTGCTGTTATGACACACGCGGCCTTGCACCACAAGGCACCCAACTACCTCGCTCAAAAGTTGTCTGTATCAGGAGGTTCGAGATCCAATAGAAGTACAAAAAATCTACTCCTGAAACCTCGTAGATTCCGGAAAGAGAAAACATACAAGCGCTCCTTCTCAGGAATGGCACCCAGGATCTGGAATGCGCTCCCTCCTGAAACCAGGCTTATCTCCTCCACCGCACTATTCAAGAAAGAGGTGAAAAACATCCTTCTGGCCAAGATCTCCTGATCCTTATAGGTGCTAGATCAGAGACTCTGCATTGCTCTGTATCACTGCTCACCTTGTCCTCTGGCACTATACTTCTACTTGATGGGGGACACTTTTACGCTACTCTCTTAATACCGACCAATATATGTTACACTTTGGTTTACTGATTCACTCTCCCGATGCCCCCACTCAGTGTTCTCTATACAATATGACATTGGTATAAGCCATCCACACACCCAAGGTGTACCCGAACACCTCTGTAGTGGGATCAATGACTGGTGCCGTCTTATATTACTTGTTTACCTGTTTGTATATTGATATGTTTTATGTATGTTATTATTATCCTACCATGTCAGTGACTATTATATTGCTTCCATTATCTCTGTTCATTCCTACTGCCCCTACCCTGTCTTTGTGAAGCGCTCTGATATCTGTAAGGATCTTGTTCGCGCTATATAAAACTTTGAATAAATAAATAAATAAAGTCCTTAGGTGAAATATGTTTTGATTTGAATTAAGATTTTAAATGTGTTCAGTTTGCTGCCTTGCACTGCTGCATTCATTTAAAGCGGTTTATAACACTGCTACTGGAAAAACTAGAAAGGAAGACGGTCCTGATATTTTTCCATTAACAGTGCACTCAGCTATTTCTGGTAAATTAACAGCCTGAGCCTCGAGCTGGAATGTAGCTCTCACTTTCAACTGCATGAGCCGCCCCCTTTGACCAGTGTTTGTTGCCATGCCAGTTTACTATAGTTACAGATTTACATCCAATTAGGAACCCAGAAATATTTGTAGTAGAAAGTCAGAATGAACAGCACCATAGGTAAACTCTAGGCCATTAAGAGGTGGATCGAACCAGGTGCGACAATAGCGATAACTCACAAAACGTTATAATACAATACCACAAAATAGAACACCAACATTGACCAGGCTAATAGTTCTCTTCTTTTTTGAAGAACAAATTCATGAGTCCTTGAAAACATGGATTTGGCGCTTCAAGATCAGTTATCTCACACGGTCGTGGAGACCTTTCAATCTATGGTCTCCCGTTCATCCAGATATATATGCCTGTGTGAATGATGTAGGAGTCTGGATGGTTCTTGTCCGAGTATGCATGAGTATTTTTTTGTATGTGTAAGTGTCCTCATTCAGGGGTTATTTTCTCAAAAGTGTACTGTGCTTACTCTTGAGTTTCATGTAGAAGTTCTGTCTATTTTAATGTGTATATTCATATATATAAAAAAGTTCAATATATAAAAAAAGGAGAAAAACAATGAAATAAATAATTTTTTGATACAGATGCTTTCAATGTTAAAAAAGAAGATCAATAACCATGTTAAAATCAATGTCATTCTCACAGTATTATTGATGTGACCACATTGTTGTTTAGCCCATACTGAATTTATTTTCACCATGATAAAAGAAATATAGGTCGTGAGGGAGCTCACTTCAATGATTGGAGCTTCCCGATGCAGGCTGCGGTATGCAAAGCGGTCACTCGAGCCAGACCGCTCTTTGCTGTGGCAGGCTGCAGTACCCTAGGTTGCTGATAGTGGTTTCTGCAGTTAGAACCAAGCCCTTTCTGTAGCAGACAGCAGTACTTTAAGCCAGTGTTTGAGGTTCCTCCAGTCAGAGAAATGCTTGCTATAGAAGCTTGCAGCACTGTATTCCAGTGTGGCTTCAACAAAAACTAGCATATGCACTGCTTGAAGTGTAATATATTTGTTTTGTAAGGCCTAAATAGATCTCCCAATGCCGAGGAGTGCTCCTGCTATGAGTTTTGGAGAGTCACACTAATATTTATAGAAGGCACCTAGCTAGGGTGAAGATATTTTGAGAAGCAAAGACCGGGACAGACCAGACAAAAAGTAGGACTACTAAAGCCTTGAGTCTCACAACTACATCTGTCCTGTCTCGGTTTTTGTAGGGCCTTGTAAATATGGGCCAATGTTTTAACATAATAAATATATCTCTATATATCTATATCTATACATATACACATATATAAACACACACATACATGTATATTACTTACTGGCAGTCACTAGTAGGTGGTTATATTTAGGACCTACTTTCCATACGAACAGCGCTTTTTCTTCTACCAATAACTTTGATAGTGTGATGAATCCTCATGAAACATTTTCAAAACTAAATTGACGCTCACTTTAGCTGATGTCTGGAAAGTTTCAAGGTGATTCGACAAGCAGTGGCGAAAAAAAGGGGGGGGGAGGAGGTTCCAAAAAAGTGTTTTCCCCATGTTAATTCCCATAGGGACTCTAGACCCGATTACAGCCCAAACTGCTGGACAGAATTATACCAAATTTGGCAGAAAGGAAGGTCTTGGTCCAGAGTAGTGCATTTTGGTAGTTTGATGTAAATCACTTTAGTAGTTTGAGATATTAACTGCAATTCAAATATGTATTTGGGGGCACAGATACTCCGCGGCACCAACAGTCCCTGTGCTGTAACCTGATTAGCAGCCTACACTTCAACTAGGAAGTGTTTACAGCCACAAAAAAAAAAAATAGAGGGATAGGGGAAACAACTTCCTGCGGCTTAATTTACAGAATGGAGGGAGGCTGCGTTAACTACCCCCGCCCTAGTTTGGTTTATTACAAGCAACGGGGACCACAACCTCCCCGGAGCTAAATATGAACGGAATTTGCGAGGGGTGCCCCACATCCCAGCCCATATACAGCCCCCCTCCTGGAGGGAATGGCCCAGGGGACTGCCACCCCAGGATCAGCTTGAGCTGCGTCCCGGGGTGCGCCCAGCCCTGAGGCATAGCTGTTTCCTATGACAAACTCCACTCTCAGTAAGCGAGAGCTGTGAAACCACTCTCGCTCGCTGGGTTTGGAGTTTTTGTTGTTTCCCTGCCTTCTGTCATGCGGGTAGGAAAACAGATGACCGGATTGGTCTCAGACACGGAACCAAAGGTTAGAGGGACGTTCTAGTTAAGCTCAGATTTCACTTGTACGAACCAGTGAAATTCATCAATTATGATTACCTACCCTAACTTACACCCCACAATGCACTGCTTAGGACCTCACATATTACATCACTCATGACATGGTCAGTGACATCACCGATCTATGATTCAGTAAACGGGTGTGTAAGAACTGGTATGGGTCTGAATGGTTGAGGGAGTATGAAACGTCCTATGGGGGTGTGAGTGGCTGCGTCCGTGATTCTGTGGATGATGTCATCAGTGATGTCGTTTGAGATATCAGTAATGTCACTGACCAGGTCATGAGTGATTTAATATGAGAGATCATAAGCTGTACATTGCAGGGGCGCGAGTTATAGTTAACTCAGCTAACTGATGAATTTCACTGGTTTTGTCCAAGTGAAACTTGAGCCCAACTACAACGGCTCTATAACCGGGACATGTATTTAAAATTAGGTAAATCTTCAGGCCACTGGAACAGTTCTCAAAACCAGACTGTCCAGGGTAATCCGCTAGATCTAATCATCCTTCACCTAGCACTTGTATATACACAATACCTGCATGCTACAAAAGAACAGCTTTTTAGTGGTTTTGTGGTTTGCATGCAGCAGCAGTCACTAATGAGACAGGAGCAATGAGGAGGAGAATGGAGAGACCTGGGCAAGGAGAGTAACAGGCAGGCAATGAAGAGTAATAAGGAACGAGAGGACACCACGCTTTGCTCAGGAGAGCAATGGTGGGGTTGAGGAAGAGGAGTAATTAAAAGGGTGAAAAGAGTGAAAATAGTGTGATGGAGGAGGGATGTGAACGGGGGGCGAAGGCAGCAACAATAGGGAGGAAGGGTGCAGATTAATAGGGGAATGAAAAGGTGAGTGTGGAGCAATGACGAGAGAGAATGGTTGTGAAGTGGTGCAGAAAAGTGAGGAAAGGAGCGAGGACAGGAAGTTTGACAGATTTTGAAAGGAGACTAACAAATTTGCATCGTCATTTGAACATCTCTAATAAGGTGTAGTGCCAAGAACGAAAATTCTGACTTGGTGATAGACGCAGTGATGTAAAAGTCGCTAGGGATGCTGGCACTGCAATCTCATTGAAGGAGGAGGAGAACAGCTAAGAGCAATTGGAATGTGGGAAGAAACATTTGGACTGCGGGCAGGGCGATGTGAAAGCATGGAAACATGCCAAAGAGGGAAACTAAACCGGAATAGACAGATCTCAGTAAAGCAGCAAGAAATAAAACCTTTGGATCATGCGATGCAGAGAGTGGTGAATGTGGGTGAGGAAGGGATGCAAAGAGGGTAAAATTAAGACTAAAAGCAACGAAGCACTTCTTGAAGCCATTCAACAAAATCTGACAAGAACAGTAATGAGACAATGCAATCCTCTATCAAATGCCATGGGTTTGGACAGCCCACTCACCCATTGGCAAACCGGCCATTGGCTGTTGTACATCTATCAAGAAGGCTGGCCCAAAGCCCTCTATTCGCACTACTACCTATATGTATGCACACTGTAAAGTATGGTTAACAAGCGGTCACAACAGCTAAGGCAGTCTGTAGCGAGAACTCAAATGAAAGTACAAAAATGTTATGATAATTTCTTTAAAAAAGGGCGATTGCTCTAATGAATAGAGATAGTCTGTTGCCCATTCATCAAATGGTGTTTCAGCCCAACTGTGGTAATATAGAAGTTATTTTGGTAATTTACTTCTTAATCAACTTTTGAACATTAAAAATACCAAACGTTGTCCATACTTTGTGGATCACAGACAGTTTGATATAGTAGGTGGCTGCGATCAGGATGGTTTCGGTGCTGTGATTGCTGCGGAAGCTGGATTGGGAGGCATCGAGTAGTTGGTTCTGCGGTTGTCAAAATGGACACCAAGGCACTTCAAGTAGATTATGCTCCATTCAGAGGAGCTATTCAGCCTGTGTCTAATTGAACCAGAGCTTTGCAGTCTATTAGGTTTGCTTATAAATAAGGATTAATCAGAAGTGTTTCACCCGATATTTTAGCCTTTATACAGTCCATCTAGGGAACCATTTATAAAGATCATAGTTCTTCCATCATACCTACACGAATGTAAACTATGGAAGCGCTTCAATATGCTAAGGGCAGTTGCTCTGGACTGTACTGCAGTTAAACTGTAAAAGTTTAAATGTACTGGAAACTTAAGCACTGCTAAAAGGATGTGTTTTATCAAAACGATTCAAGGTTAGGCAATAGTTACCTATCCGGAAGAGAGGGAAACAGCTCAGCTTCTATACGTAACTTGGCCTTAGAAAAGACTGCAAATGTAATTTTGCCAGTCTTAAGTCAAAAGCAGCAAGCTGGACTCATTTAGACAACTGTTTTAAATTGCTACGGCCCACTTCTGAATCCATCTCTTCTGTAGCTAGGTAAAAGCTCATGTCTTTTCTTACTTATGGCTTGGAAATGTAACCAACCAAGTCATGGCTAAACTGATCAAGGTTTCCAGTGTTGAGATCAGAGGATCTTCCAAAGTCATCTAAACAAAACCAGATAGAACTGTGCCAATCACTGGTTGCATAGGGTCAGTTGCTTAAATTCTAAGGACTTGTAATTCTGAGCACAGCTTAATCAAGACCCTGATTTGACATGAAGTGGGAACCTTTATAGTAAATAAATAAATAAAAAAACAGAACAGCAGGAAACCCTTATGGAATGTATTTCGTGTCTGATGGTAAAAATCCAGTAATGTCATACAGGGAGACAACTGCTTTACTTACTCAGCCTTAAAGCACATCTTTAATCGAATCATATTGCCATCTCATTTTAATTTGATCTTTTACTTTTTTTAAGCCACAGGTTGTCTGCTTATGGTATGGAATCTTTACAAATAGGTGGATCCTTGTGGTGTACTTGTAAAAACGAAAGTGCAACATTACGCTTCATAAGTCTGAAATTCATGTTATCGATACATGATGGAAGAATTTCAAACATTGCAATGGGATTGGACTTATCTAACTCCTGTCATTTACACGCGCCCTGCTTTAGCTTGGATTGGTTATGGCAGATATCAATTCTTGAATTCATCTTCAGATGCTGTGCTGTACCCGGAAGTGGTTGGAGGGTGCTTTCATATAGCTCCACAGAACTTGCAGCAGGCATGGAATATTATTCTACACTGTAAAGATTAGTTATGCGGCTCGATACTCAATTAAACAGTAGACTACTTGCACATTTCGTATGATGCATAAGAAACTGGAAAAAAGTTTCTATATGGCATTAAAAAACTTTTGCACCATGTATTGGGAAGATCAGTTAGAGGTCTTCCAAACAGTAAACTAGATTACCATAGAAAGAACCATTAAAACAATCAGAATATGTAGTAAAGCCAAATAAATATTTTACTGTTCTGGGATGGGAATAAATCCAACATGCTAAGATAACAGTTGTTAGGTATGGACCATAGAACACTCAAAACAAAGACAACTTTCAGGCATGGCCAAGGTGCGATGTCTTCCTCTCAGGAGGAACACGGACAGTTGACCTTTAAGTTATCTAGACACCCTGCAATGCATTCTATTGATAGGCCTCCAAACAGGGAAGAATTGCAGGAAAAGAATCCTGCTGTCGTTGACGAGAGCAGGCATTCCAGATACAGCTACAGCTATAGTCCTGCTGTGTGGGCAGAATACCCGATTAGAAAGATGCTTTTCCACATTTTCACAGTAGCCTAGAACAGCCAAAAGTGAAAGCAACATTGGCTCAAGGTTAAAGACCTAGATCTGTAGTAAGAAAAAAAGATCCAAGGAATCCACGGACTCCAGAATATTGAATTACAGATTTTAAAGATAATTTTGCCTCTGACAAAATTTAAGCCATATGAACATCAAATTTATATTGGGTTTGATCGTATCTAATTGTATTGATAGCAGCAGGGCTAACCAATGTAGGCCATTTGATTAAGACCTGTGAAGTCCACACAAGGTTCGGGGTTATTCAGGGAACAAAACACAGGAGAACACCAGCAGGCCACTTAGGTTAATTGGCAAAAGGTCGGATGACCGGGCAACATCTTTTCTTTCTATTCAGCTAGAATTTACACTTCGGCAGATTGGAGGCCATTTAAACAAAGATTTTTTATAAACTGCATTACTTGAATTTGACGGTGCTATGAAACTAAGTATTTTCAATAGTCCTCTGTCTCTGGGTGAGGACTTAGGACGTGCAGAGGCGCCATTTTGTTACGGTTCTAGTGTTCCGGTGGAGATAAGCCCTTCCTTAAAGATGGCCACAGCGTGGACATGCAGCAGACTTGCCGCTAGCACGTCTAAGGCAGCATGGCTATATGCCAGTTTGTGTACAGATCAACACCAGTGCGAGCGACCATGCCGATTTTACCTCAGAAGTCTAACAATAGTATACTCCTCACCAGAACTATGAGGCACGAGGTTCACTGATAAGAGTATATGCAACTATTTTTGTGAACTGCGAAGGCCCAGCTTTTTGTCTGAAGAGTAAATTCCCACTACATCTAAAGCGATTGAAGGACAATGTTGAAAATGTCAAACTAAAAGCTGCTTTGATTAATTCTCGCTCCCTATACAGGTACGCGCTTGACATTTATAACCTCTTAGAGGACACCCCGTTGGACGTCCTCTTCTGAACTGAAACATGAATGTGATGATTCTTGCCCTGACCTACATCTTTCGATCCCTGAAGACTACACTTGTGTATAGGGTAGGCAAACATGGTGGGGGACTAGCTATAGTAATTTAGAAAGGGTTCAAATGCCTTACATTTCAGCTAGAGGTGAGATGAAGAGGCTTTGGGATTAGCTTATCCTCTCGGGGGTTCTAAAGTAACCACCCCCGTACCCCTCCCCCCAGGGCTATGGGGGTTTCTTTATTAATTTACTGGGCCAGGCATTAGCAGCCAAGATCATTAACTATGCTAACTTCGTTGTTTGGTAGTTTTAATATTTAGATGGACAATACAGAGGACCCTTTGGTTAAAAGCTTTATAGAAACATTAGCAGCTTTTAACTTCGATGCCCATGGCTCCAATGCACAGGGCTGATCCCGCCATTGATTGGGTACTGTCCAATAATTCAGACTGGTTGGATACCCCAAGTCAAGTAGTCTGCTCTGACCATTTTTGAATTCACTTCTCTTGGTCCCTACTTTCATCTAAGGAGTGTAAATGTTCAGGCCTCCGCAGCAGGGGCTTGGAATACAGTAGTAATTTCGGATCTCCAGGTGGCTATAATCTTCTAGATCCGTGCTCACAAGGGAGATGACTTCTAATGACATCTGAGTGAGCAAATGGCTAACTGATGCCGCTAATGTGTTGGCGCCAGAATCAACTACCTACAAGAGCAGCGATCTCGTTCGGCATGCTGGTTCTTACATGAACTTGCCTTAGAAAGGAAAGTCTATTAAAAGAAATAGAAAGATGCTGAAGACTCCATAATAAACAGCAAGACAAGGAGCTATATAAACAAGCCCTTTATCATACCAGTGTGCAAGCTTTACTCCCAAAGCATTCCTCACTGTTGGCTAGCTCTAACTCCCCTAGCTCAACTGTTAACAGAACTGCCCGGATTCTCCCCATGAGCCCAACCCGCAATCCCGACCTGCTCTCACAGGCTTCTTGGGGTCACTATCCGCCTTACCCCTCTTCCCCTATCCTAACCATTCCTCAGAGCACCCAGCACCAATTCATAGAATCCCTCCCCTCTGGGCACATTAATTCGACACCTGCCCTATTGTCCCCCACTTCCACTAGCTCTCTACCTCAGCAGGGTCCCCTGAACCTTGCCTGCCAATCCCACTCGCATACTTCACTGGAAGGCAGACTTAACGAGATAGCACTCTGCCTCCAACAACTTAAGGCAGAGGTTTGTAGCCTATTACATATCACCAAGGAACTGTCGGCTAACTCCAGGCTAAGCTGCTCCACTATGACCAATGACCATGTCCTGCTCGCTCCCATCTAAAGGGTGTACCTGGCTCCCATCCCCCCCTCTATTATCCGTTCACCGTCCCACATCACCCACACACCCAATAGTTGGGCTTCCACTCTTCGTCCTAACAACCCTTCTACCCCCTCCAGATGTAGAGCCTCCCTGTCTGATCGGGATATTCATGCTCTCCTACTTTCATACGATCCAGCACATTCCACCATAACAAACTTGCAAGAAATTGAATCCATCTCCATGGATCCCTTCAGGGAACCTAGGCTAAACACCAGAACATTAAATGAGAACAACCTCACGAGAGTCACCACCATACTACCTGCACCAACTGACACGAATACAAGATTCAAATGTGTGGTTCTAAACTGTAGATCAGCAGTTAAACATGCTGGACATTGCCGACCTGATCCTTGCACAGGACCTTGACCTTGTAATGCTGACTGAAACCTGGCTAAACGACTCAGCTGTTACCATCATGGACATTTTAGTGCCTCCCAATTACGATATCATTAGGTTGGATAGAGCAAGTGAATAAGGTGGAGGCATCGCCTGTTTACATCGTAGCAAGCAAACAGTGAAAGTACTACAATCCGACCTCCTGCCGTCTTGTGAATACCTATGCATTGAAGTGACTGATAGCAACAATCACTCATGCAAACTGCACACGTTTTACAACCCGCCTTGCGACAACCTTCCCTTCACAGAACAGATCATGGACATTATCTCGGCCATCGCAGATTTCCATGGCACTCGGATCTTCCTGGGAGATTTCAACCTTCACTGGAACGATGTGAATGATGTGGTGGTCAATAGCCTTCAATCCTTCCTACTAGAACTCAACCTAATCCAAATCTGTGACAGCCCTACTCATATCAAAAGGCGCTACCTTAGATCTGGTAAGCACAACTCCATCCTTCTGGATTTGATCCTCTTGTGTGATTGGACAGACCACTATTGCATCACCTTCCTCATCCTGGAGTCGGTAAGAGCTAGTAAAGCCCAGCCTAAGAAGCCAAAACAATTGAAAAGAGGTCTACAGAACGTCAGCTCGCATTATCGGACTGCTCTTTGCGATAACATTCTGCCCCTCCCATGAACATGTCGGATGTCCACGACCTTAAGGCCCACTATAACCGCTCAATGACTGATGTATTACTCGGTTGCACCACTACAGCTTCCTGTTCAAACTAATCAAGTTCCAAGCTAACAGTCATCCTAATCTCTCGTCACTGGGTCAAGGGACACTGTCTAACTGTGAAAAATTAGCTGATTTCTTCACGGATAAGACTATTAAGATTGAAACTGAACTACGCTCTGCCCTTGATCGCCTGTCGATCAGTCCACTGAGCACCCTCATTCCCCCATGGTTGGATACCACTGACCCTGCGCAGCCCTACCTCCCCAAAAAAAGCATGCTGGAATCTTTTCCGAACCTTGGATGAAGGCACTATACGCAAAATGTTGATGACACGGAAACCTAATCACCACAAACCCCTGCCATCAAACCTTTTCTAGGAAGTTAGAACCTCCTTACTAACACTTTGGACTAAGATCGTTAATGCATCACTTCGGCAAGGTGCTATTCTGGATTGCCTAAAATCGGGTCAAGTTACCCAGATTCTAAAGAAACCATCTGCTGATCCCACGGACCTCCATAACTTTTGCCCAATTACTAACATCCCCACCTAGGCAAAGCTCCTGGAGAAACGTGTGCTCGCCCAACTCTGTACCCACATCGATCATTTCCAACTCCTGGACCAATGCCAATTTGGTTTCCGCCCAGGCCATAGTACAGAATCTGCGTTAACTCACATGGTCAATGATGCTCTAAGAATGCTGGACCATAATGAGTCGTGCCTACTGATCCTTCTTGACCTTTCATCAGCATTCAATACTGTCAAACACGATAACCTAACTGACCTCCTGGAACACAGGATGGGCCTGTACTAAACTGGTTCTCCTCATTCCTTCATAACAGATCCCAAAGCTTCAAGGTGAACCAATCCAGGTCTCATCCTGCGCTGTCACTGGGGATTCCTCAGGGTTCAGCCTGTTCATGGAGCCTCTGACAGAAATTGTGAAATCATCCAGCATTCACGATCCCATGTATGAGGATGATAACCAACTATACCTGAAGATCGCATCCCCCGAGGACATTCAGTCCCTAAACTCAGTCCTTCTGGAAACACAAAGCTGGCTGACACGTAACCACTTAAAGCTAAATCCTCAAAACGGAATTACTCTTAATCGCACCCCACAAGAAATCTCTGGTCATGGAAAAATGGTTGAATCTGCTTACTACTCTTAACTGTAGACCTCACCTCGTTGATTCGAGGCTGCATGGGGCAGTGTGAGACTGCCTAGTGTGCAATGGGATGTAGGGAGTCTTGTCCTTTACCTGACTTTGAGCGATTCGTTCTATGCTTTTCTTCCATAGAACTATTGCGCTAATTTTAATTCAGTAGTTTTGGATGGCACCCACGTCTCAAATCCATCACTATTTCATTGAGGATCTGGTGACTCGCGTTTAAGGGTATGTCCATGGTTCGTTCCGTGTCTAATTATGTTTTCAGTACACAAAGACACCCGTTTTTTACACTGTGACCTAGACAGAGAAACTGTTCAGGCCTGAATCATTAGGCCACAGGGTGGCATGACAGAATAATTCTAAACCTGCAGGTGGCACATTTGAAAAGGTGCATGCTAATCATGCAGTCTAATATTGTGGTATCTGAATTTTCCCGATACACTCCTCGCTATCCTTGGAAGGGATGTGCAACCATGTGGTAGATATAGGACAAAGAGCCTGAGCGGTGTGGCACGCTATGCCAGGAAAAGTTTACAGCTTACATGTTTTAACCTTATGCCATGATAGTCTAATCTCCTATCTTTTTTTATGATAAAATTACAAGGATCCAGTCAAATTTATTGAGGCTGAACATGAGACCCTATAAAATTAGACAGTCAAGGGCGGCCCACTACTAATCGTAAACATGTACAATTTTTGCCACCTAATGAAGAGGAGCCGAAGGACCACCTTAGGAGGTTTAAGTCCAGCCCTCCTTTATTTATTTATAGTATTTATAAAGCGCTCTCCAACCCTACGGGCATCCTGGCGCTGTGTGCATATAGCTGAAACGCTGTGCATCAGGGGTGGGAGGGATATCATTTGATTCTGGGTAGTTAGATTTTAAGGAAAAGCTGTGTTTTCACCTTTTTTCGGAAGGCCATCAGTACATCTGTTTTTCTGATGTCAATAGGTAGTCTATTCCACAGATGAGCTGCCGCTATGCTGAAGGCTCTGCCACCGTAGGTGGCTTTCCTAATCCTGGGTATACTGATGAGATTAGAAGAGGAGGATCGAAGGGTCAGAGTGGGTTCATACCATTTAAATTTGTTTTGAAGTGGTCGGGGGCCCATCCCATGTACTGCCTTAAAGACAGTGCATAGGGATTTAAAGAGGATCCTCTGATGTACAGGTAGCCAGTGTAGTTCAGCCAATGCGAGGGTAGTAGAGGATCTTTGCCCTCGGGAAAGTGCCAGTTTTGCTGCAGCCGCCTGGATGCTCTGAAGTCTGGAGATCAGGTAGACAGGGGATTCCAGTAGCAGAGCATTACAGTAATCCAGGCGGCTAAGAATGGTACTCCTAACTATAGTGGCTCTAACCTGTGTTGGTAAAAGGGGCAGCAGTTTTCGAAGTCCTCGCATTAAGGCGAAGCAGCTACTCACCTGCTTATTGACATTAGTCTCTAAACTCATGCTGTCATTGAAACTGACTCCAAGGTTCCTCACTGATTTCACTGGGGTTAATAACTCCCCTGGCTCCAGAGGCCAGAAGTCAGTGGGTAGATTTCTAGTGATTCTACCTACTTTGCAACGCAATATTTCGGTTTTGTCACTTTTAAACTGTAATGAGTTCTGATTTAACCAGGATGTCATTTCCAACATACAGGTGTGGAAGGTCTCAAGTGAGTCTGCGTGGGCACCATCAAGAGAGATCAGCTGCGTGTCATCCGCATAGTTGATCACACTAATGCCGTGAGCCTTGATGATGCGTGTTGGACTTGGCCTTTTCCCCCCAAAATTTTTCGCTTTTGACCCCCTTATCTGAATGTCTCCCCCATGGGATTAAACCTGTATAGGCCATGAGTGGTGTGAGACACCTTGTGAAAATGTAATTACCTGACATAATGTGAGCACTTGTAAAATCCCCCATTTTAAAACTGCACCCCCATTTTGGAAATGTACCTGACTGAAATGTATTGTTTTTAAAATGGATGCCATGGCCATGGGTTTTGCCACTGGACTGACATAGGTCAGCGGTCTAGATAATATTACCCAGCTACCCCTAGTTTTGGAGGGAAAGCCTGGCACCCAGGGTGCTCACCCCCTCCCCTAGAACCAGTTTAGGCTAGATGTGCCAACATTCTAGAAGGTCCTGGCACTGCCTGGGAGGAGGGTATAAATAGGGTGAAGTGTCACCAGAGAGTCAGTCAACGCTGGGACAAGGAAGGGAGGGGGACCTGCTGTGAGGTGCTACCGCCACATGGACCTGTGAGCTGGGCCCTGCACCCCTAAAAACCCCCCCGCTGCTGTCCCCATGGGCCCCTGACAAGGGAGGACTCTTCATAGGTCCCTGACGCTGTGGGACCTTGGACTACGCCAGCGCTGAGGGAAAAAGGTACCCAGAAGAGGAGGAATGCTGTGGGCTTGAACCCCCCAGGAGGTGAGGAGTGTGCCCCTGGGGCTGGCTGTGGAACTGATCGCCCCCCCTCCGTGAGGAGCCTACTTGGAAGCCCTGGTTTGCCTACCTAAGCGCTGTAAACTCCAAGACTGTTGCTGCCCTGACCTGAACTGTCCTGCCTGGGAAGCGCTATAATTTGGAAGCGCTAGAGAAGGACTGTGAGGAGCTGCGTGTCCCTAGAAGCCCTGAACTGCCTCTATTCTGTTGGGCTAAGAGGGAGGAGCAGTGCGCTGTAAATAGCGACATCTGCTGAGGAGAATCGCGCTGTGGCCTGAGGGCGCTGTGAGGAGGATCGAGTGTGAGGAGCCTACCCTCGTTTTGGCGCTGTCCGCCATATAAATAATTAAATAAAGGGAGCCTACCCCTTATCACCGTCGCGGCCCGGGGAGTGTTGGCGCTGCCTCGCGCTGCCTGGTAGCTGCCAGGGAGCCCCCCCCCGCGGTGGTGTGCATCGTCGCGGCGGCCCCCGGTGCCAGGAGAGGGCCGCCGATGTGAAGTGGGCCGCGCTAGGCCCTGAGGCTGCGGACTCGCGTCACGTGACGGGGGCGCCCGGCCGCGTCATCGGCCCGCCCCCGCCAACGCTGCGCACGGATTGGCTGCGCGGCCGAGCCCCCGAGAAGGCCGCGCAGGGATTGGTGGAAGGCCGGGAAGGCCAGAAGAAGCGGAATCGGAGCCCCGGGTCCCCGTGAGGTAGGAGGGGGACCCGGGTGAAGCTTTGGTGCGGGGCCCCCGTGCCAAGGTGGGAGCCCCGAGAGAAGCGACCGGAGCGGGAGGCCACCCCGCCGGTCTGAGCCCCACGCGAGGGGCCGGTGAAGAAGGCGGGGCCGGGGCACTCTGTCGGTGCCAGCCCCGCCTCCCGACCAGAGAAGGGAGCCGTGCGAGGTGGGAGGAAAGCCAGGCAGGCTTCCCCCCACGTGTGCTGAGACACTGCGTGTGTCCCCTGACGCCTCCCTGAGGGTGGATCAAAACCCCGGGCCCCTGTAAGGAAAGGAGGCCCGGGTGAGGCGAATATAGCGGCCCCCCAGGCCCTCGAGAGGAGGAGGGGCACGAGGGTTGCCACAGAGAGGAGGGGCCTCGAGGCACATTGCCGGTGCCTGCCCCCTCCTCTAGAAAGGAATCCTGCAACTCGAGGCACATTGTCGGTGCCTGGTTTTCCCCCCCTGCAGAGGAGGCCCCGCAGGACCTACTGAATCCCGCAGGAGCCAACGAGGAGAGCCCGGTGAGTGGGGTTTTGATTATCCCGTGTGGAAGTCGGGGCACAGGGTCGGTGCTCACCCCAGGACTAGGGCTCGCCCCTGGAAACTGCTCTGAGCCTCGCTGGCCCTTTTGGTCCCCTTTGAGACTTCTAGACTGGGCCGGGACATTACTGAGGCCCCCCAGGATTGGTACAGGGACAAGGTAACCCCTAGCTAGGTGTTGGGCCCTGCAGAGTGAAGGGCTGGGTAACTTAGCCTGATTGTTAGTGGCTTGTTTATCCCTGGGTCCTCCAATGGTTAATTGCCATGTTTAATCCTAATTAGGATACTGGTGGCCCTAAGGTAACGCAGCAGTTCCATGTGATCTACTAAAGTGTGGTGCGCTTCCGTGCCTAGTTTGAATTGTAGGCTGTTTATCTTGCTAATATTATGCCTACACTAAAGTGATGCCCAGGTGCAGTGGGATTCAAGCCTGGTTTAGATGTTGTGATACCAATGCACTGCTTAATGTTTGTGTTGCAGGTTGCAAGGGGGGCTGAGGATTCATGTTCCTGACTGGTATTATATGATGTTTTTCCCTTACAGGGGTTGGGTTGGCGTTGCCACGCATGAGGTGTAGTTATGCTAATATGCAACTTACAATTTCAGCCAACCTCCCAAGGATGAAGGCCTGAGTAGGCCCCGCCTGATGAGTTATTCCAGGTCCCTGTTTATGCCCTTGTTAATGAGCCTGCCGTACTGATTTCTTACAGGTGCTCCTGACTAGTATGTGCTGTAATGCTCTGTTTTTCCCTTACAGGGGTGGGTTGGCGTGATTGTGCATGATATATATACCTATGCTAATGTGGTATTCTGCATTTACAACCCCCTAAGGATGGGAGCCTGAGTTGGCCCCGCCAGATTGGCCCCAGGACTACTGTTATTTAATCACAATTGTTCTTTATTTCAGCATGGACTACTTCCTATGTAAATAATTCCCCCCCTTTATTCACTTGGCTCTGGCGCCATTTGGCGTCCTGTGTGACACTACTGTTTTGCAATCTTTTGCCTTGCAGGTTGGAAACCCTACTAAATGACGTATCTTTTTCCAACTCAAACTGGTGTCCTGCCTCTTTTGTGGTGTGCCTGGTGTGTTGACTGAGGGTACTGCGTGAGTGCTTCACATGTCCTCCAAGTTTGGCCTGCCCGCTTGATGCCATGCTACCCCCTTTGAGACTTGGGCAACCCCCATTTCCAACATTTGGTGGCAGAGCGGTGGGATAGGACTTGTGTTTGCGCAGTACCACAGCGGCCACAGGTTACACCACAGGTAGAGCCTTGTGGTGGGGATTATTGTTTGAACATTGTTTTTGATTGCTTCCTCCTGAAGAGTATTTTGAATTGTCCCCTTGTTCCACTGGGAGGGTGTGTCCCGGGTGTACCTCGCCACGATGGGGTTGATTTACCAGGAAGTGGAACTAATGGAGTACACCGAACAGGAGGTGATAGACTTCCTCCTGGAGAGAGGGATACCCCCAGTAGGGAACATTAGGAGGAATTTGTTTCTCTATGAGGCCCTCAAGAGGGGAGAGCCCTTAGAGGTTAATGGGGACTTGTCTGACTACCCCCCCGAAGTGTTGAAGGGTCAGTGGGTTAGAGACCAGAGTGAGGGCTCCCCATCCAGAACCCTGGGAGGTAAATGCTCCGATGAGGAGGAGGAGGAAGAGTCTAGCAGGGCAGAGACGCCAGTAGCTGTGGAGGACACCGAAGATAGGGAGTCTCGCACTGGGTCCAGTCCCGGGGGCACTGCCCCATCCCTTTCCCTGTCCCCAGAAGAGTGGGTAGATAGGAGGGAGGAGAGGGAGTATCAGCTGGCGCTGGCAAAGCTCAGGCATGCCGAGGGCTTAGCGCAGCTGAGGGTAGAAGAGCAGCGACTAGAGACTGAAAAAGTCCTAGCGCTGGAGAGGATGGCAGAGGCGGAGAGGGCCTTCGCCAGAGAGAGATCAGCTCAGGTGGGTAGGTTGTCCCCTGAGAGTGGTTTTAGGAGTCTGGATTCACCGAAGAGGGTGGGATCCAGTGGTGGCAGCGAGTGTAGGTCCAGTGCAAGGAGTTCCACTCCCGAAGCCCAAGAGACTGTGCCTGATTCCCCGGAAGAGGAGGACGGGTTAGTGTTTAGGGGCAGGGGAAAGCTGTTCCATCAGTCCTGGGGAGAGTTCGAGGAGGAGTGTTGGACTGTACTGGAGGATTGGGTGGTGAGGAGAGCAGTGGAGGATTGGGAAGGGCTGTGCCATGCCGTTATCCGGGAGCACATGCTGAGGAGTTGTTTCCCAAGACTGCGTCACCATCTGTTGCAGTGCGGGTTCTCAGACCCCAGGGAACTTGCACGGGAGGCAGACCTCTGGGTAAGTGCCAGAGCGTCTGGGAAGACATTGGGGAGTGATCCAGAAAGGAGAGGTGCAGGGATCTTCCGACCCAGCGTGGCGGGAGAGGTGAGAAGCCCAGCTAGGTCCCAGGATAGTGGGCGGGTTGTAGGGCCTCACATCCCATCTAAAGGAGGGAGTGAGACGGGGAGGTGTCCCGAGATGCCCCAACTGCAGTCACAGGGACTGGAGAGTTCTTTTAGGGAACCCCAGGTTGGGAGTCTAGGCTGTCCCGGTGTGCCTTCTCGTGGAAAGGATCCCCTCATGTCAGGAGGACCCGGAGCATCATTAATTGGAGCTCCAGTGGTTCGGGGGTTTGACCAGTCACAGGGTTTAGATCCTGGACTGGGGTTCCAGGTTAAGGGGTTGCCTGACCTGGAGGGTGGGGTACCTGTAATTCAGGTCCCTACCAATTTGACTCCTAGGGGTACTACTCCCAGTGGGAGGGTGCGGAACTCTGGGAGGGGGTGCAGAGGGAGGAAGGTCTCTTCTCTGTCACCGGCTCAGCCACAGGGCGCAGATCCTGGGTTGGGTGGCCAGGGACAGGGTTTGCCTGCTCTGGTGGGAGGGACCTCTGTAACCAGAGTCCCCCCGGAAGTGACTCCCAGGGGTACTACTCCAGTTAGGAGGGTGCGGGACTCTGGGAGGGGGTGCAGGGAGAGGGAGGACTCGCCCCTGTCACCGGTTCAGCCTGTGGGTTTCGGCTCCAGGTTGGGGAGAGAGTTGTGTGAGGGTGTCCCCCAGCGTAGGAGATGGAGGAACCCTAGGAGGAGAAGTAGGGGGAGGAGAGCCTCGCCCCTAAGGGCTGGTCAGTCTGAGGGTGTAGACCCCAGATGGGTGGACCAGTGGCAGTTTGGAGAGAAGAGAGTGGTCCAAGGGAATTACAAGCCTGAGGCTAGAGCCTCCCACTCTAGGAAGGAGAGACATCCCACTAGGGAACACCAGTGGGGTGGTGATGTTGGTGAAGGGAGGGTTGCGAAAGAGAACCATTGGGTTCCAGAGTGGAGGAGAGACTGCAGGTGCTCCTGTAGTTGCAGGCCTGCGTCCACCTTTTTCCGCCCCAAGCAGGGAAGCCCATCCAGGCATTGATATGTCTACCCTGGCTTTTGGCTGGGGGGGGAGTCGTGTTGGACTTGGCCTTTTCCCCCCAAAATTTTTCGCTTTTGACCCCCTTATCTGAATGTCTCCCCCATGGGATTAAACCTGTATAGGCCATGAGTGGTGTGAGACACCTTGTGAAAATGTAATTACCTGACATAATGTGAGCACTTGTAAAATCCCCCATTTTAAAACTGCACCCCCATTTTGGAAATGTACCTGACTGAAATGTATTGTTTTTAAAATGGATGCCATGGCCATGGGTTTTGCCACTGGACTGACATAGGTCAGCGGTCTAGATAATATTACCCAGCTACCCCTAGTTTTGGAGGGAAAGCCTGGCACCCAGGGTGCTCACCCCCTCCCCTAGAACCAGTTTAGGCTAGATGTGCCAACATTCTAGAAGGTCCTGGCACTGCCTGGGAGGAGGGTATAAATAGGGTGAAGTGTCACCAGAGAGTCAGTCAGCGCT
Source organism: Lissotriton helveticus (assembly GCF_964261635.1). Lineage (NCBI taxonomy): Eukaryota > Metazoa > Chordata > Amphibia > Caudata > Salamandridae > Lissotriton > Lissotriton helveticus. Next base: position 482,833,222 of record NC_136059.1, on the reverse strand, counting down.
GGGACAAGGAAGGGAGGGGGACCTGCTGTGAGGTGCTACCGCCACATGGACCTGTGAGCTGGGCCCTGCACCCCTAAAAACCCCCCCGCTGCTGTCCCCATGGGCCCCTGACAAGGGAGGACTCTTCATAGGTCCCTGACGCTGTGGGACCTTGGACTACGCCAGCGCTGAGGGAAAAAGGTACCCAGAAGAGGAGGAATGCTGTGGGCTTGAACCCCCCAGGAGGTGAGGAGTGTGCCCCTGGGGCTGGCTGTGGAACTGTTCGCCCCCCCTCCGTGAGGAGCCTACTTGGAAGCCCTGGTTTGCCTACCTAAGCGCTGTAAACTCCAAGACTGTTGCTGCCCTGACCTGAACTGTCCTGCCTGGGAAGCGCTATAATTTGGAAGCGCTAGAGAAGGACTGAGGAGCTGCGTGTCCCTAGAAGCCCTGAACTGCCTCTATTCTGTTGGGCTAAGAGGGAGGAGCAGTGCGCTGTAAATAGCGACATCTGCTGAGGAGAATCGCGCTGTGGCCTGAGGGCGCTGTGAGGAGGATCGAGTGTGAGGAGCCTACCCTCGTTTTGGCGCTGTCCGCCATATAAATAAATAAATAAAGGGAGCCTACCCCTTATCACCGTCGCGGCCCGGGGAGTGTTGGCGCTGCCTCGCGCTGCCTGGTAGCTGCCAGGGAGCCCCCCCCGCGGTGGTGTGCATCGTCGCGGCGGCCCCCGGTGCCAGGAGAGGGCCGCCGATGTGAAGTGGGCCGCGCTAGGCCCTGAGGCTGCGGACTCGCGTCACGTGACGGGGGCGCCCGGCCGCGTCATCGGCCCGCCCCCGCCAACGCTGCGCACGGATTGGCTGCGCGGCCGAGCCCCCGAGAAGGCCGCGCAGGGATTGGTGGAAGGCCGGGAAGGCCAGAAGAAGCGGAATCGGAGCCCCGGGTCCCCGTGAGGTAGGAGGGGGACCCGGGTGAAGCTTTGTTGCGGGGCCCCCGTGCCAAGGTGGGAGCCCCGAGAGAAGCGACCGGAGCGGGAGGCCACCCCGCCGGTCTGAGCCCCACGCGAGGGGCCGGTGAAGAAGGCGGGGCCGGGGCACTCTGTCGGTGCCAGCCCCGCCTCCCGACCAGAGAAGGGAGCCGTGCGAGGTGGGAGGAAAGCCAGGCAGGCTTCCCCCCACGTGTGCTGAGACACTGCGTGTGTCCCCTGACGCCTCCCTGAGGGTGGATCAAAACCCCGGGCCCCTGTAAGGAAAGGAGGCCCGGGTGAGGCGAATATAGCGGCCCCCCCAGGCCCTCGAGAGGAGGAGGGGCACGAGGGTTGCCACAGAGAGGAGGGGCCTCGAGGCACATTGCCGGTGCCTGCCCCCTCCTCTAGAAAGGAATCCTGCAACTCGAGGCACATTGTCGGTGCCTGGTTTTCCCCCCCTGCAGAGGAGGCCCCGCAGGACCTACTGAATCCCGCAGGAGCCAACGAGGAGAGCCCGGTGAGTGGGGTTTTGATTATCCCGTGTGGAAGTCGGGGCACAGGGTCGGTGCTCACCCCAGGACTAGGGCTCGCCCCTGGAAACTGCTCTGAGCCTCGCTGGCCCTTTTGGTCCCCTTTGAGACTTCTAGACTGGGCCGGGACATTACTGAGGCCCCCCAGGATTGGTACAGGGACAAGGTAACCCCTAGCTAGGTGTTGGGCCCTGCAGAGTGAAGGGCTGGGTAACTTAGCCTGATTGTTAGTGGCTTGTTTATCCCTGGGTCCTGCAATGGTTAATTGCCATGTTTAATCCTAATTAGGATACTGGTGGCCCTAAGGTAACGCAGCAGTTCCATGTGATCTACTAAAGTGTGGTGCGCTTCCGTGCCTAGTTTGAATTGTAGGCTGTTTATCTTGCTAATATTATGCCTACACTAAAGTGATGCCCAGGTGCAGTGGGATTCAAGCCTGGTTTAGATGTTGTGATACCAATGCACTGCTTAATGTTTGTGTTGCAGGTTGCAAGGGTGGCTGAGGATTCATGTTCCTGACTGGTATTATATGATGTTTTTCCCTTACAGGGGTTGGGTTGGCGTTGCCACGCATGAGGTGTAGTTATGCTAATATGCAACTTACAATTTCAGCCAACCTCCCAAGGATGAAGGCCTGAGTAGGCCCCGCCTGATGAGTTATTCCAGGTCCCTGTTTATGCCCTTGTTAATGAGCCTGCCGTACTGATTTCTTACAGGTGCTCCTGACTAGTATGTGCTGTAATGCTCTGTTTTTCCCTTACAGGGGTGGGTTGGCGTGATTGTGCATGATATATATACCTATGCTAATGTGGTATTCTGCATTTACAACCCCCTAAGGATGGGAGCCTGAGTTGGCCCCGCCAGGTTGGCCCCAGGACTACTGTTATTTAATCACAATTGTTCTTTATTTCAGCATGGACTACTTCCTATGTAAATAATTCCCCCCCTTTATTCACTTGGCTCTGGCGCCATTTGGCGTCCTGTGTGACACTACTGTTTTGCAATCTTTTGCCTTGCAGGTTGGAAACCCTACTAAATGACGTATCTTTTTCCAACTCAAACTGGTGTCCTGCCTCTTTTGTGGTGTGCCTGGTGTGTTGACTGAGGGTACTGCGTGAGTGCTTCACATGTCCTCCAAGTTTGGCCTGCCCGCTTGATGCCATGCTACCCCCTTTGAGACTTGGGCAACCCCCATTTCCAACAATGCCCATCAGGGGTTGCATGTATACGTTAAAAAGTATCAGACTAATTGCAGACCCCTGTGGGACCCCATGTGGAACTGTAACAAACTGACTGGTATGGAGGGATTGCTACTGCCTGCCATCTGTCCGTCAAATAGGAATGAAACCAGTCGAGCGCACCTCCCTCAACTCCAATGCTCCTCAGTCTTGTCAGCAGAATGTTGTGACTCACCGTATCGAATGCGGCCGACAGGTCCAGCAAGATTAAGATTGCTGATTCTCCCCTGTCCGCCCTCATTTGTAGGTCGTCCAGAACCGTCAGCAGAGCTGACTCGGTTCCATGAGCTGGTCTGAAGCCGAATTGTTCCTCTTCAAGGATGTTGTTAGTTTCCAGGAAGAGGGCCAATGCCCTGCTGACCAGCCGCTCCATGATCTTAATTGGATATGGCAGGAGCGATATAGGTCAATAGTTTTTGTGACAGTTCGGGTCTAGATTTGATTTCTTCAATAGGGGGGTGACAACCGCCAATTTCCAGTCTTTTGGTACAGTGCCTGTGTTAAGAGATTGGTTACACAGCTGTCGAATCGAAGTACTGGAAAGAGTTCCTCCCAGAACTCCTTTACTATTTTATGAGGTAGAGGGTCCAATGGGGATCCTGATGTTATATTGAGGGCTGTTCGTGTGAATTATTGTTCTGTCGGGGTCTCGAAATGCTCCAAGATGGCCTTTGGAATGGGGCGTCGTACATTTCCTTCGCTCTTCTCCCTATTCTCGGTATTACTATTATGCTGCACTAGAGGGGTAGGGACATCCTTCATATCCTCAATGATTTTAGTGATTTTTTCCTGAAAGAAGGATGCCAGACCGTAACATAATTCTTGCGAAGGCTTAATTTGGCTATTAGCACATTCAGGATGGGACAGCTCTTTGACTATCCTGAAGGTGTCACGAGATTTGTTGGAGCTGTTTAGTATTAGGTCTGCGAAGTAATTTGCTTTGGCTATGGTGATCTCTTTCTTATACTGCACAATTGTCTGCCTCCAGATCAGTTTCTCCTGCTCTAAATAGTTTTTTCTCCAGTGCCTCTCCGCCTTTTTACAGGCATTTTTCAGTTCTTTCAATTTATCCGTATACCAGGGAGCGGAGGGTTTTCCTCTTTTTCTGATTGCTTTCAGTGGATCAATGTCGTCAAGTGTCGTAGTTATCTCTTCGCATAGTAGATGATAATTTGTGGTAATATCGTTCTTTAGATTAAACGAGTTCCCCACTTGACGGAAGTCAAACTTCCCTTCCTCTTTCCTTTTTAGCAGACCCTTCCAGTCACGGCTAATGAAGGTCCTAGTCTGCGTGTTTGTTGGTCCTGTATTGACCAAGGTGTGGATGTTAAATAGTAGGAGATGGTGGTCTGACCAATCTACTGGTAGTGTTGTTCCCATAGTAATGAGATCCTCTGCAGCGAATATTAAATCCAGTATGTTTCCTTCCCTATGTGTGGGGGTAGTTATCCATTGTTTTAGACCTAAATTGTTACAGGATTGTGTGATATTATGAAAGGCCGTGTGTAATTGGCCGTTATCCCACAAGTTAAAATCTCCCAGTACCAACAGTCTGCTATGTGAGATTGACAGGTTGTTAATAACAGTGATCAATTCCTGTTGTTGCATTGCATTGATATGCCCCGGTGTCCTATAGCAGATTAGGCCCGTAAGGCAATGGCCTGAATCATGTCTGATCGATATCCCGAGGACTTCAGCACATGAGACCATATCAATATCCAATGTTACAATGTTTAACTCTTCCCTGAAAATGATTCCTATTCCTCCCCCTCGTCCCACAATCCTGGGTTTATGAACAATCTTATATCCTACTGGACATGCCGGCCCCAGCTCGGATTCCATTCCCACCGCCGTCCATGTCTCGGTTAGAAATAGAATATCTAGGTTGTTGGATTCGATCAGTAGCTGTATTTCAGTGGCATGTTTCGGGAGGGATCTAACATTTAGTAATCCACTGATTAATTCTCCCTTAGTAGTATGCTTATGGTCAGCATGCTTTAGCAGGATGTGCCTATTGCCTATTGGTCTTATCAGATTTAGGTAATGATTCAAGTGGGAGGGGATTGATGTGTGGCAAACACATTAGGCAGTTGGGGCAGGGATTCTTGTCCTCAGATGTAATGTTAGGGGCTAAGCGTGGACAGATAGCTCTGCCAGCCAGTGGATCCAGCAGCATCAGTGCTTCCCTACTATATCTACATGCCTCAAAGTCCGGAGAAAGTCGGGAAGGGGGGGTAGCCCTGAGCCCGATCTCGGCGCGGACGAGCGCAGACGAGCTTGCCTTAAGCGCGCCTTTGGCGCGCAATCGTCGCGCCCGCTGCGCTCGTCCGCTGCGCTTCCGGAAAAGACTCATCCTTTATGGAAGTGGGACAGAAAAAGGGGGCGTGGCTAGTGTGGCTTGCCTTGTGATTCCGGCCAATGGCGTCCGGACTGCAGAAACCACCCACCCGTGTCAGCGTTCTGTCCGCTGTGCGGGGATAGATCCATTCTCTCCACACATTGAGGCAAATAGAGTCTATAGGTCCAGCGTACTTGGCCTCGCTGCAGTCAGACAGTGCTGGAATCCTGGAAAAGGGCTAATGTGATTCCTGTCTTAAAAAACTAAAATTATATTAAAATATACACATATACACACACACACACACACACACATACATATATATATATATATACATATACACACATATATATACACACATGCACACACATATATACATGCACACACATATATACATGCACACACAAATGCTAATCCGAAGATCCTTTCAAATTTTAGACCATTCTCTCCGCTACCAGTCACCTCAAAGATTCTCAAAAAGAATGTGAGTACTCAACTATGAGTTTAGTCACCTTTAACCTGCTGCATCGATCCCAATGGGGTTTCCAGGCACGGCATAGTATAGAAATAGCCTTGCTGAAAATCACATAATCAATTTAGTGGAATTTAGATGTTGGCCATGTAGTTGCCCTGATTCAGCTGGATTAATCAGTGGCTTTTGGCACCGTTTCACATGAGATCCTGAGCCAACCGCTGGAAAAAATAGGGGTGGGAGAAGCGGCGCTAAACTGCCTTTTCTGGATCACAGAGAACAAGCTGTGTGGATGAAGCCCTTTTACTCAGATGTGAAAACAATAAAATGTGGGGTGCCACAGGGCTCTGCAGTGAGAACCACTAACTACCAGAAAAGCTAAGAGGGCTTATGAATGAGTCAGTCGACATTAGAACGGTACGCTGATAGTGCACAGCTATTGCTCTTATGAGGGAGACCCGGTCTCTGTCAAGCACACTTTTACTATGTGTTTCGCAGCAGTGACAGATTGGCTGACAGTTAATTACCTACAGTAACTCGAAAAAGACTATCATTTGGCTTTTTGGCTGTGACCACACTACAAGGCTAGACAGGCATTTGGCTGAACAGCAGTGCACCCCTAAGATCTCTTCTGGATGAGGACACATTCTGCAAATCTCTAAAAACGTATCTGTTTAACATAAGACTAGCACCCATCTAAGCTTTAGCCTCCGTTCCGGGACACTCCTTGAGTAGCCCATCATAAAAGTTTGTGTACATATTGTATAGAAGTGTGTGTAAATGTGTAAAATGTATAGCTGTTTTTATTGTAAATAGTGTATAATCATGTATAATAATTGTTATATGCAGACATGTTATTTGAAGCCCTGAAGAAGTCCGTGAAGGACGAAACTCGTTGGCTACGGCTACAGTCTTTTAGTGAAGAAATCAATAAAGAATGAACTACACACATTGCTGATTCTGCTATCAATAATTTATATTAGCGTCTGATAATCATTGTTACTGTTGAACTTGACAAAATTTGTGTGCTGGACCAACTGGTCCCGAGTCGCTACAACATTTGCTCATGCGCTATTTCCCGATTGGTCTGCTCAGATTGGCCCAGGCAACCAAACTCTGCACATTAAAAATTCAATAGCAAAAATAAAATAAAAAAGCTTGCAGGGCATGCTCCTTCAAAGGTGTGTTACTCTGGACATCCTATCCTCTGAAGGTTTGTGAGGTTTCCTGCTACATGAAGTTTAGGAAGTATTAAGAATGGCTTTACGAGATTTAGGCTAGGACACTGCTTGTGCCCAAGGTCACACTTAAGATGCCTCTGAGCGTTGGTCTGCTCTATAAACTAAACATGCATACTGAAGAGATACCCGTGTATTAAACCCAAGAGGTCTGCAAAAAATATGGAGCCCAATTAAGTATCCAGGTGATTGCAAAAATCAGTATCCTATTGAGCTGGGGCAGTATATTAGGTTTATAAATGTGGTTTCATTTTTATCGAAACAGGATCTTATATACATGAGAAGCACATGGATATGCAATTTCATTGATGTTCAACAACGCCAATTAGAATGTTAAAAATCACCATTTAGAAAAAATATATATTCATTATCATGCAATAATCTGTTTCTTTATGTCTCTGGTTTATCCAATTAGTAGCTCTAAATATACAGATTGCACTGCTTTCCAACATAACAGCTAAACAGACAAAGGAATGTGTCTCCATCTTTACTATAGTCAGGTGGCCACACAGAGGGATTTGCCTCAAAAATCCCCAAGTGATCAAACAAAAATGTCATTCCAGATCAGCCATTAAACTTCCACCACTGGGTCCACTGTACCTTCTAAGAGGAAGACTGCTTGCTTTCGAAAAATCTTCACCAAAGTATCGTCCAACTCGATTTCTTGCAGTTTAGAAATGAGCTGCTCTTCGTTCCGACACACCTTCTCCTGGGCATACAGGCCGTCTGGCATAATGCGTTGCTGTCCCAGGCCGATCAGTGCCACCTCCACCGCCAGCGCCAAATAGGACTCGCCTTCTTCCAAGAACCTATGCACAGGAAGGTGCTGGTACTCCAGAGACTTGCACTGCCCAGTGTGCTCTGAAAAGGTCAGCACATGTTATTAACTTTAAATACCGTTCAATCCTTTTTCAAGTAATCTGATATTTACAAATGTTACAAAACCTTTTCTGTTATCATGCTTCTTAAAGCTCTGACCGATTTAATAAATTCAAGGGATGAAGGTGAAAACTCCCTTCAATAATTCTAACGACAGCTGCTACCTGTTTTTACAGTTTCTTTTCATCCAGTTATAACAAAGAAATTCATTTCCTGTACTGAATTAGGGAACGTAGGAGCACGCGTAGCTTCTGCTGCTGGCCACAGCAGAAAGGCCAATAATGTAATCCCCGTTCTCCACCTTCCCCTCAAAAATATAATAAGAGCTGCAGCAGGAACGCCATCAATCATTCATTACAAGCCATATTTACAATCATACTTTGAAAACAAAGACCGATTGTTAGACTCTTTGCCGGGCAGGCAGATAGTTGGCCATTTATAAATGCACAGTGTTACATTTCGAAATACTGGGGGGCTGGGGTGGAGGTGGGGTATTGGTCAAAGCAAAATGGAAAGAAGAGCCACCCTCAATAGTTGGCATTTTTTAAATTGAATAAGCATGCATGACCAGGAGAATTTTGAATCGAAACACTTATCGCAATAACTGAGCTTTGCCCATAAGAATAAGGTCATTGACGGCGAGGCCATATTTCAAGTAAACAATAGTGAGAGTGTAGTTTATTTTAGGGTGCATAAACTCAATACTACTCCACTTGCACAAAATAAAGTGTTAAAAGCACGGTAACTAATTCTAGCATCTCAGACAACTGCACTCCTCGCTCCTGGGAGTAGACAGCACTACCAATTAAGACGTGCTGGAAAAGACCACGTAAATGTGATCTAAGGAAAATAATGCTATATGAGAGGGTACATTTATATTACTTTGTGTACTGTCTCGAAAGTGGTTAAAATAGGTTTTGGTGGCCCACATTCAAATGGCTGTGATGTTATCTGAAAAAAGCTACTTACCTATTATAAATTTACTATGCACAAATACACCTCCATATAGCAGCTGGGGTTGAAATGTTATATTGTTATTCAACTAGGGCTGACCGGTACCAAGAACGAGTAACTGGTGCTGACCACAATACCATGACGGACCACACAAAGCTCAACTTCAGACTACATATTTCTCCAACATTGTTCTTCTTTGCAGTTACTCGGCCTCACTTGAAATTGGGGAGATGGTTAAAGAAAAAGCTGCAAAACTATGGTTGCATACATGCCACTATTTCCTACGCAGAAAAAAAGGTATTCATGCCTTGGCCAAATGTCCACATTTCTGATTTATGGATGGGTCCATAGAAGTCCACATTACAACCTGGTGTAAAAGGCACTCTGCAGCAATTTATTTACGTCATTCTAGAAAACCATGCATTAGTGTTGGTTTAAAACAAAGATGTCCTTTCTTCAAGAACACTGTCTTCATGGAACAAGCCTGCGACATCTTAGACTCCGGATTTTAACTAAAATGAAGAGTTTTCTAAAAACACCTATTTAATCCAGCATGTGGCAAGATAAAGCTTGGGTAATTATGGAAAACTGCTCTCATTGCTCGACTTTGATCGCCTAATGGAGAATCTAAGACTGACCATTGCCTTCATTATTCCATGCTATTTCAGGACTTTATTGTATTTTGTTCTGTGACCTTGATCTGAGAATACAAGGATTAATGTAGTCACCAGCTGACTCCACCTTTCCACTAGCTGAATGACTGATTTCTACATTGCACTCTGTGCCTTCAAGTCAATGCTATTCCGCTCTGGAAGTACGTACAGGAGCTGGATATATTTGCCAATATCTGCTGACGTCAGTTTCTTTCAGGAACTCTTCCGCACCCTGAGATGCGAAGTCCATCATCAAATTTAACGAGCCGGTGTGCAGATTACTAGATTGGGCTCCTTATAGATTGAAGAGACCATACCACAGAACAGGGAGGTGGGGGAGCGATGAGAAATCTGCAGTTAGACGGAGTATCCACCAGAAAGAGCTTTACTGAAGGTAAGTAACTTGTTCTTTTGATGGCTACTTCTAACTGTAGATTCCTCACCGTGTGAACAGACACCAAAGCAGCACCTCCCAAGGTTGAGAGTCTGTGGAGTGGCTCAAACTTAAAAGTCCTGCAGGGCCAAGAGGGCAAAATTACCATTTTGACAGACGTGGCTGTCAAGACAGTACTGCTTTGTGAACACGTGCACAGATGTCCATGTAGCTCCCTGACAAATATCCAGGACCGGCACTTTACATAGCAATGCAGTGCTAGCAGCCTTGGTCCTTGAGGAGTAAGACCTCTGGGCTTCTTGGGGCTGCTTCTAAACCAGTGCATAGCAGATATTAATGAAGAGAACAATCCATCGAAAAATTGTAAATTTCTGCACAGCCTTGCTCTTCTTCACCACAGACAACCCCACAAAGAGCTGCTCATCCACCCGATGTTCTCTGGTACGATTTGAGGAGTGCCCTTTTGTGGTCCAAATTATGGCGTCTCTTCTTGAAGGATGGGGCGACGCAAAGTTGTCCAGAAGTGTAATAGACTGTCCAACATGAAAAGAAACAAGAGATGAGGGACGGAACACAGAAACTTTTCAGACAACAACATGAAGACATCACCACCTTCAATGAATAATCATGAATTTCAAAAGGGGCATACATAAAAAATGTGCTAACCAGATTTACCTCATTTGGAAACGTGCTGTAAACCTTTTAGAATATGTATCACAACCGGTGATTTGTTCAGTTGGTCCTGCAAACGTAAAGGCCTAAAGGCCTGACCTATAACCTTTATATGTCCCCACAGCAAATCCTTGATACGCTGAAAACAAAGAACATCGCGCATCCCATAGTTTTGAGGGCACTACACTAAGCCACGAATGTATCCTAGCATCCAGCATACACATACTTCATTGAAGGATGACTGGCTGTCAAGAGGACAAGGACCTCTGGAACAAGGTCACAGGGGAATCCTCTGTTGCTGCTTAACCATCAGGCTTGGAGGTGCAGATTGCGCAGACTCGGCTGCAGGACTATACCCTGCTGTTGCAACAGAAGATAATCATGAAGTGGCAGCCTGATCAGGGGACAGATGCTAAGGCCCCGAAGATCCAGGTCCCACACTCCTAGAGCCATCCTAAGCCACTAGAAGGATTTGGGGCTCAGTTCCTGATCTTCAGAATTTGACAGTATGTGTAGCTGCGGGAAGGCATGCAGTAGTGCCATGCCGAACTCTAGACTGAATAAGTCTGAAAGATAGCCTCCTTGGGAACCCCAGTGCACAAAAGTGATGACACTGCGCATTCTTGCCTCTAGCAAAGAGAACGAGGTAGGTTTCTCCCTATTGTTGGAAGAAGCCTTGTGCAACCTCAGGGGGCAACTACCATTTGTGATTTTCTAGTAGCTGCAGGCAGAGTTGATCTGCCCTAGCATTTAAAGATCCTACCAGGAGGCTTACGATCAGAGATTCCCTGATAATTTAGCCAGAGGCGTATAGCCTCTTAGCACAGGATACCCACCTCACCCTGCTTGCAGTACCACATGGTGGCGGTGTGGTCTAAGTAGTTGCACCTGCAGTACCTTGGAATAAAGGAAGGCCTTTAACGCAAAGCGAATTGCCCTCAACTCCGGCAAATTGATATGGAGGAGGGTCTCTAATGAAAAAGTAAATTCCTCCAATTCCCACATCTCCCAGATGGCCTCCAAACCCAATTGCAACGCACCTGTCGCCATCAACTCGGGGGTGGGGAGGAGAGTGGTTTAATGCTGGTCCAGCTGCTGTCGAGCAGCCACCACTGCAGGTCTTTGGCAATCCCCTCCAAAAACTGGATGGAATCAGACATATCTCATCTGGCATAGTTGGCAAGAGGATGCAAGAGGCTAGCAGGCTCAAAGGTCGGAAAGCCATCCTCACAGACACCCAGACATGAAACATGAAAATACCCCAAATTACCTGGACTCATTGGTCTTCTTTCGATGAAGGGGAGCCTCCGCGAAATAAGCAAGGTGCGACATTGACAGATTGTTTGAGAACTTCAAAGATGTAAGGAGATAAGTAATCTAGATGTGATCAGCGACTAACTGGGGTAAGCCCACTTTCAACAACAAGTCGTTGACGTAGGGGGGGAACTGTTAACCCCCCTTAACCTCCACCCTGGAGATTGGCAGCAGCCACCGATATCACCTCTGGACACCAGAGGGTCACTGATGAGGCTGAAAGGGAGTACAGCAAACAAAGTACTCAAGTCCTCAATGATCACAGGTAGAGTTTATGGGCTTGAAGGACAGGGAGAAGTAAATACGCATCCTGCTGGTCCAAGATCATCATCCAGTGTCCAGGATCCAGGACAGAGAGCCGGGGCCGGAGTAGGCATTTTGACTTTGTTCTTTTGCAGAAAGGCATCAAGAGGGTGAAGATCTAGGGAAGGACATAGGTCGCTGTCCTTAGTACAAAGTAGTAGCGGGGAAAAACATTCAGTCCCTACTTCCAAGGCAGGTACCCTCTCTATAGTGCTTTTTGCCAAAAGAGACTGCACTTTGTGGCATAAAACAAACATGTGATCTTCTGATAGGTGGTCTGAAGTAGGTGGCAGGTGCAGTGGGTTGAAAGGGAAAGGTAGGGTGTATACCCACTAGACAATCTGCAGGACTTATTTGTCAGATGTGATTTGTTGCCATCCTTGCAGGAAGTGAGGGCTCCAGCTTCCTACTGGGTAGCTGTGTGCTGGTCAGGGCACACTATAGGGAATTTGAGGTTGTGGTCGGAGGGGCAGAAGACTGGGATGAAGGTTGCCCCTGGTGGCCAGGTTTTATTCTGTTGAGCCCATATCCCAGAAATGGGCTTAAGAAGTCCAGACTGCACTGAGAACAAAACAGCCAGTTATAACGCGAGTGAGTCCCTGTGGTTCTTTGGGACTCCATAAATGTGAGAGGGAGCATGTAAAAGATGTGCAGCGCAAACTTAAGAAAGCCCTCTAATTACTCCAATGCTGCTGATGGTCTGGGAATCTTTGAGTGCACTGGGACCTGAATCTGCTTCTCATTGAACTGGAAGACCTGGAGGCACGGTGATGCACTTGTGCCTTTTTGGAAAGTGTGGTGACAAGGGAAAGAGTCTTGTCTGACCTTCTTGTGTTTCTTTAAATTATTTGAAGACTTACCATGAAGAAAATCTGCCTTTGGAACTTATTCAAGAGCAGGTCCTCACCTTGGACATGGACCTGGAAAGGGACCAGTGTGGATCCCCTCTGGTGATTCATCAAGTAGAGCTTTGCCTCATGCTCGTGGATGGCATTACAGTTCATCTGGGTGCAATAGTCGCATACCTTTGAGTCACGTGAAGAATTCCAACACAAAAGGCACACCATGTGTGTGTTTGTGTGGGGTGGGGGTTTGTCTGACACCTGTCTGCAACAGCTCCCACAAGGTTTGAATCCTGCTGCTTTAGGGGGTGACATATGTTACACGTTGGGAAGTGTTTTAAAGAAAATTCCTTTCCAAGTGATGAAAGGGGTTGAGCCCGGGATCTGCATTTCGAGGCATGAAAAGAAAGGAAGTGACAAGAGCGAGCATGGGAGGTGCTTATATATTACTGTTAATCACCTCCGGAGTGGATGAAGATGTGTGGAGTCACAGTGCCACTTGCTTGTGTGAGGGTGTTGCTTTTAACTTTTGCCTAGCCAATCTGGTGTCTCTGGGAAATTCACAAGGTCATGCATCTGCATTTAGAATTATCCATCAGAAGCAATGGCTTGTGAGCTTTAGTGGAAGAAGTTTGGAACAAAGTTTTAAGGACAGTTAGAGTACTTATACTTTTAGGCGGGCATGAAAATCCATGCAGTGCTTGGTAAAGGGTTGTAAGGTGTACCAGGATGCAGCTCTACATATGTCGGCAAGTGGGATATCTTCAGGGGAAGCCAGTGTCGCTCTGTTGTGATTGGTATGTGCCCCAGGCACAGAGTGCAGTGTGTGCTTTACTTTGGCAGAGCAAGCTTAAAATACACTTCACAATCACCCTAGCAAGGCTTGCTTTGGAAATTAGTCTAAGTGGGGCTTGCGAAAAGCTACATGGAATTGCTTTGCCTTTCTAAAGGATTTAGTACTGTCTATATAGTACATAAGGGCTCTCGACTTTAACATTTGTAAGTCCATTCTGCAACCAAACGAAGTTGTAGGAAAAGTGGCAGATCAATGGTTTGTCATGGTATGGAGAGAAAAGCTTTAGCAGAACATGAGGTTTGTGAAAGTTTACACATCTAATTGCAGCACCAGGAGCCTTGGGAGAACAATGTTTAAGTCCCATGAAGGAACTGACAGTTATCTATTTTGCAAGTAGGCTGCTACAGTGGCAGAATGTATATGGGCTGAATTGTTTGCCAAGCCTGTTTTCTCTAGGTGCACCAAGTAACAGTCACAGAGGCCTTTATGCCTGCTTGCTGAGACTAGAGAAAGTGGACATTTATTTTTCCATTTGGTTGGTTATCACGCCATTATTCGCTTATGGGTCTCAATACAAATGTGCATGCATTCTTCTGGGAGTTCAAGGTAATTAAGACTCCAAGACCTCAGGTGCCAAATCGCAAGATTTAAGGCCCTGAGACTAAGGGGGCTGAATGTGATGTGGTCCTGATGGAGCCTCTTGAGAACTAAGGACAATACCAGAACTAGTGAGTATATGAAGTCTGTCTCAACCATGTGAGTTCTCTGAAGAGTGAGTCACAGGTGCTTGTTGCATTTTGCTCACTACATATGGTATCTGTGGGAGTGGAAGAAAAGTGTACACAAATCCATAGGGCATTGCCCATGCCCGGTTGGTACCAGATGGTGAAGCTTTAGCATTTTGAGTTCTTAGCGGCAAAGGTAGACTCCAGCCCCAGCACTGGAATTATTGCTGAAGTATCCAGGTGGTCATTTCCCATTCGTACCTTTTTTGATTCACCATGTTAAGCAGGTCCAGTAAGTCGCTGTATACTCCTGGAAGGTGTCTGGATCATTTGTTGCGGAGTCCTTCTGTTTTCAATGTCAGATTGTTGGCACTACTCTGGGAAAACCTGGTGATTGCATGCACCCAATCAACCCCCCCCCCCCCCAACCCCCCCCCACCCCCTCCATTTCTGAACAAAATACATTACGGTCATATCTGTGAGAATAGTTTTGTTTTGAACCAAATTGAAAAATGCTTAGAGTGCTAACTGAACCATCAATTCCAGTGCATTGATATATAGGCTCTTGATCAGCAGACCATTGGCCCCTGATTGTCAGGTCATCCAGATGTGCTTCCGTCTCGGAGGAAGGAGCCTGCACTGACGGTCACTTGTAGTTGGGGGAGAAGGGGTGTGTGAAATTGAGGAACAGCTGCACAGTAACAAGCTCTTGTTCCACATAACAGTTCATGCAGAACTAGATCCCCTCAGTAACCAGTCACTTGCAACCAGCATCTGGAAAAGAACATGTACAAGCGAGTATTTGGCACTACTGCCTGGTGGGCCAAACAAGAATTCCTTGTGGTCCTTTGGGAAACAGATTAACGACTAAGTTGGTCTGACTATTGGAACTTAATATATTTAGAACTAAATAGGAGGAATGCACTCTCCATAAGAGACAGCCTAAGACTCATTGCAATATGACTTTGCTTTGAACTTGTTTTAGTCAGATTTGTTTCTTAAGCATTCAGCTGTCAATGTGTTGCTAGCTGCAATTTCAGTGAGTCTGATTGCACTTCTGTAGATTGTCAGGCCCAGATGATCAAAAGGAACTTGAACTTCCAAAATACAACTGGAGGCGAGTCTATGTGCAGGTGCACTGGTGGAACGAGGGGAGGCACCTGGCAACCTCTACTTAGGAGGAAAAAAATTGCAATATCACTCCAAATACTAGATGGTAGCAGTGTGCAAAACATGTGATCTACAGTAAAGACAAAACAGGTAAAGTCTGAGAGTTTCATTCAAACATTTTCTTTCCAAGTCATTTTATTTCTGCTCATATCACTGCACCTCATTCCTTGCAGCGTCATACATGTCCATAAATCAATAGTAGACCACATAAAGCTATCTCCATTGTGAAGCATAGAGGGCTTCAGGTCAACATCAATGAATCATTCAAGATTATCGTCAATACCTACACCATACAAGTGTTCTGAGTAAAACATACCATGAAGTTCAAAAGCTAGGTGGTAGAATTAAGGGAAGGATGTGAATTACAACCGATTCATGCTACAAAAATATAAACTCTCTCCCAGATAATGTACCTTCTGAAGCAACAAACCAGTTTCCAGAAATATACATCACAATTAAAAGCTTAAATGCTAGAAATCAGAATTAGGCCATACATCAATGTTAAATTAACCTTTCTATACCTGCAAAATCATGGTATCCGTGGAAGCTATCGTCATCCACCCTACAGGCTTCCATTAGGCTGCTGAAGAGAGTACCGATAGGATCAAGTGGATGACCGACCCAACCTTCAAGATTGGTTATTGAGGTTAATCCTTTGTGAAGCAGCTCTAGAAAGTGGAATGCGAAAAAACAAGTCAGATGAAGCAGTTCCAAGCAAAACAGCACACTGTTTCTGCCAAATAGTACTTACACTTAAATGCACATCTAATCACAAGCCCAAGGAGAACACCTCCATTCGGGCCTGGAAAAACAGACAGCACGGAGATGGTGAATTTCTGTCTTTGAATACGCAAATTCTGCCAGCAAATGTTGACACATAAGCGGACCTGTACTCTAGGTGGATTAAAAGCGCATGTGACAAATTTGTGCCAATTAAGTTTTTTACCCCCAGGAGAGCCCAGCCCGTAGCACTTTGGTTCTCAGTGAACCTGCAAGAGCATAAAACAGAGTGCAAAAGGCTTGAAGGGGCTTGGAGGAAAGGGTACAGTATCAATAATAGAGAAAAGTATAAAGAAAGCCTCAGTGGCTACAAGAAACTACTCCTAGAGACCAAGAAAGCGTACTTTGCGGAGCAAATAAAGGAGGCCAACTCATGCTCCAAAGAACTGTTCAGGACCATCACCAATATGACTAAGCCTAACACACCCACTTCACATAGTAGCCCAGCACTTTGTGAATCGCTTGCCTCTTTTTTCCAGAATAAGGTGGAGGCTATCTTCTCTTCCTTTTCTAAGGGAGAAGGGGAGATGGGCGAAGCACAGCTAGTCGTGCCTCAGGGGTGATGTCAGTGTCTGATAGATTGGAGGGTTTTAATCCGCTTCAGATCTCAGAGGTTACAAGCCTTCTGCGGGCATCGCGCTCTGGTTCTCCCAAGGACCCCTGCCCAGCTGCGGTACTCACAAATATTCCTGAGGTTGTGGCTTCCATCCTTACGCCTTGGTTTAAAACCATTATAGACGTGGGCGAATACCCTAGGCTTTGGAAATCCGCCTCATTACTCCCGCTAATAAATAAAACTAATTTGGATAAAGACGATCCCAATAATTACAGACCCTTATCTCGTTTGCCGCTGCCGGCCAAGTTTCTGGCGAAAGCCAAAAACAGGCAGCTCAGCTCTTTCTTTCAAAGTACTAAAGCAGTTTGGGTTTTGTGCAGGGCATAGCACGGAGCTGGCCCTGATCAAGGCCGCTGAGGAGGTTAGAGCAGCCGTTGATCAGGGAGGGGTTGCTGTCCTGATCCTTCTGGATCTGTATGCGGCCTTCAATATGGTCCATTACTGTGTGTCGATAGACTGTTTGTCGAAGGTAGGGGTGGAAGGGAGGGCCTGGCACCTCCTGAAACCTTTCTTGGCAGACAGAATCCAAACAGTTGAGATGGGGCAGGACAAATCTAAGCCTTTTACCCTCCCATGCTGGGTGCCGCAGGGTTCCCCCCCCTGAGCCCCACGCTCTTTAGTGTCTATGTCAGTCCATTGGCAACACGGATCAGGTCCTTCGGGCTGCAACTAACATCCTATGCTGACGACACACAAATTGTGTTGTCCATTCAACAAGGGACCAAAGACATGATGGTCGCGAGAGGTCATGATTGTCTGAAAGGTATCTGGTTGGATGGCCTCCAATTGCTTGAAATTGAATGCAGGCAAGACCAAGGTCATTATATTTGGGAACAATCCCCACATCTAGTCTCCTGACATGTGGCCTGAAGTTATGGGAAAGCTACCAGCTCCCGCAGACAAAGCCAGAAACTTGGGTGTGATCTTGGATCATAAACTCGATTTTGGGGACCAGGTCAGCGGAGTGGTATCTACCGATTTCTATCTCCTTAGGATGCTGAGAAAAATTAAATTTCTCCTTCCAGTAGATGGTTTCAGGACAGCAGTCTCAGCCCTCATTTTGTCCCGCCTTGATTACTGTAATAGTCTGTACCTGAACTTGAAAAAAAAAACATCTGGTCAGACGTATAACATGCAGCAGCGAGACTGCCAACTGGAATACCAAGGTTTGCCTCAGCTCGAGATGGTCTCCGGCTTCTGCACTGGCTACCAGTTACAACACTATCACAATTCAAGGCAATGTGCACAGTTTTTAAGGCACTGAGGGGCAATGGGCCTGAATTTCGGACTAGCTGCTTTGAATGGTATTTGATATTTGATATTTATGTGCATTTGTAAAGCGCAGACGTTCGCTCCCAAGGGAGCATCATGGCGCTAAGCAAGCTGTGAACGGATAACTGAAAGAAGTGGAGTGTGATAAAGGAGTGGAGCTAAATAGCAGCCAAGACAGAGGAGTCTGGTTGCTGGTAGACCCATGTCTTGAGAAGTTTTCTAAAATTGTTCTCATTTTCTGTACATCTAAGGTTGACAGGTAGGTTGTTCCAGGCCTTGGCTGCCAGAACAGTGAAGGATTTCCCACCTTTGGTCTTGAATTTGAATCTGGGGATTCGGACCAGATTTGTCCCGGAGGATCTCAGGCAGCGCGGGGGATTATAGCGCGTGAAACGATTTGCAAAATAGCGGGGCCCTGTATTTTGCATAGTTTTAAAAACTGTGAGGAGCAGTTTAAAAAGGATTCTTTTGTGCAGCGGCATCCAGTGCAGCGAATTAAGTGCTGCCGACGCTGATGACCTTCTGGGGAGTTGTAAAACCAGTCTGGCTGCAGCATGTTGGATGCACTGCAGCTTTCTGAGAGTAGATTTTTTCACTCCGGCCATAAGGCCATTGCAGTAGTCGAGTCGAGAAAGTATGAGAGCTACCGCGACTGACTTTCTAGCTGCAATTGGGAGAAAATCAAAGAATTTCTTTAGGGATTTTATTTGTCCAAAGCAGCGACCGGCAGTGATCTTGACGTGGTCATCGAAGGAGAGAGATGAATCGAATTGCACGCCTAGGTTCCGGGCTGATGATACAGCCCTTGGAGGGGCCTCTGATCCTAAGGGCCACCAGTCTTTCGGACAAAAAGACAGATTTTTACCCAGTGGGATGATTTCTGTCTTAGCACTGTTGCATCCAAGATGGTTAGTATTTAGCCACTTAAAAACATCAGAGACAGTTTTTGAACCGGAGATCTGCGTCAGTCCGATGTTTGTCAATAGTGACGACCAATTGAGTGTCGTCAGCGTAAGACGCGACTAGAATCCCATGTGATTCTATCACAGCTAGGAGGGGTGCCATGTAGATGTTAAAAAATAGGGGACTTAATATGGACCCCTGGGGCACTCCAGATGTGATGAGTTTTTCGCAGGAAAGGTGAGGACCGAGGGACACGGTCTGGGACCTATTAGATAGGAATGATGAAATCCAGGCCAAGGCTGTGTCTGTCACGCCAATCTCTCGCATTCTGTTGATTAAGATGACATGCGAGATAGTGTCGAACGCTGCTGTAAGATCCAGCAGGATGAGGACAGCTTGCTTGCCCTCATCCTGCAGGAATTTGATGGAGTCAGCGAGTTCGATCAAAGCTGTTTCGGTGGAGTGACCGGAGCGAAAACCTGAATGTTGGGGGTGCAGGATGTTATGGGCTTCTGCGAAAGTTTTAAGCTCCTCATGTACTAAGTGCTCCGTGACTTTGCCGAGGATAGGAAGTAAGGAGATGGGGCGCATGTTAGTCAAATCTGTTGGAGACTTGTTCTGCTTTTTCAACAGGGGTTTTACGGTGGCCTTCTTCCAGTCAGCCGGTACAAGTCCGGATTCAAGAGATTCATTAATGATGGCATTAATGTAGGGGTTAACTGTCTCAATCAGGTGATGTAGAATGATGGGAGGGCAGGAGTCAGTAGGCGCTCCTGATTTACAGGCCCGAATTGCCTTACTAGTTTGTTGCAGGGAGACCGATTTGAAACTGGAGAGAGGAGGGTAGTTGACTGTTACCTCTAAGGGGGTTATCGAAGGAGGAGGGAAATCTTTCTGGATGTTGACAATTTTGTCAACAAAGAAATCTGCAATTTGATTGCATAGGCTCTCTGAGGGGGGTATTTCGATGGTAAGGGCTTTCGGATGGGTAAATGACTTAACTATAGTAAAGATAGTTTTTTGGTTTTGGTGGGCTTCCGTTACGAGCTTAGTGTAATATTCCTTTTTTGCTGTTTTTATGTCAGAGAGATATAATTTCCTCTGTTGTACATAGCGTGATCTGGAGACCGTGTCATAAGTTTGTCTCCAGTATCTTTCTAGTCTCCGGCATAAAAGGTGACTATCTGCTAGGGTCTGAGTGAACCAGGGGGCATTGGGTTTTTTCTTCTTAGGACCCTTTTCGTGATGGTTTTTGGGCACGGTATTAGCCATGACAATTTGGTTCATCCAGATATGGAAGTTGCAGGAGTCAGTTTCCACATCTCCAGTTACTATAGGGGATGGGGGTAGTGGTAGTGACTCCAGCTTTATACGTTCGGTCACCTTCTTCCAGTTGACTGTAAAGGTGGCTGGGGTATGCCTGGTACTGGATAGGGTAGGGAGTGGTATCATAACATCAAATGGGATAAAATAATGATCGGTCCAAATTTGAGGTAGCGGAGGGGAGGTTGAGAGGGTTGAAAGATTAGAGCAGATGCCATCAATAGTGTGTCCGGCCCTGTGAGTGGCAGTGGTGATACGTTGGGAGAGCCCGAAGATGTTTAAGGACTGTAGGAAGGAGATGGTATGGGGGTCAGCAAGCGATTCCATATGTAGGTTTATATCGCCCATAAGGGTGAAGTTAGGGTACTGTAGCATGTGCGCTCCAAGGGCCTCATCCAAAGAATTGAGAAAGGAAGTAGGATTGCCCGGAGGACGATATAGGAGCCCTCCCGAGAGAGAAAACGAGGCATTGATTTTGATTGAAAAACCCAAGCTTTCCGTATCCTTGAGGTGACATAGATCAAATGTGTGGCAGGGAAAACTTTCCTTAATGATTAACGCGACGCCGCCACCTCGACCAGAAGGTCTATCCTGTCTGTAGATGGTGAAGTCAGGGGGGAGGGCGGTAGCCAAATCGGGATTGGAGGAGTCATTGAGCCAACTTTCCGTAATAAACAGGGCATCCAGTTCGTGGCTTAGTATTAAATCGTGCACGTCTTGGCCATGGCAGGCTAAGGACCTGGCATTGACAAGACCTCCCTTGAAGAGTGTGGAACGAATTTTTAAAGGGGGATGCGCGTCGGTGACGTCATTTATAGGCAGGGAGGGAGTCCACTTACAACGAGGACATGCGAGGGGCTAGTAAGGGGGTCAATAAGGGGGCAGTCGGAACTATGGGGAGCGGGAGGAGGACGTAAGGACACTAGATAGGTGTTGTTATACCTGATGATGGGGGGCAAACCGGCAGCATGCCCTGCGCCCGGCGCGATCCGGCCGCGGACGGGCGCAGACGGGCTTGACTTTGGCGCGCTTCCGGCGCGCCCGCTGCGCCAGCCCGCTGCGCCGTCTAATTGGGTGACACATGATATGGGGAGGAGGAGGGTGGGAGGCCGGCCCGACTTGAGCGCTGACCTCGCCGTCCTCACCCAAGATGGCGCCCACCGCCGAGTAAAATCACCGGTAGAGCGTTGCACCGCACCGATTGAAGACTAGTAGCCGTCCAACGTTCCTATTGTGCGACAAATGCCTGGAACAGCTTGCCAGCGCATCTATGGAATGCCTCGGAGGTCCTGTCTTTCAGAAAGGGTCTGAAGACTTGGTTATTCACGGTTTAGGCCCCCCTGTTTACAGTGAGTCAGTGTGGAGCGCCAGGACACCCTTGGGTATAAGTGCACTTTATAAGCTTTGATAACATAACATCTTCCATGAAACCCAAACATGATTAGAAACATGAATGCACATGAGTGCAAGGTTTTAAAAACATGCTTCAGGGTGTGGATCTAGGAAAGAAAACACTATTCCTGATGTTTGACTTTAGAACTGCAGAGAATAACTATGGGTCAGAGCAGGTGCGGCTTAAACTTTCCCTACTGTTTTAGGTACTATGTCACTATATGCTTAATAGTACGAGGTGACATACTAATGTGAAATCATGCCTGGTCTTATACAAAAAAGACGGAAACACATTTGAAGGGGCACAGAGAGAAATGGAATGCAAATCTATGCATTCCATTTGTATGAATAATATATAGATATAAATATTTATTGAAGGCATAAATTCAAGCAATGGCATTTCCTTTTAAAAACATCAAGATATGCTAGCAGAAAGTCTGTAGTTTGTGACCCAAATTTATAAAGTGGGCTTCTTCAAATAAAAAAATGCATTACAATTTGAGATGGAAAGATGAAATTACTCAGTTTAGTTTCATTGTTCTATTAAATGCTATTTCAAAAGCACTGAAGACTGAAAGAAACTAGCTAAATTAACAATTTAAGCATTCACTAACCACATGAAATCTAAAATCTGCAAATCAATATTCAAGCATTATGAAAACAATGTATTCAGTGGATCTCCAATTTTACCTTCCAATTGGCTAATCAAGCATCAGACCGCATGTGATTTATTTATGGGCCTTGGGATGCAAATCCTTTTGCCAGGTTTTAGAGTGTTGACAAATAAGCAAGGGCCTGGAAGTCCCGACTCTGTATTCATTATTTACAGCTTATACAAAGATCTACAAACAAAATACTAAATCCTCAGTTGAGGAGACCTCAAGTGCAGGTTTGGTTCTCTCGGTATCTAATCACTTTACCTACAGCACAGGTTAATAGAATTGTGTTTATGGTATTTAATAGCACACACTTCGATTTCCTGGGCAGTACCCAAAATAATTCCCTGTTAATCAAATACCAACCATGAATTTAAAAATAATCTTCATGCTTCCGGTCACTTTCAGTGCATTGGGATCTGCTTAGATTAGGAATTTGTAAGCAAACTAGAATTATGCGTTGATTAGACATGTTAGTCTATTTGCTGTGTAACCCATGACCATCACTTTCCTCAAGATTTCTAAAATGGTATTTCATTGCAGTCATACCATCAGAAAAGAGTCAACTTTCCATTCTAACTAATTTAGTTGAGAAACGGGAGTTACAAAACCTAAGTTTACTTTTTTCATAGAAAAATGTCTCAATCACTGCAATATACTCTCCTTGATCAATGACAACTGTTTAAAGTCCTTCAACCAAGTTCCAACCACATCTTCCTGCTCACTTTAGGAATTTTGAAGTGGTTTCTATAACGTAAACTATCAACATTCTCAAAAAAGTAAGAATTTAATTTGTATATAGTAGCAAGCCATTTGAGCTGAATGTTCTGCCCTTCGTTTGTGTCGATTTAATTCTACAAAACATGGTAAAGCAATCTGATTCTTTGCCTTTTTAAGAAACCATTCACTACGCTGTAATGCAACATTCCTCATTTGTGTATAAACACATCAAGGTGTGAGCTTGTGATGATTGCCAAATTGCAGCAAATATCAAAGTAGACAAGAAATGCAAGAAAAAGCAGTAGTACAATTATTAACGTGTTTAAACGAGTAAACAAGAGTTCCATCATACACCCCTATTTCAACTCGTATCCTAAAAGCACTACATTCTGAAGGTGTGACTATGCATCGAGATTATCAATTTGCTGCCATGTTTCAATGCCAACCGGCTACATAGGACTTATATTGATAATATGGAAATGAGTGAAAAGCCACAAATGTTTGACATTGTTCAATAAACATTAGCTTCCAAACCTTCTGTTTTGTTATGCTTTAACTCCAATGTTAACCCCTTAGCCGCGGCGGTAATTGTGCCGCGGCGATGGGGGGGGGCGCACGGCACCGCCATGCTCGTGACGGAACCAATCCGTCACGAGCCGCGGTGGCGCTCTGCTTGTGACAGAATGGTTCAGTCATGGCCCCGCCCGCTCAATAGAACGCGCCGCGCAGGCGTGAAATCAGCGCCGAGCAGGTGCAGCGGCAGGGCCGTGATGGAACCATTCCGTCACCAGCACAGCCCCACCGTGGCTCGTGACGGAATGGTTCCGTCACGAGCGTGGAAGGGGTTAATGGTTTGACCATTTCCGTGATCACGCAGATTGTATTTTGATTCACATAGGATATCCATATCCATTCCATAGTTTTTTTCCCAAACAAGGCTTCTCCTATGCAAGATCTGCTGTATTTGTCAACGTTTTTTGGCCATGCCATACAACAGCGTGACTGCTGTTCAACATAGCTGAAAGTTGCGCCCCCTCCCCCCCAAAAGGCTATGATATTCTACATTCTAAAACATGGTTAACACATGAATAGAGCAAACCACTCTCGCGAGATGTGTGGATGGGACAACACGTGGTAGGGACACAGCAAAGACTCTTACTGGGGTTCTCTACTGTTAGAGCACCACTTCAATTGTTACGAGCTAACACAGAGAATAGTGCTTTTGGAAAGCAACCTTAGTTGGTAGCCAACGAAAATTTAAGAGATGACCAACAATCAGTGATTGACTTCCATTTCTATGCTGCAAGACTGAAAGCCCCTCTTGCAAAACATTCATCCCTCTTCCCATCTCCAAACCCAGGGCTCTGGGGGCAGAGTTGGCCGCATTCGGAGTAAGTGATATGGAGCACTGGTTGAACGTAAAGGAAGTTTCTGGCCAGTGACAGAGAATAGGGCCCTCCTCTTACAGTCTCCTCTCTCCACCTTAGCTACTCCCAGACTGGCATAGTCATTGGCACTGGGATCAGACTGACCCAGATCTGCTAGTTGAGCCAGTGCAGCTATAGAAATCCAGTTGACATTGCAGGCTGATCAGCTCCAGGCAAAGTGACAAAATTAGAAAGGACACAACAGGGCCAATCTAACAAGCTATTACACGTGAGGACACAGGGCTACACAGGCGGCACTGGGATAGACTGTCTTCCCACCAGTAGTCATTGTAGGTGAAAGCACAGAACCAATGGGCACTGGGGGCAGATTGTACAAATGCAACACCCTCCTAAGAGTGAAGACAGAGCCACGTAGGGGGCCACTGTCGGCAAACTAGGCCAAACTTACTTTAGTGAAGGCACAAAGCTAAGGGCCACTGGTAGTAAACACCGGTCCAATCCAATATAAGCTATTATAGGTGAGGGCACAGGGCTAAGCAAGGGGCACTGTGGGCAGTCTGGTATCATCTAACATTAGCTATTATATAGAAGGGTAGCCCAAGGACACTTTGTACAGGGCGTGCACAGTAATGACAGGAGATCTCAGAGGCACAGGGTATAGGCCACAGACATGGTTATCCTGTAAATTAGTCGGAGCTTTTTGGGCCATTTCTGTTCCTTAGAGAGCAAGGGGAGTACAGAGTTAGAAGGCTAGGAAGGTCCACTGTTTAAATCCATTCCATTATCACTCCTCTCCCACTCTGCTTTTAAAAGCTTCTATTATTGTGAGCAACCTGAAGAGAGATGGTGCTGTTTATATTCAAGAAGAATAAGTGCTCAAAATGGACCCCATGAGGCCCCTCTGTTCGATCTACCGGCCTAGGCTTCAACAATGTGGTGATTGGGATAGAGTGCGGGACTTTCAGCGCCATTCTGACTACACCTGTCCTAGAACACACCACTTCTTCACCCAATCACCCCCCAATAACTTGCGTCAATTTGTGGCTCAATTTGCTGCTAGAATGGAGCGCACTAGGGGGACCGGGGACAGGGGACCGACCGAAACCAGTCCAAACCAACAAGCTGGATCGGTACACGGTGACCAAAGATTCGCAACAGGGCCACCCATCAGATGAAACAGCTTGGGGAGGCCCGGTGGAAGGAGAGCCTGAGCTCTCCCTCAAAGACATCAAGGAGGCCATCACTGGCGTTAAGACCTCCTTGGACTCAGTGGCCATTGACATTAATCTCACCAGGGCTGACATGGGGAAACTCAACGAAAAAGTGAAGCAGGTGGAAATCACAACGGCCAGCTTAGTGGATGAAGTCACGCAGTTGCAGAGGGAGGTCCATGAACTGCAGGACTCCCGGAATCTCCCGAATCTCAAGCTGGATGATTACGAAGGCCGATTTTGTCGCAATAATCTCAGTATTATAGGAGTTCCGGAAAAAACTAAGGGACTATCTCCGGACCGGTTTGTTGAGGACCTTATCCTCAAACACCTGCAACCCAAAGGCCTCGGTAAATTTTTGTGATTGAGCGGGCTCACAGGGTTCTGGGCGACCGACCCAAACCGGGCGCTCCCCCGTGGCCCATGTTGGCTCGTGTCCTAAACTACCGGGACAGGGACGTGATCGTCCAAAATTCCAGAGCCAGTGCCCCCCTCCGCTATGAAAAGGCAGATATCTCCTTTTTCCCTGATTTCACGCAAAGAGTACAGAAGGAAAGAAGATACTTCCTATCTGTTAAACATGACCTGAGAAAAAGGGGCCTGAAATACTCGATGCTGTTCCCGGCGCGCCTGCGAGTCGAGGCGGAGGGGAGAACATGGTTTTTGACCGTCCAGAAGCAGTTGCGGACTGGATCGACTATCAGGGGACTAAAAACCCAGCGGAACGAGGAGCTGGGGGCCATGTGAACAATGGGCCGGCCCGAGGCAGACTTTCCGACAACGCTTGCCTTTTTGAGAAGTAAAGAAAACACTTGATGCGGGGCGGGTTGGGGGAGGGGGATAATTGTAACTGATTTAATTATTGGGGTCTGCCGCTTCATCTATGACCTCACGTTCAATGTTCAACTGGGGTGTGACAGTATTGTAGCATAGGGCAGGATGCAGAGCCCACCGATTTTCCCCCAGTTTTTTCTTCCTTTGAAATTTTCAGGGCGACAGGCACTCTGCAAGTTTTTGATGGGCAATTTTGAGCCCAGAGGGCAGGGCAGCGGGGTGGGGGTTGTTGGGATGGGGAACTCGCTTTAGTGGTTTTGTGTGTTTCCGTTTATTGTTCAACATTACTTTAATGGTGCAATCCCAATTGGTCGTGGAGGCCACTGTGGCGCTCAACTTGCAGGACAATGGGTGTACAGTGTAACAAGGCAGTCAAAATCTTAAGTTGGGGGACAAAATCAAGCGTAGTATAGTATTGCAATAAGTCAAGAGACTTGCACCGGACACAGTATTGCTTCAGGAAACTTTCCTCATTGGTAACACTTGCAAAGCTATGCATAGATGGGGTTATTCGATGGTAGCACATGCGGGCTTCGCGTCCAATTCCAGAGGGGTGGGCATCACTCAAAAGAAGTTGTTCCTCCTGTCACCCACGTCCACCCAAGTAGACGATCATGGCAGATAAGTTGGTATTACGGGCACTTGAGAGGGCCAAACTATAACTTTTATGTCAATATATGCACCCCCAGCATTACAGGCTGCAACATTTTCTGACTTCAGCACAGTACGCCTGGCTCTACCAGAGGGGCACCTTGTGCTTGGTGGCGACTTCAACTCCATAATATCAGGATCACTGGACAGGCATCCCCTCGCACAATCCCCCACACTACACACACCTTCTCTAGTTTCTTGGAAGCTATGGGGTTAGTGGCCGGCTGGAGAACGCACCACCCAGTCATAATCCAACACACTTTGCACTCTGGGGCCCATAATAGTTTATCCCGCTTGGATTATATAATTGTCCCTGCCCCACAAGTTAAAAATATCCACGAGATTCAACACCTAGCTTGGGGCATTTCTGACCACTCCCCCCTTTGGGTCGAATTGTTCTTGACCACTCCCAGGTGGGACGCGTTGCCCCATTCAACCCCTGGTATCTAAAAAGCCCGAAAATACGTAAGAACCTGATTAAATCCATTGACAACCATACGGTTGACTCACCACAAACGCTATGGGAAGCCTTTAAAATGGTGATCCGAGGTGAAGCTCTCTCTCTCTAATAGCAGGATCAAAAACAGACCAGATAAAAGACATCCGAGGTCGAGCAAGAGATTTATGGTCTCGAGCAAGACGCTAATTCTGACCCGTCACCAGATGCACTGCATACCCTGCGTCTCCGAAAGGATGAATACAAGGCGCTAGTCACTGACCGTGCTAAACTGCTGGGGCAAGACAGACTGGGCCGACTTTACGACTGGGAAGACAAGGCGGCGAAATTAATCGCCTGGCTAGACAAAAAGGAACATGCCAGTCTTGTACCGGAACCAACTCGTGCAGAGGGATCCCCCATAACAGATCCCCAAGACATAGTAGACTACTTTGCGACACTTTCACAGTCTACAGCTCCGTTGCGCCGTATAGCGAGACGGACTCTTCCGAACTCTTAAGAGACATCTCCCTCCCAGTACTATCAGACAGTGACCGGACATTTATGGACAGTGGCCTTACCACTGACGAAATAGCGACCGCAATCAGAGCACTTCACTCTGGTAAGGCTCTGGGCCCAAACGGCATCCCGATCGAACTTTATAAGCTCTGTCCGGACAAACTAGCCCCATACCTGAAATCTACGTTCGAGCACAGCCTAGAACAAGGGTCACTCCACCTGGACCAAAGAATTGCAACCATTGTCAATTCAAAAGGAAGGGAAACCAAAAACTGACTGCGCCTATCGCCCTATTTCATTGCTTAATGCAGAACCTAAAATCTTGGTCAAAGTGCTTCCAAATAGGCTGCTCAAGGTAATATGTGGTCTGGTACACCCGGATCAATCGGGGTTTATGCCCAGGAGAAACACTGCTTTGAATCTGCGTAGAGTCCATGGGGTCTTGGGCAGGGCGCAGACTATCCGTGAAGATGCCATCATGGTCTCCCTTGATGCCACCATGGCATTCGATACAATTGAATGGCCTTACCTCTTCCCTGTAGTCACAAAGTAGGGATTTGGGCCGGGATTCAGGAAGTGAGTGTGCCTATTCTACAGCTTCCCTATGGCACAGGTAGTTGTGAATCACAAAATCAGAAACCTTTCTACTCAGTAGAGGGACCCGTCAGGGATGTCCCCTCTCTCCCTTGTTATTCGCCTTGGCTCTCGAGCACCTAGCGGCTTGGATTAGTCAGGACTTAATAATTTGAGGTCTGCGGTGGTCGGCAGATTGGGAAGATCGCATCTCCCTATATGCAGACGGCATCCTTCTATATCTTACATCCCCAAACGGTCTCTTATCGCCGTATTTGACATCTTGACCATCTTTGGTAGGTTCTCCGGGTTTCATATTAATTGGCAGATATCTCTCCTATATGTCCTGTGTGAGACCCCCAACCCCCCAATACCTCGAAACTGCCCCATTCCAATAGTTTCAGAAGGATTCAAATACCTCTGTATATTCATCTCGCTTGATGGCTCACTCCGATTTGCCCGTAACCTTGCTCCCCTGTTGCAAAGGCTCAAGCGTGATATCATAAACTGGAAATCACTACCTCTATCTTTGTTGGGAAAGGCTGCCCTCTTTAAAATGATGTCCCTGCCCCGCCTCCTCTATGTCCCCCAAAACTCAGCTGACCCTGTCCCAAATTCATACTTCAAAGAATTAGAAGGGCTACAACGGGACCTTCTTTGGGATGGGAGACCACGTATCGCTTTATCAAAACTTACGCTTGGCTGGTATGATGGGGGCATCGGTTTGCCAGACATCAAGAAATATTATTGGGCAGCACATCTCATTGCAATAAATCATGGTACCTATGGGCGGCCAGACGACCCGGGGTTCAACATGGACAGATGGATCCTTCCAAATGGATCCTACACCCGTACCCTATACTCTAAACCGAACAGGTATACACTTACTGATCCCACTAACCACACAGTCAAGATATGGCATTCAGCTACAGCATCATTAGGCTGGAGCAATAGACTGACTCTTGCCACGCCCTTGTGGGTCTCCCAGAGGCTGGGTTACCTGGGCAACTCCAAAGGCTTTGACAAGTGGGATCTAATGGGCATCTCCCACATTCGAGACATATGGGACAAAAATGATGTGAAGACCTTTGACACCCTTCAACGTCAGTATAAGATGGCAGAGTCGGCGCGTTTGTTACTTGCAGATCTGACAGGCACTGCAAACAGTACTGCCCCGCGACTCCTCCCCACCGGACTATTCCACCTTAGAGGACAGATTACTAGATGGCCACCTGCCTGAAAAAGCTAGCTCTCTGACTTACAGATTAACAGCATGGACGATCCTCTGTCCCTACGGGAGAAATGAGTTGAAGACTGGTTCGAATTAGACGATGAAAACTGGCAGACGGCAGTC
Source organism: Lissotriton helveticus (assembly GCF_964261635.1). NCBI lineage: Eukaryota > Metazoa > Chordata > Amphibia > Caudata > Salamandridae > Lissotriton > Lissotriton helveticus. The sequence continues at coordinate 482,803,133 of NC_136059.1, read as the reverse complement.
TCCTCCATCAAAACCGTTGCCATCCCAGCGAGTCTCCACCTTGTGCAACTAAAATTTCTGCACAGAATTTACATCACAGGCCCCCAACTGACACACATGGGTGATCCATCAGACGGGTTCTGCAGGAGGGGATGCACCCACACGGGTACATTCATGCACATCATATGGCACTGCGACCCAATTCAGGAGTATTGGCACAAAATTCATGACAATGAGCGAAACACTGGAAACTGAAATTAAGCCAGAGGCCCCTAGATGCCTTCTCAATATCTGGGAACTCGCCGACCTTAATACACACACTATACAGTGGATTACACTGGGCTGCATGATCGCTGAGAGAAACATCGCATAACTCTGGGGGGGCGCCACAGGCTCCTAAAGTTGCAGATTGGAAAAAGGATCTTGATCGGTGCATGTTAAGGGAAAAGACAGTGTTCGTAGCCCGGGGATGTCCCGAAAATGGTCTAAGATGTGGGCTCCATGGCACCTGAAACATGACTTCAACACGCCGAATGTGCATTCCACGATGCCCCTGGTGCGTTTGTGGGCCGTATTGTACTGCCACTGGGCCTGTCTGTTCGGGGCTCAAAGTGCAGAGTGAATATTCTTGATCACCTGTGACAGTGCAGAGAGACATGAGTCAATAGTGGAGAAGTGTGGCTAGTGGAGAAGTGTGGCTCAATGGTTAGAGCGGCAGACCCTGATGCAGAAGTCTAGCCCGGGACCAGGGTTCAATTCCCCGCCTCGGCGGGTCTTGGGCTCAAAATTCCACGGACCTGATCATTCTCGCCTCGGTGCCTATTCCAATCATGGAGTCCCACTCTGCAACTCTGGGCAATAGCTTGCTTAATCTCCACAACGGCCCCCACAACGCTAAGGATGCCTGGCCTCCACCTTGGGGGTGCCCAGGAGTGGACACCTCACAGGGAAAGCCAGGATGGGTTCCACAGCGGTATTCGTACAAGCGCCTTGAGACCCTTGCGGGTGAGTAGTGCGCTATACAAGTATCAATTTACATTTTCTTTACATTTATTTCCCCTTAGTGAGGCTAAAAACATCAGTTGCAAGTTATATTCCATTTCCTGGGAGCTGAAATATCACCCTTCCTGTATGCTACTTCAATAAGCTCAGAAGGTCAACTTAGCCAACAAGAACAAAGAACATTTGTAGAGTTATGCTGTGCAGTAAGAAATTAGACTGCGATTTATGCCAATTAACAAAAGAACATTAAGCCTTGTACTACTTTCCACGTTATGTGGAAAACATTCACAATCTGCTTCTAAAGAAAGCAAAACTGTTTGTTCCAGAAAGTGACTTCAGAACTGCTATTAAAGCCCATGTGCGCTTGCATCTGGGTTGTGGTAATGCCCTACTCCATGGCCTCCCAGACTTGAACACAGGCATTCTACAGGTCACAACACTTCTCAACCAGAAGAAATATAACAGCACCCTCAACCTTGATGAAACGTCAGATTTCCCCCCGACAACATCTTGAAACCCAGCTGCATCATTTGCAATTCCATGAGGAACATCCAGCTTATCTTTTGGACAAGCTCACCATTGCTGGTGGCTCTTGGTAGACACAGTCAGGCCCCTATCGTTCTGGAGACTAAGTGGAAATAAGACAGCAGGACGGACAGGAAGGACAATTAAGACGGCAGGACCAGTACCCCCATAATCACGAGGACATCCTCAATGCTGCTCAAGTTCAGGAAAGCGTTGAAGACTCGTCCCTTTAAGGTACACTATATCACAATGCAGTAACAAACCAACAACCAGCATCATTTCCTATCACTCTTGCTTGTATGTTTGCTTTCACCCTATATAGTGTCCTTCTGCTTTACTGGCTGGATAAGTGCTATACAAATACCACATAAACAGACTAAAACTAATTTGTGCAAAACCAAACTCAGTGTGTAGCCAAGTAAAATGCCCTTTCAGATTGTAAGTGGCTGGTCAGGATATTGAAAATTGCCCGAACTAACTGGACATTGTATTTAACAAATTAAAGTGGAAGAACTACATAGTGCCAATTGCTCAACAGGCAAGGAAAACCATGCACAGCTTGTAAAGTTCAGCACATTTCTACATAGGACTCCTAACCAGGATGAATTAATAAGCGCTCCCTAAACTTCTTGGCTACTGAAATCTGCTTTCCTCTAGGCTATAATACACCTAAAGTATGGAAGCCTTTACGCTGTGAATGTTAATTAGACAGTTATTCTCGTACCCTCGTTATATGTTGGTTCTTATGAATTCAGGGCATGGGAAGCTATCTTCATTCTAGCCTCCCCCTTGGCATGTGAGGGGGTGTTAAGATTTTTCAACAATGAAATCTCACAGCTATTCTACTTTTCACTTTTACAGATTGATCCTTATGAGGAGCTCCCCATATTTAAGTAAATGCAGCACCACACTTCAGACACCGCCTTGAAGCTTGAAAGCTGACAGTGCAGGGGTGGCTCCTCAGTTTGAGAGAAGGTTTGCCCTATGATAAAATGCCCCCAGAGATGAAAAATAAAATGGTAATGAAGTTAATTCATTACCATTTTTTCATCACCCAGTCCCGAATGGAGCATCAGGACAGGGTGGAACTGCGGCTGACTGGCAGCAGCAGGAAGGAGGGCACTTTCAGTTTAAAATGTGCATTTATTGACCGGCCGTCTTGCGGCCAGCCACACATGCACACTTTAACCCTCCCTAACCCAGCTGTCTTTAGTCTAAAGTCAGCTGGGTTAGAGAAAGCAAAAGCCTCCAGTGCTCTTCTGGGCGCGAATAGAAGCTGCTCCTACCAATCCTGGCGCTGCGCTCATGCTGGTGAGAGCAGCACCTGGATTGGCTTGGGAGTCTGGAGCCTGCCTGGAGGAGAGAAGAAAAAGTGGTGGGCAAGCCAACTGCCGAGACAGCATGTATTAATAAGTGCCCACTTGCTGCATTTTTTTAAAGTATTGGAGGAGTGAACAGATGGCCATCTATTATTTCTCTATTCATAAGTAAACACATTGATAAGCTTGTGCACATTACAGAAGAGGGGGTGGAGCTATGCAGTATGCTTCAGTATCAAAGTGAACCCGCCAACGGTAAATATTGCTCAGCTCTACCAGTCTGCATTGTATTTTCACGAGGACATATACAGGTCGTCTGCTAGTGCAGTAACTTAATTTTCTGTTTAGGTCCAGAATATGGAGGTGGAGAAAGACCTATCCTTTTGATAGCCTGAATATGGCCAGTTTAATGGCAAACCTCTGCAGGGGCATGGAATTTGTAGGAAAACAGTAATTTTAGTTACAAAATCACCATTTTAGCAGTTCGGAAAAGCACCACTGATAAACTTACTGACTCTTTTCACTGCCAACCCCTGCAGTTAAGTTTCCAGTGAACAAGGTAATAAAAGCCTTTACTGAGTTTCAAAAAAGAATACGTCCAGATTGTCCCAAAATCCAGCCTAGGCCTTATGGTATGTCTGAATGGAAATATTGGCGTTGCTTCGAATACAAAATGGATGTTGGACCAAGCAATATTTTTTGCTGTTCCATGGCTACAGCGTGATTTACTTCCAGTGATACTTCAATATGCAAAAGATAAGTAATTTTCGATATTTATTAACCAATGAGTCATGATTGAATACAGCTAAAGTGAATATACAAAAGCAATTCAAGTAAAAATAAAAAAGTTGGCAACTAGTTCCATCTAATGCGTAGTACGTCTAATGAGTGGTCTATTTATATTTATTTTTAATTTGTTGCACTCCAAGGAAATACCTACGCAAGCTCTATAACATACCTCCTCTATTGTATCAACATTGAGACATCAACGAACAAAAGCCTTTTCTGGTACAGACTATGGGACTGCAGATTGCTCACCTTGAGAGGCCTTGTCGCTCCACATCCAGTCAGTCCTGACCCAGATGAAACGTTGGCAAAGTAGATCTGCCTGCCTTCCTCCTCCATGTGTGCCATCAGTTTGATCTTTCTCCACGCTTGACGTGGAGCTCAAAAAAATCAGAATATGTCAGAGTGCAGATCTCCAATATTGGCATCTTATTTAACTGAATGGGACTGCAGGAGTAAACTCCACAGAACAGAGGAATTTGGGTCTGTGAGGATCCACAATTAGAGACTGCCGGAAAATGCGGTCCCAAAGGTAAGTAACTTGCTCTTCTGATCGAAATTTCTAACCACTGATTGCTTACCTTGTGAATAGATACCAAAGCAGTACCTCCCCTGGTGATGGCACTGAAATTACTCAAACTAGGAAATTGTGTAGGACAGCCCAGACAAAGTGTCCATCCTGCAAGGCCTGGCAGTCCAGCCAATGAACGTGTGGAGGGATGTTAATGTAGCAGCCTGGTAAATGTCGAAGACTGACACTCCATGCGCAGCGCAGTGATACAATCCTTTGTCCTGGTGGAATGGGTATGCAAGCCTTGGCGGCTGCTTCTTGACCTGCCCCTAGCAGATCTTTATGGCCAATACAATCCACAGGGGGAGATGGTGCTCTTATGTATAACTTTCTCAATTTTGGCTCCAAAGAAGCCCAGACAAATTTGGCTTAGTAGATGGTCTCTGGTCAGATGGATGAAAACAATAATAAGAGTATCCTCTTATGATCAAGACAATGAAGCTGCTCCTCTTCTCGAGATGGATGAGGCAGGGCATAGAAAAACAGAAAAGTAATGCTTTATCCTATGTGGCAGGGCGTGACTGCCTTTGGCAAGAAAACTGCTTTTTTCTTGAGGACGAGTTTGTCCGGAAAGAAAGATGTACAAGGTTGTACAGGACAGCAGTGCACCTGTTGTATTGCCCTCCTGCAACACAACGCTTGCCCTCTTCAACTCCTCTGGCAGCGGTTCCATCAGCTCTTCCATTTCATCCCACTATTGGTGGACATTCCTATTTAGCAGGCCATTCGAGCTGGCTACCTGCCACTGGTGATAATGATCTTTCCATTTTTTCTCCCCGCCATATCTACTCCTTCCTTTCCTTGTCAGCAGGTGGCCCTGTAAACAAGGGCGTGTTTGCTCTTTTGCTTGCTGTTGCACCTATGAGTGAATCAGCTGGCAAGGGTGGATCCTTTGATGAGAAGCGGTAATTACTCTCCACACTTGTTACTGCCCAAGGATGGCACCTTAAATGCTTCTTTGCCCATGTCAAGCATGCTAGGGATTATTAGGAGAATTTCTTCTGCTTGGAAGGAAGCATGCTTCTGATTATTCCTCTTTATCAGAACACCAAAAGTCTGCAGCTCTCTTTACTACTGTATTGTACGCAGTGATGGGACTGCTCTGATGGCTAGGATTCCACCCCTTCATGTGGCGAGTACACAGTCAGTCATCGGTTGTCTACCCTCTGTGAGACCCTCCTGTTCCTCCAGTTCTAAAAACCTCTTACCATCCCCTCCTGCAGCTATGGGGTGATGGGATTTTCCAGCTCTTTTGGTTCCTCTTTTTCCTCCTTTTCCTCCTGCTTTTTCAGTGGAATCCTGTATCACTGAAGGGAGTCAAATTCCCTCTCTTGATTAGGGTTACAAGTTCAGCCTCAAGATGCTTCCTTTTCCACTCTACCTTGAGTGATCTTTCGGTGGTGTTAGGCTTAGTTTTGGTTTTGACATCTATGCAGAGGAACTTTTCGGTGCCAAAATGGGGTGCTTTGATGTTTCAGCTACCTTCGGTGTCGAGGAAGAGTGAATTTTCAGGGCTGATGTTGGCCTGTTCACAGATGGTGTGTAGCTGCTTTTTGCGGCTTCTCTTGCATGCCTTTGATCCGCTCTTGAGAGTGAAGCAGGTTGAGGGTTTGCCTCCATCGGTGTTCCTTGCTTTGGACCAGTGGGGATCTTTGGACTTCACCATGGTCTTCAAATTCGAAGCTTTCAGCTCTGATGGATCACGCCCTAATGGGTTTGCCTTCTGTCTGGCCTTCAAGGTCCGATTCTTTTCCTTGGCCTCTGCCCTCTCCAAGAGGTCCTACCCATCGTTAGACATCCCAAACTCTTAGAGGGGATGCCATGGAGTGAGGTACTCATCTCTGCTTCGGCCTTGCTCAGATGGTCTAGGCAAGAAATCTGCGAACACTACATAGTCCTACACACTGTGGTACTTAGGAAGGCAGAGGTTGCAGACCTCCTGCGTGTCCTTCTGGGCAGGCTTGTGGTTGCACTTGGGGCAAAACCTTAAAAGGGTATGCTTCATGCTCACTTCTCATTCTGCCACCACACGGCCTTGTTGCATCCGTCTATTCACCTTAGTGTTTTCTGCATTTTCTTTGTGTATTCTACTGCTTACCAGTAGTGGTCAGTTATTCTCCCTCAACTGCGATTGTCTGTGGAAAACTCAATTTCTTCTTCCTCTATTCCGGACTTCTCCTTTAGGCATCCAGGCCCAACGTCGGAAAAATACAAACAACCTGATGGAGACTACGTCAAGGGGTATATGTCTGACATCACATAAGGAGGGGTTTAAACCAAAATGGCTGATGCTGCCCAAAACCCCCCCCAAAAAACACTAATAGGATACTATTCGCCACACAACCACTCGATGGCAGAGTAATGCACAACATGGCACTTCAGAAAAGATTCACATTGCTTAAGTGTTCAATAAGGAGCACCTATTAGTCATGTTATGCTCCGCTATCTGGGAATGAGCAAGGTGACACGACCTCCCACAGGGCGATCATGTGCTGTCGAGGTTGACAGGTTTTGCAGCAGAGGCGGGCCTCGAGTTTGGGGTAGATCATTGCCTCTGGGGGCCTGCATGCTTACTCCCAGTTCATGTCAATACTTCACATGTAATGCCACTGCTCTGCTAGGATTCATAAATGGAAGCCCTTGAATGACTGAATCTCAAAATAAATCTCAGTTAATGGCCCTTACTGCATGAGCCCCTGCTACAGTGCAGAGTTCTGCCACAATTCAATGTCTTAATTAAGTACCTGAGTTGGTGCTCATTGGAAGAGGTAGTTTAATCAAGAACACATGAAGATCTGACATGGTTTGCCACCAACTATTCATAATTCCACCATACGCTCCCTTCAGGCATATCATGTGTATGGCAGAACTAGAAATCTAAAACACTGAAGCATGGCCAATTCTAGTAATTTCTAGATTAGGATTCTTTAGAATGCCTTCTAGCAAGGATTTTACTATCCTCTGCTTACAGCACAACTTACAACTGCATTGGACTGACTTCACTCCTAATACTCACAACAGCTATCCCCTCAGCTACCTCATTCCCTCGTGCTCAAATCAAACCTCATACGTTCTCGAAAAGTATTATAATCATAACCAGACTAACACTTCCTGAAAGGTTTTACTCCCATCATATCATTAACCTCTGCAAATCCTAATTAAGCTTGTCTGCATTTGAACACAGCTCACTACAGTTCCATGCTCAAGCTTCAATTACAGGATTAGCCCTAGAATGGATTTCCTTCTACCATTCGGATTGCATTTTCTCAGTCTGCCTCACTTTCCAACAACGCCATCTACTGGCATAACCTTTGGGTCTGCTCTGGAACCTCTATGGGTCACAAAAGCATCAATTTACCTTGGTGAAATACATTTTGGATTCCATTCTAATGGTTCTAAAAATATGGTTATTTATAGGTTTTGTCGCTGCCAGTGCCAAGTCCCGCTTTCCTGCTGTCCAGCCCTCCCACTCACACTACTTATGGCGGCAGCTGCATGCCTGCACTGCTGGCGCGCCAGAGCCAAGCCAGTCTGCGCCCGTCCATGCCTGGACAACACCCACCCCATAGACCCTGGTTCTCGGACCATCTACCTATACAACGCCAGCACCCCCATTCCCTCAACACTGGACGCCACACATCACTGATGGGCACCCATGGCCCTTTTTTCTGCCAGACCTGCAGCTGCACCTTTGTCTGCCACCGCACACCAGCCCCACCCACCGCAAGACCAACAAACACCAGACCAGGCTGCCTCAAATGCATCCTGCTCAACACACGCTCCCTTCACAAACACTCGGGAGGACATCTAGGACCTGCTTGACTTGGTCGGAAACCTGGATGAACTCCACCTCTGCCCTGGACATCGCTACCACCATCCCGGGCAGCTACATCATTCACAAGGACCGCACCCAGCACATCATACACAAAAAAAAAACTGCCTCGCCACCCATGCCAAAGGCTTCTCGACCAACATGGAGCACCTCAACTTCCAGGTCCAGACCAACCATAACACCACCCTCATCTACAAACTCCCCCTGGATCCCACCCACTCTTCAGCATTTCCATAATAGACTTCATCACACCACATGCTCTCGCCTCCACAGTGACCTGGACAACTCCAATGACAAAAACAATGCCTGAACCCACTCAGCTGGACACGATCGACACCATTTTCTCCGCCAAAGACATCACCTTCAGGCACACCGAGCTCCATTGGACTGACCACCACTGTGTCCACTACTTCACCAGACACTGCATATCACCACACACCCAGCTCCCATTGCAGAAGCTGGAACAAGGTAACTGAATAACAGCTTATCACCTCCCTCAGAAAAATCACTTCCCGACATCCAGACGCCAACACCTCTGCATGCAACCTACACCGATGGATCACCGTGGACGACACCCTCAAGATCATGAAGAGCATCCCCTACTGAGCACCCTCGGACCCCTGCCCACATCACATCTTCAACAAAGCAGGCACCACCATCGCCCCTGAACTCTGCCAGTCCATCAACTGCGCCACCTTCCCGGAAGACTGGAAACATGCAGGGATAAACCCCTTGCTGAAGAAACCCTCTGCTGACCCGAACGACCTCAAGAACTTAAGACCCACCTCTATTCCCCTTCCAGCCAAGGTCATCGAGAAGGCCATCAACGTCCAACTTGGAGTTAATCGTCAGCCCTCATCCTCCTGGAACTCTTGGCCGCCTTCAACAGCGTCTCTCACTGCACCCTACACACCAGACTCTACGACACCGGGATCCGCAACAAAGTCCTGGATTGGATCCGCTCCTTTCACACCGGCCGACCACAGTGACTACCTCCCATCTTTTCAGAACCTGCAGAGACCAGCTGTAGAGTGCCTCAGGTTTCCTCCCTGAGCCCTACTCTAACATCTACATGGCCCCACTTGCAGCCATCGTCCGAACCACACTCAGTCTCCTACTCCGACACACTGCGGATTGTCTCCCTACCCAACAAACCCACAGTCCCCAAAAACAACTTTAACGGGATGAAGGCTGTCGCCACCTGGATGAAGAACAGCTGCCTTAAGCTCAATTTAGAGAAGACCGAAGTTCTCATCATGGGCTCCACCCCCTCCGCCGACTCCGGGTGTCCTGCAGCACTTTTGAACCAGACCACACACGTACCTCAAACAATGCCTCGCATTCCACTCGCCCACCAGAGACCGCCGCTCCGCCCAACTGCGCAGGCTATATCCCACATATCCACAATGCTACAGCTGGTGGAGAATCCTTCTCCTACCTCGCAGCAAAGACCTGGACCACCCTGCCTCTCCACCTCAGGCAATCACAGTCACTGCCTCCGTTCAGGAAAGTCCAAGACCTTGCTTTCGATTGAACCACACCACCTTCAACGGACCAGCAGCTTCCCCCCGCCCCCTCCCCCTCCCCCTCCCAGCACCTTGAGACCCTTACCAGTGAACAGTCGCGCTTTACAAGCCACCTGATTGAGTAGCTATTCGGCCAGTAAAATCAAAGGTGCCAATTTTTGATTCAATACAGAATGTCTCGAGTTTGAACCTCACTACTTAAGCAGCCTTCTCAGTTTATTTCAATAATTTATTATAAAAATATCTGAAAAATCAGGGGGAAAGTTTCATACATTAAACATGATGCTATTGGATAGCTATGCTTTGCTACGTTCTTGAGCCAGAGACAGTACATGAAACTTCAGTCTCACAAAGCATTAGATGAGCCATCATTCAGATTTCATAGCCAGTTACCCTACAAGTACCTTTCTTGTGAATCCGGAAGGCATCCATCTGTTTCTGCTGCTGTCTTCTTAGTGTATTCACAATTGCTATTGCTAGTCGAAGTGCCTCCCTGGGGTACCCGTGGGACCTCAACGCATCCACCCTGGCACATGCTGTAGGAACATGCTCTGAAACAGACCAAGTCACATAGAATGACAACAATGTGGCATTTCATTGCTGTCCAACAATGAACTATTTTGTTATTAGAAAGAAGGATCTAAGGGTTCCCAGACTTTAATTTGAACAGAAACAAAGTACCATCTGCAAACAATTAAGGTGGGGGGACTCCACCTTCTTCACTCTTAAACATTCAATGAAAATAGATAGATGCCACAAAAAAATCATTTCCGGTTTAATAACTTACCATGCCAGAGAGGCCAGCCGTGAGAGTCAAAGAGCGAGTTTTCAGTGTCATCATGGTAACAGTAGTTAGTGTACAAGTCACTGCTGATGATGTGCTGCAAGTGGCTATCCTGCCAGTGGAGATCGCAAGCCTCGATAGCTCGAGTGAACACTGTCCGATGAGGTCGGCTTGATGAATCTGTCATTTCACAAAAATGAAAATCTTAGTTGGCATAGCCATAGACCACTATTTTGTCTAAGGCTTACGGTGACTCTTGGCAAGCGGCCCTTTCCTTTTTGAAAAGCCTGCACAACCTATTTACACTCCCTCTTTCATAATCACATTGTTATGCTTGCACAAAGTATACTAAGCAAGCCCAATGCGCAATCATCCCATCAGAACAAACGTCTAGCAATGCTAAGGAAACTGTGGCAGCTTAGAAAACAAAAACCGGAGTCCCACGATTTATTCTCAATTCACTCGGAAAGAGACACCAACTCTTGGGCCTTCCACAAATGGTTGTCAAATAGAGGAGTCATGTTTGACACTGCTTAGGATTAGCAAGTCCAGCATTTATGTCACTGAACATTTTAATGATTCCGGAAAAAATACCATGCATTGGCAAATAAGTAGTTCTGGCCTTGTAAGCCTGCAATTTTGTAAAAATATGTTTGCCTACATATTAAAGACATTAAAAAAAGTGTAAATGTATAAAGTAGAAATACTGCCATCTAAAGGGGACATACGGAGGTTTGCCCAACAAAATAAAAAGGAAGTATTTCAGAAGTAAAGAAAAGGCGTAAGGAGAAATGAACACAGATTTGCCTTTCAGCACTAGCACAGAATTCTAGTATATAAGAAAATGCAAAATGTTGCCGCTCACAGGAAAGCAGGCAAATCGTTGAATTGTCCTGACCCATTGCCACGAGCGGTATGCTGCTGTGGGCGGAAACAAAATGTGAGGGACACTACCTACAAATGACCAATGGGTGAAGAGCGCTGGCTGAAAGCCTCTACGTATATAATACATAATTATTCAAATCAAAAGTTTTTTGCCTGCGCCAAATTAAAAAAGTAAACTCCGCTGTTCAGAAAAGGAAGGTGAAAGAGGGAGCCATGTTGCAAACAGGCATGTATCTAAACAAGCTATTTTCAGAAGATGTAATGAACTGGTTTTGATGTCAAACTATATCAGATCACTTTTTTAACGTAAAGGCCAGTTGAAAGATTAAAAAAAAGAGCAATCATTCACTGAATGCAGTTTAGTAAAAAAAAAAAAAAACACTTTCCCAATTGTGCACATTCTAGTGCCCAAAACATTTCGCTCAAAATTCATAATCAATTAAAAAAAAAACTCTTCCTAACACATTAGTACACTTATGGTATAGCTGTAGTTTTACAGATAAATTACAAAGTTTTTCCTTCTTTTGGAGTGAGTTGAACTTAAATGTGTAAAGAACACAGAGGGGAAGTAGTCTGAACCCAGTGCAGAGCACAAAAAGATCAGCGTTGCAACAAACTATTAAACCTGATTCCCATTTATCAAACATCTCCTTAACAGCAATTCACATTCTATTAATACTAAAGTTGATCTCTTGATAAAAAAAAAAAACTAAAAAGGACAGGGGCGAATAGTGGAGCATTAAGGAAAGAGAAGGGGAATTCAAGAACCCTAAAGGGATGTGTGAAATGTCAAGCAGCACTAAAGTAGAGGGAATGTCATGGGGGAATTGTGGGGACAGGCCTATTCAGTTCATAAATCAAACAGAAACCCCTTTCCCAGGTTTCAAAGTGCAAGTGTATATTGCTGGCTGTGGCTTGCTGTACTGGAAGCAGTTCTGAATCAGCCTTAGGTTTTTTAACAGCCTACAGGTTGACTCGCATCTGCTTCCATTCAATCTAGGTACTCTGAAGCAAATTGTACAAACTTGCTTTTGACAGTTGTCATAACTGTTTAGAAGGCCATTCCACATTGTGCACTTGGGGACATTTCCAGTCTGTAGGATGATCCATCCACTAGGAATGGGTTCTTAATCAGCTGTTTTTGCACCGATGATCTATAGTGTTCTTTAGATTGAACCTACCTTCTACTATTGTGTACCTTTTGCTCCTGTGAAGTATGTGTTTCCTCATAACCTGGATTGTATTTTTTCGATAATGAGTAAGTAGCAGTTGACTGTTGGGATTGTTTTTTGAGGACATTTAGTACTGCGAATTAGAACAAGAGCTCAATTCGTCTCTATCAAAGGTTATCAGTCAGCATGTTTTTACAGCTAAAAAAATATTTTGGTGTGGGTATATATAGGGAAACATAGGCCTGAACTCGGATGTGGATGATTGTTATGCCAGATTGCTAAACACATTTGGATAATGTAAATTCTTGTGCTTTTGCCTTCTGGGTGCAAAGAGGAATGCTACATTTTGGTGATATACCTCATTCCTATGAAACATTGAGACACGAGTTCCAAGAGGAACATGCAGGGGTGGACAGCACCAGTTCTTCTGGGAGAGAAGTAGCTTGAAGTAGCGATTATCTCAATATATTCCAAAACGGAACCAAAACATTTCAAAAGATGGAGCATGTGGATTATTGTGGTGGGAACACCGTGATGAAGTGTCAAGGGCAGTCCTATCAGCATATGTTCAGAATAAAAGGGCATTTGGATTGACAGACTGAAAAGTGTAAAAATGGGATAGACACAGGTAGCTACATGGTGCCTATAGGGGTGTGGAATGGAAGAAGGAGGAAGAAGGAGGAAGTCTGGGTAAAAAAGTAAATGACCAAGGACTTGGAGAAGGGAAAAAAGGACAATAGTGTGAGGCACAACATACCTGGATGTAGAGTGCCATAGCAACAGGAACCAAAGAGATTCTGTTGGTCAAAGATCTGTCAACAGGAGGAAGGCCTAAACACAGACTAAGTGAATATTTTCAAGAAATCGTTACAATTACTCAATCACCTACTGTAATTTATCATGAAGGGAATATAAGTTTTTGGTGAACTATTCTTTAACAGGATCCACTGTGGATTACTAATGCTGTAGCAAAATATTAATATAGCGGTTACTAACACCAACATGGTTATTGAAGAGCTTTACACTCCGGTACCAGCTACCAGCTACTTCATGGACGCTTAGTGATCATGGTTAGGCATGCATAAATAAAGTTTACTTAACAAAAAGCAGCTGCAACCACTACCGCCACACTACCTGTTTTCCATGAGTGCTAAAGGAATGGTGCACCTACATTACAGCTGCAATTATTCATTTTGTTATTCATGCTTGGTCGAACGTGAAGACAGAACATCATGCCTATTAGATGTGCAAGTGTTCAGCAGGGGGATATTTAATGAAAATTCACAAATACTCGGTAGGTTGAGGGTTGGACATTTTGCCTAACTCCACTATACAGGCTGGGCAGGCCTGGCCATGACTTTGGCCATTTTACTCAAGCATTCCCGCCAATCAGAGTGACCACTGACTTGCCTCGGGCACAGTAACTAATAAAATATCTTCCCTGCTCACTTGGTGCTCCTCAAAAACAAGGGTCATGAACTCTGCTTCACAAAGAAGGGAGTAATAAGAGCAGCTCTTAACTACAGAGAGCAGGAGAGATTGTAGTAGTGGCTAATTCAACCCTTCAACTTTAGGGGCTACATACAATCATGAGCCCAGGTGTTCCCCCACCTTCCAGATACTCAAGCACCCTCCTTCCCACTACAATCAGGGAGCATGAGGCAATGTAGTTGCGACGTATTACCCAAATTTACAATGGAAAGTCAGTTTCTTATCCAGATATAAAGACCAATTCCCCACTAAGACAGTCATGAGCCACCAACCAGCAGTAGTGTCATGGCCTAGTCCCCATGGTGTTAGTCACCCATGTTAAAAAGTACACCTTGGGAATACCCATTTCCAAAACAACCTAGCACTCTGTGGCTAAACAACAAAAGTACAAGTTGTAAGCAACCAATCAGTGCATTGGTCACAAGTGTCTCCTGTACAAGTAAACGTATCAGTGGTGACAGGACAAAATAAAAAACTTGTCACATGGATACAGCACTAGGACTTGCGATGATACATCGTTCTGCAAATACTATTATATATATATATATATATATATATATATATATATATATATATATATATATATATATCAACCCAAAGTGCTCCTGAGCACAAAGACGCTACTCCTGGAGGAAAGTTCAACAGAACCTTTATTGAAAACCGGCACAGCCTTTCCTGATTCGTTTAAACAATCCCTGACGCGTTTCGGTGATGAACCACCTTAATCATAGGGTGGGGCCTGAACAATCCTGGAACGCCCTGCAACCCATTTTCTCCTTTCGCATGCACTCCCCAGTGAGTTGCATGCTGGGTGTTGCAGTAGCCACTGTACTTCCCCCTCACTGGAGGCCATGTGATTGTCCATTATTTGAAAATTCCCCAATATTTCCACAAAGTTTAAAGCCCTCCAGTGGGCTTCAGGAAAAAAGTTGTCCGGTTTAAATATGCATTTTCCTCCGTGCTGCTGTCAGGCTGCCATTCCGTTACAGCCACGCAAACCTGTGACCTTTTTGCCAGGCGGTGCAATCTTTCACGGCCGGAGCCGCCGTGTATTAACATCAACCCAAAGTGCTCCTGAGCACAAAGACGCTACTCCTGGAGGAAAGTTCAACAGAACCTTTATTGAAAACCGGCACAGCCTTTCCTGATTCGTTTAAACAATCCCTGACGCGTTTCGGTGATGAACCACCTTAATCATAGGGTGGGGCCTGAACAATCCTGGAACGCCCTGCAACCCATTTTCTCCTTTCGCATGCACTCCCCAGTGAGTTGCATGCTGGGTGTTGCAGTAGCCACTGGAGGGCTTTAAACTTTGTGGAAATATTGGGGAATTTTCAAATAATGGACAATCACATGGCCTCCAGTGAGGGGGAAGTACAGTGGCTACTGCAACACCCAGCATGCAACTCACTGGGGAGTGCATGCGAAAGGAGAAAATGGGTTGCAGGGCGTTCCAGGATTGTTCAGGCCCCACCCTATGATTAAGGTGGTTCATCACCGAAACGCGTCAGGGATTGTTTAAACGAATCAGGAAAGGCTGTGCTGGTTTTCAATAAAGGTTCTGTTGAACTTTCCTCCAGGAGTAGCGTCTTTGTGCTCAGGAGCACTTTGGGTTGATATATATATATATATATATACATATATATATGTATGTTTTTTTTTTTTTTTTTTTAAACACCACAAAATGGTTAAAGAAGGTTTACCACATAAGAGAAGCATTAAGCTGAATGATAAAAAAATGCTAATCTTGCCTTTGTAGATGCTGGACTTTCTCCAGCCAATAGCCAGCCTTTTAATTTGCATACTGGACCACCCAACTTCCGTTTTTATGGGCATGTGCTCAGCAGTGGCAGCTCCTCTAAGGCGGTAGAATGTGCCCCACTGCTTGTTGAGCAGAGCAAAAGAAAAAAAAAACAACAAGAAGTTATAATTTTATTTTTCTTTGCAGGACTCCAGCCAAGTTGAGCTGGCCGGGCTGGGCTCTCCGTCAGAGGGAACAGGAGTGGTTTGCACTCACTCGCAAAGTGCGCATAACAGTTTGGTCGGCACTCTGGGGCCGGCCAAAAAGTCATGGGCTTTTGGCATGTTCTCCACTGGGCTGTGTTGCACAGCTCAGTGGAGAACATGCTCAACCTCCCAGGTACTACCTGAGCGGCCTGTTTGTGGGCAGCTCAGACCAATCACAACGCTGTGCCAGCAGGTTCATGATTGGCTGGGAGAGTAGAAATTGAGGACCGAGGAGAGACGTGTGGCGGCTGAGGTAAGTTTAATTTAATTTTTTTTGTCATGCCTCCCCACACCCCACCACGTCCGTACAGAGGCAGCTGCCACTCATGCTCAGGGAGGTGGCACTGAAGTATTTCTGGTCAGTGTAAGAGCACTGTGAGTCAACTCTTACCTAAAGTCTCATTATTGAAATCCTGCAGTAAGTTTGGGTGCCCACCACACACTTGCAGGCCTAGATTAAGTACCAAGTATGCAGTCTAGCAGCACCGATATGACAATGTATCCGGTGGACCAATAGGAGACTAGCAGCACAGATTGTACCACAATGATGTTGTCTTTCTATCCTATTTTCCATCTGTGGAAATATCAAAGAACACAACTTAGCATGGACAGTGGAGCTCGTGTTATTTCTTCCGGTGCGGTTTCAGAAAAGGACAGCCTTAAACATACACAAAATTATCGCGGTACAGTGCTGCTTGAGAGCGTACCAGTCCTTCAAAGTATCACGCATCACGCGTGACACTAACGCATTTCATTCTGGTGTTCCGCATCACCGCACTGAAATGCTTTGTCACGCATTTTAATGCCACTCTTGGGTGCTACTACTAGAGCTCTGCTGCTTCCAGCTCTCTGGCTCAAACAGTTAAGGATCATCATGCAGCTCTGGCTAGAAGTCAGAGTGCTGCAGTGCTAGCTACACTGTTACAATTTACGGCCTCACAGCCGCGCCTGGCTTAATTAATATTCCTGGACCAGCCCACGGCGCCGCGCTGCAGGCTGTGACACTGACACAGCCCACACGCACCAGGGTCCCGGGGCCTGTCCATTATCTGGATGAGACATCATGGCGGTCCTCCTGCACACTGCAGGAACTAAGTGAGGTAACTCGTCGCCAGAGAAGGCGCACTCACTCGTGGACTAGAGTGAGTGAAGTCAAGTCGTGCGCTCGCCACTCAGCTAAGCTGCACTGAGTGTTGCCTCAACAGAGCTGCTGCTGGCTGGCGCTGCGCAGTTCCACCCTAGTTGAACTGCTTCTGAGCAGAGTTAACTTCCACCAGGCAGGCATCCAGCCGCAGCGTAGCCCCTGAGACGCCCCGCTGGACAACGACTGGCATCGCAAATTGTACCACAGTGGAGTACTCAACTCTGGCTGAGCCTGACAGAACAGACGATGATCATCATCATCCTGGCCCGTGGGCCCCGGCGCTGCATAATGACTGGCATCATGGGTGCTACGGGAGTGTGACTAGACTTCCAGCATAGTGACTGGTGGTGCTGTAGCCAGTCATCATATGTGCCAGCCAGTGCGTCCGCTGTGACCCTGTCAACTGTTCCGCCACTGGGCAGTGAGTCTGGACTGGCGCTGCTGCCGTAGTGACGCTGCGGTAAATTAACTAGTCTCACACTGAATGGCTGTTTTTGCTGCAAATCATGGCGCAGCGCTGCTTGCTCGTACCGCGGCAAATTTAGAATCAGACAAATGAATGTTACAATTGCAGCGGCCAGGACATGGTCACTAAAATCTCAGGCAGGCGGCTTGCGGCCTGAACCTGACGCAAAATTGAAGTAAGTGACTGTACTCGCTGCAGTGCAGCAGTATGTGTGTGAATTTTTAAACCATAATAAAGTTTTTAGCGGCAGCGCTGCAGGATTAGGCAGGCCCATACTTTAAGCATGGGCAGCCTGCTGTGTGCCAAGAAGGCACAGTCTGTGCAAATACAGGGTAATGCGACTTATCGATTTCCATGTGAGTGAAACATTCCGCCCTTTCTTCTTATCCCGTGCCCAGGCCGCAAGTACTTAAAGGCGAAGCTGAACTGCATCTCCTAGGCAGTGCTGAACCGCCCAGGCCCCACCCCTCTGAGCCCCTTTATTGCAGCTCCAGGACCCGCTAGTGCAGGCTGGGCTCCCGCGTTTGCCCCCGCCACTGCAGATACCGGCTGACTCTTTTGCTGTGTAAGCCCCTCTGGCACCGGGCTGTACCAGACATGGAGCCAGGGAAGGACCAGGACAGCCGAGGCCTCGGCTGCCACCTTACCCCCACAGGCCCTCAGTTGCCATTTTGACCCTTCACGCCCTGAGAGCAGCTGTCAGGTAGGGTGAACAGCAGCTCTGGGGCTAGGACTGCAGACCCGGGAGGTGTGAGGTAGCCCGCTCAACCATTATTTTAGGGGGCTGCCATATAATCATCCCTGGCCCTTTCTCGGGTGCCTGCCCATCACTAGCCAGCAAGCACAGTCTCGCACTCTATGTCTGTAGTCCACCACTACCACCCCACACTCCTCCACCTCGGACCGATGGCTAGTATTCCCTTGTAACAATGGCGTAGCAGGATCCCTGCAACCTCTACCCCATAAATGACTATCCGGAACATCTGCTCCCTCTGTAATATGGTGAGTACATTGGGTCAAAGGTGCATGGTTTGACCAGGGAAGCAGTGCTGAGCCCAAACAAAAAACACTTTTTATAGGTAGACTAGTTCGCTGTCGCTTGGTGAGACCTCTGTGGTTGGTGCAAGAAGTTAGCACCATTGCATGATTGTGCTCATGAGGAAATGTCACTCTTAGTTGTTGAAATGTCACTTATAATTACACTGAAATTATGAAAATGTCACATAGCAATATGAAACCTTGGCAGCTATGGCCCACCTGGATTGGCATGAGCACCTTGAGGCAAAGCGTTGGTTAAGTTTGGCAGCTCGTTCCCGTGGTTGCCGTCTTCCCAGGGACAGACATCCACGCTGTTCCACTTCCGCAGCTGCTTGAGCCAGCTCGCCTTCTGCTCGGCTTTGCAGTGGGGGTTCAGAACGATGCACATCCACAGCGCCCCTGATGGAAAGGAGAGAGAGAGAGAAGGGTCAGTCTGTACATGAAGGTCACGCGTGGAACAGAGCATGAAACGATAATCTTACTAACAGCGTGGAGCTCGGCAAAGCAGCCCTTTCAATGCGGCACGGACGAGGCTCCATGTTTGTGTTTACAGTCTCAAGCGTGAAAGGCTTGTTAAATCGGAGGTTCACGTTCAAGAAACGAATTAAGTCACAAACCATAAGTAACGAAGCAGTGCTGCCTGGGTCAAATAATGAGCTTTTCAAATCTCAATGGGAAGACTCGTCTTGACTCTAGGAGTCGCGATCAACATTTGTTGAATACTTCACCATGTAACATCCACACTTATTAAATCAATTAATTTTTGACATACAAAAATAAGCGAGGCTCAATTAAAACTAGTTAAAAGTATCTATTATATTTTTAATTTAACGCACTCAAACCTACTTTCAAATTCATGCATTCCAGGGCAAACCTTCTCAAAGCAAATGCAAAAGGCTTCTTTGCGACCACTGAACCGATTATATATTTAGCCAAAAACAGATTAAACAAGAATTGGCATAGCCAATAAGTCTCGCCTTTGGGGCTTTAGAAGTGTTTAGCTAGAGCTATTGGTTTTGCCAAGGTTTGTTAGCCAAGTTGGCGTGTTCAACCCTCACAGAATATAGCATGCCTTGCAGAGCAGCACATGCTCTCCGACTCTAGAAGCCCCAGTTTTTTCATCCCACTTAAAGTCTGTCAGTTTATTTACAAACAGACAGGCCATGTATCAACTTAAAACTAAACGCACAGTCTTGCCAATTCAGAAAACTCCAATACTGTAAGATCAGGGAAAGGCGCTTTCATAGCTTATTTGACAAGCGGGAGGGTCGCTTTTTGAAAGAAGGACAAAGCAAACGTCCCGGGACAGCATAGAACACCAATCTGAAAGTGGTCCCCATTTTCTGCTAAAAGGAAACAAATGCTGGGGTAGATAGAACTATCCGTCCAAGATCACACTACTGAGTAGGAAAGCAGGGATTATGAAAACAGAGGCCCCTCGGTTTAGACAGCACAGGTTGGCCAATAAGCTACACAATCTCAGAGTATACACCAACCCTGTCTGTGGCACGGCAGGAGCAAGGGCAGGTATGCATGTCCCAGTTTGTGCCGGGCAGCCACGGACTGAGCGCAACCCTCCCTTCCCCGCCCTCCTCCCTGTTCCAGCACGCCGGTTCCCGGGACTACACCAGATACCAGCTCAAACTGGTTTCAAAGGGATCTGTAAGTTATCCGATATGGAGTGCCTGTGTTGTGTTTGTATAGCGTGGGTTCCATGCAAGGAAACTGGGTTGGTGTTAAAAGTACACATAGCACTAGAAACATAAAAACCCCGTCTTGTGTTTATTTTACATAAGGATTAGGGAGAATTAAGAAAGGGGTTCGGACTCCCAACGTGCACGTTTGCTTTGGCACAAACTGACTTCATATATGAAACGGTTACACTGTTGCTGAATCGGTGCTTTCGTATTCTTTACACAGGAATAAATATAAGTAAAGCATTCCTATGTTGCTACAATCAAAATATCCTTGAAACAAACTACTTGAAATGCACTTGGCTTTGCATGTGTTGTCTGCACAAAAGATTGTAGAAACACAAATGCACTGTGCTCGCGTGGAAGCGGTTTATAGTATCAAGAACAGCGAGCTCGAGGAAAAGTGTGCGTGTTCAAGGAAAGCGCAGCCATGGTAATTAGAAACAATGGCCACTGCTCGCTCCCGCAAGGTGGATGCCGCCACACGCACATGTGTTTGAAAAGTGCAGACCGATTCCAAAGAGTCATCTCGCGCAGCGCTAGGCTCGACCTAAAAACGTTTTCTTTCGGATGTGAGAAAGTGACAGACCAATCAGGGTTCCCCTTTGCAGTCATTGCCCATACAGCCTCACGTCTCCCTGTAGGTTTCTTTACGCCCCATCGCTTTAACAGAAAACCATAAAAACGCACCACAGCCCTAATACCCCCCCTCAGATCTGCACTCCAATGTCAGCCATCCGAGCCCCGTGTGTAGTGCTGCAGCCCATGCATGCTTTATAGCTCCTGCAACAGGATCCCTGGAGCTGCCTGGCAGCAGACCTATTGTCTTCAGTACATAACTCACACTGTGGGCTTTACTGTCCATCTCACATCCTGGTGATTCAATGGCCCTTTGTCCCATTCTTGTGCTGCCCCTACCCAGGACCATTTCAGTTTAACACAGTTTTGGTCGAGAATAATCTTCCACTGATGACCTCAAGGAAAGTTTTCTTTTCATGTTTCTTCAGCATTAAACTTTTCAGCACATAGGGGGGTAGTGAAAAATGTATTGCACAGTTCAATGAGATTAAAACAAATCTAATCACTTAGAGGGGTAGCAAAGCTTTTCTTTTCACTGGTGTCTCTCCATCCTCATCTCCAGGTCATCCTACCTAGCATCTCTACCCTCACACGCATGGTTCGCTCCCTCCCTCCATGCGGTCTCCTTTCTCCCCAATTGCGGATACCGAGCCCATCCCCTCTCCCACCATTAACTCTGCCCTACCCAGCCCGACTTGGTGCCAGCATCCCGCCCCCACCCTGGTCTTCTCCCTCCAGTCTGTCCCGGTTCTTTGTTTATTCTTGCTCTCTCCACCCCAACTACCTCCACCCTTATTGTGCCCTTCACCGTACTTGTTCACTTTTATCCAAGCCGAAACTTTTTGAAAATACAGGCTTTTTTCTGTAATTAATGCATCCCGTTTTATGAGTAAGCCGAGTCATCAATAGCAAAAAGGCACTGCATGCGGATAGGTGTGTCCAGTTCTGGAGGCCTCCTTTGGATTGCTGGTCCCAGTCCTGGAGGCCACATCTTCATTAGTATAAAGAGCGCTGCAGACCAGCGAGAACGGAGCCTGTGTACCACAGTCAGGGAGAGAATTTGTGAAAGGCAGCGAGTCTTCTAAGACCCCCAATGCTGCCCGGTGGCAGGGTCCCACCTCTAATTCACCTTGGGTTAGTTACCAAAATAATAAGGCAAGCGCTGGAAACTGGAAGACAAGAAAAAGGTTTATTTCTCATGAGGAGACCACATCAACTGCAGACACCGGGATGTCTGAGGGAGGTGTTCTGCTGGCAACTCCTTTGGCTCTTCCTTTGATACAGGTTTGACAATGCATTTGTTTCAGTATCATGGTTACACGAGCTTGGAGTCTCCGCCCCGGGCAGGTTGTCACACAAGCCCAACAGTAATTCTCCTCCCACCCAGGTTATACAGACAATTTTATCTTGCAGCTGGACCTTGCTTCAGGGTCTAAAACATGTGAGACCGGCCAGATCTAAGAGTCTGTTCTGTTGATAAAAACAGGTCCTATTGTTGGCAAAAACAAGTCTTGTTGTTTGCAGTGCAATAAAACATGTTTGCAAGAGTCTGTTTGGTATTTGGAACCTGTTTGTGTAAGAGTGTCCAAGGGTTTGCCTGTAAACAGAGATGAGAGGAAAAACGAGTTTGTGGCAGCAAGTGGTGCTTGAGGTTTGTCGTGGCAAATAGAGATTATAGCCCCCAGCACAAATCAGGTTTGGTCAGAGGGTCAGATAGATGCTAGTTAGGGCAGGGTGAAACAAAGGTGACCAACAGAATACAAAATGGCTGCGGTCGGTCAGAATGACTGCAGCTTATGTGCACATAGGAACTTCCACCATACAAGATGGCGCAGATAATGTTCATGATGGTCGTTTTGCTTTTAATAGTCGCCCCTTTGAACATATCTAGCCAGCTTGTCAGGCTATTTTGATCTCCATAATGTCCTGTATCTCTTGCTCATACATTACTCTCATTTTTGTCAGCGGAGTGTCCATAGTCTTAGGGCGCAAGGTACTAATGCAAAGAGAACACAAAAGTGGTATAAAGTGTACAACCAAACAAACACATATTGCCAATACTGGGACCAAGAGAAACATTGATATTTTCCAACCCCAGTCCTTCAAGATGCCCCAAAGCTTACTTCCAATTGTCCAAATCTCTGATCCTTGATGAATTTCTGAAGACAGTCTATGGAGATGTTTGATTGGTTCATAGATAGAAGGTGAATTATCAGGAATTTATACACAGCAGCTGGCACCGATGATGCTGCATGCTCCTCCACGGTCCGCTAGTACCACATCTGGGACCATACGATTCTGAAGAGCAACCAGACTGATCGCTTGGAGCTCAGCAGTGTTGGTGAGGATGCCAGCAGTGGCGTTCAGGGTGGTCTCTACTGCCTGGGACAGATGTCTGATGGCTCGGCTGATTGCCATCGGACCCCATAGCGGGACGAGCCCTTTTGCTGCATCGAGGAACTATCATGCGGCATGCCTGATCAGTGTCTTTTGAACGCTGATCTCTATGATGCTCTGCATGGGCTGTGTAGGTTGGTGGCAAAACAAAGGTGATGTAGCATGTGCCTCCCCAGTTTCTTGGGAGCCAGGTGTAGGCTTTGGTTCCACAGACAAAGTACATATTGGATGATGCAACAAGCGCTGGAGGGTTGGCAGTGTTCAAGGCCCTTACAATGCTACAGGTGCTGTGACCCACATTTATAGTCCCACGGCCTTCAATGCATACAAGGCCAGAGACGTTCACCACAGATAGGGCCACAGTCAGTGTTGCAGCAGTTCTTTTCTTAATGTAGGAAAATGTGGCTCTGTTGGGATTGTTGAACACTTGCATTTCCACCCGTTATTTGGAGGGGACATTCATCGGGAATGTCGCAATGGAGGTGTTCGGGCAGAAGGGTGCGGCTGTTCTTCCTGGCTTGTTTCGCCAGAACTCGCTGTAGAACTGGGCAATTTTTCCGTTGGAAGTGGCACTGTCTTTGTAACTTTCTTGTAGGAGCATCATCCAGGCAAGGCATGATCCGTGAATAGAAAAGGGTGAAGGGATGAAAGGGATGGAATGTTCAGTCGCATGTGGTAGCAGCCCACAGACCCCAACAGTTGGTAGTATAGGTGGCAAGATTGTGCTGGTGCAACATCTGCACGAAAGAATTATTCCAGAATTCTTTGCGTCGTTCTCGGAGATGTGGAGGTAGTGATACCAGGTAGTGTTCGTTCTTTATGATTGGTTGCATGGTTGGTGACAATCATTCTCTTCAATGATCCAGAGTGTGACCATTAGCAGGAGACAGGTGAGAAATGCGGCTGCAAGTGCAATTGTCTTTGTACTGTGCAGTTCAACAGTCTTGGTGTCTTTGCGGTGGCTCTGCAGGTGTTCGGTTTCTTCCAGCATCTTCGAGGAGCTCACCAACTGTTAGGACCACAGACTTTTGTCTGGCGCTTTTCTTGGTAGAGTTGTTTGGCTGTGCTACCGATCTGAGACTCTGACTCAGTTAGTGGCCTGGTTGTTGGAGCTCCCCCCTTTCGTCGATCTTAGGTGGTACCCTTTCTTGGATGGCACCGTGGGGTCTGGAAATTCAGACAGTTGGAGGGTGTCTTCTTGCGGGTAGCAACTCAGAGCTGGTCGGTCCTTCGCGAGTACTTCCTCTTGCACCTCCACCTCTTCACAAGTTGCCAGCGTTGGAGGGAATTTCTTGCAGTGATGGGAGTGCAGCCAGTTTCGTTTTCCTTCCACTCGGAGGGCAGTACGAGTGGTGATCAGGACTTGCTGCACCTGTTGGTGAATAATCGTTAGCTCGTTTGACAATTATGCAAATAATCTGACATTAATATGTTCGGGACATTGTTAATGGAGGTTGGTTTTGGCGCGGCCCAAATGCTCATAGGCCTGCCGAAGGCACCTCATACGGGGTCAGTCTGTGTTTGGTTGGGGTGGAGCGCATCGATAGCAATGGCAATGGGAGGGCGTCGGGCCATTTCAACCCAGTCGTGGCAACTATTTTGGCCAGTTTTAACTTCAATGTTGCATTGTGTCTTTCTACCAGGCCCGCTGATTGGGGGTGGAAGACGGCATGGAGCTTTTGTTTTACCCCCAACCATTTCAGTATGTTGTGTATCACTTCGGCTACGAAGTGAGGGCCATTTTCGCTCCATAAAATTCTACAAAGGCCGTATCGGGGAAAGAATTCTTTCAACAATACCTTTGCAGTTGCTAAGACGGTATTGTCGCGGGTGGGGTATGCCTCCACCCAATTGCTAAAAGTGCACTCTAGTTGGATATAATCCATTTGAAGGACTTCAAAGGGGTGGTCAGGGACTCCAAACCCTCCCCGTAGTACTACTGTCCCTTTCCCTGGGTTGTGTTGTAGGCAGACTATACATTGTTGTACTAGGCGTTTTGCAGATTCTGTTATCTTGAAACTATGCCAGAGCCTATGTGTGTTGGTAAATGTGCCATGCCATGGTCAATATGGGGATTAGATAGGCATTGGGTAACAGCCATTAGTTCTCCAGCAATTTTCCTCGTCTTTTAGTCCCACCCTTTCCCTCTCTGTCAATTCGTCTTGTGTGCCTGTCGTCTGTATATCCTTTACAGTGGTCCTAGCGTCAGTCCATTGTTCAGCTTGTGACCTGGTCACATACATTTGTGTCGTAGTTCTGTCTTCCGCTATGGCTCGGGCAGTAAAATCTGCTAGCGCATTTCCCTGTGCAATGAGATGTCACTTTCCTACGTGCTTGGCATTTTATCACTGCTAGCTTTTTGGGGAGGATGACTGCTTCAGTCAAGGCAGAGACTAAATCTCCATGCAGGATGGGTGTACCATGTGAAGTCAGGAACCCTCTTTCTTTCCATAAGATTCCAAAATGGTGAACCACCCCGAAGGCATACTGGCTGTCGGTGTATATGTTAACTGTCTTGTCAGTCGCTAAGATGCACGCTCGTGTGAGGGCAATGAGTTCTGCAGCCTGGGCTGAACGTTGGAGAATAAGGGCTGTTTTCAGAACGGTTCGGGCTGTGGCGACAGCGTAGGCAGCTGAGGTGGTGCCGTCGGGGAGTTTGATGCACGAAAACCATCCACCCACAGTTCTCCATCTGGCTATTGAAAAACGATGTCTGAAGTCTACTCTACTCTGTTTGTTCATCGGTTAGTGTCACACAGTCGTGTAGTGGAGCCACACTAGGATCATTTTCTTGTAGGGGTAACAGTGTGGCTGGATTGAGGGTGGTGCATCGCTTTACGGTAATGTGTGGTGCTAGCAGGGTCAACTCATATCCTGTCAGTCGGGCGCTTGTCAAGTGTTGGGTTTTGGTCTGGTTCAGTAGTGTGTCGACTGCATGGGGTACTAAACAGTGACTGGATTGGAGAGCACTATTCCTTCGCTCTGGCGTATCAATACTGCTGCAGCTGCCACAGCGCGCAGGCACGCTGGCAGCGCTCTGGCTACTGGATCGAGGGTGGCAGAAAAATATGCACAAGGGCGTCGTTTGTGACCAATTGATTGTGTTAGGACAGACAATGCACATCCCTCCCTTTCGTGTGTGTAGAGGAAGAATGATTTGGAGTAATCTGGGGTTCCTAGGACTGGAGCTGAACAAAGGGCATTGCGTAGTTGTTTAAAGGCGGGGGAGTAGTGAGGGGATGTATTTACCTAGGAGGGAGAGAAGTGGTTTGACAATGAGGCTAAAGTTCGGTAACCACTGTCGGCAAAATGAGGCAAGACCTATCAATGAGCGGACTTGCTTCTGATCTTTGGGGACAGGAGTGTCTAGAATTGTCTAGATCCTTAAGGCGTGAGTTTTCTCCCTGCTTTTGATAAAAGGTGACCCAAATAGGTTACTTGTGATTTACAGAACTGCAATTTCTTTCGGGAGACCTTGTGACCATTCTCAGCAAGGAAATGGAGTAGTTTGATGGTGGCTGTGACTGCTATTGGTATGGTGTCTGCTGCTACATATTGTAGCAGTGCCACTCCATCTGGCAATTGTATGGCGTCCAACTGTCTTAGCGCCTGGCTATAGATGCTTGGGCTCAGTGTACCCCCGAGGTGCTCTACAAGATCTATACGAACGGTAATTTAGGGTAAATCCAAAAAGATAGCGGCTGTCCTCGTGTATAGGTATGGAAAAGAAGGCGTTCTTGAGGTCGATCACAGTGAAGGTGGTGGCAGTGGAGGAGATTAAAGTCAAAATGGTGGTGGCAGTGAGTGGAGGGGATTAAAGTCAAAATGGTCGTGATGTCAGAAACTACTGGGTAGTCTGCGCCCGTCCGCGACGCGACGGGATAAGGGGCCATGGGTTCTACTCCTAGAATTCCAGGATTACAGGATAGCAAGGTATTTACTTATTCGTCTCAGGTACTACGAAATCTAAAACCAGTCTTTCCTGCAGCTTGTACTCATGAGACTTGGCCATACCTTGAGGGCCCTTTTTCTTGTAGACATTGTCGTTTCCAGACTTCTCCCATACACTTAGCTACTGGTAATCAAATAACTGCCTCTACTTTTACCCCTGAAGAACAGTATTCTCAGATACCTTCCGCAACTCAAACAGTTGGTAGACATTCAGAGGGATATCCTGTTGAAAAGGGGCCACTTGGGTTAAGAAGTTTCCTGCTGAATATTCTCTCCTTGCCCAAACATTTTCAGGAACTATGGGACCTTATTAACACAGACATGCCAGATATTGGTTTCCTTACGGAGACCTGGCTAAAGCCTCACACAGTGCCTGCCATTACGTTGGGTATCCCCGCCGGATATAAGATCCTTCACTTAGATCGCCCTATTAAAACAGGCGGGGGTGTTGCTGTTGTATTTAAAGAAAGCCTGAAAGTTTCTGTACTTGATCAAAGATATAGTACTCATATGGAAGTAATGATCTTTAAGATCTCTTCCAAAATGCATAGGAAGGGAGCATTAGTCTATCAACCCCCTGGCCCGTGTACAGGTTTCTCACTTACCCTTATGGAGCTTTTAGCTCCATATTTTAAAGCCAAGGAAGATTTTGTTCTCCTTGGAGATTTTAATATACACACTGATTTACCGAATCATTCAGATATCACAGCCCTGCTTGCTGATCTTTTAATGTTAGGACTTAAAATCCAGAACAGTGGTCCAACGCACTAGGGTGGACATACACTCGATTTAATTTTAACTAATTGTCCTAAAATAAAATGTCGCCCCCCTACCCCTGTCAATTGGTCTGATCATTATGTATTGGGATTTACTTTATTAGGTTTTCAATTGCCTCATCATACACCACTTCCTGCTGTAATAAGAGAATGGCATAATATCACTTCTGAAGGACTCCAGAAGGTATGGATTGAACCTACTTTCTCCGAGAATGATGACATTAAAACAGGACTGACTAAATTTAATAAAGCGCTCCTGGAGGCAGTGGATTCACTAGCACCTTTGAAACTGTCTAAACAACATCCTAAATCGAAGCAGGAAGCATGGTATACGGAAGATTTGAGAGTAGAAAAGCAGCAATGTAGGAAACTGGAGAAAGTATGGAGGAAAGCACATACACCTTGCAGTAAAAAGCTTTATCTGGAGGCCCTATCCAAGTATCATAAAAATATAAAACTGGCCAGGAAAAATAGTCGGGCGCTACAAATAACGGAAGCAGGTAATTCCACTAGAGAACTTTACAAAATCTCAAACTATTTGTCAAACCTACTGCCTGTGAAAGCCCTGATTATTTTACTCAAACCATATGCGATGATATTTCCGCATTTTTCGAGCGCAAGATTGAATTACATCAAGAGTAGTATGGTTGACTCTCCCCTTTTTCGGATATCAAAGAGTGAAAGCTGCCGTCTCACCACGATTCCGGAAATTAGTTTGTCCGAAGTTACCGTTCTGTACAATCAAATTAAATCAGGATCACCTACAGACCTCCTGCCTGCAAAAATGATAGCCCCTCTGGGTAGCCTGCTGGCCCGAGTTTTCAAACTTTGATTAACCTTTCCCTTAAGGAAGGGCTGGTGCCTAGTGTCTGGAAGAGGGCAGTTGTGAACCCTATTCGCAAAAACACGGCGTTACCATGGTCAGACCTTAACAACCTCCGTCCGATTTCCCTCTTGGCCCATTTGAGTAAGATGGCTGAGAAACATGTCAACACCCACGTGTCTAAATTCATCGAGGCAGCGGACGGTCTGGACCCTTCTCAATCTGGGTTCAGACCTAATCACAGCACCGAATCAGCTCTCCTCTCCGTGACCGATACCATCCGGATGGCACAGGATAGAGGAGGCTCTATGATTCTGGTGCGGTTAGATTTATCCGCTGCCTTCGACACAGTGTCACATGACATTCTGGTCAGTCGTCTGAAGAGGGTAGGGATAGGCGGAATGGCTCTTTCATGGTTAAAGAGTTTTATCACTGGCCGCTCACAGAGTGTTCGATTGGGCTCCCATTTGTCCATCTCTAGGGAGCTCACCAAGGGGGTTCCACAGGGCTCATGCCTAAGCCCCACATTGTTTAATGTGTATGTGGCCCCCCTGGCTGAAATTGTGAGGGAATATGGGTTCACACCTATATCCTATGCTGATGACACCCAGCTTTTGTTCCCTTTCCAGACCATGACGCCAGCAGTTAAAAGCTCCTTTGCCGCAGGAATGAGAGCCATATCCAACTGGATGACCTCCAATTGCCTACAGTGCAACGTGGGCAAGACTGAGGTCATGCTTTTCGGAGATGCCCCGCTCCTTTGGTCACCTGAGTGGTGGCCTCCCGATTTAGGCTCTGCTCCCTGTCTAAAGGAGACAGTGAAAAACTTGGGGGTCAAGCTGGATCGATCCTTGATACTCAAGGACCATGCTACCCAGGTAACGGGATCCTGTATGAGGGTCATTGGACTATTGAGGAGAGTGTTCCCATATTTAGCAGATAGTCACAGGAAAACTCTAGTGCAGGCATTGGTAATCAGCAGGCTAGATTATTGTAATGGGCTCCTTATTTCCGCTACTGCAGAACAGTTAGGCAGGCTACAAGTAGCCCAGAACACAGCCGCCAGATTAATCTTAAATGTACCAGCCAGGTCTTCATCTCGCCCCCTGTTAAACAAGTTACGCTGGCTGCCTGTTCATCAGAGGGTGAAAATAAATAAAAATAAATTGTGGCACAACGATTTTGTTTACCTCCCGCAGGTCAATGATGAAGCTGTAGGCTTTCCCATCTCCTTCTCCCAGTCTCTTTACAATCGGTAGTATGGGACTGTTACAAATGTTGCTCACTACTTCCTCTACCACCCCTGCCTCTACCAAAGAGTGTATGATCTCTGTCAGTGCTTTCTCACCCTCTGGCGAGATTTTGTACTGCAGTACCTTCGGTAGGTTTGCGTCCTGTCGTATTGTTACGTGTACTGGGTCAATCATCATTCGTCCTACGTCTGAATCAGCCCTAGCCCATAAGTGTGATGACAAAGTGTCTAGTAGGGATGCGTCAGTCTTGGAAATGGAAAACTTGTGTTGAAAAGGGTTCTCTATGGCGTTGAGGGTGGTCATACAAGAGGACACGCACTCCGTCTGGTGAGCATCTGATAGTCGCATGGAAGTTTTTCAAAAGGTCGAGACCCATAATGGCGTCTGGGGTGTTAGATGAGAGGAGGAATGGCGTTTCGACGCCATTGCTGTCAAGATTAAAAGGGATCGGCCAGGACAAAGGGTTGGTGGAGGGCGTACTGTCAAATCCTATTGAGGTCACATGTGAGACTGGCGAGGGTGCCCTTGGAATCAGTGGTTTGGATAGTGCACTACGTGTTGCTCCCGTGTCTACCAAAAATGGCGACTTTGTGCCCAGGACCTCAGCGGTAACATAAGGGCCTTGCTGATCAACAGAGCTCGACTGGATCCCTCCCTTGCCCCTGGCTGTCCTATGCAGAGTCGTACATGTTGTCGTAATCTGTCTGTTGGTACTGATTCTGACTAGGGTGGTCAAATGTGTTCACTCTTCCTGGCCTTTCCTCGCTTGCTTCACTCACATACCCTCTCCCACGTCCTTTTCCTCTCTGTCCACTTGCTATTACCCTCCCCTACCAGCTCCTAACAAAGCAGGGCATTGGGATTTCCAGTGTCCATATTCTTTGCATAATGCACATTGATCCTGTCCTAGGTCTTGGCGTCCTACATATGATGTCGATGGATTGTTCCTAGGTGGCTGTACTCTAGGGGTATTCTGCTGGTTTCCTCCCCTATATTGCTCCCTTCCTGTATTCGCCCCCTGGAGTTGTGCGATCATTACCCTTTCCTTCAAGTCCTCCTTTGTCCTTTCTGTAGCCCTGTCATTTTCGTTTCTCGGATGCTCGTAATACTGGGCCATTTGGAGAATGGCCGTCTGTTTAGATGCTGCCCAACTACTTTCGCTGGCTTGTAGTTTCTGGGATACATTTGGCAGTAGTCCTTTGACGTAGTTCTGCATAAATAAGTTGTGTCCGGTTGCGGTAGGCATGTCTTATCCACTAATCGGAGAACACAGTTTCAAATCTGGAGAAATACTCCGAGACATCCTCTTGTGGTTTCTGGCGGCACGGGGTTTTCTCTGGGATCAGCGTTTTCTCTTTCTGCACTATTTTGTCAGGGAGGTCTAATATTGCTTTAACTGGTTTTTGACTAGGGTTCCGCTGTTTATCTAGTGTGTCGAGTTGTTCCCAGGTATGACCAAACAGTTCGGTATGGTCTACTTTCCTAATCTGTTTCCACACATCTGCTGGCAAACATAACCCGAAGAACAAGTCTATGTCGGCAAGTGTCATTGTTGATCCCAGAGGGGTACCTAGCTCGGTGTAAAAGGCGGTGGGGTACTTTCGTAAATCCGGTAAAGATTTACGATACGTCAAAATGTCCGGTCTGTCCCATGGCGGGTACACCCAATTGTAGACCACCCTTCCTCAAGCGTCTTGATGGTTCATATCGTCATGAGTCCCTTGTCCTCTAGGAGAGCACCCAGGAAGGGGCAGCTTATTTTATTAGCATCACGCTCTGGTTTTTACACCTAGGGTCCTGCTATTTTAGTTGTCCTGTCCCGATCTATCTGTCCTTGTTCTAGGAGGTGACGCAATACTTCTAGTGTGGATGAAAATAGTTCTGCAACATAGTTGTCGCCTTCATCTCCGATGTCTACCTTCCTATAGAGAGCCAATAGTCGCTCGGGCTCTACATCTTGGTACTTCTCTTCATATGCAGTAAGGGTGTGGTAATAGTTACGTGTACGTGTACAATAAAGTATTGTTTGTGGTTTTCAACATAGGAGTCGCATATGTCAGTTACATATTCTTCTGTTTCTTTCCTATCTATGAGGGTTTTAACTATTTTATCAATGCCTGCTCGCTCATTTTTACTTAATCGTGGGACTCTGGGCGCTCCTATTTCTTTTGTTCCTATCATTTACCCTCTGTTTTGCTGGTAACTCGGGGTAAAGAATAGAGGGCGTTCTAACAGGGCATTGACCTGATATTTTTGATTTCTGTTCCTTTTTATGGATTTCCTTTTCTTTTAGTTCTAACTTTTTACAGGCATGGTAAGCTGATTTTCGTGTTTCTTTATCTGATACCATAGGCACTGCCGAAATTTTTTGAGGCGTTTTAGAGCAAATACCTTTTGGCTTTGCCAGTGCTTGTTTGAATTAAAGCACTGCTTGGTCTTTCGCAAGGAGGTTATCAATTTAATTTAGGCCCCAAATATTCAAGCCTTGGAAGCAAATTATAAGGTGCACTTGGAGGACCGGATTCCATTGGTGTAAAAGCAAGCAAAAAAAAAATCTAAAACAAGCAACACACTTCTAGAAATTAACCCTGCTGAGGAACATGAAGATAGCCATTTCGTAGGACTTTTTGGTTAATGACCAAACTCAATGCATAAACCCCATGCAAACGTTTATAAAACATGCATGAAAAGGCAAGAATGCTAAATTCCCATCAGAATTGCATTCTAGTTAATGGAAAATCAACTCCTTCAAGTAACCTATCCTGCAAGTATCAAGTGCAGATTTGAAAGGGACTCGGAGCTACCAACAGCAAAAGCTATGTGCCAGGCAAGCCTTATCGTTGCCCGGGGCGAAGAAGTCAACCATGCTATATGAGCATTGGCATAGCCAATAGGTCTTGCTTTTGGGATCATAAGTATTTAGTTACGCAGCACAATATTCTTGGTGCAACAACATCAGCTGTTGCATGGCTAAACACTTATAAGGTCCCAAAGGCGAGACCTATTGGCTATGCCAATGCTTAATGTTTAACTCTCGGGGAATGAGAAAATACGCTGTTCCAAGAGCTTATTTCCCTCCTTCCGTCCGGAATGGCACCTTCTAATCACGAGGTGCTGGACAGACCCAGTTGGCTTTATGAAGAGCTGCGGCGGGCGTCATTGGTGCCTATAGGGGCATCCACTGAGAAACACAAACCGCAACCAGTGAGGCGCCTAATGCACAGCCTGCAGCGTTCAAAGGTCGCTAGCCAACGTCCCGCTACATAAGATTCACAAGTTTAACGGCCATGTTGGCACTGCCTCCACCCTTCATTAGTGGTGTTTTCTACCTTCTATCCATGGTGCTTTGACCTTTAAGAGCAAGCACCGACACAAATGACACCAAGTGT
This sequence comes from Lissotriton helveticus, assembly GCF_964261635.1. Classification (NCBI taxonomy): domain Eukaryota; kingdom Metazoa; phylum Chordata; class Amphibia; order Caudata; family Salamandridae; genus Lissotriton; species Lissotriton helveticus. Next base: position 482,769,744 of record NC_136059.1, on the reverse strand, counting down.
GAGGGTCTGTGGGAGATGACCATGGTATAAAGCACCAGCGAGAGGTCACTAGCTCCCTCCCACTGCATTATTTCTACCGTGCGCATGGCATACGCTGGAACTCTGGCGCGTCACATCCAGAGTGGCATCTTTAGGAGTCACTGCCCTGCACGTTTACCAGGGAACTGCAGGTGTCCCTCTCAAGTAATGTAAGCACACTTGAAGAAAGCAGCGTGGGCTTTGCAGAATCGAGGAGAGTCGGAGCCTCGCAGGACCTGCTGCGAGCAGACAGACTGCCAACCTTCCCGGGCAAAGTATCCGTGCGAAATGCCAAGCCCTCCATGGCTGTAATTGAAGCGTGCCATATGTCCTGTGCAACTGCATCTTTCACGCCTGGCAATTCATGTATTGTAGTATAACCAGATAACTAGTATCCAAAATCAAATAGATGCATGAAGTCAGACAATAAACACCTACTTGGAACATTGATACTCGCACGCCTTGCTCTATTGCACAATACTAGTTTGCGCTGCGAACATCCTCCTTGTAGTGATGATACCTAGATAACATACAGCCCCGAGGTAACCAGGTGTACAGCTCTTACCAGTCATGGCGTCCGTGCGACAGCACCTCCTTGCGAGGGGAAAGGCAACTTCTGCTGGAAGCACGCTGTGGCGGGCTCCTGGGCGCCGTGGGGGAGCGCTCTCCTCCGGACGGGCGAGAGTTCTTTAGAAGTCCTGTGCCTCCGCAGTGTAGCGGTTTCCAGACACCCAGCCGGCCGGGCTGCACAGTGGAGGCTGTGCGAGCCCACCTGGATGCGGATATCCTCTACGGGCACCTTCCATGCGACAGTGGCAGATACTCAAGGTGGGCACCCCGCGGAGCGCAGAGTCTTCTCACTGCTATATCTGACACTACCTTTGGAGAGGTAACAAAGGCACACTGGCAAGCGGAGAGGCCTGCACAGAATGCCCCTGTTCATTCCTCTACTATCCCAGGAATCGCTGCTTTAGTCTGAATATGGTCAACTGGGAAAAGGCTGCGATTACCTTACAGCGGGCCACGTCCAACCTTTTACAGCTTAAAATAAAAGGATTTATTTTTTTCTAACCAGACGGTTCCGCCTAACTTGCAAGACATGAAACAACAAGCGCGGACGTGAAAGTGAAAGCGACTACACTGTGTTTAGTCACATGATACACAACAAGGGAGGAATGCAGCTGGCAGCCTGCACGCCGGTGCTCACTCCTAGCACCAAAATGCTATGGGAGTAAACATTTCAGGAAGGTGGCACATGCACCCGCCTCTGGCCATTTGCCTGCTTTCATTACTGAAACACACACACAAAGGGCAATCAGATGTGTGGGAGGAGTCTGACCCACACAGAGAAGTTTGGAGTGATTACATGAAGCCTCCCATAGAGGAGCTCATGTGCGCTGCGCTAGGCTCGACCTAAAAATATGGCAACCAAAACAATGCATTTCCCCCGAAAAGTGGTCTTTCGGGCATCTGAAAATACCAGGGTATGCAATTTCACATGGCCTACATTTTTTGAAAAAAAAATTGTATTTCACATTATCACTTTCATAGTACTTATTTAACCTGTTTTTGCCACAAAGTTCAGGAATTGTGCGAAATGACTCCTTGTCTTCTAACAGCAGGACTGAAATAGGTGGAAGTTATCACAATCTGGAGCTGTACAGTGCAGAGTAAGCCATCACACGGCTCATGCAAACGTAATTTTCTATGATACACTAAACACAAAAGTGGTTTATTTTCATGAAAATAATTTTTCCCGAAATACTAGATTACACTTTTTTTTTAAATACAAGCTTGGTCTTTATAAATCATTTTTTTTTCTTTAAACTCAAATTTTTCCAATGTGCCACTGACACACAGACTGTGGCATTCATGGTCATATATCCATAAACACCAGAGTATGGGAGGGATTTCAACCACCGTGTCATAGATAGCCACAATTACAATAAGAATGCCCACGGTATGTAAAGCTTGAGCACAGATATGCTAGGGCTGCAACAATGTCAGAAATGTCTCATTAAGGAGATGATGCTGTATTCCGATGACCCCAAATGTCGTAGGCAGCTAGAGAAACACGACCCAATGGCCAGTATGTATGCACACAATCCTGAAAAGTTACTCAGTGGCTACGGGGCACATATACACAACGGACTAGCGTCAGCTGCACATTTCGTGTCTGCCAATCAAAGGCCTAGAAGGGCCGTGGGAGAAAGTGCCACGCATTCCTCACACACATTCGCAGCTGGGCAGAAACAAGGGGCCTCCAAGTTACTTTATAGTAACCTTGGGAAAGTTTGCATCATCAATCCATACAGGTCATTGCAGAGTACCAGAGGGTCCGGATACCATCACCTCTGCAATTTGCTCTACGCATGGCTCCTCTGGCCATGTAGATTCAATCACATTGATTCGACCTTTTCATGTATGCAGATATTAAAGATCACAAGTCGTACATGATATGGTATTCAAACTTTAACTGTTTATTTCAAGTTGAACCCTTCATGTTTAACCATCTGAATAAAACAGCCTTCTACCGTTCGGACATCCTTATCCAGGTGCAAGCCAATTTCATCATCGTCTGGTAACGTGGGAGTTAAGCCGGATTCAAATCTTCGGTATATGAAGCAAGTTACATATGTGGTTAGCTCCCATTTCTCGGTTGGGAATTCTGAAGCGATTGCTAGCGCCTTTTTCCCCTTTCCTAATACTGTGAGGATGCCAAATGCATGTTTATCAGCCCTACTGCACTACGGCAAGTCAGTGAATAAGATGATAAAGTGTTTAAAATATTCCAGAAAAAAATGAAAGATGTAAAGCCTGCTGTAAACACAAAAACAAACAAAGGATTACAAAAAAAAAAAAAAAAGCGCAGCAGGTGAGACTTGGGAACCCTTCGATTATGAAGCCAAGGGAGAAAGTTTTGAAGGATCGTTTTGATTTTACATCGACATCAGGTCCAGGTGTACATAAATATTATACAGACGTGGCAGGTCCAGAAATGGTTCAAAACATCCTACAGACATGTTGCCCTGTTCAAAGTCGGTCTGGATAGGGATAGGGATTCTGATAAGGCAACTGACAACCATGGACATTTAGCCCATCTGTGGTTCCGCCAACAGCCAAATTTCACGGGGGGGGGGGGGGGATTGCTAATTAACCCTTAATACCACACCACTAAATGTTTTCTTTAGCTGGTAGATATTTTTCCAGATCATGAGCCAGGTCTCCCCAACAGGTCCTGGATATTATCTGTTTAATACACTTCCAAGCCTGTCCAAGATAGTTTCTAAAGATACTGCCTTGGTTTATCTTCCAAAGCTGCATAGTTAAACAATACATTAAGTCATATGATGAATGACACATGTAGGTTGGATGCTTAGCGAGAATTGTAATATCAAACATCTATTAATACAAGATTTATGTATACGAAATCTGATGAAACCCTTCCAAAGTATGAACATGATTAAAACGGGGTCACAAGAGCAATCAACCCTGAAAAGGTAGCCATAAGACCACCATTATGGAGGTCCTGATAATGGTGTTTATTTCCTGTTGTAGAATATAGCTGGCTTGAAAATGAATTGGAAACCTTTGTCGATCTTCGAAAAGAAAACTTGTTTTTTTACAATAGCCTTCCAAGAACCCGGGTAAACAAAGGAAATTGTAATGAAGAATTATATGGTTTACAGTGTGGACACAGTTAAGGGAAATTATCAATTCCCCGCAGGTGGAGTAGCGTTTCTGGTTTCAGTTAAATATAATATTAAAAACGTACTCTAAAATAATTGATTTTCCTAACTTTCTTTTATACTACAATATCAGGTTTGAAGTTAAGTAAGGAAATGTAGGTTAAAATAGCTTATATTGACCTAACAGTAAATACAAACTTTCTCCCTAAGATAAAGTCAAACGGGACAGTTAAGATATTTGGTATTGTTAATGGAGAAAAATTACTTTAAAATCTCCTACCAATAAAATTGGTATCTTAAAGAATTTCAATGCAAAAATCCTCAGAAATGCATTGGTGGATTTTGCATGTTGAAAAGGAGAATGCATTTGGGGTCCCTCAAGCTCTCATGAAAGCATATCAAAAATCAGTATCCTCCGTAAGAAAGGCTGCATTTGTGGCTTTAAAGAATGGAATGGAAGGAGATGTACGGGTAAACCAAGATTCCCATAAGATTAAGATCAACAAGAAAATAAGGAAGGCCAATATAGCAGGTGGTGCCACTAAAGAGGCTCTAATTTAGGAAGGAGTTTAGAAGCGAAACAAGGAAAATTATCTGGAAAGAGAAAAATTAACTTTTGACGAAGGTTATATTGGCTCTTCGCAAAAGAAGAACAACGTTTTTGGGATGCCGTGGGTAAGATGTTAGTGACTTTGACTAAACCGTAGCAACCCCAGGGCTTGAAGGGTAGTGGGTTAAGTATTTAATAGGGCAATACAAGTTAAAAGATAATACAGATGTGATAGCGTGTTTTAAAGTACAATACTATGGCGCCAGATCAGTATTCACAAACTCCTACAATAGGAAGTAATGAGGAAATAATGTTAAAAGGCTCCCAGGCCCCAAGGATAGATAGTCTGCTGATCTAGCTAAAAGCACTGGGGTCAAAACTTAAGCCCACAAGCTAGATTTAAGTTCATTATAAAAAGTCAATCAATCAGGGAATTGTAAGCATGCTACTCACCCATGTGAGTCTCAAGGCGCGGGGGGTTGAGCAGCTCTTTTCAGTCTTAGAGCCAGGTCTTGAGTCTTCCTGAAGATGTTCAGAAAGGGAGCGCGTCTGATGTAGATTGTGAGCTCGTTCTAAGTCTTGGCCGCGATGTAGCAGAAGTCCCTTCCACCCGTTCTGGCTCTGCGGATGCGCAGGGTTTGGGCGAGGGCGGCGGATCGGAGGTTCATCTTCGGTGCGTGGAAGCAGATTTTCGTTGAGATATTGGGGTCTGGTGTTGTGGAGGCATTTGTAGGAGTCGGTGAGTAGCTTCAAGGTGACTCTTCGACTGCGAGCCAGTGGAGGTCTCACAGGTGTTGGGTGATGTGTTCCCGTCGATGGACGCCAAGGACGAGTCAGGCTGTGGTGTTCTGGATGGTCTGGAGTTTGCGGAGCAGCGACTTGTTGATTCCAGGGTAGATGGCGCTACCGTAGTCTAGTCTGCTGGTTATGAATGCATGGGTGACTGTTTTCCTAGATTAAGGGGGGGAAGAGATCCATTTGAAGGTCTTGTGGAGGATGCAGAGTGTGTTGTAGCAGGTGGAGGAGACAGCGTTGACTTATCCAGTCACGGAGAGGGAGGAGTCTAGTACAATGCCGAGGTTCCGGGTATGGTCAATGGGGGTGGGTGGGCTGCTGAGGGCAGTGAGTCACCTGGTATGTCCCAGGCAGGGGGGGGCAGGTACGAGGACCTCTGTCTTCCGAGTTGAGTTCCAGGCAGCTGTTGCTCAGCCAGGTTGCGACGTCCCTTTCTGAAAATCTGGTGGTGACGGGGTCCTTGGTGAGGGAGAGAACGAGTTGGGTGGGGTCAGTGTAGGAGACTATGTTGAGTCAGTGCTGTCTTACGATGGCAGCGAGGGGGGCCATGTAGATGTTGAAGAGAGTGGGTCTAAGACAATCCCTGAGGCACTCTGCAGTTGATCTCAGTGGTCAAGGTATGCCAGAATTCTGAAAAGTAAGAATAAGGGTCCCACTATATAGATAGTGTCTCTGGAGTCTCCCAAAGGTTATCATATGATTACACTGTTGGATATTTAGATTAAAATCTATGCTAAACATCTCTCACAAGCATTGGGGTGGGGGGTATGGTGGGGAGGACAGTAAAAGTGCTTGCCAAAGTACAATTGGGCTTTCATAGTGGTCAATCAACAGTGGAAGTCCATCCAATACTGAAACTGTTGAAAGACAATTAGGCTTTTAAAAGAAAACAGCCTCTTTACATTTCATATATAGACTTGTATGCGGTATTTGATTCCATTATTTGGGCTCATCTGTCAAATTTGAATTTTCAGCCGGGATGGTTAGAACGGATAATCCAACTTCATGAGGGTCATGGTCAAGGTGAAAATGGGAAGAAATGGAGCGTTATCTAGGAGGATATATACCACTAATGGCTTAGGGCAAGGGTGTAAAATAGCCACTCTTCTTTTTCTATTTATACTGCTGAAGAACTAACAGCTTTAAGCCAGGTTCATTCTCTCCCCGAATTTAGATGTGGAGGCATAACTCTTCATTGTATTAAGCAGATGATAGTTTTTTTTTATTTTATTTTTTTTTATTTGGAAAACCTCAGAAATATCGCTCCAGACAATACAGGCGTGTGCCTACAACCTCTCAGGCCGGCCGCTAGATAAAATCAAAACCATTACATAGCAAAATAACATAGTTTCGCATCTCCCGGTCTAGAGCCACAGCAAAGCAATAAAACAGGATTAACCCAGAAGCGTGTCCATTAAATATCAGGATAAAGGAGGATTCCATTTTGTAGGAAGGGAAGAAGGATCCGAGAACATGCAATCAGACAGAATATGTTTAGCGCCATTCGCGGAATGGGATAGTCGCCTTCTATACAAACGGGAATTCGAGGTTGCCACCAAAACATGCTAATCAGAAGGTGTCTGCTTACAGTCACTACGCGCCAACTCGATGTCCACCCATGTGGCCAAGAACACATTATAAAAGGAATGCAACATACCTAGCAAAATCCCAGTCCCAGAGAAGAACAAGACCCCAACCCCTCATTCAAGCAGAAGTGAGAAGAAACAAGAAGAAAGAGCGAAAAGAGGGAAAAAGAGTAAGGCCATAGAACAAAAAAAGAAAGAAAACAGACCCCATCCCCCAACCCCCACCCTGCATACCAGCAGAAGGCTACGGCCCACCCCCCCCTATAGGCATGCCTGTCGTCCCACCCAAGAAACCCCAGTTACAAAAAAGGAAGGAAAGGAGGAGGACCCTCGCACCCGACCCCAGCCCCCCCCCCACACCCCTCCACATCCCAGGAGAGAATGTAAGCTCCCCGAAAAAGGAGGCAGTTATCATCATATGTCCATCACACACCCCCACCATCACAATAATAAGCAAAGTCGTGCGTCATCACCAGAGTCAACAGGCCCAGAAAATAATTATGCGGTGTTCATCCCTGGCCAGTCCGAGCAAAAATAAGCAAACATTCCAGCCCAGCAAGTCCACAGGCAGGCGATCTCGGCGACCAAAACTTCGTCCTAGGAACAACCCAGGGGTCCAGCGATGGCAGACGATCTATGACAAGATTGCTTCTCCAGTAACCATTGTCCGATAGTGAAAGGGTACGGCCATGCCCCTCGGTTGCAAGCACATCCGTAAGAGACCCAAATTGAGTGTCGGTCGTGCAAATACGGTCGGCAGGCTCACTGTTCCTGAAAAACAACACTTGAGGCCCAGGGGAGTCCATGGTAACAAATAACTGAGCTTCGACAGGCGTCCGATCCTCCCTATTCTCGTCTGTGCCCCCAGGTCCAATATCTGGAACAATAGATACTAACGAGTCGTGGAGGGCCAACAGCATACGGCCCAGGGAGGAATGAAAATCATGGACAGCCATGAGGACATCCCCCAGTGTGTACTCCTGGTCTCCAACGTCGTCGGCTACAATGTTCCTCACCCCCGGGGACTCCCCAGGCAAGACAGCAAACATATTATTAGGCATTCGGAGTATCAGTATCACCAGGTAGTCCGTGTTGGGGTGGGGTGAGGTTATTAAGGACCAACAGAAATACAGCAGCACCAACCTCTAACCCGCCCTACTCGGGGGTGATCCACAAGCCGACATCAGCCGCTGCCGGCGGGCATGCTCACCGAAAGCCAGGTTACCCCGGGAATCCCACCGCGGAAGATCAATGCGGGCGGTGTGATTACCGTCCAGTCTCAGGCGTAAAGAAAAACGGCCAAATGTGTGCGGCGAGGTTCCGAGCACTTGCACCGCACTCAGTTAGCGCCTGTCAACGAAATCACTCGAGCCGCGACTTCCGGGGGGCGGGCTGTAGGGGCCACCGGTCATCTCCACTCGACCGCAGCCGCTGTTATTCAATTCAACCCCGGCCACGTCACAGCTCGAGGTCCCGGCTCACAGCCATCACAGGCCTCGATCTTCGCGACGGTTTTCCTCGGCCATCTGAGGAGGTCGCAAGCTCGGAGTTGCACGATCAGGCACCGCGCCACTTCAGACGCGTGGGGGTATGGTACGGACCCAGGATCAATTGCAGGATGTCAGGGAGGGAGAGGGCGAGCAGCGGAGCCGGGCTCCTAAGCTGCCATTTTGGATGTCGTCTTGGCTCCTCCCCCAGATGATACAGTTTTATTCGATCTCACTCCGGTAGGCCTTCAGTAGCAATTAGATGCTTTTTCGGAATAGTGTAAAGTGAACGATCAGATAATAAATGGTGGTATTTTCCAATAGAAGTCAAAAAAAGCAAGTCAGAAGTGGTAGCTAAAAGATGCACGATAAGAGGTGGTGAATGAATATAGGTATCTGGGTCTCGTTTTTAAATATAACCTTGATTTTAAAGCACATATTGATAAACAGGAGTTAAGAGTAAGGTCCATTACTGGAGCATTACAAATGGACTCCGAATTGTGGCATAAAACAGTAGAAATTCTAAAAGATATTCTATAACTCAAACTGTTAATCTTCTCTTGTATGGATGCGAAGTCCTCCTGGAGAAACATTTCACTCACCTCCAGATTATAACAAGAATTAAAAATGCAATAGGTCTCGCCTTTGATTAGGTTAAAGCCATTTGCTTAGCTAATGGTATAGTATAGCAAAGCAAATGGCTTTAACTTAATAAAAGGCAAGACCTATTGCATTTTCAATGCTTGTTATTCCAGCCAATTATTGCACCTCGGGCCCGCTCGGAGAGCGGAGGTTGCCTCCTGGTCGCTAATTTGCATGGATATCGGTAGGGTTTTTTCAACGGTGCATGCGCTTCAAGGGGTTAATTACTCAGTAAAGCCTTGTCGCCTGCAGACACTCTGCTGGAGCCCGCATTGTCTTCTAATGAGGCCGGGAGCGGAGGTTTGGCTATCGGAGAGCCCGGAGCTGGTTCATCTTAAGAGAAGTTGGGAGCGTGGCAGTTGAGAGGCCCTCGGATGGGTGGGTGGTTGCTTCCAACGGCGCAGTTTATAAATACTGCAGCCCAGTGTCACTGCACTAGCCTGGGGCAGGGCCTGCAGACCCTGCCTTTCAAGTAACTTCAGCCAGGCAGAGGAATGCTCACCATGTGCCGCCTCAAAGCGCTACATTTGAATGAAGGTCTCTGCTTTCCCATCACAACCCAACTCCAGCGAGATGAAATGGAGTTCAGGGTGGGGGCGCGAGATGAGTAAATGACCGAACTGCCTGTTCTCCACTTACACGATACGCAGCAAACCGGGTCTTTTAAATGCACTGCTCGTGGGCATGTTCATGTGCGTGGCTGGTGTGGGGAGCTGCTATAGCATGCTGCAAGTGAGCCACTCAAGGACTATCTGCAGGATTGAGGTTGTATGCAAAATTACCAGGAAAGGCTGCAGACTGGTATTCTTGGGAGTGAGGTAAAGCAGCAACGAGGTGGGTGGGGGAGCGAGATAAAGGCTGGTGTTTTAGAAGTGGTGAGGGAGGGAAAGCCAAAGCACGCTGCCATGCGCGTGCATGTGCACATACAGGGGAAAGGAGGGAAAACGAAAGCACGCCGCACGCGGCCGTAAGGCCACGCCAATTAAAAGAAGATGTCGGACTGTCCCCTGTCCGTACGTACGCATGTTTAGCTTTGGCCGAATGGTGAGAGCAGCCATCTTTGTCCATCCGGACGCGTGCAGCTTTAGCTTTGGCTGAATAGATTGCAAAAGGCTCTCACATTGGCGAGAGCCGCGCATGCGCGCTAACGACAGGCAAGACCTAAAAATGGATACTTGAAGGGGGGGTGGGGGGCGGTTAGGCATTTCAAAAGGTACAGTAAATAGTGCACGAGACTCAAGGTGGGACAGACTAATACAGTACTTAAGTACAGGCAAAGGATTCTCATGTATTGGGCCTGTTTAATGTGGCTGATGGATCGCTGAGTTAGCTAAGAATTTACAGTTAAATAAAACAGCACACATTATTATAAACGTATATTATGGATAGCTTATAGTGCCATCATTTGACACGCAGTCCATATCAGTGGTCTAATGGAAGACTAATAAATGATGTGGTTAAAGACAAACCTAGAAACTGATTTAGAAGATGCAAGTAAAAGAAATAATTTGTCCTATTAGACATGGATTATGAAGTGCTCAACAATCCTAGTTGTATGATATTAAGAGCACCAATATCAGAAGGTGGTCACTGAAGGTAAGCTTGGTGAGGCGCTAGCCTTCATATGTTGGAGGACGAGGAATTTGAATGTCCTTTGTGCAAACAACTTCCAATGTCATTAGCTCACTTAACAGTTTTTTGAGCGACTTTTGTTAGATAGGAAAAGTTTGTTACTTCGCGTTTTAGAGTCTTAAAGGCCTAACACGTTCATGACCTTATGAAAATAGTTTTAGATTGTAATAACATGATTATGTTTTTCTATAGTGAACTTTATCTATTGTATCAGAACAGTTGGATAAATTGACTGGCATGCTTTTGTAAGAGGAACCTCCTATTTTAGATCTGTAATATAGTGTTTCTATTGGATGTTATGCCGATGATCTGACTATAAAACGAATACTATATTTGATAATGTATTACCATCGTGAGTGTTTCAATGAATTTTTTTATGAGAGTTTACTTGATACTACAGATGAATAAAGTGGAATATATTTATTGTTGAGGGAGTGGTCCAAAGAGACGCATAAAAAAACCTTTAATTTTAAAAGATCATGCACTTAGTACAACATTTTGTGGCAAGATTAGTATTGGGCTTAAAAGCCAATTATTACTTCGGTACTAGCTTTGCTTCATTAGCAGCAGACTAAGGAGTAATTTGGAATATATATGCTGGTTCATTAAGTGATGAGTACAGACAGTGTGCCCTCAAAGGTAGATTTAAGTGATACCACCTGTCGAAACCTCTTTAATCCAACAATCAATCCCCGATGGTTGTTGCTCGATTCTATCAATGGTCCACTGAAGGTCGCATTTTGTTCACAACGATGAACAGACTGCATGTACATCTCAGAAAAGGTACTAAGGGGCAGATTTATGAAGGCCCTGCGCCACTGGTGCGTCACTTTTTCCCATGTTAAAAGTGACGCACCGGCGGCGCAAGGCCTTCATAAATCTGCCCCTAAATACTTTAGGGTCACGAAAGTTTTAATACCGGTCTTTTCAAGAAAGGGACCTCATTATTATCGGTCATAACCTATGTAGATGTAATGGGTTTTCTTCATTTTATGGAAAGTTGTACTGTTTCTATTTGGAGGTTTAAGCACCAGGAACTCTAATGGGGCACCAATCTGCATATTACAGCTGCCAATAAAAAATATGGTCTCCGTATGCTACTAAAGGTTACAGGCCTTTCATGTTAAGTCACACAAACTGACGCAACAAATCTCAGAGTGCTGCCACTAAACTGCAAAATCTACACATTGCTTGTTCACGAATGACACATTGTTTACTATCTTTAGATGCCCCTAACCGTGACGAGATCTATGCAGCACATTACATGCCTTGTGGATTGGCAGTAGTTTATACTTTCAATCCGTCACACAGCAGAGGATTCGGATGGGGCAATTATCCCAGCTCCAAAATGGACGAGGAACATCAGCATTTAACTGCTTCCCAGTACTTCCACTGTGGTGGGTTGAAATGTTGCATTTTCAACAAGCTTCTGTGCAGCATACGAAGCAACACAAACTGCAGGATTTAAAAGACTGGCAGCATACCCTATAGATTCACAAAGCAGGTATGAAAACTAGACTGCTAATCTTGCACATAATAGATCACACAAATCAAAATCATTCACTATTTTGCCCTTCAGGCTCAACATGTAGTTAAACAGTTAGTTTCTGTGCTGCAACACGGCAAAAAACGAAGGGAACCAAACAAAATGCTCTTATTCCTTGGCTCAGACACAAACATTTCAAATATTGTCATACTCTGAATATGTTAATGCGCAATCTGTTAAAGTTTTCATTGTTGCTTTTTAAGCTAGGTTGAGATTTTATCAAATTGTTCCCTTGACTGATCTCAACTTTTAAAAGTTGGTAAACTGGTAGTAAAGGATTAGAAAGCCTCAAAAAAAAAAAGTCAATTCTTCTTATATAATTAAATGCAGTACACACTTGATTCATTTTATTGAGCCGCACATGTGCTCTGCACTATAAAGACCTAGATAGTATATACTTATATGGCACTTTAATTGTATCCATTTTTCTTTATTAGACGATTAGCCAACTATATTTTACCAACACTGTTCCAATTTACTCTGTAGCGTAGCCATTAAGCCATTCAGCAATTTTTAATATATACATTCTTCAAAGTCTGTGTGTACTAAAAACTTTTGTAGACTAGTTTCCATTTCACTCAAAAATTATAATAAAGCCACTTCACCATTGTACGTGAAGGTGCAAATAACATCTGAAAAAAGAAGTTGGAGATGAAGTCAATTTGGCACAAAATGTCATTGCAGACATCAAAGGTTTAGGATGGCTTTCAAGGGAGGGAACAACTTGGACAATAACAACTTCTCTGACAATGCTTGAGGCACACTCCTAATAAGTCAGCAATGAGGTTCATCACAGGAACCAGCTAGCTACAATAAGAGGGTTGTCGGACCTTAGTGAAAGCTAACGATTAATAGCAGGATTACATTTCAGCATTATAATAGTGCCGAATCTCTCAACATTAAATCAAAACCACTCAATTATACTTAAAGAATGATGTTGAGAGCACTAGGGCTTGAATGTGGTCTTCAGTATGGGGCTACGATTGTGTTTATTTTTAGAACGCTTTATTGAGGCACAAAGCAACATACAATGCTGATCCATGCAGGCAATCACTTATACAATCAAGGAAAGTTTTCATCCTCGACCGGACCTGCCCCTTCCCCCGGGAGACAAGTAGACCCTTTGTTAAAACCACAGTATGACCACCATTTCCCCCAAATCTTCGAGTGTTTCTTGGAAGTCTTCGGGCCCGGTGTATGGTCTCTTCCAATTTTGCAGAACAGTCCCTACAAGCCTTCCATTCCTTTAGCATCGGGGCAGTTGGCGATTTCTAGCATCTGGCCACGTCCCTCTTCGCCACTAGTATACCTAGTGCTCCACTAACATACTGTCTTCTCTAGAGCCCCCCCCCAGGTCCCCCGCCAGGCCAAGCAATACAATCTTGGGGGGGGGATGCCTCGATGTTTTTGCCCAGCACCTCCTATAAAGTCACAAAAATAGAGACAAAGTATTAGTGATTAACGGGGCATACCCAGACCATATGATCGAAATTCCCCTGATCTCTCCCACATCTAGTGCAGGAAGGTTGGGGAAGCCTTTGAGCTCTCCACAGGAGCCAGGGCATGTATGCACATTGAAGACATTTCAACCGGATAAGGTGTAACTGGGCAGAGATGCCCAAGATACTGGGTGCATTACATGCATCCCTCCTTCCTCCAGCAGGCTTAGGCACCCCTTTCAACACTTCCTCAAGGGTGACAGTGTGCATGGAGAAGGATTCAGCACGGTCTAAAACACCTGCGAGACACCCCTCCCCTATCCCTGGGCAGCTTGCCCACAAGGACCCTGACTTCCAAGGAGCTGTAGTCTGAGGGGCAGACCAGTGTCACTCAATATCTTAAGAGTGCGTGGCAGAGTTGGAGGTGCGCTAAGATTTTCAATTTGTGTAGGGAAAACGATAAGTGGAGGACCTGGAAGAACTTCACGTGGTAACCATCCCAAATGTCCTCCCACCCCGAAAGACTCGACTAGTGTCCCATCCCATGAACCTCTCCAACCATGCTACCCAGTTCAGCCATCTGCCAGTCCAAAGAGCCGGACTGGCTACCGGGAAGTTTGGAATGCTGCGGAGCTGGGGGCTGATTTCGTTAATGGGGACCTGCGTGAGCTAAACAAAATTAGTTTTGCTTTCAGTATTTCGAAGCATACGCAGGTCTCCGTGGACGAAATCAGGCCCCACTGCAGTAAAATCAGGCAGCAGCTCAGCAGCATTCCAAAGTGCCCGGTAGTCAGTCCATCCCTGAACAGAGGAGTGTCTATGGTAATCAGTCTGTCCTACCCATATGGGAAGGGCTACCCTCCAAGTCAGGAAGACCACTTTGGTGATCTCTGGGAGCGAGCATGGGATTGGAACGCTGTAGAGCATGCCCATAAGATTATCAAAGCCAATCAGGGAGAGTTAATCTAAATCCTGGGTCTGCCCATCCTCCCCTCATTCAGTCGTTCACAGTGGTTATGTGCTGCGCAACAGAGGCAGATGTCAGCTACTGCCAGACCACTTTCGTATGTGGAGAGGAACATTTGTGAAAGGAAACCCCGAGGTGTTTATTGACCCAGAGGAATCTCTGCGCTCGTCCAGTCATGGAAGCAAACTACTGGTTGAACACAGGGAAAGAAATTTGGGAGGGCCATCATTTTGTTACAGAACCACTTTGCCAAGTGCGGTGGTTGGGTTTTTATGCAGTCAAACCTCCATCCAATGCCGGTGTCCCTTTTTTATTTACAATATTTTCACACCCAGCAAACTAAAACATCTTTTGCTTGAAACCAAATTGTTACCCATTAACAGGCCACAAGACAGTACAGTTGACAAATCCCTACCTTCTCTTTAGTCACAATTTTGTTGCACCCAAGTCTCTAACATAGATTAGAGCATAAACAAATGAGGCAAAAGCCAACTGAACAGAGACTGGTCGAAGGTATGTCAGATGGTGGCGGATGAGGCTGCAACAATCACTCCACTGACAATGGCAGAGTGCACATCTACTCTAACTTGCATATTTTCTGCCCACCTTTCATATGGCAAGAACATAACACTTTCTACAAAGGAGTAACTTGCCTCTTGGAGGCCAGATAAAAGGTCAACAGGCGCTCTAATGTAAATAGTTTGCGGTTTAGAAGATAAAAGATGTGCAGGACTGGAGGAGAAATATGTAGAAAAGGACTAGTAATTAACAGCCAGACTTGTGTACAGTCTCTGCACTGGCCTCGATCTCCCGCTGTCAGCTAGGAGGTAGTGAGGGTGTAGTGCAAGTCTTCAGGCTTGTGGAAGATTAAGAAGTAGAAATTGCTTATTTCTGCATATGGTTTGCTGCTGTTTCCAAACCAAATAGTCAGTTGAGTGTATTGAACATACATCACATTTTAACAGCCCACACGCAGTACTTAGCCTGCAAACAATTTGTTGTCAGCACTGTAAATCAATAGAAAAAAAGTATTGTACAGCAGTCCCCTTAGAGGCATGTGCATTGTAGGATGTTCACTTTCACAAGCACTGGCAAGTATTTCAAGGTATAAACAAAATTACTTATTTTATATAAAAATGTTTATCCGCTGTGATTTTTTTTAAAACGTTATTTTCAGGCATTTTAAAATAAAGTATATTAAAATGTATTGAATGACAAGCTGTCTCAATTGTCTTCCTAGCCACTTTGGAAGAACATTTTCACGGTCCATAAAGGATAATTCAACTTGAAAAGTTAAAGAGTGAGCCAACGAGATGCCAGCCATCGAGTACACTGCAAGAAGAGCTATCAGAAAGAGAAAAATAAAGTTAAACCCTATTTTTGTTACAGGACCTAAGCCTAGGAATCAGGTTGCTGTATGTCCGGGTCACCCTATAGTCCACGGGGGTCCGGAATACAAACTGAGACCAACGCTGGAGCCAGAGAGAAAGGATATTTATTACAATCTCATGAGATGGAGGCATCAACAACAGACACTCATAGCTGTCTGAGGAGGCAGTCTACCAAATGGTCTTAACTTCACAAGTTATATACTCTTTATCCTGCCCCAGGCATGTAAGGGAGTTGTATCAATAATCTTTTATTGCATTCCTAAACAAATAGTCAATCTGGAGAATCAGCAGGGGAGTAGCCTTTGGGGGTTTTCGCAGGATATGGGCAAAACATAATTACATAGTACATAGAGGTCACTGATTAATTGGTACTGCAGGGCATAGCATCATTACATGTCAAACAAAAGGTTAATCAGATAAGCACAGGTAACCGTGAGGACCCTGCAGGATGTAGGCGACTTTCTTCCAATATTTGAGAACAAGAGATGTGACAACAACACCATTTTTGCAAACTTTACTAAATGTGGACATGTTTTTCTAGTTTCTTAAAAAACGTCTACAAATTTCAGAAAACTGGACAAATAGTCCACCTTACCCGCTTAACTTTCGCTATTTGCAAATATCGAAATACCAAGTCTGGATAACCAAAATACCAAAAAGAGGTGTCATCAACAACCTTATCAAGCGGATTTACCAAGTACGGGCATGCTTTTCTATGTTATTTCAAATAATATTTCTACAAATTTCAAAGGTCGGACAAAAAGTCCACATTACCCGTTTTATCTTCAGTCTTTGCAAAGAGTGAAATTAAACAAACCAGACAACCAAAACCAAGTACAAACAAAAAGGTGTCGCAAATCAGCGACCCTTCCAGAATCCTTTGTCTCGTTCTCCAGGTAGTCTCTTTACTGCAAAGATCGTCCAAGTCTATCGAGGGCCCGAGTCAGGACTGGAGCCACTTGGCGGGGTCTTCTCGGATGTGGTGAAGGTCTGGTAGTCGCTTAGAAGAGGATGGTCTTTTTCACATAGGCTAGCCCACCACCGTCCGTTCAACTTCCTAGTCTGGACCCCACGACCGGGCAACTGCATCTCTAATCGGCCCCATGTTTTGGGCACCAATTGTGGATTTGGGAGTCTTTTGGCAGACCACCAAAGGTGTCAGGGTTACGCTATAGTCCACGGGGGTCCGGAATACAAACTGAGACCAACGCTGGAGCCAGAGAGAAAGGATATTTATTACAATCTCATGGGCTGGAGAGCCATCAACAACAGATACCCATAGCTGTCTGAGGAGGCAGTCTGCCGAATGGTCTTAACTTTACGTGTTATATACTCTTTATCATGCCCCAAGCATGTAAGGGAGTTGTAGCAATGATCTTTTATAGCATTCCTAAACAAATAGTCAATCTGGAGAATCAGCAGGTGAGTAGCCTTTGGGGGTTTTCGCAGGATATGAGCAAAACATTATAATTACATAGTACACAGAGGTCACTCTGATTAATTGATACTGCAGGGCATAGCATGATTACATGTCAAACAAAAGGTTAATCTGATGAGCACAGGTAACAGGGAGGACCCTGCAGGGTGTAGGCGAAAAGCATGTTTATACAATTGAGTTCACAAATATTTAGCTGTTTACCACTGGAGGGCACAGGTGAGAGGTATGATTACACAGCAAGCAGGTATAGGCCGGTTGATGGACGCCTGCAGGGCGTAATGTACAGGGTGAGGATGATAAACATCTGGGAAACACATGTCCGACTGGTTGAGGATGGGCTGGTCAGTTTGTGGCAGGCCAAAGCATGAACAGAGTGTCAGTGCAGGAATGTAACAGGTCATAAGTGGAGCTCCAGAGTGTTCGCGATACAGAGAGAAAGTCAGTCATGAAGGTTAAAGCACAACATGGCGGAATGAATGGCAAGATAACGGATATACTTTTATACAGAGTACAAAATGGCTGAGCGAGTGTCAAGATAAAAATTGTATTTTCCACATTGCAAATCTTTTCGCAGTGAAGAAACATGAATTATAAGAAAATAAAGACCTCCTGAAACAAACTCACGGACATATTAAATAACTGGCACTTGAGCAGACGGTCTTAATGTGGATTGCCACAAACAACAAGAATGAACTGGACTATCTAAGAGAAATTTGAATGGTCACCAATTTCAGAGCAGTAACTAATTCGAATTCACTTGACTACTCAATAGCAAACAAACACCGCTATTGTGAACTTGCCGAAGAATTACAAACAGTGTCTGTTAAAACGCAATTCGTTGTTTTCAATCCACAATTTCACAACAGCCGAGCTGAATTAGCGCTGGATTCAAAGCCCATTAGGGCACCAGATGAAACAGCCTTATGGTGCGTTTCAAAACCATGAGATACAAGAGCCCAAAACACTAGGACAAGAAACGACAAAGAAAGATACTGTGTCCTATGTCACAGGAGGGCTACATTCTAGGCAACAGCATCATGAACTGATTGGAAACATACTGCCTGTAACATTGTTGATGGCAAAATGCATACATAGGTCAACATGTATTAAACAATAGGGCAACACTTCTTGCGCTCGCATGAAATGTAGAAACAGAGCACTCTGCCCTGCTAGGCCATATTAGTAACCATCAAGGTAAGTGATGGGCATGTGGATGGGGTATTATCACATGAAGGCGGGTGTATGATGTTACTACACATTCCGTTGCAATGCATGCCTTTTCCACGCATGCATTACAACGCAAATGCCACTATCACGAATATGCTTTACAACAAAAATGCCTTTACCACGCATACCTTTACAATGTTTTTCGTTGTATAACTATGCATGATAAATGCTTTTTTCAATCCCTGCCCAAATTCCTTATATGTTCCCTAAAATCATTAAAGGTTAGTATATAAAAAAAAAATACACCGTTTTTCATAGACGGACTTCTCCTTCTTCAAAGATAAGTGGTCCTTATTCTATTTTTTTGAAAAGGCAGTCCGTAGACGCATGTACCTTATTATGTCGTTAGAGTGCTTATTTCAAGAAGGACAAAAAGGCACAAATCACCGTCTTATGGTAAGAGTTTTCTTTCTTTTTTTAAACTCACTTTTTTTAAAGGAGGGGTGGAGACCCCCCCCCACAAGGCCCCGCGCCCCAGCCGCCTTTTTTAATTCTACCTTTACCACACATTCCTTTACTACGCATTTAATAGTAAAAACGTGTGGTAAATGCTTTACGTAGTAACCACGCATGCGTTGTAAAGCATGCGTGGTTAAGTACAGCGTGGAAACGGCTGCGTTGTAGTGGCTGTTTCCCCATGAAGGCAGTACGACCCGCTCAGTGGTAAGCAGGAAATAAAATCTCCTGTATTTAAAAAACATTAGCAGTGTTGCGCACTGCACACCATAAGTGCAATACAGCTAAAAATGACAGAGGCAATGACTCCAGTAGTGCAGGAAAGCTACAGTTGCATTGTGTCCAGTGAAGACCTTTTACTTTAGTAGTAAAGGATTTTTCGATTCTGCATCCTCTTACACATAGCAGCAACCGAAATATCGCAGAGTCTGTGCAGCAAATACACAATTTTATAAATTGAGGACTCTTGCTAGCATTTGTATTTATCCCAAAAAGTAAAATCCACTCCAAACATGCAATCCATACAGCAAGCAAGCAGCACATACACAAACGTGAAACTGTGCACAATAGAGCCATTACATTGCTTGTGTACTGAAATACATGTCTGCTTGCCACCCGGTGAGCAATGTTACAAAACAAACTACTATAGCAGCAGGTGACATACAGTTTTTTCCAATTTCAACTAGTTCTGTTGCTACCACACAAATGTAAACTCATGATCTGCTGAATTCTGCACAATAGAGCAACAACTTGACATGTGCCCGTGCTACAAAACACCTAGTGATGGACAATGAGATGCCATGGCCATGCTGAGTGGACACATTTGATAGGTTCCCTACCACACACCACCCAACGGACCAGGAGCATGTAAATCACTACTGGTGCCTGTCACCATAACCTCTGTGGATCCAGCAGGTGCCACATGCATTTTCAGACACTCCTAAAGGAGTGTCTGAAAGTAGGAGTGTCTGAAATTAGCATCAATTGAATTTTTAGATGCCAGAGCATCTGCAAATTGGGGTGCACTAACCAACAGACCCATCCCCTTTTCAGCCTGGTAGATCCACCACGGTCGGTCTGAAAGGCAGTCAGACGATCGGTCTTGGGCGCTGCAAGCAGACCAAGTCAACACCTGGCACGGATATTAACCACAGCCCAAGAGAACGGAACCCACAGGCAGCGATCCAATACTTGACAAAAGGAAACTGCAATTCCATGTTCCAAACAAAAAAAAAATGTATTCCTAAAACAACTTAACGCACAGTAGCTCTTTAGTGCAACCTCTAGAAAAATAATCTGCGGTCGGTGGTGGGTTTCATGGAGAACAGAATGCTTCATTTTGCTCCAATTCTTTCTATTACTGAATTAAAGGTTGATGTATTGGTCTTGACAAGTGCTTCACGCTGACTGTATTGTGTATGATAGTATAATCACTCCCCATGCATTTCACGCAGCTGACTGATTAATGCAATAGATGTCTGATGGCAAGGCTGGAAATAGGCCTTTCTACACCACACTGCCAAGAACAGTGGTGCACGAGGCGAGAGGGAACACAACCATTGTAAGATGTGAAGAGGAACACACGAGCAGTCATAAACATCGTTTCCTCTATGCACGTCTGCCGCCCTGCCTAAACACAAATGAGGAAAAAATGTTTAGAATCGCACAACAAATGCATGATTCCGAATTTTGACAAAACCAGGTACCTTTGTAACGAGGCTACAGAAAGGATTTTCAAGCCAAGCACAAACAACCACTTTCCTTATTTAATTGGAAAACAACAAATTGCCCGTTCTGAATCATCTTCAATTAAAAGGTCGGTGATCATGGAAAAAAAAGCAGGTGATCTGGACTGATTAAAAGAAAATTAAAACGCGTCGGATAATTATTGTTGTCTATGCAACTGAGAAGCAGCGAGTATGACCCAGAAACGTCAAAACAAAATCTCACTGGCCTGTCCATCAATCCCGGCACCGCCCACGCATGATCACATACGGCCATTCACCCTTCCCCCCTCGATCATTTCATAACACGAACACATGAGGCACGTAAAAAAGGCACGTTTGCTGATGGCCAAGTACATACGACAATCCGGCCTTTGCTCAAGATTCACCATCATAACATGAGGAAATCAAATCAGCAAAACGCACTAAAATAAATAGTTGGACCAATGTATCATTTCATGGCTTGAAGATAAAAGATGGAACCACGAGGTCAACAGTAAGGGAAGACTTTAGGATACAGAGCTTTTCAGTGAGGTTTATTACATCTATACAGATTTCATTAAAAAAAATTACAATATCCCACCACAAAGTAACATATATATATATACACTATATATATATATATATATATATATATATATATATATATACACACACACACACACACACATATATATATACATATACATATATATATACATATATATATACATATATATATACATATATATATATATATATATATATATATATACATACATACATACATACATACATACATACATACATACATATATATATATACACACACACACACACACACTCATACTAACCCCTGCTGCTGAGCACTGGCCCAGCACACCAGGCCCACACCCCGCCGGACCCCTGTCCATCTGACAGTGTTTGAAGATTCCCCAGGACAGAAGTGGTGTCACCATGGTTACTCCTAGGAGGCTCAGCCCTTCTGGCTTGCCCCTGACCCACTTGGAAACGCAACCCCCTCTCACCCCTCAATCTGGACTTCTGCACCCTCCACTTAGGAGTGGCACTGCCAGGCACCTGAACCCCTGGAGCTCTGTTTACAGACACTCCCCGTTTTCCTTACACTAGAAGATCCCTCACAACGGGCGGCCTACCAGTACAGCGTAGGCTCCCCACCTTCTGGAACCACCCAGGCTCTGGGACAGTGTTTTGGGCACCTTGGGCCGCAGCCCACTCCCACTCATTCTCCGCAGAGACAGAACGTGAGTCCCTACACCCTTCCCAGGGCTCCGGGACCCATCTGGGCTACCACAAACCTTTCCGACCACCCTTGGTTGGGAAATACCTAAGCCACTTCCTTCCGGGTCACCCCACTATGGAATCCATCAAAAGGTCTGCCTCCTGTGCAAGCTCCCTGGGGTCAGAGAACTCACACCAGTGGGTGTTGGCATAGCTCTAGAAAACTGGGACTTAAAATATGCTCTCCAACAAATGAATCACAGCCCCACACAGGTGTTAACCCAACTACCCTTCACCCCAGCTTCCAGTGCCTCAGAAAAGTACCCCACATCATTCTCACAAGACTGGTGCGGTCTCTTAACCCATGCTCTTCTGGCTGGTCTCCATACTCACTTACCAGGACTTCTATCATGGGGGAACCACTGTCACTGCACCTCTAATCTAGAGTCAGTAGAGTGTTCCTCCCACTACCAGGAAAATTATCCCCTGTGCCAGTTACCCAATCCACCTCAGGGACACTGCGCACCACTGGAGTAACCTCACAATCCTGAAGCCTCTGGTGTACCTCAACCCTCTCCTTGAAGCAGGGCCCCAAACCTGTGTGTTTGTAACTCATCCTCAATACTGGACCAAATACTTTTGCTGCCACCATCTGGGCTGGGCCTAGCCCCACTGGCTTCCCAGTCTAGCGCTCTCATTTCAAACTCATGGTCTAACATCAGCCTCGTTTCCTCCATGGTTATTCCTTTGTCTTCCCTCTCACTAACCTCACAATCCTGAAGTCCCTGGTGTATGTCAACTCTCTCCTTGAAGCAGGGCCCCAAACTTGTGTGTGTTTGTACCTCATCCTCAGTACTGGACCGAACACTTTTGCTGCCACCATCTGGGCTGGGCCTAGCCCCACTGGCTTCCCAGTCCAGCTCTCTCATTTCAAACTCCTGGTCAACATCAGCCTTGTTTCCTTCATGGCTATTCTTTTGTCTTACCTCTCACTTTCCATCCTGGGTTTCTCTACCTCGAACTTCCTTGGTTCCCACCTGTCCTCCAGCTAATCTGGGGAAAGACTGCTGCTGCCTGGTTTAGAGGGTCCCCCACCTCCCAAAAAAAAGCACATCCACCCTTGGAATGGGCTCCTCTGCCTCCATGGCAAGATCTCCGGCAGCCCACTAGCATGTCTGGCTGCTACCCAGGCCCTCAGCGCCTTTTGTAGCTCTTTTCTGGTGACGCCCCTGATTTGGATTTTGAGGTTTTTGGAGATCGCCTTCAATTCCTTCACATTGTAGGTTTCTAACCTCTCCTCCTCAAAGACCACTTCCAAGGATGCAATAGATGATGCAATTGATTCAGGCATGATTAAGTAGCAAGTTCAAACTGGTAAGATAAAAAATAGGGCAAAAAGAAAAAGAACCAGTATGTGGCACGTAATGTCTGCGATATAGTAGTAGTGCACACCAATCACCGTAAGACAAGTGCAAACAAGTCCTATCCTCACCGCTGACAACCAATGTTGGCAGCGTCTTCCAGATTGTTGGATAATGAGACATTAACTTGTGCACATCAGCATAGGAAATTACTGAGAATCCAGAAGATTTAATAAGTCTAGCTAGTGGGGTAAAATAGATTGAAAAGAGTGGGGGTCAGAGAGGAGCCCTGGGGTACCCCACAAGGCAACTGGAAGAAGTCAAGAGGCAAATCCACTCATAGCAAAAATTGTTCCCTCCCAGACAAAATGATTTTAGGGGGGAAAGGGCAGATCCCCTAATGCAGTGTACTTCAATGTGTGGGGCGCGCCCCCCCTGAGGGGGCCCGACATCTCTAGGGGGGCGAGCACTCCACCTTAAAATCTCACCTTGCCTTTCATTGTTTCCCACGTCGCAAGTACGCTTCCTTACAGTATTTCTTCCCCCATTTCAAATCAGGCTTTTGGATTGGAGAACTCGTACATGTGATGCCCATACTATTGTAGTTTAAAGAAAAACATTGCCTACTGCCTTCAGCGCTCTTAACAACTCTAACAAAGTGATGGGGTCTAGTCCCAACCTCTCTCATACAATGACGTGCAGGCACGCTGGCTGCACTTGTGTTTTAAGACATGACAGTAATTACGAACGGTAAGAAAAGGTGCCCTTTTCCACGCAAAACAGGACACATGTATACACAGTGAGCCTGCTGTTTTCTATTTAAGTAAAAGGAAAAAGGAAAATGTGCCTCACCTCTCCTGATCATGCAGATCAGAGCCCTGTGGATGAAAACACTGAAGTGCTCACTAGTTTTTTTAACTGACGCCATTAAACGAGTTTGTGCATTCTTTTGCTAATTATCTACGGTCAGTGTTTTTCTGAACTGTGACTAAAAAGGTGCAGCTGTCCTAGGGCAATCACATGATGAAAAATTGCTTCAGTATTTTTTTTCTTGAATGGTGTGCCAGCCCCATCTTTATCTTAGAAATGTCTTTGATCCCATGGTCACATGTTCGATTCCCTATAAGTCCAATCAGCCATACATGTTTCTGAGATCGATAAAATGATAGCCATTTAGTTGGGTAGCAAAGACGAGATGTCCCTTTGTTAAAGGACATGTGATATATCTTCCTGTGTTGTCGCTGGGGTCAAAGTTCTGGTGGTCTGCCTTTTGCCCTCCAAGCAGATCCAGAGGTTGAGTTGTATGCCCAACAGCTGTGCAACAAGTACACCAAATTCAAATTAGCAGGGGACAATGGTAACTGCCAACCCATCTTTTCAATGAGGTATTCAAAATTGTCCACAACCTTTCAATTCACCAAAGCACCTATGTCTGCTGGATTTTTTTACTCCAGATGCAGGTAGCACAGCTGGAGGTTTGACAGAGCAAAAATTGTTTGTAGCCCTGGTAGTCACTACCCTGCATGGCCCCTTTGGAAGCAGAAGACACTATATAAAAGTAGCAGAGGAAGGCTTAGAAAGGGAGAAGCGAGAGGAGAGTAGCCAGGATTTCTGGGAGAGAGTGGGGCCACTACTAGTTGGTCACAGACTTGGATGTATGTAGATTCAGTCAGGAGTGGAGTGCAACCTTTTTTCTTCAATGTGCATTCTCCGTGGCAGTAATTAAGAAAGGCTGGTCAGGAAGGAGCTCCACAAGAGATACATTTAAGAAGTGACCTCTTACTTTGTGCCATGAGATAAGACATCTCCTTTTTTTATGATAAGCTAGTTTGAGGTTTAGTCACCAAGTTAGTCCTCTTGCAATGGGAAGTGTGCCAGAGAGCAAAACAATACCTGGTAGTACTGCTGTATTTGTTCTTCCAGAGGAATGTGCATTTGGAGGCATGCCTTTTCAATAATGATATGGGCGTGTGAGTGAGATTTCTTAAAGAGCATCAAGGTGCACCCAACTAAAAGGATAGGGTAGGCTGGAGCTCTTGGACAGTGGTAACAGACAGGGTTAGGAGCATGCATTTTCAGTTAGTTAGAAAAGTAAGCCCAGTCACCATTGGGGCTCAGTGAGATTGACAAAGTTGTCCACTGTAGCCCAGTTACTCTTCACAGCAACATGGGGCAGAAAGGCCACGGAGAGCAAGCTAGCATAACCCAAACTTATCAACAGACCAGGCTTAGAGTGAGCAGCAGAGCTTTAAGTAGCCCAGGCCCAGCAGCAGAACATGTGTGGAAAATTTGACGTGTCAGGGAAAGCCCGCTAGACAAAAGCATCAATTTGTAGAAAATGCTGCAGAATACCGAACATGCAATAAGGCACCTTACTTATAAGTTTGGAACTTCCAGAATCATAAAACGTGCGTATACCATGGTGATCTACATAGCAAGGAACCAGTGATCCCTCTTTCTTTCTCCTTTTTAATATACAGAAATGGTTTCACAAACCTAATGATATGAACAATATGTGCAAGGATTAATGTGCGGAAGGACATTGTAATTTGTTTTGTTCTACTGAGATGTACAATGCCCACTGTTAAGCTTCAAGCAGTAAATTTTTTAGCTAATGGTTCCAACTAGCTGTGGATGTAGTAGAATCAATCCGTTATTGCCAGATATGGCGTGGAATATGCGGATGGTGGTTGATAATGTAGTGTACCAGATTCCAGAAAGTTCTGCCAGGTTGTGGGGGGGCCCGCCATCTAAAGAAATTCAGCTAGGGGGGCTAAACCTAAAAAAGTTTGAAGGCCTCTGCCCCAATGCCTATGTTAGAAAAGACGGTAAATCAACAGGACATGATTGACCATGTCAAATGCTGTTGAGAGATCCAATAATATAAGATCCGCCTTGCCACCTTAATCTAGTGTGGCCCTTGGGTCTTCTGAGAGGGCAATCAATGCTGACTCCGCACTGGGTCTGCCTCTGAAGCGAAATTTTTGGGAGTCTAACAACTTGTTGGTTCCAATGAAGGAGGCAAGTTCAGAATGAATAGCCTTTTCAATGATTTTGGCTGGAAAGGAAGATTAGGGATAGGTCTATGGCTACTCGGTTCTGGAGGACCCAAACTTGATGTTTTCAGAAATGGAAGCCCTTTTCCAACCTTTGGGAAAGTAGCCAGAATCCATCATTAAAAATAGCAAGATGGACTCCAATGAGCCATGTGCTTGGGCACGGATAGTTTGAAGTAGTTCGAACCAGGTGGTAGAGTCAATATTGATGGCCATCTGCTACTACTTGAAAAGTGGTTAAGGCCTGTATAGCAATGGAAGGTGATCCTTGCCCTACAACCTCACTATAGAAGTCAACAGCAGACATGCACACAAGAAGCTTCAGTAGGTGTCAGATACACATCCAGTATATTTATATGACAGGAGCACCTGAAGGACTTGCAAGTCATACAAAGCACTAAGTACCACTCAGTCTTGATAAGGTATTTCTAGCCTTCTGATATGTGCTTGCATGAACAGACAAGGCCATCTAGGACAAGGTAGACCGCTGTGTTTTATACAATCCTCAGCTTGTAGGCACTGCAGGCCCAACCACATTCCAATCTGAATCCCAAAGTGTGTGCACATTAGGATAGTGGAGCTTAATCTACTAGGTTCATCTGTGAGAACTGAAGGGTCTATCTCGTGATGCCCATAAATGTGGGTCTACTTTGGGCAGACAGTCGTTTTCCCTGAAGTGGAATGGTTTCTAAGCTTTTGGCTCAAACACAACTGTCTTCAAACACTTACTGACAGCCAGTTTCTACTCATAGAAGATGCTGGAGTAAATCCTAGTCCAACACAAGGCTTGGCAAGATGTGGGCGTATCCACAAGATGTAAGAAGCGAGTTTGAGCATTTGTTCAGAATTATGGCCCCTTCCTTGCCAATCTGCAAACTCTGAAGGAAGCAATATAAATTGGACAAATCAATAAAATCTCAGATGAAAGAAAAAAAACTCACAGAATTTCATTTGATTAAAGTATGAGAAATCACAAAACCTGGCTTTGTGCAGGCCTTCATTATTTCATGATTGCCTCATACTTAAAAGCACCTGCAGCTTGCTTAACTCAATTCTATGTTTCAATGCATTCAAGTTAAGACTTTGCATCAGTACAGTTAACTCATGAAATACTGCTGATGTAAGCCTAAACAAACACCTACCAGTGTGCAGTTACAAAATAGCTATAACTAGATCATGAGAACCATTATGTCATCAGATGAAGTCAAGCCTCAACAATGCGAGCCAGGATGTCTATTGCCTCTATCAAAGTGAATCAGTCAAAGGCGAAATCCATCTTAATCACAAATGCTGGAACCAGCACAACTGTAATGCATTCTGGTTTTAAAACATATACCATACAATATCTCGTCCCGTTCTTCCTCAGAAAGAAACCTTTACGGTGAGAAGTTCTAGTCTTCTCTCAATTTTATGTAAGCAACCTCACTAAGGGAACAAATGTTTGACAGACCATGATCAAAGATGCCTTATGCCAGCTGCAACTCCAAACCAAGATGCTCCATATCCAAGGAGGCAGATTATGTTAATCAACAACCTCTGGTGTTCAAAATTAAAACACCAGGATTTCTCACAGAACAGCACCATCAGAGGCAGACTCAAGGTCACACGACTTAAGCAAGAAAGTGTCATGTCTTCTCCTGCAGTGTGGAGTAAAATCACAAGTGGAGTATGTCAGGCTCCCTCCATCCTGGACTACACAAAAGAACCTACTATGTGAGCAAAATCGGAAATTCTGCATCATTCCTCGACAGAATACCCCTCTTTCCCCCCTGCCTCTTTCCTATTCCAAGGCTCAATATCTGCGTCAACAGCCCTCATGCCTTCCCATGTAGCCTTCTTCAAGACCCTTCTTCCTAACCCTTATCCACTCCTATCTGCCTGTAATGTACCAGACAGCACTCAGGTTGTTATGAAGCTTTGTTCTTACTATTTGAATTCACACACAAATACTTGCAACCTCGTTTTTTTAAGTTTTTTATATAGCCTCTGATTTTGAAACAACCGAAGGTTTCAAACAGTATCCAAAATCGAATAAGGCAAATTCAGAATTCATTACCGTAGGGCAAAGGCTTTTTTTCATGGGAGAGGGGCAAACTGATTAACAGAATGAGGCTTAACAGAGTGGCTCTTAACACTACAGAAAAGTCATGCATTGGATTATGCAAAATGATTTCATAACTGGAAGCTTCAACTTTGGCAACCAACTGGCAAGTGGTTGCTTAGGTCATGAAATCTGTGCCCAACCCTAAGAAACAGGCGCCAGGACACACATCAGCCCGTGGTTCAGCAGGCGCGTCCTCAGTTAGTTATTCTACTTGGCAGCTTTCATCAAGCTAGGCATCTGAGATTTAACTCAACAGTTTGGGCTTTATTAAGCCGCCACATGAAGGGCCCCTCTGGATAAATGTAAATGTAGCAGCTCCAATTATAATTCGGTTTAGGGTTGACAAGTGTAATTATTCAAACGTGGCACAAAGGTAGCAATAAACGCCTGCTTTGTATTACACATCCACAACAGTGGGCATTATTATATTTAATGTGTCACTTCGCTTTCGCTCAGAGGACATTTAAGTTGTTGAAAAAGGCAAATGGGCCTTTTGGTTTGTGTAATCCTCACATTTAAGAGGTCTGCAATGGCACGCCTTTCGAGTGGGGTATACCACTGTCGCACAGTGGGCCCTGCTGGCGACAGGTGACATTTGTATTCAGAAATTGTATTAGCTATGTGGCTAAAGGGCTGCCAATTTCATTTCACAGCCAGAAGTCTGCACAAAACACCAATTACTGACAGATCTCATTTGTTGACAAAACTCGGTTCTTGGTGGCTGGCATCTGGCCGTGGTCGGTATTTAATTCTAAAGAAAGCCGTTGTAGCCATAGGATTCTTGCTGCGCTAGGGAGCAAATCAGATTTACACAGACTTTAGGAAAGGATCTTTTTTCTATTTTTTCCTCCAGCTCAAAATCCACTCCGCCAAAACATTGTGTTAGATTACTGTTTAACATTCATTAACATAATCTCAAAATGAAAGCTTTTGTTTGCCTGATTGGCCTGAAAAGCACTCCTATTGTCATCGAGCCATTATCTAGGATGGGGAGGAGACATGGTAACACCAGTCTAAGCATGTCACAAGCAATACAAAACAGTACCTGTAACCCAGTCAAATGAAACTCAGACCCTCAGAGATGGGAGAATGGAATATATGATTATACCACGATTTCAGTTACCACGCATGGCTTTACCACGCGAATTTTACCTCGCAAGTGGCTTTACCACGCTGGTATTTACAACGTAGCATTTTACTACGCGTTGCAACGTCTTACCTTCACGTCTTTCTCCACGAGCCCTTAATTCCATCCTCCTTTGAAACAAGCGTCAAAACACGTATACCAAAATAAAAAAAGGACTGCTTTTTTGACGTACACGGCACGTCTTTGGGGGAGGCTCTTTCCTCTTTCTTTTAAATTTATGTTCGTTTTTTTGTTAAAGTAACCTGCTTGTTATTTTTGGGGGGGGAGACCCCCCCAGCCCCCCTCCGAGCCCCCCCCCTCCCTCTGCCCCCCCATGCCCACGCAGATCGACTTGAAGGAATACCACGTCTCCCCCCTAGCCCGTGGTAAAGACGTCGTGGAAGGTACCCTGCGTGGAAGGCACCCTGCGTGGTAAGTGTCACGTGGTAAACGTGAGTAGTGGTAATGCCTTCGTGGTAAATGATGTTTCCCGGGAGAATGAATGACGAAGAGCAATAAAACGCTTTGAAGAAGAATTCTACAAATCAACCCTCTGCCAAAGCTCATTGGAACCTGCACTGGCAGAGAAACAGGAACAAACTACAGTCAGAGGTCCATCTGTGTGCCCCATGCATCGCTTCGAGTAACCTTACTCCCTTGTTCTGTATATGGTGGCACAGTAGTGTTAAAAAAATACCCGCACTGCATGAGATTGGACAAGCAGTAAGCCAAAACATGAAAGCTGCCTTCACTTCAACAAACCGGGAGCGAGGGATCACGGCAATCACTGTCTCAGTGGAATATCTGGCTAAAGAAAGCTTTCATATGAATTGGGAGGCAGTCCTGTCTAGGGGCAACCAGAAATGCAAGTTGGCAACTTTCTTTTCTCCAAAAGGTGTATGCTGCTCACAATTTAATCTAGAGCAAATATTAACGCATTGCCATGGAAACTTCACTGCCACCTCTGTTTCAGCACGTGCTCATAGGTCTTGCAAAAAAGTGATTGTGGGAAATTTTAAATTAATATCCACCGCTGGTCATTCCTTGGTCCACTTTACAGTTAATCATTTTCTTGCCCATCACGTTTGTTTCTCCAACTGACAGGCCCCATGTTGTGACGAATAAGCCTAGAGGAATTCTCCATTTGCACTGAGTCACAGGGCTCAAACCAGGCCAATGGTCTGGGGTTACTTGTGTAGCGGCCTGGAACGGACCTTTCAGTTCAGACTGGACTGTTCCTATTGAAGGAGGACCAACGTCGATTTGGCTATAGCCCGCTTGAGAGGCATAATGAACAAAAAGTGATAGAATAGAATGCAGCCCAGAATTTCCAGTGTTTATAACTGAAGCACTGCGCCGATCAGCCTTTTCTAACTGCACATTTTTCATGATTATGAGCAGGAAAGTAACCCATGGTGCAGGCATCCCATCCTCACAGTATGGTCGCCAAGATATTAGGCATGTGTTATACAGATCCACTGTTGTGACTCAATCACACATGCCTACCTCTGCCCTTTTGGGACATATCGATGGGCATGCATAGTGGCCACATTTCTGGCTGCTCACTTTGAAAACCTGCATGGGCACACACTACTGCGTCAAGAGCTCTATTGCAGCAGTTGGGGTCTTGAGCAATGGCCTCTGGTCACAACATAGGTAGATGCAGCTCTGCTGGGCTGGCAGATACAGCCACACTAAGGCCAATCACTCGTTGCAGTCGCAGCCATGGGAAGGCCAATAACTCAGCACAATTGTGGCCACACACAAGCTGATCCCTCTGGGCATTTGTTGCCACGAATAGGTCAATTAATCCAGCACACAACCACACAGCCTTCGACCCAGCCTCAGAAATTGCGCTTACACGTTGTAGTTCCAGCTCGGAACCAGCATAGAGAGACTGCAGGCCAATAGACACCAAGTGTTCAGATCGCTCAAGACTTTCTTCTATTTGTCCCACAGACACCTGGCGCACACTACACCTCGCTCCTCCTGGAAAGGCAGCCCTCCTGTGGGGTTGCAAGCTCCCTCCCTCTCGCTCTCAGCAGACAGATAGGCTTTTGCATGTCACTTCATGACAGGAGCACAGCTCTTCCAGGAAGAGATTCAAACTTAACTGATGAGCCTTATGTCTGGGAAGCTGGCTATCGGGCAAACACATGCTCTGGTTGCAACACAGTTCTCCTAGTACTCTTCAGACTACTCTTCAGACTACTCCCCTCCCTGATCAAAGAGAACGTGGGACTAGAACAACAAAAGAGGATCACATTTCTACTCCAAACTCAGAAAGGAGATGTACAGCCACTGCCTGCAGCTGTAGAACAGGTTTAGGGTGGATCTCTTTTCAATTGTGCTTTCTAGGCTGCTCTCCAGACCTAGCCTTTCTGTAGAGTGCTTTTTCTCACAGCACAATAGTCTCCAACTTGGACCATCCATAAAAGAGGCAAAGGGAGGTATGAGGTTTCTGCACATGGTTATCAGCAAAACTGAAGTAGTAACCAGTTAAAGGCAAAAAGACAGGCCTCATCTAAAAATGTTCTCCCCTCTGAACACAGTGTGCACTCCCACGCCCCTCTGCTACTATTTACCAAATGGGAGCATTCAGGAAGAATAATCAACAGCAACTTGCTAGCAAAAGGTTTAATCAAATTTCTATTAGACCACCGTCTCCACAAACTCACTTTCGTGTCAAAGTCTCCTCTCTCTAGCTTCAGGAATGTCAGCAATACATTTACACCAATAACCTCACTTCCATTGTGTGCAGAGGCCAACGCCAGGGTATCCAAAATGGATCCTGCAAGTCTCCATTACTCTGGCTCACTTAAAAACACAAATGTATGTACCATGCAGGCTACATTCACAAACATGCACAACACATACACCATTGTCAGCTCTAGAAACTGGTACAGTGCAAAGACGAGAACTTTACCTGAGTGGGCCTGTAAGATTTAACTCGTGACACGGATAACAAGCATTGGCATAGCCAACGGGTCTCACCTTTGGGACCTTATAAGTGTTTAGCCATGCAACAGTTGATGTTGTTGCACCAATGATATTGTGCTGCATAACTAAATACTTATAAGGTCCCAAAAGCGAGACCTATTGGCTATACCAATGCTCGTTTATTCTGACACGTGTTATGTCTGGTGATTTTATTCTGTACTTTTATAAATGATTAAAAATCTAATACAGATACTTCATCATCAACACACGTACCTTGTAGTGCTAAGTGCAAACTATCTCTCAATGCATTTCGGGCTAGTCTGGCCCCTTGTCATGGGGCGGTCTCCACAGAACCAAAGAAAAAGTGGCTATAAAACAAAGTAGCATATCTAATGTCTGGGTTTACTGTCTAGTATTGTTAAACAAATAGGTATGTGTGGGGGGGCGAGGGAATCAATCTAAATACAGTGCACGTTAATCTGACGGACAATGATATTCACCAATCAGTAAAAACTTTGAAAACAAGTGAAGGTTAATAAACCGGCAAGCACTAAATGAACTGAAGGACTACATCATTGGGTGTGTTAATCATGGAACGCATGCTGAGAGTTGATCAAGTATCTAGGTGGATCTGAAAGAGGAGATTCAAGTTAACAAAAACTTAGTATTATGTTGCTGTTAAGTGCATGTACTCCATTGTGACACCTTGATCCTAGATAACATGCTCATTACCAAACTCAATAGTACTCCTCTTAAAAGGATCTCAGAAGGCTGAAAGGAGGAATGGGCTCACCTGGATCCAAACCTGTGACCATCAACAGACAGTAATCCACTAACTGCATACATTAGTCCTCTGAGTTACAGGACCAAGCATTATCAATATTTTTATAGCTGAAATATTCAGAAATCTAGCTTTTTGCCACAAATTTCTGCTTTCATATGGGTAAAACACTTCTCAAAATGGTGAACCTCAGCCATAATGGTTTCTGCTGCCCTCCTTTTAGAAATTATCTGGAGTGGGGATAGACAAAAGTCGACACTCGAGCAGTTTGTCTACAAACAAGGACCATGGGATGTCCCCCCTCTTTAATTACTACCTGGTAACAACTACAAATTGTGGAAAAGTGGCTTGCTGGGGATTACTCCTAGGAGGAAGGAAGCATAGCTAGCTGTAGTTATGGGCAGTGAAGGGGAGGCTGTGCAACTTTTAGAATTTGTGGAGATGTCAGGGTTGGTGTCTGGGAAACAAAGGACAAATGTAATGTCATTGTGTTCAGTCTGGTCCCTCTGATAAATAGCTCACCCGCAGCAAATGATGTGTACGAGTGGATATTTGAAAATTCCGTGCACATGCATGAGCGTGTAAATAAGTTATAACATTTGCTACAGATATTTTGTGATCACAGGGATTTCTTTGGCACCTAGATGGCAAGCTGCATTGCTAATGAGTGGCAAGAACTGCCGTGCTGACACCTGGGAGAGTGTTACTTACCTGTAAACAGGTGGTTCTCCAGTATTGGTGTCTTTCATATTCACATGCTTGAATATTCCCTGTCGTCGAAGTGGGAGTCCCACGGTAAATAAAATACCAATAAAAGAATCCCAATAAAGTATGTATATAAAACATCACAAATTGCAACACCAGAAATACTTATAAGTACCTGGTTAGCATAACCACATAGGAATACATGGAGAAAAGAAGAAACCTGTATAACCTATCCATGTCATTGTTAGTCCAAACTACAGACAATCAGGCGCAAGCACCCCTCCAGAACTTTCTCCTCAGAGGCTCAGGCCCTCAGATTTTCATAGCACAGGAGTGACAAGAGTCTAGGAGGAGAAGCGAGCCTCTGAGGGGAGGTGGGTGGGTCTCATGTGAATCTATGAAAGACACCAATACTGGAGAACCACCTGTCTACAGGTAAGTAACAATTGTTCTTCTCCAGTATTAGGGTGTCTTTCATAGATTCACATGCTTGAATAGAATAGTGAGCAGTAACATCTGGCTGCAAGAGCAAAATCAGCAATGCATAGGTATGAAAATGCAAAGATAGCATAACATAGCCAGATCGCGATGATAAAAATAATAATAATAATAATAATAAACAATAT
This sequence comes from Lissotriton helveticus, assembly GCF_964261635.1. Classification (NCBI taxonomy): domain Eukaryota; kingdom Metazoa; phylum Chordata; class Amphibia; order Caudata; family Salamandridae; genus Lissotriton; species Lissotriton helveticus. The sequence goes on along the minus strand of NC_136059.1, from coordinate 482,735,237 downwards.
CATCACAAACCATATAGGTGGAGGGAAGAAAACAGAGGCTCACCTTAGATAAAGATTGCGAAGCACTGCTTGGCCCACTGCCGTATCGTTTCAAGGCAGTAATGTCTCGTGAAAGTGTGACTGCTGGACCACATAGCTGCTCGGCCTATTTGGTGAATCGGCACACCAGCAAACAGGGCAGTAGAGGATGATATCGCCCTGGTGAAATGAGCTCTCACTGATGATTGAAGAGGCTTGCCAGCTTTCGGATGACAGAAGGAAATTGCTGAAGAAATCCAACGAGCAATAGTTGGCTTGGTAACAGAACGCCCCTTGTGCATGCATCCGTAAGCAACGATAAGCTGATCAGATTTGCGAAAGGGTGCCATTCTGTCGATGTAAAATTTCAGGCATCGTTTAACGTCCAGTGAATGAAAACGTTGCTCCGCTGGAGATTGAGGATTGGGAAAGAAAGTCTTTATGAAAACAGGTTCATTGAGGTGAAAGTCAGTGGGCACCTTGGGCATGAAATCCGGTTTGGTTCGAAGCACAACACAAACCTCCTTTCATCCAATTCAAATCGGACTAATGGTAAAGGCGTGAATATCGCTTACGCCACGTGAAGAGGTTAAAGCAAGGAGAAGAGCCAACTTCCAAGCCAAAAACTTTAAATCTGCTTTGTGGATAGGCTCGAATGGCACCTTCATCAATTGCACCAAAACAGTATTGAGATGCCAGGTAGGAGGACGCCGAATGGGCGGGAACTTCCTGAACAGTCCCTTGAAAAATTGACAACGGATTCTGGAAGAGCAGAGAGAGGAGGAGCCATCCTGCCGGAAGCGAGAGATTGCCGCCAAGAAAACCTTCAAAGTGGAGTGGGAAAGTCCTGATTGTGCCAGTTGTAGAAAGAACGGCAGTAACTGAGCCGGAGTGGAATGAACGGGATGGATGTTGGCATCTGCGCACCAGTGACAGAATCTTTTCCACTTTAGCTTGTAGGTTTTTATTGTGGACGGAGCCCTGGCATTTGCAAGAATGTCCCTGCATGCTGGCAAAATGTTGAAATGGGCAAATGCAAGGTGCTCAGGTTCCAGGCCGATAATTTGAGAGAGGAGGGGTCTGGATGACAGATCTGACCCTTGTCCATCGTGAGGCAATCCGCTTGAGGATGAAGGAAAATGGGTTCGCACTGTGAGAGAAGCAGAAGTTCCGAGAACCACTCTAGGCGAGGCCATCTGGGAGCGATCAGGAGAATGTGGCATGGCCGTCTCCACATCTTCCAAAACACTCGAGGAACTAGTGGAATCGGCGGAAAAGCGTAGGCGAATAGCTCGCACCACTCCATCAAAAGGGCATACCCGGACGATTCTGGATGGGGAAGCCAGCTTGCAAAGGACGGGCATTTCCAGTTCACAGGGCTCGCAAAGAGATCCATTTGCGGATGATCCAAACGCCGAAAGATGAAGTCCAGAGTCTGCTGATGCAGCTCCCACTCGTGAGTCGAGGATGCGGACCTGCTGAGGGAATCCACCAGGATGTTGGAGATGCCTGGTAGGTGAACTGCTGTCAGGGTAATGTGGTGCCGAAGTGCCCAATCCCAAATACTCTGTGCCAGCCGAGACAGGAGAGGAGATTTGGTCCCGCCCTGCACAGTGCATACTGGTGGTATTGTCGATTTGGATGAGCACCGATTCTCCCTGGATCAGAAGATGGAACGTTTTAAGCGCCAGGAAGATGGCCATTCACTCCAGCCTGTTGATGTGCCAGGAGCGTTGAGACAGAGTCCACTTGACCTTTATGGGCAGCCCTTGAAGGTGTGCGTCCCATCCTTCCAAGGAGGCGTCCGTCGTCAGAATGAGTTCCAGAGCGGTGGTGAGGAAAGAAGTGCCGGCAGCAATTTTGGGCAGTTGCGCCCACCACTGGAGAGCCGACCTCATCCAAGCGGTCACTAGGACCAGTTCGTTGAAAGAGCCGGTGACCTGACGCCACTGTCGGTCCAATTCTTCCTGAATGGGGCGACTCTTGAGCCTGCAATTCGGGATCAGAGACATGCAGGAGGATGCCATCCCCAGAAAGGACGTCAATAGACGAACTGAAACGGACTCTTTTGAACAGATAAGAGCCACCAAGTGTAGAATCCACAGCGGACGCTTGTTGGCGAATGCCTTGGCTAGTGACATATCCAGAGTGGCGTCTAGATATGTTCTGCAAGGAGCTGGGTCGACCTGAGACTTCTCAGTGTTGATAGAAAGAGCGAGGGAGCGAAATAAAGTCTGACAGAGTCGCGTGTCCTGGGACAGCTGATTGCGAGATTGCGACTTGATTAGACAATCGTCTAGGTATGGAAAAATTTGAACTCCTTGTAGACGCAGGTAAGCCACCACTGGAGCCAAGACTTTTGTGAAGACGCGAGGGGCAGAGCGCAGGCCGAAAGGCAGCACTCTGAACTGAAAGTCTCTCCACCCTACCCGGAAGCGCAAGTACTTCCGGTGCCGTGGACGAATTGGCACGTGGAAATAAGCGTCCTGGAGGTCGATGGTAGTCATGAAGTCATCCTTGGAAAGAAGACATAGGATCTCCACGAGCGTGAGCATGCGGAAGGATTGGAACTTTAGATATTAGTTCAGTGCCCGTAAATAGAGGATTGGACGCCAGTCGCCTGTCTTTTTGAGGATGAGGAAAAACCGGGAATAGAATCCCATCAATTTCTGAGACTTGGGAACCACTTCGATGGCACCTTTTTGAATCATGAGGCGGACCAGTCAGAGGAGTGTGAGGAGGAATCTTGACAAACTCCAGGGCATGGCCCTTTAATACAATGTCCAGCATCAAACGGTCCGAGGTGATTGAGGACCATTGAGAAAAGAAGGAGAAGTTTCTGTCCTGTAACTCCAGTTCTGTAGTAGGGGTATCTTTGTTATAGCCATAATCTAGTGAATAGTCCCGCCCATGTGCGTGGACCCCGGAGCAATCAAAAATAATCTCTTAAAGTGTCGAAAAAATGCAGAACTGCACAGACACTTAAGAGAGAATTTAAAGACAGATAATGCAGCCTATAAAAGGCTACACTGTCCAGTACTTCAACTAGAAATTCCACCACAAAATCCACAAAACAGTAAAGCCTGTACAGATTTCCCTTGCTTCAACAGCAAACACCCTCTGGAATGATAGAGAGGAGGACCTGGACAGACAAGCCCCATAGGCTGCCATTATGTGGCTCAGAACAGGATACTGTGCCTTTAAGAGAACCTTCCAGAACTTCACAGTATCCCAGAATGCCCTGCAGGTCCCATTTACTTTCAGTTCTTTTTGAAGGCGTAACACGCCAGACCTGTAGCATTCCTGACATGAATATCTCTCTCCACCGGGGAGGAAGGCGGGCGCTTATGACTATAACAGAGATACCCCTACTACAGAACTGGAGTTACAGGACAGAAACTACTCCTTCTGTAGTAGGGGATCTCTGTGTATAGTCATAATCCAGTGAATAGAATGGCAAGCCCATCCCCACACCAAAGCGGCGGTGGAGAACGAGAAATAACACCACTATTGTGCGAACAGATTTCGCAGCGAAGCCTGCCCAACCTGAGCGTCTGCCCTGGCATCAGTGTCCAGGCAGTAATGCTTAGCAAAGGTATGAACCGACTTCCAAGTGGCCGCCTTGCAGATTTCTGCAATTGGCACATTACGGAGCAAAGCAGTCGTGGTGGCTTTGCCCCTGGTGGAATGAGCCTTAGGTCTACCCCCTAAGGTCCTATTAGCTTTTTGGTAACACAATTGTATGCAGGACACAATCCACCTAGAGATGGACTGCTTAGAGGTAGCAAGACCTGTCCTGACTGATCCATAATTGACAAACAATTGGTCTGACCTACGAATATCCTTGGTTTTATCCAGATAAAATTTCAACACCCTCCGAACATCCAGGGAATGCAAAGACCTTTCCGCTGGAGATGAAGGGTTCTGAAAAAACGTAGGCAAAGTTATAGTCTGGTTGACATGAAAATCAGAAATAACCTTGGGAAGAAACTTAGGGTGAGTACGCATAACAACCTTAGCAGCATGAAACAGTATAAGGTTCTTGGCAACACAACGCCTGAATTTCACTCACCCTGCGGGCCGATGTAATGGCCACGAGGAACGCCGCCTTCCAGGACAGGTGCTGCAACAAAGCCTTATGAATAGGTTCAAAAGGAACCTTCATCAACCTGGACAGCACCACATTCAGTTCCCATGAAGGCGAAGGAAGCCTGACAGGAGGAAACACTTTCTTCAAGCCTTCCAAAAAATCTTTGATCACAGGGATCTGGAAGAAGGAAGTCTGTGAAGGGCATTTCCTGTAGGCAGTCAATGCAGCCAGATGGACCTTAATGGAATGGACATTAAGGCCAGACTGCGCCAGATGTAGAAGATATGGAAGGATGACATCTTCCTTACATGTCGTCGGGTCATAGTTCTTGGACTTGCACCAGATACAAAACCTCGTCCACTTGTAAGCATAAGAAGTCCTAGTGGAAGGTCGCTTAGCCTCCTTCAGTATGTCCATGCAATCTTCTGGGAGACTAAGATAGCCATATTGCACTATCTCAGGAGCCATGCCGCCAAACTCAAAGACGAGAGGTTGGGGTGCAACATCTGCCCCCCGAACTTCGTGAGAAGGTCCGGCCTGCACGGCAGCTTGATGTGAGGAAGGAGAGACCGATGAAGCAGGTCCGTGAACCACCACTGCCTGGGCCATTCCGGGGCAATCAGTATCATCCGCGCCCTGGACTGGGACAGCTTGATGAGAACCGTCGGAATCAGGGGAATGGGTGGAAAAGCGTACAGAAAGCTGTTCGACCAGTTGATCCATAACACATTCCCCAGCTGGTAGTACCTGGAGGCGAAGTCTCGGCATTTACTGTTTTCTGCGGTGGCGAACAGATCTACGTCTGGAGTTCCCCACCTTGCGAAAACCTCTCCTAGTACTTCGTCGTTTATGACCCATTCGTGGTTTTCCTGAATCAGTCTGCTCAGTGCGTCTGCCTGAACATTCTGCACACCGGGCAGATGGGTGGCCGTTATCGTCAGTCCTCGGGCCAGAAGCCAGTGCCAGATCGCCTGCGCCTCCTGCGACAGGGTGCGCGATCTCGAGCCCCCCTGCTTGTTGAGGTAATACATCGTGATTGTATTGTCCGTCTGTACAAGCAAAGAGTTGGTCTGGAAGGACGGGTGAAAGGCCTTCAGTGCCAAGTGGACAGCTCTGAGTTCCAGGAAATTGATGTGGTATGTGGACTCCGTCGGGGACCACTTCCCTTGAATCTGTAAGTCTCCGGAGTGCGCTCCCCAGCCCTGGAGAGACGCATCCGTCACGATAGTCTGAGTGGGAATGTCCTTGTGGAAGGGAACCCCCTGGAGGAGATTCTCCGCTGAACACCACCACTTCAGAGACTGAAGAGCATGCAGAGACAGTCGTATCTTGTCGTCCCAAGATCCTCTCCGTTGGTCCCACTGATCCTCCAAGCACTCCTGCAGCGGCCTCATATGCAGCCGCGCATGTGGCGTCAGGAAGATACAAGAGGCCATCGATCCCAGCAGAGAAGACACCGTCCTCACTGTTGTAGGAGTGGTCAGAAGAGCCTGAGCCTTCCGACGAAGCGATAAACGTCGCTCCTCCGAAGGAGACACGCTTGCTGACCTCGTATCGATGGTGGCCCCCAAGTACTGAATGCACTGGACCGGAGTCGGGACAGACTTGGACATGTTGATGTGCAACCCCAGCTTGTTCAAGAGAACGCACGTCTTCTGGAAGTGCGCCTGAGCTTCCGAGAAGGAGGCCTTGATCAACCAATCGTCCAGGTAGACAAACACCTTGTTCCTCCTCAGGTGTGCTGCTACCACTGCCATGCACTTCGAGAAAGTCCTGGGCGTAGACTTCAGCCCGAATAGTACCGTGTACTGATAGTGATTGGTGCAGACTTGAAATCGCAGGAACTTCCTGTGTTTGTGTGCAATGGGCACATGGAAGTACGCATCCTTTAAGTCTATTGCATATAGCCAGTCTCCCTGTTGCAACGGAGGATAAATCTGATGCAACAGCATGCGAAACGTCTCTCTGCGAATCCATTTGTGCGCCTGCCGCAAGTCCAGAATGGGCCTGAACTCGTTCTGGTCCTTCTAGCGGACCAGAAAGAACCGGGAGTACAGACCTCTTCCTCTTTGAGACAGAGGTACATCTTCTATCGCCCTTTTCCTTAACAGGATATCGGCCTCCGCCTGGAGCTCGCGCAGTTGATACTGCGAGCTGACCGGAGGAATCGATGGAGGAGGGCTGATGAACCGAAGACTGTATCCATTGCAAACAATATTCAGCACCCACTCGTCCTGAGTAATTTTTCTCCACTCTGCCAGAAAAAGTTGAACGCTTCCCCCCACCGGAGCGGGTAACGGATGAAGGGGAAGTAACCGCTCCGGGTCGAGACCTGGCCGGGCCTTTGGTAGCGGTAGAGGACTGTTGTCCACCTCTACCCCTCTGGCGCTTTTGGAAGGGTCGCCGGAACTGCTGCTGTTGCTGCTGCTGTCCCGAAGACTGTCCGCGTCCTTTTCCCTGTGCCCCGAACCGTCTCTGGAACGGGCGGTAGGACTTCTTTTCTTTGGGCTTCTCCAAGCCCACAGCCGTTAGGGTCTCCGCCTCCGCCTTCATGCGGGCCATCTCATCATTGGCGTGTTTTCCGAACAGTGTCTCTCCGGAAAAGGGCAGATTGGCCACCCACTGCTGGGCCTCCGGCTTGAGTGACGTTAGCCTGAGCCAAGCATGGCGGCGCTGGTTGATCCCGTGACAGTAACTATGGGCTGCCAACAGCGAGATATCCCCAGCCGCACTAATGACCTGGTTTGAAACCAGCATCCCTTCCTTAAGTATTTCCAGGAAGTCCTCCTTGTCACGTGGGAGAAGGTCCGCGAACTGTTCCAGGGAGTCCCACAGGGCACGGCTGTACCGCCCCAGCAAGGCCGAATTGCTGGAGGCTTCCTTATCAGGCGGCACGGTGGAGGACGGGGAGGTAGAATGTAACTTCGTGGCCGCCGTCACTATAACTGAGTCGGGCACTGGGTCCATCCGCAGGAAGGCCGGGTCCGAATCCGGTGCTCTGTACTTCTTCAGAAGGCGGGAGGGAGCGGCCTTCACCACCGCAGGCGAAAGAAACAGCTCCTCCGCAGGCTCGACCAGCCCAGGCACCAATGGCAGCAGAGGGCGAGACAGATGCTTCTTGTGAAGTGTCTCGAATATCACGGACGTCGTAGGTGTAGGAGCAGTCACCGTGATGCCCAACTTCGTAGCCCCCCTCAGGAGAACCTCCAATAACGTGCTGATGTCGTCCACCGGAGACACCCTTGTCCCCGGGGAATCCGACAAGGTCGGCGAATAGGAGCGCGTCCTGGAGGAGTCCGTGCGTGACCTGGACCCTCGCCTCCTATGGCGGCACCTAGATCTCGTGGAGGATCTGCGCCGACTCCTAGATCTTCCTCTCCGTCCGGAGCGCGATCTGGACTTCCTAGGCCTCGGGCGATCCGCCGGTTCCACCGGCGCGGACGTCTTAGGTTTGGCCGGGGCCTGCGGCTCAGGAGTCCCCTTGGGAGGTGTCGGAAACCTGGGCAACGAAACCGACCTCGGAGGCACTGGAGGAGGCTTCTCCACCTGAGGTTGAGGTACAGGTTGCGGAAGCGGAGGCAAAGGAGGAGGGGTAGGAGCCCTCGGAGGGAGACCCCTCGGCAATGGAGGCGGAGGCGTAACTCGCGAAGGCGTATACACCTCGGAATACACCGAGCCCGGTGATCCACCCCCAGCCTGGGACGTCGGGGAGCCTCCCATGGCATCAGGCCTCCTCTCCAGTTTCTTCGACGTCGAAGAACTGTGACCAGACGGCGAGCGTCGGCCCCTCGACGTCTAACGTCTTTCTCGACGTCGACCGACGTCCACGCCTCGACGTCGACTTCGAATGCTTCGACGTCGATCTCTCATGTCTCGACGGCGATCTCTTGCGCCTCGACTGCGACCTCTTGCGCCTCGACGGCGGCCTCTACTTCATCCGCCTCGACGGCGATCTCTCCCGCCTCGACGTCGGGCCACTCCGTCGACGAGGATCCCCTCGACGTCGATGTTCTCCTCCTCTTCGCCGACGGCGAAAGGCGGTGTCGCTTCGACGGCGAGCGCCGACATCGGGCCCTTCGACGTCGAGACCGACGAGGATGACGACGAAATCGTCACTGGAGACTTCGACGGCGGCCTGTGCACATCCCTCGACGTTGAGCATCGACGGCGCTTCGCCCCAGAGCCCTGGGGGGACGGGGAACAGACCGCAGTCATTCCTCTCGACGTCGTGGTCTCAGCAATCGACCCAGACGGAGAGTGGGCACGTTTGCTGGTCTTCCTGCCCCTGGGGAGCCCCCCAGAGGCCTCAGCATGGGTAGAAGGAGCCCCTCCAGACCCACCTTGTGCCTTCAGCCTTCTTTCCTCGAGTCCCTGAAGCCTGATCTTCTTTCTTTCCTTCAGGGTCCTTCCAGAGAAGCCCTGACAAATCTCACACTTCTGGGACATGGGAAGATGGAAGGCAGAGGATACACACCTCATGGGAATCCGATTTGGCCTTCTTCCTGGAGCACTCCGGGCATTTGTCAAATAATGCAGGCATATTTGACATCAAAAGGGAGCAAAAACCAAGAACAACAGCACTAAAGTACTTTAGAAGCACTCAAAACGAAAATATTAGTGAAAAATCACAAATAAACCCCTGAAAAGGGAGAGCTCAATGCTCCAGGGTCCTGCTTGCAGGAGCCGGAAAAAAGAACTGAAAGTAAATGGAACCTGCAGGGCATTCTGGAATACTGTGAAGTTCTGGAAGGTTCTCTTAAAGGCACAGTATCCTGTTCTGAGCCACATAATGGCAGCCTACGGGGCTTGTCTGTCCATGGCCTCCTCTCTATCATTCCTGAGGGTGTTCGCTGTTGAAGCAAGGGAAATCTGTACAGGCTTTGCTGTTTTGTGGATTTTGTGGTGGAATTTCTAGTTGAAATACTGGACAGTGTAGCCTTTTATAGGCTGCATTATCTGTCTTTAAATTCTCTCTTAAGTGTCTGTGCAGTTCTGCATTTTTTCGACACTTTAAGAGATTTTTGATTGCTCCAGGGTCCACGCACATGGGCGGGACTATTCACTAGATTATGACTATACACAGAGAACAGGGAGATTCGACCACCAACTCCGAGCGGGGAAGGCAAGTCATTGCCTTTTGGAAGCGGAGCCTCTATAGGAAGACTTTCCTCGGTACGATCTGGAAGACTGCTGGCGAGAGGACTGTTGTGACTGAGGAATATCGCTGATTTCCTGGACCGTAGGAGTGGTACGGATTGGATCCGCCGTGGTACTGATTGGATCCGCCGTGGTACTGATTGGATCCGCCGCGAAAAGAAGGTGGTGCCGCGCCCGCGCGCACCACGAAAAGGCTGTTTGCGGAACTGCAAAGTGCCTAAGGAACAAGATGTTTCTGTATCCTTTGTCTGCAATGCCTCATCGACATGCTGACCGAAGAGCGATTCGCCGTCACACGGCATGTCCAGAATTTTCGCCTGAACCTCCTGACGAAAAGAGGTAGAATGAAGCCAGCCCTGACGCCGCAGAAGAGCTGCCCCGGCGAGCTGACTGACGCCAGTGCAGGCGATATCCACCGAGCAGTCTGATTTCTTCCGACGCGCTCTCTCCCCCTCCTGAAGAATGTTTTGAGCCTCTGCTCTGGAGGACTCAGGAATGAGAGCAACAAAAGGCAGACATGTCAGACCACATCTGGCGGTCGTAGCGTCCTAGTATGGCCAGAGAACTTGCAGCCCTCACAGTAGTGGAAGCCATAGTAGAACATTTTCGCCCAATGGCATCAAGGCGACGACCTTCGCGATCAGGAGGAGAAGTAATTGGAGAAGAGGGGTTTCTGGAACGGCGCTGGGCGGCCTGTGTGACCACGGAATCTGGTTTAGGCTGTGCAACCAGGCAAGCTGGAGAACCATGGGGCACCTTATACTTCTTCTCCAAACGAGGTAACTGTGCCGGGATGGAATTCGGCGTTTGCATCAACTTGACACCCTTGTTCCAAATAAAGTCGATGTTGGGGACTGTCCGGACCCGTTTGAAAGGTTGACTTTTAAAGTCGTAAAGAAAACAGTCTTCGTCCTTTTGGACAATAGGAAGTTTAAAGCGGAGCGCCGCTCTATCCATCAGCTTGTGAAAGCTTGCGATGTCAACAGGAGGGGAATCTCCTGGAGTCGCAGGAGGCGGGGACGGTGTTTGGATCTGGTAATCGTCCCAATCAGTCATATTGCCATCATCCTGAACCTCGCCGTTCTCTCGCTCTAGGCGAGCATCATCTTCATACACCGTAGCGGGGACCTGAATAGAGGTCGTAACCGGAACAGATGGTGCTGCTAGTTGTGGCTGCGGAGCAGCAGCAGGAGCTACTGCAGGCGCGGGCGCTGTAGGCAAAGGAGAGCCATGGCGAGATGGCGGAAAACGCCTGCTGTAATCTTCCAACATATTGGAGATTGGAAATGAGGGAAATGAGGGAAATTGGTAGTGTCGCTGTAGGAACCTGAGTAGAAGGTTCCCCCTTTTGTAAGTACGAACCATCATGATCATCCCCATATTCTTGAAATTTTATGACTAGTTCAGAAGGGCTTCGTGCTGCCCGGAATTGTTCATCCTCGTCCTCCTCAGAACTAGAGTCCTGTTCAGAACCTGTGGCAAACAGGGGTGATGGAGGCTGTGTGTCACTTGGAATATTGAGCTGGTATAAAGGCACCTGGTGACGTTGATGCAAAGGGTCAACAGTGGAAGATTATAAAAAAGGAAGGGAGGTCTCCTTACGTTTCTGTTTAGGGACAAGGAGTAATAAGTGAAAAAAAAATTTGGAACCCTACTATTACCACACGATGGTTTGTTGTACATGTACCACCATATCTCAAGAGAACCTTACAGTTATAAACCACATTTAATGTTACATATGATTAAACAAACAGAAAAACTTTTTATGCATTTTTATCATTTATTTCATATTACATAGATTTATACTAAACAATTACAGTGCCTAACACAAATAAGTGGATCTTAAAATTTTTTTGTATACATGTACATCATTCATAGTATAATACAGTTGATTCCGAAAACAGTTAAAAACAAAATGTCTGGCTAGAGACAATTAAAACCAAGTTGTCACAAGGGACAGTTAAAACCAAGTTGTCGACGCAGCGTTTCGTTTTTTTTAAAATGACACCTTCTTCAGGACAGGGTTCTTATTAAGTCAAAGCTTATCATTTGGCTTTCAACTATGGTCCTCAATTTTCAATTCCCGAGGTTTATCATTCAATTTTCAGGATGCTTTTTATTCAATTGGTTGAGCATATTTAGACAAAGGATCCTCTCTTTGTTTGTGAGATATATCCTCTATGATAGAAGGCAAGGGAGCCACCGTAATATGGAATTGGGTCTATATTTTCTCTGTGACCAGTGCCTTAACAGCAGGGATTAGGCTTACAAGGCTGCACGTGACTGGATTATCACTGTGTCCCTCAGTTGTTCTTATGGGCGGTTTTCTTCAATTTACCGTCTCTTCGTTGTGAAATTCGGCCTCCCTGCTCCGCTTGCCCTTCGTGTATTCAGCGTCAACAGTGGAAGAACCAGACCCAGATGAAAAAGTTGCACCAGAGGCAAAGATGAAGGATGAGGATACCACCGTCGACTGAGTCGTCCTCGGCGACGACGACTACAGTACAGATGTCGACGAAGCCGCCGTCGTTGATGAAGCAGCCGTCGAAGAACTCTGACGGAACCACCGATGAGGAGGCACTCTTCAGAATCTTCGTCGATTATGGTTGTGAGGACGATACTCTTCTTCGACGTCGAGGCGATAGGAATAGTTGACGAGACAGTTTTAAAACTGAGGCATACCTTTGTTGACACAGTCGAAGCAGCCACCGTCGACGAGACAGAAGCATAAGTCGGCACTGTCGTCGTCGACGAGCCAGAGACAGCAGATCTCGTCATCGGGACAATAGTCGACGCTCCCGTCGACGATTTTGCACTTTTGACAGAAACATGCTTAGAAGAAGCCGAAGACGCCAGAGAGTCAGATCTCGGGGGCATAGGCGTAGCAGGGGAAGGTAGAGACACCGCAGGAGCCTTCATGAGTGAAAGTTTCTTCTTCAAGAAGGGAGATGGCAGATCCTGCACACTGCTACGCTTAGAAGCGGCTTTAGAAGTACCTGACGCCAGGCTTTTTGCGTCAGAAAGAGCTGAATCCTTGTCTTTCAATCTTTGTAACCAAAGAAGGAGACGACCCTCCCTATCCTAAAGGGTTTTTGTCGAAAAAGTCCTGCAAATCTTACATTTACCTACCTCATGGTCAGGATAGCGGCAGTATATACACTTGTTGTGGGGGTCCTCAGAGTAGAGCCGCAACTTCCCACAAGAAGAACAAGGTCTAAACAAAGACTTCTTACTTGTAGACATAGTAGAAACACTAGAAAAACCAGAAGAAAGTAGAAAACTGAGCAGAGCTCAGGAAGACTCCTTTTACATGACGTGCGGTAGAAAACCTAAGGGCCTGAGCCTCTGAGAAAAAGGTTCTGGAGGGGTGCTTGCGCCTGATTGGCTGTAGTTTGGACTAACATAATGACATGGATATGTTATACAGGAGTCTTCTTTTCTCCATGTATTCCCATGTGGTTATGCTAACCAGGTACTTAAAAGTATTTCTGGTGTTGCAATTTATGTGATATGTTTTTATATACATACTTTATTGTGATTCTTTTATTACTATTTTATTTACCGTGGGACTCCCACTTCGACGACGGGGAATATTCAAGCATGTGAATCTATGAAAGACACCCTAATACTGGAGAAAGTCTTTCGGAGACTGATTTAGGAAAGTGAAGGAAGATGATTACATGCTTATACCAGACACAGGTAACATTGTACAGTATCTGGCAGCAATACATATGGAACAGATGGCCAGTTAATATTGGCAGAAAACAAAGGAGCATATATTTGGGGATGGGAGAGCAGGAATGTCACTCCTACCGAGCAAAGGTATCCTGGAATGCTAGATTTGATAAAGTACAATTCATATGGGCTACACTTATGGGGCATCAGAACGTCTGCACAGAATTTATTTTTCCTATGCAAGCCGCAAACTACAGATGCCACTCTGATGGGGGGGAACCTTTCCACATGGTCTGGCTATGCTCAATATTCCAAGCCTTCAGGGTCCAAATTACAGCCTTCATATATTAACAAGCCTATATCCAGTGAACACCAGAAATTTGCCTCCTGGGCTTATTTTAACATCTCAAAAAGTCAACCTAGACATACAGATCAAGAGTTGGCCCTAATATTTTCCTAGCACAGAATCGCTGTGTAGCAATTACCCACAACACAGCTCGAAAGGTTTACAGATATTTGGTTGGCCCTTAAATGGCGCTGTGCTACATTTCCTAAATACACTAAAGGGTTGACTAATCAGTTATACTTGGGAACAGTTGCTATTGTTTAGTTAAGGACTGGATGACAAACCATTTGCTTCTCTTGTGTTTTTAGAGCACTTTAGTGAAGAACTGGGGAAGGGCGGGTTCCATTAGGAAGGCTACCAATATTACGACTACCAAGTCTAAACATTTTTAAATTCAAATTTGTTTTATTGATTTCAAAAGTGAACACATGCAATACATTGCAAAAGGAGGGCACCGTATACAGATAGAGTTTGAGACAGACAAGCATGTCTTCTCCATAGAGCAAACTACATTCGAAGTACGGGTTCCAGTCCATAGGCGTGATGTAGAATTGTGAGTGCTGGGCCTGGTAAAGAAACAAAATTTCCAAAACAAAAACCAGGAACCCCCACCGCCCCCCCACCCCACCCCAACCAGTGTGCCATGTCAATAGAGCAATCGCTAAAGTGTCCACAGTTTATGCAGCCTGTCCGCTCATGCCATCATTGGGGGTCATGTGGAGTCTCTGTAAGGCGCAATAAGCGGAGGTATCTGGGGCATGTGATTTCGTTGAATTCGGTTGAGAGAAGAGACAGTAAGGGTAGCCAGACCTTTCGGAAAGTGGCCGTGGATTGTGTGAGTGTAGCCTGGATGCGCTCCATACCCAATGTGAACCAAATTTTATGTAGCCAGCCTGTGTGGGTAGGTCTAGTGGTGGAGCCCCAGAGCGACAAGATGTGCTGTGATGCAGCCTGTATGGAAATCCCCATTTGACGTCCTCGGACGGATTTAAAGGGGAAGGTAAGAGCATAAGGAAGGCCCAGGATAGTGTAAGCAGGGAATCTCGGAATTTTAGTATCAAATGTAGTATCCAAGTTATCCAAGACCGCCTTCCAATAGTCCCTAACCTCGCGGTATTCCCAAAGGAGAGGAGTCATGGTTCCCCGCGCACCCCCTCCAGCAAAGCGCGCTGCGTGTCGAGTTCCCTTTGTTAAGCCGAACGGGGGTAAGGTGCCAATAAAGGGCCAATTTTACCGCTGCTTCTCTGTCTGCGGTGTTGCAGGTGGTGTGGGAAGCCCTATAATATATGGAACTCCATTCCCGATCCGTCAGGGTCCTCCCCAACTCCGCCTCCCAGCGTCAGTCCGACCTGGTGCGATTGGGGGTGTCAGCATCTTGTAAAGTACAGAGATGAGGTGCTTGTCAGATTCTTTCGTCACTAGCCATTTTTCAAAGTCAGTCATGCGTCTGCAAACCAGGGGGGTATTATCTGGGTGTGTGAGCCAGTGCCGGAGTTGAAAATATTGGAAGAGGTGGGGGGAGACAACGTCATACCCCCCCCGAGAGATGTCGGAGAGGGAAAGCAAACCCTGCAAATCGAAAAGGTGATCTGCCGATCTGCAGCTAGTTCCACGCCTCTGCGAGAAGGCATGGGGGTCAGTGCCTGGTGTGAACTCAGGGTTGTCTAGGAGGGGAGTAAGCGGGGAGGGAAAGGTAGTCAAGCCTCTTAACTGCAACCGTGTCCCAGACTCGTAAGATAGTACGAGTGATGGGTGATTTCTGGAGGTACCGTGGTCTGTTAAGTCGGGAAAGAAATGGAACCTTCCACAGGGATGTCTGGGCCATCGCTCTGTCCTGAAACAACCATCTCTTTTCAGATTCCGGTCTATACCACTCCACCAAGTAGCGGAGCTGTGAGGCCTGGAAATATTGCTTGAGGTCAGGGATCCCGAGACCTCCCTCGTCTATGCCCCGGTATGCCAATTGTTTGTGTAGACGCGGGCGCTTCCCCCCCACCCCAGATAAACTGGTGAAAGGCAGCCTGTAGATTTGCCAGAGTGCCAGTCGGAGGCATCAGTGGGATAGTTTGAAAGGTATACAAAATCTTGGGTAGGGCCGACATTTTCACCGCCGCCACTCGCCGCAATAGGGAGAGCGGTTGTTTGGACCACCGCGCCAAGTCTGCACGGATCTGGGATGTAGTTGAAGGCGACCGTTGAGTCCGTGGAGGAAGCTAGTGTGATTCCCAAGTACGGGAGTCGTGTTGTAGTCTGCAGGCCTCCCCATATGCGGGCGTGTTCGCGAGGGAGTGTGCGTTTCTACTTAGTGGTAGTATCAGCGATTTCCCCTGGTTTATCTTGAAGCCAGAGATTTCACCGAAGGCCTCAATTTCCCTTAAAAATGCAGGGACAGAGCGGTCCGGTCAGTCGAGAGCAGCTATGATGTCGTCGGCGTATAGGCCGATCATGTGAGGTTCTCCACCAAAGGTGATGCCGAAGATATTCGGGTTGTCACGGATCTTTTGCGCAAGCGGCTCCACATATAAAGCAAACAAAAGAGGCGAGAGTGGGCACCCTTGCCTCGTTGGATCTCGAAGGGGCTCGAGCGTAAACCGCCCAGACGAACCCGTGCGAGGGGATGGTGATAACAGCTCGCGATCCAGGATTGAAAGCGGGCTCCTATCTGGAAGCGGGCTAACACCCACTGTAGGAAGGTCCAATCCACCCGGTCAAACGCTTTTTCAGCATCAATGGCCAGTAGAGCTGAATCCGATTGTTGGAAGTGGGCCTTGTCGACCAGATAGAGATATCCTGAAAAAACATAGGTTTTAGGGAAAGTTATAGTTAGTTCGAAATTTCACTCATACAAAACCATAGAAATTCCCCCGTTCTAGTTACTTCAGCTAACTAGAACTCATGCCTCCGCAATGTACTGCTGATGACGTCACATATTACATCACATATTACATCACTCATGTCATGGTCACCCCTTATTTTCCATTTTTGTGGGCCCTGGGACCCCATCCCCCAGGGTCTGACCCCTTTAAAAAAAAAAAAAAAAAAAAGAAAAATGTTTTAATTAAAATATGAACTGGAAGGGGGCCGCGTGCTCCCCCCGGGCCGGCCTTTTATATTTACTTAATTTTTTGGGGGGGGAAGGAGCCACATGGCCTTCCTCCCGGGACGCTTCTAGCCCTGGGGTCCCCATCCCCCGGGGTTGTCCCTCTCCTTTGGGGACCGTTGGGGGAGCCCCAACGGCCCCACGGTCCCTGCCGACTCCCCACCTCCTGTGGGAGCCAGCATTGCTTTTCCACATGGGGAACTGCTAACATGCAGCTCCCCGTGTGGTAAAGCAATCGGATTTGATTAATTGAAGCGAGAGCAGGTTTCCTTGCTCTCGCTTCAATTAAGAAAAGCAGTTTGCAATGACAGGGTTTGAGCCGCGCGGCTCCTGCCCTGTCATTGCAAACAGCAGTGTCCCGGGGGTGGGCACACCGGGACACTGTAGGAGCTGGCCCTGGGGGGTGGCGATCCACAGGGCATCACTGGCTCCAGGAGGGGGGCCGCGCAGCCCTCCTCCCAACATTGACAAAGCCCTGGGGTGGTGGGGCCCGGGGGTCTGTAACGGACCCCCACATTTAAATATTAGTACCCCAGGGTGTTGGCGGTCCCCAGGGCGTGGGGGGGGGGGGGAGAAATTTTTAAGAAGCTCCGGAGGTGGCGGTCTCCGTGCCTTGGGGGGCCTCCAAGGCCCCCCCCCAGATTAAAAAACAAGCCCTGGGGGTGGCGGCTGCAGGGGGCCATGTGCCCCCGCAAATATTTCTAAAAATCCCTGGGGTGTAGTGGTCCCTGGGGCAGTGTGGGGGGGGGGGGTGATTGCCCCCCCCACACACATTTTTTAACACCCCCCCCCCCCAGGACCTGGCCCATCCGGGGGCTTTAATACAACGAAGCATGTTTTTTAAATGCTTTTTTGGGCCCCGAGGGTCCTTGTGGGACCCCCTGAGCAGGCCTAGGGGGTCAGTGTGTTTCTACCCTGCCCCCTTTTCTGGTTTTGCGTGTCTGTTTCACTGTTTTCTTGTGCTTCAGTTCTACAGAGGTACAAGATGGCTGCCAACACTTCCTAGTTTGGAGTGTTGACCGCCAATTAGCATAAAGTTCGTGGTCGGGAGGGTGTGCGGATCGTACGTGCCTCTAAATATTTTCTCAGGAACTACTGAACGGATTTACACCATTTAACAAAAAGTTTTTCTGAAACATGGGCTACCTATTTACCAAATTTGGTGCAATTCCATTCAGTAGTTCGGGCTTTAGCCCTATCTAAAGTTTCCTATGGGAATTAACATGGAGAAAACCAGTTTTGGGACCCCCCCCCCCCGTTTTTTTCATGCCCCGCTTGCCGAATCACCCCGAAACGGTATAGATTCGAGCTGACCGGAGCGCCGATAGATAGAATTAAAAAAATAAAAATGATATACAAACCCTTCGCAATTACCATTTATGAAAGAAACTTGTAAAGACAGCTCCAGGGAAACAGTAAGACAAAAACAAATGACTACTAAATGACATTTTATTTTTGTCTCCCTCCGCTTTGGAAAATGTAATCAACCTGAACACCCATAGAGTAAACTTGAAAGTGTAATGCACAGATCATTGTGTGAAGTAGGAGGGGAAAAGTGGTAAATTGCCCATTGGGGGATATGTGAGTCAAATAGAAAACATACGCAAACTCTTGAAGAAACACAGCAAATGGTTTGCAACAGCTTTAAAATATGAAATGTTCAATTCTAAACTGAAGAATCTTCGCAGGATCTAATCCAGAGCGCTGACGTTCCACAATTTCATAGTGGAGCAGAGTTAGGACTAAAGTCTCAATGCTTTGCATACACCTTGAATTTGCATGATTGCCTGAAGAAACCCACAGCACTATCCTAGATTCAAAAAAAGTTTGTATTCCAATTCTTAGTTTGCTTTAAAACGGTTCCAAAGGAAGGTAAAGATGCTTGCAACCAGTAAAAGATTGACATTTCTGTGACAAATTGTTAAATATATAAGTCCATTAAGGAAGATAACCTTTACAACTCTAAACATTTTATTTACTTCTACAAATGAAAACCCAGAAAAGAAAAACTGGTAACTTGCAACCTTTTACTACTTTTGAATATGGTTATGCAAATATCTAGGTGCGCTAATTAGAAAATAAACCTCACCACAATCAATTAGCATTCCCGTACAACTATGTGGGCATTGCAATAGTAACAGGGACAAAAATAACCTTTTTTTTTTTACTTCATACTGGAGTAACTCAGTAGTGACTAAATCGTGCCTTGAAATTCAACGTGAAACAGACGGCTTGAATCTGGGGAACAACAAACAGTATTGCCAAGCAAGTCTAACCTAAAGCTCCAGATAAAGGTAGCTGTTTGTAGCTACCACTGGAGTAAACAGAGAAACCATGGTAGAGACAGATGACACTGAAGAGGATGGCAAATTTACACTGAGCGTCAGCAATAACCTAACTGTGCCCAGCACGGTTAGGCTTTAGAGTTCATCATAAAACTCAGCAACCCAAACATATCTGGAAGACCTAAAAGCAAAACACTCATGGCATAACTGACTGCAACAAAGGGTGAGTTGGACAGAGTAAGATTTTCTTTTTTAAATCAAATCAGTAGCTCCAGACAGGTGAGGCATGGTACCGAGAACAAAAACTAATTGGGGTGTTAAGGATGAGAGATCATTTGCTAGAGAAGAATAGGTTACTTAACTTTCTTTTGGTAATGGCTATTCTGGTAGAGACAAAGATTTGCCAGGCTGGATCCGGAAGATTTTCAAACCAATTCTTTTGCATGCCGGTAAGTAGGTGGCATTGTGCAGTTACAAAGAGTCCGTCCCGCCCCGAATGGGACAACAGGGCTCCTATAGTAGCCCTGTTGTCCCTTTGAACATGGATGTCAGTTTCTTGCTGATCTTTCACCAGACAAAGCCCACAGAAATATGCCAGTGTGCATATCTTTAGTGTGGGGATCTTATTACTAGACTTTATGAGTACATTAAACAGATCAGGAGGAGAGTGGTTCAGGGAGGAAACTGCGGCTAGATAGAGCTCTATCAGAAAAGGCCTTGAAAGTAAATTACTTGTTCTTCTGAAAGACTTCTAGTCTCAGATTCTTCATTTTGTGAATAGATACCAAAGCGGTACCTTCCCAAGGTTTGTATGACAGCCATGCATACCTAAGCCACGTGTTTTTTTATGAATGCGTATTTACCACACATGCCTTTACAACAAATTTTGTTGTAAAGGGATGACTGGTAAAGGTGTATGTGAGGTAAAGATCCAACATAGCCCCACTTGCCCTGAGCCCTAAAATACAGCACTCCTACATTGCAATCTATCCACCCCAACCTTATTAACTACTTTGACCCCATACCCTGAGCCCAACCCGGCCGCAGCCCAAAAAAATAAATAAAAACACAGACTCCAACACGCCTGCCCTGAGCCCTAAAAACTGGTCCTAAGCCCTGAAAACTGCCCCTTCTCCCAGACCAGAGCCCTACACACTACCCTGACCGCAGCCCCCTACAGTGAGCCCTAAAACAAGCCCCCCACCCCTAAAAAAAAACCTCCTCTCCCCCAGCCCAACTTACTGAGCCACAACCTGGTACTTATTCCAGAGCAATCCTTCCGGTTCCTCTTCCCGCCCATATGCTCAGAACGCTAGAACACTTACTGCCTTAACCACGCATGTGCGTGGTTAAGGCAAGCGGTGTTCCGCTTGCGGGGAAACTGCACTTGTGCTTAAGCACACGTTGTAAAGGCAGTATCCTTCTCCAAGTGGTGGGACTCTGGAATGACTCAAAACAATCCTGAAGGATAGATCAGGCAAAGTCCACGCCCCACTGGAACTTGCTGTCCAGACAATAGTGCTTTGTGAGTGTGTGGCGGGTAGCTCATGTAGCAGCCTGGCAGACATCCAAGACCAACACCACACACTAGTGCAGTGGTAGAATGAGCCCACAAGCCTTCTGGGGACTGCTTTTTGGCTAGCTCATAACAGGCCTTTAGGTTTAATACAGTCCATCAGGAGATCGTTCTCTTGTTCTGCTTTCACCTTTTTGGGTCCACAAAAAGCTGATAGTCTAACCTCTGGTCTGATTGATATAAAAAACGAGGGCATTCTAGGAATGAAGATTGTGTGGCATTCCTCTACATTCGGTGGACGAGGTGGAGTGTAGAGACAGTGAAGTACTGAATTGCCCTACGTGGAGGGTTGTGACTTCTGGAGGCAAGAAAGTCGCTTCTGTCCAGAGCAGCAGTTTCTTTGGAAAGAAAGATGTGTAGGGTTGCTGGAAGGACAGTGTGAAGTTCACTCACTTGTGCAGAGTTGATCATGATGAACACTATGGTCAATGGACTTACTGGACAGCTGTGCGTTGGTTCAAAAGGTGATCCCAACAAAGTGTTGAGAACCAAAATTAGGTCCTACTGTGGCATTACAAAAGGTATTGGAGGAACAATCTGATCAGTTCCTTCAAGAAACTGATCACAACAGGTGATTTGAAAATGGGATGGCCGATTTGGTAACCACAGCATAGCCTAAAGATAACTTAGCTGTTGCCAAAGCAAGGCATTGCTGGGCTATAGACAAAACAAAATGTCAGACAACTTTGCCTGTAAAGCCTGAATGTCACAGGAGGAACTGTTCCTAGCTTCCTGCTTATACAGTTTTGGTAGAAGGATGCTTTGCTGCCCAGATGACAACAACTTCAGGAGGAAGATTGAAATGCATCAATTGTAGCTGTTTAGTATCCATGCATGGAGATTTAGATTGTGCATACTCTGTGCAAGTCTGGGCGCTGCTCCTTAAGCGGTAGCCAAATCGGTGGACATTTGCTCATGGCCAGAAGTTCCAGGTACCACACTGCACCCCGTCCAGAGCCACCAGGACTACTTGGACCCTATCTTACTTTATCTTTTTCAATACTCTGGGCAGGAGAGATGGGGCGAAAGGCGAACAGGAGATCTGAGCCCCAGTCCAAAGGGAAGGCATCTCCAAGGGAGAACTGCCTTGAGAACTCCAACATGAAA
The DNA here is from genome assembly GCF_964261635.1 of Lissotriton helveticus. NCBI lineage: Eukaryota > Metazoa > Chordata > Amphibia > Caudata > Salamandridae > Lissotriton > Lissotriton helveticus. Next base: position 482,713,883 of record NC_136059.1, on the reverse strand, counting down.
ATTCAACACAGCACCTTCTGTGCAGCGGCTAATACGTTGAGCCAAGTATCTCCCCACCCCACCCCACCCCCGCCCCCACCCCCACATTGTGAAAAGACCTCTTGTGCCACTTCAGAGTTCAACTGTTATTTGTGATCGTTCAGAAAGGTCAGCTGATCTGAGCGCCCAACCACATGGCACAGGACCCATGACCCCACACTGCCCTATTTATTGCCATGTTGGTCATGCTGTCTGACTAACTGTACACATTACCCTCTGATGGTCGGAAGGAATGTCTTCAGTGCCAATCGAATAGCCCACAACCCCAACAAGTTAAGGAGACAGGCGTCCGGCAGAGACCAGAGTTCTGTATTACACCTCTCCCAGAGGACACCTGCAACCCAGCGACAATGCATTGGTCACAACTGTTAGTTCTGGGTGGGGAGGCAAGAGGTATATGCAGCAGTTCCAATTGCAGCAAAGCAGCAAAGACTGCAAGTCTTCCACAATCTCCCCTGAAACTGGGATGCAATTCAGACCCAGGTCAAAGATTGAAACATCGGAATCATAGCCCAAATGTCCTGGACTTGTTATGGCAGAGGGAAATCTTGGAAAAGTACAGTATCCAGGATGGTTGCGATGAAGGGGAGCCATTGTGAAGGAGTCAGGTGTGACTTTGGTACATTTATGCAAAAGCCCAATTATGTCAACAAGTCTGGAGGTGGTCTACGACTTTGAGGTGAGCCAGCCTTCACCAACTAGTTGGCGCGGTTTGGAAAGACTGGTGTTCCCAATCTCTGAAGGTGGGATGCAACAACCATGATCTTTGTGAACACTGGAGGTGCACAAGGAAGGCCAAAGAAGAGCACTGATAACGGAAAGTGCTCTTCGCCTACCTAAAGTTGCAGATCACTCCTGCGGCCAAGATGTAGCAAGACTGTCCTTTCTCAGCACTAGGAAGTAACTGGAACAACAGTCATTCCCGATCACTACCAGCACCCTCTACAGCTCTCTTGTAGAAGAGAGCCTAAACTTTGCCTGAAGTAGGGCCAAGCGTTCCTCTGGGAGGTGTTGTGGTGCAAGCAGCACATCAGAGGAAAGTCAAAATAATTAGGAAGCAAACACACTGTACAATCCTGAGCACCCGTTGGTCAGATGAGATTCTACCCCAGCCGAGGTAAAAGGTTATCTCCACGAGGCAATCTTGCGCTTCAGAGGAGGACTTAAAGCGGTTTTGTGGTAGCTGCTGGGGGGTGAGGGGGCAGGGGGTTAGATTAATCTTTGCCCAAGGGGCCAGGACGCTGGCAGCCGGGTTCCTTGTAGTTACTCTGAAAGGACTGAGAGGCTGGTTGCTGCTGGGGCACCTTTCGGCGTGGACTCAGTTATCGTCTCCTGAAGCCTCAAAAAGGGGGAAATTGTTGGGAGAACTGGTGCACAGAGTCCAAGTGAATGTGCACCAGTGTGCTTTACTATCTTAAAACGCTCTAGGGCTGAATTTGCCTCATCTCAGAAGACATAGGCCCCATCAAAGAGCATATCCAGCTGGTGCAGACCGCTCCAACTAGGCAGTCTGTTTTGTTCAGGCCTTAAATGGAGTATTGTGCCGAGTCCTTTTATTCTTGAATAAGGCACTGAAGATTTGGCCATACATCATCTAGGACCGTGGGCAAGATATCTGCCACCATATCCCATCCCGCATGAGTGCATCTTCTAAGGAGGCAGCTGGTATTGACAGATCTAAGGGTAAAGCTGGTCGAGTAGAACATCCTTTTGGCAAACTCCTCCCTGAGTTTTGACTGTCTGGTTGGGTGGTTGGGACACATTAGGGTTCAAAAGGCTGGTGGAGGCCTGTAACACCAAACATTCTGGTTGATGGATGAAGGAGAAGGAGGGTCCCCTGGAGCAGATCCATGCTGCCTTGCAATCTGTTTACTGCAGGACAAGATCCTGGTTTGGCCCTGATGCCTATAAGGGCCTCAGCGAATTGCAATAGACATTCCTGGTTAGATTGTCCAGGGTGAAATACTTCTGTCAAATGTTGGTTTTTACATCAGTGGTGGGTAGTTTGAGGTCCAATACTTCGGTAGCGCTCCTAAACATGCCTCTCAATTCATGCCGGCATTGAGGGAATAATTCAGAGTCTGAATTGGGATGGACATGTTGTCTCTGTAGGGCACGCATATCGGCTTGGAGTCAGAAAGGACTACTACCTCCGCTTCCAGCGTGATTCTTCAGGCGGTAAACATTGCAGTTCAGCCAAGATTGACATCAGGGTAGGTGGCACAGTGCATCAGTGCAGACCCGCCACCAGTGGACACTCAAGGCCACCTCGGATCCTTAGGGCTCACAGCAGTACAGTTTGGTACCGAAGATTTAGTCCATAGTCTTTAACCCCTCCCCATGCCCATGACGAGCTCAGCTCGTCATGAGCCACGGTGCTCATGACGAGCTGAGCTCGTCATGGCTAGTGGAACGCTCGCACGCCGGGCTAATTCCCCTGCTGTGCTGAGCGTTCCAATAACCGGGCGTGGAGCACCGGAGCACCGTGGCTCATGACGAGCTGAGCTCGTCATGAGCATGGGGGCGCTGTGCGCACCCCTCGCCCCTCAGCACAGCAGGGGAATAGCCCCAGCAGTCAAGGGGTTAGTCTCGGTGCTTCTGCAGTATTGCCACAGGGCCCAGAAAGTTGGGTCGGAATATGTTCCAGGGGTAAAGATCAAAGTTTGCAGCCTCATGGAACAGGTCTTTGTGCTACTCTGGGTGATGGGAGTGCCATATTTAAATGTCTTGTGTTTTTTTGTACTCTTCTTGGACTAGTAAAATGACTGACAAGATGACTGGTTGCAAGATCAGGTGCCAGAGTGCATTTGCGCCCGATCGGTCCTTAATATACTTCTTTTGATGTTTTATGGCATAAAGCTCTGCATAGTGGCCCGCTTTGGGGTATCTTGGCACATTTGTCACACAACACCAAATGATGCTTGGAGCCCAGACACCAGAGACAGATCTTGGTGTGTGTGGGTACATCACAGACATCGGCTTGTGGTAGTCCTTGCATGGTTTAAATCCTGTAGTTATAGGTGGGGAAATTGCCCTCACACTGGAATATTAGGGAAATAACTCCAGTCTGAGACTAGAGGGAGCAAGTTGTGGATACGCTTTGGAAGGAAAAGAAAGGAAATAACATGGGCAGGCAGAGGTGGTGCAGATAGAGGTCCAATGTCACATCCGGAACGGGGTTAACTCTACTCAGAGCAACATGATGTCAGCTACAGTCCCGTGATGAAGTTACTATGAAAATCTATCAGATCCAGTCTGGTGCCTGGGGAAATTCACAATGTGAGGGACCTGCAGTTAGAAGTCTCTAGCAGAACAAAGTGCCTCTATAATGTAGGGCACACATGTACCCAGTGCAGCGTAAATGGAGATCTCATTGGGAGTAGGAGAAGGGCAATGGGTTTACTGTGACACGAGAAGGGCAAAATGTGCAATATAGAAACATATTTCCTAAACGACGGTTCTTTTAGAGATAGTCTCAATATTTAAAACCATTGCAAATACTGAAGAGACAATTTTCTAAAAGTCCACACCGGGGCCTCCACCAGAGAAAGATTTAGCTAAATGCACACAAACTCAGTGTGGGTACATTTACACCAGCAAGTTTCTTAAAAGTGCTCATCTGGTACACTCTTGAAAACAACTGCCATTGAAACTCTGGTCTGGCTGCCACAGAAAGCGGGCATGGGATATTCACCACATTAGTCACCATCTTGGCAAAGTGGCTATCTAGTAGATTTGTGGTTGTCTCCCAGAAATTAATACATTTAATACACAGGCAAATGGCTGCTCTTTCTGCCACAAAGGGACAAAACATAACACAATGTAAAACTAAGCTCAAGCTGAGTTTTGAGTTTTCCGTGGGGAGGCTCAATGAGTTATCTGGAGCTGCACCTTTATTATTTGCAAGTACCTGTAGTTGCCAGTTTCTTAATTGCAATTGTTATTTGATCCAAGTACACCTCCAATTGCTTCAGCCATCAATGTCACTTGGTTTTCTGTACTGTGTGAACTTGCAGCATTGCACGAAACCGTGCTTGCTTTGCAAAGAAAGGAGGATCAATACAAAGGTTAGCCAATGAACTTGCAAAGCAGAGGTTATTAGGAATGAGCTGGGCCAAGCTGAAATTGATTAATGCCTGAACCCAAGCAGGTAACTTAGCACACACTGTCAAGCCAACATTAAATATAGCAAATGGCTTCTGTTTTTGTACAAGTCTTAGAAGCATACACTTTCATGTTGAAATCTGCAACAAACGTGTGGATGCTTTTCTAGAGGCAACATTTAAGAATAAACTTACAAAATACCAATGGTTCCAATGGAACTTGCTTGCTGTACTCCTACCCAAGATAATTTAATAATAGTCCGTAAAGTAAATGAAGACTTGGATATGTAGATAGGCTTATAGCCTGAAAAAAGTAACATTACAGGCTCAGAAAATGTGTGCCACTAATGAAATCCTAAACACGAGAATTGTCCTTCAGCCGGACTCCAGATAATCGCTCTATTCCCAGTTAGCACCAAGCAGTTACTGGCACTTGCTACTAGTTCTCAAAAATAAACCTAGTTAAAGAGCTTGGCTTTTGTCACCTGTACTACAAGAAAGGCAAGCGAGTGATACAGGGAAAACAAGGTTTCAATTCGGTTAACTAGCATCATGTACTAAGGCTCGGTGTTATTTAAAAATGGTTAAAGGGCATTAAAAGATTAAATACCTTCGACCTACAAAAACTGGTCCAGAGTATCGTGCAAAGCATTTGTCTTCTGCTAAATGCATTTTTGGAAAATTGATTCAGTTTCCAAAATTTAAAAAAAGGGCAAGTACAATCAAACTGTTTACTAGGAGCAACATTTCTGTCGCAATCTAGCTTTCGATGTTGCTGTCCTTGCTTGTACAGTTGGTCTAGTTGCTATGTTTTCTACTTGTCGAAGGCCAGATTACATGGTTCTATGAGAGGTATAAATTACAAAAACTTTGTAACTGAACCTTTCATCGACCCAGACGCATTCCTCAGTTTGCGCCAACCGTGGTTCTATTTTTCATCCCCATTTTCTTCTAAATGCCCTGTTGCATCAGGAGTATTCAGCTCTTGCCCCTTCTGTGCTCCCGCTCCTTCCAGCAAATCCAGGAGTCTAAGATATTTTATAATATCTGTCAGCACCAGACTCAAACGCGCACTGTACACCTCATTCACTAAAAAAGCATAGTCAGCACTATCCTACACTATTCATTTTACAGCTCACTGAATGCCCATCGGATTGACTCGTTTTCAGCTGCAATGTAGTGGAGCCAGGAATTCAGTCGAGTTTTATTCAATATGACCACTAGTTTTGCTGCTTCAACTTGATCCTGAAAAGGAGGTCGAGAAATTAACTCCAAGGGGTTTTGAAACAGATACCATAGTACTCTGAGCACAGAGTAGGTCTGGCATCAATGTCCATGAGCAACACGTAGGCGATGTAGAACATTTGCAATAAATTTAATGGACACTGATGCTGCAACTGGGCTAGGACAATCATTCAAAGTAGTGATAAGTGGGTACCCTTAGTACAATCTACAACTACTGCAACGACAAAAATATCCACGGCAGTGCGGACCAGTGATTTTCTTGCAGTTCCTGGAAACTAGAACCATCACATAACTATGAAAGCTGCAGGCCATAATCAAAATAAAAAAATACACAAAGCTAAATAAAAAACGATTCCAGAGCATTTGAGAAAGGTCATCCATTCTTTGAGCAAGCATTAAGTGTCAACGTTTAATTTACCTAGTTCATCCCACAGCTGCCGGTACTTGTCAGTCATTGCCGTACCCTGCTGCCTCCAAAGAGAAAGCCTCGGGTCAGCCATGAACTGCTCGGTTATTAACGTCAACATGCGAGCTCCATTTGAGTCCCTCATCTTCAACATCTCTCGGACCTGGAAGACAAACCACAGCTACAAATTAGCGTAAACATTGGAAATTCATAAACAAACGTACAAATATTTCTCGAACAAACCAAGTGGTACTGGTCAGAGAAAACTAGACCGAGAAATGTTACCTCAGGAGGCCTTACGAAATAAACTGCCAAACTTTAAGGATTTCACGGAAAATTAAACCACTCAGATCCCAACTGAAACACACCATCTTAAGCTCTGCGACAATTGTTTTTGCTACATAGGTCTGTATTGTGAATCAGTATAGTAGCCTTTGCCATACCTACTAAGAATGGAGTAATCCGTATAGCAGTCCCTCTTAAGCAGAGCTAGTCAGCAATGGCCTGCTCAAAAGTATGCATTTTAAGTAGTTTGATATGTGCCACAATTTCACTTGCTTACACAGACAACTGCAACATATCTTAAGTTGAAAAATGGCATGAAGAGTACTGGATTTCCAAAATTCAGCCATTTCTCTTTTGAAATCCCAAGTTTACAAGTAAATTACCATTAATAGTGTATGCAGGAGAGGTCATTGCCAAGCAGACTGCCAAGAGGACAGCTCGGACCATACCACACCAGCAACGGCAATTGGGTCCCTGCCATGGCAGGACATTAGCCGCATTGGTGGAGGCCGAGATCCTGCAGAGTTGTGTGGGGACCTGCTGGGCTGCAGGTGCAGCTGCCATCTCAGACTGCTGCTGGGCTGCAGCTGCCATCTCAGACTGCAGTACAAAGGGGGCCTGGTGACCACAGAGGCCCGGCTGCAATAGGGGCTTCCGATAAGCCCAAGGCTGCCCCATCACCCCACCCTTCTAACAAAACAGCACACCACCCAGAGGGGCCATTGGGGCTGACAAATACATTGCGGCCTGAATGGAGGACTACCTGAAATGTCTGGCAGCCTGCACACTAGGGGCTCCACCAGAGCCGTTTAGCTTCCACCACCCATGTTGCTGTCCTGGACACCAGGGGACCGACAGCCAGTCAGTAAACATTCTTGAGGGCCCTGGACAACCACAGAGCTGCAGGTTAGTGGTGGTGGGACAGAGGGGCAGGGATGGCGATGCTGCGTACCCATTTCGCCGTTTTTGTATGGTGATGCGAGGGCTCAAGACTAATGTGAATGTCCTGGAGGACACATAGTAGGATGAAATATCCCTTAAATGCTGTACTAGCTTCCCTCTCTCCCCAAATTTCCACCATCTACTCTGTATGTTGTGTCCTGGTGCCCGGAGACAGATGTTTGCTGATTGGCCCCTCGTGAGGACTAGAACATACTTACTTCCCCTTGGCACTGGATAAACCTCCAACGGAAGGATTACCTCTCTCACCCCTCCCCCCCCACTCACCTACCCCCCACCATCCCCTCAACCAGAATACTGCAATGGGAAAGATGCTACCAGACAAGAAAAGCTGTGGCTGACAGCAACTGGGACTCCAACCTGGACCAAGCAGTCACAGCTTACTCCACAACCGCACCACTCAAAACTAGTCTTTAATCCATGAACGCAAATATGGACAGTCACTGCGTGACTGGATCAACTAACAAAATGGATGGACCAGCACTGTCCGAATGGCCCAAGCGGAGAGAAAAATCTCAGACCTGGAGGACGACTTTACAGAAAGCAAATCCAAACTGGTGCCAATTGAGAAACGGTCCCTAGCAGTATCAATAACCTAAGACCTGGAGGCAAGATCACTACGCAACGTCAAGATAGCTGGTAGAGCAGTGTCCATGAATACCGGTAAGATGGCCAGGTTTGTTGAATAAATTATGGTTGACCCATTTGGCCGAAACAGCTTGTCCTTCCCCTTACCCCCCACCCATCTACCGAGGCCCATGACTGTGCGAGTTATGAATTTGAGACCGGACACTATCCTGCAGCTGGCTAGAGGACATGGCCCAATGCAATATCAAGGCTCATCGATTTCTATTTTCCCATCCTTTACTATGACCGGTACAGAGCGCACGCTGGAAATTCGTGGAAGTAAAGTGCACGCTGCGCAACTGCAATGTGGAATATGCCATTTTATACCCTATTTGGCTGCATGTAGACATTGAGGGGAAAGCCCACTTCCTCGGAGGTGGAGGTCACTAAATTCTACAAGACGTTTAGACCTAGTTGGAACTCTTCAAAGTTGACTGCTGGCTTACTATCCCATTCCACAAGTACTTGCATACTTGACACCGAAATGCGCCTATCCGCAAGAAACAATTTCACTCGGAAATGGGGCTCCCAAAGTTCTCTTCATATAGCAAATACTCATGAGGGGTTTTTATACTGTTGCACCCGTATGTCGCATTTGACTACATCACCATCACGCCGATATAGACTAGTGATCCTAATAGGCTTCTTGGAAAATGTAAAGCCGGCACTGGTAAACATGTACGCATTAAATATCTATTCACCCCATTTCTTTCTAGCTATTCTCCCCATTCTGCGACACTGAGGTAGACCGTATGCTGTGGGGAGGGGTTTTTAATGTAGTGCTAAATCCAGACATTGATTGCCCAGGCAGAGTATGCTCCCGCCATACACTTGGTGAAAGTATTGCAGGATGTCAGATTCTTTTTGGGCTCTGTGATCTCTGGTGACGGGAACATCTCTCTAGTAAAAAACTTCACACACTTACCACTCAACTATTCCAGATTAGTCCACTGCCTGTCTGCACCAGATTCAGGGGTCTGGTTACAGTCATTGTCCATCTACCACATACCCTCTCAGAGCATTTCTGTCAGCCCCGATGTACACATTTCTCGCCAGTCCATCAGGTATGCTTGTAGTTTTTCGTCCCTACGGGTAAGTTTCATATATGCTTCTTCGGCTAGTGACCACTCTCACAACTTTAAGCCAGACTGGCAATTCCGGGCCTCTCAGTAGAAGGTGCAGTCTTGATGAGAAAACTACCTTTGGGATTGTCTAGGCCCAAAGAGGTGAAAACAGTTGCTGAAAATTGCTGGGTATGGCGCTCACTAAGCTGCAGAGTGGAAGCCCCCTTTTTATACTCCCAATTCCTTCCCACCACTCACCAATGAACAGGTGAACAGACAACCCTACATTAGAAGCTTTATCAGAGTCTGGTCACTTATATGTGAATGGACAGTTTTACACTGCAACAATTCCAAGCTTGCAGGAACCCTACAACCTTAGATATTTTTATATATGCAAGACTCCACAGCAAGTTTGGGAAAAGATCCTGGTCTATACGGAAGAGCCAACTGACTTTGCCCTGCTGACACACCTGACAACCTTTTCCAATACAGATGGTTGTTTCTGCTATAAGCCAGCATGTGACCGAACCAAGTGATTGGGGCAGTGCCAGGCCAGGGGGCATGGGATGACAATTTGGGTGTACCCTTATAAAAAAATGCAGTGGTGATACTATGATGCTCAAATGGGACTAAAATCCCTAAATTATAGACAAGCTTTTACATTTCACCTATTTACACAGCGCCTACAGTACACCAGCACTGTAAAGATCCTTCCTTCTACCATAGCTGCACGTGCTGTGGAGCATGTGGGCTTAGTCCATTTGGCATGGGAGTAGTTTTACCTCTGCTGGCTCAAATGACAGACCATTATCTGCTCACTCATAACAGTGAGTCATGACAAGGACTCTCCCAAAAGAACCAAACGTTTCACAGCAATGGCACTACTCTTGGCCAAACGCAGGGTCACAATGTACTGGGGAAGCCGCAGCACTGCCGAAGTGGGTGAGTGGCTGTAAGATTCTACAGTCTGCAACAATCATCAAACGTATGCATTGATGCTCCAGATTACCTCATGGCCAAAACACAAGGCCCCCCCCTCAAGGATTATTTAGCAGAACGAGACACGGGCACCCAAGAGGCTAACCATAGCTATGGAGGCACCCCTACACTGAAACGGTCTACTTGCCTCAAAATACTACTTGAGAACGACATGACTATTTGCAAGGAAGAACCCGGAAATGGAGAGTCATAACAGAGGAAACTGGGAGCCTGCTATGTCTGAGACTGGAGGTGTCGTGCTATTTTAATTTGAAAAGAAAAGTCCATTGAATACACGATTACGCTTCAATGTAGACCAATACTTGTATTATGCTGTAATACTGATTAACTTTACTTGCAAACTTTCGGATCACCAATATGACTGTGGTGATGTACTAAATGAAACACGTTTGATAAAAATAAGATGGCACATGCAGAACATAATTGCTTATTTCATTCAATATTTCACTGCCTGCCAAATTTGCTGTCTCAAAAGGTCTCTAAACCTTTTAATCCTGGATGTGATAGACTTGCTCTGTTTTCACACATCTTGAAAACTGATAAAATACAGTATTGTAGAATATATAAACCTATACATTCACAGAGATCGGTTGATTTTTAATACACAATGCAGTTCTAGCTCAAAGGACACTGCTTTTTTTTAACAAAACATTTCAGTCATGGGATTAAGTACGACGTAAGCAAAATTAGCAAAAATTAAAATTCCAGTTAATGGAAATACAGCCTGGTCTTTTGTCACGTGAAACTAAATACATAGGGAATTTGGTTACTTGTCGATAAAAAAGGTTGCAAGTTGATAACTCCATATTTTGTGGAGTCTGGAAATATTTAAGGATTTACAGCCTGATTCATGTACAATCCGTTTTGCGTGGCCCTAATAGCGAATCATAGCGACTCGCTATTGAGGACACGCAAAACGGCATTCATGTAGGAATTGCTAATGAAATAGCGATTCCTACATGTTCTTTATTTGCGAGTAGCAATTTGCTACTCGCAAAAACTCCCCATTCATTCCTATGGGCCAAGAGGCCCATAGGAATGAATGGGGAGTATCCCTTATTTGCGAGTAGCAATTTGCTACTCGCAAATAAGATAGCGATTTTAAGGGTGCCAGGGGTGTCCAAAGGACACCCTGTTGCACCCCTAAAAAGCACATTTGAACAGGTGTTGCGCACACACCTGTCCAAAGGACATGTGTGTGTGCAACATGCAACTTAGAAAAATGCTTTTAAAAGCATTTCTCTGAGTTTTTGCTATTTACCGACAGGTCTGACCTCTCGGTAAATAGCGGCCCCAAAAGTCCAAAATCGCTATTTTGTTTTGTGTCATGAATAGCATTTGAGGAATCTCTAATAGAGATTCCTTAAATGCTATTCCTCGCATATTTGCGACTTCTTAAATAGCGATTTTTGCATTTGGTATCATGAATACCAAATGCAAAAATCGCACTCGCAAAGGGCCAGATTCTCAGAATCTGGCCCTTTGCGAGTGCAATTTACCTACATGAATCAGGCTGTATGTTACTTACCCTGTAAGCATCTGTTCTTGGCATGCAGTGCTGTGAATCCACATGATGTGCACACTCTTGCCATCTAGTGTAGGCTCCAGATGTTTGAAAGTTGTGTCTTTGAAGTCTTTCGAGTCACAAGGCAATTGTGCAATGGATCGAAGGGTGGACCCATAAGTCTTGTTAGAACAATATTGAAATTCCATGCAGATGGGACCCTTGGTGGTATCACGCTTTTGAGGACTTCCATAAAAGTTTTAATAACTGGCACTCTGAACAAAGATTATTTTGAAGATAGGCAGCCACTGCTGCAAGATGTAGACCTATTAAGTGTGAGCAAGGCAGAAGCATTGAAAATGCAAGCAGTAACAAATCAAGTTTTGTAAAGATGTATTGAGTGGATCAATCTTTTGGTTATAAAAATTTCTGGAGCCAAATCACCAGGTTTTGCTTCTTTGGGTTTTGTGTCTGATTTCGCCATGGTTGATGTGAGGTTTGTCGTGGGAATCTACTTAAAGTTATAGTGTGGTGAAACATGGTTAACAAGCCCATGTAGGAAATATCAGAATGAGGGTGAGAGACCTCTGCCTGAGCTTTGAAACCAGAAATGGAAGCAGAGAGGCAGAAAATCTTAGGCAAAAATTCCTGATCAATTGACCTACAGGGTATGGCCTTTGGATAGGGGGTGCGGGAACCTGGAGTAGACGTTTGCGCATTTTGCATTCTCTGCCACAAAGAGACCTATTTTTGGAAGTATGGGAGGAGGACTTTGGGTGGAGCTTCCACTCCTGGACTGGTTACAGTATCCTACTGAGGAGGCGGTCAAAGTCATGGTCTGTTCCCAGTATATGTTCCACTAACAGACTGATTTTGTGATGGTGTATGTAGTGATTTAGAGGCCTTCAATCTCAAATAAACCATCGGGACCTGTCCTTTTTAGGAATTGAGAAGTACAGGAAGTAAACCCCTGATGCTGGGTAAGAACTGGCTCTATAGCTTCTTTGCGTAATAGAGTTTGAACTTCCTGTTTGAGCAATTGATGTTCCAGAGAGATTGTGGGTGCGAGGTGGAATACTAGGAAAATTGTTGATGACCTTCAGGCAATAACCATGTTGGATAATGTCCAACACCCACTTGTCTGATATTATTGACTACCAGGTGGAAAGAAACTGCTGTAGTCGACCCCAGACAGGTCTAGGAAGATCAGGAGGTGGTGGATCTGCTGTAGTTTGAGAATTTGCGCTTTTATGGACATTTTAAACAAATAGGGAGTCTGGTGGAAGATGACTTCTAATAACTAAGATTGTGCAGTTTTATACTTTGACTACCCTAGGGGTAATAGGGTGCATGATCTTTAAAAATATAATCTGTATGGCGCATTGTTGGACTTAGCCCTTCTGGCAGGTTCACCCCTAAACTTTTTGCTTTGTACTTATGAATTGGTGGTAGTGATTTTTGGGTTCTGCGCACTTTCACTGTGTCCCAGTGGAAAGTGCGTGCGCACTTTGAGTGCATGTGGTGAGATAGGCCTGCCCTCCCATAGGAATGCATGGGGAATGTATGTGTCCCTGGTAGTTCCTGATGCGTGGGGTGTACAGGCTCGAGTGGTATATGCGGACTCGTGTGATTGAATGCTTTGCAATGATGTATGCGGCATGTATGTGTCTAGTGTGGAAGTGCCACTTCCAGACATGGCTATGTGTGTGCAGTGAGGGTGCTGGAGCGTGATTGGCTGGAGCTGGCTGGCATTCCAGGCTCCATGAGTATGTACGCAGTTGATACACAAACTATATTTAAAGATCCTCTCAATAGAAGACATCAAATCGCTCAAATTAACACTAGAAAAATCTCTCCGCATGGCTAAATTCACATGAGCTATGTTTATAAGCGATTATATGATTCTTGATTGTACAGAACAATACGTCATTTACTATGTACCTGTTTGTTTCCTATATTTACCCTGTAAAGCGCTCTGATACTCGTGTTATATAAAACCTTTCAAATAAATAAATAAATGAGTCATGATGGGTCTGCCCGGTGGTGAGTGTGGAGATTAGCATGCTGATGGCTGGGGAGGAGTGCACCTGTGTCTTGAATGGGGCTGGGCTTTTCCCCACACAATGCTGGCTCCGCCCCCTGTGGTGCGTCTAACAACCCTAGCCTCCCTAGTAAATGAAAGGGGTGGTTGAGCCATCAAGGGTGCTCCAAAACCAGCTGCGACTGGTTTCTCCCACACCCTGCACCTACAGACAAAGGAATTTACAGTATAAGAAGGGACTGTGTCCCCTTACAATTTGTTCTCTGCCAGGATCCTGCCTGAGGGGGCTGCTGCTGTTGCTGGGGTCAAGAGGACCGCCACTTGGATTGTCTCCCTGCCTGGAGACCCAGTGAGCTGGCTCTGGGCCCAGCCTTGCCCCCTGCCTGCTGCATTTCTTGAAGGAATCTTGCTGTACTTTTGGAGCCTCCAGCGCCTGGAAGCACTTTATTGATGGCCTGCTAGCGCTCAGAGCGCTTTGCTTTCCACTTATAACGCTTGGGAGCGCTGTATTCACCTGCCTAGCGCTTGGGAGCGCTTCATTTCCCTGAAGCGCCAGGGAGCACTTGATCTTGGGGCCCCAGCGCTTAAGAGCGCTTTATTTTGTCTCTAGCAGCTTCCCACGACGCATTTCGAGTGAGGAACCGCCAGTGCCCACCCGGCATTTGCCCCGGTGATTTGCCGCTGTTTTTATTTTTTCTAATTTAACTCGAGGGAGCCCACCCCTCGGTTAATTATTCCCCAGCCTACGAGTGCCTGAAAAGGGCCGCCGCGCTGCCCGGGAAGTGGTTGTCAGGCCGGCCAATCAGAGCACGGCCCGACCGGAAGTCCCGCCCCCGCAGCCCGAGAGAGGAAGTCGGAAGCTGCCTGCCGGGGCTCCCATGTGAAGGGAGAGCCCCGGGAAGAGCGAAAAGGAGCCCAGCGTCTTGTCCTCGGCGAGGCTCTCGAGGGTGAGAGAGCCCCGCCTGCGGCCCGGCAAGGAGAAGAGCCAAGCTCCGGCCGAGCAAGGAGACCTGGTGAGTGGGGCCAGGGGTAGAGGATCGGGGAGGAGGGCGCGGGGACACATTGTCGGTGTCCGCCCCCCCTGTAGCACGACCTCGTGCTAGTTATTGTGGTGAAGCCACGAGGGCTTCAGGGGCATTTCTTTGAGCCCGAGAGGCTCTGGGCAGTTCTGTCTCAGAGTCCCCGTGAGGGACTCCCACGACACCCCAGTTGTTACGGAGCCCGAGAGGCTTGAGGGCATTTATTTGTTGAGCCCTGCGAGGCTCCCCGCATCAGTAGTTCGAGGCCCGAGAGGCTTAAAGGGGGCATTGGTTCCTGTACTGACCCCGAGAGGCTCCCACGACCTGGGGCATTCTTTATCAGAGCCACGAGAGGCTCAGGGGGCACAGTTGTATTTCAGAGCCCCGAGGCTCTCAGCCCACATTGTTGGTTGAGCGCAGGAGAGCCAGGAGGCACGCTGGTGCCCGGCTCGAGTTCCCAGTTGCCCAGCACTTTGTGGGCAACTGCTACGTTTAGGCCCCCCCGACACAGGGCGTCCTAGCCCTAGAGAGGCCAGTTGGCCTAGGGACTGCCACAGGTGGTGGCTTATGGGATTTTTGCGCAATTGTGTGTTCCTTGCACTGCTGAATGTATGTTTATGCATCATGTGTTATGTTCCTATGCTTATACCCCTACAGGTATTGTAATACTTAGGTGGCTTTTCTCCTAGTGCAGGTGGTGCTAGTGAGGTCCTGGTTACCAGTAGTTACTGGTTGTGTGCTACAGTGATTTACATTCTATGTTCTATGTTCTATGTTCTATGTGCTATTTCTAAAAGTGCTGATTCCTGACGGTGGTCCAGGTCTTGTACATATCCCCTGTAAATTCTGCCCGTGCCTGTTGGCACATTGTAAAGTGTGTGTTTTTATCTAATGTGTTTTGGTGTAATACAAAGGCTATTTTTATATATCACCTTATGTGGAGTTTCCTTTGTGGTGGGCCTTGGGTGTTGTTGCTGGGGTGCGTGCGCAAATACTTAACTTACATCGCCTCCAAGTTTAGCCTTGCTGCTCGCGCCACGTTACCTAGAGGGTGAGCAGGGGTTATCTTGGCGTGTAACTCCTTTGCCCTGACTTGGGAGTGGTGGTCTCTGACTGACTTTGGCGAAAGCCCTGGCCAGCCAGGGATCCCATTTCTAACACGCATAATGCCTTTTCACATTGGAAGAGATGGTAATGTTCTATGGGTAGTGACTAGTGTGTCAAATAAAAAATCTTCCATTGATTATTTTTGTAGCTTTACCCTATGGTATGCTGCTATATGCTACGGATATGATGAAGTATTGTCAGGAGACAAGGGTTTGGCAGGTTATAGGTCCGGATCGGTGTCCCCTGGATGGTCGATGTCATAATCTTGCTCTGAAATGGCCTCCTACATCAGGGTCTGTATGTGGAGAATCAGGAGCTATAATGTTTTAAAAGATTGTGAGGTGAATGATGTACAGGTGATAGATGTATTTGAGATGAAGGAGGAACAGGGTGCAAGTGACTGGTAGCTTTGTCCTTTTTCTTCCTAGTTAAGGGTATTGGGAGATCAATGTCCTGTTGGAAAGAAGTTTGCCTCTTAGAAGGCATGGACGCCGCCTTTGAGATTATGCGGCCAGTCTCTGGGTGTATATAGATCCTCTTGTTTTGGACAGTCTTCTCTGCATGCTCTCTAAAATTAGCTCTAGGAGTGTTGTGGGAGCAGATTTCTAGTTTGGTGGCAAAAGTTTCGAAACTGAATCAGTTTTCAGTTTTCACTTTCAGAACCAAAACAGTGGAAGCAGAACGTGAGACTGCGCGGAGCTGGAAAGCTTCACCTGTGCTCTAGGTGCAGAGCTGGAGGGTGGGGCAGCCAATGCTGAATATCAGTGCTCATCAGAGCCAGATGGCAATGGTGGCCCAGAAGCCTTTTGTTTTATAGGAACTGAAGGTTTGTGTGGGCAGGTGAGAGCTTTGAGTACTCACAGCACCATGACCTGGTAGAAGATCGTGCGACTCTAAATCAATATCGAAGTCAGAATCTGGAACCAAAAAAGCCCCTTCAGCTTCGGCAACTGAAGCTTCCAGATGATCCTCTTTTGGTTGTCTGAAGATATTGGGTGTGTGCTCGATGTCATGTCTCAGCATCAGAGTTGTGCCCAATGGTATCGCAAGGTATTTTTGGATGGAAACGACAGACTAGCCTCAATCTTCTTTGCATGCAGGAGATGGGCACAGATTACAGACCTCATGAAATTCTATCTGTAGGTTCCTGGAACAGCACTGAGGGAAGAATCTAAATGGAGTCAGTTCTATCTGCACAGCATCAATAGATTCAAATGAGTGGAAGGTAGTCCAGACAGGAGTCCCAAAGGCCACATTTGGATTGTTCCGGCAAAAGAAATTCCAAATTCCAATACGCTAGGGATGGGAAATTTGTTCGAAAACAATGCAGACGAGGGTAGAGTGGATTACACACAGAGGATCCAGAAAACTGGAGCGTTGTAATACATGTCCGAACCCAATAGCGGAAAGAAAACTAACAATGGAGTTGATGTCCATGAGCACTATTACCAAAAGGAGGAGTCACCTTCTCGGGACTCGAAATAAGTGTCAAAGAAAAAGAACTTGCAAACATCCGGACTCAAAACTAGAAGGCATGAGTATGAAAAGCATGTGCATCTACAGCCACACATCTCGAACATCAATTTATTTTGGTAGTCAGGTGGAGCCAGTATTACGGCATAAGCCCACAACAACACAGTATATTGTAGTGCTATTCAGATTAGATTTGACCCCATAATAGTTGCATGTACTGAGGCTTCTTTGTATTCTTTTTTTCTGTACACTGGCTATTCTTCACTTGGTCCAAACGAGGGTCACGTGTCAGACAAGTAAAATTTCAAGCTGCAAAACATTTGTTGAAGGTAAGCAACTAGTTTCTTTTGAAGCATAAACCAACTGTGTATATTCATGCTGTGCAAAGATTTGGAGAATTCCACCCCATTTCAGTCTAGATTGGATAGCTCAGAATTTTTTGCCTTAGTTTTGACAAAAAAGCATGCAGACATGCTGCACAACCCCCAGGCTTACAGCCTTCAGGTAGGCAAACACTACAAACAAATTACAGGTCATTAACTACAAATTGCACTGACTGCAAATTTTCTCTCACTTAGGACAATATTTCAAGAAGTATGCTTCAAAATGTATCGAAAACGATAATGTTTAAAGGGTCATGGAAAAGAATTCACTGAAACATGCATTTTCATAACTGAGTCACGATGCAGGATACAGGCACATGCAGGGAGGGGCACAATGGCGACACTCACACCGGTCAAAGTACAACCACACGCTAGCTTGCTCGTACAGACCGGACGTCATGAGCGACCCCGGTCCATTTATGCTCTGGCCACGCCCAACCGACCCCGTTTCATGGCTTGATTGGGCATTCTCATATCAATACAAATTCGAATCTTTCCTGGCTGCTTCGGCTTTTCAG
Source organism: Lissotriton helveticus (assembly GCF_964261635.1). Taxonomy (NCBI): domain Eukaryota; kingdom Metazoa; phylum Chordata; class Amphibia; order Caudata; family Salamandridae; genus Lissotriton; species Lissotriton helveticus. The sequence continues at coordinate 482,696,110 of NC_136059.1, read as the reverse complement.
CTATTACCATGGGTGACACCCACGGTGTGGGACCTGTCACCTTTTCAATCACCCCTTGTTGTTCCAGCTTTAGGAGTTCTTGCTCTACTGGTGGCTGGAGATGAAAAGGAATCCGGCGTTGCCTTAGCGCTACCGGTTGTACTGCCTTATCAATATGCAACTTCACTGGTGGTCTTATGTTCCCTAATCCTTTAAATAGTTGTGGGAACAACTCCAGGACGTTGTCGGCTTGGAGTGTCTTCACTGCATTTACAAATGCAATCAGGTTAAGGTCTTCAGCGGTATGACTTCCGACAAGTATGTCCGCTTCTCGTGACTTCTTGGTTCTCCGACTTCACCTGGACCAGCATTTTTCCTTTCAGGGGAAGTGGTTTCTGGCTTCCGTACGTTAAGAACTTAATTTTGGATGGGGTGAGTAGCGGCCTTGGGTTCAGGCTTTTGTAGGGTTGCAACCCCATTACGTTAACTGTCACTGCAGTGTCGATCAGGCCGGTTACTGAGGATCCGTCAATCTCAATGTTGCATTTCGGCTGCGGTAGTAGTCTTTTAGGTCGCTTGCAAAAGACACAAAATACCATTCTTCGACCTCTTCTGTTGAGGAATCATCTAGGCGTGGGTTGTGTTGATATGAAGTCTTTACTGGCCGCGACGTTGTGAGTTCTTCGAGCGAGAGGCGTCTTATGGCTCCTGTCAGTGTTCTCTTCCCTGGGTTGCCTCTGCCTCGGGAACCTCCTCGACACACACTCGCGAAGTGATTTGTGATGCCACACTTGGAGCATGTCTTCCTTCTCGCCGGGCCGCTCTCGGGATTATGTTCTTCTCTCCCGCAGTATCCACACAGTGTCCTTCGCGTTGTTCTGGTGGGCCACCTCCCTCGCCCACCCAGAGATGGTTTGCTGATGGCGTCAACTCGCTCTGTCTTTACGCTGACAGCTTGATCAGTTTGTTGGTGAAGGGCAGTTTCAATTGCCGTTGCTCGGATATCGGATAGTTCGTGCAAGCGAGCAAGGATCAGAATGTCCTCTAGGGAGATGCGCGACGGTCGAAATATGAGTGCCCGCAGTGTCTTGTTGGCGGCAGCCTTGGATACGTTTGGTTTGATCATCTTCTGTGCAGGGGCTCACCAGTTTTGAGGCGTGCATGAAACGCGTCCATTGACTCTCCTTCTCTTTGCCTGGCTCGTCTGAGCTTGAATCGCTCGTAATGAGGGTTGAGCTGGGGGTCAAAATGGGCGTTTAAAGCTCTGACCGCTGCAGTCAGTGGGCTAGTCAGTGGGCTCACCAGTGTTCGGGAGATGCGCAAACAGCTTGTATATTTCATCTCCCACGAAGGGTAGAAGAAGTGATCTTTTAACTGCTCTGTCCATTTCTCTTGTTGCCACGAAGTAATTATCGAGACGTCCAACCCACACCTTCCATCTCGGTGATGCAGTAGCTGGGTCAATTAATTCACTGAATGGAGGTAGTGCGTGGATTTGGGAGTGTACTGGAGGTGGTGGTGGTGCTGCCTGCTGTTGAGCCGCTGGAGCTGCTGTGCTTGACATGGCGAGTTATCTTGTGGCGACGGCCCTTTCGCTGACTTTTCAGATTTTTTTTCTTGTGTTGCTTTTGCCAATGCTTGTTGGTCATTCGGGTGCTGACCCAGTTGCACTCGCCAATGCTTGTTGACGTGGGTCCTTTGTTTCTGCCAGTCTTGTTCTTGTACTGACTGTGTGCTGCCTTGGCCGTTGTCTACATGTTGGCTTTGCTAGTGCTTGTAGCTCATTCTGGGGCGGAGGAGATCGCACTTGCCAGTGCTTGTTGGTATTGGTTTCCCTATGTCCTCAGTCACTGTTCTTGGGATATCGTGTGGTGAGATATGCGTGTTGCCTGCTGTTCGTTTTTTTGTGTGTTTGTTTTTTGATTGTGGGACAGCCTGCTGGCTGCACTGTGCTTTCGTGCGCTTCCTTCGCGCTGAACTGGGGATCTGTCGGGCCTCTGGTGCTTCTGCGCATGCGGCACCTGTTCCGGCGATGTGAGCTATTCGGGGACACGTCACGGGCCCTTTTCTTGGTGCATGCAGGCACTCCCGGTCTATGGCAAGTATTTTATACTGGATTTCAATGCGCGCTGCTCCCCAGACATCCGATGCTGCATTTAGATGCCCCTACGCTTACCGCCACTGCCGTCAGTCGGTGCAGACTCTGCTTGCTTTTCTTGTAGTGTGTGCGGCTTCTTCTGGATGCGTGTTTCACCTTTAATCCCACCCTCGTCGCCAGTGTCAGGATACAGGCACATGCAGGGGGGGCACAATGGCGACACGCACACCGGTCAATAAAGTACAACCACACGCTAGCTAACTCGTGCGGACCGGAAGTCACGAGCGACCCCAGTTCATTTATTGATGCTCTCTGGCCACGCCTGGCCAGAGAGTGCTACATTGTTGGGTGGTACTTCCGGGGCTCTGTCCAGAGGGAGCAGAGCACTATACCGCTACAATATGGTTAAACAACCCTTGTTTGACTGTCCATGAGACAGTGCCCTCACTTCATGTTGCTCCTCGTGTTAGTATAGGAGCTCCTAAATTACTTAATCAATTGGGTTTTCAATGCTCAATTCAATCACAGCCAGCAGATATCATACTTCCAAACCTACAAGCGTGAAAACTGAATCTGAAGGTTTAGACTACAAACGGAGGCATGATGAATTTACGCTAAACTTCTTAGCAATAAGTTATACTTGTCCACCTATAATCAGCCCTCAAAATAAAAAAAATTCTAGGCAAATCAGTAAAGGGCCAGGATATGAATCTAGATTAGATTCATCCTGTAAAATTAGTGTTAAGAATTCACACTACAAGAAAGGGCCCAAGGCAAACAACAGCATAAATAGACAGAGGAATGCAATGGCCACCCAGAACATATCTCCAACCTTGAAATAACGACTTTGTGCTCAAAGGGGATTAGATTCAAACGGCAAAATGTTTAACAGCACTGAACACAGAGCAGTTTTGAAATAATGAAGGAGACCATTAAGTTGTAAGGAATACATTTCAAACATTACTTGCAGGTTCCTTGTGAGCAAATAGTTAACAGCAGAAGGAACTGCAACAACTTTAAACAGTTTGGTAAGAAATCATGCTAAACAATACTAAAACAATCAGAAGACCTCCCTCACAAAGCATTGAGAATAAAAGTAACATTCTGCTTTACTTTGAATTGATTTTTATAGTAAATACCTAGAAAGCGACACTGAACGGTCCTACCACCAGGAAGAACCATAGGGAGAACGTGTGGAGTGGGTTCTGAAATAGCCACAAAGTCATAACAGCAGTATACAGTACTGCCAATGAAATCGTTAATTAAACAAATCTGAATGCTCATAAGACTAGAATTCCGCCAGAATTGCATTGTCGAGGGACAGGCTGATTAAGCTAATCAATTCAGAAGTTCAAAGGGCTGGCTAGGTCAGGTAAGCAGGTGGTAAGTAAAATGGTGCCCTAATATAACTTTGCTCTATTTACCCGACTAGTTGAAACCCCATCTGTGGTGCAACTGTTCAAGTAGATTTTATTCTTAAACTGAAAGGCTCTCCACAATTCTGTGCTGAGACTGCAGAAAAAAGGTGCATGGCATTTAAAAAAATCATGCTAGTTCGGGGTATGGATGTTCACATTAGTATCTAGGTGAGAGAAAACTATTTACACCCTTGAGTTGGACAACTAGGTACGGGAGATCTACATGTATAAAATGAAATTGAGTATAACCTGAACATATACCTCCATCTAAGATGCATTACATTTACGGCTTCTGATATATACATATACACATATATATATATATATATATATATACACAGTCTAAGTGGTGGTGGTAGTATATATATATATTCACTGAAAAAACCATAGGTTATAGACCATATATAGTTAGGAATTAGCATTTACAAAACCTTGAAAATTCACTGAAAAAACCATAGGTTATAGACCATATATAGTTAGGAATTAGCATTTAAAAAACCTTATTTTACTCACACAAAACCATTGAAATTCCATATATAGTTAGTTGCACTAACTATATATCGCGCACCCGCAATCCACTGCTGATCATGTCACATATTACATCATTCATGACATGGTCAGTGACATCACTGATGACATCACTGATGACATCTCAAATGACATCACTGATGACATCATCCAGTGACTGTGTTTCTGTAAAGTTTAAATATGTTTTAGATATTGAAGAATGAGTAGATGTATAACTGTCTGGACGAAGGATTTAGTAGGTGCATGACTGAATGTGTGAGTGATTAAATGTGTCTCACTGAGTGCATGGGTTAGTGACTAAACTGTCTTAATTTGTGCATCATTATGTCTGCTGTTCTGTAAACTACTGACCGATGACATCCGAGCCCTGATGGACAATGGAGAAACAGTGGCCCTCATCCTCCTAGACCTCTCCGCGGCATTCGACACTGTCTGCCACCGCACCCTAGTGCAGCGCCTCAGCGACGTCGGAATTCAGGAGAAAGCACTGGAATGGATCATCTCCTTCCTCGACGGAAGAACACAGAGAGTCCGCCTGCCACCGTACAAGTCAGAGGCCTCCGAAGTCATCTGCGGCGTCCCCCAAGGATCATCTCTGAGCCCCACCCTCTTCAACGTCTACATGAGCCCCCTCGTGGCCATCGTACGCAAACACAACCTCAGCATAATCTCCTACGCCGACGACACCCAGCTGATCCTCTCCCTGACCAACGACCCCGCCGCCGCCAGAGCCAACCTGCACGAAGGGATGAAAGAGGTAGCCGAGTGGATGACGACCAGCCGCCTGAAACTGAACTCAGACAAGACGGAGGTCCTCATCCTGGGCTCTTCACCCTCCGCCTGGGACGACTCCTGGTGGCCACCCGCCCTGGGCACCGCACCCAAACCGACAGACCACGCACGCAACCTGGGCTTCATCCTGGACTCCTCCCTCTCCATGACCAGACAAGTCAACGCCGTCTCCTCGTCGTGCTTCAACATCCTGCGCATGCTACGAAAGATCTTCTGGTGGATCCCCACCGAGACCAGGAAGACCGTCACCCAGGCCCTCGTCACCAGCCGTCTGGACTACGGCAACGCCCTATACGCCGGTACCACCGCCAAGCTCCAGAAGAGACTCCAGCGGATCCAGAACGCCTCGGCCAGACTCATCCTCGACATCCCACGAACCAGCCACATCTCCGGACATCTGAGAGACCTTCACTGGCTCCCCGTCAACAAAAGAATCACCTTCCGCCTCCTCACCCACGCACACAAAGCCCTACATGACCGAGGCCCGAGCTACCTCAACAGCCGAGTCAACTTCTACGCTCCCAAACGCCATCTCCGATCAGCCAACCACGCCCTCGCCGCCGTCCCCCGCATCCGAAGAGCGACTACAGGAGGAAGGTCCTTCTCCTACCTGGCCGCCAAGACCTGGAACTCCCTCCCTCCCAACCTGCGCCTGATCCAAGACCACCTCTCCTTCAGGAAGAAGCTGAAGACCTGGCTGTTCGAGCAGTAGCGGCACCCCCCCCCCCCCCAGCGCCTTGAGACCCTAGGGTATGTAGCGCGCTTTATAAGTGTCACTGATTGATTGATTGATATGATTAACTATATGGGTTATTGATTGATTGTCCAAGTATTTGTATGGGAGACTGAGTGTGTGTGTGGCTGGCTGGGAGGTGTGTGACTCCGTGCAGATCAATGTGTACTTGTATCAATGATTGTATAAGAAAGTAAGTATGTGTTACTATATGTTTGAAAATGTAAGGTGCTCTATGTTTAACTGTATAGACAAGAAAATGGAAGTGTGATTGATTCTTTACAGGACTGACTAGGTGTGTGAGTAACTCCATGGATGAGTGGCAGAGTGTGAGTGTCTGTATAGGTGTATGAGTGCATATGATAGTGTTGTAAAGATGAGTGATTGTATGTATGAATGATTGTATGGGTGAATGAGTGAATGTGTGTGTAGACGTAGGAATCAGTGAGTACGTATGTAGTAACTAGTATTGGTGTGTCAATGGTTTCAAAAATTATACTCTGTATTTAACACTGGGTGAAACAGAGGTTATATTAAAATGTGAGGAGATGCATTGTATTGTCACATGAATGATATCATCAGTGATGTGGTCATTGATGTCAAATGAGATGTCATCAGTGATGTCATCAGTGATGTCATTTGAGATGTCATCAGTGATGTCATCAGTGATGTCACTGACCATGTCATGAATGATGTAATATGTGACATGATCAGCAGTGGATTGCGGGTGCGCGATATATAGTTAGTGCAACTAACTATATATGGAATTTCAATGGTTTTGTGTGAGTAAAATAAGTTTTTTTAAATGCTAATTCCTAACTATATATGGTCTATAACCTATGGTTTTTTCAGTGAATTTTCAAGGTTTTGTAAATGCTAATTCCTAACTATATATGGTCTATAACCTATGGTTTTTTCAGTGAATTTCAATGGTTTTTTAATAGCAAATATCATAAGCTGTCGAATGTCAAGTACGTGGTAAGTGAAAACATTTTCGTGTTTATGCACACTGATCTGCTTTGAATGGTGCCCCCCCCCCCTCATTTCTATTAGGAGTACTCTCTCTTTGCAGATAGTGAAAAGGTAGTTAACGCAGGCCTTTGCCCCCGTTGTAATCCGTCGTGCCTGCTTCTCTCTCCATTTGATTGATTGTTATCCAAGTATTTACTGTTTTAGAATTAGTTCTCTTTGGTTCATTCTCTATTTACAAACAAACACAGAGTCGCAATACTCTGTTTAGTCTTTGCAGATAACGAAAAATCGTGTAAAAAAAAAAAGAAAAGGAATCGAGCAAAATCAGTAGGCCACTAATGGGATCTCTTTTTGACCTCGCTAAAATAGAAACATTAGGAAAAACCCCTCATGACAAATACAAAACTAGTGAGATGAACTGAACTCCACACAATGATGGCTGCAAAACAGCTCGGCTCCGCCACCCACCCCGCCCAAAATAACGATAAAGAGCGGCTGCCATGATTGGTTGCGGAATGGCCACAACGGAGCTACTAAATGGTGCTGCTCTCATGCTAACCCCAGCTTCGGTCTGAAACATCCAGAAACACTGTAGACTACCAATTCGATCAGTTCCGGTAGCGCCCCAATGTAACCCGGTAGAGAAGAACTAGCCCTCCCCTCTTTGACTGATGGTTCTTGTTGCCTGTCCCTTCTGTTGTCATTTAACAGAACTATTTAGCCTGCTGAAAGGGGTTGTGTTTCGACCGCTGGTTGGTGGAGACATTTTGACTATATTCTGGACCTGCGTTGTCGCGTAATGCGTCATATGACGCGCCGCGTTAGCGCATCCGGAAGTCATCCGGGGCGCGCAGCGCGTAACGTAAGCATAACAAGTCATGTGACTTGTTAATAAAACTTTTCATTGGTTCATTTTACTTTTCTTATTCTAATGATGAAAGCCTTGGTCATATCACCTAAAAATTACGCTTTTAATTACTTCCGAACATTATTTTCTCTTAAATATATGTTATAATGTTCCAGGCTAATGTACTTTCCCGGAAATTTTACAACTGTCCTGCAAGTAAAATATATTCTTTTTTCGAGAAAAAGAGCGTTTCTTCGTCCCATGACGGAGCCGTTGAGCAAAAGAGGGTCGACCTGCTGTCTTAGTCGCCGATACGCCTGAATATGAGATTCTTATCGATCACTTTATGTTGCAGGAATAGAAAACACAACAGCCCTTGACCATTTATCTTTACTGCGTTCCTTCGTATTATACCTTTTACCCTTCATGTAATTGGTCTGCTTTATTTCACTTGCCTTTTAATGATTCTAAAACAGTGACTATTATTAAAAACTTTACCAATGTATACACTACTACCATGTTTTCTTTTAAAAACCTTTATTGTGAAAATTTCATTATACAAATACGAGCCTATAACCACGTGGGCCTGCCACGGAGCAAACTGTAATCCTATATGATGAATAGACATTTACACTGTAGAGGAACGTAACGGGCGGGCCATTAGGTTGCAAAAACTAAGGTGTCTAACAGTTACGGAATCGGTGGACGTACATTTTATAATTAAAATACGACAGGGCCAGTTACAATAAAATTATCTAGATATACATTTGCGGGCAAGTACCATGGGTGACGTTAATTCGAATTTTCAACAGTACAGTAATCAATAACACATCAGAACTTAATATCAATAGGGATGTCGAAATATTCAATCAATTCTCGTCCCCGCCCGCCATGTGCTTCAAAACTGCATACGTATCTCGTGATTTCAAGGTTCTGCAACCAGTACACAACAAGGAGTTACGAGTCCCATTTATTCCGGCGCCATTTTGGGCGAGGACGGGCAGGTCCAGGATATAGTCAAAATGTCTCTACCAACCATCGACTATGATGATGTTCATATGCTGTATTTATTAGAGTAACACTCATCTGTCCACATGAAATTAATTTACCACAATCTAAACATGTCATTTTAATCTTTCCAAAGTTCTTCTAAATATTTGGGACCGTTTCCCTTGCCTCTGAAGCTCTCAGTGCCACTTCTTTGATGAATGTACTAGCAGGTCAGGGGTTCTCCTCCAAATCTCTCTTTTATGCAGCACTATAATTAATTGGTGCCACCTCTCCATATGACGATGCATGGTATAGTTACCACAACTATATTTTTTTTCGGTTCCTCTGGAGAGTTCATCGTGGCAGATGAAGCGTGTAACATACCGGGCATTTACCTTTTTTTGCATGTACAGGAAAGGAAAAAAAAAAAAATCGAGCGTCCGAGTTCTAAGGTGTCCCAGGGCCATTTTAGTGGACCAGGCCCAAATCCAAAGAACAGGCCGCCATTTTGAGAGTCCTCTTGCAGCCGCCTGTCGCTGTAGCATCAAGAGCGGCCGAAACTCAGCTGAATGGCAACTGAAACGGTAAAGGGGCGCCCCACTACATTTCAGCATTGTAGGATGACCACACCAGTACAGCAACTTGCTAGACATCACCTCGGTGCCATCCGGATCTCGGCGCCCCACTGCAGATGAAGTGCCTCTCAACTATGAAACCACCACGGTGACATCCGGATCTTGGCGCGTTGTGCTGCCTTCGGCCTATTCGCACATCGGTCCGCTACTGACGCCATCTCACAGGCTAATGGGGTGACCCACGCCGAGTTTCAGCATTGTAGGATGACCACACCAACTTGCTAGACATCACCTCGGTGCCATCCGAATCTTGGCATCTCAACGCCTAGTGGTATCTTCCATACAGAAAACATTGTTACGCTGCCTTTGGCCCCATTCGCACATCAGTCCGCAACTTAGACATCACCTCGATGCCATCCGGATCTTGGCATCTCAGCGCCTTGTGGTGTCTTCTACTCCGAAAATATAGTAGAAAATATTGTTGCGCTGCCTTTGGCCCCATTCACACATCAGTCCGCTACTGACACCATCTCACAGGCCAACAGGGCGCCCCACGCCGACTTTTACCATTGTACGATGGCCACACCAGTGCCACAACTTGCTAGACACCACCTCGGTGCCATCCGGATCTTGGCATCTCAGCGCCTTGTGGTGTCTTCAAATCAGAAAATATTGTTGCGCTGCCTTTGGCCCCATTTGCACATCGGTCCGCTACTGACGCCATCTCACAGGCCAACGGGGCGCCCCACGCCGACTTTCAGCATTGTAGGATGGCCACACCAGTGCGGCAACTTACTAGACACCACCTCGGTGCCATCCGGATCTTGGCGCGTTGTGCTGCCTTCGGCCTATTCGCACATCGGTCCGCTACTGACGCAAACTCACAGGCCAACGGGGCGCCCCACGCCGACTTTCAGCATTGTAGGATGGCCACACCAGTGCGGCAACTTACTAGACACCACCTCGGTGCCATCCGGATCTTGGCGCGTTGTGCTGCCTTCGGCCTATTCGCACATCGGTCAACTACTGACGCAAACTCACAGGCCAACGGGGCGCCCCACGCCGACTTTCAGCATTGTTGGATAGCCACACCAGTGCGGCAACTTACTAGACACCACCTCGGTGCCATCCGGATCTTGGCGCGTTGTGCTGCCTTCGGCCTATTCGCACATCGGTCCGCTACTGACGCAAACTCACAAGCCAACGGGGCGCCCCACGCAGACTTTCAGCATTGTAGGATGGCCACACCAGTGCTGCAACTTGCTGGACACCACCTCGGTGCCATCCGGATCTTGGCGCGTTGTGTTGCCTTCGGCCTATTCGCACATCGGTCCGCTACTGACGCCGCCTCACGTGCCAACGTATTTTCTCCTAATTTTACACCCTATGCCGCATAACAGGTCATGTGACTTGTTTATAAAACTTTTCATTGGTTCATTTTACTTTTGGTTTCCTAATGATGGAAGGCTTGATCATGTGACCTAAAAACAACACTTTTCATAGGATGAAAACTTTTTTTTTTCCCCAAACGATGAAAGCCCCACCTTGTTTCTGGATGTTTCAGACTGAAGCTGGCGTCAGCATGAAAGCACCACCATCTCGTAGCTCAGTCGTGGTCATTCCGCGAGCAATCATGGCAGCCGCTCCCCACCAGAAGCCTGCAGGAGTCGGAGCCCCCAAAACTTTTGATGAATTCTCAAGGCGGAGGGGACGCTTTCGAGAATGAGGTCCAAGACCTAGCAGACAAGCGTCCGATTTCCAAGGTGTCCCAGGGCCATTTCAGTGGACCAGGCCCAAAAAGGAAACAGCCTGCCGCCATTTTGAGAGTCCTGTGACGACCGCCTATCGCTGCACTGCAAGAGTGGGCGCAACTCAGCTGAATTGCGGCTTTTGACACAGTGGACCAAAAACGGACGGAATGGCAACTGAAACGGTAAAGGGGCGCCCCACTACAACAGACGAGACTCCACCTGGAGAGGCCCGTTCACGCCGCCTCCCCCGGGGCGCTCCACGCCGTTATTCGGAGCAGCATTGTAGGATACCAAAACCAGTGCGGCAACTTACTGGACATCACCTTGGTGCCATCGTTCTGCTGCCTTGGAACTATTCGCGCAACAGTTTGCTACTGATGACCCACCCCCCGTGACGCCCCATGCCGTTATTTGCTGGGTGGCAACTTACTAGACATCACTTTCGTGTCATCTAGATTTCGGCGCGTTCTGCTGCCTTGGAACTATTCGCACAACAGTTTGCTACTGATGACCCACCCCCCGCGACGCCCCACGCCGGAAATCTGGACGTTGTGCTGCGTTGGGACTATTCGCACAGCCGACCGCTACTTCGTTGTTTTTCCCTAAAAATGTTTATATGTTATTACTATTTTTGTTTTCTTGTATATATTTATAAATTATTAAAGTTTTATAATCTTACTACTTTGTCGGAGTGCTATATATTTTTAATGTGACACATAATTGTAAAAACTTTGATGTACAAAGAGTCATCCCTGGAATCTTCCGCTTCAGGCTCGGTCCCCTCCCCAATCACAATACAGGATGGTTTTCAGATAATAGCAACGCTTCTGCTGTGACGGATCTCATCGAGTGTGGGCCTTGATCTACTATAACTCCTTTGAAGAGGGGTGATTCTTTACAGCTGTGGCCATAAACTACATCTGCAGGGCTAGCTGATACCCTAGGACCAGCCTGGACAATCGGACACAGAGGAAAAGGAGTGTCAGAGGGTGCGGTAGTGAATAGGGCGAAAGGGAGGTGTCGGGCGGGCACAGGGTGTGATTCTCAGGGAACAGCAGCGCAGATGGGGGAGGTTTATTACCCATGCATAAGACAGAGCGGGGGTGACCACTGCCTGGGGGAGATGCTTGCGAGGGTGGGGAGCCATGCTAAGGATCGACAGCGTGCACAGAGTGGGTCTGGTCAAGGCATCTAAAATGGCTGCCGTGCACGACAAAAGTGTGGCATTTGAAAAAAGACAAGATGGCGCAGACAATGTTTTTCAACACTTCCTGATTTCCTTCGAATCGAACGTTAACAGACGTTGGGGCATATTACCAAAGTTAAGCGATATTTATCCCTAACGATGCTTAGCAACGATTTTTTTACCGTCAGAAATTATCGCAGATAAACCTTGCTATTATCAAGGTTTATCGGAAATACGATAAAAAACGACCGCAATGCATTAATATCGCTGAAAACTCAGCGATATTCATGCATTACCGAGCTAATGCTCTTAGCCATGTTATCCACCTCCCATTGGATAACATGGCTAAGAACTGCTCAGGGCAGGTGGTAGCTTTTGGAGATATTCGCCCTTATCTCGAATATTTCCAAAAGTTGATAATAGGAGATAGCGATGTTAGCGACTGTTTCCAGTCGCTAACATCTTGGCATGCCCACTTTGCATGTCATTAGTGATAAATATCACTCACATGCAAAGTGGGGCCCAAGATGGTCGCTATCTTCTACTAGCCGTCGCTAACTGGTGTTAGCAACAGCTAGGTAATACACATATAATTTTATCTCCGCGAAGCGGAGCGCTGTTACAGATATATATCTTGTTTCTGAACGTTAATTTCTCAAAATGCACTGAAGCACATATATTGAGACCTAGCAAAGGCACATCGGGCTACCAGTCCCTACAATTTTGCCAAGTTTCGTGCAAATCCATTCAGCTGTTCGATCCTACCGAGAGACAAGATGGCGGCCGCTACGGACTGTTTGGAATGTTTACAGACACCGGAGAGCCAATCAGCTTCGCTTCGCAAAGCTCCGTAACGCGAAAAGTACGCGAAGCGGTGCGCTGTTACAGATATATACCTTTTTTTGAACGTTAATTTCTCAAAATCCACTGGAGCACATATATTGAGATCTAGCAAAGGCACATCGGGCTACCAGTCCCTACAATTTTGCCAAGTTTCGTGCAAATCCATTCAGCTGTTCGATTATTATTATTTTTATTTTTTTTTGCCCCGCGGGGCCCTTTTAAAACCTCCACATCAAACCTAGGGGGTGAGCGACAATGTACTATGCCCCCTTATGGTCATTTGCCCCTTCGCTTTGGCCTCCTCTTGTCTCTCGATCCTACCGAGAGACAAGATGGCGGCCGCTACGGACTGTTTGGAATGTTGACAGACGCCGGAGAACCAATCAGCTTCGCTTCACAAAGCTCCGTTGCGCGAAAAGTCCGCGAACCAGAGCGCTGCCCGGTCCGCTGTTACAGATATATATCTTTTTTTAAACGTTAATTTCTCAAAATCCACTGGAGCACATATATTGAGACCTACAAAAGGCACATCGGGCTACCAGTCCCTACAATTTTGCCAAGTTTCGTGCAAATCCATTCAGCCGTTCGGGCTAAAAGTGAGGCCAACCGCCCTATGGAAATTACCATGGGAAAAACGCGTTTTGGGACCCCCCTTTTTTCTCGGCCCCCCCTTGACGAACCCCCCCCAAATTTTCAAGGGCTGCTCAGAAACAAAATGTGCCATTTTCCTGAAAATTTCAGCCAATTCCGTCCACAAACGCCAAAGTTATTAGACATAGAATTTTCAAAAAACCCATAGAGAAAAAATCCTAACTATATATACCTACTGGCGACCGCCAGTAGGTAATATATATATATATGCTACCACCACTTAGACTGCTCACGTTTTGTGAGCTTTTCCAATTGCTTGAATTTGTCACGGGCACAAGATCCTGCACTTGCAACCGGTTCAGTAGAAGTTGTTGCACCCGACCCCCCCCCCAGCTATATTATATATATATATATATATATATATATATATATATATATATATATATATATATATATATATATATATATATATATATTCTGAGCAAACGCTTGAAGCTTGGAAGAGCACTCAGCCGCTCTCTGCCTTCCAGCATTCAAAGTGCAGCCATCCGTATTTCCTCCGTGTTGGTTAACTCTGCCTACGCGTTTCGGGGCACAGAGCCCCTTCTTCCTGGGCTGCGAAGACACACATGAGGCCAGCATGGTTTGTAAATCACTTTTTTTATTTCAAACATCCTTCCGACGATGGGCGTGTTTTCATCCAATTGCCCTTCGTGCATTCTGGGGGATGCAGTTTCTCATGCTGAAAAGAATCACCTTTGAGTAAGTTCATGCGTGTTTTCCCAATAATTGTCTTTTAAAATACAAAACTCTAAGTGAGCCACGGGGTGTGGAAAGAGGGAAGGCTGAATCCGCACATAGAGATCGGTGCCGTGATGTCGGGTTCAGTCCCGACCACAGTCTCCGCTCAACTGACGGTTGGGATATCCCTCAGCTGACGGTGGTGCCTCTCCCCACGGTCAGGCAGCCGTGTGATATAGTCTGAGCAAACGCTTGAAGCTTGGAAGAGCACTCAGCCGCTCTCTGCCTTCCAGCATTCAAAGTGCAGCCATCCATATTTCCTCCGTGTTGGTTAACTCTGCCTACGCGTTTCGGGGCACAGAGCCCCTTCTTCCTGGGCTGCGAAGACACACATGAGGCCAGCATGGTTTGTAAATCACTTTTTTTATTTCAAACATCCTTCCGACGATGGGCGTGTTTTCATCCAATTGCCCTTCGTGCATTCTGGGGGATGCAGTTTCTCATGCTGAAAAGAATCACCTTTGAGTAAGTTCATGCGTGTTTTCCCAATAATTGTCTTTTAAAATACAAAACTCTAAGTGAGCCACGGGGTGTGGAAAGAGGGAAGGCTGAATCCGCACAGAGATCGGTGCCGTGATGTCAGGTTCAGTCCCGACCACAGTCTCGACTCAACTGACGGTTGGGATATCCCTCAGCTGACGGTGGTGCCTCTCCCCACGGTCAGGCAGCCGTGTGATATAGTCTGAGCAAACGCTTGAAGCTTGGAAGAGCACTCAGCCGCTCTCTGCCTTCCAGCATTCAAAGTGCAGCCATCCGTATTTCCTCCGTGTTGGTTAACTCTGCCTACGCGTTTCGGGGCACAGAGCCCCTTCTTCCTGGGCTGCGAAGACACACATGAGGCCAGCATGGTTTGTAAATCACTTTTTTTATTTCAAACATCCTTCCGACGATGGGCGTGTTTTCATCCAATTGCCCTTCGTGCATTCTGGGGGATGCAGTTTCTCATGCTGAAAAGAATCACCTTTGAGTAAGTTCATGCGTGTTTTCCCAATAATTGTCTTTTAAAATACAAAACTCTAAGTGAGCCACGGGGTGTGGAAAGAGGGAAGGCTGAATCCGCACATAGAGATCGGTGCCGTGATGTCAGGTTCAGTCCCGACCACAGTCTCGACTCAACTGACGGTTGGGATATCCCTCAGCTGACGGTGGTGCCTCTCCCCACGGTCAGGCAGCCGTGTGATATAGTCTGAGCAAACGCTTGAAGCTTGGAAGAGCACTCAGCCGCTCTCTGCCTTCCAGCATTCAAAGTGCAGCCATCCGTATTTCCTCCGTGTTGGTTAACTCTGCCTACGCGTTTCGGGGCACAGAGCCCCTTCTTCCTGGGCTGCGAAGACACACATGCACTCTTCGCAGCCCAGGAAGAAGGGGCTCTGTGCCCCGAAACGCGTAGGCAGAGTTAACCAACACGGAGGAAATACGGATGGCTGCACTTTGAATGCTGGAAGGCAGAGAGCGGCTGAGTGCTCTTCCAAGCTTCAAGCGTTTGCTCAGACTATATCACACGGCTGCCTGACCGTGGGGAGAGGCACCACCGTCAGCTGAGGGATATCCCAACCGTCAGTTGAGTGGAGACTGTGGTCGGGACTGAACCTGACATCACGGCACCGATCTCTATGTGCGGATTCAGCCTTCCCTCTTTCCACACCCCGTGGCTCACTTAGAGTTTTGTATTTTAAAAGACAATTATTGGGAAAACACGCATGAACTTACTCAAAGGTGATTCTTTTCAGCATGAGAAACTGCATCCCCCAGAATGCACGAAGGGCAATTGGATGAAAACACGCCCATCGTCGGAAGGATGTTTGAAATAAAAAAAAGTGATTTACAAACCATGCTGGCCTCATGTGTGTCTTCGCAGCCCAGGAAGAAGGGGCTCTGTGCCCCGAAACGCGTAGGCAGAGTTAACCAACACGGAGGAAATACGGATGGCTGCACTTTGAATGCTGGAAGGCAGAGAGCGGCTGAGTGCTCTTCCAAGCTTCAAGCGTTTGCTCAGAATATATATATATATATATATATATATATATATATATATATATATATATATATATATATATATATATATATATATATATATATATATATATATTCACTGAAAAAACCATAGGTTATACACCATATATAGTTAGGAATTAGCATTTAAAAAACCTTATTTTACTCACACAAAACCATTGAAATTCCATATATAGTTAGTTGCACTAACTATATATCGCGCACCCGCAATCCACTGCTGATCATGTCACATATTACATCATTCATGACATGGTCAGTGACATCACTGATGACATCACTGATGACATCTCATTTGACATCAATGACCACATCACTGATGATATCATTCATGTGACAATACAATGCATCTCCTCACGTTTTAATATAACCTCTGTTTCACCCAGTGTTAAATACAGAGTATAATTTTTGAAACCATTGACACACCAATACTAGTTACTACATACGTACTCACTGATTCCTACGTCTACACACACATTCACTCATTCACCCATACAATCATTCATACATACAATGACTCATCTTTACAACACTATCATATGCACTCATACACCTATACAGACACTTACACTCTGCCACTCATCCATGGAGTTACACACACCTAGTCAGTCCTGTAAAGAATCAATCACACTTCCATTTTCTTGTCTATACAGTTAAACATAGAGCACCTTACATTTTCAAACATATACTAACACATACTTACTTTCTTATACAATCATTGATACAAGTACACATTGATCTGCACAGAGTCACACACCTCCCAGCCAGCCACACACACACTCAGTCTCCTATACAAATACTTGGACAATCAATCAATAACCCATATAGTTAATCATATAGCTACTGATCAACACATGCAGCAGTTTACAGAACAACAGACATAATGATGCACAAATTAAGACAGTTTAGTCACTAACCCATGCACTCAGTGAGACACATTTAATCACTCACTCATACATTCAGTCATGCACCTACTAAATCCTTCGTCCAGACACTTATCTACTCATTCTTCAATATGTAAAACATATTTAAACTTTACAGAAACACACAGTCACTGGATGATGTCATCAGTGATCTCATCAGTGATGTCATTTGAGATGTCATCAGTGATGTCATCAGTGATGTCACTGACCATGTCATGAATGATGTAATATGTGACATGATCAGCAGTGGATTGCGGGTGCGCGATATATAGTTAGTGCAACTAACTATATATGGAATTTCAATGGTTTTGTGTGAGTAAAATAAGGTTTTTTAAATGCTAATTCCTAACTATATATGGTGTATAACCTATGGTTTTTTCAGTGAATTTTCAAGGTTTTGTAAATGCTAATTCCTAACTATATATGGTCTATAACCTATGGTTTTTTCAGTGAATTTCAATGGTTTTTTAATAGCAAATATCATAAGCTGTCGAATGTCAAGTACGTGGTAAGTAAAAACATTTTCGTGTTTATGCACACTGATCTGCTTTGAATGCTGCCCCCCACCCCTCATTTCTATTAGGAGTACTCTCTCTTTGCAGATAGTGAAGGGTAGTTAACGCAGCCCTTTGCCCCCTTTGTAATCCGTCGTGCCTGCTTCTCTCTCCATTTGATTGATTGTTCTCTTTGGTTCATTCTCTATTTACAAACAAGCACAGAGTCGCAATACTCTGTTTAGTCTTTGCAGATAGCGAAAAATCGTGTAAAAAAACAAAAGGAATCGAGCAAAATCAGTAGGCCACTAATGGGATCTCTTTTTGACCTCGCTAAAATAGAAACATTAGGAACAACCTGTTGAAAATAGCAATGCGTATGTACATAAGCGGCGTTCATTTGTGTTCACAGTACCCCTTGTTGATTGTTTCAATCGAGCATTGAATTGTTCGAAGTTAATTCTCTTAAGGATCTTCTCTACCTGCAAACGAGGAAGAATAGGAATATTTTCTCTCCCTTTGCAGATAGTGAAGGGTAGGTAACGCAAGCCTTTAACACGTCGTACCTATTTCATTCCTCATTGATTGATTGATTGTCCGAACATTGACTGTTTGGGAATTAGTTCTTTTTGGAGGTATTCCCTGTTTGCAAATAAACGTAGGAAAATCTTTGCAAGTAGTGAAAGGGTACGTAATGCGGACCTTTCTCCCCCGTTGTAATCTGTCATGCCTATCTACTCCCCACTGATTGATGCACCTTTTTCACCCGGACCATTTACTAGAGATACGTCATCTGGCCCGACCAGAGAGCACCCCTAGTGAAAAGGACATATGCAATAATAACGAAGTGATCACTGTATCCTGTTAACAGAAACTTTACCATGAAACAACCTGGAAAGAAAAAAATAGGAAAACGAAAATCAGTAGGCCACTGATGAACATGAATTTTTATTAAACAACGAACAAAGAAACGATAACATAACGTAATGATAAAACCTATTAATGTCCTAGAAACAAGAAAACGTTAAAATATGCCAGTGGTGAGAGACCAGAAAAACAGTAAGAGAAACCAAATCACCCCTCGCTGTCCCACCGCCTGCCACGCCAAAAAAATCGATAGACTAGGGAAAATGCAAGTCAGTAGAACATCCGCCCCCACTCTGGAAACTTCCAAGGTGGGGCAGGGTTCCGGCTACGCCCAGCCGGGAGCAGCCCATATAAGGCAGGTCCTGCTGCCACGCCTCGGCCAGGAGATCCTAACGTAGGGTGTAGCCGGAGGAGAGGCCGAGGCCAGCGGGACCCGGCCAGGGGATTGCCTTTACAACGCTGAACAGTTGCAGGGGGGGGGAATGTCTCCTCGACCCTCCCCTCTCTCTCCCAGTCCGGCCGCGGTGGCCCTTGAGAGTTGCAGGTAGTCCCGCCACATGCTCTTCCGGTCCGGCCACCAACGGTCGGGGGGCCGAGGCCGACGGGATCCGGCTGCAGCCGATAAACCAAGAAACCCGTTCATGGGGCCAGAGCCAGGGGCGTTTGGCCGACATCCACCGGAAGCCCGGCCCGAAGACGGACGGGACACTTCTTTCTTTTATAATGGCTGCGACAACACTGGGGGGGGGATGTCTTGCACATGCCTCCGACCCCCCCCCCCTCGTCCTCATCGCCTGGTCCGGCCATAACAAATCTCAAGCGAGACGCCGTGGGGTGCACTGGGAGGGAAAGACGGTGCGAACAGGCCTCTCCCGCCTCCCCAGGTGGAGGCTTCCCAGCTGCACCCTCAGCGCTCCAGGCGCCCGGAAAAGGGTTCTTCCACTGTGGCCATGCTGCAACGTCTCGCCCGGCAGGGTGGAGCCCGTCCGCTCATGTGACCCCGCGATCGCCGGTAGCTGCCGAACTCTCAAAATGGCGGTCGACCTGGCAAGAGCGGGCCCAGCATAAAGAAATGGCCCGGTCACTGGTTGACTCCACCACCGTAGTCCTCCACGACCTTGAAGATTCTAGAGGAGCCGCGGGAGTCTCCGACCCCCGATGGGGAATGACTGCCATGATCGCCCGTGGAGTGACGAAACTGTATCCGCGGGACGTCGGCGCTCCCATGCTGGCGCCAGCCTCACTTTGAATTACTAGAATCCTGCAGACCTCACTTCCGGTGAAAGCACAGTGTGACCCGGTAGGAAAAATTATTGCACCCCCTCCCCTTTTTGACTGATAGTTCAAACCACCGATCCTTTCCTTTGCCCTTTTAACGGAACTTTGGACTGCCTCCCCCTCTTTTACATTTTCTAGAGAAAACAAAACATTAACCACTACATTAGCATAGCAGTTGACACCAGAACTGTTTTCAAATTGAAAACCAACAACATCTTCAACAGAATCCTTTTTGTTTCTGCTGTGACCCTGCTACAGCACAGGCATTGTCCCCAGCAGTAATTCTGCAATGCCGGTAAGAATAGCTGTGGTGCCTACTGGACTCACTCACCCCCGCGGCGCCCCACGCCGTTTTTTGCTGGGCGGCAACTTACTAGACATCACTTTCGTGCCATCTAGATTTCAGCGCGTTCTGCTGCCTTGGAACTATTCGCACAACAGACCGCTACTGACAAGAATATTTCATTATTGGTGCTGTCAATTTCAATAAATCTATTGGATAATTCAAAAGAAATTGCCACGGTCTCTTCGTTGTTTAAATGTTTTTACTGTTTTTGTTTTCTTGTATATATTTATATGTTATTAAAGTTTTATATTCCTACTACTTTGTTGGAGTGCTATATATTTTTAATGTGACACATAATTGTAAAAACTTTGATGTACAAAGAGTCATTCCTGGAATCTTCCGCTTCAGGCTCGGTCCCCTCCCCAATCACAATACAGGATGGTTTTCAGATAGTAGGAACACGTGTGGTGTGACGGATCTCATCGGGTGTGGGCCTTGATCTACTATAACTCCTTTGAAGAGGGGTGATTCTTTACAGCTAGGGCCATAAACTACATCTGCAGGGCTAGCTGATAGCCTGGACAATCGGACACAGAGAAAGAGGAGTGTCAGAGGGTGCGGTAGTGAATAGGGCGAAAGGGAGGTGTCGGGCGGGCACAGAGTGTGATTCTCAGGGAAGAGCAGCGCAGATGGGGGGAGGTTTATTGCCCATGCATAAGACAGAGAGCGGTGGTGACCAGTGCCTAGGGAAGATGCTTGCGTGGGTGAGGAGCCATGCTACGAATCGACAGCGTGCAGAGAGTGGGTCTGGTCAAGACATCTAAAATGGCTGCCGTGCACGACAAAAGTGTGGCATTTCAAAAAAGGCAAGATGGCGCAGACAATGTTTTTCAACACTTCCTCATTTCCTTCGAATCGAACGTTAACAGACGTTGGGGCATATTACCAAAGTTAAGCGATATTTATCGCTAACGATGCTTACCAACCAATTTTTTACCAATAAGCATCGTCAGAAATTATCGAAGATAAACCTTGCTATTATCAAGGTTTATCGCAAATGCGATAATAAACTGCCGCAATGCATGAATATCGCTAAAAACTCAGCGATATTCATGCATTACCGAGCTAATGCTCTTAGCCATGTTATCCACCTCCCATTGGATAACATGGCTAAGAACTGCTCAGGGCAGGTGTTACTTTTTGGAGATATTCGCGCTTAGCGCGAATATCTCCAAAAGTTGGTAATAGGAGATAGATATCTTGCATGTTGTAATGCAAGTTATTGTGGTATATGGAACTCATACCATAATCTCTCAGGAAAGCAGAAACTGATCCTTTTGGGACCGCCTAAAAAGGCCTAGGGGGTGAGGAGTACTCTACTTTGCCCCCTTTTCACGTTCCGAACTATTTTATTTTACTCTCTTCTGTAATTACACAAAATAGCAGCGATAAGATGCATCGGAGACACACAGTGAGAGAAAGGAGGCCGGAGATGAAGAAGAGATGTCAAATACACATTGGAGATAATATAGTGGCAGAAGGGAAGTAAATATGAGTAAACTTACCATGTAACATAAAAATGTTGCACTCTATACTATAAGTCTCATTTTATACTACAATCACTTCGCTACAACCTCATAAATTAAAAATAAAAATGAATAATGTCTCAAACAATTTTTGATTTCTAAATATAAATTTATTCTTCAGAATTTTCTAAATTTGAAAGAACTAGTAACATGTCCTCATCAGCAATGTCCTCATTAAAAGTCTCCAATGATGATTCTTGTAACTCTATGGTCTCCAAACACTCGATAAATTCGCCATCAAGAGATTGATCAAAAAAATCATTCAAGTCATCTCCTCCTTGTGACAATATTTCATTATTGGTGCTGTCAATTTCAATCAATGTAGTGGAATCATTCAAGTCATCTCCTCGTGACAATATTTCATTATTGGTGCTCTCAATTTCAATCAATGTAGTGGAATCATTCAAGTCATCTCCTCCTTGTGACAATATTTCATTATTGGTGCTGTCCATTTCAATCAATCTAATGGAATCATACAAGTCATCTCCTCCTTGTGACAATATTTCATTATTGGTGCTCTCAATTTCAATCAATGTAGTGGACAATTCAAAAGAAATTGCCACGGTCTCTTCATTGTGAGCCATTTTATTTTGAAATTGCTTGCTGTAAATTGCAGAAAAAAATAATCACTTTCATTTATCGTTTTTAGTAATACATAATATAAAACTAACTTTATCAAGTATTTAGTATAACAGAAGGACTGCAAATAAATAACAGAAAACATTTTTCAAATTATCTTCAAGTGTACAACATAGTTCCCCTTACAAATTAACAACTCACCTTTTTAAAAGTAGCAGAAGTGTTAGTACTGTGTAAATCAAACACCAGAAATTCACCACCAAAAATTCCTCACAAATGTACCTCAGACAGTAGTATCACAAAATAGCTGTGGTTTCCTCTCATTTGACATATATACATAACCAATTAACTTTCATCACACACAAATACAAAACCAAAGTAACATTTTAATTGGTTCTAAATTTCAACACTTTCAAATGTGTTTTCCCCATGCAATTTTCCATAGGACATTTACATACGTCTACAGCCTGAATGGCTGAACGGAATTACACCAAACTTGCCAAAATGGTACATCAAACCTAAGAGGTCAGGAAGGATCTACTATGCCCCCTTATGGTCATTTCCCCCTTCGCTTTGGCCTCCTCTTGTCTCTCAATCCTACCGAGAGACAAGATGGCGGCCGCTACGGACTGTTTGGAATGTTGACAGACGCCGGAGAACCAATCAGCTTCGCAAAGCTCCGTAACGCGAAAAGTACGCGAAGCGGAGCGCTGTTACAGATATATATCTTTTTTTGAACGTTAATTTCTCAAAATCCACTGGAGCACATATATTGAGACCTAGCAAAGGCACATCGGGCTACCAGTCCCTAATATTTTGCCAAGTTTCGTGCAAATCCATTCAGCCGTTCGATTATTATTATTTTTTTTTTTTTGCCCCGCGGAGCCCTTTTAAAACCTCCACATCAAACGTAGGGGGTCAGCGAGGATCTACTATTCCCCCTTATGGTCATTTGCCCCTTCGCTTTGGCCTCCTCTTGTCTCTCGATCCTACCGAGAGACAAGATGGCGGCCGCTACGGACTGTTTGGAATGTTGACAGACGCCGGAGAACCAATCAGCTTCGCTTCACAAAGCTCCGTTGCGCGAAAAGTACGCGTCCTGGAGCGCTGCCCGGTCCGCTGTTACAGATATATATCTTTTTTTAAACGTTAATTTCTCAAAATCCACTGTAGCACATATATTGAGACCTACAAAAGGCACATCGGGCTACCAGTCCCTACAATTTTGCCAAGTTTCGTGCAAATCCATTCACCCGTTCGGGCTAAAAGTGAGGCCAACCGCCCTATGGAAAACTCAATGTTAAAAACACGTTTTGGGACCCCCCTTTTTTCTCAGCCCCCCCTTGACGAACCCCCCCCAAATTTTCAAGGGCTGCTCAGAAACAAAATGTTCCATTTTCCTGAAAGTTTCAGCCAATTCCGTCCACAAACGCCAAAGTTATTAGACATAGAATTTTCAAAAAACCTATATATATATATATATATCTCAAGCAATTGGAAAAGCTCACAAAACGTGAGCAGTCTAAGTGGTGGTAGCATCGCTCTTTGAGCCGATATTTGGAGGTTAATTGCATTCCGAGGGTTGAGGGTTATGCTGGCTCCCAGCTATGAACAACCGGACCCCGAAATGCTCAGGGAATGGGCAGAGTGTAATTTGGATTCCTCTCGAAGGCTGGTGGAAATTCTGATTCGCTATGCAGAGTCTGACCGCAGAAAAATCCAAATACAAATTGATGAACTTAACAGTGAGATAGATAAATTGGGTGCAGATATGATAGCGGAATGCACTAAACTTAGAGAGGAGATGTTGGTGCGGGTACAAAAGGAAGAAGATTTCATCATCAAGAGGAAACAATACAAGTTTCAAAGGGACAAAAATGACTATCTAGAGGGGCGCATTTTCACATTTGCGCGTTAATATGATGCAATTAAAGCAGCAAAACCCAACTTGTCCCAAATGACCTCTGATACACACAATGCACCATTGTCTAGGTTATCTCAAAGTTCGTCTAATGCAGAGTTGAGTTCCAACATGGATAGTGGTTCAGAGTCAGAAGCGGGCGTTAATAGAGCACAATTGGGGTTTACTCGGCTTACCCTGGCACAGGAACTGGACTGTGTTCGGCAGGACAGGCGAGACACTCTACGTCCCAGGACAAAACCGCAACTAAAAGCAAAAACCTCAACAGCAGGTGGAGAGAGCGGAGAAAAGCTAACACAAGGCGTCAAACCAAAATGGAAAAAACCAAGCCAAAAATGGAACAAAAAATAACTGGTGGGGCAGCAGCCCAGGATTGCGGTTTCTCAGTTATAAATCTTACCCCGACGAAACTATCGGATTCTGAATTACACATTTTGTCGATGGGCTTATCTTTTTGCCCACCGAGTGACTTCAATTATGCTGGGACACGTATAGATCTTTTCAAATTTACGCGCAAATTGAAGTTAAGAAAAAAAAAATCCAATAGCAAGTCACGCAGAGGGTCAGAGAAGTGAGAATGTTACAACTGGTTTGGGATTGGCAGTCAATGATGTACCTTTAATGCAAGATTTGGATGCATTGAGATTGGAACAATCGGTCTCGCAAAGCATACAGGACATACCAATCATCAATGTGAGCAGTCAAACCAAATTTAAACCGCGTTCCACCTTCACACCACTAATGACATTTGACAACATCGATATTTTTCATGAGACAACAACTAAGGAGATTAAAGACCTATATGTCAAGACACTCAAAATCAATAAGCATAAAAACAGGCAAAATCAGATGTATTCTGATCTCGTGAAAAAAATCCAAAAAGATGGTAATATGATCGTTCGACAATCGGACAAGGGCGGCAACGTCGTTTTGTGGCCAAGAAGTTTGTATTTGGAGGAAGCACTCCAGCAACTGAATGATAATAAATGCTACAAACATTGTGACGTGGGAGTGGTCAGAAAAGCTCAATCTGAGTTTTATTCCTTGCTGATGGGTTGGCGATCATCAGGTCTTATCAGCATGGATGAACTAAAGTTCTTGAAGAATGATCACCCCGTTACCCCAGTCCTTTACCTCATCCCCAAAGTCCACAAGGGCGCTATCAAGCCTCCGGGGAGACCCATTATATCAGCATGCGGGGGCTTGCTAGAAAAAACTACAATTTATGTGGACTCTCTTACAGGAGTACGTCTGGACTTCCATCGTATATCCAGGACTCCAGCGATTTTCTAAGGAAGATCAGGGAAATTGAGTGGAATCCGGAATATTGGTTGATAACATTAGACGTTACATCCCTGTATACCAGTATAGTTCATGTGGATGGGGTACAGGCAGTCCAATTCTATTTGGGGCAGAGACCGATTGAACTGCTAGAACATAAGAAAAGGCTTATTTCTAGGATTAGCTTCTGTCTACATAATAACTATTTTATGTTCCACAATCAACATTACCAGCAGATTAGGGGTGTCGCCATGGGTGCCTGTTTTTCTCCCAGTTATGCCGGTTTGCATATGGGCTACTGGGAGAGGCAGGTCCTCTATGGTGAACACCACGACCTCTGTAAGAGAAACATCATACGATGGTATAGATACATCGATGATGTTTTTCTAATTTGGCAGGGGACACAGGCAGAAGCTATCCAGTTCATCGAGAAACTAAATTGTAACAACTACAATTTGGCTTTCACCTCAGATATTAGTCAGAGCAAAGCCCACTTTTTGGATGTCACGATCGAGATCATTGAGGGTCATCTGGAAACAACTTTGTATAGGAAACCTACGGCTGGCAATACGGTGCTTCATGCCATGAGCCATCATCCACCTCATCTGATAAGGAGCATCCCCTATGGGGAGATGCTCAGAATCAGACGGGTGTGTAGCACGGAAGCCCAATGTAAACTTGTTCAGGAGGCCAGCAAACAAAGGTTCCTAGCTAGGGGATATAGGGAAAGCATTTTAGATGCTGCAATGATGAAAGCAAACACCCTATCCAGGGTTGCCGCCCTTGTTCACAAGACTCTGAATCCCAATAAGGATGTGCACAAGCAACCCACCAGATTGATCTGGACCTTTAACAGGCAGCATGAGGCCTTGAGAAAAATTGTGAACAAACACTGGGATCTAGTAAGATTTGATCCAGTGATTGGAGAATATATGCCAAAGAAACCTGCAATCACATACAGGAAGGCATACTCTTTGCAGGATGCATTAGTGAAATCTAGTCCTGAAGTGATTGCGCCCAAGAATTGGCTTGCAGTCAGTAAAGGTTTCAGGAAGTGCTCCAGTTGTAAGGCATGCTTACATGGAGTCAGTAAAACGGAGTATATTACTCCATTTTCTCTGATGCCCCGTAAAATCACAAAGCGGCTAACCTGTAAGAGTGAGTACGTGGTATATGTGCTGGAGTGCCCGTGTGGCCTGCGATATGTTGGGAGTACCAAATTGCAGGTCCACAGGAGGGTGCTCCAGCACATAAGAGCCATCAATACCAATGACACCACGTACCCAGTTGCTAGGCATTTTAGGGAGTGTCATGGTAACAACAGTGCACTCCTTAGATATTATGCAATCGATACAGTGGGTCCCCTGAGGAGAGGTGGACAGAGAAGGCATCCTCAGAGCATTAGAAACAAAGTACATACTTGAATTGAACAGCAAGTCCCCTTGGGGTTTGAACTGCACTGAAGATCTTTATACTAGTCTTTAATAATTCAAGTTATGTAGTCCTATTGGCCTTCATTATCCTGTACATCTGATTGTCGTAAACATCTTATGATGTCATATATAGGTCATGTTGTAATCTTGAATGTACGCCCTAACCCCAAAAAAAGTATTTTCAGTAGGGTGGGTCGTAGCTTGCACATACAATATCCGGTTCATGTTGGATTGTAGGATGATAACATCAAATGTGTAGGTTGGGAGCAGCCTACAATATTAACACATCATTTGTATGTTTTTTAACTTTTAGCATATTCATTTTTTTCACTTTATTATTCATTATGCATGAAATTGGACATAACAAATGTGGTTATTTGAAATGTTTTCTTATTAACTTAGGCACTTGGATTAGTTATGCATATGCTTTGTCGTATTTATACAGTGATTAGTTAGCATACTATACATGTGCCAGCACGTGAGAAACATTTGGTGGCAACTGATTTCCCATTGTTTGATTAATTGGATTATCCGTTTAATATGTTTGCATTTTTCCGAAAAATATCATTCGGCAATGTTGGTTCAACCCGTCATTTTTCATGTCTTAAATTATTAATGATATGAACTAGAACAGGGTTTAATTGGAAATGCACGTGTCACTCTTATTCGAATGAAATGTGGATAAGTGACTGGGATTATCCCGGGAGGTATCTCACTAAGTCTGTCTTCTATGATGTTTCTTAAAGACTAGCTATTGTCCAATCGTATGCCTTAAAATTCGAGCACTTACACTTTAAATTTTGATCGTGCTCTCCCTGCGTCATGTGACCAAGGCCTCTGTGAGGCCGAAACGTTATGCTGACGAAGGTGCGAATAAAATAAGAAGCTCACCTGATTTTGGGTCTCGTGTTCTTTGCTGCAGTGGCGTCCAGGAGTCTGTGGAAGTGCCCTCCAGTGTTGAGCGTTTGGAATATATATATATATATATATATATATATATATATATATATATATATATATATATATATATATATATATATATATATATATATATATATATATATATATATATATATATATATATATTTACATTTCAGTCTATTTAATCATACATTGTAGGGCAAAGAACGGAGATTGCGGCCAGTATATTCCCACGATTTGTTTAATAAATGCACCTTTTCGTGTGTTAAGGAACTATACCGATTCAAAATAACCTGGCTGACAGCATGAGCATTATGGCACTAATGAATGTATAAATCTACAGCGATTTGAAAGTGAGCGCTGGGGCCACAAACGCAAAAACTAAACAGACTCAATCTTTCTCGTGTCACGTGAACGCATTGCTACAGCACTAACAGGCTTGAGCTTCAACCACTAATACTGAAGAGTATTTTGCAGAGTTCAGCCCGATACCATGGGAAGACTAGAGACGGAGATACGACGGTTTCGTTCTGGCATTGGCAAGTGTTTCTCAAGGTTGCATGTGCCGTGGGAAAGAGACACTGTTTAACAAATGTTATCAATGTACCCAGAAGGATCGGTCATATCTATAATAGATGCACATCTGTTGATCCTGCACGAGAACTGACCCATTGAGTACATTTCTATTACTGGACGAGATAATAACTACCTGCGCTTTAGAGTTTTGTCAGACATTTGTTGGAGCTCCAATGTCACTCCGCTCTCAAAGAACAATCCTGCTTATTAATTTTATTCAAGGTTCTGGCGTGAGCAGTTCTGGTGGAGATACATTAGTACGCGGTCTGCATGGACCGTCAGACTGGAGGATCACCTGGCAGCTACATGGACGGACATTTCCCTAACATCTGGCTGCATTGTAAGTGGCGCATGGATAATCCTAGTAGTTCCTTCAGAGAGATGGGGAGCGTAGGGCAGGGAGTAGGAATAACATGCATAGACTGCAGTCATGTTGCCTGTGAGATGAAAGGCATGTCAGGTTTTCTCCCTTCCCCAGCACCCCAGAATGAATGTAAAAAAGGTAGAATGGGGAAGGAAAAGCATGTTTTTTCCTTCAGAGGAGGGACTGCTCTCTTCCAGGTGCATTGGTGAATGTGCTAAAGGGGTAGGCCCTTCAGGGTGTAAAAGTCCATTAGAGATCATTGGCAAGTGCAAGTCTGATTGTGATTAATAACCTCTCCTAACCCAGGTAATCCCACCGATGCAGGAGATCAACTGGGTCAGGTTTCTCTATAAGAGGTCGCGAGAGCCACACTGGCTTAGGAGGGGCAGCTTCCTACCAGGTGTAGGAGTTGTAGGTTTCCCTACCAAAAGTCATGGGTAAGTAACAGAAAAGGCAGGTTAGACTAGGCACAGCAAAACAACCCCTCCCCTGCTGCCCCCCAACCTTTGCCCCAGAGGGTACGCTAAAACGGAACTGATAAAATGTTGGTATGCCTACTTGTTTGTGGACGAAAGCAGGAAATCACGAAGAAGGAAACAATACCGCAATTTCCTGAGAATGTGGCCAAACTGCTAGAGTGGTAGACCTCGAAGCTGGGGAACCAGGCTCGAATCTCGAAATGGACGCACAACATCATGTGATTCTGGGCAAATCACTTAATCTCCCTGTGCCTAACAAAATAAATGTGTCCGTCTGTAACGCAACTGCTGCTCGTGTAAAGTGCTCTGATACCTTCGGGTCGAGTTCACACTACATAAAGCTACAGAAAAAAAAGTGCATTTGAAATGAAAAATCTGCAGTACTCATGAACGTAAGAAGCTACCTGGACCATCAGAGGTTGAGCTGCTGAATGAATGAGAGCAGCAAGGTAATGGAACAGGTGTGCAAGGTGTTGGCTAGTTTGGAAAAAACGCTTTGCAGAAGCAAAAAGGTGTTGGCGTGAGTTTTGTATAAGAGACTTGTTGCCATAATGGTGGATAGAACCATCAGGCTCCTGAGGGGGAGGATTGCCTTGAAGATCAATTGAATGTTTGTCTGACCACCTTACGCAAAGTGGGAGCCAGCGTGAGAAGTATTAAGTGGAGGTTATTTTGATCATTTAATAGTACAGGCTAGTAGTTAAGCGAGAAGGGTACACCATTAACTCTTACCAATAGCTGGGCAGCGAGGAGTGGATTTGCAGAAAAACAGAAGTGTAACCTGTTGCATTTCAATAAGGCTGAAGAGAGAAGGATAAATTGGTGACGTTCCGGCATTGGTTTGAAAAAATGCTGGAAACAAAATGAGAGAAGATCAGTGCTTGAAATGGAAAAATAGAAGTGCAAGTACTCTGCTTGTTTCTAAGAAGTGCTGGTACTCTCCAATTAAAAGTATTATGTCATGCTTGAGAAGTGCCGGTACTCTCCCTCAAAATAAAAAAGTGGAGTAAAGAGTCGCCAAGAAAGCAGGTGGCACTGGGTGTATGGACATTTTGTAGATTTCTTGCTTGATACTGGGGCTGCACACTATTATAAGCCCTAACTAACTACTCCAACTACCCTTCTTGGGATAGTCAGGGTAAGCAGTTGGCGTTATCAATTCTGTTGTCACTCATCCAATTTCAACACCATGTCTGGTAACAAAAGGTCCTGCTACATAACAGGAGTTTTTAGTCAGTTACACCAGCCTAGTGATCTATTGTGCAGGATGAACTGTATTGCACTCCTGGAGGTGTGTTTGTACAAACGAGGAATCCTGAAGTATTTTATAGTGATGACGAATGATGGTACAAAGTGCGACCTCTCCAGAATTTCCAGAAACCTGAATATTTCTGCAATACTTTGCCAACTGGACTACGGGTGGTGAAGGGTGGAGAAATATGGAAGATGGGTGTATCAAGGTAGTCTTTTCTGCTGAGTCCTATAGAAGGATTTAGAATGTTGGCATCTTGTTCATGAATTTGTGTTGGCTCAGTATATGGATGATTTGTTGGATGCCTAACCTATAAGAGAAGCACGTAAAAGGAAACTATTGCTTAGATCAATTTAGCTTATGGTCAGGGCAAGACTGGCCGTAGCGGGCACCGGGCATTTCTCCAGTGGGCTGAATGGTGGAAGCTGGGTTTATGCCCATGGGCCAATCGTTTTTAGTGCAAACGCGCCTTACCCGTTTGGGCTCCGACTCTCTGGTCCAACGCCAGATTACTTCCATTTTGCATGGAGAGAGCAAGGGGAGGTCTTCACACACTTCTTCACACTGACTCACTTCCGGGCGCCTGCCATCCTGGGGGGGGGGGGGGGGTCAGGGCTCCAGTCTTCCTCTCACTCCAACAAGCCAATAAATGACTGGGAGGGACAGGGCACGCCAAGGGCAAGCCCTTCTGGGCTGGATTGTGCCAGGACCCCTGCTCACGTGAGAGAACTCTTGGCCTTACACCAGAATGCTATAAGCAGCCATTGCCTCCCTCATGACTGGTGTGTCAGTAAAGATAAATATAGGTGTCAAGGATGTAATTTCACCCCCATATTAGTCGTTCAGCCATGGCCTGTCACCTCCACACTCCCCCTCCAGAGAGGCGACTAACTACCTCGAAGGTGCACTCCTGTATGTTGCTCAACTCGCAAACACTTATCAAAATAAAATACGAATTTGCGAGCCACAAGTTGATCCTAACATTACTTTCCTTACTGAGACCTGGGCAGATAGCACATCTGACCCGGACATTAAGATCGCTATCCCGAAAGGCTTCAACATTGAAAGGCTAGATTGAACAGACAAAAGAGGTGGAGGGCTAGCGATTATCTATCACAACTCGCTTGAGGCCAGTTTCTCTCCGTTATTTCAATTAGATTGTGAAACACTTAGCTTCAGTATAAAAATTAACAAACACATTTCAAGGAATACTAATCTATCGTTCTCCGGGCCCAAAAAACAGTTTTTTCGCAAAATTCGGTCATTTATGGAATCCTGCATAATGTATGCAAGCTTCACGATTGTTGGGGATTTCAATTTTAATCTTGAGATGTCTTCCAATGGTGATACAGGCCACCTGGTGGCTATGCTGAAGTGTTTTAACTTGCACCAACTAATTGAACTACCCACTCTGTGACAAACCATACGTTGGATGGAATCTTCACAAAACGCAGAATTGGAAAGCGATCAAATACCGTCACTTCCATGGTCAGATCACAAGGCAATCTTTTCAGTCACGACTCTTGCTATAGAGCGGCCCTTAACACAATCAGAACGATCAAATACAGACTATGGAAAAAACTTAAAGTAGAGGCTCTGCAGGATACGCTCTCTAATCAGCTCCTGCTCCCGACAATAATATTGATAATGCAGCAATTAACTACACTTGCTGGTTAGATGCAGCATGTCACAAAGTGATACGGGAGAAAACGCTGCAGAGCCATAGGAAATAGGAAAAACCTATCAGGCCCTTGGTTCTCGCATGTTCTAAAAGCTGCGTACCTCAAGGGCAGACATCAGGAGCACAAATAGAGGACAGATTATCTTCCACAAGAAAAAATTCAATATAAAAAATTTGCTTTCTGAGTATAAAGAGCTAATCAAAGCAGATAAGACTAAATATTTCGAGGAAGATCAAACCAGCTGCAAACGCTACCAGGGAACTTTTTGAAATAGTCAAAGATTTGTCTACATGGAACAACCATAACATCTTTGTTCCTGATGAATCCTTCTGCAATAAATTGGCATATTATGTTCCAATTCAATTCAAGATCAACTCTATTTTACAAGTGTTCTCTTTGAATACACCGAGCATTGACTACCCCATATCAAGACGAGGCTCTGTACCTCTGATCACTCCTGGGGACCTGTGAATCTTCCATTTGCGAGAAGTTCTCACCTCTCACGTGGGGGAAAAAACAATCTCTCATAAGATCCATCAAATCCAGAGCCCCATCGGACCCCTGTCCTCCACGGGTCAATCTGGCAACCAGCCAGGTGGCCGGCCCTCTCAAGGAATTACTAAATGTGGCACCAAGCTCAGGGCATTACCAAAATATTTGGAAAAAAGCCTCCATTCTGCCCTTGGTGAAAAAACCTCACCTGGACCCCCAAGCTGGTGTAAAGCTACAGACCATTTCCCATTTCGGGCCACAATTTAAGAGAAGGCAATGAATGGGGCAATACTAACTTTTCTGGACACCAATCAGTTGCAGACTCCTCTCAATATGGTTTTAGAGCAAGCCATTGTACGGAGTCAGCACTGATGGCTGCATCTGAGGAAATAAAAGACAGTGGGCAAGGGTGACAGAGCTGCATTAATCCTAGTTGATCTCTCCGCCGCCTTTCACACGGTTCACCACGCACTTATTAAACGTCTTCATTCTCTTGGCTTTAGGAATACTGCATTAACATTGTTGAGCTCGTTCCTTGAAGGTAGACAGTGAGTCGAGGGGGAAGATGCCACGTCTAAACCATTCTCTCTCCCCTGTGGGGTGCCTCAGGGCTCGTGCTGAGCGCAGACCCATCCTTTTCAATGTGTAGGTCACTCCCTTAAGCAAAGCTTATTCACAGTTTTGGCCTTGCTGGATTATCCTATGCGGATGACACACAGATATTAGTATCCATCTCATCACAGGTGGATAAAGATGAAAACAACTTTTACAGGTGTATGGCCGCAGTCGCAGGTTGGATGCAAAGAAACGGTCTCAAGATAAACTGACATAACGGAGGTTCTGCTTTTTGGCAAAGAGACCTCCTTTTGGGATGCATCTTGGTGGCCCTCGGAGTTGGGCGCATTACCTCAGCCAGTGGAGAAGGCAAGAATGTTGGGAGTTATCTTTGACACCAAACTGTGTTTCTCTGCTCAAATTAATGCAGTGACCTCAGATCTTTTTTTTATGCTGAGGGTTGTACAAAAAATTCCTGTTCATTAAATTTGAATCACAAAAAACGGCGTGGATGGCTCTCATCGCATCGAAAATGGACTATTGTAATGCCCTCTATTTAGGTACCTCCAAATAATTAATAAAAAAACTGCTGTCCTTATAGAATGCTGTAGCAAGAAGGTCCCCAAACTCAAACCAATTTCTCACCTACTGTATGGCCTTCACTGGTTGCCGGTGGAGAAGAGGATCCTTCAAGGCTCTGTGTCTAATCCACAAGGCTCTTTATAGAGCTGGTCTGGTTTTTTTTCAAGATTGGTTCTCCTGGTACTCATCCAGCAGTAACCTTAGATCAAGTTCTGCGCTCATGGTCACAAGTATTTATTTTTAATTTATATTTCGCAACAGCTACCCGCAGTGGGTTTCCCGGCGCAAGGGAAAGACTGAAGAAGAAAAAAAGGACAACACAACAGTACCATGGAACAAAAGCAGCAACTTATATATTTATTGAAAAAGCATAGTTTTCAATTTTTTCCGAAAACAAAATAGGTTGGTTTCCGATTTCAGGGCAGTTGGAAGCGCGTTCCAATATTTGGGACCTAGATGGAAAAAGGCTCGACCCCCCCATCCTTGCAAGTTTGAATCTTGGAACAACGAAGTCGCAATTTGCAGAAGATCTTAATGTGCGACTGGGCTGGTAAGCTTGAACAAGATTCTGCAAGTAATTTGGGGCCGTGCCCTGTTTGATTTGAAAAAGATAGCACAGGGCTTTAAATTTTATACGGCTAGAGATCCTAAGCCAGTGTAAATCTCGGAGAGCCTGAGAGGCCGATGATTTCCTCGGGATGTTAAGAAGGAGCCGGGCCGACGAGTTTTGCACAACCTGAAGCTTATTAATGGTTGCTACGTCTGCACCGAGATAGAGAACATTTCCATAGTCCAGACGAGAGGTTACTAACACCTGGATTACGGTTCTCCTAGTGGCATGGGGCAGCATCCATAGAATTTTCTGGAGCCAACGCAAGGTGGCAAAGCAGATGGCGGCCACCTTAGTGGCCTGCTGCCTCATGGAGAGTTTATCATCGATAAGAAATCCGAGATTTCGAACCACAGATGTTGGTTGGGGAAGGGGTCCCATATCACTGGGCCAGTGTTGTGAGCCCCAAAGATCTTTATGCTTCCCCAGAATCACAACCTCGGTTTTGTCACCGTTTAGCTTAAGCAGATGCATCTGCATCCACTCAGCCATACGAGACAATCCGGACTTCAGGGTCGATACACTGTTACTCTCACTGCTGGAAAGGGAGAAAACCACTTGGGTGTCATCGGCGTATGAAAAAATAGTCAGCCCAGCATCCTCTGCGATGGTAGCTAGGGGTCTGACATAGATGTTAAACAGCAGGGGGCTAATAGACCCCTGCGGGACACCATACGCCGATAGACAGATGTCAGATGTGGCTTTTGTAGAAAAGACCTGGAAAGTGCGCTCACTTAACAAGCATTTACAATGCAACAGTCTCGGCATTGCAAAAGTTAGAGCTATTAGCATTGTAAATGAACGAGAGTTTAAGGTCTTGACATTGTAAATGACAAGGTGTTTTATTTATGTTTTAAAAACCAAAACATAAATAAAAGTCATTGTCATTTACAATGCCAATAGCTCAAAGTCGCGTAATGTGTATGGCTAACTACAGTAGCCTCCTGACGAGTGCCCTTTCACTTAATTTTTTACAAATGAAAGCCCTGGCACTTTTTTTTACAAATTAAGCACAGGTGGTCTCCGTGTCTGTGCATGGCAGTGGTGGTGTCCGTGTGTGCACGGGAGTGGTGGTGTCCGTGTGTGCACGGGAGTGGTGGTTACGCTGAAGCATTAGTGTACATGTTCACCTCCAGTTATCACTTTCTTGTGTATGTTACATGCTCCTCGATCATCTGTGCTGACTGCCGAGGAGCTGCAAAAGTTACATTTACACCTATTATTGTGAGGTAAGGGTTCCACGGGTACCGACAGCATTTAAAAGATACCTAAAAATCACCGAAGTAAATAATTTACACACACGCCCGAAGTTTTTAAATTTTAAAGTGCTCGCATTTACATTGCGAGAACCGGACCTGATGCCATTAAAGCATTTTCTCAGTGCCTGCCTGTTTATTACCGCCGCGCGCCTCTCTGCAGACTCCCCCTGCATTCCAGAGAGGCGCGCGACGCGATCCGGTCAGCCCTGGAATGCCGTGGAGACAAGACCTGGCCGCGCGAACAACGTTATCCTATGGAAAAACGCTGCGCGCGGCCAGGTCTTGTCTCCCTTCGGCGTCTCAGACTGCTGAGACGCCGACAATAGTTCTCGGCGAGAACGCGCTTTCAGAGCGTTATAGCCGAGCCCTAAAAAGGAGGCAATCCAGGCTAGCGCAGGACCGTCCACTCCCAGGGACCGGAGAGAGTTCAAAAGAATGGAATGGGACACGGTATCGAACGCCGCACTCAAATCCAGAAGGATGAGTGCTGATGTTTCCCCGCGGTCGATACCGTGCCGTAAACTCTCCGTCACCCCCAGTAGGGCCGTCTCGGTGGAATAGTGCGCACGAAAGCCAGACTGGGAAGAGTGTAAAAAACCTGAACTTTCCACAAGATGATTTAGCGGAGTATTAACGTGTCTTTCCAACACTTTTGAGAGAACAGGCAACAAGGATATGGGTCGAAAATTAGCAAGGTTGGACACATCAACTCCGGCCTTTTTTTGAAGAGGAACAACCATTGCGTGCTTCCAATCCTGAGGCATAAGGACCTCTATTAAGGATGCATTTAAAAGTCTCATAAGAACCCGTCGGGGTTTAAGATCCAGTAGCTTTAAAATTTGAGCAGGTACAGGATCACGGGGAGAACCCGATCTTGTACTGTTCAAGCAAGACAAAAACGAAATATCGTCAAACAATTGCCAGTTAGTAACCTTCGCCGTTGGGAGTTATTGTTCCATCCCTTCTGCCGGTACCGACTGATGTTCATTAACAGTCATGGGAGTGCTCATAGAATCGTATATGCGCTCTACCGTGGCAATAAAAAATTCCACAATAGAATTGCATTGGACTTTGTCCAGAGCTGGGGGTGTCGGAACAGTATCCGCTCCGGTCAGTTTTTTAACAACGGAGAAGAGAGAACGAGGGCAATTTTGGGCTTGCGTTACAGTATTCGAAATGTAGACAGCTTTCGCATTTCTGCATTGTGAGTGATATCGCTTTAGGGCCTCTTTATAGACAGTCTTCTGTGTATCCAAGTAAGAGTGTCTCCATTTCCTTTCTAGGGACTTGCATTCAGTTCGCAAGACCTTCAAGTTAGGAGAAAACCAAGGAGCCGGGGAACGATGTAACCTAGAGTGTTTCGGGGTTAAAGGGAGAAAGGTGGTTACAGCATTGGTGAGCCAATGAGACACACCCATGTTCAATTCTGTAACTGAAGCATCACTGTCTTCAGGACGGGTAATCAAAAGGTGCTGGTTCAACTTTGTAATATCAAGTTTACCCCACCGATGGATTAATTCACCCTTACCACAGCCACTCAAGACCAAATTCTTAGTATAGAATAAGGAAAAGTGGATAGCAAAATGGTCAGACCATTCCAGCGGACGAGCACTCTGCTGGCCATCAACTGGATCCTATTCTTTCCAATCTTCCATTTGATTGTTCAGAGTGAGTGGGTCCAGAATTACACAAGGAAAGGTTGAGAGTCTCCAGATCCGATAGAAAACGCTTGCTGGTAATACACGAGGGATCTTCTAGATGCAAATAGAGATCACCAAGAATGGTAAAATTTGCTGCCCTAAGAAGTAGGGGAGCTATGATCTCCGCAAATGAAGATATCCAAGTGAAAGAGTTACCAGGGGGGGCGATAGACCAAGAGGCCCGATAAGGTGAACTGGGGGTTAATTATTAATTTTTAAAAAAGCAGTTTCACTTCCGGGCAGGGAAAAGGATTCAAGCCTACAGATGTAAGTAGACAAAGATTATCGCAATACCTCCCCCTTTTCCGGAGGCTCTGTCCAACCTCACTATGACATAATTTGCAGGAATTGCAGTGGCAATGTCAGGACCGGAGCTTTCATGCAGCCAGGTCTCGGTAAGAAAAAAGGCGTCTGGCTGCTCATCAACGAGAAAATCATAAATATTTTGTTTGTGCTTTGAAAGGGATCTACAATTAATACTCCAAAACTGAAGTTTGGAGCAGTTAAGAGGTTTTGTAGTGTTTCTCGTCCGCCTACCTCGAGTACGGACCTGACGCATTGCCTTACAATTAGACTTTTTTCCAGTATGGAAATTACATCCATTGCATTTAAAATTATGAATCGGTAGAGAACAGGGATTGCAATCAGGATATATATTGGGGCGTAAAGATTTTAAAACATCACCAGTATATGAATAGGCTACTGATGGATGGGGGCTAGTACTAAGACTAGATGTTAGAGTCATGTTCCCTAAGCCCGTACAAGCACAGACTGGCTGGACTCCGGCTGGACTCCGGCTGGACTCCGGCGTGCCCGCTGCGCCGAATTAACAAAGTAAAAAGGGGTGAAAGAACGCTTGCATACTGCGCTGGGAAGCTATGGAAGTTAGAGAAAGACATGAGGAAGGTGTCCCAGAAGACATTCAACAGCTGTATTACAAATCTCCCTTTCCTGTATGTAGAGATGTGGAATAGGGTTTCTTGGTAGGTGGGGTACACCAGGCAGTAGATTTCAAACTTGTCCGTCAGGATTGACAAGGAAGGATGGCTCCAATCCACTGCCTTGGTCGGAGGAGTGTAAAGTCATTCCTAGAGCTTAAACATGGTTTATGTTCCTCCCCAGACCTGGGTACACCAGATTAAGGTAAATAATTTTCCCTGCTGTGTACTGAGGGGTGCTTGGTCTCTGCGGACAATGCCATGGTGATAATGCCTAGCGGAGTATTTTTTTAGCTTTCCTTGGATACTGCATCAACCGCTCTCCCAGGATGCTTCAGAGCAGCTGCCACATTGGATATGACAGTCTGATAATATTGTGTTGGTACATCCTGTGACACTGTATGCACCCCATTCAGGACAAATTTGTTAATGCAACTCAAAAAAACATTTTACAGATGTCCGACTTGCACGTAATGAAATACTTTTGCCTGCTACTACCACAGAATTTGTAAGAAACTGGAGTTTAATGTTGCCACATTCTTGCATACGATTGTGTACATTTGACAGAAATGTGCACAAAACCTCATCCACATAGAGACAACCACCTCGAACATTGTTTTAATGTACTGTTCGTACATGGGCCATGCATAAGAGATTTAATGGCTACATATTTATTTTCATAGTTTCATAGCACAAACTTGACCCTTGTGTGTATCAGATCTTCACAGATTTACAGAGATCCACACAGTGATAGGAATACAATCAATGTCAATGCACATGTGTCAACCAGGGAATGGGTGGAATGCTTTACAGAATCGTGAAGTAGAAGAGAAATAACAAAAGTAGCCTTTAGTAAGAACTATAAGGCAACGGCAGTAAACAGTATTGCTGTAAGAAAGTCTGGATTTAATAATTGAGAACCAAGAGTTCGGTGAAAGTAGTCAGGAGTGTGGTTGAATTTAGGAATGTAATTTGTTCATAAGGAGTATTGGACTTCTTTCTTGAAGGGAATGGATGATGGATTAATTCGGAGTTCAGGGGGCAAGGAGTTTCATATTCTCAGGGCCATCCCGGAGAAGGATCGGTTGCAAGTTTTCTTCTTGAGGAAACTGGTTTCAGGAGAAGAGAGTTGGAGCTACTGGAGGATCAGCTGTGGTGTGTACCACTGAAAGAGCAATTGAAGAATGTTTTAGCAAATGTATGGCCAGTACAAGTGTTGAGGGGAAATAATTTGCAGAGAGTGGCCACGTTTTATGCAGTATATTCTATGGAGGATGCTTTTGTCGGACTTGCTGGAGCTTAAGGAGCTCTCATACCAGTCAGCTGAATAAAACCACTCTCAAAGAACAATCCTGCTTATGAATTGTATTTAAGGTTTGGGCGAGCACATAAGGATAGTTGGGAAATCTCAACCTTTAACAGATATGCGCTCAATATGTGCAGGTGTTGACCACTGCAATCATGATTTACTGCACGGATAGGCGTTCAAAGAGACGATTTCTATATTTTAAAGGTCTTAAAAATAATTGGACGGTCTGCATTTATATGTGAAAAATCAGAAAACGAACCCTTAATTATAATGTGCCCTTTCCAAACTGCCCTTTAGAGTTGAAGCAAGACAAAATTAAGGTGATTGGGCAAGTGCAACAACAAAAGCAGATTTTGTAACACTCCTAAATGGAATCTGTTTAAATGGGGCAAATTCCCTCCATAAATCTCAATACCAATCTCCATATAATGGATCTGTTTAGTGCATTGCGAGTATGTCTACTTGAATCATGCTGGAAAAGTATCAATAAGCTGTTCAGTCTATGAATACATCAGACATCTTACTGGACTTTGAGCTTAATTGATATGGGTGGTTTAACCCCTTCCGTGTGTTGGCCGACGCGAACACTCCCTCCCTGGTGCTGCGCACGACCGTAGGCCGAGGCAGGCCCCCCCCCACCCTTTAGAACGCCCGCACCGCGGCAGAATGTTCGCCGCGGTAAACAGGTTAATATGCTACTCTGCCATGGCACTAAATTGGACTAAGAATGTGGCAGAACTCCAATCATGGGGTGTTCCAGTCTACCCTTTCACCACAAGAACCAGGAGCTCCGAAGGATAGAATTAAGAAGCAATCCACATTCAGGGACCAACCGTAACATGACTGTACAGATAATAGCAAAACCTATCTACACTTCAGTTTATTGCATTCCTTGGGAGCCTTTTCAGCTTAATTTAAAGGTGACCTGTATGTAAGAAAATGCCTCTTTTTGCATGATCGCTCCAAAGTATTGGACTGACGCTGCTGGTTTTTTGACTCAGAGTGAATGGTGGCCTGCTAACCAGAGCTCAGTGCTAGTGTTCCGACCCTACAAAGTACAAGTTTGATGGGATTACACTCAAGTGGAATAACTTCACATACTTATAAGTCTCTAGTACATGCTACAAGTGGTACTCCGGGCCTTTCAGGTAAAGTGTCCCACCAAGGCTTCAGCACATTGTGCCACCCGGAGTGTGACAATGTGAAAACATGGTTTCCAGCCTGCCACTGCAGACTGGCAGAGGAGTTCAACTGCTAACTCAACTTTGCCATTTAAACTAATGACAAAGGCCAAACTACCCCATTTAATCTATACAAGTCACCCCTACAGCAGGCCTACATAGTCCTAAGGTAAGGTGTATCATATTAAAGAGTAGGACATGTATTTTTATATGTCAACCGTGAAAACACCAAATTGTAGTTTTTAATATGGAAAAGTGAGTAGCTCCTTTGGAGACTACACCGTTACATGCCTACAACTCAGCTGGGATAACTTTTGAATGGAACTCCTAAAAGTGCCACCTCAAGGTATTACATTAATTGTTGCATTAAACCAAACTTGATGCCCAACTCTTCCTGTGCCACTCGAAGAGGTCTACAAGTAAGCCTTCAGCCCTCCTGGGGAGAAGTATTAATAACCCCCAGGAGTATGAATAGAGGACTACTGTTGGAAGAGATGCCTCCCTCCCTGGCAGGAAGCCATACAGGTTCCGAGCTTAAAAGGCAAGCTTAAAAGGGAAAGCAGTCTTTGAAGGGCAACTAGTGTACACATACGAAGTGCTGCTTTTTTGTTGAGGTAGACAAGTTACTTTGTCTGAGGGCGTGTAGCCCTCAAGTAGCCACACCTCTAGGGTGGGCTTCCAAGCTCCACACACAAAGAAAGGGGCCCTGCCTTCTTGGGCGTGGGCAGCATAGTGCAGTCTGGGACAGCTAGATGCCACACATTGCAGGAAGTCATCTTAGGTCGAGGGGGGTCCTATTTGCCAATTTGGCTAGTAACCGCTCCATCCCTCAAGGGCACTTTCTGGCATAATCATGGCACCTAGCCCTCAGATCATATCTGTACTGGAGAGGACTGAAGGACTGCCGTTCCTTGGAGCGGACGAGAGGCTGCACCAACCGCTGGATTGCATTTGCTGATCCTTGAGCTAGGTATGAAAAGGCTATGCCTCTGGTGCCCGACTTATGGAAGTAGCGCCAGAGCCCCAAACAGAAAAAGTGAACTTCAATAGGCAGTTGGCTAATTTCCTGTTGCAGCACCAGGGCCACAAATTCTGAAAAAGCCTATTCTGACCAGTCAATAGTCAGAACCAGCTTCATCAACACTCAAAAGTTGTACTAGAGTATACTGGACCTGGGCGAGTCGGAACATGGTTTTGTCACCCAAGACGGGAACTTGACTACAACAAAGGAAACTGCTGGTTTTGCTGTAACCGGAGACCAATAGTCCAGTAGTAATTGTACGGTTACTAGACCAAAGGGGACTTCAACAGTGACCCCTGTGGCCAAAGCTGCTCCAACTAGACTGTAGAATACTAACCCCCCCACACCTCATTGACCACACAGCATCTTCCAGCACATCCAGGATCCTGCATCCTTTGTATCAGGACCACTTCATTGGAGTCTATGATGGATCATTCATAGAGCCAGGAACTGTACCTCAGACTGCTTTGGTGCCAAGGTAACTGTCCTACTATCCCTCATTGGGCCCCTTGACCTTCCCCCTTGTCGGATTTGGTCACCTAAAGTGGGACAGAGTAGCTAAACACAACGTTTAAGTTTTTTCCAGAACCCCCAATAGATTTTGTTGTGGTGTTTAAAAATTCATAAAAGATACATTTTTATAAATTGGTGTCAGATTTTTCATATTGCGTGACTATTTTGTTGTTTTGGTACTTTTAAATGTTTTACACTTGTTCCTTTAAGTCTGACTGCTCAAAGCCACAGCTACCCAGGGTTGAGCTAAGATTTAGAAAACTAACCTGACAAGACCCAAGCTGGTTTTGCCAGTAACTCCACAGAGAAGTTGAACAATCACACCATAAAATACATATTCCCTCATACTATGTATGAGCAGCAAACCGCCACCCTTTTTTTTGCTTCTGCACCTGCTCTGACCTCAGCCTCTCACCAAGCCGCTTGGACCCGAGGAATGCAAAGTAGGGATCATATCTACTTTCATGTGTGCCCCGCCTCCCCATACAGTATGTGAACGTGCAGGCCTGAATGGAAGCAACCCCGCATTGACTTTAAGACACTCAGGTGGAGATCAGCTGGCGGCGCTTCTCTAATGTGCTCCCTGAACTGGGGTGCGGCAGTCTCTCCCCTCCCCCCCCAATCCACCTAACAGGGGTAAGGCATTCAATAGAGCTGAATAATCCCTGCAGCTATAGCGACTCTGGCGGGGGGAAATAGATGTGATCCTCAGCCCGAACATTGTTTGAGTGGACTTCAGAGACTATCAGGTGCTGCTGGAGCAGACCTGGTTGTGGAAGGGCCCCAGCTCCTCAGACAAAAATGGACAGATGCACTATATCGCAGTGGGAGACTCCATCATCCAAAGACTACTCCAAGCAGACCGCTAAATCATCCCCAGAAACCATTCTTCAAGCGTTCCAATCCGCTCATCCAGCTCTGGAGACAGATTGCAGAAATGGCAGTTGATCGAGCGCTCCTCCACTACAGCCTAAGAAATATGGTGGACCGAATAATCAAAATGCAGGACTGCATATGCAAACTAGAAGATTGTCTGGGAGTTCAAATCAAAGGTCTTCCAGTTGTCAGCCCCATCCAACACCACAAAGCCCATGCAGAGAGAGGGGCTTGGAGATATAAGCAGTGCTTCATTGGCTTCTCAGAGGACACATAAGTAAATAATCCACAGAAGTTCACTGAGAATTAGATCAGGTCCACACCAATTCGTTCTGGGAATGCTTGATTATGAAATTAGGCCACAGGCCATGGATGCAAATGTCATTGCCAGACTAGGGAGGGCTTCCCCTAAAGGTCAGAGTTGGTGCCAAAATGAAGGGGGGGAAATAGGGGGAACCCTAATGTGAGGGATGAAGACCAGTAAAACATTGACGTATCAACTTCCATTCTTGGTGCTTCCTCGACATCACCCTCAGAACAAAGACTAGTCAGACCAGCAGCATAACAACCATTACCTTATTATTGTTAATAATGTTGTGATGGCAATGTCCTAGAGTTAGAGGGCTACAGATGCTTCAGTGTTATACGTATGTGTCTGTCAGGGGGTGGGGAGACCGCAGGCAAAACTGCTTTGCTCACATGTTGAATAGTTCCTTCAGGTGTATTTTCAGTTATGTAGAGACAGCTTGCCACTATAAAAGTTAGCCTATCAACCCAATTGAACATGAAACTTTATATGTGCACACACACTTTACACTTACAACTGGGGCCCACATTCTGCCCAGGTTTTGCAGATCATGCACCCATAGATATTATAATCAGAAGGTCCAGGGAGGACGAGCCATGTGTAGGCCTAAACAAATCAACCAAAAAAAGACCAGCATTGGCATAGCCAATAGGTCTCGCATTTGGGACTTAAGTGTTTAGCCATGCAACAGTTGGTGTTGTTGCACCAAGCATATTCTGCTGCATAACTAAATACTTAGGGTCCAAAAAGCGAGACCTATTGGCTATGCCAATGCTGGTTTGTTTTTTGTTGCGGTTTTAATTTGCCAGATCTACAATAGATGGACATGGTTTTTAACAGTTCTCTGCATCAAATGAACATGTTTTCATTGCTCTGAATGTGGTTTCCATTCTGGTTATAGGAAGCAGTCATTCCCGGGGTGTGTGGCTGCCTAGCTGTGCACATGTGCCGAACTTTGCAAATGAGAAAAAGCCTGGTGCAGGCACAATTTACAAGTGTGGAGTGAGTGAACCCCTGGCAGCATGACTCACTCACACAGGAGTTCATGCACTGCACCTGCATACTCCGTATGGTTTAAGGAAACCCGACCCACTCCCTCCCAGGCATCGAACACATTTACCAAGAAACTCTGAGAAGAGCCTGCCTGCTGCACCGACGGCTGGTGGTGTGGTGTGCCAGGTGAGGTGGAAGAGCGCACCGACTGCTGGTGTGGTGTGCCA
Organism: Lissotriton helveticus; assembly: GCF_964261635.1. Classification (NCBI taxonomy): domain Eukaryota; kingdom Metazoa; phylum Chordata; class Amphibia; order Caudata; family Salamandridae; genus Lissotriton; species Lissotriton helveticus. Next base: position 482,651,511 of record NC_136059.1, on the reverse strand, counting down.
GGTGATGTGGAAGAGCGCACCGACGGCTGGTGTGGTGTGGTGTGCCAGGTGAGGTGGAAGAGCGCACCGACGGCTGGTGTGGTGTGCCAGGTGAGGTGGAAGAGCGCACCGACGTTGGTGTGGTGGAAGAGCGCACCGACGGCTGTGTGGTGTGGTGTGGTGTGCCAGGTGAGGTGGAAGAGCGCACCGACGGCTGTGTGGTGTGCCAGGTGAGGTGGAAGAGCGCACCAACGGCTGTGTGGTGTGGTGTGGGTGTCTGGTGGAAGCGTGCACTGACGGCTGGTGGTGTGTGTGTCTGGTGGAAGTGTGCACTGCGACTGATGGTGTGTGTGCCTGGTGGAAGCAAGAGTATTCACAGTGATAGAAGACAAATGAAACTGAGGGGGAGGAGGGGAAGAAGGGAGGGGGAAGAAGGGAGGGGGAAGAAGGGAGGGGTAGTGGGAGCAGAGGAGCATGATTCACATCTAGAAGACACAAATGAAGCTGGCCAGGAGGGAGGGGGAAAGGGAGGGGGGTGGTGCAAGCAGAGAGGAGCTTGATTACAGCAATAAAAACACAGATGGCAGTTGTGCAGGAGCTCGTGAACACAAGCTGTAGGCCAGCAAAAGCCTCTGGTTGCACTTTTAAAAGCCACTTACTAAATGTCTCGAAGAGACAGCGTATGCAGGCGAGACCTAAAAAAACGTGGTAATCGCCTACAAACAGAACTGAAAATCCTACTTCAAAGTCGATACACACTCTGAGTCACCTCGGTTGGTGTAGGTGCGAGCAAGGTGAAAGCCTTCCTTCTGGTGGCAGAAATCGAACCAGACTGTTCGAAACAAAGGTCCCTGAACTAGAACGTCAAAGCGTTCCGTGTACCTAAAGAGTCCATAAAGTAGGTGACAAAGAAGGCCAGCTCTTGTATTAGCTGAAACTAGGGACATCCCACCTAGACTAATTCCACAGATCAGACTCCCCAAAAGCACTCTAAGTGACGTAATTGGAAACTTACACAATCTTTACCAATTGCACAACACTATATGCCAAGCAGGAGCATCCCTGAACGTTAACCTAAAACTCTGCCCATCGCAGAACTCCCTCTGTTGACCTCATCGGTCGCAGACTGAGAAAAGCTGCAGAATCGCATTACCAAGGAGAAGATAATTGATGCACTTTGTGCCATGAGTTCTAGCAAGATGCCCAGACTAGATGGCCTCCTGACAAAATACTATTCTAGATTTAAACCTATGCTTGCCCCCCCCCCCCCCCATCTTAGCTCTGATCTGAAATGGTATCAATAGCATAGGGGATAAGGATGTCCAATAATGGCATGTCACTGCAAGGGAAGTGCCTTCCAGCTTATAATTTCCAGCACATCCTTTAACAATATGGCTTTTCATTTAACTAATAATGAACAGAAATATTGTAACAAGGCCTCCCATGAACTAATCTCCGGGTCATTTAAGCTATACGAGTTTGCTCCAGGCAAGTCCTTGTAATTGGGTTGGAATTTTTTGCCTTGAATTTTTCAACTGTAGTGTGGCTACTTTAACTGCTCATGCAGCTAAAAAAAAGAACAACAAAAAAACATGGAGTCTGAGAGCCTTGTGTTGAAAAAAAATCCCGGCGCGAAAAACAGGATATATGCAAAAGTGCAAGAAAGCGCATCATTTAGAAAGGAGAGGTACAGCAGCAAATAGGAGTTGCAGATTCCTCCAACCAAGGAAAAAGAAAGATGCGTAGGGGAGTAATAGTGCAGAATGGAAACTATACTCCATGGGTAAATAAGCAAAAAAGGTAAAGCATTAAATAAGAAGCAATGAAATCAGATTTAAAAAAGTAACCAATGGTAAGCAACATGGGACCCAAAACTCGCTTAGTATTGGGATTGTACACAATAGGGAGGGCAACCGAAACTATGCTGTAGGGTTTTCAAAATTGTTGGGGGGGAAAAAGGCACATTATACAGCCGTGGCATCACACCACAATGCTGGAGGATCTGAAAATAGTCTTTGGCAACAAATGGCTAGAAGCTGCCTAGTCTGTAGGTAAGACCTACAAGTAAAACTTGTAATAATTGGATAACCGGAGTTCTTCCTCCAAATCTATATTCCATCAGTCCCACTGGCCAAAGCAATGATCTTGCTGCACCATTTTACAGCTACACACTTAATATCCTCAGTGAACAGGGCTGGGCTTCTTGCTGTGGAGCAGGTTCATGGAACAGCTGCTCGATAAATTGGCCACCAGATCTTCACATACAACAGCAATAAATTCGAGAGGACCAGCGGTTTAATAAAAAATATTGTTCACCTTGTGGACAACATCTATTAACTCAATGGTCAACTAACATTACAAGTCAACAGCATTATCTAAGCAGGAGTCCCGCCAATCTTTCACCACTTCCTATTCAATCAGTGACAGTTTTACTAATGTCCATGTGGGAGGACTACATTTTAAACAAAGTTGATGTGGTTTGGAGATTTTTTTGTTGCTACATATGAAAGAAATAAGAAATAGAACTATGCTTACCTTTGCAAAAAGCAAATTAAGCTGTTTCCCTGAGCCATGATAACCGCCTTGGGAGAGGAAGAGTTTAACCTGCTCCTGGACCTGCTCTTCATCCAAGTGCCAGCAGTTCTCATCATCTATGCTAGCACCTGCTGTGGGATCAGGAGCACCTAGGGAAAATTAAAAACTCATGGTCAGTTTTTATTTTGATGGGAGGTGGAATTGCTGGGGAACAAGGACCTCACGACTCAAAAAAGCAGTACAAAAGGTGCCACATGTCAATGCAATTTCAGGTATTCTATATATTCAAGGCACAGCTGAAGATAAATGGGTTTTTGCTATTTGACTTTTATTTTGTATTTACTCCAATTTTGTAAAGATACTTTTGCTATGTAAGGCTTCGACTTGCACGCCCACAAAATGTTTATGAAACCACTATACAAAGTGACAGCGTGGAGGTAGGTGGTGGGCATTAGAATTTTGTGAAATGTACACAGCAACATTTCTAGTTCCTATAATATACACGTGGAATGTAAAATAAATTGCATGTGTCATGAGAAATAAGGTTAAAATACAAATATCCAAACAAACCTTCAACGTTTCTATACCACTATATACATGTAACCTAATCCAGAAGCACATATGCAAAACCGCTAAATTCTGCTTCCTTTACCTATGTTTGTTAGAATGGGCTTAATACCAAGCTACAGAAAGTTACAATGGGATTCCCACTGGTTTAGTGGTTGTGTACTTAACTGCAAAATAGTACCAGTGATTTCAAAAAAGCCTTTTTGTACGAGGCTTGTTTGTTTGCTCTTTTGGTTTTCAGTTTAAATTCAGTTGTCTTCAAAAATCAGTCTAATTCAAGCAACTGCCATATGCCAAATATATTTTAATCTATAAACAAATTAGAGACTACGTCAGAAACGTTTATTAACATGGTTAGATTACAGCGGTTAAAATGAAAACAAGCATTTACAATGCAACGGTTTCACTTTTGTAAAAGTTAGAGCTTTTGTCATTGCTCAAACACGAAAACAAGAGCATACATACCAAGCAAAGACTAAAAACAGACACCGGAGATGCTCGCTTGTGGGGGACAAAGCCATCTGTGGTTAACCAACTTGCAATCCATTTTTGTTGGGCAGGTTATTTCAGTTTGTTGGGCAGGTTATTTCAGTTTGTTGGGCAGGTTATTTTAGTTATAAAGAACTTCACACAGATCAGTACAGCGATTTAGTCGCCTGCATGAACCTATGTACCTCTATCTTTGAAATTATTTTAGGATGAGCAAGCCGCCACAAGACAGGGTCTTAGGGTTCTCTTGGACATCGAGATAGGGGAGCTAGAGTAGAAGGTTTAAAGCTATGTGTTCAAGATGTTTAGGTAAGCACCGTTTTATCTGTTTATGTATCGATAGAGAGAGAGATTATATATATATATATATATATATATATATATATATATATATATATATATATATATATATATATATATATATATATAGAGAGAGAGATATAGAGAGAGAGAGAGAGAGATATATAGAGAGAGAGAGAGAGAGATATATATATAGAGAGAGAGAGAGAGATATATATAGAGATATATCTAGAGAGATATATCTAGAGAGATATATCTAGAGAGATATATCTAGAGAGATATATCTAGAGAGAGAGATCTAGAGAGAGAGATCTAGAGAGAGAGATCTAGAGAGAGAGATCTAGAGAGAGAGATCTAGAGAGAGAGATCTAGAGAGAGAGATCTAGAGAGAGAGATCTAGAGAGAGAGATCTAGAGAGAGAGATCTAGAGAGAGAGATCTAGAGAGAGAGATCTAGAGAGAGAGATCTAGAGAGAGATATCTAGAGAGAGAGATCTAGAGAGAGAGATCTAGAGAGAGAGATCTAGAGAGAGATATCTAGAGAGAGATATCTAGAGAGAGATATCTAGAGAGAGATATCTAGAGAGAGATATCTAGAGAGAGATATCTAGAGAGAGATATCTAGAGAGAGATATCTAGAGAGAGATATCTAGAGAGAGATATCTAGAGAGAGATATCTAGAGAGAGATCTAGAGAGATCTAGAGAGAGATATCTAGAGAGAGATATCTAGAGAGAGAGATCTAGAGAGAGAGATCTAGAGAGAGAGATCTAGAGAGAGAGAGATCTAGAGAGAGAGAGATCTAGAGAGAGAGAGATCTAGAGAGAGAGAGATCTAGAGAGAGAGAGATCTAGAGAGAGAGAGATCTAGAGAGAGAGAGATCTAGAGAGAGAGAGATCTAGAGAGAGAGAGATCTAGAGAGAGAGAGATCTAGAGAGAGAGAGATCTAGAGAGAGAGAGATCTAGAGAGAGAGAGATCTAGAGAGAGAGAGAGATCTAGAGAGAGAGATCTAGATCTAGAGAGAGAGAGAGATCTAGAGAGAGAGAGAGATCTAGAGAGAGAGAGAGATCTAGAGAGAGAGAGAGAGATCTAGAGAGAGAGAGAGATCTAGAGAGAGAGATCTAGAGAGAGATCTAGAGAGAGAGATCTAGAGAGAGAGATCTAGAGAGAGATCTAGAGAGAGAGATCGAGAGAGAGATCTAGAGAGAGAGATCGAGAGAGAGATCTAGAGAGAGAGAGAGATCTAGAGAGATCTAGAGAGAGATCTAGAGAGAGATCTAGAGAGAGATCTAGAGAGAGATCTAGAGAGATCTAGAGAGAGATCTAGAGAGAGATCTAGAGAGCTAGAGAGAGCTAGAGAGAGCTAGAGAGAGCTAGAGAGAGCTAGAGAGAGCTAGAGAGAGCTAGAGAGAGCTAGAGAGAGCTAGAGAGAGATAGAGAGATGTATATAAATACAATTGTGCATCACTGGGCTTGGATTCTTAATAAGACTCCAAATTTACAGCTAAAGGATTAAAAAGTTTTTTGGGGTGGACCCACCCCAGCCTTCCACCCATCCCCATACACACCTTCTCTGCCCCACTTTGCAAAGGACGGTGTCTTAAGTCATTTTTTAGCACTAAATATGTCCATCAGCAAAGCCTTCTAAGACAGGACTCCTGCATGAATCATTGAAGCAGAAACACCATGGAGGAGGCTGGGTCAGCCACCATTAACTCCGCCTCCGACATGCGCACTGGTACAGCCTCATTGACCGTGGCGGAGCTTCACTGTTGAGAAATTGCACAGAGGTACATAGCGAATATTTTCTTCTCATTCAAATCTAGTGTCAGATGTGCTGCTGATTATAAAGAAGTAGAGATCCGAATTACAACCTTATACCAGTTTTAAACTGAGAATAACAGCCAGGGATAGCATTCAATTGATTCTCACCCATTCAAAGGCAGAAATTTGTATCAAACAAGGTTGAGGCAACAGTATGAGTTTTCATCTAGCGCTCAGCTTTGCAGCGGCTCAAGGGGATCCGAATGAAGGCGGACAAGTCACAGTGTGGTTTTACACCCTCTCTGCCTCCAGCAAAGGCTGTCTTTGACTAGAACATTCAGCCACAATTGGATGGCATTCACTACAATACAAACTGCTACAGACACGACAGCCACGAGCCACGCAAAGATGGAAAACAGACGACAGCCACGAGGCACGCACAACAATACACGGAAACACCAGGACACGAAGGAAATGGAAATGGCTCACCGCAAAGACGAAAAACAAACACGGAGACGACATGAGACGGGGTAGATGTACAAAGTGAAAAGAAAATTATAACAAAATGCTTCTTACCTGATCGCAAATAGAAAGTACTTCCTGGCAACTTAAATCTCGGAGCCCACTCCTGCAAAAGACACTTTCAAAAAGACCGAAACATGCCAGGGAAAAAAAAATAAAAATACCGCCCATCGCTGCATGATTTACAAAAAGGGGCGGAGCTTAAAAAACACCGGAACGCCCACGAATCTGCTCCAACATTTACTGGCACATCTCTCTTCCAAAGGTTAGCCTCCATTAATGGAGCTAGCCAATGGAAGAGACACGGCTTAAAGCCCCGTACTGAAGATCAAAAGATTTCGCCTGCGCGACACTGCTGCGCAGGGAACGCCAGGCGAAACCTAAAAACATCACTCTTTCTCCGTGCCGGTCTCTGTGCCTGGCCATCTGGGCCCGCGGTTTAAGTGCCCTCTTTGCTGCCCTGTCCAGTCCTTTGGTCTTTTGTTCCTGATCACTTGTACTTGTTTTTGCCTTTTGTACTCGTTTTTTTTCCCTATGTGTCAGTTTTGTCTTTTGTACTAGTTTTGGTCTCGGTACTAGTTTTGTCGGTTGAGCTTTGGTCTTTTGTACTAATTCTGACTGTTTTGCTTTACCCAGTCTGTGCCCGCAATTGTGCTCTCATTCTCCTCCCACTCTTTCTTCCTTGTCTGCATCCTACTTACCTGCTTCTCCCACATGCCTCTTGTACCCACAGTCACTTCTCCTGCAACATCCCCCCCACACACCACCAACCGCACACACTTGACCATGTACCGCCTACATGCTTCTCAACACCAGATCCCTTCCACCCCGCCATAGCCAAATCCCCTGGATTCGAGATCCACCGTGAAAGGCCCCACAAACAGAGGAGGCCTTGCAATCATCCACAAGAATACGATCACCTGCACCACCTCTTCGGATGAACCAATCGTGCTCATGGAACACCTACACACACACCTGCACATCAGCCACTCCACAACCATCACATGCACCCTCTATCGACCGCCAGGACCCTGTATCACCTTCAGCAACCTCACAGACGTAATCACCCCTCCATCACCATCAGATCCATCAACTTTCTCCTACTGTGCAACCTCAAATTCTAGCTCTATGACCCAACAGACCACAACGGCACCGACCACCTAAAAAGCCTCATTAGCCTCACGCAGCTTGTATAAGGACAGACTCATGCCGCCCGACACACGTACAGCAACAAAATCCCCTTTAGCCCCAGCTCGCATGAATAGACCACAGCATTGAACATTTGGACATCAGCGCACCCCACCCAAACAAACCTAAACTCCGCTGCAACAGCTACAAGATAACAGCAGCAGACTCGACCCACGCCCTCAGATTCAACTCCCCAACACAGGCACCAACCAACCCTCACAGGCAACCTACCCACCTTACTGCGCCAATAATCTGGCCACCACGGGAACCATCACCACGGGAATCACCACCACCACCACCACCACCACGGGAACCACCACCACCACCACCACGGGAACCACCACCACCACCACCACCACCACGGGAACCACAACCACCACCACCACCACCACCACCACCACCACCACCGGAACCACCACCACCACCACCACCACCACCACCACCACGGGAACCACCACCACCACCACCACCACCACCACCACGGGAACCACCACCACCACCACCACCACGGGAACCACCACCACCACCACCACCACGGGAACCACCACCACCACGGGAACCACCACCACCACGGGAACCACCACCACGGGAACCACCACCACCACGGGAACCACCACCACCACGGGAACCACCACCACCACGGGAACCACCACCACCACGGGAACCACCACCACCACGGGAACCACCACCACCACCACGGGAACCACCACCACCACCACCACCACCACCACCACCATCACGGGAACCACCACCACCACGGGAACCACCACCACCACCACGGGAACCACCACCACCACCACGGGAACCACCACCACCACCACGGGAACCACCACCACCACCACGGGAACCACCACCACCACCACGGGAACCACCACCACCACCACCACCACCACGGGAACCACCACCACCACCACCACCACCACGGGAACCACCACCACCACCACCACCACCACGGGAACCACCACCACCACCACCACGGGAACCACCACCACCACCACGGGAACCACCACCACCACCACCACCACCACGGGAACCACCACCACCACCACCACCACCACGGGAACCACCACCACCACCACCACCACGGGAACCACCACCACCACCACCACCACGGGAACCACCACCACCACCGGAACCACCACCACCACCGGAACCACCACCACCACGGGAACCACCACCACCACCACCACGGGAACCACCACCACCACCACCACGGGAACCACCACCACCACCACCACCACCACCACCACCAAGGGAACCAGAACCTCCACAGGAACCAGAACCTCCACAGGAACCAGAACCTCCACAGGAACCAGAACCTCCACAGGAACCAGAACCTCCACAGGAACCAGAACCACCACCAGAACCACCACCACCACCACGGGAACCACCACCACCACCACCACCACGGGAACCACCACCACCACCACCACCACGGGAACCACCACCACCACCACGGGAACCACCACCACCACCACGGGAACCACCACCACCACCACCACGGGAACCACCACCACCACCACCACGGGAACCACCACCACCACCACCACGGGAACCACCACCACCACCACCACGGGAACCACCACCACCACCACCACGGGAACCACCACCACCACCACCACGGGAACCACCACCACCACCACCACAGGAACCACCACCACGGGAACCACCACCACCACGGGAACCACCACCATCACGGGAACCACCATCATCACGGGAACCACCACCATCACGGGAACCACCACCATCACGGGAACCACCACCACCACGGGAACCACCACCACCACCACGGGAACCACCACCACCACGGGAACCACCACCACCACCACGGGAACCACCACCACCACGGGAACCACCACCACCACGGGAACCACCACCACCACGGGAACCACCACCACCACGGGAACCACCACCGGAACCGGAACCACCACCACGGGAACCACCACCACCACCACGGGAACCACCACCACCACCACCACGGGAACCACCACCACCACCACCACAGGAACCACCACCACCACCACCACAGGAACCACCACCACCACCACCACAGGAACCACCACCACGGGAACCACCACCACCACGGGAACACCACCATCACGGGAACCACCACCATCACGGGAACCACCATCATCACGGGAACCACCACCATCACGGGAACCACCACCATCACGGGAACCACCACCACCACCACGGGAACCACCACCACCACCACGGGAACCACCACCACCACGGGAACCACCACCACCACGGGAACCACCACCACCACGGGAACCACCACCACCACGGGAACCACCACCACGGGAACCACCACCACGGGAACCACCACCACGGGAACCACCACCACGGGAACCACCACCACGGGAACCACCACCACGGGAACCACCACCACGGGAACCACCACCACGGGAACCACCACCACGGGAACCACCACCGGAACCGGAACCACCACCACCGGAACCACCACCACCACGGGAACCACCACCACCACCACCACGGGAACCACCACCACCACCACCACGGGAACCACCACCACCACCACCACAGGAACCACCACCACGGGAACCACCACCACCACGGGAACACCACCATCACGGGAACCACCACCATCACGGGAACCACCACCATCACGGGAACCACCACCATCACGGGAACCACCACCACCACGGGAACCACCACCACCACGGGAACCACCACCACCACGGGAACCACCACCACGGGAACCACCACTACCACCACCACCACGGGAACCACCACCACCACCACCACGGGAACCACCACCACCACCACCACCACCACAGGAACCACCACCACCACCACCACGGGAACCACCACCACCACCACCACGGGAACCACCACCACCACGGGAACCACCACCACCACCACCACGGGAACCACCACCACCACGGGAACCACCACCACCACGGGAACCACCACCACCACGGGAACCACCACCACCACGGGAACCACCACCACCACGGGAACCACCACCACGGGAACCACCACCACGGGAACCACCACCACCACCACCACGCCACCACCACGGGAACCACCACCACCACCACCACCACCACGGGAACCACCACGGGAACCACCACGGGAACCACCACCACCACCACCACGGGAACCACCACCACCACCACCACGGGAACCACCACCACCACCACCACGGGAACCACCACCACCACCACCACGGGAACCACCACCACCACCACCACCACCACGGGAACCACCACCACGGGAACCACCACCACCACCACCACGGGAACCACCACCACGGGAACCACCACCACCACCACCACCACGGGAACCACCACCACCACCACCACCACGGGAACCACCACCACCACCACCACCACGGGAACCACCACCACCACCACCACCACGGGAACCACCACCACCACCACGGGAACCACCACCACCACCACGGGAACCACCACCACCACCACGGGAACCACCACCACCACCACGGGAACCACCACCACCACCACGGGAACCACCACCACCACGGGAACCACCACCACCACGGGAACCACCACGGGAACCACCACGGGAACCACCACGGGAACCACCACCACCACGGGAACCACCACGGGAACCACCACCACCACGGGAACCACCACCACCACGGGAACCACCACCACCACGGGAACCACCACCACCACGGGAACCACCACCACCACGGGAACCACCACCACCACGGGAACCACCACGGGAACCACCACCACCACGGGAACCACCACGGGAACCACCACCACCACGGGAACCACCACCACCACGGGAACCACCACCACCACGGGAACCACCACCACCAAGGGAACCACCAAAACCACTGTAGCGTCGTGCTACTAATAATGACAGACACTCTGTATGAGGTTGGAGAGAATTTATTCCTTGTTGCTACTCCTGACCACGTCCCTACTCTAACTGCCCCTTTCCTGTCCCCGCTCCTCCTCTTCCTGTAACTCCCCTAACTCCACCCACAAAGACTAGACTTTATGCACATCATTACATCTCCCCCCCATGTTAACAAAATGACAACAAAGGCAAAATCTGACTTGATTAGAGTTCTTCAATTAGCCGTCTGGGTCGGCGAATAGTTCGTCTGGGCAGCAGAAGCACACTTCCATTGCTGGGCCTAGCTTCTATCGGATTCTCCGATGGTTGTGCTGCAGAAGCAAGTTCAGGTCTCTCTGTAGTCAGCCGCTCAGTCCCTTGGTTGAGAATGTCTTTAATCGCCGGAGAACACCTTTGAAAATGTGAGGTATTTCGTGTGATTCTTTTATTTTCTGCCTCGGCTGTTATCATTGTACCCTGTTGTTGTGTCCCTATTAAAGGTTCAGCTCGAAATTTACAGTCTGTTTTCTTCTGCTCCTGCTTGACTAGCATCCAGTCCCCTTCATGGAGGGATGGAGATCTGGCTCTCCGCCGCTCATCAGCGTAAGACTTCATCCTGCACTTGCGTTCACGGTCAGCCACCACTATCTCCTGGTATATATCTTTGGGTGACACTGGCATTAAGGCACCTTCCCATGTGGGTATACATGTCCTGATCGGTCGTCCCAACATGTGTGGCAGGACACTTCCCAGTAGTGGCGTCAGGGGCTGTCCGATAGGCTCTCAGAACTTCATTTAGAGCTGCTTGGAAGTCTCTCTTGTCAAGTGTGGCTTGCTGGAAGGTCTTCTTTAAGGTTGCCATGAACCTCTCCACCATTCCATTGGCCTGGGGCCATAAGGGAGTGATCATGCGATGCCTGAAATTTAGGTGTTTCGCAAATTGCCCAAAGTCATGTCCATTGAATGGCGGTCCATTATCAGTCTTGACTTCTTTCAGAACGCCCCAGGCAGCGAAGACTTCATCCAGAACGGTAATGGTGCAGGTGGCATTGGTGGATGACACAAACTGTGCTATGGGAAATCTGGAGTACTCATCCATTATTACAAGGACATACTTTCCCGACTGAAGGGGTCCATAAAAGTCCAGGGCAAGTTCTTGCCATACACCGCTGGGCAACTTGGACATTTGGAGAGGTGCTGGAGGGTCTCCTTGACTAACTAGTTGGCACTGAGGGCAATCTTTCAAAGTTTGTTCGACCATCTGATCGAGTAACGGGAACCATACTCTCTATCTCAGTGCTCTTTTGGTAGCTACCACTCCGCTAAGACCCTCATGCGCCAGATTGATAACCCCTTGACGGAGACACATGGGAATGACAATCCGTTGGTCCCTCAGTAGGAGCCCCTCTGAGGTGGCTGATAGCTCCTCACTCACGTGTCTGAAAGCCTGCATTTCTTGTCTGGTGGGAGGATCGTCCCAGTAGTCCTCGTCGTCGTGGCGCCACCGGTTGGTCTGCAGTCGGCGCATCACCCTTTGGAGGACATCTTGTGCTGTGGATTCACATATGGCTTCGAGGGGAACCGCTGGTGGTCTAGCTTGGTCCACTACAAAATGAATACTCCTTGGCCAGGGATGGATTGGACACCTGCGACACTTGAGGGTGTCTCGACATGCAGTCAGCTTGGATAAGACCCGTGCGCCACTGAGAGATGAGATCATGTCACTTAAATGAGGACCTGGATGCCGCTTTTTCGATCGCTGTGTTTGGAAGCCTCATGTCCACACACAGGCACACCTTGCCTGGAGTGCCCTTTTTTGGCACAATCACCACTGGTGAGACCCATGGAGTGGGGCATTCTGTCTGCTCAATAATGTCTGTTTTCAATAGTTCTTGAATTTCATCTTCCACAGCTTGTTGAAGGTGGAAAGGCACGCGCCTGTGGTGTTGTGCTACAGGTCGTACTTGCTCATTGATATGTAAACAAATCTGACATCTGGTCATTTTTCCAAGTCCGTAGAATAGGTTAAGGAACTTGTGTATAATATCAGGATCATCGCACACCAGATATAGAATTTCAACCAGTCGAAGACGCTCAGCAGTGGGTTGCCTGAGGAGGCAGTCCGCTTCCGGTCCATCGATGACATGTATGTGAGCCAGCACAGACGTGGTTTTGTGTTGAAGCGTGGTTGCAAATTGTCCCAAGCACGGGAGAGGTTTCTTTGACATCCACGTGTATACTCTGACGTGTGCCGGGCTCAGGGTGGGTGGCAGACGCATTTTGTTGTACTCCGTTACGGGGATATAGTTCAAAGATGCCCCACTATCTAGTACAAACTTGGTTGCATGGGTGCCCACACATGTCCAGTTTGGGGTACTTATTTAGTTGTCTGGGTCAGCGACCATACAGACCTATTCATCAGTGTACAGCGATGCTGGAGATGCTGACCTGGGTTCTCTGGACACAGATCTTCTCATCCACTGCGACTTGCGAGACTCTCTGCTTGAGTGTGAGGAAACAGATGATGACTCTGGTCGATCTTGAACAGCCTTGGCATGATGCCGCTTCGTGACAGGGCGAGAAGATCTCGCAGTCTCTTTCGTTCTGTCTTTCCGATACTCCCCACACACAATTTCAAAGTGGTTTTCTCTTCCACACTTTCGGCATTGCTGCCCAAGTGCCGGACACACATCTGTATGTGGAAAATCATATCCACACCGGTAGCACCTCAGGGCCCAGTCTCGTCTCTCGTCTCCACTGCCAGACTCAGGGTGTTGGCGTCCAGCATAGCGTTGGCGGGTGGAAGATCTGGATGTCCGCCGTCGATCTCGCGAGTGTTTGCGAGTGGAACTGCTTTGAAGGCAGTAGGCTTGTTCCCGCCTCTCAACACGTCCCGCCTCCACTTTCTTGGCATGCTCCTCTGCTTTATCATATACTCGGGTCATCTCTTCAATCTCATCTAGGTTGTGACTCTTCTGCAAGAGCTGCCTTCGGAGGGTCTCTGATTAACATCCTTCAATGATTCTTAATCTAATAGCGTCCTCTGTAGAAAAAGTATCAAATTCACAATAACGAGACAGTCGTTGAAGTCTTGTTATAAATGTACTCATTAGCTCTTTCTCTTGACACGCTAAGTTAAATGTGTACCTTTCATAGTCTACGTTTCTCTTGTGTAGAATTTTTTTATTTAGGGCATCTCTCACCTTGACATATGATCCTGTTTCCGCAGTCGGCAGTTCCTTGATTAATTTACCAACTTCTTTTCCAACCAAATTGCGCAACGCAATCAGCTTTTCATCTTCATCAGTGACTTTGGATCCCTTCATAAAATCTTCAAAGTCCTCGAACCACTCTTGCCACCTGAGGCCCATGCCACCTCCAGCTATCAGGGCTAGTGGCTCTGGGGCGCGCAAATATGAGACGCCTGCTGTATTTGGCGTGGCCGCCGCTGTACCCGTGACAATTCGGGGTGGTGACGTCGACATCTTGATTTGTTTCTTTATCCCTCAGTCTTTGCTCGCGTTTCTTGGTCTTGCTTCTATCACTGTCTTTGCCTCTGCTGGTTTCTTATTTCACTTCTTGCATTTGCTTGTTTTCTTGTGTGTGCTGGTTTGTCTTTACTGTTGCCTTTGTCTGTCTCTTGCCTTTGCTTGTGCTTGTTTTCTTATTCCACCTTCTGCATTTGCTCGTGCTTGTTTCATTTACTGTTGGTTTTACTTGTGCTTGCTGCTCAAAATCTGGTTGCCGGACTTCAAAATGGTCGCCCTATGCTTTTAATAGGAATTGGAGCTCACCGCCTGACTTTAAGATGGCCGCCGCTATGGAAATCTCGTTTCCCACGAGATTTGGGCTCATTCAGTCCTTAGGCTCATGTTCTCTCAACCGGCACTCACCGGCAGCCGGTCCCTGCAGCAGGCAACACTTCCACACGCTCCCTGGACACCAGAGCGGCAGGTAGAATCGGGGTGGGCTCCTGATCTTCGTTTCTTACGCCGCCCCTAGACCTCACGCATACGGGGTGAGCACCCGATCCCGGCGCTCGACCGCGCTTTTCTATCGGGGCAATTTCAGCGCTCGTCAGCGCTTTCCAGACTGGGCTACACGCGACCAGCTGGTCACGGAGCGGCGGGCGTTTACCGCGGACCGCTTCAGTCCCGGCGGCGGTTTCCTGCAGGCACACATGTCGCGACAGCGACTCCCTCAGTGTGCACGGGACGGGTCACTCATCTTCAGGGTTTCAGGGGGTGGCAGACTGCACCATCCCATCCTCGTCACCAGCTGTAGCGTTGTGCTACTAATAATGACAGACACTCTGTATGAGGTTGGAGAGCATTTATTCCTTGCTGCTACTCCTGAACACGTCCCTACTCCAACTGCCCCTTTCCTGTCCCCGCTCCTCCTCTTCCTGTAACTCCCCTAACTCCACCCACAAAGACTAGACTGTATGCACATCATTAGGACCACCACCACTGGAACCAGAATCACCACCACCACCACGGGACCCAGAACCACCACCACCACCACCACCACGGGACCCAGAACCACCACCACCACGGGACCCAGAACCACCACCACCACGGGACCCAGAACCACCACCACCACGGGACCCAGAACCACCACCACCACAGGACCCAGAACCACCACCACCACAGCACCCAGAACCACCACCACCACCACCACCACCACGGGACCCAGAACCACCACCACCACGGGACCCAGAACCACCACCACCACCACGGGACCCAGAACCACCACCACCACCACGGGACCCAGAACCACCACCACCACCACGGGACCCAGAACCACCACCACCACCACCACCACCACCACGGGACCCAGAACCACCACCACGGGACCCAGAACCACCACCACGGGACCCAGAACCACCACCACGGGACCCAGAACCACCACCACGGGAACCAGAACCACCACCACGGGAACCAGAACCACCACCACGGGAACCAGAACCACCACCACGGGAACCAGAACCACCACCACGGGAACCAGAACCACGGGAACCAGAACCACGGGAACCAGAACCACCACCACGGGAACCAGAACCACGGGAACCAGAACCACCACCACGGGAACCACCACCACGGGAACCACCACCACCACCACGGGAACCACCACGGGAACCACCACCACCAGAACCACCACCACCACCAGAACCACCACCACCACCACCACCAGAACCACCACCACCACCAGAACCACCACCAGAACCACCACCACCACCACCACCACCACCACCACCAGAACCACCACCACCACCACCAGAACCACCACCACCACCACCAGAACCACCACCACCACCACCACCACCACCAGAACCACCATCACCAGAACCACCACCACCACCAGAACCACCACCAGAACCACCACCAGAACCACGACCACCACCACAACCACCACCAGAACCACCAGAACCACCACCACCACCACCACCAGAACCACCACCACCACCACCACCACCACCACCAGAACCACCACCACCACCACCAGAACCACCACCACCACCACCACCACCACCAGAACCACCACCACCACCACCAGAACCACCACCACCACCACCAGAAACACCACCACCACCACCACCAGAACCACCACCACCACCAGAACCACCACCACCACCAGAACCACCAGAACCACCACCACCACCACCACCACCACCACCAGAACCACCACCAGAACCACGACCAGAACCACGACCAGAACCACGACCAGAACCACCACCACAACCATCACCAGAACCACCACCACCATCACCAGAACCACCAGAACCAGAACCACCACCAGAACCACCACCAGAACCAGAACCACCACCAGAACCACCACCACCACCAGAACCACCACCACCACCAGAACCACCACCACCACCAGAACCACCACCACCACCAGAACCAGAACCAGAACCACCAGAACCACCACCAGAACCACCAGAACCACGACCACCACCACCACCAGAACCACCACCACCACCACCACCAGAACCACCACCAGAACCACCACCAGAACCACCACCAGAACCACCACCACCACCACCACCACCACCACCACCACCACCACCACCACCACCACCACCACCACCACCACCACGGGAACCAGAACCACCACGGGAACCAGAACCACCACGGGAACCAGAACCACCACGGGAACCAGAACCACCACGGGAACCAGAACCACCACGGGAACCAGAACCACCACCACCACCACCACCACGGGAACCACCACCAGAAACACCACCACCACCACCACCACGGGAAACACCACCACCAGAACCACCACTGGAACCAGAACCACCGAACCACCACCACCAGAACTACCACCACCAGTGCCTGGGGGAGTTCGCTGTGAGGCATGGGGGAACTCTTACACCCGCTCGGTTTTACTCTTACCGACGAGACGTTGACAGGAGGAGTTTGCTTTCTCAGATTCCTCCGTCGTCTCGGACGCACCCTCCCGTTTGACCACTTCCTTAATCCAGCCCTCTACATATATTTTACCCGCTTCCGGGTCGGAATTATCACCGGACCTCCGATACCAGTATGACGCTTTAAGCCCTGAAGAGTCATAGGCATTGTCCTTTGACGAAACACGTGTCGGCTGGCGTTTGTCTATTTTAAGATCATCCACACGTATAAAAATCTTCAAGATATCAATCGGGTGTCGACTACATTTACTTATTACTTTATGTATTGTTGATAACCATATGTGTGCCCAGGTTTTATGTCCCAACTCTTACACCCCCCCGCCATCACCACACACCACGTATGTGTGTGAGCCATAGCTGATTGGATGTGGTGGGGCTAGAGTGGAGTAGAAACTGGTGTACGCTGTTTGGGTGAATTGTACGCCCCCCCCTTACACTCACCCATATCCACTGAACAGTGGGTAGGCATGGTGCAAAAACACATACAACACAAAGATTAAAGTTTGGGTGGTTGAAGGTTACCAATCTATCATGGGAACAGGGTGTTGTGGGTTTATACATTTGTTAAGTGGGTTCCAGGGTTGAAGGGATTACCCTTCAGGTGATCGAGATGAATGAACGAGATAGGGTGAGGGGGGGCCCTGAACTGGCCCTTTCCACATGCCTAGGACCCCAATACAAAGTGAGCACAAATTACTGGCCTGGAATAATAAGGGCAGGGAACGGCAGCACAAAATACACATGTTCCTCAAGGTTAGAGCAGTACACCACTCTTTGCAGGATATGCACCTTACTGCTGTGGAAGTACAGTGCCTATAGAGGTGTTGGAGAGGTCAAGTATATGCTACGAGGTACTCGGCGTACTCCCGGGATGCTTTGTTCTGGTCGACAGCAGGGAAGATGGAAGGCCCTTAAATCTTGGGTGTGTGAATATGCACCTAACCCGGACCAGTTGGCATTCCTGACTAGCCTATCGGCCCAACTGGGCTCCCTATCAGGCCGGGACATAATCCTTGAAGGGGACTTTAATTACATTGCTGACACCGCTTTAGACTGCTCTACCCCCTTCGCTCCCAGGGGCTCCAGCTCATAGGATAGCGAAGGGGCTTCGAGACTCAACTGGGACCAGGAAAACCTTTGGAGTGCACAACATACTTGAGAAAGGGACACCTTTTATTTAAGCCTATATGACCTCCATATCCATCTGGATAAGGTCCCTTGCTCCACCACTGTCAATTCAATAACCATATCTAGTACCTTGGCCGTACTATTCCGGGCCACAACCCACTACTGGTAGATATTCAATGAGGCACACCTAGGCAGACTGTACTCACATGGCGTTATGCCCCAATGCCCTGAAGGACGATGCCTACCAGGAGGGTCTCCAGGAGGCCATCTCGGATTTTACACGCAATGCAAACAGCCTCGGATTGCCTTCACGAACGGGAAGCCTTTTAATTAGTTTCCTCTTGACTCCCACCAATGTTCCCTTACAATATCCACAGATACCCACCATGAACTGGTGATGCTAGACGGGACCATTCATGACCTGGCCAACTAGTTGGGCACCCACCCAGACGGTGCCATGACTGGAGGAAGTCACGGAACAGTATAATGTTATAGCTTAGAGAAGCTGCACTGCCACAGCTATAAAGAATAAGTGACCAGGGCTCACAAGGACAAGGCGGACAGGCTATTGACCTGGTTGATACACCGGGGTCTACATCACATCCATGACTAAACCTGACAGACGACAGGCCCACTCCAAGGTGGAGATCAATGACCTTCCATGATTATTACAGGAAGCTATACGGGAGACACACTGATGGTGCAAGGGAAAACGTAGAGGCTTTCCTGGCTCCACTGGCAAAGCCTGCTTATCCCTGCCACTGGGTAACTGGGGGATCCCATTAAGTCTCATGAAGTCATAGCTGCCATTCAGGAAATGGCACATGGAAAGACGCCGGTCTGCTGGCAGAATTCTACTCCACCTTCGATTGGTCGTTAGCCCCACGCCTAGCCAATAAGTATAAAAGCTCTAAGCAGGAAGGAACTTCCGGCTACTACAAGAGATGCGGTGGTGGTCCCACTCTTCAAGACAACCACGAAGGGAGAGCCCACAGCATAACGCCCGTTGTCTAAGTTGAACATGGAATTCAAGATCTTGAGTAAGATCTTAGTCATGTGCCACCAATAGTTGTTTATTCCCCCCCCCCCCCCCCCCAACAGAACACCTCCCTTAACTTGCGCCGCTTGTACTTGGTGCTGTACAACCCTGGACAGGTGAAGAAACAGGAGCTGGCCTGATGGCAGTAGACTTGGAAAAGGAATTAAATAGTGTCAGCTGGGACCATCTAGACGTCATTATGACCAGGATGTAGCTGGGAGCTCAGTGGATGGAGAAGGTCTGTATATTATACACTAGCCCCACCTCCAGGTCCAAACTGGCCAACTCGTATCCAATTCCTCGGACACCTTTAGGGAAACCAGGCAGTGATACCCATCGTCCAAGCTCTTGTTTGCCCTTGCTATTCCACCATTGGCAGAACTGTGCAGGATGAGGGGGCAAGGTAGGGGCATCTGGGTGTGTGATACAAAGCACACAATATCGCTTTATGTGGATGACCTATCAGTATAGGTGTCCAATATGGCAGGCGATGTCCTGCTTAATCTACAGCTCCTACATGACCTTGGTGAGCTCGCCGGATTGAGGGTGAATCCGGCAAAGACCGGTGACATCCCGATCACGCCAGACTCTCGAGGTTCTTTCCATCAGAGATAAGTTGGGTCCCCTCAACAATATCTGGGAATTTAAATTTATCAAACTCTGGAGGGCAACATCATGGTAGTGTTAAGATCTCTAATGGGTACGTGGACTTCTGGCAAATTTTTTGACTCCCCATTTTGGCGCATGTAGCCTTAGCCAAGATAATCATCCTCCAGTGGCTTGCTCTATGGCTGGTTGGTGCGAACCTGCAGAAATGGGATAAATGGAGACTACACCTGGCCAAAGTGCCCTTATGGCCAGGCTACTGTGAAGAACGTCTGGGAGGGATGACACGTTTTGAGACCGCGCTCTGCTGTTGGAGGCTCTGTGTCTGGAAGACGCAAGAACATCCGAGGTTTGCTCCTTTGCTATCTTTGGTGGGACTTCCACACAGCGACCTCCCACCCCACCCTCTTCCCTGTGACCCATTTGGCACCATGGACTGAGGTAGGACTGGTTATGGTTGGCAACTGCTACAAGGTATCCACGTTGATCACCATGGAGGTTCTTGAGACACGTGGCCTGCCTCCTAGGCATTTTCTCAATTATGATATGAGGGATAGGTCCGGACATTTGAGGCTCTCTGGGAAGTTAGGGCAGACCAACCCCGGACACATGAAGTCTTGCATCTGTTGCAGACATTGGGCAGTGAGACAGTCAGTTAAATGATAAAATAAGAATCCATATGGTCGCACACTGCTCCTCCTACCAGCGAGTTGGCTCCTAGGCATTATGGTAAATGCAGTTCGTTCTAGCGTGTGCGCTTCTGAAAAAATGTCGAGTATATCCACCGTTGTGCTGGCCATCCCTGGACATGTGTTTTGAGGTTGTTACCTCTCATCAGCAGGGAATAGGCGTGTGTATGGGGCTGCTGCGTAGGCTGCCAAAAGTGTTCTCAGGTCTGGATACCTCTCGCGACGCGCAGGTGCGTAACCATGAGCTCGTCAGCTCGACCGGCTCAAGGGAGCCTTAATAAACAATCCATATGGTCGCACACTGCTCCTCCTACCAGCGAGTTGGCCCCTGGGCATTATGGTAAATGCAGTTCGTTCCAGCGTGCGCTTCTGAAAAATGTCGAGTATATCCACCGTTGTGGTGGCCATCCCTGGATCTACGAAAAGCGCACACGCTTTGAAGAACTGCATTTACCGTGATGCTCTTGGGGTATACCCGCTGGTGGGTGGAGTAGTGTGTGACCCATGGACTTTCAAATGATAAAATGAGGCTCTCAATGGGATGGTGCGGAAACATTTGGACATCCTCAGGCAAAAATGGGAGGCTGCATTGTGCAGTTAAATACTGGACTGGGACTAGGATGCTGGCCTCCCCACAAAAAGTATCCCAGAACCACTGGTTTAAAGTGATTCAATTCAACTATCTCCACCAGACCTATCTTACCCCAAAGAAATTAACTGTATTATGCAGGGGCAAACATAAATGTTTCCTAAGTTGTGCACTGGCACTGAAGGAGGCAGACTTCTGTCGCAGGACGTGGTCATGAGCGAATATAAAAGTGTTTGTAGCTGTAGTGGTGCAGGTGTTGGGCGAGAGACTCAGAGTGGTGCCTTGCATCATAGAGGTGTGCCTACTAGGCTTGTTCCCCCTTCCCATCTTCAACAGTTTCCTTGACCTGGCCCTCATTGTGGACAAAGGTAAAATCGCCATGACCTCTAATTCGACAAATGGGGTAGTGGTAGCAAGGTGGGAGGCAACTGTCAAAGACTGGGCTCGAGTGGAGAACCAGGCACCTCGCAGGGAGGAATGCCAGGGCATACGGAGACGTCCAATAGTCCTGCTGTGGGTAGAGGTACTTGATTCATTTGACAACCCTGGCGGCCTTGCTGACTCCTTGGAGGACTCAGTCTAGGAATGAGATCAGAGTGACTGACCTGGAATGAATGAGAGGACTGGATGAGGCATGCACGAAAGAGGACCGATGACTGGCGAGTGCCTACACTACAGAGTGCATGCACAGAAGAGACCATACACGCATTCTGAATGCGGAGTTGTACATTATTCCCGCTAGCGTAATAATTGGCTTAAAGCCTCTGACTCTTCGCACTTTAACTGTTTGTGGACAGAGTGGTGATAACCAAAGCGTAGAAGTGCGCTTTCCACAAATGGCGACTCTGGTGGGACCTATACGTGAGACATCCAACAGCTCCTGAGTCTGTGGCTGAGGCGATAGACTGATACTGATGGATGGTGGGGGGCCCAGCCATGTTACAGAAACCAGTTTCTCGCAGCTGCCATCTAATGCTCAAACCAATATCCCTAATTAAAAGGATTTCCCTGGCAGAGGTCCCAAACGGGTTGATTGCAGACTGACTCATTTGTCCAAGTACTGAGAGACGGATGCCCCCACATTAACTCGGGGAGGTTGTTCAGAATGCATATTTGCGCAATTGATTGAACTGAAGAGACAATTGCCATTTTGGGTGAATGGGATTATTAGTTCCCATTTATTGAGGGTCTCCAATTTTGGTGGACAATGAGAAAACTAAGGAAATGCATTTTGCATGGTTCTTGTTGTTTTGGACAGGTTGCTCCACTCCCCACCCCAATTGGAGGATGTAGGTGAAATTTGGAATTGAGGTAAATCTTTGGAATAGATTTTTAGGTATAAAATATACAAAGAAGAATGAAGATTTGAGATGGCTGCTGGACAGCTCCTTAGATTTAAATAAAAATACAGTATGTATAAACATCTTTTTTTTTTTAAAAAGATGAAGAAAGACAGGCAATGTGGGAAAGCTTTAAAAAAAAAATGGCAGAACCATTGCACCACATTTGATGTCAAGCAAGATTTAATAAGGACAAGCTATTTTAGGGTTTACAACAGCGAGCTGACAACAGGTGTTCTGCTTACTCAGCAAACTGAATGCGCAATAAAGATGCTTTTTAGGTCTCGCCTAGCACAGCGAGCATGCGGTGCGCTCGGAGAGGACCTCTCGGAATCACTCAAGCTTTTCAACAAACTCGTGTGTGTGGCTTTTGTTTTTTTTAGCACGCATTGTAGTGCACATTGCGTGTGTCTTTCAAAAATGAAAGCATGCAATTGGCCAAAGGTGGATGCATGTCTCACCTTTCCAGTGAATGTTTCCTCCCACGGCCTACAGCTGTCAGGAGCAAGCAGCAGCACGCAGGGTGCCATCTGTTCTGAGTCATATTACAAAGGTCGCTTTGGCCCGCACTGGCACGTTTGTTCCGCTTCTATTTCCACCTGTCCTCAGCGTAGTAGCCATGGCACACTACATTGAGCGTGCAGTGGTCGTGCGCTTCCACTGGGGCTCACAAGGGTTTGGCTATGCCTGTAATAACGGACTTCACCGTCTGCCGAAAATCTCAATGCTTTCATAGATGCGCCGGCCTGTTTCCTCACTTCCCTTAACACGGACCTGAAATGCAGCAGTCAGTTTATAGGACAACTGCAGCCACTCAGCCTCGGAAAAGCTGTGTCCAGGAAGTGAAACATAATCGCTGAGGAATTACCCTTAGTTGACCCGTCAGCTGCCAATTCTTCCCTGTGCTAATTTTCACGCGCGGTCTCAGAAACTAACACAGAGTTAAATTTGCGTGCCGCAAGTCCATCACGTCCGGGTTGGCTTGGGTGGTTATTTCCTAAAACTGCTGGGGTGGTTGAACTTTGCAGCTTCAGTTTTCAGGAAGAGAAGTCTCATTGCCGCCTTGCAGCTGTTTGCGAAGGGAGTGATCCGACAGTCCAGTTTTCTTCGGTACCCTTCAGTGCGGGAAATTAGCCTCAAGCTAAGTTGCGTTAGACATGTTATGTACAGCAGATTGCTGTCCTGTAAAAAAATAAAAAATAAATAAAAAATAGCAAGAATACCATACGAGATAGATCTAATGTCTTTCACAGGCTAATTTCTTTTTTTTTTTTTTTTTTTTTAGATATTACCATGTTTTCCCAAGAGTCACAAGTCTCGGCGGTAAAAGGACGTGCTAGTCAGTTAAAAAAAAAAAAACGAACAAGCGGCAAATCGTAGCTTGATATGGTGTAATGTTTATTTTGCTTTGGCAGGCAGTGGTATATATTGGTTCCGCCAGAATCGTTTCAATAGATTAGGAAATTAAATGCCTACTTTGATATTGACAAGGCAGATATTTTACTATTGGGGGGTAACATTACAATGTAAGTGGTTTACAGTTCGCTGTATAAAGCTGTGGGAAAGGCAGAAAACTGATCTAGAAACAAAACAATGAATCCAACATAATTTTTACCTAAATGTGATCTTTGCACGGTCCCAAAATGCTTAGAAACTATTGTATGCGAAGCATATAGTGTAAACCGTTTGATACTGGTAAAAATAAAAAAGGTTCCTCTCCCTCCACTCCCACTCCCACCTCCCTTTCCTTTCCTAAAAACGATGATACATATGTAGATACACCTACTGCGTTTCGCAAACTCTTATCGTTCGGTAGAAAGGGGTGGTTCAACAGAAGATGAATTAGATACTTTGACAACGATTAAAACAGCTTTACATAAAGAAAGTATTTTCAACGAGGTAGAACCTATTGAAAAAATACAGCAAATGCCTGTTAAAGAAGCAGCACCTGTTTTTGTCCCACCTCGGGGCGATGGGTCTAATGTTACTAACCCTAATGATCCCAATGCATGTTCTAGATGGCTGTTCAATTTTGTATACACCCCCTGGACCAAAGCAGAAATGTTGCAACTGCCGAAGGACATCCCCGATATCCGAAAGAATCCCACAGGATTCTACGAAAGCGTCCAACAGGTTCTAAGTTCATATACACTGACTTTAAGAGACATAATGCAGTTTTTTGGACTTCTACTTCCGGCCGAACTGTGGAAACCCCTACGGTTCACAGATGACCAGGCAGCCCTTGGGGATATATGGGAAGAATTGGCACTCAAAGATACAAATAGGAAACCGGGCGAAAAGCCACATGACAATATTTTAAAATTGCCCCAAAGATGGTTGACAAAATTGAAAACAATGGCACCTGAGAGGAAAATAGACTGGACATTACTTGCTGCCTGTAAACAGAACCAGGATGAGTCAGTCTCTGACTATTTCACTAGGCTGGGAAAAGCATACGCTGACTTCAGTGGTCAGGATGTGACCACTGAAACAGGCAGACATCTCTTAATGCAAACTTTTGTAAAGGGTCTGTTACTCCAGTAGGGAACAGACTAACATCTGGTTAAAGAAGTTGGCCAGAGGCCACTATTCTGACTATGGCTCAATATTACGAGACACGGAATAAGACAGCGGAAGATGAGAAAGAACAAAAAGAAGAAATTAAAAGAACAAGTGTTGCTTAGTCATTTAGATACGCGTCGCACCAACAGCAATATGCCCAGGCTTACGGTCTCATACCCCCAACCTAAACCATATACCTCAGGTACCCCACGTCAACTACCCAGACTAGGATCTCAACCTACTGACATCTGTGCTTATTGTAAAAGACCAGGACACTGGAAAGGTGATTGTAGGATTCTAGCAGCCAACATCGCTTCAGGGAAAACTCAACCCAGAACACATAATACCCCGACACAAACTACACCACTTTACAGGGAGAATAGATTCGATAAGGGCCCAAGACAGCAGGAACTTCAAGCTATGATTCAGGACTATACTGAGGATGATATTGAAATGTCATCCCTGTATTGGGCAGCATAGGACAGTCTAGGATGGGGGAAGGAACCAGTGGAAGTAGCTGTAGATCAACAGGGACCATATGTTACAGCGTCAGTTGCAGAGTCAGCGGGACCTTTTCTAATAGACACAGGAGAATCCTGTAGCACTCTAACCACACCACTGATCCCGAGGGCTCCTCCATCCGGCAAACTCATTACATAGACTGGATTCGATGGTCAGCCCTCTGTCAATTCCTTGTCCTACCCAACACCATTCTCAATGCAGGGTGAACAAACTTCAGCTACCTTTTTACTGTCTTCCCGAACCCCAGAGAACTTGCTAGGCTTGGATCTGTTGAAACACTATAGAGCTACCATTCGGTGTTCACCAAATAAGGTTTGGCTAATACTGTACGATAACATTACACCTTTTGCTTCTGCCCAGCTTTTACAGTTACCACACATACAAGATGATTTAGAGACTATTTCCCCCTGTCTATGGGCGACCTCTGACACAGACGTTGGGTCCACCCAAATGCCTCCAGTGCATATCACTGTAAAACCAGGAGTAACTCTACCAAGGACCCCACAGTATAAAATATCTATAGACGGAGAGGTTGCCCTCCAAGCCATTGTTAAAGACCTCATACGGAGGGCATTGTTTTGGGATTCCCCTTGACGGTTTTTGTCCCCTACTCAGGTCAACACAACATCTCACCAGTGCCGATTACATGGATATGAACTCACCCTTCTTAACCCCCATATCACAATACAACGTTGGACCACCCTTTTTTTTTTGTAGAGTTTTATATAGCGCGAACTAGACCTGAACCGAATCAGGTATCAGAGCGCTTTACATAGCACAAGTTACGTTTATACATGAGGACACACACTTTCATTTGTAGGCACGGGGAGATTAAGTGATTTGCCCAGAATCACAGGAGATTTTTGGCGTCGTTACCGAGACTCGAACCCAGATCCCTAGGTCCGAGGTCGAGCGCCTTAGCCGTTAGGCTAACTCCTCTCCCCAACACTTAACCCAGCCACACTCCTACCCCTATCAACTACTGATCCCCTCACACAGCCACCCCACCATGACTGCGTATTCCATAATGAAGCTGAAACAAAAAGTCGGGTGAATCTGAAAGATAGCTTTCCCAGAGGCAGAAGGCCACTTATGGGTGGATGGGTCGGGTCTAAAAATACCGGACGGTACTACTTCCGCTGCCTATGCAGTCACTACAGCCCTTACAGAAATAGCTAGAATTCTTCAGAAATCAGCCCAGGCAGCGGAAATAACAGCCCTTACACGAGCATGCATCCTTAGTACCAACATGTCGGTCAATATATATACTGACAGCCAATATGCTTTTGGCGTGGTACACAATTTTGCCCTGCTATGGAAAGAACGAGGTTTCCTTACTTCCCATGGCACCCCTATCCAGAATGGGGACCTTATCAATGCCCTTTTGGAAGCAATAACTTTACCAACCAAATTGGCAGTAATCAAATGTGCAGCTCACAAAAGGGTGACAGATTAAGTAGGGCAGGGGAATGCCTTAGCAGATAAGATAGCAAGACAAACAGCACTGGGGGAAGTACCAGCTCAAGTATACGTCCTTAAGTCACAAGCTGAGAAATGGCATGACGCTAGACAGCAGATAATTGACATACAGCGTTCAGCCACTCCTGAAGAAAAGGCCCAGTGGGAAACAGGGAACGATGGATGAAGAGGGGTGCTGGAGGTCCCAAGATATTCTCAAATGGAAATTACCACAGGCTTACGTAATCCCACTGCTCACTATGGCTTACTTACCAGCACATATTGGTTCCCAGGCCATGTGTACCATGCTCAAGGAAGTATGGGATTACCACCGACTCCGCCCAGCAGCAGAGCGGTTTGTCAAGCAGTGCCTCACATGTCTCTGACACAACGTAGGTCAGGGAACTAAAGTCCCAATGGCAGGATTCACCCTTCCTACTGCACCATTTGAAGTCCTTCAGATGGACTATATTCAGTTAAACAGAGTCAATAGCTACAAATATGCATTGGTGGTAGTCTGTGCCTTTAGCAAATGGGTTGAGGCATACCCCACAAAGGATAACACGGCCATCACAACAGCTAAAGTGTTATTGAAATAATTTTTTCCTAGATATGGCCTTTGTAGATTAATGCAAAGTGACAGAGGGTCCCATTTTATTGGACAGACAGTTAAGAACATCTTGGGAGGGCTTGGGGTCAAACAAAAATTTCATGCAGCGTTTCACCCACAGGCAGCAGGGCTGGTGGAGAGGTACAATGGGATCCTTAAAGAAAAACTGGCTAAAATAACAACAGAAACAGGACTGAGTTGGGTCAATGCTCTTCCATTGACACCACTATCTATTAGATCAGTCCCACATTCCAAATCCCATCTTACCCCATACGAGGTAGTCTTTGGCAGACCCATGAACATTTGGAATGCACACTCTCCAAAGTCCATTTCACACCTACTGCAGGAAATATTGACTAATTATTTGAATGAACTTACTGAAACCCTGTCTTTAATCCAAGAACAGGTGTGGGCCACTACTGAGGACAGATCCCAGGGTCCAGGCCATCACATCCTCCCTGGCGACTTTGTCCTGGTGAAAAACTTCGCCCGCACCCAATCTACAACCACGCTAGAAGGGGCCTCTGCAGGTGCTCCTGGCCACTAGGATAGCCGTCAGAGTGGAAGGAAGAAAATCGTGGGTGCATGCTTCCCACTGCAGTAAAGTGGACCCTGTCACCAAAGAACAGCTACAAGCCAAAAAAAGCTACGAAAAATCAGCATCACCACACCTTGAGTCGGACACTGAGTCGGAACTTTGTGACGAAGGAACAGACAGATACTACCTCCGGTCCAAGGCTAAGCTGAAGAACAAGTCCAGCTCCAAGGCTGAAGAAAGTTAGAATGAGAACTTGTAGTACCCGGACAATAGTACTGTTCATCCTGATTGCAATTTTAGTCCTGTTCAGTGTAGTATTCTGGACCCTCGAAGAAATGGCCCCCGCCAAACATACTGTATTACCCCAAGCAACAGTTCCGCCAACGCCACCTGAACATTCTCATGTAACTTGGCCAGACACCCATCTCGACAGATACTTGGAGTTTCATTATAATACTTTTATTCAAATGCTGCACCAATTTAATCAGGTCTCCAATGCAACAGACTGTTTGTTATGCTTGTGGACTCCTACCTCACGCCGTTCAGCACACTATCTCATTCTTAGTGTTTCCTTCCACTCCCCCCTACACTTTTGCTCTGATGTACAATTTGACAAACGTTTTTCCATCACGTTATGACAAAGGCAACCTTACAACATTCCAACCCTTTCTTTGGACTCTTCATGCAAAAAAAAAATACTCTCTGCAATGCCTCTGACCCATCACATATGCGTGCTATTATGTCCACCCCTATGCAGGACACCTGGGGTTACACTTTCTTTCCTACCCAAGAGAAAGAAGTTGCCATTTCAATTACATCGCGTCCTGGTACATTGTTTCTGCAAAGTCAAGGGAACATACCTATAGGAGCCAGTCTGTGCAATGCTACCATAACTTACAACAACTTCACACCATACCTCAGCCTTCCGTCAGGACTACACTTTGTATGTGGGACCAGAGCTTACACCTGGCTGCCTTTTGACTGGAGTGGCACATGCTATATCTCATTCCTGCTGCCACCCACATTTAACAGGAACAACTTTTACCACCGACAGAGGAGCAGAGTACCAGATATAGACCAGACCGACACCAGCAACCAGCAATTCGGGGATGCCCTGAAGGGCCTTCTACCTTTTTGGGGTCCCATGTCCAACAGTCAACACCAGACTACTCACCAGGGTCCTGGAAGCTACTGCCAACATCACTGCAGGAATACTGACCCAACACACGGCCGAGATCGATACTACCCGAATGGCTGCTCTTCAGAATCGCATGGTGCTCGACGTTATCCTGGCAGATCGAGGAGGAGCCTGTCTCATCATCGGGGCCAGCTGCTGTGTGTATATTCCCGATTCATCTCAGATTGACTGATCTCCTGAGGCGGAAAGCTGGGAGCGCGACTTGCTTTTAAAAACACTTGAGTCACAATTTGCTGTATTTTTAAAACTCACCCCTCTTCTCCTCCAGCACCTCTCAGGACACTTGACTGCTCCTGACCAGGCCGCGCAGCGGATTCAGCGCTGCCGCGGAAGCTGCACAGGGTTACTCTTGCCGCCATCACTGGCGTCCGCTGAGGCCACGCCCCTCGCTGAGGCCACGCCCCTCATTGAGGCCACGCCCCCTTCCCTGTTCCCTCTCTATAAATCATGTGCCTCTTCCGGACGCGCAGCGGACGAGCGCAGCAGGAGCGCCATTTGCGCGCCAAAGGCAAGCCCGTCTGCGCCCGTCCGCGCCTTGCGCCAGTTACGCTGCCTGTTTTGACCCAAGTGGTTCTAGCCTGCTACCTTCTGGCCCTCCCTACTCGAGAGAGACACTCATACAAATTGGTGAGCTACATGCAAACAAAGGAACTTTCATTGCTACATGCGGCCCTTCCGCAAGCCGATTTTCTGGGCAATAATCTGTTAAAATGTGGGCTTCTGAATGTAAGGTCCCTGCCTAGGCACAGCACAGAGAGCCAGCTACTTATTGAAACTCATGAATTAGATGTCCTTTTCATGACAGAAACGTGGACTCATCCTGACTGCCTGGTCAATCCCGGTTTTGCATGTCCTCCTGGGTTTAAATTTCTACACACTCCTAGGGCTAGTGGGAGAGGCGGGGGGGGGGTAGGTGTGATCTTTATTGCATCCTGCAACATTAAGGTTCTTGTTCTAGATCCGACCGAAGGTACTGAACTTTTAGGCTTATCAATTCAGGCCCACTCCGGGACTACTGTTACCGGGATAGTATGGTATCGCCCACCTGGTGCGTTTAGCCTTCAGCAACAACAAGCGCTCTTGGTCACTGACTAATATCGCACTTTCCCATCACAAATTGATTATTCTTGGGGATTTTAATCTCTGGCGCAATGGCGCCCTTGACTCTGGTCTTCGTAGCTTACTTCATTCCTGCGAAAGGCCAGACACCTTCTAGCTCTATTGTTTGCGGTTCCCAAGTTGGTGGTGATGGGGGAAATCCTACCTATGGAGTGGACAGACCATTCACTTATCAAATTTTTTATACACATGGACGGTGGCCATCACAAGGCTCCTGGGTTGACCAGTAAACTTAATTGTAGCGACTGAAGAGCCCTGACACGTTTGCACTCCCTAGGGGAAGTGTTCCAGTCGGAGCAACTCTTTGATGAGGAAAAACAGGTAGACGAAAACTACTACTCATTATGCACACGTATCGCAGCTATCCTTGATGCTCATGCCCCTCTAAAAATTTGCAGTTGTAAGGGTATTGACTCCGCTCCTTGGTTTAATGAGACCTTAAAAAATCTAAAGCAGGGTTGCAAACAAGCCGAGAGAAGGTGGAGACGTGACTATACAGAAACCTTTAAGGTGCTGTGGAAAAACAAAGTTCGTGAATATAAGAACCTGATTAAGAAATCAAAAGCAGATTACTACTCCATGATTTGTAACTCCACCAATAGCTCTAGAAGCATTTTTAATATACTGAATAGCGTTACCAACGCTGAATGCGCCAAAAACGCCATCATCCCGTCCCAGGAACTTTGCGAGAACCTTGCTGTCTTCAAAGAAAAAATTGAACACATCATTAGGGACTTGGAAGTCTCGCCAGACTCTGTCCCTTCCCCCGACCTGAGACTGGGATCTTCAGTGGACCAGCCAGCAGGGCCAACCTTGGTTCCGAATGATCATCTACTCGAGTTCCCACCTCTTCGTATGAGGCCTTCTGTAAACTAGCCAGAGAGATTTCTTCTGGGTCTCCCTTAGACCCTGTTCCGCACAAAATTTGGAAGGAATTTGAGAATGAACTTTTCCCTTCACTCCATCTAATCTGTAATCAATCCCTTGTGACTGGGATTGTCCCAGCTCAATGGAAGCGGGCGTTAGTATCTCCTTTGCTAAAAAAGCCCTCTCTCGACCCGGACTGCTCTAAAAACTATCGCCCCATCTCCCTGCTACCATTCCGAGCCAAGATTGTCGAACGTTTGGCTAGCAACACCCTCTCCAACCATCTGGAACGTCATCAACTACTAGACGTTGATCAATTTGGCTTCCGGCCCGCCCACGGAACCGAGAACGCCCTAATCACCGCTATGGACGAGCTTCAGAGGCGTGCAGACAGAAGGCAGGCAGCGTTTCTGATCCTGCTTGACATGTCTGCCGCCTTTGACACGGTGAACCATAAGATTCTGTTGAAGCGGCTGTTTGAGGCTGGAGTAAGAGGGTCGGCAGTGCAGTGGTTCCACTCATTTCTGCAGGATAGGCAGCAGGCGGTGTCTATCCCCTCTTTTCAATCAGCATTTACTCTGATTTCACATGGGGTTCCCCAGGGCCCAGCAATTAGCCCAATCCTTTTTAACCTTTACCTCAGACCTCTGATTACACTAATTAAAAGCTTCAATATTAAAATTGTCAACTATGCTGACAACACGCAGATGATCCTCTCCTTAGAAGGAGAGGACTCTACATCTGTCGAGGTTTTCCACAACTGCCTGCGTGATACGTCTTGCTGGCTAAGGGACAACTCCCTTCAGTTTAACGCAGGGAAAACGGAGGTGCTCTTTAGCTGGAACGAAGATTTCCCGGCCATTCCCAGATAACTTCTGGCCCCCTGAAACAGGGACCTCAGTCCGGCCGGTGGAATCAGTCCGTAATTTAGGGGTCATGCTGGACCACAGGCTCAGTATGGAGACGCATATACAAAAGACTACTGCTTGCTGTTTTGCCATCCTCCGATCCCTAAGGAAAGTCCTGCCTCTCCTTCCTTCCCGTGCCCAAGTGGTAAGATATACCATCCTCAGCAGATTGGACTATTGTAATGCCCTTCTGCTAGGATCCCCTAGGTTCTTGCTGGATAGGCTCCAAAGGGTCCAATCAGCAGCTGCTAAACTGGCCTTGGGGCTTCCAAGAAGAGCACACGGGCTGTCCTCTGAGCAAACTACACTGGTTACCGGTAAGGCAGAGAATACAATTCAAGGCCCTTTGTATAGCATTCAGGGCGCTCCATTGAATTGTCCCGGCTTCCCTACAATCGAAATTTGCCTGGTAAACTCCAGCTAGGCAGCTCCGTTCTTCTGAGGCCAAGCTGGCAGTGGTTCCCAGATTCAAGAAAGTCAGATCCGGAGGCAGATCCTTCGAGGTAGCAGCTGCCAAACTTTGGAATACGCTCCCTGCCGAAATTAGGCACATTAACGAACTTCTTCCATTCAGAAGAAGGATTAAAACCTGGCTATTCCCCACGTTAACCGCCCGATAATTCCCGCCCCTGTGTTTCACTTTCTTGCCTCCCTCTGATCTAGTCAGCGCCAGATGCCTGCAATTGGTGACAGCGCGCTTTACAAATGCATAATAATAATAATAATAATAATAATAATAATAATAATAATAATAATAATAATAATAATAATAATAATAGCCCTCTATCTATGAAGCAATCTCCAAACTACACCGGATTGCCACCAAAATACACCCAGACAATGGGATCCCTTGGACCTGGACAACTGGCTTTTGGAACATTCTGATCACTTGGGGATGCAAGATACTGGTGCTCCTCACGATCCCCTTGGGTACCATCTTCTTCTGTTGCCTGTGCATTCATTGTGGCCCAGCACTATGCTCTGTGTGCATCCATCTGCAACTCCACACCTAGGACACGTCAGGCTGAAAACCGCAAAATACTAGATCACCAGGCATTTGAAGATCTCTGTAAAATTGACATTCACTGATTATGTTGCACATGGCAAGAGGAGGGACTGTAATAACTGAACTTCTAAATGTTGCCGTGTATAAACTCCATCTTGCTCTAAAAACCCTTTCATGACCTTCCACAAAGTGGTCTCCTACGTGACCCCTTGTCGGTGCCCTGGGCCGGTTTCTGCTGCACCCACGCACTTGTTTCAGGAACCTGTATAGACAACAGAGCAGGTCTGTGCCTAACCAGTCTGTCTCTGCCAACGGCCTAACACCTGGCCAGGTCACAAAACCTTCCTCACCCGCAAGGCATGAAAGCTGCCTCTAAACCGGAATATGTCCAGCGCACTCCTGAACTTCAACATTCCCCGAACTTTCCGTTGCCCCCAACATCACAAACTCTGCGCCACACACCTGAATTCCTGCATACCAACGGACTTTGTTGTCCCCCTGCACCCGAGGGGAGTGCCTACGTCCTATAAGAGATGCTGCATGCCAAGGACATGTCGAACAGTCTCCGGACACCTACGCCATCAGTGGGTCTCAGACACTCTTCCATCTCTAGAGATTACCTTTATTTTGTATTAAAATAAATATTTTGTTTCCTTGCTTCCAGAAGTGTGGTCTCCCTTTCTTTGGAATCACTCTACTCCACACCACTCCACCTCCCTTTCCTCCCACCTCCACTCCCCCTCCCCTCTACCCTCCTCTCCAATCCCTCCCCTCCCCCTCCCCCTCATCCCCTTGCCCATCCCTCCTCTTCCCTCCTTCGCCCATCCCTCCTCTTCCCTCCTTCGCCCCTCCCACCTATTCCACCCCCTCCATTAATTTCCCTCCCCTCCTCCCCCCTCCCACTCCCACTCCCTTCCCCCCACCTCCCCTCCCCCTCCCTTTCCCTCCACCTCCCCTCCCCCAAATGCTGGAGAAAACAACCCAAGGCTTACTCAAAGAAGTGGGGTGCAGTTAGACATTCAGAATACAGTGTGCACTGTACTACTAGCTGCTAAAATCAATGTCCAGTTTGTGCTTTATTTTTTTTATAGTAAAATGACTAATACACCCAAGAGAATTATATAACACATAAAACTAGGTTAAACAGTGAAAACGATAGGTCTCTGCAAAGCTATTGGCCGGAGTATGACTCCAAACGGTACTACAGCACCTAGAAGCAAACGCACTATAAAACCCACTTAACATGAAGCCCTACAATTAGCATTGCATCTTACAGACCATGTTGCACAGGGTTGCTCTCATTACACATTATTATGAAAGTTTTTTAAAATTGAACAAAGAAAACACTGACCGCGTTATTGCAACAGGCTTTTCCAGATAGGGGAAGACCGAAAGGAATGGGAAATATGAGGATGACAATGGAACAGGGGCTAGTCAAGCCTCATCGGATCCGGCACAGCAACGCAGTGTAGGATCCGGCCAAAAATCAGTGTGCCTATTGCTTACAGGAAGGGTCATTGGAAGGATGAATGCCCTA
This sequence comes from Lissotriton helveticus, assembly GCF_964261635.1. Classification (NCBI taxonomy): domain Eukaryota; kingdom Metazoa; phylum Chordata; class Amphibia; order Caudata; family Salamandridae; genus Lissotriton; species Lissotriton helveticus. The sequence goes on along the minus strand of NC_136059.1, from coordinate 482,616,182 downwards.
ATTTATCCTCCTTCTACAACAAAATTGCCGACATCCACAACAGCTTCAAGATTACTCCCAGTGACCAACCCGCCCCACCCCCTTCAGATCCCACCCCTCCAACTAACAACCTCAGCTCCTGGAACCCAATCACCATTGAAGACACCATTCGCCTCATGAACTCAATCCACTCTGGCTCGCCTTCTGACCCCTGTCCCCACTACATCTTCAACAAAGCTGACTCCATCATCGCTCCCCAACTCCGCGATGTCATCAACTGCTCTTTCAACTCTGCCACCTTTCCAGAAATCTGGAAACACGCCGAACTCAGCGCCCTTCTGAAAAAACCCACAGCAGACCCCTCAGAACTGAAAAACTACCGACCCATATCCCTCCTCCCTTTCCCGGCCAAAGTCATCGAGAAAGCAGTCAACACCCAACTCGCCGCCTTCCTTGAATCCAACAACTCCCTGGATCCCTCACAGAACGGCTTTCGAGCCAAACAGCACCGAAACCGCCCTCATTGCGGCGACCGACGACATGCGAGCACTCCTAGACAACGGAGACACAGTGGCCCTCATTCTACGCGACCTCTCTGCCGCCTTCGACACTGTCTGTCACAGCACCCTCATACAACGCCTCAACAACATCGGCATACAAGGAAAAGCCTTGGACTGGATCATCTCTTTCCTAGCTGGGAGAACCCAGAGAGTCCGACTCCCCCCATTCTACTCCGAGCCCACCGAAGTCATCTGCGGCGTACCTCAAGGTTCCTCACTCAGTCCCACCCTCTTCAACGTCTACATGAGTCCTCTCGCCTCCATCGCACGTCAACACAACCTCAACATCATCTCCTACGCCGACGACACCCAGCTAATCCTTTCCCTCACCAAAGACCCCAACACCGCCAAAACCAATCTTCACGAAGGTATGAAAGAAGTAGCCGAATGGATGAAACAGAACCGCCTAAAACTCAACTCAGACAAAACGGAGGTGCTCATCCTAGGATCCTCCCCCTCAGCTTGGGACGACTCTTGGTGGCCTTCCGCTTTGGGATCAGCACCCACACCCACAGACCATGCACGTAACCTTGGCTTCATTCTAGATTCCTCTCTCTCAATGTCCAGACAAGTCAACGCCGTATCGTCCTCCTGCTTCAACGTCCTTCGCATTCTCAAAAAGATCTTCCGCTGGATCCCCCTCGAGACAAGAAAGACTGTCACCCATGCACTGGTCACGAGTCGACTAGACTATGGCAACACACTTTACGCCGGAATTACAACAAAATTGCAGAAAAAGCTCCAGCGCATCCAAAACGCGTCAGCAAGACTCATATTAGACATCCCGCGCCAAGAGCACATCACCAGACACCTAAAAAACCTCCACTGGCTTCCCGTCAACAAGAGAATTACTTTCCGCCTTCTTACCCACGCACACAAGGCCCTTTATAATCTGGGACCCGAATGCCTCAACACCAGACTGTCCTTCTACATTCCCACCCGCCATCTAAGATCATCCAACCAAGCCCTCGCTGCAGTCCCGCGCATCCGAAAAACCACCATGGGTGGCAGATCATTCTCCTTCCTGGCTGCCAAGACCTGGAACTCACTCCCCACCCACCTCCGCCTTACTCAGAACCACATCTCCTTCAGAAAAGAACTGAAAACCTGGCTATTCGACAAATAGTGAACCCCTCCCTCTAGCGCCTTGAGACCCTCTGGGTGAGTAGTGCGCTATATAAATGCTTGAACTTGAACTAATTTACAGGGCCAAACGGTGGCAAGAGGAAGGAGTAATTAATTCACAAGGAATACAGGTACAAGTGGTGCAAGCAGATGTTTCAGACTAAGACTTACATGCAGAACAGAGAACAGATGAAGAGGGGGAGAGGGCAGATTAGATGTAGGCTATGCGTTACAGGTTTACTTTGTATTGAAAACACAAAAGCTTTATACATCAACTAACTGGTTTAGCCAAGGCTTATTTAATATGCGTTTTATTTCTCTTTATGAGAGATTATGCAAATAATTATTGATTTAGCTCTATGCTAATCTCACTCTTGCCTGATTTTGTTTTAACTCTTCATTAGTTCTAATTGACATCATTTGCACCTTATTTCTTAAAAGAGGGATTCTTTCCTTTATGTAACACGCTGTGTGCAAATTATGCTACACTTTGCACTAACTTCATTTTCCTATTATAAATTCTGTGCCCTGATTGTTATCTGACATTGGACTATTTTGGAACAAGAACTTGCTGACATCATACCAGAGGACTGAACAGACTGTTTGAGCATCCAGACGTTGTTAAGCCCCGATACGATTAGCGGCCACAGGCAAAAAAGAACATTAGACTTTGAAGAAACTATCTCTGGAGATGCAGCAACCCATGCCGGTGGTCAAGACCGCCAACGTCGGGAGCAATACACAACCTTGCCAGTGAGGCTTGGAAGCAAAAGACACTGAGGACTTAATGCTCTTTGATAGTGTAGTGAGGGAATTCTGGAGAATTGAGATTGCATTTCTCCGTTTCTGGCCTGATTGTTTAATTGCCATGGGAACAGAGTAGTGTAACAACTACGTAGAGGAAGGAAAAGGTAAGAAACAGCACAGGTTGAATATAAAGACAAGTATAAAGAATAGTGTTAGGTGTTTTTCTGAAACCGGTATTTGTATATAGATTAGGTTGAAATGGGTAGAGTTGTGGATCTACCATTAAGGCCCTTTGGGAAGGTGTTTTCTGACCTATTAGGAGAAAACATAGTAGTTATCCCGAATGCCCCTGCTAAAAGCTAATAGTTTTGGACTAAAAAGAAGGAAAATAAGGATACTTGTAAGTTCTCTATTGCTAGTATTGGAATTTTTGGGTCTAATATGGTTGTTTGAAACATTACCTTGTTCGTAGCCTGGTGCCTCCTACTCCTACTGCACCTGAACATTATCATTTCACCTTGTAACCTCTTAAGGATTGCACTGAACAAATGTATAATGCCTATACATTTGGCAAACGTTACATAAAACGACCTTAATGTTTATTTGGCAATACAAAAGCTTCACCGCTTTGCAGCTGAAATGCACCAGGACAATAAAGATTGGACTTGGTCAGGATGGTTTTGGGGCTTAGAAACCACTTGGGGTTGGAAGATGTTCACTATAGTTTTAATACGTGTGAAGTTATCGCAGGGTTGTGTTTACGCATACATTTTATAAAACACATTTGGAGGCAATCTATAATTTTGCAAACCTGCACCTACTTCTTTTCACAAGACAAATGCAGCTGATGCAACAAAAGAAAATATGACTTAATGAATATTGATATTACATGAATGAACTTTAGTTCAAGGGCCGTCTGAATATTAACTTTAAGAAATCTATTATAGAGTGAACTAAAAGCACATTCAATTCATATATTTGGCCTAAATATTGTTCAACTCAAGAGCAAATCCAAATGTTCCTTTTCACAAGAAAATGTCAACAACAAACTTTGTTCATTTATGCAACTCAGACACGCTGGAAGATAACCAATGTACCTTAATTTACTGATCTGTTTAGGACAAGTAGCTGATACAGCACAGAATTAGATGGTCTTATCACAGATACTCAACTCTTATCTTGTAAGATGAAACTCTTTGAACTAGCCTCAAGCGGATATAGAATTTCCACTGCTAAGCAATTTTCTATTAAGTCACATAAGCTCTGCTTTGAATTTTGTATAAATATGGCAAAGTGTTGATCTTTGTCCAGTCTACACACGCATTCCGAGTGTGGAATTGTACACTGTTCCCGCAAGCGTAATAAATGGATTAAAGCCTCCGACGCCTCGCACTTTAATTGTTTGTGGACAGTGGTGATAACCAAAGCGGAGCAGTGCGCTTTCCACATGCACCCTATGTGAACCACATTTTTCTTATATATAGAGCATACGTTTAGTCCATTAAATCATATCAGAGTTTTTTTGTAGATCAGAAATGCTGAACTCACATAAGAAGGTTCTCTCGTGATAATTAACCGTAAACTTCAATCAAATTTTGAGAGCCTAGGCAGATTTTCTTAAAGTACATTAGACAGGGCGCATAGGTTATTCAAGCTACTAAACCAGCAAGTTTAGTAACATTTTTATGCTTTTTAGAGGCCTTACTGGTGACATTTAACAGGCCTGCTGTACATTTTGTATGATATACTAGGGACTTATAAGCAACTTAATTATACCAGCTAGGAATAAGCCAATTCGACCATGTTTGAAGGGGGAGTGCTAGCACTTTACTACTGGTTAGTAGAGGTAAGGGGCAAGGCGCATTAAAGCCAGCAAAAGGCGAAAGATCTGGTGTGACAAGTAGAAAAGGCAGTATTCCATATACTTTTGATACTCAGGATATATAATCATGTGCTACACCTATTTCTTATTCACATTCAAAAATAAAAAAAAAGGTGTATAGTTATACAAATTTTGTTTTAATTGAGTCCATTTAAATAAACCAGATACACATGCAGAACATCAACGCAGAATGGAGCAAACATTTCTGAAATTGTATTCGATCAGGAGTGTGGAATTGTATAAAATATTTACTTGTCCGTGGGACAGGATGCTTGATAAAATCTGCTTGTCCTTTTTTAATCCACTGTTCCTTTTTGGTGCCAGGAGGTAATATAAATTGTGGTACTGTTTCTATTATTTCCGAGCTCTGAGAACAGCCTCTCTAAAAGGAGTAAGGGCTCTTATATGGAAGTAGGTGTGATGAGGTAGTTCCATGGTTGGAACATGCTGGTCCATGCACGACCACAAAATAAACACCTCCTCAAATTCCTCTCCAAACTCCTCACACTGGAAAAGGCTGAAGTTTTACTCCTGACAAGAGCAGGAGTACAAATTCCCACGGTGAGGAAAAAAGTGGGTTCATAGAAAGTTTCACTCCCCAGATTGTTGCATCTGAAATTATATGCATGTATAACACTTTTTTAAATACACATGTAAAATGTTTTGCTTAGCTGTGCATCTTTAAATACTATAATTTTAACTATTCGGGAGCATTATAAAAAGACTCAATGGTTAGATTATGCAACTATTGGCAAGCATATTTGCTAATTTACAAAAAATTTAATTCACAAAGCTTTGCTAAGAGTACGCTTTTAGCCTGCTTCTGTAAACTGTTGTGTATTTATACAGTCTTATATCTGCACACATGCAAGGATAGGCGCGCACGTGGATGCACTTTTGTGACTTTATAGGAACCATGAAAACAAATTGGGAGTCTAAATCTTTAATCGTACTGCATGGATTTGCCATTATTCATCTTTTTCCTATTGGCATGCAGCCAATGTTTTTAACTTTAGGCATTAGAGATACTGTATTAAAAGTAGCACAATACTTTGGCAAAATAGTTTCCCCCTCAAGTTCCATTTTCTGTGTACATTTGATTTTGAAAGCAATCACTAATCTTGCTTTCATGCTGCTGTATGTATTTTGCAAATAATTACGGAGCATTACAGATAATCTCAATTGTTATATTTGGAAACGTGTGCACAGGTTTATACTGGGACCACCCTCCTTAATGCAACCTGAGCTCACAGTTTCCTTGGACTGTGTGTGTGCCAATAGTAAGGGTTTTAGTATTGATAAAGCATATACGAGTCTGAACAACTTACAAACTAAAAACTTGCCTTTGGTGGCACACAGCCCTCTTTCACGAACCTACCGTGGCCCTGTAAAATGCCATCTAAAGGGTTTGTGTTGTACGGAGCTGGCCGTAATTGTACAAAGGACAAAAACATGAAAAACTTTCCTTGGCCCCAAGCTATGGCCTGGGTATCAGGTGGTAGCGATGCCCCACCTCAGCAGATGTTTACATTTTAAACTTGATTGTGGTTCCTCAGAGTTTGCCTGCCAACACAAATTCCACAGGTTTGGTAGTGGTTCACCTTGTAATGAGCTAATTAATACACAAGTTTAGAAGTGACTTCCTATATATATCAGTGTAGTTGAGACAGTGACCTCGCTGGTGATCAACTTAAATTGAATTAGATTCCTGAGTGGTCATTAGCGTCCTAGAACTTGGGCTGCAGCTTTGCTTACATTTGTATAAGGACTCATTTGACAGATAGACTACATGACATTTTAAAATAAACAAACCATACCAGGATTTATTTCATAGGATTAAAATGTACTGCTGAAGAATTTCCAAGACAGCCCTAGAACTTTTTATTCAGATATATTTTATGGTGGGTGTGATGCAGAGCCAAACACCAGATTTGTGACGTTTTAGAACTAGCATTTACAATGCAATGGTCTCGGCATCATTAAAGGTAGAGCTATTGGCATTGCTCATGACATCTTTTTTTCTTTAAATCATAAATAAATGGCATTGTCACCCCTCTGCAGTCACCCCTCTGCAGTCACCCCTCTGCAGTCACCCCTCTGCAGTCACCCCTCTGCAGTCACCACTCTGCAGTCACCACTCTGCAGTCACCACTCTGCAGTCACCACTCTGCAGTCACCACTCTGCAGTCAGCACACAGGTTGGCACATGGGCAGTCTTTTTCTATGTCTATGACACCCAGGTTCCGCACGCTGATATCATGGAATCTTCCACCACACTTTCTAAAACTCTATAGTCCGAAGCATAATAGGCACAGGACCAAAAGAAGGGTAGACATTTGCTTAAAATAATCTTATTGTAATTATGAGAAGCAAAAGCGAGACTGAAATGTGCTGAATATCAGTTTTGTTACGAATCAACGGAGTGGAGTTAGAGAACCAAGAAATAGTAATTAGAATCCGGGTTAGAAGGAGTAGTAATCACAAGCTGAGGATCAACGGGCGCGAAACAGCGTGGTGGGCGCGCACGAGACCCAGCGTGGGCGTGCACATCAGCTGAAGATCGCCGGATAAGACACCGAGTCTGCCTGCGGCCCTGACTGACCCGCTGAGGAGGGAAAGAGCCCGGTGAGTGGGAGTAGAGGGGGGGCGGCAGAGAGGGAGTGGAGAGGGAGTGGGCAGGGAGGGAGGGAGGGATGGGGGTGTGTGTGTGTGTCTGTCTGTCTGTCTGTGTGTCTGCGTGCCTGGGTGTGTGCGCGTCCACAGACCGTGGTCGGCTCGTGCACCTCTCTGTATTCCCTTGCGAGTGAACTCGACGACAATAGATCTCGTTGCCGAGACCTAAAAATGGAGAATAAATAAAGGCATACAAAAGAAAGCCTAGGAAAGTGACTAAGATAATACTGCCTTTTGAGAACGGCCTTGCAGTTAAGAGTGCATATAACCAAGTAAAAGAGGGCACTGCCTCCACCTCTTCCACAGAACAAATCTCATTTTAGAAGAGATTGTCTACTACACAACAAAACTCCATATTACAAATCTACAAATCCAATGTAGTTACAGAAAAGTTCCATTCAACCAGTTTGGGTGTGTAAATAGTACGTATGGTACACTAATCATACACCACGGCTAAGCAATCACTGAAAAATGTAATTTGCATATAAAGCCAGCGCCGAGACCACAGTAGTGAAGAAGAAAATCCAGAAATGGACATGCATCCAACTTAACGTTTCTCCTAAAGGGATTCAAGATTATTCGAAAATAGGGGTCAGCCTGTTATTGTTCTGAAGCCGCTTCATATAAAGGGAGTTAATTAAATGTCCACTGAAAGTTGTGGATGGTATCTTAAACTGGTGCCTAAAACTGTACTTCATTAGATCTCCCGGTTTTATAGCACTTCACATTTCTGCCTGTATTTATCCATATTTATCTTTTGACCTGACAAGTTTATTACATGAATACCCTGTCTTGGTAAATCAATACACTGGTATGATAACATGTACATTTTAGTATCAACCTTCTACACATCTACAGCGGTTTAAACCTCATTAAGAAACTTGACTCCCTTCCTTGTCAATCTGCACAGCTATTGGCGTGGAAGTCATGACTCCGCATTAAAAAAAAAAAAAATCACCAAATCAAATTTCAATTTTAATCTATATTTATGAATAAATACACACCGGAAACTCGATAGTTTGTCTGTATATAGCTGAAGAAATAAATATCTGAAAACTGGGGCCCTCATCAGTAGTAAAGCAATTAAACCAGATACCTTGGAAAGCCAGTCTGAAGAACCATTTCACAAGAAGTGGTAAGCGGTTACAGATCTAGATGAAAGTACATAAAGAAAGCATGTCCATGAAGTTTATGAATAATTGTAGGGGCTGTGATGGTACCCTGGGCTGCCGATCGCTGGGTTTAAGAAAGTGCATATAAGAGTGCCACACAGAAATCCATAGATACACAGATTAGAGGAGAGAGAAAAAAATAGAAGAAAAAAAATCGCAAAATATTCAGACTGAAAATTTGTATTCCCTGCAAGAAAGACTGAAGGCAACTTAGGAGTTTCAATTTGAGGGAGGTGCCTTAGACTTCAGAAACACGTCATCACTAGCAAGATCTAAGAGCCCAAAGCCATCAACACACTTTGCTAAAAACAACAACAACAAAAAAACACAAAAAAAAAAATGTTAGTTCACATCGAGAGGTGGTGTTTGTTTGCTAAATGTTAGTCCATGCCAACATTCACTTCCCTCCAAAGACCAGAAGGTAGATGACTGCAGATATTTTTCTGAAAGCGTTGCTCAAGTAGTATTTAAAAGACTTTGGGGCAGATTTATGATGCGCCAGTCATCCTGCGCCGCTGCTCCGCCACCCATGGTGCGCCGCATTTACAATGCGGCGCACCATGGGGCAAAAACGGCACAGATGCGTGACGCATCTGTGCCGTAAAGGTGGCGCATTGCTGGAGCTGCGTCGCGAGCACGACGCAGCTCCAGCAAGGCTCGGGGGTGCCCCATCTCCACAATGCTGCGTCAAGACCTACGCTGCTTCAAGCAGGCGCAGGGTTTTGGCGCAGCATTGTCCTGAAAGTGACTGAGTGAAATCTTATAGATTTCACTCAGCCACTTTTAGGAGGCGTTCCTGCGCAGGAACGCCCCCCTTGCGCAGGAACGCCTCCTATGGCGCAGGGCTTTACAATGTGACGCATCTCCTAGATGCGTCACGTTGTAAATAGAGCGCATTGTTTGCGCCGCTGTTGCGTCAAATAAAGTGACGCACCGGCGGCGAAAGGCCTTCATAAATCTGCCCCTTTGTGCGCTTCCACAGTATTTGCGTTTTTGAAACTTGCGCCTGGCTGGAAAGAGAATCTAGGCATTTTCCCATTTTAATTATTATTCAACAGCACTCCCAAGACAGCACCTAACAAAATATCGTTCCTTTGAAGAGCTTTAAAGGAAGCAAAACATGTCATTTCAGTTTTTAATACAGTACATTCTGGCAGCACGCTCAGCATTTTGACACTTACTTCATTTGGCACTGCTGCTAGCCTTCTCGGAGCTTTTTATGTAAGGAAGAGGGTGCAGGGAGGTGTACATTCCTGCACAATTACTGACATTCCCAAATAATGTTCAATTACAGTGCAACAGTACTAGTATGTACAATCAGTACTAGTAACTCACATAAGTTGTGTTACTAGGGCTGATCTCCACCTTCCCTCAGCTGCCTACCCATTCCACTAGTTCGCTACACATGTAGACCTTAGTTACGTTGTTAGCGTTCCTAAAGAGGCTTTTTAGATTAGGTGGACTGTACATTTGTAACCTACAAATGCCACCATCAACATGGGTAGAAATAAAAAAAATTATTTTGTTATGCGGCCGTATGTTGATGAAAAGTGAATAAAGGCATTCTTAGAAAAAAAATCTACCCATCTATCTATCAAAAAAATGGGTTGTCCGAGTCTTGTGGTGCAACTTTATTTCCACCTGCCGTTAAACTAAAATTATTTTAACAAAAAGTTTTTGGGCACCCTCATCCTTAAAATGTATGAGCAGTCAATCGGATGATCCACGAAAGGCAGAGTAATTGCGTTGCAAAGGACAGCCAAATGATGTAGCATGGTTGACTAAATTATGTGGCAAAGCAAGTAAATTAAGTAATGTTTTGTGACATTCTGTAGCATCTCACTATTTAGACATTCAAACACATTGAGACAGACAGGATCCCAACACTATAAAAAGAAAAGCTTAAGCAGTCTATACACGTTACGTGTATATACAAAATGTTACTAGAAAGCACAGAATGACTATTCTAAACACGTTCCTTTTTAACTTTGAGTGAAACCGTTCATAAAACAGGTGTGACTACGATCATAGGACCTAGTACAAGTCTTGAAATAAAGGGTGCTCCCATTTATCCTGTGAATTCCAAAAAGGATTTAATAAACTGTTCCGTTTATTCTAATCGGCCTTACGCCACATCAACTGGCGACCGTCCTAAACCCCCATTTCTTTAGCCTGAAGGCTGTTCAACTTTTGATAACAGTAATTTTAACCACACTGCATGTCCAAGCCTAAGTGCACAGTGCCTTAATGAATTAGAACGATTGTCGTGAAATAACGTGTAGTACAGGCAAAAGAGGTGCAATGATTACAGGCCAAAAATATGGTCAATGCAAACGAAAGAAATTGGGTTAATTTGAGTTTTGCATCCGACACACAACAGGGCTGTAAATGGGACAGAGTGCCCAGATAAGTATTGCAACAAAGGCCTGCGCATCAGGACAATCTGATGCCCCAGTGACCGGGAATGCTCTCAAATTCCTCTGCCCATGTGTCAAGGAAGTCATTCCAAAATGGTGGCTCCTCTCTTCTGTGGAGTGGTGTGGCTCACTGGTTAGAGGCGGCAGACCCGGAAGCAGCAAACGGCCCGGGACCAGGGTTCAATCCCCGGTGTGGCAGGGTCGTGGACCAGGGTCAACGGACTCGATAATTCTCGCCTCGGTGCCTGCTCTAACCAGGGATCACACTCGGCAACTCTGGGCATTAAGCTTGCCTCATCTCTACAACGGCCCCCCACATTCGCCGGGGATGCCTGGTTTCACCTTGGAGATACCCAGAAGGGACCATCTCACAGGGAAAGCCAGGACGGGTTCCCCAGCGGTCTTCAGCGCCAGGACGCTTACGGGCAGCAGTGCGCTTTACAAATCCAGCACATTTACATTCAAGGAGAGCCGTCCACTGCCAGGTTCTCCTTACTCACCAATGTATGGCTGCGACAGACCGCCCTAAAAACGAGCTACACCTTGACCCGGGGGTGTCTCTAAACAATAAAAACTGTGCTGGAGATAGAAGGGACAGCAGTGAGGCGAGAAATCTATGGTCTTTAAACACTCAAGATACCAGAACCTTGCACCGAGGAGGACCAGACTTGGACGGAGTGGATACAGCTTCAACAGCAACCGAAAATAACCCTGAATTTCCTCCATGCTGACAATTATTTTAAAGGGGCAGGGTACTCTTCAAAAATGAGGCCGCCTGCCACTGAGTCTCCTGGCCCACCTGTGCAGCAAAACTATAAAATAGATCTGAAAGCTGGTAAAACTTAAGCCCCAGATGGTCTAGGGCCAGAATTTGAGGCGTGCAACCCCAGTACGTACTCGGCACATGCACACGGATAACTACAACAAAGCTTATGACTGATTCGGTTCAACAGTCCCAAGGTGCACTGCCGTGGGTCAATATGACTCAAAGTGCGATAGTTTTAAACAATTTTAACAATTGTTTCCTTTTTAACCACTCCATCATTCTTGTCCATTTTTATCCAATTGAAACAAGTTGAGACGTCTATATTCAAATCTTTTAAACCTTTCATGTTGTAGTAGATTCCTCTCGAAATGCATTGGATACATTGAACTACGGATTAAAGTTGTAATGATGCAAATGGATGAATCAACCATTGTGATGTTTACCTCGTGGAATTACCACACTGCTAATAAAATATGGAAGAATCGATTATTAACATCTCACCTTGTTTACATTGGATTACAAGCATTTACAATGCAATAGGTCTCGCAGCATTAAAGTTTGAGTTATTGGCATGGTGTATGACAATGCGTTGCATAACTTTTTTAGCAAACTTTGAATTGGTGAGCAGTCAGAGTGTGTGCAAGAGTATGCTGTTCTTGAAAGCAGTGTGGTACAGAGTGCAGGAATTTGGATGACCTGAGCAATGTGGATGATGCACCTCACGCACGGGGCTGACGCAGTTATTCACACAGCTCTGATGATGCACCTCAGCAGCCCTGTTTATATCCTGCAACTTGTAGGGAATTGCTGTTTATGTTCATCAAAGTCTATAGGACCGGGGTATTTCATTATTGACTGAAGTGGGAAGGCCAAGTAAGCATGACGAGAGGATATTGAATACACTGCTGCATTCCACATATTTTCCTGTTTTAAATCGCTCTTTCCCTTTCTTTTTTTGCTCTTTGTAAACATGTGCCGTGTTTTCTTTTGAGCCAACTTTTAAATGATTTGGGTAGACCGTGCTTAGAAATCCTCACTAATTACAATGCTTATATGAGGTAGGCTTCTGGTAAAGCGCCAGCAGGAAGGAACTATTTGTACATAAAATAAAGCTTGCGATTAGCCTAGAGATAAATTTCCAAATTAGGACAATGTTTCACAACAGTTCTACTCTGAGAGCTAGGTGGTGGTTCGCTTAACAACAAAAAATGATGCGGGTGATTGAGCAACTGCTATGTGGGTATTGCCGCCTTCTTCGACACAGGTGAATCCACAGACCTATTGAATTGAGCAGCGAGCAAAACGCTAGTCTCTCGGGAAGCGTTTCCTGCTATGAACACCCGATGGTGGGAGTTAAACCTGTGTCTTTGCATAAACCATAAAGTAAACACAGCCAGCAGAAACCCATATGTCCGCTGATATTGATGAAACATGAGGTCAGTAGTGTGAACTACAAATAGTTACTTTGAAGCGCCACACTGTCTGAGGTTGTGATAGCCAGGAGGTGCATTGTAACATTTATCCTGGCATATGAGCCAGCAGAATTGAGACTTCTTGTATGGAAAAGGAAGAAATAAATGAACCTGGAAGCCTATGAGAATGGAGTGGACCTTTTGAGGTGCTGTCGGTTTGTGTTGGGGGATCAGGCGAGATGACTGCAATATGTGCGCGCGCATTCGGAAACGAAACCTAGCGTGGGGGCGAGACTTCCGTCTTGTGCGCGTAGCCTGCGCCCACGGAGTTCCTGGTCCGAGGAGCAGTGGTGACGCGGGGCTCCCATGCCCGAGGGAGAACCCCGCGGAGGTGACAGAACTCCGGACTGGCGGTAAGTGGGCCTCGGGGGGGGTGGTGTGTGTGTGGTGTGTGTGGTGTGTGTGGTGTGTGTGGTGTGTGTGTGTGTGTGTGTGTGTGTGTGTGTGTGTGGTGTGTGCGTGTGTGCGTGTGTGTGCGTGTGTGCGTGTGTGTGCGTGTGTGCGTGTGCGTGTCTCTGTACGTGTATGTGCGCTCCAGTGTGTGTGTGTGTGTGTGTGTGTGTCTGTGTGTGTGTGTGTGTCTGTGTGCGTCTGTGTGCGACGGCGGGGGGGGTGTCTGTCTGCATGCATGTGCGCTCGTGTATGTGCGCATGCGTGCAGGGGGAGGTGTGCCTGGGTATGTTTGCGCTTCCCAGGAGACAGCCACGGCAAGCGCGGCGCGTGCCAGTTTCAAATCGCCTCCAAGGCGATGCGCGCGCGGCCAGGATTGTCTCCTGGGAAGCAGACACGGCCACAATAGGTTCTCGGCGAGAATGCGCTTCCGAGCGCTTAGCCGAGACCTAAAAATGGACACGAATGAAAGGTCAAAATTAGTATGAACTACAGCATCTTGCCTATGAAGCGGACCCGTGGGCCCACGTGACTGTGCACCTTGGGACTTCTGAACCTGAATCGGTCATCAGCTTCACTGACCAGAACATCTGTGCCACGAAAGGAGTCGGGGGTCCACCACGGCTCATCTAGTTTTAGCCTACTCTGGGAAGAGAACTCGGTAAACAACATTAGCAGAGGAAAACCATTGCCCCCAAGAAAAAATGGCCTGAACAATTACAGCAAAGGTAATCTGCAGTCAGAAGCCTGTTGAAGTGGCTAGAGGGCAGTTTAGGCACCAGAGACAAAGGAAACCTATGCTGTCCCAGAGAGTTTTTATTCTAAAACACAGATCCAGAACAGTGGACTGGCCTGAGACTTAGGGGAGGGGAAGGGGGGGGGGGGGGGCGGGGCGGGAATACACCCCCCGGTTAGCAACACTCTAGTAAAGACTGATCTTACCTCACTAACGCCGCACCTTGTTTTTCACCGGGCAATCTCGGTTTCCCTAGGAGAAAACCTATTCCCACAGCCTATCCTCTTAACTCCTATATTCCGATCTGGAAAACAACAACCTGACTTCTACTGTGATGGGTAGCCCACTTGGAATCCTACCTCGATCGAACTTCCAGATCAGTGGGGCAACACCTTCGGAAAGTGGCGCTCCCACTGAGACTATAGCCATGACAGGTGGCAAGGCACACTAGGGTAAATCCATCAAAGAACTCAAGCGGGTTAAGGTCTCAGAGATTGATAAAAACCTTCTTACAAGCTTTTGAGGAAAATTGTAAATGATACATGCGCTCAGGAATCTTAGGAGTGGTTTGCTAGAGATACATTGGGATGTCGACCTTGATACAGGAGGGGACCTGGAAAGAAACCTACATGAGCAGGCGGACAATTGAGTGCCTTCAACACATGCTACCCTTTGAGAGATAACATTAAACTCCAGGGGAAATAAGAAGACTCTGAGAATAGACATGGTTGGCACATCTGTATCCTAGGGATCCCTAAAGACACTGCAGCCCACGGCCTCCGTATGTCCAAAAACTCCGGGAATCCATCATGGAAAGACAACCACCACTTAATCAGGAGAGACAGAACTCAGAGAGCCTACAATCAATGTGCCCCCCCCTACCGCAGGGTTACCGAAGACATCCTAACCAGAGTGCATTTCTTTGATAAAGATCTTAGGACTCATGGTCTTGTAGAGGGACTAATCTCTTACAATGGCATCACAATTCAGATCTTTCAACTGACACTGGGGGCAAAGGACTTCAAATAATAATGGGGCCATTCTTAGAATATCCTTTCTAACTGAAGGCTGAAAGCAATAGTGGACCTTACTGGACGAAACAGGTCATCTCCTGGACTTGACCCAAACCGAATCTGATAACCTGAAGATGGCTGCAACACGACGAAGGGGAGGAAATACATGAAGAATAATACCATACTAACTACATAATACAAAACCAGACAAGGAGATTGCAATGAGCACACTTAAGTCAAGTGTCGGGGGGAGGTGAACGGACTGCTCACCACCCGATCAGGAATCAGATGTTATACAAGACACCTTCTCCACCCATTCTACTGCTGCAACATCATTCCATATCTCCAAAATACAGGTGACTGGTTTGCAGGGGCGAAGGGAACGCTGGGACAAGGATGATGGTCTATTATAGGGCAATACAACCCCCCTAGGGTAGTACACCCTAATCGACTTATTGAGATCACACTAGGCTGTGCAGCCTGAGACTTGTCCTAGGGTGTCCCGTCCCCAAATCCTATGTTCTGTTCATAGTTAAAACAGATCTAGAAAAAAAACTATGTTGGTTTTTATGGGGTGGGTAGGTGAACTGGAGAGTTTAGAGAATAAGGTCCTACTCCTAGTCAGAGTACCATTACGCGTAACAAACTACCATCATGACTCAAGCCCCTACACTTTAACCCTCCAACATTGTAGGTAATTTACTTAAATTCCCCAATGGAAATAAAGAGCATACAGAGGAACGTAGATCTGAGAAGACATACCTAGTACAGGAGACACGCTTGTTAGCCAAAGACCAAACCCTTACTTTCAGACACTTCAACCCAATACGAAGTCACTGCGACATTCTGGTTAAAGACTGTAGGAACAGGGGAGGCCAGGGGGGTGGGGGAGGAGCGGTTTACAGGAGATACAAGAGACACATTGGCCCACTGGATGGCCATGTGATGAGAGTGAAAGGTGTTTGGGGGAGGCCAGGGGGGTGGGGGAGGAGCGGTTTACAGGAGATACAAGAGACACATTGGCCCACTGGATGGCCATGTGATGAGAGTGAAAGGTGTTTGGCAGAACTCCTGCATCAATTTAAGACCCAAACAGAGGTCAGGAGAACTTCCTTATCCCAAAGATCCACAATACACCAATTGGACTCATGATAATGGGAAGAGACCCTATTTGAGTCATGCACCCTTTGAAAGTAAAACCCCATCATCAGGTCCAAGGTACACCAGTACTATTGTGGGTCAACTAACCTCAGCCTGCTGGCAGTCGAGACATCCACTAAGGGCAGACTATGCCTACTTCTCTGTAGCACACTAAACATAAGCACTCCTCGATTATATCCTAGTGGATAGGAGGTTATTCCACAAGGTCTGATAAGTAGGAGAAATGTTGAACAAGAACACGGTCTGCTCTTACTTGAATTGGCAGTTAATTGCACCTACAACCCTAGGGGATGCAGACTGCTCAATGATTCACCCCTAAGAGACTCAGTAATTGGGGTTATATTTAATCTGCCTAGTATTTAATGCTCACACTTAAACAAGGCAACTTGCCCAGGGGACAGTTAGGCATGCTTTGAAGGCGGGCAATATATACAAAGAGGTACGTTTGCTTCGGGGGGTAAGAGATTGCATTAACCCAACTATGGAAGGAACGACTTCTTTTAGAACTCAAACACAAACTAAGCCCTTCTAAACAGAGAGGCATACAATTCGCATCAAATAGAGGCCTATTAAGAGCATTAGAGTATAAGGCGAATTATATCCTGGCATGGGTGGAAGTTCACTTCCATGAGTCAGCAAATAGTGGGCACTTTACTAGTCTATAAGTTACACAGGTGCAAAATCGCATTACAAAAATTAAGGATGACTCTGGTGGGATCAACACCTCTGCTTAAGAGACAGTTCTCCACTTCTTTGAACAATTTTATAGGACTGCCTCCTCAAACACCAATGAAAAGTTTAAAATAGTTGTTATAATACACTTTAAAAGAACTTTAAAAAAATATGATTTTTTTTTGTTACAATTTGTACAAAATCCTGAGGTGGCGCTTTGCAGAACATACTTAAACCTGGTGTAGAAGAGACATTATATCTAAGGCAAATAGGCTTTATGCAACGGCCTCTACCAGGATCTGATTTGGACAAACAATATGTGAATTAGACCCTGCACTCCTTTGCACAAGTCAGATATTCATGGTGTGCTTTCTGGATTGTTCCATTTGGATGTATGTACTTTTAATGGGAGGAATCATAACCGCAATAAAAGAATACAGCACCAGACCCTATGTTCTAAAAAGATGTGTTTATCGCTCAGGAGTTTTGTATTCTATGCTTTGGACATATTGATAGTAATATTTTAGTTTGGAGCAGTGTTCTATGTCCAGATTGAAGCTTATTCTTGGTGTCAGATTCTTTAAGAAAAGTTGTCCTGGTGTCCAAGATAGCTACCGTGCAGTGAGACAACGTAAGAGCTATACTAATATTCTTGTTAAAAGTGTACTACGACACCCAATCTCTAAAAACTTTCAATTTTAGAATATTCCTTAAAGATCCAGAGTCAGCATGAACAAGATTACATGCCCATCTTATGTTAGATATAGCTCTAGCGTAAGAACGAACTAAAGATAACTCGAGTCGAAGTGCTTGGACAGAGACTGCTGGATTAACTTTTAGCAATTTACGTAAAAGACTCCCCTCTCACTTCTCCTGCCTGCCAAGTTTCAATCCATGTATATTCGAGGTCGTAAGATAGAATAGGAGGGATTTTTGTGCAATAAACCTCTAATAAGGGTTGGAAATGTCTGTTCCCAGTCAAAGTATAGTCACTGCAGTGCACCAGCTTAGGCGTCTGACTTACGCCGCCCTACGTGTTGAAAGTGAGGAATTTTGTAGAATTTGGGAGAATATTGGCCACAACTAAGTATATTATTTAATGATCTTAAAATCGGTATACCTCCCAAAGGTCCATTTAAAAGAATTAAATTACTTTTTGCCTCTAAAGGGTATAACTAATTGGATTTATTTTGGACCAAGAAGTTTTTTTTTGTACAACAGTTTAGTACATTTAAGTTTCTTTGTAGGCCTATTGGTGTAAGGTCAAGGATTACAAGACCATCAGCATACATTAAAATATGTGCTAATTTTGGTGGGAAATTATTAATTTTGAGAAAACTATCAGAAAGATCACTTATATAGAGAGAACAACATGGGGGCTAGTAGACAGCCTTGTTCTAATCCATTTGTTGTGGGTATTGTATGTGTTAGGCCCTTTTCTCCCCCAAATGGACTCTAGATCATGTAGCTGTATGTAAATAAATAATTGTGAGCAGGTCATGGGTATCCCTAGCCCCTCCAGTTTCTTCCAGAGACCTGGCTGTCCAAACTGTCAAACGCCATAGTAAAATCAATAAAAGCACAGTAAAGAACCTGTGATTTTGACAGCACATACTTCGATGACAGCAGAACTGAAATATTCTCTATTTCTGAGTGTTTCGGGCGAAAACTTGCCTGTGTCATCGGAATCACTGCACTAGAAAAATCCAAATTCTTCAGCTAGTGCAGGATGGAAGCTTCGTAGATCTTTCCAGAGGCATCAAGCAGAGCAATTTGTCGGTCGGTGTTCGGGTTTGTCTGGAACCTTTTTTTTTTTTAAAGCGAAACCACTACTCTGCCATGATTTTGGGATTTTTCTAGTTGCGAAGTAACAGTGTTTATATGGGGGTTAAAAATGTTCTCCACTCTTCAGGATTAGATTGAAAAACTTTAATTAGGATTTTGTCCGGTCCCATTGCGGCAGAGGATCCTGAAGCCTTTATAGAATGGGCTATTTGTTTAGTTGATGGAGCTAGGATGTCAAAATTGGTTTGGCCATTCCTGGGGCTCTGCTGACCCGATTTTTCCAAGTTTTGAAGCTCTGGTTTGTAGAAGTTGTGAATATAATTTGCCCTATCAGGTATGATACTGGGGATGCTTGCAAAGGTTTCCTTATGCCCATTTGTTTGGCAAATATGTTCCAAAATACCTAACTGTTTTAGGACTCACCTACGCAGCTCCCATGCGCTGCATAGGAGGGCCTTTAGCAGTCGCTCTGCTCATTTTCAAGGACTGCACTAGTGCTTGTGGCCGTATCCACCTTGCGGGAGCGCGCAGCGGCGTGCCACAAGTGCAGTGCTTGAAAATGAGCAGACAGCTCTCCCAAGCGTGCGCACGCCACTCACGGGCTCACCTCCTGCCTCTTCCTCTCTCACTCGCGACACATTCTTGTTTTAAGTACAAGTTTTATTCTGCAGATCTGCTAACTGTACTTCCATATCTTGCTCCCATTTTGCAGAATCATGCATAATGATACTTTTATGCTCCCCTACAGTAATCAATGGATGTTGGCACCCCTTGTTATATACTGCTCTCCTAAGCTCGCTCGCTCCACCCTCTGTCGTCTTTTTTTTGCTCTGTCAGTTGCAAACAATAGATGCTCTTCCTGCCACCCTAATTGAATGCGTGTAACTGCAAGCAAGACGTCCCCACTTCTTGGTTGCTGCCTGTATCCCTTTTTGGAAACTTACTGGCCACACCTGTTCATAGAGCCTGGGCCCCCTGCACCAGGACGCCATGCTCGCCTCTCCAGCCCACTTGAAGAAGGCTCTGGCTATGAATTTTTCCATGGACAAAACGACACTTCCCTGGCACTGCCATCGGATAAGAAGCTTATAAATGGCTGGTCAGGAGACCAGCAGGTCAAGGAGCAAGTCCTGATGACCGTCAGGAGGCAGAAGCCCCGCTCCTCTGCGTGCTCAACTATGGGCATCTCCTACCGAGGTAAGAACAAGAGAGCGTCTATTTGCATAGCGCACACTGCCAGCTGGAACTCCTCTAGGCCTCCGCTGAGTGCCCCAGGGTTTGCATTATAGCGCTTGCTCAGGCTGATGAGCACGGATGTCTAAAATGTTCATAGCAGTGTGGCTCCCCACACTGTCAACTAGTGAATGCCAAAGCTTCCCAATAGGGGACAGTGCCCATTCAGTTCATGGACTCGCTGCTGAGCCGGCCACAAATGTTTGACAATACTGATAGGTGCTACTGATCTCACACATAGATTAAAGGTGGAGTTACCGTTTATTATGCCACACGACTACTTTTGAATGAATCAATGAGTGTTCTAAAGTGACCCACTTTGTGAACTGAGGCACAGAGAAGGAAATTAAGTTACCCTTGAACGCGCCAGTCTTCTGCTTCTAAAGTATGCGTCAGGGAACTCAATTGCATCTTATATCATCTTCATCTTGCTTATTTTCAAACCTTGTGCCTGCTTAATTCCTACCCTTTTCTTCAAAAGTACATAACAGGAAGTCATGAGTAGGATCCCGCAATCTAGTCAAGTGAGGGCAGCCAGCTGCTGACGCCAGCACAACAGGGGTCTTCTTAATCCTACAGGTGACATATCCACTATGTCACCTGAGGGTCACTCATGAGAACTGCGCTGAGACACCCACCACTAAATTTATTTCACTCACGCTGCAACACACAACATACTCACACCAGCAAAAGCACAGGCAGTGATGGGGCAAGCGCCCGTCCTGTAGAGAGCAGGTATAACACGCAGCAGTAATGAAAGCATCAAACGAATGTACACTCTCCTGGCAGCATATGCAGGGGCAGTGAATGCTTCTCACACAGTACATGTTCAGCACAACAGAACATGTTCAGCACAACAGAACATGTTCAGCACAACAGAACATGTTCAGCACAACAGAACATGTTCAGCACAACAGAACATGTTCAGCACAACAGAACATGTTCAGCACAACAGAACATGTTCAGCACAACAGAACATGTTCAGCACAACAGACCGAAGTACTGTAGGCTTCGTTCACACATGTATGTACACCCAGGGTCAGCTCAGGCAGACTGGGCGGAACCTGCAGGATGCGAAGGAAACCTAACACGGTCACAGTCAGTGGCAGCCTAATGCTTCTCTAACACGTGGCCCATGCACACAATACTTATTTATTTTATTTTGAAAGTTATATAGCACGAACAAGATCTTTGCAGAGCGCTTTACATACGAAGGGTACAGCATGTGAGTAAATAACAATTGGGGTGGGGAGGGTAAATGCAGTAGCGTAGTAAGATAGATACATCAATGGTGATACAAATAAAAATAGGTGGTAGCGTAAACAATCAGGTAAGTCAATAACACAAGTCATACAAAAATGCAAAAGATCAGTAGAACAGGATGGTTCAGCGTTTGTAAAAAACTTCCCTAGTGATAATTCAAGTGTACTTAGCCACGAGGATAGCCTTTACTTCTTTCTTAAAAAGTATGGTGGAGGAGATGAGCCTGGTTTCAGGGGGGAGTGAGTTCCAGATCCTGGGTGCCATTCCTGAGAAGGAGCGTTTATAGGTTTTTTCCTTGCGGAATTTCTAGGGCTTTAGCAAAAGATTGTTTGTGCCTCTAGTGTTTCTGGAGCCTCCAGAAATCGTCAGCTTCTGAGCGAGGTATCCGGGTGAGCTCAGGTGGACAGCCTTGTGCGTCATGCAGGCGATTTTAAAGTGTATTCTGGCTTCAAAAGGCAGCCAGTTCAGCGATTTCAGGTCAGGGGAAATGTGTGAGTGTTTTTTGATCCAGTGATGAGTCTCGCTGCTGCGTTTAGAGAAGCTCTTATGGGTGCCGTAGTAGTTAGGGGGAGACCGCAGAGGGCAATGCTGCCGTAATCTATTCGAGGGATGACTAGTGCTTGTACTGCAGTTTGGAAATCTTTGGCTGGAAGGAAGGGTTTGAGTTTCCTTAGGGTATTGATCTGATAGTTCGCACCCTTAGTTGTTTTGTTGATGTGTTCCTGCATGTTGAGGTTGGTGTCAAGTGTTATGCCTAAAGATTTTGCTGAGTCCACGATCGTGGGCTGAACATTGAGTGCCGTTAGGTGTTTAAGCCAGATTTGAGCGGTAGTGATCTTCGCGGGAGGTGAGATCAAGAGGAACTCTGTTTTAAGAGCATTGAGTTTGAGATGATTAGCGGCCAGCCAGGATTGGGTGCTACTGATCGTAGAGTTCAAGAGCATAATGTCTTTGGGTGATTGTAATTTGAGATACAGTTGGGTGTCATCGGCGTACATGTGGAAGTGAACATTGGATGCTTCTAGCAAGGTGGTGAGAGGCTCCATAACTAGGTTAAACAAAGTTGGGGAAAGGGAGGATCCTTGTGGGGCGCCTAGCGATACAGGTATTGGCGAAGACATCAAGTTGTTACTCTTGAATTTCTGCGATCTGTTGTGTAGAAAGGACGTGAACCATTTGAGCACAGTTCCAGATAGACCCATTCTTGTGTTTAATAGTTCGAGTAAATTCTCATGTTTGACTGTGTCGAATGCAGACGAGAGATCAAGAAGGATGAGGAGGCAGGTATCATTTTGATCTAGGATTTGAAGGGCGTCGTCAATTATGTGAGTCATAGCAGTTTCTGTACTGTGATCTGCTCTGAAGCCTGATTGATGAGGGTTAAGTAGATCAAACTGATTAATGTGTTTAGTCAATTGTACTTGTGCTCATTTTTCCAACAGTTTGGCTAGAGTCGGAATATTGGTAATGGGACGGTAATTATTTAGATCAGAGGGGTCAGCTGTAGGTTTCTTTAGTAGAGGTGTGACTTGTCCAACTTTAAGGGCGTCGGGGATGGTCCCTTGTTGAAGTGAACTGTTAATAATTTTAGTCCAGAGTGGGAGGAGCGACGGGGTAAGGTCTTTGACAGCGTTAGCAGGAAGGGGGGGTCCGTGAGGTGATTGGCTGGTTTCACAGTGCTGAGCAGTCTACCAATTTCTTCTTCCGAATAGGTGGCAAAGGATGACCATGTGGCATTGTTTTTTAGTTCAGTGGGTGCTGTGCAATGGGGTTTGGAGTAAAGACTTACGTCAATGAGGAGATCGTTCTTTATGTTATCGGTTTTTTGGATAAAGAAAGAGGCAAAGTCTTCACAGGAGGGTGCTTTGTCCACAGTGCTGAGTGGTTGGGGTTGTTCCTTGGATTGTGTTCTGATTAGCTCAAACAGCTTTCTCGGACGATTTTTGGCTTGGTCGAGCTGACGGCTGAAAAAATCTGATTCAGACCGTTTTATTTTCCTGAAGTAGGCATTTCTCTTTTTCTTCAGCGCTTTTAGGTGCAGTGCGGAGGGAGCTGATCTCCAGGTGCGCTCTGCCATTCGCATAGCCCGTCTATCGTCATTGAGACTCCCGTCGTACCAGGGATTGGACATTTTTGTGGAGGCTCTTTTTAGCTGCATAGGCGCAGCTTCATTAACTAATGAGGTCATAGCGTTGAGATAGTGATCAGTCAAAGCTTGGACATCCGTGACGCCGGTAGGAGGAAGTAGGAGGTTGCAGCTGTTGGGGGGTAGAGAGTTTGGATTGAGTTTTTTCAGGTCTCTTTTCCAGACTTTGGGCTTGAAGGATTGAACCGGGTTAAATTTGACTTTTTCCTTGATGAAGAATGTGACAATATGATGATCTGACCAGTCACAGGGTTGGATAGAGTCTTCTTTGGAGATAAGGTCAAGGATAGAGCCTTTCTCGTGGGTCGGGCTGTCGCATATTTGGGTGAGGTCAAGGGCGTTGAGGACATTTTTAAGACTATTTACCACCGCGTCATTATGATCGTTCCAATGGAGGTTGAAGTCACCAAGGTATATTTGTGTGATTTGTCGGCCGGAATTGGTTGAAATCAAATCCATGATTTGTTGCGAGAAGGTACGGTTATCCCCTGGTAGGTGGTAAATGCCGTGCAGAGTGAATATCGGTTTGCCCTCACTGATAATATCGAGGCAGATGTATTCATAGGAGGTTGGGGAGGGTAGGGAAGGGGAGGTTACTTTCAGGACAGAGGTTACTCCTGTGTATGCATGCGACACCACCAACTTTTTGACCAACCCTGTCTAGTCTAGTGATGTGGTAGTTGGGGGGAACCAGTATGTCCATTATAGGTGTAGAAGATTCAGTTAGCCAGGTTTCCGTCATGATGATTAGGTCAAGGTCCAATTTTAGGATGAGATCAGCGATAGCGGAGGAGTGCCTAGAGGCCGATCTGCAGTTGAGGAGGGTACATTTGAGACTGGGTGCGTCGAAGGTGGAGGGGGGTTCTAGCGAGAAGGGGACTTTTCTCAGGTTACTAAGGATAGAAATTCTGTTGTTCAGTGTGGGGGGGTCTACAGGGGTTTGGATGAATCGTTGGAATGGCGCGGAGGGTGGTGGGTGTGTTGTTATGGGGAGCTGGGTCATAGGAGCGGATGAGGGTGACTGTGTCGAGGTCCGATAGTCTGTTGCAGGAGCGGTGGGGACGGTTTTCACGATCGCGAACAGGGATTGAGGTCCAGTGTGAGGGGCGTTGAGTAGGAGAGTCAGCCGACCGGGTGGAGGTCCTGTTGGGAGGGATGGTGCTGGTGGGGGAGGGATGGTGCTGGTGGGGGAGGCAGGTGAGCGGTGTCTGGGATGTGTGCAGAGTAGTTGTTTGATGATGTGAATGTCTTCTTTGAGCTTGAGGAGGGTGGTGGGTGAGGAGTGACTGGAGTGTGTGCAGAGTAGTTGTTTGATGATGTGAATGTCTTCTTTGAGCTGGTGGAGGGAGGCCATACCGTGCTCTAGTGTGGGATATGTGTTGGTGGTGGGGATGGGAGGGTTGGGGGTGGATGACATAGGGGGGGGAGGTTGTTGGTAAGGAAGAGGGTATTGGTGGTAGGTGGAGAGTGCAGGGTGGAGGATGGGCGTATGTTAGTGGTGATGGGGGCGCATGTAGGGTAGTGGGGGGTGAGAATGGGGGGGGGGAGTTGGGTTGTATGTGGTTCTTTTTTGAGGAGGCGGAGTTGAATTGATAGAGGCGGCGTGTTCTGTGTGATTGGTTATTGTGTGGGAGTGGGGGCTGAGAATGGGGGGGAATAAAGGGTGGGGTTCGTCTGTGTGCATGTCGATCTGATGCTGAGCTTGAATAGGCGGGATGTGGGTGGGAGCTGTTATGTCATGGGTGAAGAGAATGGGAATGTGGGCGAAGAGCTCCATGTTGGGATGACGGAGTAGGTAGGTGCGTGAGGGTGCCCAGTAATAGTCGGTTGCAGGGAATAAAGTGACACTAGTGAGCAGCCAAAGTATATGAGGTAGTAGTCAACGCAAACAGGGATAAAAATATTGTAGCAGGAGGGGAATATAGATGCAGACAATAAGTTACATGGAACAGGGGCGACACCGGAGAGCAACTAAAATATATGCAGTAGTAATCAGTATGTACGGGAGGGAACGGTGTAATGGGTGCAGGTTACATCAATGTGACAAGTCTATATGAGAAATTAGTTGGTACATTACAGGAATAAAAGTTAATACGATGTGGGTTACAAAACAAATGCAGAATAAAGTAGACGTATAATACTAATAATATACTGGAATAAAATACCTATGCAGAAAGTAAAATACCTGAATCGAAAGTGACAATATTGAGTAGTCAAAAATATGTGAGGTACATGAGTCAGTAGCAAAATACAATTGCAAACCAAAAGTCAAATGCAGAATAAAGTAGACGTACCATACTAATAATATACTGGAATAAAATACCTATGTAGACAGTAAAAATACCTGAATCGAAAGTGACAATAGTGAGTAGTCAAAAATGTGTGGTACATGAGTCAGTAGCAAAATCCAATTGCAAACAAAAGTTACATGAGACAAGTGACACTTGTGAGCAGCCCAAAAATATACGTGGTAACAATCGGTGCATTACAGGTGACGAAAAAGTGGGACGTGCAAGATAGAGTTAGGAATATAAAAAATACAATACCACTGTAGAAGGCAAAAATATATGAGGTAGCAATCGGTGCAAGATACAATTAGGAATATAAAAAAATATAATACCACTGTAAACGGCAAAAATATATGAGGTAGCAATCGGTGCA
Organism: Lissotriton helveticus; assembly: GCF_964261635.1. Lineage (NCBI taxonomy): Eukaryota > Metazoa > Chordata > Amphibia > Caudata > Salamandridae > Lissotriton > Lissotriton helveticus. The sequence continues at coordinate 482,590,329 of NC_136059.1, read as the reverse complement.
TTACAGGTGCAGATAAAGTGAAATGTGCTGGATACAGTTAGGAGTATAGCAATATAATACCACTATAAAAGGCAGACACTATCATAGTCCGACGTGAAAGCAACAAGCAGTGTACATTGTGCAACCGATAAGAGTAGTCTAATAAGGCCATAGGTCCGATGGTAGAGATGATTAGCCCATGATGGTCGCCCAAAGATAGACAGACTAAGATGGCCGAAACAAAAGGGGAGATAGAAATGTTGGTCCTCTGTCTGCTGCTATTGCTTTGAGCCCCGGGAAGGGCAGTATCACTTTCTATTTGAGCAATCACTGCTCATAGCTTGCTAGGAGGGAGTCTTATCTCTATTTCTGGTGATCTTGTGTGGGGGAGGTAAGCTGAGGAGCCTCGTGGACATCAAAGATACCGGAGGGGATTTATAGCTACAGTTTTATGGCCCCAGCCATTTTGCACAAAGGAGGTAGTTTAAAAATGTGAGCAGTTTTATGGCCCCAGCCATTTTGCACAAAGGAGGTAGTTTGAAAATGTGAACAGTCGGGTGGGCTGAAATAAATACCTTATGCCTCCATAAGCGTGTTGAGCTTGCCAGCAGAGTTTTGCAATTGCAGTGATTTAATCCAAGTGCCTAAATGCAGTTATATTTGAGCAGTGCGTTTGCCTCAGGGCTCCAAACCTTCCAGGCGACGGGAGCTCAAATGATTACCACAAGGATTCCAAACCTGTATTTCCCTGAGCGGTGGGGAAACTTATCAGCAAATATCCACGCCCGGTGCCGGTGGGGGCAGGCTCCTGTCGGCCCCTTAGCACTCGTTTGACCCAGGGCTCCTTTCAGCTGCTCCTCCGGTCAGTGGCGCCACACCTCCGGTCGCATCCATCTTCCGGTGCTGCCAGGGGCAGGCTCCACTCAACCGACGTCCCTCCTGGTCCTTCATCCAGCCTCCGGTGCTGTGGAGCGGGCGGAAGGGGGGGGGGGTCCGCTGTCGTGGCCTCGTCCCGGCCGATCCGGCAGAACACCCAGCGACCAGCGGCTTGATGCGGGCGGGTGGGCGGCCTCTCTCAGCCCTCCGATGCTGTGGAGCAGGCGGGAGGGGGGGTGGGGGGGGGTCCGTCTGTCGTAGCCTCGTCCCGGCCAGGCAAAGCACTCGGCGACCAGCGCCTTGAAGCGGGGGGGGGGGGGGGGGGTCCGCTGTCGTAGCCTTGTCCCGGCCGATCCGGCAGAACACCCAGCGACCAGCGCCTTGATGCGGGCGGGAGGGGGGCCTCTCTCGGCCCTCCGGTGCTGTGGAGCGGGCGGGAGGGGTCCGTCTTCGTGGCCTCGTCACGGCCAGGCAAAGCACCCAACGACCAGCGCCTTGAAGCGGGCGGGAGGGGGGGCCTCTCAACCCTCCGGTGCAGTGGAGCGGGCGGGAGGGGTCCGTCGTCGTGGCCTCGTCCCGGCCAGGCAACACAACCAGCGACCTGCAGGCAGGCTCCTGGAAAGCCTCGGCCGCTCAGCCCAGTATCGGCTCGCACGTGCTCCGGTGCAGCGGAGCGGTCGGGCTCCCGGCATCGCAACCTGCGTCCTCTGCGAAGAAGCGAGGAGGGGGGGCCTCTCTCAGCCCTCCGACGCCTCAGGGGCTCTTCGGTTATGGCGCGAGCCGGTCGCAGCGATGATCCGCGGGGAAGTGCAGGCTCGGCAGGCTCCCGGGGCTTCAGCTGCACAGTCCAGCAGCGCGATGGGGTGCCTGAAGGCGAGTGTCCAGTAGCCGATCGCAGGCTATGCAGGTTCCAGGATCAGCTCAGCAGGCTCCCGGGGCTCCAGTAGCCGATCGCAGGCTATGCAGGTTCCAGGATCAGCTCAGCAGGTTCCCGGGGCTTCAGCTGCACAGTCCAGCAGCGCGATGGGGGTGCCTGAAGGCGAGTGTCCAGTAGCCGATCGCGGGGCTATGCAGGTTCCAGGATCAGGTAAGCGGGCAATCCAGTTACTTTTGTAGCTTTTCCAGTTACTTTCAGTGTTTCCGTTCCGTAGGACTGGTGGGTGCTAGCAGGGATAAAGCCCTAACTGGGATCCCAAGCACTGGGAGCTCTTAACAGGAGCTCCTACCAGTCGGCCATCTTGGATGATACACACCAGCTATTGTATTGTATTGTAATTGCATTTGTATATCGCTTACTACCCCTGATGAAGCGCTTTTTCGGCGAGTAGCAAGCTACTCCGGAACCCATAAAGGATTAGTTTTGAATTAGTCTACTGAAATTGAAATATGAAAGTGATTTAAGTGGTGAATAGGTTAGTAAATTATTTGGATTCAGAAGGATAGCGTTAGTATAGTAGAGGGAAATGAGCATTGGCATAGACGATAGGTCTCGTCTTTGGGACCTTATAAGTGTTTAGCCATGCAACAGTTGATGCTGTTGCACCAAGGATATTGTGCTGCATAACTAAATACTTCTAAGGCCCCAAAGGCAAGACCCATTGGCTATGCCAATGCTGGTTTACATTTTACTGCCATTTGGATATCAACCCAATTTTTGTCTTTTTGCTCTTGGGATTCTCATTTTTTTGTTGTCGGATTTTTCAACTTTGATTTGTTTTTGTCTGGTCCCAGAAAAGTTTTGAAATTGCAATCTAATCAATCTGTTAAGCTCTGATGATTAGTAGTCTTCTATCCTTTAGGATGCCTCCTGCCCTTATCATGCCCGTTTGAAAATTCCTGAAAGTTAGCCACTACGGAAGAAATTGTATCTTCATGACTTATGAGATCTACTTCCTTATTAGAATAGTCTGAATTTGAAGACCAAATTGCGGTGTTAATTTTATTGATTGCGTTAGAGCTCCAGATTACCAGCCCATTTTTTTGTTCTACTTCGGGAAGACCATTCAAGGAGCATAAAGACCATGTGAGTGAGGATTGAGTTTTTACTTTAATTCCCAAAGATAATATTGCATGCTAACTTTGTGTACTTTCTGTATTCAGAGACTGCACTTTCCCCGAAAAGGTCCAAACTACACTGTGGAGTCCAATTTCTTGTAAAGGCAGTGGGAATATCACCTTCTACTCTTCCATTTAAGATTACTCCATTCATTGCGATCACACTATAAAGTAGTTTCCCCTCGTTTATCAGCTTCTATTTTTATTGGAGGCAAAGGGATTGGATTCGACAGTGCTGCCTCTTGTGCCAGGGTGCACCCCCCCCTCCCCAAACCACCCCACCCCAGGCCGGCAGCTGGGGATTTTAAAGGGAAAATACAAATTCTCTATTATTACCAGAGGGTACCCGTCATTAATTCTATTTTCCCAAATGATTTTTCCAATAAAGAATCTTAAGGAAGAACGAGAGAAATATATACATTACAGATTAACAAATCTTGCGTATTGTCCATAGTTTCTTACCGATGCTGGATTTTAATGCATTGGACATTCAAGCGTGACATATCAATTACTTCCAAGTCCCAGTGAATTTCATCCCTAAAGAGAATTGCTAGGCCTGATCTTGCTGGTTAATACAGATGCGAATATCTAAGCAGTTTTCCAAAACTTTGGCAAAGACAGTTTTGTCCTCTTTGAGTCATAGATTAGAGGAGTTTCATCCAGTCCAAGTCCACTAGCGACAGCACTAAATGAGCCCTCCACCTGATTGACCGAACTAAGACAAAGGCATAAGTATGTGGTTCTGTTATTTAATGCAAAAACAGGTTTTGATAGGTTTGACTGGGGTATGATGAAGGCAGGACTGTGAAGAGCTAGGCAGGGTAACAGATTCAGGCCCTTGATTAAAGCACTTTACAGCTTCCCTTGGGCTAAAGTCAGGTTAATGGCTAGAGGACATTCAACTAAGATCTAAACAGGTACAAGACAGGGTGCCTGCTTGCCCCAATGCTTTTTGCCCTATACCTAGAACCATTGCAACCAAAAATTTAGATAATGTGGGCCGAGCAGAAAATTACATCCCACAAAGATCACTTTACAGTGTAACCCTTTTCTGACAATGGTTTATTATCCATTACTGTACCACAGATGTCATGAGAGACGTTACCCCTTAGGTTAACAAGGAGTAACACCAGGATGCAATGTATATCTAAATAAAACCAGTGGGACTGGGGCCGGTGGAGAGGTCTGGGGTTAGTGGAGTGATTGACTGGCAGTCTCTTTGCAGGTAGATACCCCTTTCCAGTGGACCCTGGTGGGATGGATACACTTGGGAGTTTACCCAACCACAGACCTCCAAGAATACACCAGAAGCAATTTTTAAAACCACGCTCAAAACCACTAAAAAAGCTTTGACTGACTCGTGGCACTCTGATGGCCCTGCTGTGGCTTGGTAAAATAATGTTACTAAAAATTACCACCCTCCTTAAAATCCAGTGCACTACTCAGGCTCTCCTACTCCTGTCAAAGAGGGGTGCGCTTTACCAGTTACAAGATGCATATAACGATTTTATAAGGGGAGGGAGAAAGCCATGGTTACATGCTAGAATATGCCGTGGGCACCATAGACCAGGAGGTTTGAGTGTACCGGATGTACGCCATTATCATGAAGCTGCAAAACTAAGACGGATCATAGAATGGTTACAAGATGAAATAGACGAGATCTGCTCCTGTATAGCTCAAAACTTGATGGTAAGTCTGCCGACAGATGCTGTGGCTACCTAAACAGATGTCACACCCTTTATGTCTCACTGGTTACCAGAGAGACACGAGGTTTGGGATAACCTCATCTGTTACAAAGAACTGACATCGCAGTCATCACCTTTAACACTGCCCATAAGAAGAAGACTTCTCCACGGGACTGGCTAGACAAATTTGAGGTATGGCAGTCCTAGGTCAGTTACAAACTGAAACATTGAGCTTAACTAGGAACATCAGAACATGCACGGACATTAAACACACAGATCAAATTCCTGAGACGGAACTATTACATTACTTGCAACAAATACATTGGCTCACATATCCGCTTATCAAGAAAGCAGCCACAGGCCTACTTACAATCTTTGGTAACTAATTGCTTTGAGGAGTTTCTTCAAACTGTATGCTATTAACACCAAAATTCCCTCATCCAGAGAAGTTGGGAAAAAGACTTCGGGGTCACACTCTGCCTAAAACAGTGGGAGGTGATCTATACAAGCTACACCACCTTTTTATACCACTCTCGGGCCGATAAACCTTGTTTGTAGGTGGCAATACCCTCCAGAGCACCTCAATGCAATGAACAAAATTAATTTGGTGAGATGCTGGAGACTCGTGGGTCTGGCTCCCTCACATATCTTTATGGCAGCACCCCAAAGTTGCAAAAATGTGGAAAAACTGTTCTCTCCAAAGCATCTCACATTGAAGGAAGGAAAGTGGTTGACGACCAGATAGACTACGAGGACATGTACCCACTCCATTTAACTAGTGGGTAGGAGACTTCAGTTTTCAGCTGGCAGCCAAGCAGACTATATTGAGTCTTAGGGAAAGAGGGATTTCACCCACATTAGGACTATGGCTACAACAATAAGGACAGCTGGTAGATAATTAAAAGATTGCATATGATCTGCAAGACAAACCCTGTGAATTTACTAAAACATGGGATCCTGTTATATCATTCGTAATATTTTTTTTTCTTTTAAACACAATCTAGTACTCCCTCACTTGCCCCAATATACTAAGTGTGCTGGGTCTTTTGGACTCCCAGCGTTATCTGCGTTCACCAAATGGAGCAGGGTCACCACGATAGTAGGAGACAACCAATGTGTAGGTACCCATATTTCACAGGACTCAATCTCATAACAGAGGACAAGGCAGAGTGGAGGTGCGAAGTTATGAGTTGCTGCACTCTCAGATAAACTCTGGAATTCCTTCAGAACAGATAGGGTAGAATCACTAACCTATGGGTGCAAGGACTCATTAGTGCACCAGCGTGGAGAAAGAAAGTCCTATGGGACCACATTCCCATCATAAGCCTGTCAAGCTATCTTTGCATAGGAAATGTTTCCAGGTTAGTATCAACAGCTCTGTGCAACAAGATCAGGGACACAGTGGCTATTCAAACAATAAGTTTCTCTTGAACACGTTCAATGAATGCAAAGAAAGAAAAAAAAACATAGTTTTTAAATATTTATTTTAAATGTTTAGATCTTGTGGATAAAGTTTGAGCCGGTACCACACAGAGGGGGGTGAGAGGAATCAGTTAAAATTGAAACGGTCAGCGAGACCAGTATGAACATTTGCCTTTTATTTAGTTGTCCACCGTCCTCCACCTACTGCCATCTCCAAGCACTACATTAATTTAGTTAGCATCCCTGCCTTTTGAGTTTCTACAATGAAATGCACAGCACACCTTCTAAACGAAAATCCAATCACATGTTTTAAAATTAAAAACTGGTTTGATATACTGTTAAAGATTTTACAGTAAACTAATGTGGCCTAATGCAAACTTTTCCCCACATATTTACATTAGGAAATGTGCCATATTATAATAACATGCCTTTCGCCTACACCCTGCGGGGTCCTCACCGTTACCTGTGCTTATCACATTAACCATTGTTTGACATGTAATCATGCTATGCCCTGCAGTACCATCGAAATCAGATTGACCTCTGTGTACTATGTAATTATAATGTTTTACCCATACCCTGCTAAAACCCCCAAAGGCTACTCACCTGCTGATTCTCCAGCTTTTCCATTTGTTTAGGAATGTAATAAAAATGAGTAATACAACTCCCGTACATGCCTGGGGCAGGATAAAGAGTATATAACATGTGAAGTAAGACCATTCTAACAGACTGCCTCCCCAGACAGCTATGGTTGTCTGTTGTTGAGGCACCACTCCATCTCATGAGATTGTAATAAATATTCTCTCTCTGGCTCCAGCGTTGGTCTCAGTTTGTATTCCGGACCCCAGTGGACTATAGGGTGACCCTGACACTTGGTGGTCTGCCAAAAAAACCCCAAATCCACACATTTAATTAAAAGGCACACTCTTCCATTGTTTGGATTATATTGCTTGGGGGATTAAGAGTGCCCCTCATACAATTTCTGTGAGAAGTTGGCCTGGTAGGGGATGTTTCCAATTCTGGAACCACCTACTACCTGACCAAACAATCCCTTATGGTGTCTGGTTGTAAGTCAACCTTATTAGACAAGCTATCCTAGGGGTAGCATGGACTAAGCAGCCTAAAGGCTTAACTTAAGAGGTCGTGTTAAGCGAGCTGTTTTACCACATACAATCCTGTAATACCAAATGAAAGGACACCACACAAGTATATATTATAAAAATATATGTGTTTATTACTAAAAACAATCCCCAGTATTCTTTATGAATAAAGGGGCACAAGCGTTAAATCAAAAGCACTGTTTAAACATACAAAGTTGCACAATTATGGATGAGGGCAGGGGGCCACTCAAACCATATACTAAACAAGTGGTATAAGAGATGCCACTCGAGCAGTGGTTAGGCCTAGGGAATCGCTGGGAGCAGTCAAGACAAGCAATGCTGAAGTCGGGAATGGCCCTCGGGATTCGGGAGTTGTGCGGAAAGCGCACGCATGCACCAATGTTAACCAATGGTGCGTAAAAGTTTTAAAGTTAAAGTTTAAGGACACTTCCGCTGAACCTAGAGGAACAAAACTTAAGACACAGACCCTAGAGATGTGTACCAGTGTGGGAACACTGGCGGAGCAAAGTTACCTCACCCACAGGAAGCGGGTGCACAGGGTCGAAGTGGCGTCGGGTTTTGACACGCAGGGTCTTGGCGCTTGAAGCTGAAGACGCTGCAGGCGATGTGAAGGAGAAGTGTCCGGTGGATCCAAGGGTGGATCTGAAGTGGTGAAGACCTGAAAGCAGAGGGGACAGTGTTCAAAGTCACTGGCCAGTGACCACCGTGGAACCAGATTGGAACCAGGCAAAGTCGGGTGCAAACAGGTGATGAGGTGTTGCTTCTCTCTGCAGCCACGTGGACACGAAGAGGTCAAGGACGTCCAGGAGTCAATCACGAGCTGTCCCTCGAAGGCTCTAGCTGATGGCGGTGTCGGCAACTCTATTGAAGCAAACAAGCCTTGGCTAATGCAAGCCACGGGGAAAGTGAAAAAGGCTTATTACTCGGACCAGCAAGGTCAGAGCGGGTACTCCTTTCTACAGGAGCGAGGGCAGGTCTGGAGCAACCAGACCCACAGTGTAAATCGTAGGTTTCGTCGCCAAGATGGCCGCTGACCACGTGACAAGCGGCCGGGATGGCGAGTCGAGTGGCACAAAGCAAAAGGGCCCCACGCAGATCGTGGAGATGCTGGAGGGCTGATCTTTGGTGCAAATGCTGCTCGATTGTGGGGCTTCTCAAACCCCAAAGCACAGAGTCGAGGGTGCCTCGGGTGCTGCGCAGTCAGCGTCTCGGGGGTCTTTCAAGATGTCCGCTCCCACGTCTCTCGGTGCCTCCACGGGTCCCTTCTTTGCAGGGACTGTGGATCGGGCTGGGAGAAGTCTGGGAAGCTGGGTCTTGTCAGGCTCTGCACTCGGGCTCCGGCGGGAGGCGGCGGCAAAGCAGACGTCGAGGTGCTGGGTGGTGCCTGTGTTCACAGGGTGGCCCCTCCTAGGCCACAAGGGAGATGCTCTTCAGTCTTCTTTTAATCAGAATGTCGAAGTCCAGTCGTCTTCTTAGTTTAAAGGTGATTTCAGGATGATCTGCTGTGCTAGGGCACTGCTCCCACTCTTATTCCAATCTGAGGGGTGGATCTCCTGCTAGGTCCCTCCCTATGGGTGGGACCAGGAAGGGGAGTGGTTACACCCCCTTTCCTTTGTCCAGGTCTCACTGGAGCTGGGGCTGGGCTGCCCCAGAACCGGTTTGACCGGATTATGCAAGGGGAAGCCTTGTGCTCCCCAGGCACTGTCTGGTTTCTTTCAAACCTCTCTGCTACAATCCACTATCTCCTGTCTGGAGGGTGGTGACACCCTCCTGTGACAGGAAACCCTTTGTCCAGGCCCCATCTGCTGAGTTTCGGTCAACTGCAGGGGTCCAGACATTTGTCTGTGGCAGAGGCATCCATTTTGTGGATCTAAGGTCCTTTTTGAAATTAACCGCATTTAAGCAAAGTAACATGTCTTACCCCTCTAGAGGGGTGGAATGCTATCCCCGTCGCCAGAACTGGCGAGGGGATAGTATTCCAAATCGTATGACACCTTACACGACATGTTTTGATAAAGCCAAACCAAAGTTGCTATATAACCGCGAGGATTATAAGGCACTTAAGAGTATATGGTATGGCCTTATCCTGAAACAGCTTAGGGAGTTGTTCCCGACAGCTGCAGACAGGCTCAGCTCATGCTAGAGCTCCATCTCATATTAAACCACGCACTCTGCCTCCAGGATTGATGAGGCCTTCCATAGGAGTGGCTCACAGGTTAATATGTGTCCAGATATAGGTTTAGATATAGGTATACTATATCTAAGCAAGGGGTGATTACACCACCTTACCCCAGCTGAGTGATCAGCCAGTTGTGTCAATTTAAGAACCAGCCAGGGGTGGCAAAAGATATGCTGCAGCCCCTGGTAGGCCTTGGTGGCTCCTATGCCCTGGGCACCTATAGTGCATTATACAGGGGCTGACAAGGAGTCCATTTCCAATTGTGGTATGTACCTAGGGTACATGGAATCCATTTTACAGAGAGAGCAGATGGCCTGGGGCCCTGATTAGCAGGGAACCAGGTCAACTAAGTCAAAAAACCAGCTAAACACAGGCAAAAAATCCGGGGTAACCATAGTCAGGTAGCCACCTTCCTACAATTTCCCTCCCTCTCTTCTTGTTTTCATGATATTTAGCATCGCACAGCTGTGAGAGACTCTTCCTTTTTCCAGAAGGTTATAATTCCATTGACCTACTTATTGTTTTCTACTAGTTCTTCTAATACGCTACATCTTATTCCTCCCAATGTGATGGAAAATTTGGGTCTGAGTCAGAAGTGGATGCCATCTTGGCACGCCCTTCCCTTTTCGAAGATCCTGCGATTTCACAGGCCATAACCCATTCTGACTGAATACCTACACACCAACACCGTGCCTAAGGGCCTCCTAGTTACTAATGCCCCCCGCATCTTACTAGAGGATGCCACCTTTAGGAAGGAGTGGGCAATGATCGCGTGGCATTGCACGCACGATTGGTTAGTGTTAATAATCAAAACAGCTGTGAGGCTGTCAGAAACGCTCATGATTGAGATTCATCAAACAGAAAATCATTTGAAAACGACCTGGACTGGATATTAAAAAAATAAAATGGACAAAATAAATAAAAATATCACAGAATACAAGGATAGTCTGACTCAAAGGTAACGAAGTTCCAGAACGACCTAAAGAATAAGTTCCAGAACGACCTAAAGAATTTCTTTCAACAAAGCCTACCCCTATGCTGATCCTGCATACACACTACCATGTAGGAATAGTTTCAGTTCAGACATTTGACGATAATTCCTCCACCACAAGCGGCTCAAGCCATGGTAGCTACACACAAAGGCAGAGAGGTGGTGCAAGAGGTACCATGTGGCACCCATATTACATGCGAGGTGGAGGGATGCATCCTATGCAGTTTCAACATCCCCAGCACCTGATGATGGTTTGGAATCCTGGCTTTATGCAACCACCACTCTTTCAGAATACTTCCCTACCGACCTCTCTAAAAAAGGCGGACGGTAAGGGGCAAGAGGAGAGGGCAGAATAAAGTCCGATGGGTGCAAGACAACCCAGTGGGCAACAATACACGCAGCAAGTCACAACAGGCAAGCACGAGTGCCCAGGGAGTCGGATTGTCAACCTGTCCAGCGTGATCCTATCCCCGACAGAGAAACAAGTCCTTGAGAAAAGCATTAAGTTCGTACCTTCTGCTCACTTGGACAAACTTCCATCTCCACTGCGAGCTAGCAAATTTTTTCAGAAATTTCAAATTTAAAGCCTTTTTCGAAGGAAAAGGAGTATCTGATATCAGCAAGGGTGATACGGGGTTAAGAACAAAATCTACCTTCTCACCGCCCCCTCATGCTGTACCAGCGGAAATCACTGCCTTTGAGCAGGCGGTCCATCTTGAAATCGAGACTCTTGACAAACCAAAGCAATTTAAGAACCTGACTGCATCTGAATTTGAGGAATTAGATAAACTAAAAACCAACACCATGATTTTTTTGTTTGAATATTTTTTATTGGTGTTTCAACATATAGTAACACAGAGCTGTACACAGTGTAGGTCGAGACAACAATTATCGATGTGATCGGCAGCAAGGAGTAAATAGAGTGGCAACACTGCACGTTACAATCATCTCGAGCCCCATCCAACATTGCTGAGAAAAAGGAAAGGAAAAGAAAATAGTATTGGAGACATACAGCAGTCCCTCTCCGCATTCCCCACCAGGGTGTTTTGCCTGTGACCGTTTCCACCCGTAACCATCCACCAGAGTAAAGATTGCCTTCGAAGATCAAGGCAGCTGGACTTAGCATGCGAATGTGGTTCATCACAAATGTCAAGTGCACGGCCAGTGGGGTGTCATAGGGGAGGGGCGCCGCTGAAGGTCGTGATGGGTGCGGCACAGGCCAATCCATGTCCAGACATCTCGCGTTAATTATGTCGGGGGAGAAGAAAAGTGAAAGTATATCCTACTCGTTTCTAATTCACAAGGATATAGGTAATGGTCGCAGTGCGCTGCGCATAATGTTTCTCTCTGCCACTCAGCGATTCGCAATGTGGTCTCAGCCGTGTCATTGCAGTCTCGTGCGCTCCGTCGTATGAACATATAAACAGGGGAGAAAAGGAAAAAAGAAGGGGGGGCCGGGGTGTGGTCATGAGTCTCGGTGGCGTGTCGTGCGTGATGCTGTGGGAGCGCCGCGACATGAGCGGGTCTCAGAGAGGCCATCTGGTGTGTTTGTCGGTGCTTTTCTGTTGTGGGGAGTGCGCGGGGAGGCGTGCAGGAGCTGCGAGACGCGGGTAAGGCGTGGAGGTCGTCATCTCGTCAGCTAGAGTGTGGCTCAACTGATGGTGTGGTGATCTCCCTTTCAGGGGGATGCATGAGTGGCTAGGCTAGAGATATCAGGGCTGTTGTTTACCTCGGCCGCTTCCGCTATCGCGTCTCCATCCCTTCTGGGGGAGTTGATAGGCGTGTGGTCTCCTAGTGGGTGCCTGTCTCTATGAAAGGTGTTGAGCATGTCATCCCATATTGCTGCTATTGGGAACTGGCGCAATCCCGCTGTCTCTTCATTGTGGAGGACTATGCTTTCCGCTCTCGCCCAGTTGTCTAGGGAGGCGCGCCAATGTTGCGTTAGGGGTGGAGTTGCGCGTTTCCAATGTTTAGTGAGCAGCCTTTTGGCCGTAATGAGGCCTAGGTCCCAGAAGCGGGAGGGGACTCTATTGAGGGCGGTCCTCCTATAGAGGCCCAGTAAGCATGCCTCCCATGTATGCGGCAGTGGCATAGCCGTGCAACGTTCAAGGATCGAAAGCACAGACCGCCAGTATGTTTGTATCCGTGGGCATTGCCACAGCATGTGTAGTAGGTCCGCTCCAGCAAGTGCGCATCTTGGGCAGCTAGCCGAGGCACCCGGGAAATATTGGTTGATTCTGTCCGGCAAGAGGTATGCCCTGTGTAACACGTAAAATTGTATCACCTTAAAGCGTGCGTTACGAGGGACGTTTTTGGGGCTGGCTAGCACCATCGCCCACTCCTTGTCCGTCCAGTCCCTCCCTCTGTCGATCGCCCATTTGGCTTGCAGGGGTTGTAGAGTATGGTGTGTGTGTGTCAATACAGCTTGAGTTAACCAATGCACCACGTGTGTACCATCCCCCATGACATGTAGGTGTTGTATCAGTTGATGTGTGGGGGGCTCATCTGTGATGTTTCCCCATCGTCGGGTGTATGCCGCCACTATGGATGCGTGTTGTAAGAACTGTCCTGCGGGGATGCCCGTGTCGCTGACTAGTGTCGCAAAGGGAATTAGGGTGCCGTCAGCATATAGGTCCGCCATGGTGTCTATTCCAGAGCTCGTCCAGTGCGGCTTCCGTGACAGTGGCTGTTGCTTTAGGCGTACCCAGGAGCGGAAGTGCCGGGGCATAAGGTTTGACATGCTTAGTGAGCCGCAGGCCTCTGTTAAGGCATTTCACAGCCACGTCTACATGTAGTTGTGGTCGGTGTTTGGTGCGCGCTAGTGGGTGGAAGAGTGATTGTATCTGTAGGAGATTAAGTGAGTCCGCGGACGTGGCCGTGTCTGCCAGGTTCCTGCCCGAAAGCCAGGCCGTCACCCACTGTAGCAGCGCCGCCAGGTAGTAGAGCTCCAGGTTGGGTACTGCGAGGCCGCCCGCTTCGACCGGTGCGTACAATTTACTTAGCGCTACTCTGGGTCTTCCTGCGTTCCAAATCAGCTCCCTGAACATAGTCTCTAATTCCCTAAACGTGCGGGCCGGGACTTATACCGGGATGTTGGCGTAGTAATATAGGAGTCTGGACAACACTATCATTTTTGTCAATGTCACCCTGCTCGGTACATTAAGTGGGAGAGTCTTCCAAAAGGCTATCTGCGACCTAATGGACGTGATGGCGCGTGTTAGATTGCCATCCAGGATGTCTGGGTGCGATCTGTATATATAGATCCCCAGGTATTTGAACGTTTTATCATGCCACGGCAGCTGCTCCGCGTTGATGCTAATGCCGGGGTCCGGGATGTTGGGTGCAAATGAATATGCTCCCGATTTTGTCCAATTCACCCTGAGTCCAGACATGGCCTCAAAGGTCTGGAATATGCTAAAAACCAACACCATGATAACCATCAAACCTGCTGACAAGGGTGGGGATGAGGTGATACAAAACACAGTGGATTATGATACCGAATGTCAGCGCCTCTTGGGTGACAGAAAAAAATCAACCATTCACCAATGACCCTTCACCAGAGCTTAGAGCCCGAATCTTAAACATTGTGAGCGAGGAAGAAGAGAATGGCCATATTACCAAGCAGGAGGCAGAATTCTTGACAGAAGGGGACAATGTAGTGCCATGTGTTTAGACACAAACAGAATGCCAATCCCCCCTCTCTGCCCCCAACCCCCGGGACGCCCAATCATCTCTGGCATAGGCTCTTTACTTGGACCTCTATTGCGTTTCTGCAATTTTTTTTCTGACACCTTGGGTTCAACAGACCCCTACCTACCATAGGGACACTAAAAATCTCCTCAACTTGCTCCAAGAGCTACCTATTGACACTGAATCCACCCTTCTTGTAACCATCGAGAGCCTTTATACAAGCATTCCCGAGGACGATACCATTAGAGTCCTGGATGAGGCTCTGGACAACATCAACTGGGAACACCAGACACCCAAGACATTTATCTTGGAATGTGCCACTCTGGCACTAAAACACAACTTTTTTCAATATAAAGGTGACATGTACCTCCAGTCTACCGGAACTTCAATGGGCAGCACGTTTGCCCTGAGTGTAGCGGGCCTTTATGTCCATGATTTTGAACATAAAATGTATCCAAAGTGCTGATAACCCATATGCCCCTGCCATCAGTTTCTGGAAAAGGTACATTGATCCATCCCATACCAGGAGAATTTAGTCCGAGACTGACCTCATGGCTTTCCTGCAATGGATCAATATGCTAGACCTCAATCTGAAGTTTACCCACACCTGTAGTTCACATGAAGTAGTGTTTCTTGATGTAGTGATCACAAAATCCAATGGGTGCCTTACAACCAAAACCCACTATAAACCTACGGCTAGAAATAACCTTTAGGAATTCTCTAGCGTCCACCCAAGATCCCTACGGGAAAACTTGCCTTATGGCCAATATCTACGGGTGAAGAGAACCTGCAGTAACCTGGATGATTTCCGAAGCCAATCCACTTATCTAACCACTAAATTAAAACTTAGGGGCTATCCAGACAGAGTCCTAAACAAAGGCTACAAAAGGGCACGGAATCAGCCAAGAGGCATTGCTTGAGGAAAACCCCAGGGAAACACAAGAATTACCCCCTACGTGTGTCACGACTTTTAGCAGTGTATCGAACACTGAAAAAAGTCAAACAATGGGGTATACTTACCAGTAACAGACAATGGGAAAATAACCTTTTTTCATTTAAAAAGGGACGGAGTCTCAAGGATACCTTAGTGCACACTCGCTCTAGAGACCAACCCAACAGGGATTTTGCAACTAGAACTGAGGCACGGGCCTGCCGAAAGTCACAGGCCATTTTCCTACTGTAGCATCCGTCACCTCACAACACACACCATAGTCTTAGATCTCGAACCTGTAAAGCCTTGGACACAAAGTGCCCACACTAATTGCAACTCCACAAATGTGGTCTATTTGATCACCTGTCCGTGTGGGTTACGGTATGTGGGCATGACCACATACGCAATTTCACTTTGCGTGTGAACATCGGAGTAACATTAGATGTGGAAGAGTCACCACCAAATTGAGTGAACATTTCATACAACACAACCACACAACCAACGATCTCAGATGGACAGTCATTGAGCAAGTGAAAGTACAAAGAAATATTCAAAAAAATCCTGAGAAAGAACAGAGGTGGGTGTACCAGCTGGACACACACAAGGATTAAATGAAAATATCCCATGGGCAACGGTACTGCAACGTTAACCTTGGGTGCATTAAATTGCCCTCGCACACAGATACTGCTATGAGACAGTTTTTGCTCCCTTAGGGATATTGGTTTACACACCATGAGCCTGCCCGCAGGGTTTTTTCCTTCCCAATACCCAACATTGTTTGGATGAACAGAAACCCTTCTCCCCCCCCCCCCACACTTTTTATGACATTCAATCCCCCTTTTTTTCTGACATTCAGGCCTGTTTACCTATGGGGACTTTGTTGGCCCATTGGGGTTCCCTTCACTGTTTACTTTGTGATTTGGAGCTTTGGATCTTCCAGTTTACCCCTTTGTCAGTCGAGCGCAACTACTGTTGCCGCTTCCCTCTAAGAGATCACCGGTAGTAGCGAATTCACAGGGTTCATACTCCCATCAATTATGTCTCTCTGGGTAGAACTAAAGGGATTAAGTGTTTACCGACACACCAATTCCTTACTCCCGACTAGACTGGCTGACTCCTGTGAGTTTCAGCTACAAATGTGATCATTGGCAGCAGGAACGTTGCGCCTCTACCATGTGACAACGTAGATAGTGCCGCCCAGCCCGATCCTGTTCCGTTGGCATTGTTTCCCGCATTTAAAAACACGCCGGCCTGCCCTGTAACCACACCATCGGGGTTCGGTCACAAGAGGGACTGTGCAGGTACAGAGCAGGTGCCTAGCATTGAAGGCGTGAGTACCACCGTTACAGAAGGAGATAAGTTAAACGCGTCACATATCCCGACCATTGATTAACTCGCTTCCCTCCCCCCCTCCTCCCTCCATTTCTTTACTCTCGTATTTTTAGGGTGTGCCATTTTGCTACCACCCCCCTCCCAAGACCCATGGTGCAATTAATGATTACACCCCAAGTAAGAATTTTGTGTTACAAACTAAGCATGCCCAGCCACAATGTTTGACTGATTTATTGATTTATATAGTATTTATACTCCACAGGCTAATGGCTACCGCTAAACGTCGCAATGGGCATAACCCCCTTTTTTAGTCTGTTCCATCACGTTTTATTTGAGTGCACCAGATTCCTCACAGTAGCACGTCAGGCCAGTGTTACGGTTCAAGTGCACCAAAAAGAGCACCAGTGTCTGAACGTCCATCTATACAATGCCTAATTACTATTTGTCTTCTTGCCACCTGGGCTGTGGCAGCCGCAAGATTGTGGCAGCTCGTCAGCGACGCACCCAGGCGTACAAGGTAGCACATCACGCGTGCTGAGACGGCAAGTTCTCCCTGCACCACCAATGAAGCATTAGCGCGTGTTGGGAATGATTACCCTGCCCTACACCGCAGTGTGTGTGCCTGCCTGCTTGTTACGGGGCTGAATCCATCACACCCCGGCTGCACCCGGAGGTGGCGTCCTCTTGCCACGGAGAGTTCTGCATCCCCCCCACCCCCACAACAACAACATCAACAACAGAGCCGCCATGCTGGAGCCCCGCAGAAGTGAGACATCTCGGATCGGCACAAGTGATTGTTGGGCGACCCCGCCCCCCTGTGGAGACTTTCATAACAAAGCAGAGAATATGTTTTGTTTTGGCCGATGTCTCCCCCCAAAGGAACAGTGAGAATAGGGAAAGCATATTGATTCAGCCCCCTCGAACACACAAAAACAGTGCCCCTCACGCTTCAAGGGGTTCTGATGCTGCAAGTCAAACAAATGAGCCTGCTCCAGAAACAGCCTCAGCCATTTCCTCAGGATCAAGGTATTTGTAAATACGTGCAATAGACTATGAATATTTTTGCTTTCATTTTTCTATTTATTTCTGGTAGTTTTTGACCCTCTTCAACATCTCCACTAGCAGACTAGTGTTTTTCTCACTTGCCCAAAATAGACGATGGCTCGTAGTGCAGGGGATCTCCCCCACCATCCCTCTGCTCATTCTCCTTTACAACAATCACTTCCTGTGAACTTCTACGCAATCAAAATAGGACCATAGACTTTGTTTTGGTTCATGAACAGAAAAATAGGACTTCGCTCCCACATAGCCCTCCCTACAATAGAATGAACAGCAAAGTAGGACTACACTAGTTTTTCCTCATTAATGGAAACTAACAAGAGGACTAACTACCTGCTTAAGTATTTTCCTACTAAGGAGTCGGTCATTTTAGCCTGACTTCCCCTCATTGCTCTAGCCTCTGGATACCATAACCCTTAGTCGATTACCGCCCCCTTCCTATCTATTCAGACTTCCCAAACTTTCACCACAATCGGGTACCTACCCTACGTATCTCCCTCGTCCCTTTTCTTTGCCCTGTTCCTTCTTTTCTTCACCCTTTGTCTATTATCTTCTTACCTACGATCCCTCTGCCTTCGTCTATTATCTTCTTACCTACGACCCCTCTGCTTTCCCAACACTCCGACCCCCCAACCTACCCAACGCCCAGGGTGCAAATTTCATGACATCTTCGATCCTACCCCCGTGTCCACCCTAGCCCATTAGAAATTATTCACATTAGCACTATCTGACTTCTACCCACGTAACCTCCCTCTGGACTACTCCTGGGTCCCAGCCATCCTTACTCTCTGGCGCCCTCTTCTCCGCAATTATCTGCCCACACATCATGAAACTCACAGGCACTAACACATACATCTATCCCCCTGGCCTGAAAAATAAAAAAATTTTAAAAAACGGCCAAACGGTTCAAACACAATTTTATCAAATCACACCCTGAAACTCTTCGCTGATCCCTACTTCTCCCCACACAACGGGCACACAACCATTGACATCTTCCACACGAAACGGAGAGCACAATGGAGGAAAGTACTCCTAACCACATTTACAATTTCTTCCACGAGAAAATCGGCACATGGTCTAACTATTTATATTGCCCCTTCCAAACTCTTCCAAGCAACAGCAACCATCAACAACAACGGTACTATCCTCATCCAAGCCACGGACCATAGTTTAAATCTCCTGAATAACATCTTCCCCATCATTAAAGAACAAGTGGACAATCCCCAAGCTGCCTCCCAATCCACCCCCACCACATTACTCTAGGTGCTTCCTCTCCAACCCCTTTAGTCTTCCTCCCCAATCCACTCTGCCGACCATTACGGGCATCGGATCCAACCGCTTCTTCTACCCAGACTACCCTCACGACTACTCCCACTAATACACCTAGCAGCACCTCACCGAAACCTTGCACGCTTCTTCTACCCATCATGGCCGAGACAACATCCGCACCCCCATTGCAACTGAAACCACTCAAGGCATGACCATCGCTCCTCACCCCTCCTACACAACCCCCTCCCCCATCTCTCCCCCTACCCTATCCACCCCTCACAATACCACACCCAACATGGACTCGTCCCAGTTCAACCTATCCCCCCCCTAGAATGACCAAAACTACATACGCACCCCCTCCCCCCCCCCCCCATCAGCAACTGAACCCACTCCAGGAACGACCATAGTTCCTAACCCCGCTCACATAACCCCTTTCTTAACGATCTCTCCCCCCACCCCACCCCCTCCTCTCAATAACACACCCAACTCGAACTCCCCCCCAGACTAATCAATCCTCATAGCAAGATCAATTCTACATCTGCATCTCCATTAGCAATTGAACCCACTCCGGGAACCACCATAGCTCCCCACACTCTAGCATAACCCCCGTCCTTAATCATCTCTCCCCCTACTCGCAGTAACGCTCCTATCAAGGACTCCGCCCATGCTAGCCAATCCCCCACAGCTCAGTCGCCTGCACTTTACGGGTCACCCCTTGATCTTTCAGACATCAGTCCACCCTCTGAACACCCACCGCTACCAATCGCACTCCACACAACCGCCCACCACCATGCCAAACCCACTACTCCGCCACCAACATCAACATCCCTCCCACACACACACACACACACACGCATACTAACCAACGCACTCCTACACCAGTCCATACACCCAACCAGCCCACACCGCAGACACATTACACCACCTCCCACCCCAATCGTAACCACACCAGACACTAGATTAGATGAGATCATGTCCACACTTCACTAATCAAAGAGGATCTCCATGCTTTTAAAGTGATGCTATCGAGCAACCAGGCCTCTCCAGATCCTACAGAACCTGCATACCTAGCAAGCCCCCAACTCACCTCAGAAATCAGTACCCTCCTGTAATCTATCCTCCCGCCCAATGCGAACCAACAACCCTTTTTCGGAGAACGATCTTCGCTCTCTCCTACGAACCCTTCATCGCGACCCCCGTTTCACTCACACACATGCAAATCCCTTCTATCCTCTCCAACCCTCATAGGCCCTCTACCCACAACAATAGAGGAATCATCGACAATCTTAGTAAAGTCCCAATAATGCAGGACCACACCACTTCCCTCGCCACACCCCGGCTTAAATGCACACTCCAGCGTTGCAGATCAGCCTCTAAACACGCCACTGACATAGCGGACTCATTATTTCTACTGATCTGGACCTGATAATGCTCACTGAAACATGGCTTACAGAATCCTCCTCGCCGCTCATCGACATCCTAGTACCCCCCCCCCCCCCCCCCAACTATGACATCTTCAGACTGGACAGGAGTGGTAAGACAGGAGGAGGTAGTGCATGCATACACCAGAGCAACATCACCGTAAACAGCCATATCCTCGGTACTCTCCTCTTGTGAATACATAAGCCTTGACATCAACAGTAATGGCAAACCTGTCTGTTCGTTACACATCTATCATCCACATGGTGACAACCTCATCTTCACAGAACTCATGGGCATGATCACAACATACACCAGACGACAATACACCCAAATTTTCCTTGGTGACTTTAACCTCTATTGAAACGACCTCAACGATACAGTGGTCAACAGTCTCAAAAACTTCCTCAACGCCCTAGACCTCAACCAAATTTGCAACATCCCTACACACAAAGGCGCAACTCTGGACTTAATAATCTCTAAGAGTGATTCCACTCACCTGGAGTCGATCCTCCCCTGTGATTGGTCAGACCACCACATCATCACCTTCTTTATCAAGGAAACAGTCAAACTTAACTCGGCCCAATCCACAAAACCTAAAGTATGGAAAAGAGACTGGAAAAAAAACTCAACCCAAACACGTTACCCGCTTCCAGCCACAATCTACTTCTGCCATCTGCTGGGTCTTCCAACGTACATGATCTCACCAACCACTACCTCAACTCTATGACCTTGATAATTAACAAATTTGCTCCCCTTCAACTAGAGTTTCCACGAAAGACTCTAAACCCTGGTTCAACGGTCCTCTTAACGAGGATAGACATTCTCTCAGAACTACTGAACGCAACTGGAGATCGGTCCCATCCGTCAAGCACCTCATGACTAAAAAAAAAGAAATGCTTACTATCGAAAGATCAAGCGCACTAAAGCAGACTTCAGCCACCAACTTGACCGAGCAAGAAATCGACCCAAAAAGTTTTGAATTAATCAAAACTCAATCTAAGGACGCACCTCAACGTCCACAAGACATAACTCGTCCACAAGACCTAACTCGCCCACAACCCACATGTGAAGAATTTTCTAACTACTTTAATCTAAAGACTGAGAACATCAAGAAAGATCACCTCAATTATCTAATTTCTCACTCTTGCCCTCTCACCAAAACCTCCACTCTACCCCCAAGTGCAGCACAACAAATCCCGTCAAAGTTGGCTTTAAAAAACGACGCGGTATGTTCATCCTTTTACACCTATTCTGAAGACGCTGTAGGCAAGTTTCTCAGTGTCCTGAAGCCTGCCAATCACCTCACCGACCCTCTCCCCGCAAATGCGGTTAAAGAACTTACCCCATTGCTTCTAACTCTCTGGACCAAAATCATCAACAGTTCACTTCTACAAGGTTGCATCCCTGACTCCCTAAAGGTGGGGCAGGTGTCTCCCATCCTTAAGAAACCCACAGCTGACCCCACGGACCTAAACAACTACCGCCCTATCTCCAATATTCCCACCCTGGCCAAACTTCTGGAAAAGTGTTCACCACCAACTGACACAACATATTGATCGCTTCAACCTTCTGCACAGAAGCCGGATTGGTGTTTGTTAAGATCACAGCACGGAATCAGCCATGACACACATCATTGATGATGCACTACAAATACTTGATCAAAACGGAACATGCCTTCTTATCCTACTAGATCTCTCCTCAGCGTCAAACAAGAACTTGATAGATCTGTTGAATCACAGAATGGGTCTATCAGGATCAGTGCTTAACTGGTTTACCTCTTTTCTGCAAAACCGGAGTTAAAAATTCAAGGTCAATAACACCCGGTCCAGTTACGCTAGGAGTCCCACAAGGGTCCTCGCTATCCAACACTTTTTAACTTATTCATGGAACCACTCACCGATCTGCTACAAGCGCCGAACATGCAATTTCACATGTACGCTGACGCTACCCAACTTTACCTTAAGATAAACACCCTTGACAACATTTATTTGCTTAACACTACTCTTAAGACCACCCAAACATGGCTGGCAGAGAATCACCTCAAATTGAATGCTTTAAAAAACTGAATTCCTCCTAATTGCCCCACCTGCCAAACCCATAATGCACGATTGGAACAAACACCTTACAGCACTCAGCGTTCAACAAACCATTGTGGATTCAGCAAAATCATTGGGTATAACCCTGGATTGCAACCTCAATATGCAGAAACACATTAGTAACGCAACGAAGGGAGCAAGCTTTCAGATTAATACACTAAAGAAGCTGAAACCCTTCCTACCTGCCAATGACTTCAAGATGGCGGTTCAAGCTCTAGTTCTACCTCGGCCGGACTATGGAAGTGTCTCGCAATGTGGTCTTCCCAAAGCTACTACAGCTCCCCTAAGAGCCTCTACTAATGCGGCAGCGAGACTCATCACTGGCTCGAAAAGAAGGGCCCACATCTCTCCTGACCTAAAATCTTTAAACTGGCTGCCTTTTGAAGCCAGAATTCACCTGAAAATAGCGTACATGACGCATAAGGCCATACATCACAATGTACACAGCTAGCTCACACAAAAACTCAATATCCGGTGGAATAAGATCCACAAGAAGTGCGGAAAACCTCCTTCTGAAGCCACAAAGATTCAACAAGAAATTTTTAAAAAACTATCCTTCTCAGGAATGGCGCCGAGGATATGGAATGCCCTGCCCCCGGAAACAAGACTGAACCCCTCCACTGCATCCTTCTAGTTGGAAGTAAAAGGCATTCTTGTGGCAAAATTCACTTAAACAAAGTCCGATGATTCCGTGAGAACTTCCATACCTGTTATCAAACTTGTCAAGCTAATCAATCTATTTACCATTACCATGCTTCATCAGTCCGCCCTTGCTCTGCAACTTATTGCTTGGCTTTTTGTCTGCTCAGTGAGGTTATATATATATTGGACTTATCTTTATTGTATTACCATGACTCATCAGATCTCTCCTGTTCTGCATACTGTGTTTTTGCTTTTTGTTTGCTCCATGGTGTTATGTATGTTCGTCGTGCATATCTTTAATGTATGATATAAACCTCATTTACTGTAAAGCTCCGATAACCGCAAGGGTCTTTCCAGTGCTCTATAATACTTTCAAAATAAATTAAAAAATGTATGTTAACCTACAACTCAACATTATAGAGTAAACTCGGTTCCTCTCAACACGAGGTCCATTAAACCAATTTTGTTTAATTTTTTTCACATTTATAACCTGTGGTTAGGGTGGGCCTTAGCGCGCCCACACCGCTGAGGTTCACCCACTTCTGGTCCTGATAAATGCCCGATAAATGATCACACAGGCAGAAACATGTTGACCAAACACTAGTGGATATTGCTGAACAATTTATTCAACTCTTATATTCCACACTGTTTTTATAAGTCTGCCAAAAAACAAATTGTATTAATAGCCAATCAAGACATTTTCAATTCACTTGCCACTGAACACACACAAAAAAAAAAAAAAGCTCTGCAGTAATTCTGGCATCGAAGCACACCAGGGTGGCATTCGGCCGCTCCTGGTGGGGCCAGATGAAGCAGGTCACCAACCAGTTTAGTGACTGATGGCTTTATTAAGAACCTAGTTGATTCTACACTTGTGCTCCATTCATATATTTAATAAAAAAGGCACACTCTTCCCTTGGTTTGATTAGATTACAATAGCGCACATAGAAAGCAAACAAAATGACATAAGCAAAATGTCAGCCTGCATGGAAAACCTACACTTTGAATAAAAGATAAATAACCAAAACATTTCCACCTACACTGA
Organism: Lissotriton helveticus; assembly: GCF_964261635.1. NCBI lineage: Eukaryota > Metazoa > Chordata > Amphibia > Caudata > Salamandridae > Lissotriton > Lissotriton helveticus. The sequence goes on along the minus strand of NC_136059.1, from coordinate 482,566,538 downwards.
AGGGATTCATGAACGTTAGTAGTTCGAGAGTAGTGAATAATATCACTTTCTAGCAATGATATAAAAGGACAAAGCAAGAAAAACTTGATAAACTAAGCGGGAACCAACATTGTTCACACAATGTTGCTTGTACTGTATTGAGGCCCAATGGTGGCCACTTGGTTCTGTCTATTTTGTTTGTTTCAAACATTTAATTGATTTTAGAATATATTCTATAATGTGGTGTATGCTTTTAGGTCGCAGGCAAGTATTTCCTATAGCAGTTTGCCTGTCAAAATGTGTCCTAGGTCTTCATGACATTCCTCACTCAAAGCTTTGTGACATGAATATTTGTGGAAAGAAAACAAAGGTGATGGTTGACATGCTTGGAAAATTCAGTCACTGGCAATCATTGGGCTGGATTCCAGTCTGCTGTTTTTCATCCACTATATATTTCACTTCAAATAGAAACCAGTCATATTTGACCATAAGCATATTGATTGTTAATAAGAATCCACTCCTACTCCTGGCTGTGCTGAACTTGGTTGAGTGATTTGAACTTGTGGCTTTCGGTTTAACTAACTAGTGCGCATGAAAGATCAGCTTAGCCATTGGGCATGAAAACTCACAGGCCGAAAATTGGTAAATCAGCACAAAGGAGGAGCTCTTGGCTTACTAAGACTAATTCTCCTACACAAATAGATTAAAAACAAACGTAAAATCTCAAGTCACTACACCAAGTTTAACAATGACAGAACATCAAATGAAAGACTAATTCAGGCCATGTTTGGAACCACAGAAACATTGGGATCTGTTACTATCGACTGATCCAACTCCATCTCTGGAATCAAAGATCCGTAGCAATTGTTAGAGACTTCTGCAATCCTAGATCAATAGCAACGGAAGACACATTATCCTTGATGAAAGATCAGCAGCAATTGATTCGTAGCACCCATGGACGTACCACTGATGCACCATCTCAGGTACTCAGATCAAGGGGGGAAAAAACACCTATGTTACATCTGTGGAAACCAATAACCAGTAACAATGAAACCACCTCGGAAACAAAATGATCAGTATATACAAACCCCATACGCGTAATGCTATACAACTGATGCAAACTAATCTATAGTGAATTACCTCAATCATACTACATTAATGACAGATATCTAGATAACACATGAAGCAACCTACTGGAAGTGTTAGTGTGCAACAGCAGAACCCCAAGGACTACAAGGGATGCTCTGTTCTAACCTCCATATTGCTCTCCTTTAGCAAATACGTAAGAAACATTCTTTGTCAGATACCCAGCCATCAAGCCAGGCCTAAAAAAAAAAAAAAAAATAATAACACACACATCACGAGACCCTCTATTACAGAAGTGAAATATGATCATACTGCACAACAGCATGTAGACCAAACTAGTACTATATTTTAATGAGCCTTTAACAATTACTATTATTAACAAGGAAACAAATAGTAATATACAATGCATCATAGGAAGGCATGTGCCCAATCAACTACCTTGGCAGTCTTGAAACTACTTAGAAACAATTCCATTTATACAAAATAGGAGGTTTGAAGAAACGAGAAGCAAGTTGGATCTAAAGGACCATTTCATTCAGCAAGTTAATTTATAGTTGCAAAAAAGCAAACATATCGGATATAAAACAGTCTACGGCATATGACCAAGTAGCTTCCTCGAAGTCCAAAAAGTGTATGGACAAGGCAGCTTCTCCAACCACTAGATGCAAAAAAACAAATGCCAAATGAAAAGAAACAGGAAGGGCAACTCACCATGAACTTGGTTGATCTCCGAATTTTGTGAAAGAATTTCATCTGCTAGCTTTTGAGCAGTTGGCAAAACCTCCGTGTGGTGCACCGTGATTAAATACTGTACAAACTTCTGCAGTTGGTCTCTGTTCATTTGGAAGAGAGTCTCCGAAATGGGAAGATGCAGTTTGACCTGGTCGGGCTTGCGGATCCGATATAAAGAAAGCGCCACGACATGTGCACAATAGAAGATGTCCTTGTTCCCACAGCTACAGGTCACTGAGGTAATCTTGCAACGATCAAAGCTGATGGCTACATTGCAAACCGTTTCGGGCTCGGACTGCACTGCGGGCTCCGTCACTGTTCCGCTTAAGTGGAAGCCTAGGCAAGAACAGAAAAGGTAAGCATGAGAAGAATGGCACCATCTGAGACTTGAACAAAATCACTACATGGCAAATGACTGCTTTGTTTAGGAACACATACTCTAATGCTCAACTGGTTCACCCCAATATCCTGCCACACGAAAAAGTAAACCCTGCCACTCACTATGCAGTCTTAACATGCAGTGCCCGCAAGAATCTGTGTACAATTCCCTCTTTATTCTTATGAGGATGGTGTATAGTATTTCGAAAATGCAATAGGATTTTAATTACGGATCATCAGTAATGTAAGCAGATGACTCAATGGGAGAATAAGGAAAATCTTATGGCGTCACAACTTTCGCAAGCAGCTGCAGAAAACTCACTTTCATGTAGCGTTTTAATATGTCATATTCATGCAATGTGATGGCACAACAACAAGTAAAATGTAAAGCGCTGTTGGTCAGAATTACACCAAAAGGATAGATATTAGATGCAAAGTAGACATTATCACTACAAGTGCTCAGACAAATACGTTTTAGGGTAAGAGCCTTGAACTTGTGGCATGTCGTGGCATTCACAGGTATCGGGTAGCATTGAGCGTGTGGGTCAATAACCTTCGTCAATGTCAGGAAGCCTTTTGAGATGTAGCAGGTGGATCGCAAGAGTGCAGTTGTTTTCCACCCACAGTTTACATACAGCTCTGGTGAATGGTGGCTTATGTGTCCTCGATATATATATATAGATATATATATATAGATATATATATTCATTCAGAAGGGTGGCTACAGTCCCATTCCAATTGGAATTATTGCTCAGCCTACCAGTCTCTTTCCTACATTAAGGACAGTTTGCAGAATGGCGACTATCTCTAAAACCCAAATCAGTCAAGGACCTTTCACATAAGACCCAATTAAGTAAGCATCAGCAATATTCTGGTTTCTTTGTGATTCCACAAAATTAGGGAGCCTTCTGATAGCATGTTTGTGGTAGTTCGATCTATGCTAGATGCTGGTGGTGCTTGGCCTGCTAATCTGGAGTACGAGAATGGTGAGGCGGGTGCACGTGAGTCATGTTTTTATGATTTAAAAAAAGTTTGCAACATAAACTTATTCACACGGATAAGCGCCTCGACGGTTAGATGGCCATTAAACAGCGGCAGGAGATTTACACACTATACATACCTCAGGGCTCCATTTACACATGCCAGAAAGGAAGGGAGGGGGAGAAGAGAAGATACCATTCGTGCTGATAACCGCATAGGAACCGTGTATCTGCGCAGAGGCAGGAAAACACCCAGAGCAGCATCATAGTGTGGAGATAGGGGAATACTTTCCCACCAGGCCTGGGAGGTCTGCTGTAGCTGGATATAACCACGTATTTGGGGAGCACACCCTAAGAGACCTATTGGCGCCACAGACAACAGATTAATCACAAAAAGGGCTTCTGCGGCCATTTACTCAATACACATATCCAGAAGTAACACCATGCCCCCCCCCCGGCTTCTGGCAGACATGGCTTTCCCGCTATCCCTGCCCACCAGGCCTTGCTTCACCCGGCGGTGGCGGCCGTTATTTATGAAGCAGGGGTGAGGCTTGAAAAGGAGCAGGCCTCCTTCGGAATTCCAGCCGGCGAGGAGCGCGGGTCAACCTCGGGTCACGAAGAGGACAGCAACGGGAGAAACTAATGGATTAACCCAATTACCCCACAGGAACAAGTTAAAAGTGAAGGAAAACAACGACGAGTAACTGGATACTATAATGGTTTGCCAATGCCACCACAGAGGAAGCGCGCGAGCAGCGGCCTGAGAACGTGGGGCAGGTTACTTTCAACTGAAGCAGGGGGCGCTCAATCCAGCATGACGGAGAGCCTCCTTTCACACAATTAATCTTGTCGTGCACTTGCAATCGGAGTAAATTTACTCTGGCATAATCCGAGACGTCAGCAGACTCAAGGTAACCTACCCAAAGCAATCGCCTTAAATCACTGGCGAAATATGGAGTTGTAGAACCCCACAAAGGAATGCATGACAGCAGATCACAACAGTACATCCATGTAGTCGTCATTAGCACGTCCCAACTATGCACGTACGCGAGCCAAAGCATCTACCATTGCAAGTGATGAAGAGCCTCCTGCTTCTTAAAATACCTTGTGCAACATATGCGGAGGGATCTGGGACCACCTGGTCACACTTATCAAGCATGGTGTGTCCAGAGATGGACAGAGACAGTTACTATACTGCCGCCATTGGGTGAAGGGGGGAGGTTTCCAAGACGTGGACACTGACGAAATGAAGTACGTGTGTGCGATTCTCTCACCAGGTTCACTGCCCCACTAATACCTCCTACTTTTCAAAGGAGGGGTTGGGTGGGGGTTGTAAAAATGAGGAAGAGCTTACGGGCTAGGAGTAACCATGTCCATGGGGGAGTACTTTACCCAACTGTCCCGTCTCAACTTTGTGGTAGATTCCTCCACACTAAACATGAACCATTAGTTAACTACGCGGCAAGACAGCTGTAGATGTATACGAGGAGGACACTAAAATGAAATACAAATGTAAGAGCCAGTCTTACACTTTGGTAGGGAAAGTCCTCAGACGATCAGTTCTTACCAAAGTTGTTCCTTTGCCACATGCGGGTGATTCTGCACTAATGTACACGACAATAAGCAGCACTGGTTGCATCTGAACCACTGGTCCTTGCACGCATCAGTAATAAGGAGCAGAAATAGGCCTCCAAATATTGTTATATAGGTGTGGCAGGGTATACTCAGACATGAGTCCCTTGCTCACTGCTCCATCAGGATTCAAGCAAGCCGGGCCGACGAGGCTGAAATGCCAGAAACCGGTCCCCGGTAGCTTGTATCCTTTCTGGTGAAGAATTGGCTTGGTAGTTTGGTCTGCCCTGTTCCCATGATGCACTGGGCCAGGGACAGACTAATTTGCATATAGCCAGGTTCTGAGCTGGGATGGGGCAGTGAGCTAAATAACGGTGATGGATCAAGCCCTGATCTTTGGACTGGGTAAGTGTGGTCTGCTTAATTCAGACACTCTGTTCATCACCACCCCCTTTTCTGAATCCAAATATTGTTCCACATAAGGGCATAGGTGAGCAGAAGGCACTGCGAGGATTTTTCCTACAGACTGTCATCATGTAAATGCAATACCATGTATCATTGCTCCCAGAAGTTAACCACTTAATTTGTGGACAGAACTCAACTCTAATCCACATCTAGGCAGAAGCAATAGCCCATACGCAAAGCATCACCACTAGCAAGATGGCCACCCTGTAGGAGCTCCTGTGAAGAGCTCCCAGTGCTTGGGATCCTCCCTTTTTGGGCATTATCCCTGTTAGCACCCACCAGCCCCCATCAGCACGACGGATCAAGTAACTGGATTGCCCGCTGACCAGATTAACGCAGAAAAGCCCCGCGATCGGATACTCGCCTCGGTCATCGTCATCTCTGAAGCCTGCACCTCTGAGCCTGCACCGCAGATGGTCCTGCCACCAGCCCAGCATTGGATTCACGGCGGCATGGGAGGGCACCCACATCGCGGCTGAAGCTCCGGGAGCCGCTGAGCTGTTACCGCCTGCCAGCTCGAGGGCATCGGAGGGCTGAGAAAGGGCCCCCCCCCCCCGCCCGCTCCACGGCAGAGACGCTCGAGGGCATCGGAGGGCTGAGAGAGGCCCCCCTCCCCCCCGCCCGCTTCACGGCAGAGACGCGGGCTGGTGTGCCAGGTTCCGGGCCAGAGGAGTTCGACCAGCCTTCAGCAGCAAAGGAGTCCCAGAGGCATCGGGGGGCAGCGAGGAGTCTGTGGAGACTGCCCCCGGCTGCACCGGAGACTGGATGCGACCGGAGGTTGTGACGCCGTTGCCCAGAGGAGCGACTGAAGAGAGCCCTGAGTCCAACAAGAGCTGTAGGGGCGACAAAAGACCGGAGCCTGCCCCCATCGGCCGCTTCCCAGGGTAATACAGGCTTGGAGCCCTGATCTAAAATATCTGAGATCTGTGAATTGAGATTTGGAGCCCTGATCTAAACATTTGGGATCACGTACACATACATCTGCGAATCGGAAGAGACTGAGAAACTCCTGGACTAAAACACTGCTCTGCAAAACTCTGATGGCAAACTCAACAGGCACACAAATTCTTAAGGTACTTATTTCTCCCACCGCCTGTTCACTTTTTAAACTACCTCCTTTGTTCAAAATGGCTGGGGCCATAAAACTGTTGCAATAAATCTCCTCCGGTACCTCTGATGTCCACGAGGCTCCTCAGCCTAACTCCCCCACACAGAGATAAGAATCCCTCCCAGCTAGCATTGAGCATTGCTTGCTCAAATAGAAAGTGAAATTCCTTCCCCTATGCTCAAAGTAATAGCAGCAGACAGAGGACTATTATCTCTGTCTCCCCTGCTTGCATGAGTGGGAAGGGAAACTACTCCTCCCTGCTATCTAAGCAACAGCAATAAACAGAGGACTACTGTCTCTATCTCACCTATTTGGCGGCCATTTTTAGACTAGTCTCTCTCTTGGGCCGCCATCCTGGACTAGTCATTTTCATTTTCATCATTACCTGAACATGCACTAAAAATCTTTCATTTTAGACTAATCTCAGCTACTGAGTACGTTGCTCAGTTATGTATCTACACCTTCTTGTGAAAGAATGTCTGCCGTTTATTGCAGTATTATACTTCTACTTGTAGTCTGAACATTTGTAATGCACAGATTGCCACCTCATATGAAAGAATGTCTGCCTATTATTGCAGTATTATACCTCTACCTGTATTCTGAACAGTTTAATGCACAGATTGCTACCTCATATACTTTTGGTTGCTAACTAATGTCACTTTTGATTTGTGATTTTTTTGATTCAGGTACTTTGTTTGCACCTGTATTCTGTTCTTATACTCGATCAGTAATATACTTATACTTGTACTCTACGCTATTCTGCACATTTCGCTGCTCACTGTGTCACTTCTACCTGTATTTGGAACACTAGTAATGCACAGAGTGCTACCTCATATTTTGGCTGCTAACTAATGTCACCTTTGATTTTTGATTCATGTATATTGTTGTTTGCATATGTATACTGTCCTTATATGCTATCAGTATTATACTTTCACTTGTATTCTGCACTATCCTGCACATTTCCACAACCTGCACCCATTCCTACTCTTCTCCCCTGTTTTGCACCGACTGCTACCTCATACATCATATACCTCTACTGTATTCTGCACTATTCCTCACAGTTCTACAACCTACATCCATTCTCACTCTTCTCTCCTACCTCTTCGCTACCTCATATCTCTGGTTGCTCACTAGTGTCACTTCTCCCCCCTAGGGTCACTTTTGATCCGTGTAACATGATATCTGCATCTGTATCCTGTCCCAGTATTATACTACTGCCTGAAGCATTATACCTCACTCTTGTATTTTGTAATTTACTGTATGTATTTGCTCTACTGTGTATGTATTTGCTCTACTGCACACTCCTATATCTTGGTTATGCTGGTTGATCACTAATGCCACTTCTGCACTTTGCAACTTACTGTATGTATTTGTTTCTCTGCACACTCTCATATTTGGGTTATGCTGGCTGATCACTAGTACCACTTTTATATTGTGTAACTTACTGTATATATTTGTTTTTTCTGCACATGTGTACCACTAGAGTGCAGACACCCAATCCCACCTAAACCACCATCCCAACATGGATCCTATCGGCAATCACACATATAAAATCAACTACCCACCGACACTCACCAAAAAAGCCGCTAAACGCTTTAAACACAACTTCCTTAGGGCACACCCAGAAACCCCCTTTGCTGACACCTACTTCTCACCAGTCAAGGGATCCCTGAACACTGATATCATCTTCCACACCACACGCAGAGCTCAATGGAGAAAAACCTTCCTCACTTTACTCACCGTCTCCTCCACCAGGAAATCAGCTCATAGCCTAACTCTCTCCATCACACCATCCCCACTCTTTCCAGGCAGAGCCACCATCACCATTTACAATAACGGGATTGTCCTATCTCAATCCCCAGACAGGAACCTGGAACTACTAGACAACTTGTTCCCCACTTTCAAAGAGCACCTCTTCAATTCACGGACCAACACTCGTATTTCCTCCAGTCCCACCAGCCATGACCTCACAGCTCCCACCACCCACAACACTTCTAACCTACTTCGCCAGTTAGCTACTACATACTCCCCAATCAGGGACACATCTACCACCCTTGACCTCCCATCTCCCACCCACAACCACAACCACTCTATCCCAGTTCAGCACCAGGCAGTTGTCACACACGCCTCAAACACAGACACAGATCGCTCCCCCTCATACACCACTCACACCCCCACCCCCTCTACAAACCCTCGGACCTCAACACACCATCAACTCTCCTCCCACACCTACAGCTGGCATTAATAAAACGCTCAAAAACAGACTTCTTCAGCCTCCAGCTCAACCAAGCAAAAAACCGCCCGAGAAAACTGTTTGAGCTAATCAAATCACAATCCAAGGATCAACCCCAACCAGTCAACACTGTGCGTGAGGCACCCTCCTGTGAAGACTTCGCTGCTTTCTTTATCCAAAAAACCAACATAAAGAGCGATCTCCTCATTGACGCAAACCTCTACTCCAAACCCCAGTGCCTAGCACCCACTGAACCAAAAAACAAGGCTACATGGTCAACCTTTGGCACATACTCGGAAAAAGAAATTGGCAAACTGCTCAGCACCCTGAAACCATCCAATCACCTCACGGACCCCCTTCCTGCTACCGCAGTAAAAGACTTTACCCCTTTGCTTCTCCCGCTCTGGACCAAAATTATCAACAGCTCTCTCCAACAAGGAAGCATACCAGACTCCCTCAAAGTTGGTCAAGTCACACCTCTACTAAAGAAACCTACAGCCGACCCCTCTGACCTCAACAATTACCGTCCCATCACCAATATCCCCACTCTCGCCAAACTGCTGGAAAAATGCGCACAACTACAACTGACTAAACACATTGAACAATTTGATCTCCTTAACCCTCACCAGTCAGGCTTCCGAGCAGGGCACAGTACAGAAACTGCTATGACTCACATAATTGACGACGCACTTCAAATGCTAGACCAAAACGACACCTGCCTCCTCATCCTTCTTGATCTCTCTTCAGCATTCGACACCGTTAAACATGAGAATTTACTAGAACTACTAAACACAAGAATGGGTTTATCTGGAACTGTTCTCAAGTGGTTCGCTTCCTTTCTTCACAACAGGTCGCAGAAATTCAAGAGCAATAACCGGATGTCCTCGCGAATACCTGTAACGCTAGGCGTCCCCCAAGGATCCTCGCTATCCCCAACACTGTTCAACCTAGTCATGGAACCTCTCACTACCCTGCTACAAGCATCCAATGTACACTTTCACATGTACGCTGATGACACCCAACTTTATCTCAAATTACAGTCCCCCAAAGACATTTTGCTCTTGAACTCAACGATCAGATGCACCCAATCCTGGCTTGCCGATAATCATCTCAAACTCAATGCCCTGAAAACAGAGTTCCTTCTGATCTCACCTCCAGCGAAGATCTCCACCACCCAAATTTGGCTTAAACACCTAATCGCACTCAATGTCCAACCCACCATCGTGGACTCTTTAGGCATAACACTTGACACCAATCTCAACATGCAGCAACATATCAGCAAGGCAACAAAGGGAGCAAACTTCCAGATCAATACTCTGAGGAAACTCAAACCTTTCCTCCCAACCAAAGACTTCCAAACCGCAGTACAAGCACTAGTCATCCCCCGAATTGAATACGGCAGCATCGCCCTCTGCGGACTCCCCCTAACTTCAACCGCCCCCCTAAGAGCTTCTCTAAATGCTGCAGCGAGACTCATCACTGGATCAAAAAAGCATTCCCATATCACCCCTGACTTTAAATCCCTGAATTGGCTGCCTTTTGAAGCCAGAATTCATCTGAAAATCGCCTGCATGACACACAAGGCGGTACACCTAAACTCACCCGGATACCTCGCTCAGAAACTGACAATCTCTGGCGGAGCTAGAAACACTAGAGGCACAAACAATCTTCTGCTGAAACCTCGAAGATTCCGGAAGGAAAAAACATAAGCGCTCCTTCTCAGGAATGGCGCCTAGGATCTGGAACTCACTCCCTCCCGAAACCAGGCTGATCTCTTCCACTACACTCTTTAAAAATGAAGTAAAAGCTATCCTCGTGGCTAAATACACTTGAACTATTATTTCGAACTCTAGTAAGACTATGTACCGATCTGTACTACATGTTTTGACCACTTTGCTTATTTGTATTGTTATCTTATTACTCACATGATTGGCTTTGCAGCCACCTATCTGTACAGTTTGATCTATTAATATATTTGTCCGACTATGCTCCCTCATGTACCCCTCTTTGTAAAGCGCTCTGATATCTGCAAAGATCTTGTCCGCGCTATATAAAACTTTCAAAATAACAAATTGTATGAAACAGAACTGCCCCTCAAGCTCTACCAATGTCGTAAGGCAAATTCATAACAGCAGCCCTGCAGAGTGCCATGCATCAGAAGTTAGCTTACCACTTTAGTGCCGGTGTCCGCATCACCAAACTCCGTGCTTTAAATGGGCCGGTACTGTCTGGTACAGAGTACCGCCATCTTTTTATTTTGAGAGGGAGAGTACCGGCACTTCTCAGAAACAAGCAGGTACTCTGGTATAGAGTGCCTGCACTTTTTTCCCCCCATTTCAAGCACTGACCAAACTGAAATGCAAACCAAGCTCATCATTATGTGCCTTATTGCTCGAGTCACCCTGTCAAGCACCTCAGCCCGGGGTAGAGTGGCAGTGCGGTCGCCACAGGTATGTATGGCAAAGCCAGAGCTTGATTGAGGAGAAGCGGTTACTCGGTTCTTATTTAGCACAATTAAAAGGTGTGTCATGTTTTTCGGCTAAAGGTTTCCATATTCACAAGAAAGAGCGCTGCTAAGCCATATTCGGAATACAACAGAACTCCGGCTGGCGTTTATTCGCCTCTGCATCGTGTAATCCGCACATGTCTGAGCTCCTTGCGGGTGGTGTAAGGGCACATCGAGTCCCAAACACTGCAGCTCACTATTTTCCTCACTACTGTGGCTGCAGCGCGTTTGGCTGAGGCAGATGGGGGGGGGGGGGGGGGGAGCTGCCTTGTGATGTGCTGGTTGCAGTCCAGCAATTCAAAAGGCGTCCGAGTTCACAGCACATCCAATTTAAAAGTTCTGTAGATTTTAGCCCTTGCTAGGACAGCTCAGGGCGGTTTGATTTTGTACCCATCCATTACGAGCAGCGTAGGAGAGAACAGGGCAATTTATTGAATTATGGATACCACAGCACTGGTAAGGAAACGTCAAAAAAACATAATTACTCTGAAAAATGCAGACATGTTTATTGTGGGCGCAGCAGCAGTTTCTCTGAAATGCAGATCTTTGTGCTTTTTTTTGTTTATGCGTGTCTCTGCAGTTTGTGGTGCTTGAACCAACATACTGGGCCCACCGGAGATAATAGTGAGCAAACGTCTTCATTGCTGCACAACTACAGTAAATGTGAGGAATAAGTAGAAGGGATCAAACGAGAGGGTGGGAGGAGACAGTATAAGGAAAGAAAGAGGGGGAGAAAGTGAGAAGAGGAAGGGGAGTGAGAGGGAGAGGATGAATGCGGGAAGTTAAAGTAAAAGGTTGAATACAGAAAAAACAGATGGAATGGCAAAGGCCAATACAGGAGGAAGAGGAAAAGTGGATGGAGAGGAGACCGGTGCAAGGAGACTAGAGGGGAGAGAAAAAGTCAAGGAGGAAAAAAAACAACCAGACAGGATAATGTGAGGAAGGAGAGTGGATGAAAGTGCAAGAAATGAGCTTGCCTTTACTCCTGCTCTTCCCTTTTCTACCCTCCAAAGGGTGAGACGTTTGCGAAAGGAGAATGGAGGGGAGATTAAGGAAAGAGCGCAGGTGAGAATTTGGGGAGGAAAAGCAGACCGAGTGGGTAGAACTAGGCCAGCTTCAGTGTACCCAGCTGGTTCTGGTAAAGCAAGTGTGTCAGTCACGAAAGGTGGCATTTATTTCCATTGTCTGAAGTTGTACTCTTTAATGCACTGCTCCTTTACCCTGTACCAACGTTTGACGCATCACTCTTGCAATACTGTGACAGATTTAAGGGTATGATTAACAGATTCAGTGATTGCCCTGCCGGTTTACATTGTATCCCTCTAGTTTTTTCACTATATTGCATACATAATTTTCAATTTTTCAAAGGCTATGACGACGCAAACCCAAGTTCTCCCTCAGCAACACCATTCAGTTTTGCATCAAAATCCAGGCTACTCTTATTGGAAGAAGGAATTAAGTTAGTGCCCTTAAATGAGCAATTCAATTACGTTATCTCCATTTGCATTATTAGACGATTACGTTGCACGAAAAGGGATACTTTTCTGTACTTTATCGCAATGCTGGTGACAGAATGCCTTTTTTCCCCCTTCTGGCACTATGTTCTTCTCGCAATAAAGTGTCATATCGGTTCACACAAAGCATTGAAATGCCACTCAGTAGAACACTGAAAACATAAAAATGTCACGAGCCAGTGGAAAACCTGGCAAGTATGGGAACCGAGTGAACAAAGAGGATGCATTCAGAACCACAGAGTGCTTTGCAAAGCCACTTAAGCAGTTACCACACAAGGTAGGAGACGAAGAGCGCTGCCTGTTGTATTCCCCCTCAACCTCATTAGTACTAAAACGGGAATCGTTGAATTTCCAAAGTGAATTGCATAAAAAACAAATAAAGCGCACGCTCGAGTAAACCAACAGTACTGCTTTTAAGGGCGATTACATTACAGATGCAACTAGCGTTCTGTGTTTTATGCGCCTCTGAACTGTAAAACGTAAATTGGTAAACACGAAAGGTGCGCCAGACTCGCTAACTTCCGAAACTATTTCGTTTTACAACTTTAAGTGAACATAGTTAGTCGCACACTGCAACCAAGCGTCATCACGACTTCCTAAGGCGCGGTTATTTATTGGAGAAACTCTTCCGCTTCATAGCATCCCCTAAAGTCAACACAGAGAGGGCCCGAGACAAGAGGCAGCGCAGTGAAGCTGCAGGAGGCGCTGGAGGTCCAAGGACGGACGAGTGTTCCAACACATCTTCAAAAACACCCGCTAAAGCACGTGGGCAGCGCTCTCAAGCTCAAGGTAATGCCTCTTGTGCGAGGAAGAATAAACAGCCATTCACAGTCTGTGCAGTCAGTAGGTCAACGGCATGCTCCTTTCCTACCGGAATTACATTCAATACTTTGCAATACGGTATAAACGAAGAATAAACCTGTATCCAAAGGCCCCTGCGCTCCTAGAGGTGGCTCGGTATTTTTTTTATTTGAGGGGTGTGGGGGTTAAATAGAGCGAACTCGACCCGAAGGTATAGGAACGCTTTACAGGAGCACCAGTTGCGTTACAACCGTGATATTAAGGGGCAGATTTATGAGTTCTGGCGCATCTCTGCAAATCAGCAGGGATGCGCCAGAACTGATGCGTCACGCAATTCCCTCCTTGCGGCACCACAGATGCGCCGCATTTACAATGCAGCGCACCATGGTGCAAGGAAGGGCAGATGCGTGACGCATCTTGCGGCGTAAGGGCGGCGCATTGCTGGAGTAGCGTCGCAAGTGCGACGCAACTCCTGTAATGTACTGAGGCCACCCATACATAACATGGTGCGTCACTCCTTACGCCTGCTTCAAGCAGGCGTAAGGATTTGACCCAGCAGCGTCGTAAAACTGACTCAGTGAAATCTTGTAGATTTCACTGCGTCAGTTTTACGGGGCTTTCCTACGAGGGAACGCCCACCCTGCGATAGAACGCCCACATGAAGCCTGACGCAGGTTTCATGTGGCGCAGGGCTTTACAACGTGACGCATCTGCCTAGATGCGTCACGTTGTAAATAGGTCACAGGGATGCGCCACGTTTCCGCGCCGTTGCGTGACGCAACGGCAGCGTAAACGTGGCGCAAGTCCGACATAAATCTGCCCCTAATTTTGTTAGGCACGGGGAGGGGCAAATTTACAAGCCCCTACGCCAGATTTGCGCCGCCGTTGCGTCACTTTTGTAAAGCCCTGCGCCACATGTGGGCCCCTGAGGTAGTGAGGGCGCTGGGAAATGCAGTGAGGTCACTGCTGACCGGTGGATGCTGGGAAAAATGAAAGCACACGTGGCAACTACATATCTATCAAGGAAAAAACTCTGCTTTATGGAGGACAGGTGTACATACATGTGATTGCAATAACTTTAACAAAGTAACCTCCCTTCGGCTACAGTTTCAGGACAATGCCCATAATGTCTTACTCCTTTTCCAATAATAGCATAATATAATAACTCCTGTAGCTAGCCCTACTTAAAAAAAAAATAATCCAGTGAACCTCTGCTTCAATGTGAGCCTACGGCAGACGAGACGAAAGAAACAGACCACTTTAAATCCTGGAAGGCTGTTTAGACTTGTTGCACCCTTAAAGGTCACCATATCAACCAGACCGAACTACCTCACAGGACATTGGTTACTCCTCAGCTGCTCCAAGGTGAACCATTAAAGACAGGCCATGGTTGTTGAGGAATGGTCAGCAGCTTCAACAAGTAACCATTGAGCCTGCTGGAAGAATACAGTATAATGGTAACTCAGATCTGCTATATTCCACGAAGGCTATACAATCAATGCTCTACTCAGCATATCAAATATCTGTCTCAATAGCACCCATTCCTATTGTTTGTTGTGGCTGCTTCTGAATGGAACACCGGTGAATACTGAGATTGCTACTAATGCCCATTCCAATGGGTTGCTCGCTGCCACCTTGGAATGAGGAGGTCTCATGGTGGCGGTATAATCATCTGGTACTATGGGCTGCCCTATTGATCTTCTCTGTGGAATCCCCAGACTTCTACCAAGGTGGGTTGAGTAACAGCCACACCTACGGATGGGGTGAAGCCTTCATTTGGGAGTCGGTTTCTCTGGCAGATCTATTTTGATTGCTGTAAGCAGGATCCACAATGGACCATCAGACTCATTTACTGAGAAGTTGAGAATACCCATTCCAATTGACTACTCACACTAGCCTAAGGGTTTATTAGTAGATATCAAAACAGTCACTTTGGTAGGTTGCTTAACGTCATATCCTACAAACTGCTACTCCGCCTTTTTATCTGTACCCCAGAGCATACAATGCAACGGATCCTAACATTCCTTTTCTCAAGGTTAGAGCCCTACACCTGTAGCAGTTCTGAAGGATCTACTAAGTGTGGTTACCGTTTAGTACACTTCTCAAGAGTAAGCTCCTGCAGGCTTGACAGCGTTAATTATCACCCAATGTAAATATACAATTACAGGCATTAGGAATTGTCATGAGTCTTAAACGTTTAGGATAGAAGTTGGTGCTTCTTGAATAATGGATAAAGTAAACATTAGTCTAGTCATCTAGGGGAGAGGTGTTAAAATGTTCACGGGCAAAGGCGGTAAAAATGCACAAGTCTCAATACATATGACTGCCACTTAATCACCAAGTCAAACAGCAAAACTCACAAATGGAGCTGGTCACAGGCAATTGCAGGACATTAAGAAATGCATTTGCAGAGGCTAGATGGATTAATTAATAATGAAACTAGTTTATTTGTTTTAAGCAAACGTCTGCATGTTCCTGCCTGAAATGTGTATGGTGAAAAATGTCAAATGGGATTAACATATGGATAACGGCTACCCCACCCACCTTAATGTCAAAATTAATTCAAACCGTATTATTGTACTGAAATTGCATTTATACACTGCTTCATACCCCTAGATTAGGTGTTGAAGCACAATAGTTGGCTGGAAGCATGCTACATACACCATAGGATCTGCTTGGTTGGAAAAATGATGACAGTATGGACAACTGCAGTGTGGGAAGTATGCCATCATGTGAATAACCAAAGCAGCACTTTTACCTCATCTGGGGTCATGGTGTGTAGGCATGTAATGCCAAGAAAAGGAGTGAGAATGCACCAGAATAATTTAGGAGTAACCCATGGCTTGTACTAGAGACGGGCAGTAGTCGCCCATTCCCTTTATAATTCCATTTGAGCAACAGGGGAGCAGACTCTAGGCATGTACTGTGTGTAGACAGCAACAGTAGACGATCCATGGCCAATTGGAGACAGTGTGTCAGTGGGGCCCACAGGCACTGCATCTGTGGACTGGCAATTTTTTTCACATTAGACACTTACTGACAGTAGCAGAAGAAAAACACAAGGCAGAAAAAATGTAAGAGATAATCGGAAAACAGTCACCCTTTAACTCACTCTTGCAGGTTCCTGCTTTACCCTTTGACGGAGTCTGGTTGTGTATTACGGATGGTTCCTGCTTTACCCTTTGACTGAGTCTGGTTGTGTATTACGGATGCCTGAGGTGAACTGAAGGCTATACAGCTTTCGCATTTTGTGCGCCGACTTAATTGCCCAGAGCACTGGGCATCGGCACTCCTTAGTTTACAAATTAAGCACTATTAACATTCTATGCTAAACAGCTAATTTCATGGTTTGCCTAGGCATGCAATCTAGACTGTTGGACATATAAAGATCAGGCAATAGTCAGATTTAGTTGGAAGGGGTGGGGGTGAGGTGGATGTTGGCCGTGACAGAAACACTACAGACAAAGCACTGGTATGCAGTTTTATTTATTCAGCTCACTCCGCAGTGGGCAACACACTGAGGGGGAATTTCAAATCTACTCTAGTTTCCATCCAAATCACCAAACTAGTAGGAAAAAAAAAAATTACGGTTAAAAATCCGGTTTGCAAATAAAGAGCTGGGGCCTTATTTATGAAGGCCTTGCGCCGCCGGTGCGTCACTTTTAACATGGGAAAAAGTGACGCACCGGTGGCGCAAGGCTTTCATAAATGAGGCCCCTGGTGTTTTGTAGCAAGTTTGTCTAAGGTGCAGAAAATCGAACTAAGGTAGGTTCTGTGACCGACTTGTCAATGTAAAAATTTTAATGCCAGCTTCCCGACCTTAATATATTAAGTGATTTTTAGGTAGAGCCTGAGCAGCGCATTCGCTGCTCTACGATGCATGCTGTATTAGAGTATGGACTCGAAGCTCCACCCACATTTTTCATTGGCTTGTTTCATTGTCCTTTTTAAATGCAGACTCCGGATTCGTTAACAGGCTTGTTAATCCATCCTTAGTACCGCCTTGTCTTCCTTTGTAACCTCCCATAAGGACTGGCCCTTTTTCTTCTGTTACACGGTAGGTCTTCTTTAGTCTGTAAGCACCATTTTCTTTAAAGAGTTTCTCCTACTGCAGACACCACATGCTTTCCTGCAACATTCAGCGTGCCATGCATGCTTTCACTTTCCAAGCAGCTGGCACAATGGCGGCTGTTTCATTGAAATGAAATAGGTCTAGCATTTACAAGCGTTTGAGCTATTGACATTGTAAATGACAATGCCTTTTATTTATGTGTTGATTATCAAAACAGATAAATAAAAGGCATTGTCATTTACAATGCCAATAGCTTAAACTCCCACACATGCAAGACCTATTGCATTCCAAATACTTGGTGTTTATTTTTGCTGTAAGGAATAGTTACATCCGGAGGGTTTGAGACAAACTTTACAAATTACAGGTCTTTGAACCTTGGGATAGGGCTAATCTCCCAGCTTTGGCAACGGAGCACATTGGGTCGTTAAAATATGCATTTCTGAACGCATTCATTATATATAGAGATCGCAGTTTTCTGTTTTTAATCAGTCTTTATGCAGATGGAACGTAATGCATCTGCAAGTCTGTTAATAAGCACATAAATACAAAAACTGGGTCTTATTGTCTTTCGTTGATAGCGCCAAGATAGCTGTGCACTGTGTTGGAACATGTAATTAAAATTAATACACTAGCAATGCTAAAATGTTTGGCTAATAACTGCCTTTTGAGTCACTGGAGGGTTTAGGCACTCAACTCATGTGTACTGTCACTCATGCATCCATTCATCCTCCTACTGACTGATTCTTACATTTACCCCATCCATAATGAAAAGCACACTCAACATGCATAAGCAGGATAAATTAAAAATAATAAAAGTTAAAAAAAAAAAACAACAACTGTCACCACCTAAACATAGCAGGCACATTTTTACAGTAAAACATAGGAGTGGGAAGCCATCTTACAATGGAATTGTGTGGCATGTTTAATGAATACATAGTGAAATAACCATTAAATATCCACAGATTTTATCATTTGCGTTTCACAAGGTCAGCCTTGCTGTGTTTGCTTAAACTGTTATAAAAATAAAAAAGGGCAGACCTATGGCACTAGAAATACATTTTCCAAAATAGCCAATCACGCCTGTAGCTCACATGGGTTCATCAGCATTACCAACTGAAGCCTACTGTACTTCGCATATGTATACACCACAAGGCAAAAAGTGCAATACAAGTATGGAGGCACACGCTGTTTACCCGATCAAAAGCGTGTTAAGTGGGCTGGGTGTATCTGAGCCTCAGGACAGGAAGTAACTAACAGGCATTAGCAATGCAATGGGTCTCTCATTAGTGACAGTTTGATCTCGCAAATGTTAGTTTTTTAGATTTTGTTAAGTTAAATTACACACACACACACACACACACACACACACACACACACACACACACACACACAGAAGTAATAAAATTCAGGAAGCAAGGAAAGGGTGCAGTACCACAGGCTGTTACTAGGTGCCCCTGTGGAGATAAAGGGACCTCTATTTACCACATAAGGTACTGCACCTGTTATAATTGCATTACGGGTGCAGTACCTTATGCGGCTAATAGAGGTCCCATTGTGAGGAAGGATTAACAAGTGGGAAGGACTGGCCTGATGCAGTGACCCCGGGTGAGATGGGGGGACACCATGTGAATCAGGGGGGGAAGTGTGGCCAATGGGGTAAGAAGGAGGACAGCAATAAGCAGCAGGGGCGCTAAAGTTTAAATGTAAATGCAGAGGCACCAGCCAATGGGAGGGCCATGCTGGGAGGACACCACTGCAGTTAAAGGGATGGTATTATTTTTGTGAAAGCGCAGCATGGGGCACTTCCAAAAACAAAGACTGTTTTTAAATTGAAATATAGTGGCAGCGTCTTATTTTACAAGATAAATGTTGTATCCACAGAAGATGTAGCCAAGGTTGGGGAAGAAATACAAAGAGCAGCTGTTCAGAATAATGAGGAGAACGAGGATTGGGGCAAGCATGGGCGCAAGTGAGTTCCTGAGACTAAAAAAGCCTCAAAGAATGCTCAAAGAATATATAAACATGACGAGTACCACCACATGTAAGAGGGCCAGTCCTCATGAAAGGTTACAAAAGAAATAAATTATATTAAAAAAAATGTTTAAAAAAGACTAGTGACCATATTAACCAATGAAAAGCAGCTGTTCAAGGGCAGTAAAATGAGGCAATTAGAAAGATGGGTGTTGCTTAATGCCCATATCCTGAATACAGCATGACTCTACGAGACAGCGCAAACACAGCCTAGGCAAGACCTTAAATTGACATTTAAATGGGTCCCAGTCAGGCCCTAGATCATTCTTACCTTTACTTGTAAATATACTGATCACATTCTCAACAATATGTAAAAAAACATTAAGGTCGTCCATGTCCGATATTTAGTTCCTGTTTATATGTCAAATGTTTTACTTAATCTTGCAGCATTCTCCAAGTGTGTTAGTTATTTCCAGAATTGTTTGCATCGTGTGTAGCATTTTACTCTAGTATAATGCTTTATCTTAAACATCTAATGATCACTGACTAAGCCAATGGTCCTGGCTTGTTATATATAAAAAAATACCCTTTCATGCATAAAGTGAGGAATAAATTATGCAAAAAAGAAGCAGAGAACTCTGGGTAGTTCTCAAGTTTAGGTGGAAAGCAGCTAAACTTGAGAACTACCCAGAGTTCTCTGCTTCTTTTTTGCATAACTTATTTGTCACTATGCCTGAAAGGGAATTTTTTTTTACTTCTACTAGGTGCTCCCTTGTGTCTGGACAAAGCTATACCTCTCTGAAGAGCTCTAATTAGTGCGAAACACTGTCAGGGGTTGCTGTTATTCATTTCAGGTTGGCTTGGTTGGTATTTTACCAATTCAAAGCTGTAATACTGTGCCTGGAGTGATAAATGGCTTTCGTCATGTTACAGCTCGGCAAGGACAGCACTGTGCTAGTCCTATGCTTAAAAACTTTGCTGTAGAAATGGCAAAAGACTTTGTTCTTTTCTATCTCGGCATGGATAGCACTGTGCTAATCCTATGCTTAAAGACTTTGATAGAAAAGCAGACATTTGAGGTGAGCAGATCTAGATGGTCGCTGGTGTTGAAAGTGCTCTATACATGACGCTCCTTTCCACCTAAACTTGAGAACTACCCAGAGTTCTCTGCTTCTTTTTTGCATTATATATATATAATAATATAATCTCCAAGCTCAAAGAGGCACCACAATATCAGGTGGGTGGCACACTATGGTATTTAAAGACACCCTTAATCACACACAATGCCCCTTTTAGAGAAGGTTGAAACATTCCCAACAATTACCCTATTATTTTGTAATGAAAGTCCGATTTGTGAATGCCAAATCGAATATGCAGTGTTCGGATTAATTAGGGGAACATAAGATGGTGTAGGTTAGAACAACCTAAATTCCTGCAGTGCATTGGAGCTATTTTTGCCCTCACTTTCCAGATAAGCATCACCTGGCACGGTTGAGGTCATTTGAAATTAGTACCTTTAATAAGCTCTGAACTCTTCAAATGTAAAAAAAGTTACTGTTAATTGTAAAGTCAGCAGAGGAAAAAAAACAGAGGCAAAAAAACAAATGCATGGCCTGGCCTCCTTAGAGAAGTCCAACCACTACATCCACACCGTTCTGTACAGCGCTCTGGTTTACCAGGTCCATGTGAGTGGTGAGAAGCTCCGCCAGTCCAGATTTTTGCTTTGTATTCTAGGACTTCTAGTACAGTTTATATAATTTTCAAATCGCAACTAAAGGTTCCAGAACGTAAAACAAAAACCCAGACCGACTGAGCCACAAACAATGTTGGAGAGGGAATGACATTTAAACTTTTAATGACATGAGAAACCAATCATTACACTTCAGAGTGAAAATTAATAAACGTGTCACGTTTTGACAGTGTAATTGGTACAAGGCTAGAGACTTTAGTTACTGCATTGTAAAAGCATGCAGAACAAAATGTAGCCTAAAATGATATTCGTGTAAATATAGATTGAATTACTAATTGACAAAGAACTATATTTCATTAACACGTACTAGGAAATGTGTAAATGGTGAGCTCTCACATTATGAAGATTAGCTCTAATTATTCTTTATTATCATATAGGCGTGTGTGTATAAGTACTGAGAAGTACTCAAAGATTATAATTTAACCTGATTATGAATGTGAATTTTACTTAAATTGTGTAAGTAAAGTGTGTATCGAAATGACAAAAAGTAGGTGCTACACGTTCCTAATTAACAATGCATCCGTGAAACTGTCAGAGAATGTATTTCACTCACATAGGCACTAATGTTATACACCTAACTATATACTGAGCATATTTTCAAATATATTCACATGTTGGTACATTTGAAAAGTAGTAGTGCACCATACTGACATTTATGTCCTTAGCAAATGATTTAAAGTGAACCAGAGTTAACCTAGAATTATAACGTCTTTATATTCCCTATGACTGTATGCTTAATTATAAACATTGTTATATTAGCTTAAATTAATGTGGGCCTGACTGCATACATGAAGTTTCTGGAATTGCTGAATCCAATACCCCCGAGAGAATTCCTCAATATATCCAATAATTTAGAACATTGTTTTCTTTCTTGAGTTCTCATGTATTATACAAGATATTTCGCTACATTTTTTGTTACAGTGAGGACTACCTACCCAGGAAACTGCCCTCTTGAACTTGCTCATGAGCTCTTGCTATAGGAGCATTGTTCCGGCGTGTCACATATTGGATTGCTTAAGGACTGCACAATTGTCCCACCCATTTCTCTACATATTGGGTAGTCATGTCGCCCGACACTCATCCTGTATGAACTGACCAACGAACTGAGTGGTTTGAGCCAATGAGGTGATTCCAGGCGGAGTCACCCTAGAAATGTAAGAATATAGTATTGCCCGACATAACGCTCAGAGAGCCCATTGTTCTCTGGCCGGATTCTGATGGATCGGCTGCTATTTCCTTACTGTTGGAGCTATGCTTAATCGTGTTGTGGAGACTTAGCAGAACTTTCTTGGAAACTTTACTGGCCTGAAGCGGACTCACTGGCTTCCTTTCCAAATTGACGCATACGCCATATGCGCCTAGTGATCTCTTCCTTTTTGGGAGACTGCTAGAACTGGCATGTTTGTGTCCTTCCCTGAACTCTTGAGCTTTGACATGTTATTAGAAGTTGACCAATTTTGTCTTATCTGATGCAAACTTACGGATGCATTTGCCTTTCTTTACAATTTTATAGGCCAGACTAAACTTTACCATATTGACTCAGCCATCATGATTGCTTCTTCCAGTTGAATGTGCATTCTTAATTTGGGTTTACTAATTATCAAGAGAGCTCAAGTCAAGTCAATAGGCTTTATTCGATTATTAAAAACAATCACAAAAGCATACAATATATAAAACACAGGCTACAGACATTTCAGTAGAAAAAGAAAAAAACAACTATCAATAATGGGATTAAAAGGGTTAAAACACCAGGCTTTTCCTATGTGAAACAGCTTTAAGTAAAAAAGTAGCAGTAAAAAAGCTGATATCCATGGTATCAAGTGCAAATAACAGTTTCAATGCTTGGGCTGTAGTATACACAGAATATTTCTTAAAAACAGGTCTGAGATAGTAACGACGAAGGTGCATATAAAAAGGGCAAATGAGCATAAAGTGCAAAGTGCTTTGCCTAGTTAGGCCATCACAGGGGCAGGGAGATTGGCTATGAATTTTCATCACTGGAAAAGCCACTAGGTTATGTACAATACCAAGTCTCAGCCTCGTGAGAACAAACTGGTGCGATTGCTTGGTAATAGATTTAAGGTACATAGGCATGCCCCTGTCTTCCAACATATTAAAATAATAAAATACATGAGTGGACATGAGGCTGCATTTAGCCCTGCGGGAGTTAGATTTGGTCCCTATAAAGAAATTTTTAAGTTCCTTTTTTGGTACAGTAACAGCACTATGGGGGTCATTAACAATGTCGAGGTTAAAGATTTCACTAAAGGAAGATGAAACATAATTTAACCAGGGAATCTTGTGGGCGTTGTCCAAAAGGAGACAATCTAAAATAATCCGCCTGGTAAAATCAGTCTCATCTTTAACCCAGATTGACCTCCAGACCATTAAAGGTCTCATTCCCATTAGGTCTGTAAGATGGTTCATGCCCACCTCGCTATGGCACAGTTCATTAGATGCCGAGGAGGGTAAACAAAGGAGTCTTTTGAGGAACCGGTTCTCAGTGACTTGCAGTTCCCTGTGGTTACAATAGCCCCATATACCAGAACCATATAGAGCAATAGATACACATCTATGCCTATAGATATTTAACATGTCTGGTATGCGGCGACTACCTAGCTTAGATGCAAAGCGGAATACTCCAGAGGAGCTTTTGCCCATCCTAGCATTCACGTTTAAAATCTCAGGTGCCCAAGTCCCTCTGTTATTGAATGTTACTCCAAGGTAACAGAATCTGTCCACCACCTCAATTTTGTGATTATTAAAATGAAACGGCTTGGATAGTTTCATCCGTTTGCCACAGGCCATAATGTAAGTCTTGGTGTTGTTAATTTTCAGTTTTCTCCCCTTAATGAAGTCATAAAAATAGTTCATTAAATTTTGGAGCCCGTTTGGAGTACGCGAGAGTAAAACCGTATCGTCGGCATATAGCAGGACTGGCACAGGATAACCACCAACCTGCGGGGAATCAGCCTGTACCCTCTTCAATTCGGACTCCATAGAATTTATAAAAAAGGGAAAAAAGCAGAGCCAGTACACAGCCTTGTCTTATGTCTGTGTTAACCCTAATTTTCCCAGTGCATTCACCTGCCTGGCCATAACGGATCTGAGCCAATAAGTTATTGTAGAGTCTGGCCAGGAAGTATATAATTGCTGGGGGGGCTCCCATGTCCAGTAAAGTGGGCCATAACAAAGTATGGTCCACTAAATCAAAGGCACTCGAGAGATCAGCGAAACAGAGAAATAGAGAGCCCTGTTTCGCTTTCGTGTACTTTCCGATGAGGAGATCGAGATTGATACACTGCTCGGTTGTCCCAAGGCCTTTACGGAAACCGTATTGGGACTCGGCCAGAAATTTATTTTCCTCCGCCCATTCCTCTAAACGCATCAGGAGAACCCTACTCATAATTTTAAGGGAGGAATCCAGAAGGGAGATAGAGGAGAGGCCAAGAACTACCGCCCTATCTCCCTTCTTGTAGATGGGTAGGATTATGGAATCACTCCAGGTAGGTGGTGTACTCTCCATGACTGAGGCATTAAACACCTGTGTTAGGAGTCTACTCCAAAGTGTTGGGTTGGATTTATACAGGTCAACCGGGACCCCATCAGGTCCCGGTGCCTTTCCTCCTTTACTCTGACTAATAGCAGTTTCCACTTCTTGTGGAGTAATGTCCAGGGATAACTTTGTTTCGAACATCATGGGGGGGGGGGGGGGGGGGGGGGGGGGAACTGGCACAATCCTCCCTAGTCGGGTTAAAAATTTCTGAAAAGTGTGCAACCCAGTTCTCTTCACTAACCTGGGCTGACAATATAGGGAAGTCTTCTTTTACAAGAAAGGGACTATTAACCGTGGTCCAGAAGAGCCTACTATCGTGCAATATAGCTGCTTTGTTAAGAGCATCCCAAGCTTGTTCCCTTAGCTCCTGTTTCCTGCGTATAAGATGTGTTTTGTATGACATTCTAAGGGATATAATAGCCTCTCTGTCTCTAGGTTGTTTAGTGAGTGCCTGCTTGAGTTCCCGGAGAGATTTAGATCAAGAGAGCTCATTAGAGAGATCTCGGAGCATCAAATACTAATGCTATTATTTTGTATAGCTTTACCGGAGTTCTTGGTATGCAGGATTTTGGTTCGCCTACGTTTGAGGAGATTTGGGTTTGCAGCGATAATCCTATCTTTATAGCTTTGTTGTGAGGGTAATTTATATGAATCTAATTTCTAGTTTGTAGTTCAGTTATCCCAATTCCTGGTTCTCATTGGAGGACTGTTGAGAATCTTATAACTGACCCCTCTTGGCACAAAACAAGGTTCATTGGATTACCAAGAGAGTGGTACAAATAAGAAAAATATGGGTTCTTTAGTACTACTCGAATATGAAAGGGGAGTGTAGGGAACGCCTACACTGCTTCCTGTGGCACTCCAGTAGGAGACTAGAGCTCCTTTACAACATTCCAACCAAAGTGATCAATGTATGGTGATCAGTAATCCATTTCAGGATGAAGTTTATTATGTAGGTCACATATTACATCATAGTGACTGTATGGCAAAACTGTACACGCAATTTATGGTTCAGCAGCATCCAATTGTATCACTAGTATACAGTTTTGCCATACACTCCCCTTTCATATTCGAGTTGAAATTCCGAGTCCCCCTGGCCGGGAGGGACCCATTCCTAGGCCCGCAAAGACACGATTACCATCGTATTAATAACGACCCATTTGAATGTTAAACAAGCATTTACAATGCAATGGTTTCGCCTTTGGAAAAGTTAGATCTATTGGCATTGTAAATGACAAAATTTTTATTTATGTGTTGGTTTTGAAAACAGATAAATAAATGGCATTGTCATTTACATTGCCATTAGCTTAATCTCTTGCAAATGTAAGACCTATTGTACCCTACGGACGCGCTCAGCTGACAGCAATTACTACCACACACACACACACACACACACTCAGAGCCACACACACACCCAGAGCCAGCCACACACACACCCCCAGAGCCAGCCACACACACACACACACACTCATGAAAGAAATCACAGTTACCTGTTGGAGCTCCTTGGCATATAGGGAATCCTTTGCTTGAACTCCCACTACTGGAGCGGAATCATTCTCCCAAGGCAGTTTGTTTTTCCCTTTACCTGCGCTTAACACCCTCCTGGCACCAACGGTGGGATCAGTCAGAAGCAGTAGGTCATTGTAGGATCCATGACGCCTGAGGGCACAGTCACCGCTGGGAGTGTGCGCACTCTGAGTCCTACATCCTGACAGAAGCCAGTCTGAGTCCGCTCCTGGAAGAATGTTAGCACCTCTTCCATGAGCAGAGGTAGATAGAGGGGTGGCATAGTCTACTAGACCTTGTGCAGCTAGTTTGGGAAGGGTTTTTCTGGCTAGCCTTGCCTGGACTGCATGCATCACTCCATCCCCCTCCTCATTAAGTTCCACAATATCCACGGCCTTGAAGAGGCTGGCTTTATCTGAACCCATGGACGAGGCCAGCACAGCAAATGCCTCCAGCGCTGCATGGCGTACCTTTAGTTTAATATCCACAAGACAGGGGGCTATATCCCGGGAGAGTTGAAGCAGGTTGAAATCTTCACTTGGGTAGGTGAGCAGAGCACGTGCACACACTCAGATGCGTACACATATATAGGCACAGACACATAGGGACGCACACATCCCCAGACTCAGATGCTTTCACATACACAGGCAAACACACACAGATGTGCACACACGCCCAGGCACGCACACAACCCCTTAGTACACAATTTGCACCACAGCTGGGATTCAAACTTATTTTGCAGCACATCGGGATGTACTCGGCCCTTGAGATACAGAAACAGTGTCCATCAGGAAACAAGACAGACTAGCCTCCCATGCCATTAGTTCACAGAGATAGAGCAGGCAGGCAGATATCTGAGCAGTTAGGCAGGTCTCCTAGGAGTCCCGATATAGAACAGGCAAACACCTCCCAGCCGGTCGCATAGGTAGAACAGAGAGGCACTCGTTTCAACAAATCACGGAGATACAGCAGGCAGGTAATCCTCACAGCAGTACATGTAAGTAGAGCAAGCAGCTTCGCGCCCATCATTTTACAGATATAGAACAGACAGGCACGCTCCTAGAAGGTCGCAGAAACAGGGCGGATATGTGCACACTCCCAGAAGTTCACAATGGCAGAGCAGGCAGAGACACACCCCAGCATTTCACAGCGGCAGAACAGACAGGTACACACTCCCACCAGCGCACATAAGTAGTGCTTGCAGGCACGCATCTTTAGCAGTGCACAGAGGTACGGCATGCAGGTGTACACCCACAGCAGTACACAAAAGTACAGCATGCAGACACAACCCCCCCAGCAGTTCACAGCGGCAGAGCAGGCAGGCATACACATATCCTAACAGCGCACATAGGTAGTGCTTGCTGACGCAGGCTCACCCCCCCGAAATGCACAAACCCCCCCATAAGAAGTGCACGCTGGCACCCCCGCAGCAGAGCAGAGACGAGGAATGCATGCAGGCGCACACCCCCAGCAATGCACAGAAGTAGAGCATGCACGCAGGCTCACCCCCAGAAGTGCACGCTGGCACCTCCCAGCAGAGCGGAGACGAGGCATGCATGCAGAGCAGAGACGAGGCATGCATGCAGAGCGGAGATAAGGCAAGCATGCACACACCTCAGCAGTGCACAGAGGTACTGCACGCAGGCACCCTCCCCTCCCCCACAAGTGCACTCAGGCACCCCCCCCCCACCCCCCCAGCAGCACGGAGACGAGGCAAGCATGCAGGCTCACACCCCCATCGGCGCACAGAAGTAGAGAATGCATGCAGGCACTCCCCTCCTCCCCCCAGAAGTGCGCGCAGGCAACCCCCAGCAGAGCGCAGACGAGGCACGTATGCATGCAGGCAGCACTCACCGCCGGCGGGTGCACTGGGCTCTCCGGAGCCGCCTTGGGGCAGGAGTGCTTCGGGCACCAGCTCTCCCTCGTAGTGATTTATTTTGGCTTCTTCAGCTTTCCATGCCGCCTCCCTCCTAAACATCTAACTGTGATCAGGCTTTCTTTGCGCACTACCAACAGGTCCGTAAACTGCCCATCAAAATTATAACATAAGCAAACAGTCCTGCAAGCAGCGAAACAGGCCGCCCATGAGAAGGGTGACCGAGTGACTGGCAGACAGGCGATTTGACAAATTCGGGTACAGCGAGACAAGCATTCACGGGGGTGAGGGGAGTGTCTGTCCGACATATAGAGAGAGGCCAGTGAACTGACAGACCGGCACGCAGACAGACAAATAGCCAAGTAAAAATGTAGGTACATTTAGTTACTTAAAGGCGGACAAATTTCTGGGGGAGGGGGGTATAGGGGCTGAAAAAGTTTTCCGGGGGGGGGGGGGGGGGGAAGAGATGGTAGTTGGGTGCGCGTGATTAGCTGCACTGCTAGAGAGAGGGATGGATATTGGTAGCGTGAGCTGGGCAGGAGGCGCGGCAGGGTTCTGGGGGGTTATCTAAGAGAGGACAGGAGTCTGGAATGCTGAACCTAAATACCCCATTTGTCAGTTGGCCCGACAGACAGGGGATTGCAGGCCGACAATGGGCAGATTCCCTGGCCCGCTCCCGCCAGGTTAAAGGGAAGGAGGCCGCCCGGGGAGTGCAACCAACGGCCCGCTATTGCCAAAACAAACAGTGCTCTTTGGAGGAGAGAGAACAGCATGCCGGCCATACCTTCGCCGTTTACACAACACACGCGGGCAGAGTGCTGATATTCTAAAACGGCTAAGAAGGAGGTACATTATTTAAATATGGCTGCCTGGTTAAAACGCTGTTTTCGAAACGTAAACATGCCAGAACAAGAAACCCCCTCGGACACGCTGCAACCCCACGGACAACAAAAATGTTCGGGTCAGAAAGGTGACTCAGCGCAGGCACATGTACAATTGTAACAACTAATAACACGGACAGCGGGAGGGGGGGGCGGGGAATCGTTTTTTTTCTAGGTCTCTTTAAACTGGTCACACGGATAGCGGGAGGGGGCTGGCGGGCACACGGACAGCGGGAGGGGGGCGGGCGGGCACACGGACAGCGGGAGGGGGGCGGGCGGACTCACCTGGACATTGATCCGGCAAATGAACAAAACATGGCGTCGAAAAAAAAAAAAATAACACCCACCGCCGCGATGACGATCAGAAGTGGGTGGAGAGCGAAAAAAATCGCGGGAACGCCCCCGAATCTGGTCCGGCCTTGACGGGCAGATCCGGCTCCCAATGGCTAGCCTCCATTTATGGAGCTAGCCAATGGGACGTTCCTGAAGTCCTTATTGTAATCAATGGATTTCGCCTGCACCGAAAAGCTGCGCAGAGCGCAGCCTTCGGCAGGCGAAACCCAAAAAAGGAGTGCTGCCATCCTCATTCAACCAATTGATTCTTCAGTACTACAGCAGCATGGACCTGGGAAACTTGTGTTCGGGGATTCCGTTCTGTTTCAGAATAAAGAGTGCATCTTTTATTTATGGCACACTTTGCATTTAAAATGACACTTATCACTGCTCTGGGTTTTGTGAGGTCTGCTGTATTCTAGTGACAAACAGCAAAAGTATGGTTTTGGCTGGGATGCTCCTAGGAGTCCAACAAATCCTTCACGTTGTCTGTCATATTCATCCTCAGAGAGGGGCGAAAAGGTGGTGGGTTGGCGAATTTCGTGGGTGCGCTTTCATTGGTTTACCTGTAGGACTCCACTTTGTCACAGCAGCAGGGCAGACAAGCTGCTTTATTTATGTGAACATCTCTTTATGAAGTAAATTGACAAGTGATTTACTGTGTGGGCTTTTATCATCCGGAACAGAACTAAATTTAAAACCAAGCACCCGGCTTTCATCCGAAATATCCTACGAACAGCAGTTTGTAACAAAACTACATACAGGGTACATGGCCAAAGCATTGCTTCCTCAAATAAACCACATGAGGCAGTTGTGGGGAAGTAGCAAGTGTGCAGCAACACAAGGGAGAGTGGGTGAAGGTGGATGGGGTTGGAGGGGGGGCGGAGGGGGGGGGGAACTGATGGTGGGAGGATGGAACTGGACACACCCATTCAATGCGTGAGCCTGCAGCTGAATGTGTACTAGGTCAATGATCTACGCCTACGGCATAGACCACACTAAAGCCCTGGAAGGAAACAGGAAGCTCTGGACAATCAGAAGCAAGGAAACGCGAGCGAGGGGAAGCCTACCAATGGTAATTAACCGACTAAGCCAGTTATAAACTTTTTTTGTTAAAAGGTTTTGCCTGAACAGCGCACATGTGTGGTCAGCACATTCTAATTAAAAAAAAAATAGGATTTCTTACCAATGTTTATTTAAATAGCTACAGATTTCTTCATGAGCAAGTACTACAACATTAATACTTTCTAGCAATTGTGTAGTATACTGCCAATTAAGTTAAGTTTGTGTGGGGTTTTAGTTTGCTAATTGCGGAAACACCTGAACCTTATTTTTTCTGTGACCAAAACTTAAAATATGCATAAATACCTGTAACCTGAAAATATGGGAAAATGATAGTTTCCTACATTCCAATAGCTCTTATAGATAACGGCTTGTGTTACTACCCGATTTATCCCAAATGTTTTAAATACCTACTTTTTAAATTGCCATTGCTGCACTGGTTACAGAATATTAATTGCGATTTAATAAAATTAAATGGCTTCTAATCGTGCGTTTGAGTCTTGCAATTTCACCTTGGCAGCATCCAGCGGAGGCTCCGCTGCTAAACAAGCGCTGCCCCTGCAGTTCAAGGTTTCTCGCTGCCCTCCCAGCCCCGAATTCGTCTGCATGAAGCTACTTCATTGTAGATATCACCTATTCCGTGCATATGATGGGCCTCAGCGAGAGCAGCACCCCACCGAGAAAACCCCATTTTACATGTCTGAAAGCATCCGCTTCCACGACAATATGTATATTTAATGCCACTGCATAACAGGCTGAATTATATGCTGCGCACTGCCAGTTCAGATGGGCTATGCTCTTAAGGCATTACCGCAGATTCCCTTTCAGCCGTGCATTATTATTATGCCATCACGTTGAAGAGACCGCTTGAATATCTAACTTTCCACTACAGGGGATGCAAAGGCGCGCTCCTGCTATGCAATTCAGACCAGACGACAGGTGAAATTCAGGAGATTGCCGGTCGTAGCGTTTGTAGCTCTGTTGGTAAGAGGGAGAGGAGAGGTCAAACGGATATTTGTTTAAACTACCACCTTCACTACAGTTTTAATTATTTATATTATTTCAAACGTAGCATTTAACTCCTTTACTAGAAGAAAAAAACGCGGCCAGCATTTACACAATTATTGGAGATTTATACATTTTTTATAAAGCGCCTAATACCGCCCTTGGTTTATCTTAGACTATTCCACCCTCCCCACCGCCACACACACAACACCACAAGATTGCTGAAAACCATAACGCCTCAATCCGCCCATCCAGAAAAAGCCTATTTCCACAGCCAAGTTCTACCACAAAAATATACCGGCCTCGTGAAGCGGGACCTGTGGAGGCGCACTGACTGGTAGCAGTGGTGTCGATGACCACTACTTGCTAGCTGCAAACGGCCCCATATGACCACCCAGTTCCAAGCTCTCCTGCGTGGCTTGTTGGTTCACAGATTTTAGAGACTTCACTTCAGATACATATGCTTTATAAGCGTTGGAAAGCCAATTGTTTGGCTTGCATTTGGAGTTCTTGCAGCTGTGTTTTTTTCTTTAAGAAATAATTGTGCACTGGAAAAATGAACAAAGCTGCATTCTGTACCCAATGCACCCATGCCAAGGAATTTAGTGTGTGAGGATTCAGAACTTGAGGGTTAAAATCATACCTCGTACTGCGACTGCAAGCATTGCACAAGAGACTGAATGATACAAGAAACAGCCAGTGGCATTAAGTGAGAGCTAAACTCCCTGGGATGAGCCAACGACCACTCTAAGCAGGTTTTTTCTGACAGCTGTTCTGTCAAGCCAAACCTAAAACAATAGCGTGTATGCAAAGGGTGAGAAAGTAAGGTTTATCAACCACCTGCTAGCCAGAACACATACAGATAATGTGCACTTGATAAACATTACATATAGTACGACCGGGGCTGGGTCCAACTTTGTTTGCCTCAATGTTTTTTGCACATTGAGGGTTTTTCAAAACCTCCCACATTTTTTGAAAACCCCAACATTGCCACATATTAACAGAATGTTTTTATACAGGCGAATTGTGCTTTGCCAGTTTTGGAAAATTAACATTTAACACATTGCAGGCTACCACAGAAATGCAATAATGACGAGATAATTTTGAAAGTGGCTGTAACAGGAATAGAAATGCAACGCCTCCCACATAACATAAGGACCCTCCCATGTTCAAAGTAAAACCCTAAAGCCTCCTAAGAAGAAGGGATAGGGAATAGTTCTAAAACAAATTGGCAAAATAAACAGGTCTGGCTCTTTGTTAGGGAAGGAGTTCTTACAATAGGGTGTGTTGGCCCTAGGGATCCTGTGGAATTTTAGTTCGTGTACTAAACATCATCTACGCCATCTTGCCGATTCACGTATGAATATACACGACAGCCATTTTAGGTACCATTGTCTCCCTGTTCACGATCGCCCGTCAGCACACTTCCCTGAACCTTGCAAGCCTTCCCCGCGCCTCCTGGCTGCCCCCGCGCTCACATGCACAAGTCATGAACCCCCCCCCCCCATGACTCTGTCTCAGGGAATCACACCCCGCGCCTGACCAACACCTCCTTTCCGTCCATGAATACCCCTCCTTTGATGACCCCCTTCCTCTGAGCCCAACTGCCTGTACGAACCGCTGGTCATCCCTTAGCCCGAGGATACAGTTTATTGCCCACTACTGTATGCACTCGCCTCCCCTGAAAGAGACCACTATTGATCATGACGTCCCCACCCCCTGAGATTCGATCAGGCGCACACATTCCAAAGGAATCGGCAGAACACTCAGCTGCGTGATAACCCCCTCCCAATCATATGAGGGGAAAGGGCTTCTACTGTTGTCATGTGTTGGAATGGGCCGGAACTGGGGGGGGTGCCGGGGATGTCGTTCTCATACTTCACAATGCCCTTGTTGTAATAAAGAGCGTTCACATGTCTTAACCCAGGGGATAAAAGACCAGGTCTCAGAGAGGTTGAGAGAGCACCTCGAGACGATACCTTGTTGTCTGATCTGATGTGTTCTACTCCGACGGAATAAACTTGTTTCCTGTCTTCCTGTCTCCAGCGCCTGCCTCTTTATTGAATAACTTCGTATGGTATTAGAGGCGTTTTACGCCGGGCAAATTTAACTTAGGAAACATCTACTGAAAGCGCCTGACCATTTTGAATTGATCTTTATCAATTGGCGTCCCAAACGCGGGGCCCATCAGCGACACGTGGATCCAGTGGGAGAGGTCCCGACGACAGAGTGAACAACTGCAACGATCGGGAGAGCTCCTGTCCGATAGACCCTCGTCTGACAGCCGATCATCTGAACTTCACTGATTCCGAGCTGACCTCTCCCGAGTGATCTACGGTCCTGACTGGGAACCACCAGGAGTGCCGCGATAGCAACAAGAGAATAGAGGACAATCGGGCGCTGGAAGCGGAAGACGAGAAACTGTCCATGCGGTCCGGGTAAGG
This sequence comes from Lissotriton helveticus, assembly GCF_964261635.1. Classification (NCBI taxonomy): domain Eukaryota; kingdom Metazoa; phylum Chordata; class Amphibia; order Caudata; family Salamandridae; genus Lissotriton; species Lissotriton helveticus. The sequence goes on along the minus strand of NC_136059.1, from coordinate 482,532,728 downwards.
TCGTGACACACGACAAATTGCGAAATTGATTGATTGATTGTTTGAAAATACTAGTATTACTTATTGACTGTTTGAGAAATTCTCTATTTGCAAACAAGTACAGAATCGCCATACTCTGTTTAGTCTTTGCAGATAGTGAAGGGTAGGCAACGCAAGCCTTTAACACGTCGTGCCTATTTTTCTCCTCATTGATTGATTGAATCGAGCAGTGAATTGTTCGAAGTTGGTTCTCTTAAGGATCTTCTCTGCCTACAAACGGGGAAGAATAGGAATATTCTCTCTCCCTTTGCAGATAGTGAAGGGTAGGCAACGCAAGCCTTTAACACGTCGTGCCCATTTCATTCCTCATTGATTGATTGTTTGTCCAAACATTGACTGTTTGGAATTGGTTCTTTCTGGAGGTATTCTCTGTTTGCAAATAGCGTAGAATAGAATATTCTGTCCAGTCTTTGCAAATAGTGAAAAGATAGGTAGTGCAGGCTTTTGCCCCCCATTGTAATCCGTCATGCCTATCTTCTCCCCATTGGTTAATAGTTGGGTCAACCCGGACCGCTTATTAGAGATGGACCATCCAGCTCCACTGGAAGGCACCCCTAATAAGGACATGTTTACTAAGCAAGGACTAGTCGCTATAGCTTATAGTAAGTTATGGCATAAATATACAAAAAAGGATCCTGAAAGTCAGTGGCCACTGATAGGTTCTTTTGATGAAAATAAAATAAAAACACTAGAAGCAGCTGTAAAAATAAATAAGGCAACGTCCACTATGCTCGAGAGTATTGGCATGTGGCGCAAAGAAGCAGAACATCGAAGGAAAAGAGAAGAAGCAAAAATAGTGAAAGAGTTACGAAAAGCAGCCCATCTGGCCGCAAAAGAACTAGATGAAGAAATAAGAAGAAGAGAGGAAGTTAAACAAACGCAAGAATCAGGACTGGCAGGCCAATGCCCTGTCAGGACCACCTCTGCGCTCTACCCGGAGATGCCCTCCAAACAGCGGGCAAATGACGAGTTACTGCTCGGTCCTCCAATTATCTACATGCCTCCTCCTTATGCTCCCAGCCAGCCTCTAGCACAACACTCACCAGTTCAAAGTGCAGGTGTGGGTGACCCTAGCGCTAGTGCCCCGGCTCTTACGGCCTTCGCACCAGCCGCATTGGTAACAACAGCAGATGAACATGAGACTAGCAGGCACCTAACAGCCAGACCAAATAGGTTGAACAAAGATGAGCGGGATGGAATCGACAAGATAGCAAAAACATTGGTAGAACGGAAGGAGAGCGAAGAATATACGGTGAATATGCACAATTCACATGCCGGTAGTCAGACGGCATTTCATCTTACGGTTCAGCTACCACACCCTGAACGCGTATGAGGATAGGTACCAGAATAAAGGTCCTGCTAAATTGACGGCTCTATATAGAAGGGTCGATGTTGGAGATTGAACTGAGAGCGATGTGACGGACTTCTTCATGCAAACGCTTGAGGTGTTCCGCCACCTCGCGGAACAGAAACCAGAGGTCAAGATCACAGTCCCTGAGACGATTGAGTCCTCATTAGAGGCAGCCAACACGATGATGCCTATCAGAGAAGCCGCCCCCTATTGGGTTCCCCCGAGAGGTCAGGGAACAAACGATGATATCAACCACACAGATGCAAAAGGGAGGGTTGTGTACAACTGGGTGTACCAACCATGGGATCGGCAAGATATTTCAACTTTTAGGCAAACCCTGCCCGATCTACGAAAGAACCCTACAGCATTTTATACAGAACTAGGCACAGCCTTGGGCTCAACCATAATGACGCTATCGGACATGGATTTGTTTTTCGGGTTGTGTCTGCCAGCTGATGTGTGGAAGCAAATCCGGAAAGCCGACCACACAGACCTGTTCGGACACACCTGGAAACAACTCGATGACCTAGATAGGCAGCGAGAGCCCGGAAAGAAACCTGTAAAAGACATACTGGAACTCCCCGACAAAATAGTGCAGAAGCTAAAGACGTTGATCCCAGAAAAGAAGGTAGACTGGTCGGTAGTCACGGCTTGTCGTCAGAAACCTCAGGAAGATGTATCAGAATATTTCTCCCGATTTGAAACAGTGTTCTCCGACTACAGTGGCCAAGACATGACCACCGCAACCGGACAACACCTATTCGTGCAAAACTACGTAAAAGGGCTATCGCAAGAGGTCTCCCAAAAGTTACAGACGAGTGAGAGTAGTTGGGGAGCCTCCAAACCTGCAGCTATCCTTCAGATGGCTCAGTATTATGAACACCAAAAGAACGAGAACGAGAGGGCGAACGAGAAAAAGAAAAAGGACTTAAAGGAACGAGTGATGATTGCTCAATTGCATGAAGTGACTACAGGAAGGGAACGATATAGGGGAAACTACCAGTCGAATGCCCCTAGGAATTCGGCCCATAGAGATCGCAACCCCACACCTGGCGCTCCACGAACCGACCTCGATGAGAACCAGTGTGCATTTTGCAAAGAATTTGGGCATTGGAAGTCTCAATGCCTGGCCCTTCGGTAAATGATTAAAAATAAAGAAACAAGGGACATGACAAATGGCTCCAAAACTGGAGGGCAGGGACGAGGGCAGACCCGCGACACCACCAATGACCGATCTGGCAGACCAAACACATTTTACCGCCCCCGACAGAATCAGTGCCAACAGTCCGACTGCAACAATGCTCACGACTCTGCATAGGACTGCCAGGGGCAAGGGAGGGATCCAGTCTAGCTCTGTGTTGACCAGCAAGGTCCTTACGTCACTGCTAAGGTCCTGGGTACAAAGTCTCCATTTTTGGTAGACACTGGAGCGACACGTAGTGTATTATCAAAACGACTGATTCCAAGGGCACCCTTGTCTGGCTCACACATTACCTCGATAGGTTTCGATGGAACGCCCTCCACTAATCCCCTGTCTGTACCTATCTCCTTTGACCTAGGAAACAATCCCACTGACACAACATTTCTGCTCTCCTCCAACTCCCCTGACGCCATTATGGGTATTGATTTACTGAAACATTTCCGAGCTACTATTAGGTGTTCCCCGGATGGAGTCCGAGTCATCCTGTACGACAACCCGAGCATGTCCAGACCCTACCCCGCACGACATATGTACGCCATAACAGATGCTGACCTATCCTTGCTCGATACCCTACCCCTGTACCTATGGGCCAGAAACGACTCAGATGTAGGACGAATGATGATCGACCCTGTGCACATAACTGTTCGACCAGATGCAATACTCCCGAAACTCCCACAGTACCGGATATCGCCCGAAGGCGAGAAGGCATTAGTAGCAATTATTCAGTCCTTGGTAGATGCAGGAGTGGTAGAGGAAGTGGTTAGTAATGTCTGCAATAGCCCTATCCTACCCATTGTTAAGAAGCAAGGCGAGGGAGATGAGAAAGCGTACCGCTTCATCATCGACCTGCGAGAAGTCAACAAAGTGGTGGTACCACAGTACCCCGTAGTCTCAGACATCGCCACCATCCTGACTCTCATCCCGTCCACTGCCACCACCTTCACCGTTATTGATCCTAAAAATGCATTTTTCTCTATCCCCATCCATCCAGACAGCCGTTATCTCTTCGGCTTCACTTTAAAAAACCGTTCATACCGATTTTGTAGAGCTCCCCAGGGCTACACTGAAAGTCCCAGCATTTACAGCCAGGCCCTCAAAAGACAGCTGGACGCCGTCCAGCTACCAGATGGAGTGGTGTTGATCCAATATGTTGACGATATCCTTTTGGCGGCCGACACCACTCCACTTGCAATCACAGCCACTATCCAACTCTTGCACTTTCTTGCGGAGAATGGCCACAAAGTCTCCAAAAAGAAACTGCAGTTCTGCCAGCCCCAAGTAACATACCTAGGCCATCTCCTGTCCAAAGAAGGTAGGAAACTTACGCCCGACCGAATCCAAACCATCCTAGACACCCCCATTCCAAAAACACAGAAGCAAGTCCGTTCATTAGTGGGCCTTACTTCTTTCTGCCGACAATGGTTACCAAATTTCAGCCTCATTATAAAACCCCTACTTTCCCTGTTGGCCAAAGATGTTCCGTTCCCACTCCCGAATGCCAAGCATCCTTTGAGGAGTTGCGGGATGCCCTTTGCTCGGCACCCGTTCTAGGAACACCAGATTACTCCAAGCCCTTCTCCCTCTTCACTCACGAAAGGGAGGGATGCGCATGGTCTGTTCTAACTCAGCCCATCGGCGCCAAACAACGCCCTTGTGCCTACTTCTCTGCCACTCTTGATCCAGTCGCCAGAGCTCTACCTGCCTGCCTTCGAGCAGTAGCCGCTGCTGCTGTCTCTATCCGCCAGAGTGAGGGAATTGTGCTTTCAAACTCCCTCACGGTATTAGTGCCCCATGCAGTTGACACCCTTTTGAACCAGACTAAGACTCAACACCTGACTAGCGCACGACTAACAGGGTACGAATTGACTCTACTTGCACCCCACATCACCCTGAAGAGATGCACGACATTGAACCCTGCTACACTGTTACCCTTGCCCGAAAATGACCCCGATGTGCCCCCTATACACGACTGTGTGACCCTCACGGACGAACAGACCAGGAGTAGAATTGACCTCCGAGACATTGCTTTCACAGATCCTGATGGAGAACTATGGGTAGATGGCTCTTGTATCAAACTCCCAGACGGCACCACCTCTGCTGCCTATGCGGTGACGACAGCTCGAACAGTTGTTGAAACAGCTCGCATCACACAACGATCCACACAGGCAGCAGAGCTAATTGCCCTCACACGAGCATGTATCATAGCAGCAGGAACCACGGCAAACATTTACACGGACAGCCAGTACGCCTTCGGGGTGGTTCATCATTTTGGGCTCCTATGGAGGGAAAGGGGATTCCTGACGTCCCACGGCACGCCCATCCTTCACGGAGATTTAGTCTCCGCCCTGATTGAAGCAGTTCTTCTCCCCAAACGATTAGCAGTGATCAAATGCCAAGCACACAAGAAGGTGACAGACCTAGTCGGACAGGGAAACGCACTGGCCGACACCACTGCCCGAACCACAGCTGAGAATAGGACGACGACACGCATGTATGTGACCAGGTCACAAGCAGAAAAATGGACCGACGCTAGGGAAACAATCAGGGACATCCAATCGGCCAGCACACCACACGAACTGACTGAGTGGGCGCGGGTGGGTCTGAGGGACGATGAGGACTGCTGGCGGACAAAAGACACGAACAAATGGTTGCTGCCTGATGCATACTTGATCCCCATACTGACCATGGCACACTCCCCTGCACACATAGGTTCTGCCCCCATGATTGAACTCATCTCCAGAGTCTGGCACAACAACAAGATCCCCGACTCAGCCAAACGCCTGGTCCAGCAGTGCCTTATCTGCCTACAACACAACCCCGGGAAAGGAACTGTGGTACCCCGGGGAGGGTTTGGGATCCCCGACCACCCCTTTGAGGTCCTTCAGATGGATTACATCCAATTAGAGGTGCCAAGGCTTGAAGTACGTATTGGTCATTGTATGTGCCTTCAGCAAATGGGTGGAAGCCTATCCGACCCGTGATAACACTGCCATGACTACTGCCAAAGTACTACTGAAAGAGTTTTTCCCTCGCTACGGCCTTTGTCGAATTTTATGGAGCGACAATGGCCCCCACTTCGTAGCTGAAGTTATCCAACTAATCCTGAAGGGGTTGGGGGTAAAACAGAGGTTCCAAGCAGTCTTCCACCCCCAATCTGCTGGCCTGGTTGAACGACACAACGCTACACTGAAACTGAAACTGTCAAAAATAGTGGCCACCACAGGACTTAAGTGGCCAGATGCCCTTCCACTGGCATTACTATCGATGCGCTCCACTCCCACTAAGCACCACTTGACCCCCTACGAAGTTGTGTTTGGGCGGCCTATGAACCTCTGGACCGCCCCCAAACCGACCTCCATTCACGACGTCCCCGACGTCCTGCTGTCAGATTATTTATGCAAATTAACTAAAACGTTGTCTGTCATTCATCAACAGGTGCAGCAGGCCATCCCCGATGCTTCCAGGGGTCCCGGTCACGATATCCAACCGGGGGACTACATCCTAATCCGGAACTTTCAACGAGCGAAGAGTCTGGAACCCCGGTGGACGGGCCCCTGGCAAGTACTGATCACCACTCGGACGGCTCTTCGAGTGGAGGGGAAAAAGAACTGGCTGCATGCACACCACTGCAAGAAGGTTGCCTCGACCCTGGCCACGACAGACAACGTCAGCACCCAAGAAGAGCTCCTGAACAAAGACCGACCATCACTGAACTGCTATCCTGATACCGAGGCACTGGAACTTGCAAAACACTCTGATCCCACTGTGCCATCTCGAGAAGGGTATTTCCTGCGTCGAAAGGAGGGAGCTTCGGCTAAGTAGGCCACTGACTAAGTTAAAAATCTCAGAACCGTGACACAAAGCAACCAAGGGTTACCCGGAGAGAAGCTAAACAAAGTCTGTGGTTCTGCCCACTACCGAGCACCTTGAAGATGATGGAAGCGCCAGATAAGAAGACGTCGGAAGCAACAGGAAATACCCACTACAGGAACCCAAAGACTGACAATTTGCACAAATCAAAGACAATCGCTTTCTTTATTGTCTTCCTCTTCTGCCTCCTCCTCATGACTTCCTTCTGGATCTTGGAGGAAAGCACACCCGCTCACCAGATGTTGCCAACCACTGTCCAGCCAACCACCATGAAAGAGCACCACCTGATCACCCTTTCACCTCAGCTCCGAGAAAGGCGTAGGGAGTTCTGGAACAATTCCTTCGTACAACTGTTGCACCAGCACAACCTTGCTGCAAATGCCACTAACTGCTGGATCTGTGGGTTGCTCCCACATGCTACCGGACACTCCATCCCCTTCATCCCCTCTCCTTTCTCAGTTCACGGCTCCTGCCTCGCCTGGTTGATCCTCATGCAGGAAAGCCACAAGGACAACGCCGCTTCTGGTCAAACAGTGTCACACTTCTACTATGGGTTCTGGCTGAACAAAACAGGAAAGACGTCTGCTCCCTTTTGTCCTACAATTTCAGGTTCAACTTTCCTTACGAACATCCCTGCCAAAGAAAGGGTCGAAATGCAAGTGCTCCACAATCCAGCCAGACCCACCTTCTCCCACCTGCGGAAACAAACGGCTGCCACCCTGACCGTGGCCCTGTCTGTCATCAATGTCACAGGACTCGTATGCCTCGAAGGACAAGGAACGCAGCTGGTGGGTCACAGTTCTTGTCGCATCACCAAAACATTGGTCTCAGCTGACCCCCCCTCCTTTGTTGCTTCCCCGAATATGTACTTTGTTTGTGGCACCAAAGCTTATACTTGGCTCCCAAGAGGCTGGAGGGGTACGTGCTACATCGCCTTCATTCTTCCTCCCACGTATGTGGCTTCAGCCAACCACCACCGGCAAAAGCGCGCCGGAGATGTTGAACAAGCCGACTCCACCGGAGCACAGTTCCTGGATGCAGCAAAGGGACTTGTTCCTCTGTGGGGACCAATGGCAAATAGCCGCGCTATCCGACACCTGACTCAGGCATTAGAAACAACCATTAACATCACCGCTGGCATCCTTGCTAACACGGCTGAGCTTCAGGCAGTCCGCCTGGTGGCTCTTCAAAACAGTCTTGTTTTAGATGTGGTTCTGGCCGACCGTGGAGGAGCATGCCGCATCATCGGCTCCAGCTGTTGCACCTACGTGCCAGATAACTCACCTTCAGTCTACAAAGCAATCGAACACCTCCACAGACTGTCCTCAGAGGTTCACCAGGAGCAGGAAGGATGGTCGCTTGGAGGCTGGTTCTGGGACACTTTGAAGAACTGGGGATGGAGATAGTATCATGATTGGTATCAATAAAAACGTGAACAATGTGGGTGTTGCCTAGGTATTCAATGTTTACCACCTTTATGTGCACTCATTTCCAACTGTATGTGCCCAAAGACTTTGAACTTTAAACCTGAGCACATGAGTCCCCTATACGAGATAGAGGTGCGTGGTCTCATGGGGATCGATCCGAACTGACAAGCTGGCGAGACATGTTAAAGGGAGGACTGTGGAATTTTAGTTCGTGTACTAAACATCATCTACGCCATCTTGCCGATTCACGTATGAACATACACGACAGCCATTTTAGGTACCATGGTCTCCCTGTTCACGATCGCCCGTCAGCACACTTCCCTGAACCTTGCAAGCCTTCCCCGCGCCTCCTGGCTGCCCCCGCGCTCACATGCACAAGTCATGAATCCCCCCCCATGACTCTGTCTCAGGGAATCACACCCCGCGCCTGACCAACACCTCCTTTCCGTCCATGAATACCCCTCCTTTGATGACCCCCTTCCTCTGAGCCCGACTGCCTGTACGAACCGCTGGTCATCCCTTAGCCCGAGGATACAGTTTATTGCCCACTACTGTATGCACTCGCCTCTCCTGAAAGAGACCACTATTGATCATGACGTCCCCACCCCCTGAGATTCGATCAGGCGCACACATTCCAAAGGAATCGGCAGAACACTCAGCTGCGTGATAACCCCCTCCCAATCATATGAGGGGAAAGGGCTTCTACTGTTGTCATGTGTTGGAATGGGCCGGAACTGGGGGGGTGCCGGGGATGTCGTTCTCATACTTCACAATGCCCTTGTTGTAATAAAGAGCGTTCACATGTCTTAACCCAGGGGATAAAAGACCAGGTCTCAGAGAGGTTGAGAGAGCACCTCGAGACGATACCTTGTTGTCTGATCTGATGTGTTCTACTCCGACGGAATAAACTTGTTTCCTGTCTTCCTGTCTCCAGCGCCTGCCTCTTTATTGAATAACTTCGTATGGTATTAGAGGCGTTTTACGCCGGGCAAATTTAACTTAGGAAACATCTACTGAAAGCGCCTGACCATTTTGAATTGATCTTTATCAATCCTAGAAATAAGATTGTAGTGAAGTAGCATTTTTGGCTACAACAATAAGAATAAAAAATAGTTTTTTAAAAAGGACTAGCTACACTTGCAATCAGTGAATTAGCAGAGTTCAACTGTACTATTAAACAGGAGTCCACGTTGTTGAGGTTTAGGGTGTGTGGTAAACTTAAAAAGTGGAACCTGGATAAATATTGTCATTTTGTCAAAGGTATATATTTTGCAATCTTTGTAATATTTAAGAAAACCCATGCACACGTCTTATTTGAACCCAAAAATACATGTGATGGAGGACCCCGCGCCCCCCCTCCCCCAAAAATAAACACCAGCACAACAAGGACGTAGGTGATAAGCACTGTCTCTAGGACCTGGTAAGGCATTCAAACACTACACACAGCACTAGCTACCTAGTCAAAACATCAACATAAATTTAAAAAAATGTGTCTGCAAAGTAAATAAGAAAAATCAGATCAATGGCAAGCTAATTTGGGTGCCTACTGACCAGTTCTAGCTTGAAATGGCAAAGATAGTGTTCTGGTCATTTAGAAAGCGTATGACCAACACCTTGAAATCTTGTTTTTATCTTGAGTATTTGCTGTTTGTTCAAAGAGGTCAAATTATATCGTTACAAACCTCCGCTTATTTTATCCCCAAAATTGGGGTTTATGTTTTTCTCTAACTTTAAAGTTAGTTGATTTTGTAAACGGTCTGCCAATCATGCTGTGGTACAGGGAGTGTAAATAGAAAGGCTGTAGGATATCCTTTCTAAAATAGGATTTAAATAGCTTGTATATTAACCATACAATTATCTCAAAATATATATCAGCAGTTAGGATAACACATTTATTGTAATTCTTAGATGCGACAGAAACAAAGATTTGAACAGGATAAGAACGCCCGGGAAATATAGGATCCCGAATGCTTGAACCTTCACAATTGTTTCTCTGCGTCAAGAGAGGTAGGTAAGAGCTGGGGGTCACACTGTTCCCATACATCACTGGCACCTTTTTTTTAGCTCCTTCTGAGCCTGCCCTACACTCACAGGTAGCCATGGAGTGGAGGGTTTGACAATTGGCAGGGTTGGTGTGGGAGGCAGAGAACACTTGATTGGATTGCCTCACGTCCTCAAGCGGCCTCAATCTTTCACGGCCCTACTCGGCTTGGCACATTGAATGCCTGACAGCTAGTTGATGTTAATCCAGTTGTGCCCTGCATCCAGGCGCCAGATTGAATCCCCTGTAGAACCCCAGAGGTTGGAGTTTAAGTCTGATACGACTATAATACTAATATAGAGTATCAAGAGAAGGAAAGGAACCCGGGGGTGGACGCGGCGTCGACTACGTTAAACCTAAGACAAAGGAGTGGTGATGCTGAGATCGTAGAGAATGGGATAACCAGCTGGGGCAAGGAACAACTGGAAGCATAACATGGAGCAACTACCACTCTTCAAGTTAACGGAGAGGCATTAAATAAGAGAACTTCCCCTCATCCAAGTTTGTTTGGTGGCATTGGATGAAGGAACTCCACCAGTCCAGGATATCGCAGGAGCACTGAATGAAAAGTCCACCTTACCAGAAAAGACAAGGGGTTTGAATGTAGAACCCACCACCAACGTTGAACGTTTATAGGCAGAAAGTACAAGAACTCCTGCTAATCAAGGTAGCCTCTCAGACTAGCTCTACCATATCCCCATGTACCTGGTCAACCTTCTCGCATGTGTAGTTAAACCTTGCTGTACTTGGTCATGTGACGAGTGCTTGCAAAAACATACATTTTTTCCAGTACAGACTGTGACCGACAGTTTCTCATAGAAGGATGGCCAAGAAACGAAGCCCCAGAAAGTCCTGCAATCATCTGGAGGTGTAGAAGCTCGGAAACATGCTGGTCAGGCACTTTTAAAACTCTTCACATACCCTGTGGAGCAGGACGCTTGCCAAGAGGAGGCCAGGACTCAAAGCATACGGGAGGCAAGTCTTCGCCTCACAGCAGAGGCTGGCCTACCCCTTTAATTTGTTTCCTGCATTTAGGAAAGTCCCTCTACTTTTATTGAGTGCGTTTGTGCTCATTAACTGTTTAGAGTAATGGGGTTCGACTCGGCTCCAGTTCCCAACCCTGAGAAGTTAGATCATTGATGGGTTTCTGGCATAAGCTGTGGGGGTTGTAAAGGAAAGTCGCTGCTCAGCAAGCTCAGTTTCTTTTGAGGGAAGAGGCTCATATCTCTGCTTATGCCATCATCCCAGCAAAACTCCTTACCCATTCATTCAGTTGCTGGAGCCCGTGTCACTACGGATTCCCGGCAATTAAGGTGTCAAACTTATCATGTGGGATTTTCCAGGAAACTTTTCCATCTCTTCGTGTGAGCCCAGCAGCAAATAACAGGGAAAAAAAACCTATCAGGGCAAGGGAAGAGTTGAACAATGTTAGTACAGAGTCAGACAAGTAGTTTGCAGTGGACTAAGCTTAACACCTTTTTAGATCTCATATTCAACTCCCCTAACAATAAGATGATGGCCCCTGAACATAGCCTGAAAGTTTTTTCGAGTGTTATGCTACAAGGTCTACTGGACTTGCCCAGGGAGAGTCAGGAGAACTTGTAAAATTGGCCTCCCCCAAAAAAAGTACTTCTGCTAATGTTGGGGGGATTATATTTTACATGCTTAACCTTTAAATCTTCATGAGATACCAGGGGAGCGGAGATGCTTGAAGGGTGTGTGTGGCTTTGGCAAGGGTTGGTGGTACCTCGGGTGATGGTAGGATTCTGGGGAAACAGCTACAGGGCCACCTCAAACACAGGTGAAATGGGTATCTACTTTATACCTACCAACTGCCCATACGTGGTTGTATTAGTTAACGTCCCAGTACTTGCACCAAGGGACTGTCGAGACTACAGAGCAGTCAAATAAAACAAGTTTACCATTCGGAGGAGTTGCAATGTTAGTTTTACTCCAGCTCATTTAACAATATAATGGTTCTCATAGCTAGGTGGGTTCTCGCTTAAAATGCTTTGCAGGCAATTGTGTTATTCTTAATTTAAATCGACCAAGGGTAGCGGATGGCCTGATTCACCAAGCAAATATGGCCTTGATTAAGTTAAATTGTCTTCCATGCACATTTGTGCTAATCTTGTATATCAAGACTGCCCTTTCTAGCCAAAAAATGGACTCATTTAGATGGTCTACACTTTGAAGAAAATTGAACTGAAATTGTTTGCAGAGATATATACATCCATATTTATTATCGTTGTTTTAGAAGGAGAATTTTACTTTTATTGCAAATTTGTTTTTAGTGATTATATTTTGCATCTTTTATGAATTTGTATACAATTTTGAAGACTGATTTGAAGTCAGAGGTGATTAAACTTCTACCACAATTTTTCCTTTTCGAACCATCTGAATCTAGCCACAGTTGCTGTACTGTTAAGACAGGCCCTACCAACAGCACAAGGCATAGGATTTAGTTGTTGAATTGTCTTGAGGCCTTTTCAAATTTGACAGTTAGATTGACCCTTTGAGCCCGCACCAAGCAAGGCAGAGTGGAATGTTAGATCTTGGTCAGCTCGATCTTTTAGATCAACGTGGGCTTCTACGCAAAGCTACCAATGTAAAGACCATCCCTTCAACAAATCTGGGAAGGGATGGGAGATTGATGTTGGGGGGGGCAGAAATGACGTGAATTCTGTTGCCAATCCCTTGCCAAACAAGCAATGTTAACTGCTCGCCGCGGCACACATTCCGCTGTGGTGCAGCAGAATTGACACGTGTGCAGATCAGATGGCAACCCGGCCATCCAACGCACACACCCACCGTGACGCCAGGGGCCGTCCGACGCATGGAAGTGGTTAAAATCCTCATTTAGAATATAGCAGCTGTTAACACCATGTTGAGGTCTCAGGAATGGTTGAATTACGTTAAGTATTTGGAAATTGTCTAGCTGCTGGAAACTTGGGCTGAAGAAGCATTTTGCAATGGCTTTGTGACCTATAAGCAGGATGCCCTTCCGTCTTTCTAGGCATGCTAGAGCTGGGCTTCTAGCTGAGTTTAAAGGTAGTTTACAACAAGAGGGAGAGCTTTTTAAGGGGAGGGCGATTACCACTCATAAGGAGTGAGAGGTCCAGCTACAGCGGGTGCCCTGCAATCGTATGTAATACAAACGGAGCTGAGCTGTTCCTTAAAGTAAAGGAATGTACTAATTACACCAGTGGTAGTGGATGTTGTAGGGTCTCGTTGGAACCTACAGTTGGGCATCCATTTTGTTGGATGTAGTGCCCTAACACACCCGTGCAGGTGTCATGCTTCATCATCTGGGCATGCTCCTCGTTGGGTCGGCGGTGCAATACCCAACGGGTGACACCTCAAAGAGGGGCACTTTGGCGGAGATCTTCTATCCAACTGCCATCAGGTGAAGTGTGGGTGTGGGGCCAGAATAGCATAGACGTGGTGAGGGAGTTAAAATAAAGCTAGGAGTACCAGGATCAAGTTTATTCTGGGGGTCCCCTGCTGTAATTAAAAACAAATTACTAACCGATACTCGCTGGAATATAATGTTTCCAATTCTGAGTCTAGGTTTAGTGTGTGCTCAGATTGGTCGACATGCTTCTCGCCTATGTATAGTGACTGGCGATTCTTCAGGACCTAAAATAAAGAAATATTCTTGTACAAACAACTGTCTACGTCAGTGTTCACTATATGTGTATCTAGTGTTTAAAAATATGAACACATGTAAGGGAAATTGTTCCGTATGTTATACCGGTGTTGCGCGTCCCCACGGCGTGGGTTAGGAGATACGGCTGACGACACGGGCGACTAAATCCAAGATACTGGAAGTCTGAACCAGATGTACAGCCCGCCGGGTACTGCTGTTGCCTAGATGCTAACCATTAGGTAGAGGACGCGCAACACCGGTATAACATAACATACAAAACAATTTCCCTTACATGTGTTCATATTTTTAAACACTAGATACACATATAGTGAACACTGACGTAGACAGTTTGTACAAGAATATTTCTTTATTTTAGGTCCTGAAGAATCGCCAGTCACTATACATAGGCGAGAAACATGTCGACCAATCAGAGCACACACTAAACCTAGACTCAGAATTGGAAACATATTCCAGCGAGTACCGGTTAGTAATTCGTTTTTAATTAGAGCAGGGGACCCCCAGAATAAACTTGGTCCTGGTACTCCTAGCTTTATTTTAACTGACTCACCACGTCTACGCTATTCTGGCCCCACACTTCACCTGACGGCAGTTGGATAGAAGATCTCCGCCAAAGTGCCCCTCTTTGAGGTGTCGCCCGTTGGGTATTGCACTGCCGACCCAACGAGGAGCATGCCCAGATGATGAAGCATGACATCTGCGAGGGCATTACATCCAACAAAATGGATGCCCAACTGTAGGTTCCAACGAGACCTTACAACATCCACTACCACTGGTGTAATTAGTACATTCCTTTACTTTAAGGAACAGCTCAGCTCCGTTTGTATTACATAAGTTTAAAGGTAACCTTCAATTGTGTGGTTACAGCAATAGATACTGGTAGTAGGTTTTGCAAAGCTTTCCTTCTAAATTGGGCCTTGAATTTTGGGTTACTTACAATCATTTTTTATAACAATGTCATCTCAGTCCGTACCAATTTTAGCTTTTTTTCCTTCTCCTTTTGACACTTTATACTTACATACTTCTTAAGGCGGGTAGGGAGGGGGTGCTTTAACTTACTGCTAGCTGGAGACTTTAATGCCAAGTTGGGTGCTACCTCGTCTTTATTTGGACTGAACCCTTATGAGACAACTACGTAGTCCCTTGCCAGAACTGTGATGCTGTCAGCTCTTTGCTTTTCTCTTGGTTAGCCAGCCATAACATATGTAATGCCTTTGAGGTATGGCGAAGCAAAGTTAGTTATGTTTATCGTTAGGGGCCAATGTTCTATAAAAATTATGCTTTTGTTCCAAAGAACTAACATTACCAGATTCTCGACGGGGCAGTTAATGCCAGTATTTTAGTGACCATAAACCCTCACTATTTTGCTTTCTGCCCTAAGGAAACCCAAACGTGAGGTAATGGCGGGCCACTATAATTTGCTAGCAACCATTGGAGTACGTTGTTTTGGAACAAT
Source organism: Lissotriton helveticus (assembly GCF_964261635.1). Classification (NCBI taxonomy): domain Eukaryota; kingdom Metazoa; phylum Chordata; class Amphibia; order Caudata; family Salamandridae; genus Lissotriton; species Lissotriton helveticus. Next base: position 482,517,676 of record NC_136059.1, on the reverse strand, counting down.
GCTAATATACCCCATGACATTTGTAAACTTATATCAAGCAACTTGAATACTATTTTTACCTGCCTCTAAAGAGGATGGGGTTGAGACTATTCTTGCTTTCTTGGAGTCCCTTGGAGATGCTACGAAGAGGATACAAAAAATAAAAAATATATGGCTAGAAGAGCCTATGGGTGCGCCCCTTGGTTTAACAAGTCATGTAAACAGGCAAGCAGAAAGTTGCAATATGCAATAAGCAAATACCCAAGGAAAAGTGATTGAATTGCAATATGCAGGAAGGAATATAAAGTCTTTGGCTAGGAGGAAAGGTGAGGGGAAGACTGCGCATTTGGAAAACTTATCCCGTGGTTGAATGTCCAAAGATACTAGGACTTTCTGGAATATTGGTAACTATACCCAGTCTGATTTCCCCCAAGTCCGCATTGAATTGTAACATTGCCCCGGAGGCATGGTGTCTCACTTGACTAGGATAGATTGTTCTGTGGACAGTGGGTCAGTATGGGTCGATCCTGACCCACCCAGATGTCCTATTAACGTCTCCATTTCTTTGGCAGAGGTAATAACTGCCATTGTGAGGAGTACACCTGATAAACCACCGGACTCTGATTGTGTCCCTATCGACCCTTTATAAAGACAGTTTTAAATTCTTGGCACCATTTCTCACAAAAGTTGTTTACCCATTCCTAGGAGGCTAATTTTCCTGTCCTGAAAGACAGATTACTGTACCGGTGTTCAATAAAAGGTAATCAGCAGGACCCATCCGGTTATCATCTTATTCCTCGGTTAGACTCTTTAGTTAAATTAGTGGGACAAATCATTTTAGATTAGGAACTTTGATCTCCGGCAATAGCATCCTGTCTGAGGTGCAGCGTGGTTCTCAGACTTTGGACGATACAAGAAGGTCTTTACCTGCATCTTCTGGTTAGCCAATGCATTGGCCAAACGCAGTTCCATTCGTCTTGCTTTCATGGACAACTCGAGCACGTTTGATAGTGTGAATAGAGCAAAGTTTTGGGACTTGCTGACCTCCATGGGGAGGAGTAGGAGTTGGTGCACTTCCTGCGGGCTTTGCATGTCAGTCTTTCTGCCTCGGGATGAGTGCACAGATTTTCGGATTAAAACGCAGAGTCAGTCAGGGCTGCTTCCTGGCTCCTATTCGCTTTTTAATGTGTATTAATAAATTAGAACTGTCCTTCTGTAAGTTGGGGAAATATGTACCAGCAGTGAATAGGCCACTGCCTGCATTCCTTTATACAGACGACGGAACTTTGCTAGCCAGAACCCCCAATAGCCTTAAGGCCCTTGTAGATGGGTTTGTTGGTTTTATGGAGAAGAATTTAGAGAACAGTTCTAAAAAGTACAGCTACTTGTCTCTTGAGTAAGTTAGTGTCACACGGGCGGTTGGCTCTTCAGTTTCTCCTCTAGGATAGGAAAACAAGCCCATTTGGCAGCTTAGAGAGATTTACAAACATAAGTGTATCCCACAGAAACTATGCAATGACAGTGTGGACCATTAGATTTCATAGATTTCATAGATAGAAGCCTTAGGAAAAGTTCCATGAAGTGCAATTAGCAGAATGACAAATTCCTTGGGAGTCTTGTATGTAAGCTCAAATCCACTATTGAGTTTTTGATCAAACAGAATTGCTCATTAGCCCAGCCAACGAGTTCCCTCCCTACTGTTGTGGGCAAGATTCATGTTTTACATGGAGCAAAAGTTGTCCATTGAATCCAAGGTTTTTTGTACAGCGATAATGCTGAATTTACACTAAGTTGCTCACGTGTGATAAGAAAATGAGATTCTGAAATATAAAAAAAAAATCATATTATCCATACAACTAAAGGTCAGTTTATGGGTCAAGCGCATTATGGTTAATGCGAGTAGATTATTCAAGTCACAATACCTTCATGTCTGGTAACATTTGATTTTAAGGCCCGTTATTGTACTATTTTGAAGAGTTTTTGCATGAGGTCTGGTGAACTAAATCGGTCAGTAGCCAGAACCTTCCTAGCCCTAAAAAAACAAAAGCATTGTCAAAACCAATAGGTCACTCCCTTTAGACTTACTAGCTTTGCGAATGCAGTTTGGGGTGGGGTTCACATGAGGGAATGCACACTATGAAGAAAATCAGGGGAAATTGGAAGGGGAGCAACATTAAGCGTGAGGGCAAGGGTATTTTCAGGGGGAGAATCACAAGGAGAGCAACAAGGCATGCAGGGTGCTTTGGAGTGGGAAAGCACATGAAAGAGCAACATGAATGCAGGGGTCTGGGGTGAATTTTGGTGAAGAGAGAAAGCAACATGGAGTGCAGAGGATGTTTTGCATGTGGAATATCGCAGGAGGGAGAAAGCAACATGGAGCATGGGGACAAGGCGTATGCAGGGGCAAAGAACACAGAAGTAAAGAAATGAAAGACAAAAAATAAGTTACTTTAAAAAAAAAAAAAAAAAAAGTGTAGAGGACAGATACCAATCAGCCAAAGAATGGTACAGAGGTTGAAAGAAGAAGGGCAAGCAAGACAGGACAAGGAAAGTTATCAAGTAAAAAGCATTAACATTAAGTTTACAAGAGATCTTCTGAACCATATAGCTACCGCTATCTGGTAGGCGAGAACTACAAAGGAATTACAGTGATTGGCTGTGCACAGGAAGGAGTTGATAAACTTCACAAGTTAACAAGTATGGAGGTGGGAGGAAAGTGTTAAGTAAATAAGGACAAAGCATGCAACTGCTAACTAAGGACCAGGAAACCAGATTGTGAAGGGATGGGGACATGATACATAGCGCAAAGTAGTAAAACACTTGTCTTTAAATGACAGATGTACCAAGCAAAACAAAAATTCTGCATGGGAACTGAAAAGATAATTGAGGCAAGTACAAAGTGTGGTATAATACAAAGGAGCGGTAGTAGTGTCTAATAGATCGCACCTCAGAGAAAAGTGTATAACCAGACTGAGCAGTTAAAGTAATGTTCTTGATTTTCCTCATCATAGATGTCAATTAGTGCCACTCTGGGTTACAAATGCACCCTACTACCTTGGATATATATATATTTTTTTAAAGACCTTTATTGTACAAAATGCATCTTACACAGCTTACAGTTTACAACCCCTTGGGGCCAGCCGCGTGGATTATTAACCGTATGTAATATTGTCAGGTGAACACAGCCGTATGGCCGACAACCCTGAGGTCCGGCGGCGTAAAGTGTTTCATGGTAGCATTTAAAATTTAGCAAACCACATATCTCGATGGGTAAAGAGGCCTGTGAGGTTTTATCCGTTTGTAGAGCAACGGTGGTGTTTCATCATGGTGGTCAGTTGGATAACAGCCCGTACTCATGAGTGAATATTGCGGGTAAGTATGTCAGCAAATTTCTATTCCCATGGGGATGCGGAATATTGAAGTTGAAGAGTTATTCTATACAGTATCGCAAGTGTGTTAATGGACGAGAGTCTATGCAGCTCACTATTCCTAGTGGGAGAAGCTCACCCTACTACCTTGGATGCATGAACATACAGCTACTGTGAACTGTTGTTATTTAATGTAATATATAATACAAGTACCCCGGCACTCAAAAAGTTATATCTATTTTTCTTTATATCCAACGTTTATAAGCAAAAAGTAATGTCATTTTCTCAACATATCACGGATGACAGGCAAAGATGGATTCATTCTTGTTGGAAGTAATTACTCACTCCCCATGTGGGCTAGGATAGGCACCTGTGAAAGATTTATAATTAACATAAGGGTAATGTAGCTCACATTATGCTCTTTAAACATTTTCAATCCTTGTGTGGGCTGTGATAGGCCCCTGTGAAAGATTTGTAATAAGCATAAGGGTGATGTAACTCAATGTGCAATGATTTTTTATTTAACTCCATGTTGCAAATATTCCACTATAATAGGGGTAATTTCATATTTGAATATAAACGAAACATGAGATCATGTTATTGTCTTTGCAGCCTTGAGGAAGTCACCGGATGTGACGAAACACGTGTCGGCTATTGATCGAGACTATAGAGCCTCAAACATCTTTTACGATTAGTCTTCTAATTGGTATGTCTTATTGAAAGAATAGGAGGTCTCTATGGTTCTCGTTTGAAAATTGCTCTGTCCTAATTTATTGCTTTGCTCAAATTAAAAAAAAAAACACATCTTTAAGAATCCATATTTGCCGGTCAATAAAATCAGTGATATGTTGAGAAAATTAAATGAATTTTTGCATATAAAATGGTTGGATATAAAGAAAAATAGATATCACTTTGAGTGCCGGGGTACTTGTATTATATATTACAAAGTGTGATATCTTGAGGAGAAAATGAAGGTGTTAAAATTATTTCAGAAAAAAAAAAGCTTAGATGGGCTACATAAAGCAGTCTGCACCAGCAAACTTTTGACGTTGTGTGGCAGCCTGGCAGTATCAACCCATTTCATATTCAAGTCTGTTCATAGCATGTGTGTGACTAACAAAGTGTTCAGCAGTCCAAGGACAGCGAGATGTAAAACAATCTTACTGCTAGAGTTAACTGTAGAAGTGAGGATAACGAAAGTACTCTTCATAATGTCCCACTATAAAGAGACTCAAGTATAAAAATGAGGCAATCTCAAAGGACCGATGATAGCAGAGGGATTTTTATTTCTACAAACGAACTTGATCTTGAACTTGAGCATAACCGAGAGGCGCTTCACATCGGTTACAAGTGTGACAAGTAGATCTTACATCTTGATCAGTGGCACAGTGGTGCAACAAAACTATGGGCCACCTGCAAAATGCTGCAGGGGACCGAAGAGGGGGCTCATATCTCAGATATTCATAAGACTTGGCGGAAGGGTGCGCCCCCCCCTCCTTTCCACCCCCCTGCACCTTAAGCACTTTAGGGCCCTGCGTTACAACCCTGCATTTAAACCGTGTCAAAGCCCCATTTTGACCAGGACAATTAAACGAATTGCAAAGACTAGAGTTCGGAACAACCACCCACTAGATCTAATTAAAGGAACGAAACTACAGAGGAAGCAGCATGCAAGGAGTCATAAAAAATAAGGACCCAAGCACAGATTAAATTATTTTTCAGAGGGAATGAAAAATTCAACATTTGGTTACATGCGAGACCAGTTTCACGACGAAATCGTGAAAATGCTACAAAATGTAAAAAAAAAAAAAAAAAAAAAAAAATATACGTTTTAGTTGATAACCAGAATTCCAAATCTGTTCCTAGAGTGAACAAAGGGAATGCCACAATTTCATGTAGGCCTGGCTTGTTTTTACATATTGTCTGACCAGCTACACTGACGGATTTAAAATTAAAGTTCATTTCAGCAAACAATTAGATGACAAATGTGTATCATCCATCATAAATATACTGCACAAACTTACCCAAAAGGGGCAAAAATCTCTTTTGTAGGAAGTACATTTTTTTTTCTTTGGAGTCTAAATTGTAAGTTTGAAGTACCTGGGCTACAGATTACAAGAACACACCAGCTGCATCGTTTCCATGCCAGGTCCCTTTCAATACTACCACCACCTGGTTACTAAGCTGCGTTTACCAAAACAGTAGCTGTGAACACATATCTGTAGCAGCTCATGTTAAAAAACACATTTTAAATAAACGATTGTAAATAAGATCCTAGGAATTTTTTTTGCTTGCAAGTCAGTGAAGGTGATACAAAATGTTGTACTTAATAAATCTTAATTTACTATAGGGACAAAACCATTGTTTGTAAAAGAAGGGGGAGGGGGTATTCTCAATCACAGCTTTAAAGAGTAAGCAGCTTTCAACTCGCAGGCCTGGAGTTGGTCCTACCCAAGATCCTCCTCAATAAAAGACCAACGCTACAGCAGGTTGAACATGTCAAACATTACCTGTGCACTGAAAGTCTAGCTGTTTGCAACTGTACTCTATACCTGCATACTCTTCTCCCCGCTCCCTCAGACTGGTCTTGAGCTGCCCAAGTAGCCAAGTGACATTGGAATCTGGAGACCACGGTTCGATCCCCGGCTCCGGCGGCAGGTTAGCCCAGCACCATGTGACTCTGGGCAATAGCTCGCTTAATCTTCCCGACGGCCCCCAGCGCCTAGAGACCCTTACGGGTGATTGTGCGCTTTACAAATGTGGACTTTACTTTTACTTTACATGGACGGCGAAGCATACACATCACTCACTCGAAAAGGCTGAAGCACAGGTGATCAGGACCTCATTTGCCCCAGGAACAATGGAGCAACTATACAGCAACTTCCAGAGGGCTTTTTCCAGACATTGATAGTACTTTACGTTGTACCTGGCTAATAAGAAATCGAAATGCGTACAGTAACTATTTTGCTTTATTTACAAAGCTGCAAAACGGTTAAATGAGGCAGAGTGTGGGTGGCAGTATGGAGATGGTCTGAGCAGGATGTGGGGTTTGGAGAGCTTGAGGACGTGCAAACTGCAAGGCAAATTAGGTTTGCCGAATGCACATGATGACCAACTGAATTTATGTGAACAATGAGTTTTGCAGTAACCAAAGACTATTCACTGTATGAAACTCAGTCAAGCAAGGTGTATAATAATGAACTGGGGCCTGCACAACGGGCCGAAGCGTAAGATTTATTTTGGACAAAGCTCTGGAAAACTGAAATGTAGCACTGTTCTGATTAAAGGCCAAGAAAAACGAAAATATAAAGTAAGAATTCAGTAGCGCTAAATTAGTTTAAAAAAATTAACAGTGCTGTTTCCATGCCGTGCACAATAAATTTGTACAGGCAATATTCATAATGAGTGCTTTGTCAAATGTATACTTATAAAATACCACTTTGTACTAATGTTCACAATCCATCAAATCAAAATTGGCGATCACCTACTCACACTTCATTATAAAACCATTGTTAAAAAAAGCACAATCATTCCAACACAAATCTTGATCAGGAAAAAAACCTCTCCAAACCCTACAAAACGTCCTAAATACAACTCCGATCCACTAAATGGGAGCGCCCAGAAGCAACATCCAGCAGAGAAATTGCCCACCATTACAGCTACGGGTTTTCAGAAGGCGTTGTTTGAGTCCAGAATAATAAAGGACTGAATCGCATTTGTTACGCACTTACCTTTGAACTAACACATTTAAGAGTCTCCATTTTGTCACAAGAAACTAAAAATAAGTCTGATGGTTTTGGGCAGGAATTTTGCCCGTGAAGGTTGTAGTCCATCCACGCGAGGTGGGGGGGGGGGGGGGGGAAGGGGTCTTAGTACTGAACATTGATTATTATTAGGGCTCCTGGTTCTATGGTATTTATTTTTGTCATTTCAGTCTGTATTTATCCATATTTATTTCTTGTCAACTTTGTCTGTATAGAACCATATTTTTGAGTTTTGTGAAAAAAAGTAAAGCTGAAACTGGTAAAGTGCCACATTTATTTAACCAATAAATATGCAATCATGCTTGAATGCCTGTCCGGTGTCAGTAGAAATGAACACCCGCGGAAAATAAGTCAATGCACTTATATGAAAATATGCACATTTCAGTATCAGCCTTGTGCATAGCTACTCTTGTTTAAGTCTCTTTACTAAAATTTCTAATTTTAACTCCCTTACCTATCAATCCACACAGTTATTGGCCTGGGAGTCATGGCAAAGTGTATTTAAAATCACACACAAAGCAGCCATTTTCTGTTTTTTCCTCATTTAAAAATAAAGATTAGAAAATTAATGGTTTTTGGTCTGTAGCAGGGAGCCTTAATTATGTAAGGAAATGAGTAGGTGAAGTATAGCAAGTATACAACTATTGAGCAGTCCAATCAAATGTACAGTACAGTACGTCAACAGTACCCCAGGAGTGAAAAATGGTCGATAAGGAAGGTTGGAGATCGAGTTGAAACTTATTTCTCCAGAGCCTCTAAAATGTGTATGTGGGCGTGGGCACTTGCATTCATGAACTCAATCCTTGCCTATATATTTCAAATTGCGTCTCAAGCCCAAGTAAGAAAGGTATGCAGGTCTGTGTATGGATTCAGGCTCTTGTCACTCGTGTGCAATTCAAGGAAAATAAAACCCATGCTACAAGTGTCACTTCACGTGGTCTCTGCATGGTGTTTAACAAGTACAGACCTAGCAACAAAGTGGCGCTCCAGTTACTCACACGGTGTGTAGTGTGGTGTTTCTGTACTTAACACCAGCTTCTAGATTTTTTAACCCTGGTAGTTCATGACATTCAAACTGTAAACTGGCGTTTTGTGCTCCCAATGTAAATTAGGGCTCAAAGACCTGAAATAGATGACACGGGAACGGGTTCTTGATAGGATGTTTTATTTCGCTTGGCCTTCGGACCCTTGCTGCGGCCCCATAAGCATAGACTGCAATGTATCCATGTGTAAAAACCGCTTGGCTTTGGTTGTTGAGGTTTCGTCTTCAGTTCTGACGGTCATGAAAACGTAATCCTTGAGATATGTGCCCAGAATGGGGTTTGTTGTAAGGACAAGCCAATAGCAGTTGAAAATATTTGAATTTCCCTGTGGGCTTCTGAGGAAAAATGTATTTAATGTCAAACACCCTTGGTATACTGCCCGATTAGATAGTTGTACCCGTTTCAGTGAAATTGTCCACTGATCCTTTAGCTTGGTTATGAAATATAGATTCTCTTTAGTTCACCTTTCATTGTATTTGCTTGCTGTATGGGATAAGCAGTGGTTTAGTGCAGAATAGCATTGCAGGCCACTAATTTTCACAGGAGTTGTGACTGTAGTACGTGGGCGATTGTGTCAGCGAGCGCACTGGAGACACCCAGACAGCGTGATCCTAAATTACATAATGAGCGAAGAATACCTACACGTCAACCCAGAGTGTTCTGAAATTAGACATAATGCCTTGACAGAATACAAACAGAAGTTGCACCCTGTGCTGCGTGAAACCTGGGTAGTCCGGGATGGTGAGGAACCCAGTCCAATCAACAGGACCCTTTAAGAACAAGATATCTACAAGTTCCAACCTGCAGTGCAGAGCTGCACCTGTTGTAGCAAGCTTTTTGTACATTAGTTCCTGAAAAATGTCACATTTATTAGTCCACGAATCCAGAGGCAGGCATGTAGTGATCATCTTTAATGGGCTTTTCCCCATGACTGGATGGGTATGCCACTCAGATTAGAAATAAAAAACGTTCCTACTGGAGAAAAAACCTTGAAGAAGTAGGGAAAGGTGCTAAAACAACCCAAGAAGTAAAATATGGGGAAAGATTTAATATTTCAGTCCGTAAATAGGTTTTTAAAAGTACTGTTCTGGTATTCATGTTCAGAGTGAAAAAACTGCTATAGAGACAAAGGCAGGCTAGGACATGCATCTGCAAGAGAATGGAGTAAAAACTGGACTAGCTCCAGTGTCCGGCTTTAACAACCAAGGTACGAAGCCACATTTAGTGATCTCACCGCCACCTCACTTATTACAAAGTGCTGGTTTTAACTGAACGTGCCATATTGGACTTCTTGGGTTTAACTGGATTTGTTCAGATATATACAAAGGGGTGTAGCCTCAGGGTCGATGTTACCACCCCTCTCCCTCATAATAAATGTAAAATAGTTGGGTACAGGTGCTTCAAGTAGGGTATGGTGAGCAGTGCTTTAAATGGGCCAGTACTGTCCAGTAGTGAGTACCGTCGCTTTATTTTGAGAGGGTGAGTACCGCCACTTCGAGAGAAATGCAAGGCTTAATTGGAGAGTACTGGCGCTTCTCATTAAGAAGCAGGTACTCTGGTGCAGAGTACTTTCCCTTCTGTTTTTCCATTTCAAGCACTAATGGTGAGGTGTTAGGAGGGTTTCACTTGGGCATTCTATATACACGTGCAGGCAAAAACACAATCTTGACCGCTTTAAAAGCCTGAAACATGTTTATTTTATCGAATATGAAGTTATAAGTACCCCTCACAATCCAGTACACGTGTATCCATCTACTGCACACGAATACCAGAAAGCATTCGATGATAAAGGAGCCGCGCTTCGGAGAAGAAAGATAAAAATAGACATTCGGAGAGGCACGTGCGCGTACACAGAGGCAGGCGGGCGGGCGCTAGAGGGAGCAAGAAGGCCGCGAAACTCGAGCGTGGTTTTGCGGTGATTAATCCGTTTCCAATCTGTCCCACCAAATTGGAAAATCTGAGGCGCTGAATTTACAGGCACACTGGTAGAGAGCATGAAGCCAATTTACACTCCCAACAGCAGGGCCTAGTTAGTGTAATTCTTAGTTTATGGGCTCTGGATACGAGTCATGGTGGGAGAAGAGGGGGTCAGGCCGAAAGCTATGCGCTGGCCCGAGACTAGCGTGCAGCCAGCGCACCGAAGTCCTGCAGTTCAGACGCCCCAAATATCAGCTCACACCCTCCAATCCACAGGTCACTTCAAAATCCGCATGTAAGAAAAGGGGCACTTCAGATTCCTTGACCACAGTGGCTGTATAAACTACAAAGTAAAAAAAGCTCTTTACCATTCACTCAAACCAAACACGCCCCCCCCCCCCTTTCGACATCAAAGTAATAAATAACCCCCCACCAACTCTTCACAATCCCCCCTTCCATATTCTCTTCAACACCTCTGAAGATCCAGCAATAAAATAGAATATACAGGAAGGCAAACTTAAACACGCATCCTAAATCACATCAACATATTCCATTTTCTCTCTAAATCAAACTCTCCATAAACGTAAATACACATCCGACACGCCTCTGACCGCTGTAACTTATCCCCCTGGTCACTGCCCTAAACCCGATCAAGGTAACCCCTTCCACGTTTCATATCCATCAAACCACTTATGCACTCCATCCTCCTAACTAAACACCACCACAATAGATCAAAATACAATCTACAATATATTGAACTAATGTCCTATATATCTCACAAAGACAGCACACATCTTGAGCACTTTCACACATCGCACAATTACATAAGCCCAAACTTTTTAACCACATAAGCTATGAATCAAATCCCATCTCGCCCGCTCACTGCACAACCATATCACCATACTGGGCCCAACAAAAAGCTTCCCTTTCTTTCCCCACCACAATCCAATCAATAGCACTACCACACACTGCTCAAAAAAGGGAACCCTCCATGCAGGTTATAAGAGGCGCGTTTCGGAAACTGACTGGAATTCTTTAAAATGCAGACCGGGGCTCAACTCCTAGACACATTAAACAGTTGCTTCGGAGGCTCATCTGGAGCTCTCAGAAACTACTTTAAGCCACAACTGGATGGGTCATATTTCAGTGCCATTTAAAAAAAACAAAAAAAACATGTCTTTAAATTAATTGATATTGTAGTTTAGTACAAGATTAAAAACTAGCAGAATGGTCTGGGATCAACCTCACTGTAAGGAAGAATCAAAATGATCAAAATTAACATTGCGCCTAGGTTTAATTATTTGTTCAACAGGTTACTCCTCCCGCCCAAAATCACTCCTAAAGAGCACTGAAACGCAGGGTAGACTCACAGGAGCTACGTTACACACTGGTTTTTAACTGGGTCTCCTCAGTCTTTTTTCAACCCCGGTACACCCATCACGCCGCCGGACCCCAGGGTTGTCGGCACAGAGGCTGTGCTATCCATTCCAATGTTATCTATTTATGATTCTTTCTGTGCTCCTTGCCTGCCGGCCCCAGTGTTGTAGGCACCAGGCTGTGTGGATCTACTGTGCGAAAAAAGGTCTTATAAAAAATAAAAAAAAAAGAGCAGCACTGAAAAGAGAATTTACTACTTTGTATGGGGCTGCTTAAAAAATGTACCAAGGACAGATCTAAATCGTCTGCAACCAAGTTCAAGAGCTGTGCCCGCCTACCACACGGCGTCGTGCTGGCTCACACAGATGGTACACTCAAGCTATATGCTACAGACATAGGTCCACACCCACGTAGGGCTCTGATCGAACAAAATGTCCTACACGTGCATGATGACTTAATGCTAGACTACAATAACTCACCCAAACCAGAAGGACATCTGTAACCTAATTATAATTGCTTTGGCCTCTGCTTGGTACAAGGCTCAACATTTTTTAAAGATCCATTCGCCCAAACTCTTCAAGGCCCCTATATTGTGAAAAGCTGCTATCAAAGCAAAGCAAACACGTCCATCATCTCCTTGTGTTTGCTTTGTTCGCTCTAAGTTGGCAGGGTATGCCCAGACGTGGGTCTCTTGCTCACTTTGCCACTGGATTCAAGCTAGCATGGCTGACGAGGTACCACATGGTGCATGTCCCAAAGCACTAGTTATCGCAAAGAGTTCTCAGATCAGGCTGTTCATCCTATGAAGGACTGCAGTGCAGATGATACACTAGCCAGATACCCAACACCTTTAGCCATAATTTAGTCTCTTGAATGGAGAATCCAGCACGCTGGTCAACTATATAAGCAGGGAAACTTGAGCGTACAGGGGATAAGGGATAGAACCCACCCACATAATACTAGACAGTCAGGACATCAAGGGATAGCCTGGGTAAGTGTAATCGGTACAAGTAAACAAGACTAGATGCCAATACTTCAGACAAGTACAACCATAAGAAATACTAGATTACAGCTACCCACATCCATTAGAAGCATACAACACTCACTAGTCAAAACATCCATCCGACCTAAACCTGTGACAGTGAATAATGAAGACAACTCCTCTGTGAACCACCATGCAGAGGTAACTGCACACAGGTTAGCTTGGAAGGTCCTTCCCCTTATGAAACACCAGAATGGCCCTCTCTTCACACCAAAGGAGACTCAAATAATCCCACAGTAAAACAAAACAAAAAACCACCTCTGCTGAACGAAACACAAACACTCACCATACTCTGGATCAGCAGAGAGGGCAAGTAATTCGAGAATGCTACACTATATAACTACCTAGTAACAAAACGCCCAGGCTGCCTGTAAAGAATCTCAATATGGAGAGACAGACAGACAGACAGACAGACAGACACACACACACACACGAGACTTAAATGTGAATGGGCTTTTGTTCAGCACTCAATAGTTCACTCTGACCGCACTGCCCATAAAGGGTATTCCAAATGCCCTGTGACTCAGTTAAGATAATGACAGCCTCTGGTGGTGATCCTGTAGTGCCAAGATGTACTCCTCTGTTTGCCACTAACCTAGAGCCTCCCCCACCCACCCACCCTCAAACAGTGATGGCTGTTTGCAATTGTATAACAATTCAGATTGAATTCACACGATGTCCTTTAACAACCTGGCTGCTTCCACTTTAGAAGCCGAAAACTGAGCACTGGCACCCACCACTACCCATACAGGCCTGCTGTATTCAAATGGCAATGAACTGTAATGGATGTGTAAGTACCACAATCTATTCCTCCATTGTCCATTCATCTGACCATGCACAGCCCAGCTCACACTGGCCCTGCCTGTTCTATCTATGCCTCCTACTGAACCCCCAAACAATCTACTTCGAGACACTTGAGCCAAACGACAGTAAGAATAGTAGACTATTAACAGTGCTTCGATATGTCTGAAGAGAACTCAAATGACCAGAGGTAGCCTGCCATTCTAGTGCTACCCTAGTTTGTGTATGAACCACAACCTATCCATTAAGGCACAACAATGCAAAATGCATTGTCAAAGCCAATAAGTCTGGCACTGGCGGCAGAGTTTGTTTTGTCAATGGCTGTTTGGCGTAGAACATTATGGAGCTATCAGGCCCTCACCACTAAACATTGGCTAAAAGGAAAATTGTTTTAGTCAAACATACTGCCATAGTAGTCTCCGGCACTGAAGGGAACTGCTTTGTGGTAGGATGTACTCCTTGTGAAGGGCATAATGCGGTTACTCAGTGAACTTAGCCAACACTGTAGTGGACAGAAGAAAATGAATGACATAACAGACCAAAGATTGAAAAGGGCTGGTTGAAAGTGTCCATAAGAACTTTATTATATATAATTTTACAAAAACAGAAGGTCTTGGATTACACTAGACCTTAACATTTTATAAAATGGCTGCAATGCAGAACAGCGGGTGGATATCATACCCCAGACATTTTCAAGCAATGCAATACTAAACCCTGAATTTAAAAAAAATCAGATTTTTTTAAAAAAGATTATAAAATTCAGTATTGCTACTGCAAAGAATTAAAGACCAAATCCACGAGGTAAACCAGATAGGAACAGCATGTGGATTTTGTGAACAATGACCCATATGAAAAGACTCAAGATTCCAATACGATCCCGATACTAGTTTATTAGGAACTGCCTTAAAATTAACGTACTAAGTGGGTGTTTTACGAAAAGATGCAAGCCGTTGCTTTTAGTCAAATGAAGACCCACCAATATCCTTTAATAGGCATCATTACAACAGAGCACAGGAGACTGCAGAGGCTGAAGTGTGGATTCATTCAACACCAGAAAAGGGGCGGCGAATGCAAGAGGCATCATCCAGCGGCAGGCTCCGAATCAAACAGTCAGATTTATGGGTTTTAATCGGCTTGAAATTGCGCTCTAGTAGAGTGTTTTCCCCTTTAGGGATGCTAATCGCCTTAGTCAGTACAGTCCTCAATCAAAATGCTCATCCATTGTCTGGTCTCAACTTGGAGTGGAAATAAATGTACCATATGTACCCACCAGAACAACCATCTGCAACAGCATGGTATGGCCGCTAGTGATACAATATAACACGATATGGAGACCTGTTTTTGAAATAGCTTTGAATCCCAGAAACTAGTCTGCTATTGGTTGGTCTAATAAAAATGTTTCTGATCACTTCCAGATACTTTTTTTTTTTTAGACTGTTCTCGTGTAGAATTGTACTCCGATTGCTAGGTACCTAACCCTTTCACTGCTAGGCCTTTCCCCCTGTGCGAAGCCTTTTTTTTGCTATTAGGGGTAGTTCGCCCTTTGGCCCCTGTAACTGACCACAAAGTATCCACACCAAATTGGTGTCCTTTTCTTCCATCATGGGGATTTTAAAGGTACCCAGGGTTTGTTGATTCACTTGGAGGGGACCCAGAAATTAGCCAAAATCCAGCCAAATTTCTTTTGGGGGGGGGGGGGGGGGGACGGACAGTTGGAAGAAAGTGAGGACGATTAAAGAGTCTGTTTTTTTCCTCTGCAAATGGCATCAAAGGGTTTGTGGTGCTGAAATCACCATCTTCCCAGCTTTCAGGGACAGACTGTAAAACAAAATGTGGGTTTTCTGACCAGTCAAAGTTTTAGCATTTTACTGGGACATAGCCTAGGTTTGAAAATCTGTGTGCTTTTAACCTCCTTCCAGTTAATGGTAGAAATGGGTATGAAAGCAATAATGGATCCAGGAAAGCTATACATTTAAAAAACGTAGACAAAATTCTGAATTCAGCAAGGGGTCATTTGTTTAGATCCTTCAAGTTTTTATTATAGAAACTAACAGATGAAAATAGAAAAAATTGAAAAGGATTTGAAAAAACCCAGCCACTTGTACCAACATTTTTACCTGTAACTTCTTTAAAGTATGACAGATTTTTTAAAGCAATATACCGTTATATCTGCCGGACCCTTCCGGTTCTGGTGATATATAGGAGTTGTAGGTTCACCAAGAACCAGACAAACCTGGAGCCAATAACTGAGCATCGTCTTGCAATGTTTTTTTTATTGTGTACCGGGTATATAGCAACTAATTTGGGAAAATATAAACAGTGAAAAAAATCAGTATGAAAGACACCTATGTGTTTCTCAAATTGAAACAAAATATACTGTTTCGAAACAGTAGCTATTTGCTCATCCCTAAAATTGTTGGTAGCCATACTAGCATGTGAATTATAGGGAATTTTTCACAGTGATTTTTTTTACACATTGTCTTACATTTGGAAGGCAGAAATGCATCGAACGTCAATAGGTAATAACACTTGCTCTACATTTCTGTGCTCCTCTTAGTCTCCCGATAAAAATGGTACCTCACTTGTGTGGGTAGGTCTAGTGCCAGCGACAGGAAACAGCCCAAAACGCATTGTGGACACCACATTTTTACAGTGAAAACTGACCCTTTTTTCCCCAGAGTGCCTAGCTGTAGATTTGAACCTTAACTCTTCCTGCACCTAGGGAAACCTAGAAAACCTGTACATTTTTTTAAACTAGACACCCAGAGGAATCCAGGATGGGGTGACTTGTGTGGCTCTCACCAGGTTATTACCCAGAATCCCTTGCAAACCTCAAACTTTGTTAAAAAAAAAAAAGCGCACATCTTCCTCACATTTCTGTGATGGAAAATTCTGTAATTGTGTGGAACCACAAAATTCCACTCACCCTGCATTCCCCAAATTCTTCTAATAAAAATGACACCTCACTTGTGTGGGTGGGTCAAGTAGCCGCGACACTTCTGAAAAGTAAACACCCCGGGGAGTCAAGGGAGGTATGGCTTGCATGGATACCCCTACATTACGCTACCCAGAGTCCCCTGCAAACCTCAAATTTAGCTGGGGAAAAAAACAAAACATTTTCCTCACTTTTTTGTGTGGGAATATTGTGGGATCACCGGGCTGACCAATATCCTACCACCTACCTTTCCCCTCAGGTGACCGTCGAAGCTCCCACTGAAGCGGTTGCTCCCCACGCTCCCTGACTCCTGAATCCACAGCGCCACACTCCTTCCTGCAGCCTGGTATCGTTGCGCTCAGTGCTAATTAGTAGCTGAGCCTGTTTTGCATTATTTGACTCCCGTAGCGCCTAGCATCGTAGCGCTTGCTATTACTTCTCTACTGAATTGCTGGATATTGGTGTAGTGCAGTATCGTACTTTGCTCAATAGCGTGTATTATTTATTTTAAACTGCCTGCATTTGTGCCTGACTGTGCTAAGATCAGATCCCATGCCCCTCTTTCGCTTTCCATTTCGTTCTGCCATCTTGTTGTTGTGATCCCTGGCCAGTGTCTCCTCCCCGCTCCCGCCTCCCAGCTGACCCTCCCTCGCCCCTCCCCCTCCACCATCCACATATGACAGATGCTTCTGCGCGCAGCGTTCACGCGCAGCGGTCGCGCCCCATGCGCGCCGAAGGTGCGCCAAAGGTAAGCCCGTCTACCCCCGTCCGCGCCCAGTGCCAGACCCCCTGGCCCCCGCAAACCGCACTCCTCCCGCATTACGTATGACGCCGCCACCCTCTTAACCCTTAACCCCGGACACACTCCTCGATGCTACGAAGCTGCCCCTGGACGCACCCACGGTCCCTTCGCCTGCCACTCCTGCAAATTCACCTGCATCAATACCCACACCAAATCCACGAACTCCAAACACAGTTCCGACTCTAACCACTTGAAATGCATCCTACTAAACACCCGCTCGATCCACAAACACGCCACAGAACTCTGGGACATACTCGACACTGCGTCACCGGACATTGCCTTCCTCACAGAAACATGGATGAAAGCATCATCAGCACCCGACATCGCCATAGCCATCCCGGACGCTTACAAGATCATCCGAAAAGACCGTTCCAACCAAACAGGAGGCGGCATCGCCATCGTCCATAAGAACACCATCACAATCACGACCAGCTCAGACGATGACCTTGCAACCGCCGAACACCTCCACTTCCAGATCCACACCGACCCCAGGACCACACTTTGAGGCACCCTCATCTACAGACCACCAGGAACCCGTAAACAATTCAGCGAAGACATCACCGACTTCATCAGCCCACATACCCTCCCCTCCGAGAACCACATTCTACTGGGAGACTTCAACTTCCACTTAGAAAAGAAAAACGACTGCAACACCACCACCCTTCTGGACAACTTGGCAACTCTGACTCAAACAACTTGTTGACACCCCCACCCACTTAGCCGGACACACGCTCGACCCTATCTTCACCTCCAGCAAACACATCTTCTTCAATCATACCACAGCTCTCCACTGGACGGACCACAGCTGCGTTCACTTCAGCTACAAAACCACCACGACTCACAACCCCCCACAACCTGCTCCTCGAAGAAACTGGAACAAAATCACCACTGACCAACTCCTCACATCACTCAACCAAAACCCTCCAGCCCTCTCACCGGACCCAAACGAAGCTGCCACCAAACTCAAACAATGGACCACCCACAGCGCTGACGAATTAGCACCCTTGAAAAACCACCAGATCAAACAAGGTAGCAAAAAGGCCCCCTGGTTCAACGATGACCTTAAGATTTCCAAGAAACTATGCCGTACTCTCGAAAAAACATGGAGAAAAAACCCAACCACTGACAACCTGACCACCTTCAAGGCAGCCACCCGCAAACACCACCAATTGATCCGATCCAACAAGAAATCAGCACTCAAGGATCGACTCGACAACGCCCACAACAGCAAGGAACTATTCAACATAGTCAAAGAATTTACCAACCCCTCCGCAGCTTTTAACGACATTACTCCCTCCCAAGACCTCTGCGACTCTTTATCCTCGTTCTTCTACAACAAAAATCGCCGACATACATAACCGCTTTAAGAACATTTCAAAAGAACAGCCCACCCCTCCCACTTCCAAACCCAAACCGATCTCTAACAACCTTAGCGCCTGGAACCCAATCACCACCCGCCTGATGAACTCCATTCATTCAGGTTCGCCAACCGACCCCTGTCCCCACCACATCTTCAACAAAGCAGACTCCATCATCGCACCCCATCTCCGTGATGTCATCAACTGCTCCTTCAACTCCGCTACCTTCCCAGAAAGCTGGAAACACGCCGAACTCAGAGCCCTCCTGAAGAAATCCACAGCTGACCCCTCTGAACTTAACTACCGCCCCATCTCCCTCCTCCCATTCCCTGCCAAAGTCATTGAGAAAGCCGTTAATGGCCAGCTCGCCACCTTCCTTGAATCCAACAACTCCCGCGACCCCTCACAATCCGGCTTTCGAGCCAAACAGCACCGAAACCGCCCTCATTGCAGCGACAGATGACATCCGAACGCTTCTGGACAACGGAGAAACAGTTGCCCTCATCCTACTTGACCTCTCCGCCGCCTTCGACACAGTCTGTCATAGCACCCTCATACAACGCCTCAGCAACGTCGGAATACAAGGAAAAGCCTTGGACTGGATCATCTCGTTTCTCGCCGGGAGAACCCAGAGAGTCCGACTCCCCCCATTCAAATCAGAAGCCACCGAAGTCATCTGCGGAGTCCCACAAGGATCATCACTCGGTCCCACCCTCTTCAACGTTTACATGAGTCCCCTCGCATCCATCGCGCGACAACACAATCTCAACATCATCTCCTACGCCGACGACACCCAGCTGATCCTTTCCCTCACCAAAGACCCTAACACCGCCAAAACCAATCTTCATGAAAGAAGTAGCCGAATGGATGAAAAACAGCCGCCTAAAACTTAACTCAGACAAAACGGAAGTTCTCATCCTAGGATCTTCACCTTCTGCCTGGGACGACTCCTGGTGGCCATCGGCCCTGGGCACAGCACCCATACCCACAGACCACGCACGCAACCTGGGTTTCATCCTAGACTCCTCCCTCTCGATGACCAGACAAGCTAACGCCGTCTCATCCTCTTGCTTCAACGTACTCCGCATGCTCAAAAAAATCTTCCGTTGGATCCCCACCGAAACAAGAAAGACGGTCTCCCACGCACTGGTCACTAGCCGACTGGACTATGGAAACACCCTCTACGCCGGAACCACAGCCAAACTACAGAAAAAACTCCAACGCATCTGCCAGACTCATATTGGACATCCCACGCCAAGCTCACATTACCGGCCACCTGAAAGACCTCCACTGGCTTCCCGTCAACAAGAGAATAACGTTCCGTCTCCTCACCCACGCTCACAAGGCCCTCTACAAACTAGGACCCGAATGCCTCAACACACGACTGTCCTTCTACACACCCACCCGCCAACTAAGATCCTCCAACCAAGCGCTTGCCACAGTTCCACGCATCCACAGATCCACCATGGGAGGAAGATCCTACTCCTACCTGGCAGCCAAGACCTGGAACTCTCTCCCCACTCACCTCCGCCTCACACAGAACCACATTTCCTTCAGAAAGAATCTTAAAACCTGGCTATTCGATAAATAATGCACCCCCTCCCACAAGCGCCTTGAGACCCTATGGGTGAGTAGTGCGCTATACAAATCCTTGAACTCAGGTATCCAGATTAAAAAAAATGGTACCTCACTTGTGTGGGTAGGCATGGTGGCTACACCAGGAAATGGCCCAAATCTTACTGTTGAGACTTCAAAATCTACCTGGACTAGGAGGGCCACATGTTTTCTTTGGCAGGACTCGCTGCCATCTAGGGAAACCTATCAACCCCACACATTTCTGAAAACTAGACAACCTACGGAGTCCAGGTATGGCTTGCGTGCATCCTCCAAAGTTTTCTTGCCCAGAATCCCCTGCAAACCTCAAATTTAGCTATAAAAATAACTTTTTCCATGTGGGATCAATGTGCCAGCACAAATGTCCTACCACCTAGCGTTCCCCTTGGTCTCCAGAGAAAAAGTATACCTCACTTGTGTGGCTGTCCAATGCAAAATCCGCTAAAAATGTATTTTCTTTTAAAATGTAGCGCTTAGAATTTGCAGTGCTATACCTTTAATCCCTGTGTTTTTGGCTCTTCCCTGTCACAGGCCTTTGGCCCACCCACAAAAGTGAGGTATCAGCTGGTGGGGCGTGGGGGAATTCCTCTGGTGCCCGCACCAGAGGGATTCCCTGTACCATGGTGTCGTATGCACAAGAGCCGTCCGACACATGAGCACTTACACGGACGGTTCCCGCGCGTCCGACGCATGGAAGGGGTTAAAGAATTCCACACAGTGGGAATTTTTCCAAAGTGAATGGACATGTTTTAATGTTCAAAGATATCACAAGTCTAAATACAGCCTTCACTCAAACGTTTGGCACTGTACTCCTCTCTTCAGCAGACATCTACAAGAAAATGATGGCCTGCTTGTCACAAGTCCACTGTTACATCTGCGAATATTCAGTACAAAATAAAGAGCCAACCATCTTATTAGGCTTTACAAAATTAATCTTAGTCCAGTTCAACAAGTATGTGCTCCAAAAAAACTCAAATCTACACAATTCTGCCACATCTGGCTAGGCAATCTCAGCACCCACACAGTACAAGCCTGCGACAATACCGCTTTGCAGATCTGCAACTGCTCTTACAAGGACAGCTCAAGTATTCTGCCAGAAAGATGCGTGGAGTTCATTTTCTACCCAGCATTCAAATAAAGCAAGCTCCTTTTCCAATTCAGTGGATTTAATTTTAATGGCAAATAACTTTTTTGGGGTGGGCCAATCAAAATACTTTCTTTGAAAAGGCAGGTCTCCTGTCTAGAACTCTTCGCCTAACCAGATATCTTTGAAAGGTAGTGTGCCTTGGATGTCACAGTAGTTTCCCTTGCACAGCTCTAACTAAACAAAGTGTTCATGAAATTCTTAAATCACAGCGAGTGAGTGTCAAAGTTTACACACCCATGCAAACCGTAACATGCATTCCAAACTCAATGCTCGTCAGGACCCCTTTCAGAGGGACCTAGGGCAAGAAGCAAATTGCCCAACCATTGGGTTTGAGAACTTTTGCTTCGGATGTCCCTGTGCCCGAACTACTATGGGT
The DNA here is from genome assembly GCF_964261635.1 of Lissotriton helveticus. NCBI lineage: Eukaryota > Metazoa > Chordata > Amphibia > Caudata > Salamandridae > Lissotriton > Lissotriton helveticus. Next base: position 482,496,153 of record NC_136059.1, on the reverse strand, counting down.
CTTGTGTAACTGGACTAAGTACTACTCTGTTGAGCACGGACAGTGGAAGCGCAGGGCAAGCAGAAAAGCGATTACCAGGGTAAGGTATATGTTAGTCTACACAGGCTCATAACTTAACATACAAACAGTAGACACAATAATTGGATTGTCCAGTCAAAGACATGCATTTATGAAAAACAGAATAATAAAAGTAGCACAAAGCACAACACTAATCAACACAACCCTCTAAAGGTCTTCCCAGGCAGAAACCCTAAATCCCACAGTCCCTTCTTTGGGTGGTTATTCTTCATTCTATGCTGGAAGAGACTCCAAAATGCGCCCAACGCTAGTCCCATGTACCCCAGAGTCTCAGCTTTGCCTGAAGAGTTTGTAAGCAGCTCTCAAATGCTTAGTTCATGCTAGTCCCTCGTTCACCAGCCCAAAACAGACATACCGGACCCACTTTGAGCCAGCATTCCCAAAACTCTCCTTTGCAATCTCTGGTCTCCCAACTTGGAGGGACCTCATCCTCTTGCAGTCGCTTCCCCGATTATGCTGAAGCTCCTCAGTCTCTGAACGACCAACTTCAAGGTCAGAAATCCTTGACAGCTCTAGCAGCTATTGGAGAGTACATCTCTTGATTCTGCAGTGTCCGGCTGAGCATCGCTCCCTCCAGGCGGTTTGCTCTTCCTCACAGGTCCCCACTGGCCTTGGCAGGCTGTCTCTAAACGCTCTGCCTCTTCGGGTACTCTGTTGTAGGTATGCAGGAAAAGTGCTGGTGCTCCAAGCTCACGGCTAACTACACCCTAGGAGGTGTCCCCCTCACCCTGCAGGTAGCATGGCAGACCTTGGATGCCCAGCCCTAGTTTCTGCAGTAAACTCGTGGTGGTGATCCTCTCCTCATAAGACTGCTGTTCAACTAAGTATGGAGCACATGCTACCACATCTTCAGAGTCCAATTTAAGACACAGGTGATGTAATGTCTGGCTTTTGAAATTCAGGTTGGCAGTACCCGCTCCTTTAAAATGCTCTCCTGCTGAGTCATGGTCCAGTTGACAAAGGCCAGTGTAGAGGATTGTCTCTAATTCTGGATGACCCACAACACAGGCCAAGGGAATATCAGGACTCACACCCGGTTGCCAGCCTTCACTGAAAAAAATGCCCGTAACAAAAAAAAAATTAAAAAACTCAAACGGATTTGGTCCGTCTCTCTATTAAAGGCATAACTTGGTGCCGCACTCTTTCCCAAACTAATAGTGAAGAACCTCTGTGTCCGGCTAGACCAGATTAACTATGAGAGCAGGTTTTTTTCCACTGTAGGTACATGCTTCCTGCTTCAATATGATGCATCTGCTGAGGAAGGCCCTACCCTTTCTTCCTCTTTCGGCCAGGAAAACACTGTAGACTACAGTAACACCCTTCTGGCTTCTACTAACGAGACTACTTTCAAAGCTTCAAGTTGTACAAAACATAGCAGCCTGTCTTATTTGTAACCTTCCCACCGGGACCGCTTCCTCTGGTCTTCTGAAATCTCTGCCCTAGCTGCCTGTCAGAAAAAGTTATTTTCAAAATCTGCTGCTTCACTCACAAGTCCCTAACAGGCAAAGGACCCAAGTACCTTACCCAGAATCTTAAACCCTATTGTCCAGTTAGGACTCTGAGATCCAGCGACAAAGCCTTGCTCACTGTTCCACGGATCAGAAAGATTAGAGCAGGAGGAAGGTCTTTTTCCTATCTAGCCTCATTTTACCGGAAAAACACTGCCTTCCTTCATTGAGATGTTTTGACCACTGCAAATTAAGAAATCTGTGCAAAACCGTGCTTTACCAAGCTCTACCTTGCTCCCACCGTCGATCCCCTGCTGTGCCGGGACAACCGCTCCTGGGAAGATTCATGAATGATAAGAAATTACCTTAACAAATAAGCAGTAGTCTGTCCCCTACAGGGACTACTGCAATGAAATTCATGGGGGAGGGGAGACTCGCTGCCAAACTGAATACACAAATTACCACCCACTCGATTCTCCGTTTGAGAGCTGAAGGTACTTCACCTGCAATGTACCTCCATTGGCTTCAGGTTAGAAGGTTGAATTTAAACCAGGCCTCCAGAGTGGCACAGAGTCTACATCTACGCGCATATAACATCTGACTGAATGCACAAGGTCAGCGTCCCTTAGACGCTCGCTGCTGCCCCCGCGGTACAAGCATTTGAACTGGAGGGATGAATGATGTGGTAGCTGAATACTCATCCATTGTGTGGATCCTTAGCCATATATAGAATTGCCAAGCGTCAGAACTTAAAACACAACTTCTGTAATGTAGTTGGTTAACGCTGCATCACCACGCTAGTATGGAGCAACCACCCAACTCGTACTGCAAACAGCAATTAAACGCTCAAAGGCTCACCCAATATTTAATCCCATCAAGATGGGTTCCCGATCAGTGAGGATTAAAAGCAGTTCCAATATTTGAAAATATGCACTTTGTCACACCATCTCCTGCCCATTTTAGAAGTGCTAATTACCTCACAGTCTATGGTGCTGGACTGGAACTTGGCGAGTAGCAGTACTGCAAACAGGCACTTACTCAGCAATAATGCTACTCCTAGGACCGAGGTGAATGCTGCCACTTAGTATGAGCTACAAATGAGGCTTAAGGCCATACATTGGGCTGATTTCAGTTTCTTCAACAGCAATTCACTTTGAGAAATGTAGGCCACAGACTATCCCACAGGTTGCGGGTAGTTTCAGTGGAAAAGAAGATTATATTTGTACTTGCATCCTCTTAGGAAACATATGCCTGGGGACATGTAGGATCCTGTGGTAAGAATCGGTTTGAAAACATTGCATCCTTATGAGAATTAAAGGCAGTGTAAACTAAATAAAATGGAAAGCAAGGAAAGTGTACAAATACAACAATCTGGGAATCTAATGCCATAGTGTTTAACTAGGGCCAGCACAAACAGACGTTCTTTCTTGCCATGTGAACGCAGCCTGCAAAAAGAGCACGTGTGGTCTGTTGAAGGTATTCCACTGGCTTCCCACCAAAACCCTCCCGCCGTTAACAAAAAAAAAAAGCACAATACCACAATGTCTGCAGTTGGGCCTTTTTCCTGCCCAATATAGCTTCAAGCCCACAGCTGTACTTCGTTTGTGTTTACACAAAACAAAGTTCTCTGGTATTCCTTTGAGGCACACAACGAATCTTCAGTCCAAATGAACTTAGCAGACATAAAACCCTGCTGATCGAGGATGCTTTGACGTTTTATTGCTGCAGTATGTCCCTTCAGCTTCAAGGGACCATGCACCTGTTTACTTGGCCGTTGCTGTCATGCCACATGAAATCACGCGAGCGGAGGGGAGAAAAAGGTATTGGTTCCATGACGTTGGCATGAAGTCCACCAAGTTGAGCAGCTTTTCATCCCAGACTTAAAACTCCTCCTAAGAAAAACAAGCCTTTGTGGGACAGCTGGAGGAAAAGTGCAAACAGCCGTTCCCTAACACCATGACGGGTGAACTATACAAGGAAAGATTTTTTATGGCTGGCCTTGTTAAAAGAAAAAACTTAATGTAGAATTTTATACATCGGCCTTTGAGGCCTGCACCATCAGACGCAATTTTTTAATTGTGCTTTTATAGCACAACTTGTACATTCCACCCACTACAAAATGCTTTAATTCAAATTACAAAAAAAACAAAAACATGAATCCGATGGGATGAGGAAAAAACAATGACCGGAGCAGATGACTGCAGCCAGGTTATTCTTGGGATGCAAGTAATAAGTGAGATAAAGGTATGATTTGGCCATACAAATACTCCGCTATTTAAATGCTAATAAACAGGCATTTGGGCAGAATGTATCAGAGAATGGTAACTACAGCAGGAAGAGCAATCCTTTGATAGCCTAACTGTCAAAAGCTGAGAAAGGCGATTCAAACAGATGTCCCCTAGCTAGTGTCAACATTATAAAATATCCCTGGATCCTGGGTTAAATGAACAGGGTGAATCAAACACCTTGCACGCGAGGAAGGAGAGCTTTTTGAGAGAGAAAAGCCACAAACTGTCTCGGGGTATAATTTGGAATGAGTGAAGATCGCAAAAACAAAGTGAGAAGGCCAAAATGCGCCTGTCTTGACTTCTGAAGTTTGAAAAACAGCACCACCCAGCAGCTGCTTTAAGGTGGGACTGCCCTCGAACGAAGCGCTACTATAACAGATCCTAACAAATCAGGCATGTGGTCAGCTCAGTGTGGATGGAGACCAGCCTAAGAAATGACTTGCAAGAGTTAGGTGATTGAAGAATTTTTAAAAAGTTCACAGTAAAATATACATTTTTCCAAGCTTCCATTATTAAAACCGTAACCACATTAATTTTAAACGTAGCATGTTAAGCATGCAAAAATATGGTCCTTTAATATAGGGAAATTGATAATTTAAAAAAAGTATTGCACATCAACAAGGAGAGCACAAAATTCTAAATGCGACCAACAGCCCACTGGTGCCCAAAGATAACACTATCCGCAGACTGCCGCAGCTCTGCCAAGTGTCACACATCCGGTGTGACACTAACGCATTTTAAGGTACATTACCGCATTACCGCATGCGAAAGGATTGTCACGCAAATCAGCGTATTTAAAAGCTGAGTGTAGTATTTGAGGTTGTCACTGTCAAGCCTGCGTGACTGTCAAGCCTGAGTAAAACTGAGAGTCTGTGGCAGCGTGCAGCCAGCCTGTTGCTTATGCGCGCTGCTCCAGCAAGCTTGGGGGTTCAGCTAAACTTAGGCTGCAGGCAGCTTTATTTCAGGTGCTACAATCAGGCCCAGACTGGCCGTTGTGGGCACCGGGCAATAACCCGGTCGGCCGCAAGGGTGGGGGCCGGTTTTGGGCCCTGGGGGCCGTTTTTGTTGCAGAGCCGTTTTTGCAGCATAGCTGCAAAATCGGCCCTGGAACAAAATCGGCTGAAAAGCGGCCCTGGCAAAGCGCTCGCCCCCCTCCCGCCCGGGGGGCGGGGCGGCCGGCCGAGCACTTTGCCAGGGCCGGTTTTGGTTCCCAGTCCGGCCCTGGCTACAATCTATCATGATTGAATCTAACTGCTGCGGCTCGACTCTTATTGGCAGGCTGATGTCACCCCGGTGGGACGTCACGGTGGAAGCGCGCGCAGTTTATTTTGGGCGCTCGATGCGGCTGGATAGTTTGCGGGCGGCGCAGCATGTCATCATCTTTAGAGGTAGCGCTGGGATGCTCTGCTTCCAGAGAGCGCGGGGAGTAATTAAAAATGTTGGCGCGAGCAGGACTTACACTGGTTGGCAGGCAGTCGGGAAATCATGGTGCTCGCCCCATAGCACACTGCTATTCGCACCACACTAAGAACTGCCCAGCCCACTTGGGATCGCGATGTGGGCCAAGGGAGGCCAGGAGCTAAATGGTCACGCCGCCCGCTGGTAGATTATTTCCGGCAGGCAGTCCGGGAGGGCCGACGGTGAGAGGCTGGGGTTGATCATCACCGGTGCAGAGTTACAGAGTCACGCTTCCCCAGGGCAGAAGAAGGTCAGAACTAACGTTGTAAGTTAACCAGCTTAGTCAAATTAACACAATCAATCATCACATAATGTAATGTTAAGAGAGCGAGTGACTTATTACTCTAGTACTGCTGCTGCAGCAAGCGCTGTGCATATAAAGTGTGCTTGTGATTTCTAATTCTACTTAATTGTCTGTCATTAATAGCAGACTACCTCTCATGAACACTGGGGTGACGTCTGCCTGTGCCGTGTGCATTTAAAGTGAGTGCGTGTGAGATTTCTCACTTTACAACCGCAGTGAACATTGCCGAGGGTCAGGTCCTTTCAGAGAGATGGGAATTGGATGTCCCGAGTTACATCCACCCGGATGTTTATTGCTCGATCCACCTGTAAGAAACACTTCCCATGGTTCCATTTTTAACCATTACGTTAGAAAAGCTGCATTACCTTCACAGTATATCGGCACCCGCCTGTGGTGCTTTCTATTTTCGAAAAATACTCTGCCATTTAGAAAATTAAAGCTTACAATTTGCTACATAAAAATCGGAAATGAATGCATTTTAGCCAGGACTGTACTTTGCACAATTGAAAGGCGATGTTTGACTCTGGGGTTTATTTAAAAGCAATGGCATTTTAACTTATTCCACGAATAATGCATTCTTAATTGTGCACCGTGATCTCATGTAGTAGCAGGCAACCTTAAGCAAAGCCCCCCAAAATGTCACTGGCTGGCTCAGACCTGTAACTTTCTCAATCACTGACATAGTGTAACAGACTCTTTAACACTCATCTTGTGTTTCACCAACGTAACAGACACACTCTCGCTTCTCTCGTAGCCCTCATGGTTTTCTTGAGGTGATATTGTTACTCCCCTTCATACCAGCCAATTAACAGTCGCTAGACTGAGTGACAAACCCCATTCTAACTACCCTTTTTGGTACGAGCTGTCTGTTGCGCTCTCAGTCCAAAGTTGGGCAATTGTTTATTGAAATGACTCTTTCAGATGCATACACTGAGACATAAACAACAATGTGTTGCTTTTCGATGTTTACCCTGGATAGTGCTTCACGTCTTTTTTAATTCCAATCAATGGTATCCGAATGTGCCCTCAGGTGAGTCAAATGGTAGATAGGAGTGTCTTTAAAGCCCCAGTAAACTGGACATTTTCGTTCATTCTCTCATTTTGATAGGAAGAGTTTCAGCCCATAGTAGTTAAGGGGGAACCTTTTTACCACTGAAACACTGCACAAATTTGTAAGCATTTCTTGAAGACGGGGCATTCTCTTGTGATTGCACCATGCACATTTCTGCCCCAGTTGTGGAGTGTGATATAAGCTGGCAATAACATTGTTTTAGAAGTAATACTTCCTGCAAGTTGCTGCCACTGGAGAAATGTAGTTGGTGTGTGAGCCATACGTTTAATTACATGGGCCATGCATGCCCCTTTCAGAAACGCACACTGTTTTCATCCCACTTAAAACCCTGATGTCAAGCTCTTCCATTTCTGGTACTTTGCAGCACTTTTAAGATGATCTTAGAGATTCTCATTGCTTAAATGGCTGTAATTTCTATGTTTCCCTCATCGTCATTGCTTGAATTTGCTCGTGAGAAAGTGTCACTCATAGTCATTGAAATGTCACTCGTAATTGCACTGAAATTCAGAACATGTCACACATAAGCAATCCGAAACCTTGGCAGCTATGCTGCCGTCGCTTTCAAATCCCCATTAAGTGGTGTGTGAATGTTAGCAGTGTATTCTGTTGCAAGTTCAAAAACAAAAGTAGTCTAACACATGGAGAAAAGCAATCAGTTTTATTAACAATATGGTTTCCAATGAGATTACCTCAAAATACACGGCCCATAATCCCTCAAGAGCTGAGCATTCATCTCAAAAATCTCAAGGCTGTAGAAATAAAATTTGCCCCCAGCAAGAAGGCTATGCTATGGTTTTACTTTTTCTGGTATTGCTTTGCTACAATGGTGTCCCAGTCCAATGTAAGGATTTGGAGCACCCCTCACTTTGGAATAGCCATCATCACTTAGCCTTCAAGTCAAACAGCCTTGCCATGGAAGCCCCCGCCACCTCAAGGTCGAGCCTTGCTTTAAAGCATACTTGCATAGAAAGCTCTTCAGCCAGTCTCCTTGATAATCAGTGAGTGCAGCTTTTGAGGCACAGTGGCTCCATCCGAAGTCCTCCCACCACAGAATCCCACACGTAGGGAGTGTGGTTGGAGGGAGGGTGCCCGCAGCAGTAATAGCACAATGGAATGCAGGACCCCAAAATACCATGACTAGTAGCTTTCAAGCGTCAGTAGCAGAGATATATGTATGTTCACCCAGAAACATTTCACTAAGTTGATCCAATAAATCTGTAACAGGTTACGGTTGATTTGATGGCAATGTAGTTGGTCAAATGCTCAATTATTGGTAAAAATTTTTTTTTACCTGTACGACAAATTCAGCTGTCAACTCAAAATATGTTGCAGGAAATCGCAAAATGTGAGGATTGGCACAGAGATCATCCCAAAATCGTGCTATAAAACAGATGATTCTTGAAGTTGGGCTACTAAGCAAGGAAACTCTTCTCCCTGATTACAGAACGATTGGGCAGTCATTGGTCAACCATCTCAATAATGCTTTGTACGTAGCTCTGAGCGCTTTCTGGAGTACTATTGTTCCTTTCAGTTACTTCAGAACAGTGCAAATCTAGAAAAAGCAGGAATCCTTGGCCACCTGAACGTTTGAGTGTGATCCGAAAGACGAATCAGGTCTGGTAGTCTTAAACCACAGTACAATTTATGCATTTAGTCAAAATTTCAGGCCTGCTTGTGGAGGGAGGGGGGGGCGGGGGCACATTTCTAAACTGCAGGTTATTCGGTTTAAGCGCTCATTTGTGTTTTCGAAGTATTAGACATCTGGGCTGCGGGCGTCAAAATCCAGTTGTCAACCCCACTAAAGCTAACAGTATTCCTTTAGAAAAGAGCAGGCATAGCCCCAAAAGGCTTGCCATCTAACAAAAATTAGAGCCCTTCTTGCTTTTCCCTGACCCCTCCCAAGTAATTCAGCCACAGGCTACTCCCTCCACCCACGGCAAGGAAACATCTGAGGCCCTGCGAAGGCACCCGCAAGTCTAGATTTAGAAACAGATGTATGCCAAATATTCCCCAGCCCATGCTTTAATTTTGTCATTCGAATCTGCAAATAGTCAAAATCTCTGCTAATTACACACGCCCAGCACGAGGTGACTCAAAGAGCCACAATTCTGGCGCTGAAAAAGCCGAGGTAAAAGGCTCGCCCCCTTAGCTCAAAGCAGAGAAGTAGGAATGGTAAAATAGATCTGTGGCGCAGCCTATTTCTATACACAGGCGCTGCACTCCCCGGCCTCCCACCTGCAGAGGAGCCACTTCCAGGGCCTCTCTCGGTGCTGCTAGCCTGGCCTGGCCCTGCGCTGAACCGCGCGCGCTGACGTCAGCTGGCGACGGAGCCAGCATTCCTAAACAGTTCAGACAAACCCACTGGTGGGAAGCTTAGAAAGCCCTCAGCTGTAGTGAGGAAAGCTAGGCTTGGCAGGGAGCCAGGCGACTGAGCTCAGCATTTTGTAATGTACTTCCCTTTTACTTAACAGCTTGCATAATGCCTCAGTCAATTCCACCTTTAACCCCTTCTCCACCCTTGCAACTACAGCTCAGCAGGTTGTACCTCAGCACTTAGCAAGCGACAACAGCCGCTTACAAACGCCCTTTTGAAAGACTAAGATGCACTTTACAAAAACGTGTTAAGTACACACACCAATGGCTGTATCATTTGCTTACCTTAGTTTACTTACTCCATGTAGCCTTTCCCCCTCCGTTTCTATATTAGAGGATTTTAACTACTGTGCTGATGAGGATTTTTTGGCCTCCCACCAAAAAATTACACGAGGTAAACTTGTGACCCCAAGAACTAAGACATAATCACTAACCTAAGCAGACGTTCAAATACAGAGCAAAATAATAATCCTGTCACATAGACTAAAATAATCCCATTATAGGTAAAGGGGAAATAAATGACCTTTTCTGCTGAAACCTAGATATCAAGCTGGAGGTCAAACGTTGCACTTAAACATCACATTGGTCTTTTTACTCCGCTCACTACCACAAACCAGCCGCAAGAACTCTCCAAAACCGGTATTCAGCCTTCTCATCACTATTTTAATCTTGCATCTCTATTAAAGGCTTTTTGTAGCATCTAATTTAGAAGTAAAGTTAATTTCAAAGAGACTAAACCCAGTTTCGGTTTGTGTCCGGGATGTCATGGTGGAGAACAGAAATCACAAGTAAAGAAACCTACACTAGACCCTGAGGACCAACAGCATCTGGTCCATCACTCTCCTCCCACTCATCAGCAGGATAATTGAACACCGCATGTTTAACTTAAAGCTAACCATCTCCTGCAGGACTACTAATCTGGCTTCAAATTACACTTCAGCACGTAAACCGATCCTTACACATTGTAGACTAGGACCTTCTGACCAGAGGACTCCTGATACTACTTGTACTCTCAGCTGCCTTAGATAGTTGACCATACCATCCTAAAACGCCATAGAGTTTCGAATGGCATTCACTAGCCATGTCGTTTACTGGTTTTACGATCAATGTACAATAAACCTGTGCACTAGCACGGTGAAGATGAGTTCAAGAAAAAATATTCGATTTTATAGGTGCTCTTTAGGTGTCGCCCACCACCCTGGGGCGAATGGTTTGTGAAACAAAATGAGTGATCAATTGACAATTGATAACATCCCTTAAGGCACTCAAGGCTGGTGAAATCCTCCAAAATTATTCAAAAAGTAAACAATGTTGTTTTTCATGCGTTTATTTTCAGTTTGTTGGAGTATGTTTACATTTATCCATTGTCAATAAAGTTTTTATTTCTACAAAGATTCAATCCAACTCCAAAAGTATGTCTAATTACATCTGGCTCCGATGCATTTCTGGCAACGGCCCTTCGTCGGGGAGCATCTAAGGTGAAAACGATAAATATTGTAACCAACAAATAAAATAACCATAGTAAAAAGCTACCGTAGCCCAATGGTGACAGGGGTCAAGTGGGATTCAGTGGTTAAATACGGTGATGATTATCGGATAAGTGAGACTAGGATTCGGGGAAGTGACTTTATTCAAAAACGTCCGTACACTGATGTGTCATAATGGTAAATGGGGTGTTGAAGTGACAACCAAAGGATATAAGTGACGAAATTAACATAGTGCTCAGCAGAAGACGAGTAAACTAAGAGGTCAAGCCAGTTCATGCTAGCGCTATAAACAAACGTGATGGCACACATAGTTGCAATACGAAAAGGGATTAGAGTACTTACAATGTAATGGTCAGAAGACCGGTCTTGTATACGGTCGACAAAGTTCAGCGGCTTGCTATGATTTAGAATGGCCGAAGTAACGCGGGCTTCATAGGTGAAGTCTGAGAGTTTGTAAATCACGTGGTAGTGGAAAAGTTAGTAAAGAAAGAGGACTTGGTGTAGGAAAACGGAACGGTAAAACATAAATGGGTGAAAAGTATCGGCTAGGTATATTAATGTAACCAAAGAAAATCACATTAATTCAAGAAACACAGGAAAAAATAAACAGTTCAAATGTACTGGTGAAACTAAAAGCTAAATAAACATAAGTGAATAACCATTCACGGGTAGTACGTAAATTAAGAACAAGTATGCTCATAAAATGAGCTAACAGTCAAATAGGATATCAGTCACAAATAGCATGAAAACTCAATCCGTTCATTGAGTCCATGTGGACAAGTTTAATCTATAAATCCAATGGTTCTCATGTTGCAATAGCATTTTATTGTTGTCTATACCCTCAGCTTTTTTAATTATTTCCAAAGCCATGAATTTGAGCTGAGATATATTATGGTTCATCTCAATAAAATAAGTTGCCACTGATGATTTGAGGTTCTTAGTTCGGATGTTAGACTTATGTTCATTAAGACGGGTTTTTAGTTTGCGTTCCGTCTTTCCAATGTAAACCTTCCCGCATGGGCACTTGAGTAGATATACAAGATTATTTGTATCACAAGTGGCTGTAACATTCAAATGTATGTTGTATCCTTTCATAGGATGTGTCAACTTGTTCCCTGGAATAATATTATGGCAATTATTACAATTATTGCATGGTATAGTGCCTTTTGAAATGGGAGTAAGTTCCTTAGGATGTTTTAAGATCTCGCCCAAATTCTTTCCTCTGGTATAGGCGAATAAAGGTCTTGGCTTGAACATATCCTTGAAATCTGTTTCCAACTGTAACATTGGCCAGTGTTCATATCCTTGAAATCTGTTTCCAACTGTAACATTGGCCAGTGTTTTAATATGAAGTTTTTAAACATTGGACTCACGTTGGAATATTTAGATACTACGAGCATCCGGTCTTTTTCAGTTCTCTCTTGGTTGTTTTAACAGATTCGATCGGTCTAGTTCGTTCACCTGGTTTTTAGTAATATTAAGTAAATCCTCAGGATACCCTCTTTCTTTAAAACGATCAACCATTTCTTCCATTCTGATTTTAGACACATTACGATCAGAAGTGATGCGTTTAACCCTGAGAAGTTGGGATTTGGGTAAATGTTTTCAAAGATGCTTGGTGGAAGCTAGTGTAATGTAACAAATTGTTACGATCGGTAGGCTTACAGTAAATATCAGTAGTGATACAATCATCTTGCAAAGTAATCTGAACATCCAGAAATGTTATAGTTTTTGAGTCTATAGTCCAGGTGAACTGGATACGTTGATTGGCTTTATTGAGGGTGATCAAAGCTTGTTCGAGATTTTCTCGTGTATCGCTCCAAAGGATAAACAGATAGTCAATGTAACGGACGTACATTTTAAGGTTGTTTTTCCAAATAGCTTTGGTCCAAATGTTCCTCGTTTTAAAATCTCCCATGAAGATATTAGCATATACAGGAGCAGCGCTGTTTCCCATGCTCGTGCCCACTAGTTGTAGAAACCAATCGTCATCATATAGAAAATAGCTATGATATAGGGTGAACATAACTAGTTCCATCAAAAATACTTTCATGGGTTCCTCCACTTTCAATTGCAGGATAGCTTGTTCCATGGATTCTATACCTTCCTGATGAGGAATGGAAGTGTATAACGAGCTAACGTCAGCTGTACATAACCACAATTGTTCATTCGATTCTATTTCCATGTCTTGAAGCTTTACTGGTTTTACTCATACCTTTTCAATCCATGTTAGTTTCTTCACATCATGAAAAGTTACAGGAGAAAAACCCGTAAACCCAATTGAGACCTGGTTGACTGCTAAAAAAACATCTCAACAGGCAGTACTTCAAGGCAATTTGGTAGGGTGAAAAATCAATTACGACAAAAAAACAAACAAGAAAACACGTTTTGTGAAAAATGCCAATGATGCACAACACTACTTGAAAGATTCCGGTTTCAAACATAGCCTACACATCATCCAGACCTGAATGTACAGTGCATACTGAAGCTCAGTAAAGCGAAGACTGAGTTCCTGTTATCTGGCAAGAAGAACCAGTACAAACCTGGCTCAATGACATTACGCTGGACTGCTAAGAATCCCAATTTTGCAAGTCACTTGTTTTTACCCTGGACACCACTCTCACCCTCAAGAAACCCTCTGTCAAAAAAAAAAAAAAAAAAAAAAAAAAACCCTGACCTAGTGCCAGCTCTCTTTTAAAGATAGAGACCATTCAGACCTCCTGAAAGCTACTTCAAAACTGCTGTTCAAGCCTGCAACAAATGGGTTCCGCTCACAGTCACCCAGGATTTTTCACAATGGACTACCTGCTTTTTGGACTTTTAGTGCAAGAGTCACTACGCGAGTCATGGTAGAGAGACTGAATGGTAACCACGATTATTCACCTTTTACCATAAGGCTGCTGCTGGGCAGCGCGCATGAGACTGCCTAGTGCAACCTGGTACTTGTTTATATGCAGTCTGTCACAGAAGCGACTCTTCATGGATTGGTACTGGCTTGGGGTAAGCCATTTAATGAGTGGCCCAGAATGCTGTGCAGGAGGGGTGGAGTGAACTAGCATCCTAGGATTTGCCACAGGTGCCTGATTTCTAAAACTTTCCACCTCCACTTTAAAAATCCTGCACACAGGGGAGACAAATGAGAAGACTGATCTGGGAGAGAGAATGGCACAAGAGCACCCAGCTGGAAGGAGTAGCCCCCGATCCCTGCGAACAAAATGGACTTTGATACCAGCGGACCCCAGGACTACGAGGGGTCTCCAGAGAACAAAACTAATGGTCTCTGCAGCGCAAGGCTTTTGCCTCATTACATATTCACTGTTCCACATTTCCCTTGTGAGGGGGCTAAAATGTGCGCATGTTACTGTTGTGGGGCCTTCAGTTTGGGCAGGAGCACCACTGTTTCAGTGGTTGTTGGAGGAGCTGCAGGGAGAGAGAGGAATAGCCTCCCACAAGGTTTTACAAACGGACCCAAAGTCCGCCAGGGGGATGTATGGATGACCCTGGGAAAGCTTGGTTTTGATTTCAAGCACTCCTTGAGGTGCAGCTTTTGAACTTGGACTCTGGAGTGTGGGCAGCCCTAGAAGTGGGCCTATGACTGCAGCAAGAAAAGTGAAACAATTTGAATACAAGTTTTGATTTTCAATGGTTTATTAAAATGATGTTGACCATGCAGTCTCCCCTTATAAAAAATATTTAAGAATAGTACAGTCTCCATGGATGCTTTTGGTGCTGCAATATTACATCTAACCGGTTACTGCTTTTACGGATGTGGCGCGCAAAGACAGTAGGTCTGCAGGGGGCGGGGGGGGGGGTAAAGTTGGATTTGGGAAAGCAAAGCATGTATATCTAGTAGCAGTCTTTAAAAATGAAGGTGTTCTTAAAGTTGAGGGCCTAGTTACTTCCTTTCCCTAACTGCAATTAACCTTTAAATAAGTGTTTGTGGTATATTTCATTTTTTTCCATGTTCATGCGGAGTCAAGTAAACAGCAGCCCAGTGCTGCTGCTGCCCAGGGGCCGCATGTAAAGGTCAGGGGGAACCGCATGCGGCCCCCAGGCTATACTTTGAGTATCACTGGGCTAAACCAACAATGGAGATGTTGCACAACACTAACCAAACCTCAACCCGAAAATGAAAGAGTATTCCTCAACAAGCATTTGCAATGCAATAGGTCTCGCATTAGGAAAGTGTGAGCTATTGGTATTGTTAAGGACACTTTTTTTTAAATGTGTTGGCTTTGAAAATAGCGAAATTAATAGCATTGTTATTCAAAGCCAATAGCTTACACTTTCCTAATGCGAGTCCTATTGACTATGGCAATGCTTGTTGGTAGCAAGCAAGGACAGTGCTGTTGTGGTGCGGAGTGATGATGCGGTTGGGCTGAGTGATGTGGGAGTGGTGTCCCCGAGTGATTAGGTTAGAGAAAGTTAATAATATTGCATGGGAGAAAGGAACACATACTGTGTGCAAAAGAACAAGTTACTTACCTTCGGTAACGCTTTTTCTGGTAGATACAATATCTGCCTGTGGATTCCTCACATTGTGAATATCCCCCTGCGTCAGCAACGTTCGGAAATTTTCTTCGTAGCACGTGGACGACGTCACAGGAGTACGACCTCACGCGTGACTCCGACTGACGTCACCGACTCCTTATCAGGCCCACGCCGGCGTGATGACGTCAGTTCCGCCCTTTTTTCCGTGCCTTCGAGGCACACGGACGGACCAACGACAGCAAATATACAATGTACACAGTACATACAAATCAAAAACGCACACAAAGTGTGCAGTAGAAATAGCACAATAGCAGAAAACATATATACATAAAGACCAGGTATAACAGAGTGGACAACGGGGAGGCGGGTGGGCATGTGAGGAATCCACAGGCAGATATTGTATCTACCACAAAAAGCGTTACCGAAGGTAAGTAACTTGTTCTTCTGATAGATACATCTGCCGTGTGGATTCCTCACCTTGTGAATAGAGTCCCACAGCAGTCCCCACTCCCGGAGGAGGGTGTCCACTCTGCTATACCAGGAAATCTTGGAGGACAGAACGCGCGAAGTGGCCGTCCCTCCTCACCTCGGTATCCAAGCAGTAATGCTTCGCAAAAGTGTGGAGGGAGGCCCAAGTCGCCGCTCTGCAAGTGTCCTCAACTGGAACACCTCTAGACAAAGCAGATGTTGCAGACTTTGCTCTAGTTGAATGTGCTCTAATACCCTCAGGAGGGTCCTTACCCGCCAAGGAGTAGCAAATCTTGATGCACAGGATTATCCACCTGGAAAGTGTGCGCTTGTGCACCGCTCTGCCCTTCCGACAGCCAGCAAAACCAAGAAACAGCTGGTCGTCCATCCGGAAGTCTTTAGTCCTATCCAGATAGAAAGACACCGCCCTCTTAGGGTCCAGGCGATGCAGTCTCTCTTCCTCCTTAGAAGGGTGAGGGGGGAGGATAGAAGGTAGGAAGGGTAATGGATTGTCCAAGATGGAAAGGAGTTACCACCTTAGGCAGAAAAGCAGCCCTGGTCCTAAGAACCATCCTTTCAGCATGAATGGACAGGAATGGAGGCTTGGAACTAAGAGCCTGAAGCTCACTTACCCTCCTTGCCGAGGTGATTGCAACGAGGAAAACTGTTTTAAAAGAAAGAAGTCTCATTGGACACTTGTGCAAAGGTCCGAAGGGAGAACCCATCAAAAAGGTAAGCACAAGATTCAAATCCCAATGAGGAACCACAAAAGGAGTAGGAGGGAATCTATTAGTGAGTCCCTTCAAAAATCTTAAAGCCACTGGAGACTTAAAAAGAGAAGGCTGATCCGGCAAACAGAGAAAAGCCGATAAGGCTGAAAGATACCCCTTGACCGTGGCAACAGCAAATCCTTGCTGCGCCAGAGAAAGAGCAAACTGCAAAATGTCAGACAAATGAGCCTTCAAAGGGTCAACATCTCTCCCTACACCAAGAGACAAATTTAGACCACATACGAATAAATGGACTTAGTGGAGTCACGCCTGGCAGAAAGAATGACATCCACCACATCGTGTGGGAGAGAAAAAGAATTCAAGTTGCCCCGTTCAATCTCCAGGCATGAAGGTGTAATGTCTGGAGGTGGGGGTGTAGAACCTGCCCCTCCATCTGAGAGAGGAGGTCTGCCCTGTGAGGGAGACGGAGCGGCGGGTGAGAGGAGAGGTGGAGAAGGTCCGTGTACCACACCCTTCTTGGCCAATCCGGGGCGACCAATATGACTTGGGCCCTGTCCTGGCGAATCTTCCTCAGAACCCGAGGAATCAAGGGTATGGGAGGAAACGCGTAAAGGAGTTGACCTTTCCAACTCAACTGAAACGCGTCCCCCAAAGCTCCTTGCATCGGAAACTGGAGACTGCAGAATGACAGGCAGTGAGCATTCTCGCGAGTGGCGAACAGGTCCACCCGAGGAGTCCCCCACATCTGAAAGATGTCGTGAACCACCTCCGGATGGAGTCTCCACTCGTGGTCGGCAGAGAACTGCCGACTGACACTGTCTGCACGAACGTTCAGAACCCCGGCCAGATTTGCCATCAGACAAATCTGATGATCCTGAACCCAGGACCAGAGACGCAGAGCCTCTCTGCAGAGACACTGCGACCCCACTCCTCCCAGTTTGTTGACATACAACATCGCGGTCGTGTTGTCCGTCAGGACTTGAACTGACTGAGAAGGGAAGGGAGGAAGGCCTTGAGCGCCAAACGTATCGCCCGCAATTCTAGAAGGTTGATATGAAGCAACCTTTCCTCTGGAGACCAAAGCCCTTTGACCTCCAGGTCCCCCAGATGAGCACCCCACCCTAGAGTGGATGCATCCGTAATCACTGTGGCCACCGATGGAGGAAGCTGAAAAGGCTTTCCTTGAGACAGATTGCCTTCCACGCCCCACCAAGACAGATCCGCTGCAGTTTCTCTGGAGATCCTCACTGACTCCCTGAGATCTCCGTTGTGCTGATACCACTGCCTGCGGAGGCACCACTGGAGTGCCCTCATGTGTCAGCGTGCATGATTGACCAACAGAATGCAAGAAGCCATCAGACCAAGCAGACGAAGGACCTTCAAGACTGGAACAACCGCTCCATTGTAAAATAAAGGAATCATTTCCTGTATGTCGTGAATCCTTTGAGGTGGAGGGAATGCACGACATACAGTAGTGTCCAGTACCGCACCTATGAACAGGTTGCGCTGGGAGGGCACCAGGTGAGACTTGGGTACATTTATCGAAAAACCCAACCTGTGCAACAACTGAGTTGTCTCCTGCAGATGATTAAGCACATTCTCCGGCGACTCCGCTTTGATCAGCCAGTCGTCCAGATAGGGGAACACAGGAATCCCCGATCTTCTGAGATGCGCAGCCACCACTGCCATCACCTTGGTGAAGACTCGAGGCGCAGTAGTAAGCCCAAAAGGAAGGACCGCAAACTGGTAGTGTTGCGATCCCACCGTAAAACGGAGATACTTCCTGTGCGACTTCAAGATTGGGATGTGAAAATACGCATCCTGCAAGTCGATCGACACCATCCAGTCTTCTTCCATCAGCGCTTGAAGAACCTGTGCAAGTGTGAGCATTTTGAACTTCTCCTGTTTGAGGTAGAGGTTCAAAATCCTGAGGTCCAGGATTGGACGAAGTCTGCCATCCTTCTTGGGTATCAGGAAATACCGGGAGTAGCACCCCTGACCCATTTCCTGCTCTGGAACCACCTCTATAGCACCCTTTCTGAATAGTGCCAGGACTTCTTCCTGCAGGAGAAGATGGTCCTCCGAACAATAACCTTGGCAAGGAGGGTAATTGGGAGGGAATTCCTGAAAAGGAAGTGCATACCCATTTTCTACGAGATTGAGAACCCAAAGATCTGATGTAACCGATTCCCAATCTCGTAGAAAATGAGTAAGCCGACACCACATGATCCAGAATGGTGGATCTAGGGCTGCTTTGCTGATGCGGGTGGGGCTTGGGCATTATTGGAGGAAGTGGAGGAGGAAGAGACGTGACGCCCACGACCCTTCTGTCTACCTCTATAGGACTTGTACAGAGGGTTCTGCTGTTGGCCTTGCCTGAAGGGACGAAAAGAAGATCTACCGAAGCCTCTAAACTTCCTAGTTGTCGATCCTCTCATCTGGAGGCCCAAAGATCTTGCAGTAGCCCGGCTATCTTTAAATCTTTCCAGGGCGACATCCGCCTTTTCCCCAAAAAGACCAGTCCCATCAAAAGGTAGGTCCAGCAATGTGGATTGCACATCTGCAGAAAAATCAGAGGATTTCAGCCATGCGGCTCTCCTGGTTGCAACAGTAGAGCCTATAATCCTGGCAACAGAATCAACTGTGTCAATGCCACTCTGAATAACCATGCGTGCCGCAGCCTGAGTATCGAAGACCACTTCATTAAAGTTCTTTCTATCCTCCTCTGGAAGCTTAGATGATAATTGCTTCACAGAATCCATCAATGCATGGACATATCTACCCAAAAGGCAAGTAGCATTAGTGGATTTTAGGGCCATGCTGCCCGAGGAGAAAATCTTCTTTGCCGACTGATCCAATTTTTTTGAGCCTTTGTCTGCTGGTACCTGAGGAAAAGAACCTGCAGATCTGTTAGAACATGCAGCCTGCACTACTAGACTCTCCGGAGAAGGATGCGAAGAGAGAAATTCAGGGTCACCAGGAGCCACTCTGTAGCGTCTTGCAACAGACCTAGAAACAGCAGGAGCAGTCAATGGTTTCTTCCAGACCTCCTTTATCGGATCAGTTAACGCATCAGTGAACGGCAGTGTAGGTTCAATAATAGAAGGAGAGTGCAAAACCTCTGTAAGGATGTTGGGCTTGTACTCAACAGTAGGCAAGGTTAAGTTATGAAGATCTGCAGCCTTCCTAATAACATGGTAGGGTGCCACGTCCTTAGATGGTGCATCAGAAACTGAAGGCAAACCCCACTCAGGAGAGCGCTCCAGACCACTAGCATTCTGTGGGTCTTCAAAATAATCATCATGATCTAGAAGCTCACCCTCTTCTACATCAGAATCTTCACCCCTTTTTTCTTCCAAGAGACGCTGAGCCCTGCGCCTCGACCATTCCACACGAACCGAAGTCGACGGATCCGGTAACGACTCCGACGGAGCCGGTTCAGACGTCGAGCGAGGAGCCGGGGCAGCTGGAAGACAAGACTCACGGACTGGCGTGGCACTTCGATCCAAACTACGAGGTCGATCCGGAGTCGGCGAAGCCGCATGCGGAGTCGAAGACCTCGGCGGAGCCGTACCGAGCCAAGGTGTAAGCGGCGTCGGCATAAACGGCACAAATGGAGCTGGGGCGTAAGACTGAGGAATGCCCATGTTGTAAGCTAATGGACCCATGGGACCAACAGGTGCTCCAGTGGGGTACATTGCTCTGGAGTAAACTCCAAACATCGCATTAAGGAAATGCGAGGGGTCCTGTCCAGGACCAGGAAAAGGAGGGTACGAACCTACCGGATGTTCTGAAGGAGATCGTTCTGACATAGGCTCATTCTGACCTTCCTGATCCACAGGAGTTGCCATTGGAGTTGGAGTTTCAGGAACTACCTCTTCCTCTTCCTCATGCTCCGAAGAATGTTGAGACATCGGATCCGGTTCTTGTTCCGGAGCCGGGGAACATCCGAGAGACTGAGCAGGAGAAGGAGAAACGAAGTCCTTATGATGCTTACGAGACTTCTTCGAATCCGAGGATTCCTTTCCAGAAGAAATGCGTTACTTACCTGTAACAGCAGTTATCCAGTATTGGTGTCTTTCATAGATTCACATGCCTGAATCATTCCCCGTCGTCGAGATGGGAGCCCCGGTAATAGAAAAGTAATGTCCTATAGACATACATAGAGAAAAATAGGCCTAAGGGCCTTGCCTTAGTAGCCTATCTATGTCCTTTTGTAAAAAGGACCAAATTTCCAAAGGTAGCCAATCAGCTACCACCTCCCTCTAGAACCTTCCTGCCAGGAGCCTCAGTCTCTCAGATTTTCGTACGCACCAAGCTAGGTAGACGTAAGATATGCTCTGTAGTGAGAGATGAGTCCTTCCTGGGGAGGTGGGAGGGTTGCATGTGAATCTATGAAAGACACCAATACTGGATAACTGCTGTTACAGGTAAGTAACGCATTTCTTATCCAGTATTATGGGTGTCTTTCATAGATTCACATGCCTGAATCAGAATAGCAAGCAATACATTATGCACATATGCGATGGAATATAACAGTCTGAGATAATACATATCATGTGACTAGATACCATCAGTAATATAAAGAGTAAAGTAAATAAATGTGCATACCATTGCAGGACGGTGGGAAGTAGGAAGGCTCATCTTACTGGAAGAGATGGCGAAGTACAGCTTGGCCCACAGCTGCATCCTGCATCAGTTCCGTGTCCAGGCAGTAGTGTCTGGTAAAGGTGTGCGGCGATTTCCAGGTGGCCGCTCTGCAGATATCCAGAATCGGTACACCAGCGAATAGTGCTGCCGATGTGGACACAGCTCTCGTGGAATGTGCTCGGACTGAGGAATGTAATGGACGTCCGGCTTTGTCATGACAAAATGCAATTGTTGCTGATATCCATCTGGAAATGGATTGTTTGGAGAGTGGCATGCCTTTTCTCGGCCTGCTGAAGGCAACGAAAAGTTGTTTGGTCTTTCTGAAAGCTTTCGTTTTGTCCAGGTAAAATTTTAGACATCTCTTAATGTCCAAAGAGTGAAGAGATCTTTCCGCCACTGTGCCTGGGTTCGGGAAGAATGAGCGAAGCACAAGCGGTTCATTGAGATGGAAGTCCGAGGGGACTTTAGGAATGAAACGGGGGTTGGTTCTTAAGATGACTCTGTCTTCTCTAAATTGCAAGAAAGGATCCTGTATCGAAAGAGCTTGCAACTCACTGACTCTTCTGGCTGATGTTAGAGCTAAAAGAAGTGCAGTTTTCCAGGAAATGTATTTGAGTTCAGCCCTATGGATAGGTTCAAATGGATGTTTCATTAACTGATTGAGTACAATATTCAGATGCCACGTTGGTGGTATTCGTCTTGGTCTAGGGAAAGATCTGTAAAGCCCTTTAAGGAACTGTTTTATCAGTCTGTTGGACCATAGTGAAGGGCCTTTTGAAGACCTGGTGAAGCGAGAGATTGCTGCCAGGTGTACCCTGATGGAAGCATGCGCAAGACCTGTTTGGGCCAGATGCAGGAGATAAGGCAGTATCTGCTCTGGAGTGATCCTGAAAGGGTGTATATTGTTGTCTTTACACCAAATACAAAATCGCTTCCATTTCAAGGAATAAGTTTTGTTCGTGCTAACTGCTCTTGCTTTAGCTAGGACTTCTTTGCACTCCTGCGGGATGCTTAGGTGACAGAATTCTCGGTACTCAGGAGCCAAGCCGATAATCTGAGAGATGTCAGATTCGGGTGGAGTATCTGGCCTTTGGACATCGAGAGTAGAGAAGGATGTTGAGGCAGTTGGATTGATGGACGGACTGAGAGGCGTCGGAGGTCCGCGAACCAATGTTGTCTCGGCCAGTATGGGGCCATGAGAATCAATGTGCAATGCTCCATTTTCATCTTCCGGATGACTCTGCTGATCAGGGGAAATGGCGGAAATGCGTACGCAAACACGTTGCGCCATGCGATGGAAAATGCATTTCCTAATGACCCCTGTTGGGGATGCCAACTTGCGAAGCTTTGGCATTTTTTGTTCTCCTTGGTGGCGAAGAGGTCTATTTGAGGTGTTCCCCATGCCGAGAAGATGTTGTCTAGAACTTGCTGGTTCAGTTCCCATTCGTGGGACATTGACCTCTGTCTGCTGAGAGCGTCTGCTATGACGTTGTCTTTTCCTGGGACATACTCCGATGTTAATGTGATGTTGTTGAGCAGTAGCCAGTTCCAAATTTTTTGTGATTCGCGAGACAGCGTCAGCGAGCGTGTCCCTCCCTGCTTGTTCAAGTAGTGCATTGTGGTCGTGTTGTCTGTCCTCACTAGCACTGCAGAATTTTTGATGCGAGGGAGGAATGCCTGTAGGGAGTGAAGGACTGCACGTAGTTCTAGGAGGTTGATATGCAGAGCCTTCTCTTGCTCCGACCATCTGCCGCTGATTTGTAAGTCTTGAAGGACTGCACCGCAGCCTTCGAGAGATGCGTCCGTCGTTATGACGTGTGGAGTTTCTGGTAACAAGAACGTGAGACCTTTGGATAGGTTCTTGTGCTTCATCCACCAGCCCAGCGTTTCGGATATTTGTCGAGTGACGACTATGTGATCCTCGAAGGAATCTGTACATTGGGTCCACTGTTTGGTCAGGGCCTCCTGAAGGGGGCGCATTCTGAGCCGACAGTGAGGGATGAGTAGAATGCAGGAAGACATCCCTAGAAGAGATTTGAAAATCCTTACTTTGATGGTTGGTTTTGAAGATATCGCGGTAGCTAGAGTCATCAGTTTGTTTTTTCTTTCCAGAGACGGGAAAGCTTTGGAGGAAATGGTGTTTATAGTGGCCCCCAGAAATGTTATTATCCTGGTGGGTTGTAAAGTAGATTTTTCGAAGTTGAGAGTCAAACCCAGGTTCCGGAAAATGTCGAGACAGGCGTTGGAAGACAGCTGTGCGTCCGTGAGAGACGGTGCTTTCACCAGCCAGTCGTCTAGGTAGGGGAAGACCTGGTGATTCTGTTGTCTTAGGTAAGCTGCCACAGGAGCCAGGCACTTTGTAAAAATGCGAGGTGCTGATTTGAGGCCAAATGGGAGGACACAAAATTGGTAATGGAGACCTGCTACTTCGAATCGTAGGAATTTTTTGTGTCGTTTGTGTATTGGGACATGGTAATATGCATCTTGCAGGTCCAAAGATGTCATAAAGTCTCCTTCCTCCAGGGAGCCTAAGATTTCCTGGATAGTCACCATACGAAACGATTGGCTTTTCAGGAAGGCATTGAGCGCCCCGAGATCTAGAATGGGCCTCCATTTCTTCTTTTTCTGTTGGATTAAAAAGAAGCGGGAATAAAATCCCTTTCCCTTTTGAGCTGATGGGACTCGCTCTATTGCTCCCTTTTTTATCATGGAAGAGATTTCCTGCAGTAACAGACGAAGGTGTTTGTGATGATGTTTGTGAGGAGGGGTGAACGGTGGGATGGAGTTGAATTCCAAGGTGTGACCGTGTTGAATCAATTGTAGTACCCACCGATCCGTCGTAATCATTTTCCAATTTTGGAGGAAATGTGTCAGCTTGCCACCAATTTTGAGCGGACCGGACGGTGGGGGGACTGGCTGCGGGAATTGGTCATTGTCTTCCGCCAGCCGTTTTCTTTTGCGATTTGCCCCTGAAGTTCGGTCTCCCGTAGGGGGTCTGACGACTTTGTTGTTGCTGCCGCTGTGGATATTGGGAGCGATTTTGATTATATGTGGATTTGCCTTGATAAGATCCTCTGTACGTGGATTGTCCTCGTCCTCTGTGCCCTCGAAAGGACTGGTTCCTGAATTGTAAAGTCCCGAGAGCCCTTGCAGTATCGGTGTCTTTCTTTATCGTCTGCAAGGCTTCATCTATTTTAGCTCCAAATAGTAGTTGTCCGTCATAGGGCATATCTACAACTTTGGTTTGTACTTCCTGTCTGAAGGACGTCGCTTTGAGCCAACCTTGCCTGCGCAAAACTGCGGCACCTGCAAGCTGTCTGAAGCCTGTCATGGCGACATCGACAGCTGAATCTATGATTTCTGATGCCGACATTTGACCTTCATGAAGGAGTGCCTGGACCTCATTTTTCAAGTCATCAGGCACGTGCGTGAGATATGGAGCAATATCTTCCCATAGTTGCCTATTGTATCTGCCCAGCAGAGCAATGGCGTTGGCCACTTTGACCGTCATGGCTGACGTTGTGGAGAAGCGTTTGCCTATGCCATCCAATTTCCTGCCCTCCTTGTCTGGTGGTGCTGAGAGTGGCGAGGATGGGTTTCTGGAGTTCTTCTGGGCGGCTTGAGTGACGACCGAATCAGGTTTTGGATGTGAATTAAAACAAGTGGGTGCCGTTGACGGAGCCCTATATTTTTTGTCCAGTCTAGGGACCACTATGGAAACAGATGCAGGTGTTTGCATGAGTTGTAGCCCCTGTTCCCAGATATGTTCTATTATGGGAATGGATCGTGCCTCCTTCCTTATGGGGTCTTTGAAGTCATACAAGAAACAATCCGTTACCTTTGTTTCCATTGCCATGTGAAATCTAGTGGCCGCTCTCTCTATTAAATTGTGGAATCCCCCGATATCCACTGGTGGAGAGTCTGATGTGCTGGGTTCCGGTGTGGCCGGAGAATGAGCAACGTAATCCTCATCATCTCTGTTTTGAGAGAGGTCATCTCTAACCTCACCTTCCTCAGGAGGTTCGTCGTCATCATCAGAGGATTGTATGTTGTGAACCTGTTCAGTATCTTGAGGAATAACCAAAGGCGTTGGTCTTGCCCTTGGTGATCTTTGCTGTGTGGAAGATTCTTGAGAATTGCCATGTGATGGTGTCGCTGACGATTCTGGGAATCGCTTTTTATAGTCTGTGATCAGGAATTGAAGATCATGAACTATCTCGGCCGGCAATACGATCATTGGAGTGACTTGAGTATGTACCTGAGCCTGAACAGTTTCTTCCGTAAATATAACATCATCTCCGTCATCGTCAGTACTCTGGCATTTGACATTGAGATCTGACGGGCTAGTAGCTTGTTCGAAGTGGTCATCTGATTCGTCAGCTTGTAGTATGTGAGAAGGAAGCAGTGATGGAACCCTACTGGGTGATGTTAATTCGGGCGTAATAGGGAGTTTGGTGACCTTTTTTGATGGAATTAACTCCGCTTTTTTCCATGGCGTCGATGATGTCGTCGTCGACGAGGTCGTCGACGGTATCGCCGTCGATCGCTTTTCAAGCGTCGAGTGTCCCTTCGCCGATGAAGCTGTCGTCGACGAGGCGGTCGTCGACGGAGTGCAGTCTCTTCTTGCCACAAGAAGAACAAGCTCTGAATAGTCCTCTTTTCTGTTGTTCAGCCATAGTTGAAGTAGAATCCAAGTTTTTTGAAGAAAGTAAAGAATTTGAAGAAACCTGAGGAGAGCTCAGGTGGGGACTCCCTAGCACAACGTGCGGTAGAAAATCTGAGAGACTGAGGCTCCTGGCAGGAAGGTTCTAGAGGGAGGTGGTAGCTGATTGGCTACCTTTGGAAATTTGGTCCTTTTTACAAAAGGACATAGATAGGCTACTAAGGCAAGGCCCTTAGGCCTATTTTTCTCTATGTATGTCTATAGGACATTACTTTTCTATTACCGGGGCTCCCATCTCGACGACGGGGAATGATTCAGGCATGTGAATCTATGAAAGACACCCATAATACTGGATAATGACGTCTAGAGCTGTGCTTCCTCCTCTTGTGCTTCTTCTTCGAGGAGCTCGAAGCGTGACCCGAAGCAGATTTGGATCCAGATCTCTCCCTGGACCTCGACCTCGCTCTGGACCTCGATCTCAACGCCGACCTAGACTTCGAATGAGATTTTTGCCTCGGCTTCGAGCGTCTCGACGCCGACCTCGAAGATCTCCCAGTCTCTCTTCCTTTTATCTTCGCAAAAAGAAGTTTTGCCTCACGCTCACGTAGTGCCTTAGGGTTCATCTTGAAACAGGATCGACAGTTCTTAACGTCGTGGTCTGATCCAAGACACCACAAGCAATCGCCATGCGGATCGGTGATCGACATCATATGAGCGCAAGACCCACATTGCTTGAAGCCGGTCTTCCTCGACGACATCTTCAATGAAGAAAGAAGAATTAAAGGAAAAACAGCAACACTGTAATAGTAGAAGAATACAAAGTATCGCAGAAGATCCCAAAAACAGTTAGCGTCGAAGACGCGGAAAAAAGGGAACTGACGTCATCACGCCGGCGTGGGCCTGATAAGGAGTCGGTGACGTCAGGCGGAGTCACGCGCGAGGTCGTACTCCTGTGACGTCGTCAGCGTGCTACGAAGAAAATTTCCGAACGTTGCTGACGCAGGGGGTATATTCACAAGGTGAGGAATCCACACGGCAGATGTATCTATCAGAATAGGGAGGTATAGTGTATGGGAGATAGGACAGCCTAAGAAATGAGGCATCATGTATGAGGCAAATTCAAGGAGACTGGAAGGCTGCGCATATAGGAAAAAGAAAGTCTGATTGAATGGGAGAAGACTACAGACTGTATGGGAGTAAGGAAGGTAGGTTGTATGGGATAATGTATGAGAGTGCATGTGTTAAAGGGGGATACAGCGTATGCAAAATAAAATATTTGTATGGAGGACAAATAGACTAATTGAGAAAGGAGAGCAGATTCTGGAAGAAGTTAGGACAGAAGGCACGACCTAAAAATAGCTTATGGGAGAACAGAAGGCAGAGACTAAGGGGAAAGTTACACACTACTGCATGGAAGAAAGGATGAGAGACTATGAAAGAAGCAACAGTACACCTTAAGACAGAACTAAAGGCAGTGTGTATCAGGGAACAGGAAATAGAAAGGAGGGGTAATGGGAGTAAGGGAGGCAGCGAGCAAGGGTAAAAGTAAGAGAGCATGAGAGAAAGAAAAGCAGACAGCAAGGAAGAAGGGAAGGCAGAGTTCATGGAAGAGAGCAAGGCAGACAGAATGGTAAAAAGGGAAGGCGGACAGTATGGGAGAAAGGGAAAAAGAAGCTAGAAAGCATGGGAGAAAGGAAGGCAGAGATCGTGGGTGACAAGGCAGACATGGGATAAGGACGGTGAAGGGCATGGGGAAAGGGAAGCAGAGTGAGAGGGAAAAACAAAGGCAGAGTGCATGGGAAAAATGAAGACGGACAGCAAGGGATAAAGGATGGGAGAAAGGAAGGCAGTGATCATGGGAGAAGAAAAGCAGAGTGCATGAGAAACTTGGGGCACAGTGCACAGAAAAGAATGTAAGGTAGACTAGGAGAAAGTAAGCAAACGTGATCACAAAGCAAAGAGCGTATGTGAAAAAAAGAAGGCAGCTTATGTGACAAAAGGGAAGGCAAAGAATGGCAGCAAGGAAGACTGCGTGTGGGAGGAAACGAAGGAGAACATAGGAGAAAAGAAAGCAGAGAGTACCGAAAAATGAAAGAAAAGTACAGAGCTTAGCAAAATGGAAAACAGAGCACGGAAAAATGAAAGTGAATTAAGAATGTGGGAAAGAAAAAGCAGAGAGCTGTGAGAAAGGAAAGCAGGTATTGGGAGGGGAAAAATTAGAGTGAATGGGGAAAGTAAAGTAACCTATGGAAACATGGTTGAAAGAGAGAGAGGGGAAGAAACAGAGGTAAGGAGAGAGAGCTGGATGAAGAACAGACTGTTGCAGGGTTTCTGTACTCACACAGAACTGTGCACAGAGGAGTGGAACCTCGGCAAATTAGGGTGTCCCAAAACTTACCTTAGCAACCAACTCACCCCTTACCGAGCTAGCTACAGTGTCTCATTGGACACATCAAACACCCAATGTTTAGACAAACCAGAACATGAACTTACAGTACCTCAGGGTACGTGGGACTCATGAACACTCTTTCGTTATATTATCATTACAAACCAGAACATGGAGTAAAGAAGACACATGTGCATTTGAAATGTTTATTTACTAATGCCGTCTTCTCAGGCGCAGTATCTTTGATAATACAAGTATACTTATTATCAGTAGCAAAATTATCAGCATAGTTACTAAGACATAAAAAGCGAATGGTGACAGCATGTTAACATGCTGTAATGAATAAGAGTTAACAACACTTATATCTCACCCTCCCTAACACATATATTATATTATTATCTAAGAAGGTCTCTTTGGGTTGTTTTAGGGCGGGCCCATACCTTAGTGTCCTAGCATGAAGGAATCACATCAGCATACACCAGCTCTCTCTGCATGTGCACCGCATCAAGTGTGTTAACAATTCTCGTGCAAAGCAATATCAATCCCGCCTCAAGCCCAAGTTGGCAAAGGCTGCACTTGTGTTATGACTATGAAGGCGTGGAGATCAGACCTCATAACAATTCCATATCGTGTTGCTCCTGAAACTTCAGCACTCTCCGTGCAGACATGGTTTATTAAACAAGACCGATATCAGAGCAATAACATATTATTCTCACATACACCACGGCAAACCACTAGGTTGAAAGCTAAGTCAACAATTAAGGGTCGTGTGCAGAAGTTGCAAGAAAGGAAAAATGGCGTTTAAATCCGAAATGTACCTATGCTAACTTAACACGATATAAGGATATATAGGAGCTATACAACACCCCCCCATGATCCGAGAACGGACTAAATAAGGTAACAGAAGTGCCATCACATGAGAGCAGAATCCATTTACAAACGAGCATGAATAAAAATTCAATTATAAAAACTAATGCCAAAAAATAGCCCACAAATATAATGTGGCTCAAGCCAATAGGCAAGCAAAAATAAAATGTCTTGACCAAAAGTCAATAAAATCAAGGAAATGCTATCAATCAGCATGTCAATTTGAGGCAGTGTCTATGATAAGACTGTATATGAAAAGTAAGCTGCAACAGCCTCCAGGAGGAAGTCACTGTCCTCATCCGAAAACAGTTCAGCCATCCAATTTAAAAGATGAAAGGAACATACGTGATCTTCCAGCACCGGATCCTCTATAACCATCAGAGGACAGCTCGGTGGGTTCTCAAGAAAACTTAGTTCCAAGAAATTTTGCGCTGCCGACAACACATCCCAGGGACCCATTAGTCCATGTGCCACCGCCAAGGCCATAATCCTTTCGTCAGAACAAACCAACTCGTGAGCAATGATAGGACTCATCAGTTGATCAAAATCGACGTCAGAAGATGCTGGTCCGCAGAGACACAAATCAATGGCCCAAAGGAAATCGCAGGTCAGACAGCGAAATACAGGCTGGACACAGGTGAAATAGGAGAACCGAAAAGATAATCCAAACGCCGTGCTTAGAGTCGCCAACGGCAGTGTGCCATAGTAATCAAGCATGCGGTTGCGAAACCGCGTCAGCAGTAGCTGTTCGTGGTCTAGCACAGGAAGGGCATCCATATTTAAAAAGGCAGAAAACCACCAATGCGCCAGCCGCTAATGCAAGCAAAAACGGGAACCCTCCAAACAAGGATGAAAAAATAGAATGGAAGAAAGCAGGGATGACTCCAAAAATCTTCTCAAAGGAAGTCACGAGACCACCGCTAACAACTTTAAAAAAATGTGCTAGGCCCGTTGTGGAGGATGCGTTAAAGATAGAACGGACCATGGCTCCGAAATGCAAGGGCAAATCAGTGTTTAAAAGAGCCTGAACCTCCGTGCGGGTGTTAGCAATGTGAAGCACGAAAGTTTCACGGGCCGAGCTCAAGGCCACCTCTTTCTGGGACAATAGAGCTCTTATTCTAGCCATGCCGCTGAATTCTGCTCCCAAGGTCGGTATCTGTGGCCAAATGGAAGACTCCCTATGTTCACGTGTGGGAGGATAAAGAACATTTCTGCAGCAAATAACTCGCTCACTAACCGTTACTATGAAAGCTATACCTTTAATTAAACCACAGCAGTTTTCATTATTGAGCATTAAATAACTACCATTCTCCAACAATTTAAACGTGGGGATGATAGCAGGAACTGGCGTGCCCTGTAAAACGCAAGCCATATTCGGTCGGTCCTTGTTACATGAACCGTGTAACTGTATGTGTCTGCACATTAAAGAATGATCTGGCGTCTCAGTACACTCATCCCCTGTTAGATAAACCTCTTGTTCATCCTTGAAACATCTGTATGTGTATGGGAGTGACCAGACCTCATGAAGAAAACCGCTACCTAAGGGTTCAAAACGACCTATTGGCACATATTTCATACAATTTGAAAACTTATATAAAGCAAACGGCAGCGTTATTAAACCGTGGATAAGCCACGTAGCAGCAGTGGTCTCTGCCACAGAAAAAGGTAAAGATTCCAATCTTTCAATATGGAGCATAGAAAAGGAAGCATCACGCATTGAAAGCAAGCGTTGTTTGTCTGTCAAATTAAACGGTGCAAATAAAGAGGAAACGTTCATGTATCCCCAGGGAACTTTACCCATTTTTAGAGTCTGTAGTGTCCATGCAAACTGCATGATTGAACGTAATTGATTTTGACCATGGTATAATACAGACACTTCATCATGCACAATATCAACA
Source organism: Lissotriton helveticus (assembly GCF_964261635.1). Lineage (NCBI taxonomy): Eukaryota > Metazoa > Chordata > Amphibia > Caudata > Salamandridae > Lissotriton > Lissotriton helveticus. Next base: position 482,465,491 of record NC_136059.1, on the reverse strand, counting down.
ACAGACGACACAATATTATCTAATGTGTAAATTCTAGAGGAAAGCACGTTAATGCTATTGTCAACCACTGCAAGCACTTTCTCAAGATTTGCCTGATCAATAGCCCTAAGGCGTGAAGCAGCCTCAATCTGTGAGAGTTTCCAAATTTCATTGTAAACACCATATAACCACCTTTTCGACCTGCCACTAGCTGGGCCCTTAATGAAATCATTCAAATCCACGTCTGCATTCAGTTTGGAAAGGTGATACTTAACCGCAGGTAAAGTTGAATGTTTCAGCCAAGCTTGACACAACTTGCCAACTGAGTAAGAGGTGACAGTATGACTCAAATCAAAACGGGGATCAGATCTAACAGTCTTAAAACCGTCAGTTATATTTAAAAATCTCTTTTGGCAAGAATCAGCACTACGGTGCCAAAGCAGCCAACCCTTGGGATTCATACTGGAAATGTTAAAGGAGGAATTCAGAAGCAGAGCCTGTATATCTCTAATGGACAATTTAGTAAAATTACTCCAATTCTCATATTCCTCCAACTCCGGGAAAGACGGGGTGTTTAACCTTTTAGATGTAGCCAATCCAAAGCACGTGGTCTGGGAAATGGTTTCATTTAAAAACCACATATGATTTGGGATGAGACATGCACGGTGCAAAGCCTCAGTGCCTTGTACCTGCCAGGCCCTTGAGCCCCAAACTGATTTAAGGTCTATGGTATCCTTCCATAACTCATACCCTCCAGTAACTAATTGATCCAGGAAGGCCTTTGAATATAACAATTTCGTATTTGTAAGTCGAACCTTGGACAGTGGCTGTTTGTGAAATTTAAAATAAAAGGACTCGGGATTGGACTGATTAAAGTCAGTGAAATAAGTATACTTTTTAAGAAACGTTTCTGAACTCCCTTGTGTTGGTGCTGGGCAATGTTCCCACTGAGTAAAATTAACCGCATCCCTTCGGGAAGATGTCTTGTGTAAGAAGTGATTGCCATAATGTTGGTAACAGAACAATTCACCATAATTAGCAGATTCTAAATATAAATCCTCAGCATCAAAAGCAGCATAATATTTCAAATCAGAAAATAAACTTTCCACAGCATTAACATCCCAATCATCAGAACGAATGTTTTGTTTCACCACATCCCCCATATTAACTCTTAGTACATTAGGGACATTAACGACTTCCGTTGGACCATGTATCTGAAAACGAACTGCATCCCACGCGATTCCATCCAGAACAGGCCACGCTGTGATGTTAACCAAAGTCAAGTCTCTTTTTAATCTGTGTGTAGAATGTGAAGAGGAAAGTGGGGCCAAAGTTCCATTCAAATGAGTAATGCAAGTTCTCTCCTCGACATAGTGTCCATTCATAATGCGAAAAAAATAAAACACAAAACCAATTGACATAAAAAGGTAAACTGAAAAAAGGACCAGCCAAATGTATATCCAAGGAGGTATCAAAAAATGTTTTTTAAACAGGCTAGCATATACTGCAATTTTAGAGGGTTTTTTCGAGGCAAGGGAAGCAGAGTCAAATGAAAATCTGGATTCCGTGGCTAAACGAGCTTGCAGGTCATGCATGGACAAATCAGTGGGGTATGTATAGTCTGTCTCATCAAGGTTAGTTCCTGGTAAATTATTCAATAATGGACTGGAAACAGCAGGTAATTCGATGGCCACCTCAGGTTCATTATTAGAAGCAGTGGGCATAATTGAATTTCTCACAATGGAAGGACAGGAAACAGCCGGTGTCATGCTAAGAAGAATCGGCCACTCTGTGTATCTTGACATTGTCAATAGAAATAAACCTGTTTTCCTTACGACCTGGAAGTGGTGGTAAAATGACTGTTCTTGTGCCCTTCACTCCAAGCACTGGGACCGGAGCTCGATAGGAGGGACCAAACTCTTTCTTGTTGTCGATCTTCTCTCGAACCAGTTCTCCAACTTGGGGTAGCCAGCCAACTACCGGGATCTGCAACGCATCATCCGATGTGGAGGGCAAATGTTCCTTTGCAAGAGTGTCTCTCGTCTTTTGTAGATTCTGTAAAACATTGCAATGTTCATCTGCGTCAAAGGAAGTGGCGCGAACCACCGAGTCTAGACCTTCAAGGTCAGGGACGAACATCTTGATACCAAAGAGCATTTCGTATGGGGTCCGCCCACCCAGAGACCTTCTAGGGAGATTATTAAGAGCACGCTGCACGCCATAGAGGTGAGCCAGCCAGTTTCTGCCAGTGCCTATAACTCGGGCTGTCAAAGATTGCTTTAAATCACGGTTCATTCGTTCAACTACACTATTACCCTCAGGTCTGTAGGGTGACGAAAACTTGACTTGGACCCCCATCGAAGTCATGGCATCCTTATACGCCTTAGAGGCGAAAGCCGGACCCTGATCCGAATGGAAGGTACCACAGGCAAAAATCCCTATAAAGATACGCAAATCTCTGATGACAGTCCGGGAATCAGCGCTGCGATGTGGCCATACCCACACAAAGCGTGTGCATGAGTCAACTGCTACTAAGATGTATTTATACGCAGTATCAGATGAAAATGGACCGCAGTGATCTAAATAAACACAGCCTAGTGGTTTATTAGAAATGTACAACTGAGTCTGAGGCGGACGCGTAGCAGTTGAAGGTTTAATCTGCTGGCATATGTCACAAAGAAGGACATAATCACGCGTCTGTTTGTACAGTCCCCGCCACCAAAAACGTTGTTGTAGTTGCGTTACAGTGGCTGAGACGCCCGCATGCGCAGACGCCACACCTTCATGAGCCGCTGTAATCAAGTCTGTTCTGCGATCCATGTTGGGAATCAGCCGTTCCCCAACATCAGGAATTGTCACAAAAGGAACCTTTTCGGGACTTAAGTGGTATTTATACTTCGAAGGGAATCCCGAAGGATGTTTACTTCCCATCTCAGAGGCAGCAACCGCTGCCAAGATGTCGCTATCAATCTTGGTTTTAGACCTAGTAACTGCTGCAACTATGTATGTAGATACTGCTGATTTCGCCGCTTCATCAGCAAGCGAGTTGCCAACAGCGTGAACTCCCACGCGCTGATGACCGAGAGTATGAATCACATAAACGAGTGGCAACATAGCCTTAAGCTCTGCCACTCGAACCCAGATCATTTTATGTTTTATTGTGCTACCCTTGGAATCATGAAAATCATTTTGAATCCAAAAGAACAAGTTTTCATTGTAAGACTGGACACAGTAGTAAGAATCACTTACAATTAGAGTAGTAACACTTGGATCTGCGTACTCCAAAGCTAGTAAGAGAGCACGAAGCTCTGCCAATTGTGCGGTGCAATCGCCCAGGGGCAACGTGTGTACCTCCCTGGAAATGAACTCATCATTCAACATAGCACCGACCACAATGGCGCATGCGGAAACGTAGGCATGTTTAGAGCCATGCGCAACCTGCGCCGACCCATCAGTGTAAATGATGCAATGGAAGTCTTCCAAAGGTCGCATCGCCAGAGGAGCAGGATGAACGAATTCATACTGCAAGTACTCCTGCGACCGTAAGGAAGCGTCAAAAATAAACATGACATCTGCGGATGACAATGACGCAGCCCACTGTATCCACCGAGGGTGCAAAGCCTTTGAATTTGGTACACTGGCTTTCGTGACTGCCTCTAAATGAGGACAGGGTGTTACCACTAGCATGCGCTTCCCCTGTGACAGAGCACGTTCCTTTAGAAGTGCCATCTGTACAGCAGTTAAAACCTTTTCCACTGTGGGAAACCGCATCTCAGCCGAAGTGTACAAGTGTGACTTGTAAGCAATAGGTACCGTGTCACCTTCATTAAAAGTGAGGTACGTGAAACCCACCGTCCCAGGAATTATTCTTATGACCAGGTTGGTGTGGTTATCACGAGTCAGTAAATATTTAGAAGCGAGCAGATCAGCCTGCAAGGATTGCAAAATGGCTGAATGCTCAGGCAGCCAGCACGATTTTGAGAAAGTTGGTTGTATCAAAGCATACAAAGGCTTGATACGCTGGGCATATTCCGGAATGTAAGTTCTGCCGAAATTCAAAAAGCCCAGTAAAGACTGTAATTTTTTCAGTGTCGTTGGTGCGCGCAATTGTGCGCACTTCTCTAAGAAGTGAGGAGCTAAACCTCTACCTTCATTGTTGAGCTCATAGCCCAAAAACACTGTGTGTTCAGCAATGTGCGATTTTGCAAAGTTGAATTTGTAACCCATGTCTGCGAAGTTGCAAACAAGTGAATTTACACGACACAGATGCTCCCAAATATCGTCGTCTGTGAGATATATGTCATCCACATACGAAAAAGCGTCAGGGTCTAGTGCCTCCAGAATAGAGACAATTCGAGCGGTAAATATACCAGGACTATTCTTGTAGCCCATTGGAAGACGCCGGAATTGCTTTTGGACTCCAGCGCTTGTAAAACTGGTCCATTGGGAGCTAAGGCTGTCCAATCTGTGGGCATAAAAACCATTGGATATGTCAAGCGTTGTCTTGAAACGCTTACGCACGAGACTATCCACTAGGGCAGAGCCGTGGGTATTCTGTACTGCACAGTTACGGCAATGCGAGTTTAAATGCCGGTAATCCAAAACCAAACGATATGATCCGTCAGGTTTATTCACAGTAAAAAGGGGATTATTCATCGGTGACACACACGTTTCAATAACTCCCTGATATTCCAATTGTTCAAGGATTTCCGCGACGGAAGATTTTGCTTCACGCCGAATGGGATATTGAGGTTGAGGCTGCGGCTGAGACCGCAACGGAATTTCGTGGCAAGGCGACAATTTATCCCAACCACATTGGTTACGGTACAGAGCCGGCGCGAGAGCCCGAGCCCACTCTTCTGCAAAATGCTGCGCATGCTCTTTCGAGACAGTGTTCGCGAAACTGGGTAGGATCACCTCCTCCCCTCGCGGCGCCGCGAGCACAAAAGGTGGGGGCCAGTCAGCCTCCGAAAGCAAAATATCATATGTAGAAGACAGATTCTCCCAAAATACACCTTTAACGGTACGCTGTATGTCACCTTCAATTAACAGGACAATTTCATATAGTCGTTCAGGGGGAGCAAGTCTCGTATCCGCTGTTTCTATCACAACGTAGACATCAGTCGCTGTCACCCTCAGTAGTGGACGCAGCGCCTCTCTGACTATGGTTATCTCCGCCGCGCTGTCCAGCAAGGTCAGAGCCCACGTCAGATTCCGAAGCCGCGTTCTCACTATCTGTGGCATACCGATGCGCTGTTAAGGCTGCGACTTTCTTTTTCGCAAACTGCGGACGCCTAGGCGTAGAATCCTCCTGCTTCACTGCGCCGTCCGTCTGGCGGGACTGACCACGTCCTTGTTGGCCACCACGTCCACGTCCACCCCCTCCTCCTCCACCGGTCTTCGGGGCCGATGTGTCCTGAAAGGAACGAGGAGAGCGTTGATCAGAAACCTGAAAACGATCAGGTGATTTAATCATCGCGCGGTCGCGCAAATCATAAACTTTTTCGGATGGCGCAGGAGCTTGTATTGCAGGAAAAGGACCCTGAGTCTGCACTGTCTGCTTCCCCTGTGTCTGTTTTTTAGGCCAATTCGATTTCTTGGACTTGGGCTGGGCATCTGTCACTGCAGATTGTCCCTGTGGTTGTTTTTTATCCTTCACTGGAAAATATTTCAGACCTCTACTTGTGCGGCCAATCGTTTTATAAGCGGCCACTACAATCTTTGCCAACTGTCGGGGTTTGTCGGCATCGGGCAGAGCAGCCAAAGCATTCGACACCTGAAAGTTAACTGCATCTCCTTTAACATTGGAGAGAATGAGATCACTTACAATCTCAAAAGAACCACACAGGCGCATACCCAATTCCACCGCTGCCTCTGGACCGTGATCATTCTGAACACGTCTAATGATTTCAGGCAGGGCATTCATAGACGGGGTGCCGAAGCACCTCGTATAAACTGCCGCAAAAGTTTTTCCCCAGCTTTCACAGTCAGCAAGTTCAGGAGTAATATCCTTCGGTAGAGTAATCGTCAACATTCTATGTTTATCAGCAGGAGTAGAATTCGGAAAAACCGCCTCCAGTTGATCAAACTTCTCCGCTAGCCAGAATGGGAAGTCATCGTTGTCAACAGGACGCGCACCAAAAACCGAATTTACCATCACTGGATTGAGACGCATTCCGCCTCGTTCCATGGGAGCGGCCGCACCCCCCTGGGGACCACCAGGAAGATGTCGACCGATGTATTGCACTAAAGCACGAATCACGGAAATGGAAACTACATGAAGCCCGCGAATTTCTGCCAGGGTACAAGCCCCGTGATTCGGGTGCGGGGTAAAGCCACCCAATGCAGGCCAATTCGTACCTGGAATCGAGAGTGGACCTAACCTCGCACGGGACAAAGAGTGGGGGAGGGCGCCATCAAACCAAACTCGATGCTGCCAATGATCAATAGGTATTTCCAATGCCCTGTATGGCGTATATTCAGCCGGGACATCCGAGGCGGTGTAGGAGTGGAACAAACCAGAATTAGCGTCCACAGCCGGAAACGTAACCCAAGAGTAAAACAACTCGTAAGGAAACGCCGGATCTGCACTTACCACGAAAATCACAGCCATCCCATCTACTGGGACCTGGTACGTCTGAAGATGGTTGCGTACCGCTACGCGACTATGCTGCGCAATAGCCACCGCTGCCGCCATTACAGAATTGGAAACAAGAAAACACAAAGAATACTTTGTAGCACAACTGGGTAGTAATTCAAAGAAACCGTTTAAGTAAGAATCAAGCTTGAATAAAGACCTATTTCAAAAAATAGGTAGGTTTCACCAACACCCCGTTTTCCGGAAACGGATGTGAAGGGGTTAAGGCATGAATGATAAACTACTCGAGTGTCATGATATAAGACCACCGAAACCGTTGGGCGCCATGTTGCAGGGTTTCTGTACTCACACAGAACTGTGCACAGAGGAGTGGAACCTCGGCAAATTAGGGTGTCCCAAAACTTACCTTAGCAACCAACTCACCCCTTACCGAGCTAGCTACAGTGTCTCATTGGACACATCAAACACCCAATGTTTAGACAAACCAGAACATGAACTTACAGTACCTCAGGGTACGTGGGACTCATGAACACTCTTTCGTTATATTATCATTACAAACCAGAACATGGAGTAAAGAAGACACATGTGCATTTGAAATGTTTATTTACTAATGCCGTCTTCTCAGGCGCAGTATCTTTGATAATACAAGTATACTTATTATCAGTAGCAAAATTATCAGCATAGTTACTAAGACATAAAAAGCGAATGGTGACAGCATGTTAACATGCTGTAATGAATAAGAGTTAACAACACTTATATCTCACCCTCCCTAACACATATATTATATTATTATCTAAGAAGGTCTCTTTGGGTTGTTTTAGGGCGGGCCCATACCTTAGTGTCCTAGCATGAAGGAATCACATCAGCATACACCAGCTCTCTCTGCATGTGCACCGCATCAAGTGTGTTAACAATTCTCGTGCAAAGCAATATCAATCCCGCCTCAAGCCCAAGTTGGCAAAGGCTGCACTTGTGTTATGACTATGAAGGCGTGGAGATCAGACCTCATAACAATTCCATATCGTGTTGCTCCTGAAACTTCAGCACTCTCCGTGCAGACATGGTTTATTAAACAAGACCGATATCAGAGCAATAACATATTATTCTCACATACACCACGGCAAACCACTAGGTTGAAAGCTAAGTCAACAATTAAGGGTCGTGTGCAGAAGTTGCAAGAAAGGAAAAATGGCGTTTAAATCCGAAATGTACCTATGCTAACTTAACACGATATAAGGATATATAGGAGCTATACAACAAGACCATGAAAACAAATAAAGGCTCACGAGAGCGAGGCCAGCAAGTTCGGGAGCGCATTCCTTTGTAGACTGATGGGGGAGGGGGCGGGAGAGCGGCTTCCTTTGAAGTCTGATGCAGAGGCTCAGACAAATGGTGGTTTGCGGGTGGTTTCCTTTCAAGTCTGATGGGTTGGGGGGGGTGCGGGGGGAGCAAATGGCGAGCACGCGCCCAGCTAATATACACTGGCCATAATCCGCATTCCAAAGCCCTCTTGGTAGGATTTTCTGGTGCCCCTCTATATCTCTCGCATAGCGATTGCCTAAGCAAAAGCTAGGCTCGACCTAAAAACCGGCCTATACATTTCACTTGTCTTAGTTTCCTTCTTTCTTCTAAACTCAAAGGCTGCGGCTATCAAAGGCTACTTAAAACTGTACCATGGTTACATATTCATACAGTTTTTGCTGTCCGTTATCAGTTACATTGTTTGGATTTATAATCTGGACATAGTAACACTTTTATAATTCCCTCAACATAAGTGAGTAGATACAGACTGTATAATAGGAAGAATTATTGTTCTATACTTAAATTACCCTAATTCAAGACTACAATTAATAGGTTGCCAAGCTGGACCACCCAATCTGGAAACTGGTAAAGTACAATGAAGAACCTTTGCCAGCAATAAACGCCATGAGCATACAGTTGTACATGAGCAGGCACCACATTCTAGAAAACAATTTATCAGCGCCTCGGAAAGAAAATGATTGAAACAGAGGATATACTGTAATCAGAAGACAGGAATGCTCTGTGAAAGACCCCTTACCTCTCTCTCCCAGCTAAATTATACAACTAAACAGACCACTTAGTTTCTCCAAGAGAAAGTGTGCTTTCTCGAGCCAGCTAAGTAGCTTGGAGTCTTTGGAATACATTAAACCGCCCTTTAAAGTGATAACACTGGGGCATTCATTTACAAAATCAGCATGAATATTTCCAAATGGCATTGTGGAAAGTGTTACATAAAAGGTAGGTCCCTCTCCCCACCACCCAAGTCCCTCCCACCCTCCAAACCCCCCCCCCCCCCCAAAGTCCCTGTCCTCCTCCCCTTCCCCACTTTAAAGCCTTTGGTTGGGAACCAAGCCAGAGGCTTTAACATTTTGGCCTTTTCCTCTAGTGTACAGGGGAGGCGTGTGGGCACAGCCTTGGTAAGGATGACCTCTACATAGAGTTCCCTAAATCTAAAGTAGAGAAGCCTTCGTTGATCAGAATCCCACAGTGGAGTGGAGCTTAAACATCCTGCAGGAATACAGGGTACTTAATTTCCATTTCACCTTCCAGGTTATGAGGACTATTGAGCAACAACTGACTCATGGGCAATTCGTACTCGTAAGTAATAGTGTACTCATTTTATTATACAGATAATCCATAAATGAAATCTTTACACTTAGATGTTACAATATCATAATCAAAATGTCGAAATTTAGTGACTTGTCCAATTTGTGTGACTCGCTATTCTAGTTAAATACAGACATCTGAAACTAATTGCTAGATTAGAATTACTTTAATGTAGAGCACACTTTCTACCATTACCATCTTAGGCACTTTCTACCACAAGAAGAAATCATAATCCACTGTAGCAGATCTACAACAACTGGCTTCTTGTCCAACTACATTTCCCCTCAAAAATTAAACAATCAAGTTAATATTCCATAACATGCTCATGGCTTTAATAGCTGTGCAGATAGTGTGACCAACAGTGGAGAAAACTCCAATTACTCAACAGGAAAAAACCGTAACAAACCAAAGCACAGCGCTTTTGCCTCCAAAAAACGATTCCACTATGAACACATTTTTCAATGCTGCAAACTTCTACAGCCTAGAACAGTCATGGGACAGCAATCAGGTTACAAAACTCCCGAAAACAGTCACGTCCTACAGCAAAATTTGTATAATGCTACAGTACATACCAAACCCTCATTTCACACTCCAATCAATAGGTATCAAGGGATAGAGATGGATCAATGCAATCTCCTCTGCGAAAATGCCGACAGGACGAGTGCCGATTCCACAAAAAATCTACTAATGGCTCTTCCGTTATTAAAACTGCAGGCTACTTCAGTGCTTTAGTTAGGTTTAAGGAATCTGTCATTTTCATTCCAGGAGTGACTGCGGGCAATCTTTGAGAAGACATCTAGTTGGAGAGGTCTGTTTCAAGGCCTCAACACCATGCAGTCAATGGTCAGGTCTAGCTGGGCTGCAGAGGTTCCTTGCAAATATCAGGGATTCCCTGCTGCAGGCTTCAGCCTAAGCGGGGTTCTGTCAACTACCAATACATTGAGCAGTTCTTGTTCAAATTGAGAGACTGTTGTATTTTAGTGGAAGCAATATTTTATACTTTACTGAAAATATAAAGAAGGCTTAAAAGGAATATAGAAGCAGTTTACTCGATAAAATTACAAACTATCTACTCAAGTAAAGTCGGGTAGGCAAGCATAATCTCGCATAGACCCCAATTAGGCAGCTGCTGCAGCTCATAATATGGTCTTTTCCTTATTACGGGTACAGAGAGCTGTTCTGATCAGAAAGGTTTCAGGATACAATCTCAAAGGAAAGTCAGAAAGGCAAGTTTTGTACACAGATGGTGGAGATCTTCCAAGGAGTACTACCATTCACAAGGAGAGCCTCCGCTCGCATAACATGAACGCAACCTGTATTTCTCATTCTCATAATTAACATGCTTCGAAAGGAGGGTAAAAAACCAAAACTATTTCAGCCACCTGGAGCGAGAAAGAAGTCTTGAAAGCCTGGTGTCCACACAACCGTGTTTTGATAACCAGAGTAAAGGAAGTCTTACAGGATGGCCAGTTTACTTTTCCTAAAGGCCGGACTGCATGGGACAAGTCCAGTCTCCAAGTCTATGCAGAAGTACAAAAAAGGGTTGGCCCAAATCCCGAGTGTAGAACAGAGCCCTAACCTATGGCATTTGTACAATCTCACAAAATCATAAAAGGTTTAGCTTTAGAACTAACACGTTTTGTTAGAGTAAATCACAGGGAAGTAAAAACAGGAATGAATAATGACTAACAAGCATTGGCAAAGCCAATCGGTTTGGCCTGTCACATAGCTAGAGTACCTCACTAAATGTCCTTTTCGAGTTGGAAGAAACAGTGTGAAGACTTCATCAAGACTGCGGCACTTCAAAACGTACACACACACACACACACACACACACACACACACACACGCGATACCTCAATTCGTTACTAGAGGCCCCTCGAGTTTAAACCCAATGCTAAATCTTCACAATTCATCCCAGAGCTGCAGTTCAAGACATTACTAGAGCTCACTCTGAAACCAGACGCAAAAGCACTCAAAGCCTTTCATGAACCTACAATCCACAAGTTGTTTCTAGGTTTCCTTTTCTAGGGAAATACAAAAGTCTTGAAATTCTTACGCAAAGCCATAGTCCATGTCATTGCTAGGTGTCCTTATAGTCAGATGCAAAAGCTTTGAAGTATTAATGAAGATGCAGTTCCTAGTTGTTGCTAGGTGCCCCTCACAAGTCGACAGGAAAAATACTATTATAAAACATTAGTTCCACTTGTTAATAGAAGTCAGGTCCAAACCAGACCCACAGCTTGAAAGGACCTGCACCAAGCTGAGGGGATGTGGCTTTAGTATATAAATGTGAATACATACTTTTGCCATTGTAATCATTTTTGCAAAAGCTGGTTCGTAATGAGGAAACTTCACAGTTTTCGTATATATATTGCTCGATTTTTAAAATGGTTTTAAGTTTGTGATCATAACCTACTAGTTCGAGAAACTTTTAATCACTGGTAAGTACAGGTACTTTAAAAAAGCTGGTTTTGTCGGTTTATATTTTAGTGGGTGTAAACTTGGTCTTAGATTAGAGGGGGGTGTTTCTCCCATACTGACAGTACTCGTAAAACACTAATAGGCGAGCTGGCGTTCCAGAAATAGTTACTAGAGGGCTTGTGGGGGAGTGGGAGGTGGCTTCAACCTAAAAATCTGCATATGCACTCTAGATACTCTAATGACTTGTGCTCATTTTCACGAGGATACAAAAGCTGGTTTATAGTGAGGAATGAATGTCATTTTCAATAAATGTCTTGAGAGGTATGAAAATAGTTGTTGGAACCCTATCATACATAGGAACCAACAGTCATTGGGAAGTGTAAGCGCCTAACAGTTTCTATTTTTTGGGGGAGATATTTTAGGTGTATGTGCAAAGGCCAATGCAATCAAAGTGAAAGCATCAAACGGGAGGAGCAGGCTGGTCTGCTGATCTATACGTTCTGGAGTATGATTTGAGTGACGTGTCAAAATGCCAATAGTGAAACAGTCGATTGTGAGCCCCTTGGTATGTATTTTTGTATGATTGTTTTGGAAAACATGAGGCTGGCAAGAAGCTAAATCAGTCTTTAGACCAGACCTCATAAAGGGGGATTACATGGATACTTAGTAAAAGAAACAGTGAAGAGTAAATGCCAATTTGAAACAATCTGCCTATTCAAAAAGTAATTGCATAAACGAGCTGACAGGAACTCTGAAACAAATAACTAAAAGGTGAAAATGCAAACTGAGGTGAAATCCGAGTGACATTTGGAGGTGTAGGTGGTAGCACTTCTGTCCCACACGTCACACATCGATATTTACAGTCATTCTATTGTGATTTGCTGTGTACTTCTCCTTACACTTGCATCTGTATGGCTGCCCATGTACGGTGCTCTAACTCGCACTTAGGGCTGGCCAGTTCTTAATTGTAAGTGGCAATTTGACAAAACTATGAGTTTCATTTTTCATCTCACACCAAAGAGGCATGGAGCCGACCCAGTTCACAGAAAAACAAACGATCTCCATATTATAAAACAAGCCACGGCAAAGCGCAGAGACGCGGACTGGGCGAACTGCAGCAATAGTTTTTATTTTTATTTTTTAAACACTGTATTGTGGCCACTAAATGTTTCCATAAAAATGCTCAACTTAATTAACATTCAACGATGTGGTTGTTTTACTAGTGATGCGCGGTGACGAAAAGAAGAATTGAAAACACTCAAGAAAGCACTCAAATTGCTGGTTCTTACTAGGTCACAAACGTGGCACACTTGGATGTTTGCCAATGACATGGCAGAAGTAGATGTAAGACAGGCAGTCAGCTACAGAGGGTGTATCCAAGTTTAAAATAAAGAACGCTGCCTGTGCCACACTCATCAAAATCATTTAAACTTACAAATGGTGGAGGAAAAAAAAAACCTCATCTGATATACATGTTAAATGCAGTTAAGCGTCATTATTTGGAGGTAAACTGAAAACTTCTATTAGTAGAGGGGATGTGATAGGGACAAGATCAGAAGTGGAAATCCAGTAGTCAGTTATGTAGGGTGAAGACAAGGCTTACTAGGAATTGAAAGGGACTGGTGGAGGATATGGGGCAATTTTGGAAAGGAGTCCAGGGAAGCTATAGTAAGAAGCCAGGTTTACAAAATTAATTATATTTCAGGTTTGCAAAATGTTACATATTTCCCCTCTTGGATCTGCATATTTTTTTTTTTTTTAAACACATCTATCAAAGTTACACCTAGGACAGTCGAATAACGAAAATTCATTTTTCATTAGCACTCCCATCAAAAAAAAAAAAAACCTTAAAAGCTGTGGGACTTCATGAAGCTCTACATTTATAGCAGGTGACGGTCTTGTGGGCCTAATATTTAAACAATAGGCTGCTTGAGACCGAATTGCAAAGCTTAGACCAGAGCAGGCAGAACAAGCATTTACAACAATCTATCTTGATTTGGGTTAGTAAAAAAAACGTTCGATAGTTTTAGAAGTACAGACCGGCTGGCACATGGGCATCAGTACTGCAAGTTTCCTGGCACATACTAGTTACATCAAGGGTAGCAGCAGCAGTACACACTACCTTCACATGCACAAACCGCTTCAGCAGAGGTATCCATCACCTTTTCAGATCTTGGATTACCTCAATGTGCTAAACAGTTGGTTCTTAACCTTTTGACTTCTGTGGACCCCCACTTAATCATTACTGCAACCCCCACAATCATTCTTGGAAACCGGGGACCCAACGAGTAATTACTGGAAGCCAGGGCAACCAGCCTTAGCATTTTTGATGAACTGAACTGCAAAAATACACAAAGATAGAGAAACCAGCATTCTAACAAATACACAAATGGTGAAACATTTCACTTACTACACAAATAAAAATATTTTTAATAGGAAGGTTGGAGCCATGAATACTAGCAATTTAGCCCCAAATTTCAAATGCCTTCACATTTATAGAAAGTTTTAAAATGTCAAATTGTATATTTTCTGGTTTATACACTATTATTCTGTTATTTAATTTTCGAAGCAGCCGAGAGCCCCTTAGTAAGGTTTGCGCACTCCCAAGGAACTGCAGGTTCAGAACCACTATGCTAAACAAGGTTAAGGGGGTGGCAAAAAAAAATAAAAAACTCAGAATTGGGGTTCAGAAAAAAACAGAAAAATGTGGTTCTGTTGTGACTAAAACGTATAGCTGTGATCAATTCTGCTAACCTCATCTGGCTAGCTAGGTCTACTTTAAGTTCTACAGGCAACATTTGTCAACCCTGGAACAGTTTAGGTTCCACCTCTGCTGCTGGCCAGTACAGTGCCAGCAGGAAGATATGATCGGAATGCTTGACTCAGTCGCGAAATAGAACGGTGCACATTTAGCCTAGCTAGCAGAAGGTATAGCAGTACGTTTTATTCACAAATTGAGCAAGTGCAGCGGTGCAAACTTCCCTGCCTCAAAGACCACACTGGCTCATGTTGACCATTATAGCAATAAGCAAGGTACTCTGTACCCGAGGCATGGAGGTCAATCCATGCCAGACCGCAAACCAGAAAAACTGTTCTGCACAGCAGAGGGAATGACATGTCCAAGACACAACTATGGTATTTGAGGGTCAGATGATGCTGTGCGAACAGGAATGCTTATGCACATACTGTCTGATTAACTGGGGGGGGGGGGGGCAGCTGTCAACGGATGGAAGACCACAGTCAAGTACTGTTCTGAGGCAATCTGCAGCCCAATAACTAACAAAAGCAAGTCTAACCAGTACCAGGTTAAGTTCCCCACAGAGCAAGGGTTGACTCTTTGGCACTGCCAACTGATTGTTACCACCTTGATTGGCTGGAATTCATACTATGCCACTAAACTAGGACTTGCACTGCAAAACTCAATTAGGGTGAAAACGGATTTTTTTTAAAAACCACACCCCGCCCCCTCTCAAGGAAATTCTGAAGATGTATTTACCCCACTGCCACAGACATTCAAATTCTTCACCATCATGGCCATGACTAATAACGGAGAAAGCTACAATTCTACAGACCAGTCATCCTTCCTTTGCCAAAAGTTTAATCTTGCCAATTGCTCAAACGGATTATTTCAGCTACTTCTTGCTGTCCGGTTCATCCTTTAAACATCACTTCTACAGTTTTCCTTCAGCGGCATTAAATCACCTCGTCAAAACACCCTTTTCAAGGACATGTAGGAAAGTTATAATATTTCAACATCGAAACTTCCTACTTACAAGCATAAAGTTAGGTACTTATTTGGGAAACAGGTTACATTCGTTGACATGAATATCTAACAGATATTTAAAATATGAATGTATTGAAGCTCAGAGCAGCAAATGTCTTGCAGCTAAGTCACCATTATGGGGTAAGAATCTGGCCTCTTCATTACAACAGCTCAATTCGTTTAATTTTTGGTTCTTTATGATGAGCCAATACTCTACCTTTAAATGTTCCTAGCAGACTCAGAATTAACGACGTTTCCCACTGCTTTACTTGTTCTTCACTGATAAGCACACTGTTGTTGTTACAGATACACTTTATCAGTCAATTATATGGTTTTAGAATGCAATTCCTAGCCGCCTCCTGCAGCAAAACTGCACAATGAAGCTGAAAACTCCATTTTAATTGTTGTACAAGCCTTCCTATGTCGAAATTTTCTAAAAATGTGGTTCAAGTGTCTTATTGGCAATTAAGCAAGTAAACTTTTTTAGTTGCCATGTTTCAAAACATTTTCAATAGAGACTGTAGTAATCAAGCATTGGTAGTGTGTACTGTCAACTATTCAGGGTTGCCATGAGTGAAAACACATTCTCAGAAATTGAAGGGCAAGAGACTTTAGACCAAGTCTAGAGTCTAAAGATAGTAGGTGAAGTAATTGTTGTACTGCTGAAAGTGCATGGTTCAATATATAGGAAATCTAGGTGAATCAATTATGTGGAGATTAGTTGCATTCCTAGATGGCAGCTGGTTTTTAGTCCAGTGAAGGAGCCTCCCACGTGTTACATGCCCAAAACAAGTCCAAAAAGGGGGGGGGGGATCTAAAACATACCTAGATTCTAGTAAAACAAAAAAAGAAAATTCCAAAACTGCCCACAAGTGCAAAATGGGAATAATCATGTAGACCGATAGTGTATGATAAATCTTTTATTTAATTAAACTGAGACACTACAATTGCTGTTTTTGCAGCTTTACCACATTGGTTTACTAAGTCAAGCCCAGAGGCATCACCATAAAAAGGGTGTTGCCAAAATGTGTTTCGCTTTGCAGTTCTCTTCTTAAAACCTAGCTCCTCTGTAGTCGTACCTCGCTACTTCCTGATGTCCTGAGTTGCTGCAACACTGTTGCCCTTTTGCCTATTCGACATCTTGCAATCTTTCCTAGTTTGTCCTTCCTTGATGGCAGTCACCAAGGAAGCCACATGGTGATACTTGAACAGCGAGGCGTCATCCGGCAGCATGTCACTTTAAATACTACAACTAGGCAAAGACAGCTATGCTTTGCTGCTGCAATGACTATGCAACTAGAGGGTGCAAGGTCGGACTAAGACCTAGTAAAAAAAATGTAATAATAATAATACTACATTAGTCAAGGGATTGTTGGAGTCTCGCTGTGGGGACCTTGGAGGTAGGACGCACACAGATGCTCCTCGTTCGGTTCGCAAACACAGCAGGCAGAGAATCTGAAAAAATACAATATCTATGTCATATATTCATTGACCAAGGGGGCCACAAACCGATAAGATATACTTTTTAGTAATGAAAATCATTCTTACAAGAATATAACTATTAGAATTCGACACCACATCAGGCAAGGTCATCAAGACGGTCATTTCCATTAGGCTTGCACACTTCCACTCACTCATGCAATCCCACACTGTGCTCTTCTGTGCCAGCCCTGTGATCTAACAGCGCGACTCAGTGCAGGGCCTGCCTTAAAACCAAAGAGCAGGTAGCTTTGTTGCAGAGCTATTAATTGTTTTGCATGCTCCTTGATGTTCATCACATTGAGATTTAGTTTGGCTGACGGCCACTTCAAGGGTCTGCAACTCAGTTGTGCCACCCTCATACACAAAACAAACAAGATGATGGACGGAATGTTGCACAATGGCAAAACATTCACCCCCAGTCACAGATCTGGGTTTATTCCATCGTAATTTTGCTCACCAAGCCACTCCAGTTCAGACATGGCCATATGCAAATCAGTCTTGACCCTGTGCCTCATGGGAACAGTCTAGCCCGAACTGCCAAGCCATGTCTACCCTGGACCAGAATCAAGCATCCTAGGACCGGTTTCTGGCTATCAGCCGTCTTCAGCCAGGATAGCTTGACAAGGCGGGAGGCAGCACCACTAAGCTGCCAACACTACAAATAATGCAGTAGGGTGGACTTAATGTGCATGTGCAACCTACTGCCAGTTCCAGAAACACTTAGAGTTGGGAGTTGTTTAAAACAAGGGGTCTCAATCTCTTGCACAACACAGCTCAAATAGTCAATTCCATCAGTGGCACATTCTAATCCACATATACTTACAAAACACAAAACAGTACTCCTGCCACAGGCCCTGGCGTTATGCCCAAGACAGGGCTCCAAGCCATGTATACAAATAAATAGTTGGCCTCCAATCATAAACCTAGTTATACTGAACATCTACCATTACAATCAAAATAGCAACCATTCTGGAGAAGCCATTCAAGATTATGTGAAAAACAAAATGAGAAGCATTTTACACCCCAGGAGAAGGAAACGAATGGCAGGGCATCCAAACATGCAATGTTCCACATACATGCACAGCAGGATCTACTCCAGTTACACCAAATATGACAAATTACTAATAATGCATTAGTCTATTCAGAACTTGCTGGCTGCTCTGGCATACGACTTGCATCTAAATAATTGTTGCATGACGGAACCATGCATACCCACGCATGCAGTTACCCCACAGTCTTTACCACAAACTTACCTTAGAAAAGCATGTATTGTAAAGGCATATGTGTGGTAAAAAATTAACCGGCAAGTATTACCTATACACAATACATACATACACATACACATACACACACATATATATTTTACCTACTGGCGGTCGCCAGTAGGTAGATGTAGTTCAGACCGATTATGCATAGGAAATCCGCAACATTCTATTTGGAATAACTTTGGCGCCGGTTGATGAATGTGCGTGAAATTCTCCAAACTTTTGACCAGCTCAGTTCCACTCCTCCACTGAAAGTTTGGGGGTGATATATCAAGCGGGGGCCGAGAAAAAAGGGGGTCCTAAAACGTGTTTTCCCAATGCAATTTACCCATAGGACCTTTAGCCACGGCTACAGCCCGAACGGCTGAACGGAATTACACCAAATTTGGCAAAGATGTAGTCCTTGGTTCGAACTCGTGCCTTTTGCTTATTTGGTGTAAATCAGTTCAGTAGTTCCTGAGAAAATGACAGTTAAAGCAATTTATATATCTATGTGCGTGGTGGATCCGCGTACCCTAAGCGCAGCCTACAAGCACCCTGCCGTGCACAAGCTGAATGCTAATTGGCGGACACCTGTCAAAATCAGGAAGTGTTGGCAGCCATCTTGTGCCTCGGTAGAACAGAGGCACAAGAAACCAAAAACAAAAGCTGCAAAACGTGAAAAGGGGGCAAGGTAGACACACCCTGACCCTAGGCCTGCTCAGGGCCAAAAAAACAAAAAAAACAACAACAAAAAAAAACACGCAAGATTTGCACACCCAGGGCAAATTTGGGCCAAAAATACAAAAAAAAAAAAAAAAAAACTAAGGACAGGCTCCCACGCTTCGTTGCTATTTAGCCCCCGGGTGCAATGTTTTAATTGTTATGGGGGCCATGTTAGCTGCTCCCCATATGGAAAAGCAATGGAGGCTCCCACAGGAGGCGGGAAGCCAGCAGGACCATGGAAGGGGGGGGGATTGTGGACCCCCCCCATGGTCCCCAACGAAGAAGGCCAGCCCTGGGGGATGGGGTCTCCGGGGCTATAAGTGGCCCGGGGGATGGGGTCTCCGGGGCTATAAGTGGCCCGGGGGATGGGGTCTCCGGGGCTATAAGTGGCCCGGGAGGGGGGCCACGCGGCCCCCTCCCCCATAAAAAAAATAATAAAAGAACGGCCGGTCCCAGGGGATGGGGTCCCCGGGGCCTTATGCAGCCCCCCCTCCATAAAAATATTTTAGAAAATTTGGCAATGCCCCGGGGGATGGGGTCCCCGGGGCCCGGAATTGGCCCCTTGAATACTGGGGGTCCCTGGGGAACAACTAGCCCACCAGGTACCTCGAATATGCGCCAGGGAGCAGCGTTGCAGAGAGGTGTTCTGAGGCCACGCCCCTTTTTACACCTCTGAAACGCAGCTCTGTGGCGCTTACTGGAGGTAACTGGTGGGCTAGTTGCACACCATGGACCCTCAGTATTCAAGGGGCGCGTTGGCACAGTGGTGAAGGGAGGGGGCGGGCCTGAGTTCAGTGTGTGCAAACACGCCCTGTGGCGCGGTTTAAGTTGGGGAATTAATTACTTGTCAATACTGAGGGTCCCTGGGGGCCAACTGGCCCACCAGCTACCTCCAGTAAGCGCCACGGAGATGCGTTGCATAGTGTTGTAAAAAGGGGCGTGGCCTCTGAACACCTCTGCAACGCAGCCTCCTGGCGCATACTGGAGGTACCTGGTGGTCTAGTTGGCCCCCATGGGGACCTCAGGATTCAAGGGCACCTAATCACGCAACTTAAAACGCGCCACAGGGCGTGTTTGCACACGTCACCTCAGGCCCTGCCCCCTTCCTTCACCATTGTACAAATATTCCTTTAAAATCAGCTGAACAACGAATTCAGATTTACTCACCTGTTATCAGGAGAGAACCCAGTGCAGCATCTTTTAGCCCAGCACTGACCCTGAAAAGTAATTAAGCGTACTTACAGTAACTTGTATTTCCTTCCAAAGGAATCCAATGTCTGGTTTTCAGCAAAAAAGTTTCCAAGTGTCTATTTTCACAAACTAAAAATATTCCTAAAAAATTGCCTGTATGACTTAAACACATTCTTTCAACTGTTTAAAGGAGATGCAGCAGTGTTGGATCCAGGATCCACCACGGAGTAAGAAAAAAGTGACAATAGCACTACTTACCTGCTAAAGGAATATCCTGCCATAGGATAACATTGGTGATTGTATGTGAAAAAATTTGTGTCATCTTTTAAAATACAATATTATTCCTTAAAAATCACTACTGTAACAAACGCTTTTAGTCAACCGTTTATAGGAGATGTCCAAGGACTGAATCTAGTATCCAGTCCAGTGGTTAGAAAAGTAATCCATACAGTAACTAATTGCATTTAACTAGAAATTCACATTGAGGTCAATGTTGCATTGTGTTTACGGTTGTTGCAGTGGGCAACACAATTTCAACTACTGTACTTAAAAGTCTATTGCCTATTTGCAAAGTATTTAAACTAAAGTAATTCATTCTGAAAAAGTATATTTTGTAATGTAATGTTTCATTTAATAATAAAGTAATTAAAAAAATAAAATATATCTAAAAATAAAGTTTAAAAAATGTAGTAAATCAGTATAAAAAAAATAAATTCAATACATTTAAAAATTGTCATTTACAAAACCTTTGAAATTCACTTAAAAAAACCATAGGTTTCAGGCCTGATAGTTTGGAATTAGCATTTAAAAAACCTTAGAAATTCACTGGAAAAAAAACAAACATAGGTTTATGGGGTGTTATAGAAAGCTGGACATTTCACTCGTACAAAACGATTGAAATTCCTCCGATATAGTTAGTTGTACTCTATATCTTGCGCGCCCGCAATCCACTGCTGATGATGTCACATATTACATCATTCAAGACATGGTCAGTGACATCACTGACGACATCATACACTAGTATACCCTTTTGTCACTCTCTGTAAAATACAGAGTACCATATTTGAATCCATTGACACACCAATACAAGCTTCTAAAAACCCACTCCGTGAATCCTAGATCTATGCACAAATCTAAATCACTTACCTATAGATTCACTCTTACATGCAGTCAATGACCAATAGAACACTATCAAATATACTTATACACCTATATAGACATTACACACCAGCACACATCCTATTCACTTATGAAGTCATCCTATTCACATATGCAAACAATGGATCATACTTACATTTACTTAGCTACACATGTATACAAACACCACTTTATCTATTCATATAGATAGTAACTCATACTTAGTGTGTTATAAAAACACTATCACAAGTATACAGTTATCCATACAGTCACTCATACAATCACTGAGTCTTGTGTATACTTATTAATAAACAACTGAAACATACACTTTTATTTTTCTAGTTTGTTGGACATGTACTATTGAGAGAGATATTTGCTCATCACCGCACCCAGAAAGATATTCACTCACCCAAACAACTTATAACAGTTTTAACTTCATATACTTACTGAATCAACTATTCACACATCTTTGGGCAGTCACACCCCCCCACCGAAACCCACACACACATTCACTATCCCATACAAATACTCAGTTAACTAATCTATAACTAATATAGACTTTCAAATAGCTAGTAACCAACTGGAGAAGAAGTTTACACAACAACTGACAAAGTGATACAGATGTTCACACAGTTTAGTCACTATGCAATATATTTAGTGAGACACTTTAAATTAGTCAAGTAAACAGTTAATCACACTGCTACTAAATCCTCCCTCCAGATATTTATATATCCACTCATTTTTCAATGAAAATTGAATATATATATATATATATATATATATCATATTTAAATAACGAACCAAACCACATTCGCTGGATGATATCAGTGAGGTCACTGACCATGTCATGAGTGATGTAATATGTGACATCAGCAGTGGATTGCGGGCGCGCGAGATATAGTTAGTTGTACTCACTATATCGGAGGAATTTCAATGGTTTTGTAAGAGTGAAATGTCCAGCTTTCTATAACACCCCTAAAACCTATGGTTCAGTGAATTTCTAAGGTTTTTTTAAATGCTAATTCCTAACTACCAGGCCTGAAATACATACATACATACATACACATACATGTTTGAGCAAGAGCCTTTGAGCAAGAGCCTTTGAGCTTTTGGAAGGGCACACATCGCTCTCGTGCCATCCAGCATTATGTGCCTCGCTGTAGCTTGCGGTCTGTCTTCATTAGATGGCTTTAAAATCCGACACGTTTCGAGGCAGAACGCCCCGTATTCATGGACTGCTTCGTAAAGGGTGGGACATCTCTGTGCTGAATTCGCTTTTAAGTTGTTGCGCTGTATCCGCCCTGAGTGGGCGTGGCCTTTTGGTTGCACGCTACGCATGCTGGTTTATGAAGTCCACAAATCACAGAGTCCAATTAACACCTTGAGTAGGCTCAGACCCCCTACTAATTCTTCGCTTTATTATCCTTGAGTAGGAGTAGAAGTTTCAGTTAGCAAGTAGCATCTCCCTCGAGATTGCACGCCACTGAAGAAAGGAAGAGTTGCCCTCCACGGCCGCCTCTCATCCGACTGAACCAGTCCTAGGAGAGGCTGGTGCTCCTTCCCACGACTCCTTCCCATGACCAGGGCAGCCATGTGTGAATATGTTTGAGCAAGAGCCTAGAATTAGTAGAGGGTCTGAGCCTACTCAAGGTGTTAATTGGACTCCGATTTGTGGACTTCATAAACCAGCATGCGTAGCGTGCAACCAGAAGGCCACGCCCACTCAGGGCGGATACAGCGCAACAACTTAAAAGCTAATTCAGCACAGAGATGTCACACCCTCTACGAAGCAGTCCATGAATACGGGGCGTTCTGCCTCAAAACGCGTCGGATTTTAAAGCAATCTAATGAAGACAGACAGCAAGCTACAGCGAGGCACATAATGCTGGATGGCACGAGAGAGCGATGTGTGCCCTTCCAAAAGCTCAAAGGCTCTTGCTCAAACATATATACACACACATACATATACACACACACACACACACACACACACACACACATATATGTACATACATACGCTTAAAACCTTTACTACGCATATGCCTTTAAAATTCATTGTAAAGACGTGCAGTAGTTTTGCAGGAGTTGTAAGGCCTGCGTGGTTAAGGCATGCAGAGTTTCAGCTTAGTTGTAAAAGCTGTTTCCTAAACAATGCAACTTGACCCAGATTCCGAAAGGGTTTCAGATCCATACAAAAGGTGGAAATACACTATAAAAGTAAATAGAAATTATATATCATTGGCCCAGCCAACAATCAGTTGGTTTCTTAAAAAAATAACAAAAAGAGGAAGACACTTATTTGGGAACAAACACTTTCTACCGCAAAATCAAGCTTGCCACGGTCTGAAAAAAGTCATTTGTTTTTGCATTCTTAACACCAGCTTTTTTAGTTTTTTTGTTGTATTCAGTTGGACCTCAGTTATCACTCTCATTAAGTAATAAAGTATCGCACATAAGTTGACCCAGACTCATTCTGATGTGCAGCCTTATGCTTATGGAAAAGGATTTGTCACCAATTAACGGTTACCAGGTCAGACCCCCTGCCATATACTACAAAAGGGATCCACGTTACTAAAATAAACATACAAGGCAGAGCTTAATATACGACCAGAACCTGCACATACTCCTAGTATCATTCATAGCAACAGACCAGGCTGCTATCAACTGAGGATGCTATCAACTGATCCGAAACTCCGGTTCTCATTGCTTGGATCTCCATTACTTCCACTCTTACCAGTCATCCTCTCTCATGCTTCAAAACTCCTGGCTCACTGCCTTTTGATTGCTCATCAAGTAAAGTTGCTATTAAACAATGTAAACATATCTACACTATAGATGCACATCTCAGCCAGACCTCCAAATTTCAGGGCCAGCTCAAAGTCTAGTATTCGATTAACTCAAAACAGTAACACTAGCAGAGTCAAACCAGGGTGAGCCGTACTCTTAAGGCTATGAAGGACGAGTTCTACCAAGAGCACTTCCCGCTAATCAAATGCAACATTGTGAAAACAAAGTTATGTTTGCCCAGGTGATTCTAGATCCATATACACAGACTTCACAGCACATGAAGTTCCAGGATTACACCAAGAAACCTGCACTTACACAGCTTTCGAGGCATCATCCTGGGAACGTTATTAGAGAGGAGGCTAGAGCCTGGGACATCAGCACCCAATTATAAGCAAGGGGAAAGAAGCATGAAGCCTCAATGTTTTATTTCCTCTTGATGTTGACACGTGGAATGAGATCAATTGTTACACCAGTTTAGATCCGCCAGCTTAAAATACTAACGAGGTTTAGAATTCGGGTTACACAGATTGACTAGATTATGGTTAACATGGAATCTTGGAGGTTTGTTAAAATGAGAAAACAGGATGACAAAATGATAACAATCCAACAATAGTCCATAAACCAACAGTAGCCTATTCCTCCCTGACATTCCGGGAATCATTGGCTTTGTGCACAAGTCTGATATGGAGATCAGAGCTAATCAGTGAATTTACAAATGGAATGGGTTCCCTTGTGACAGTGTAGCAGCTCAGCCAATGGAAGGTATAGATACTGTTTTTAACATTGCCAAAAGGATTGGATAAAGTTTGTTACAATGCTTCGGACAATGGATGGAAAAAGCAACAATGTGCCCCTACAGTAATAACAATTTTTTTTGACTGATTCAACATAGTACAAGCAAAGAAAGCACAAGCGTTGAAGCTCCTTCCTAAAGCCTATCATACAGTTAAAATTGGGGTATTGCTCAAGAAAGCATTAAGAAGTTACTTAAACATTTTCAAAAAGCATAACAAAAAAAACAGGAAGCATCATGAATCTGGTATGAAATATAACCGTTATTAGTGTCAAGAACTCAGATTTTGGGAACTGGTATCCTATGGACTTTAAGAAGGAGTAACTGCTTTGAATGTCATATTTTCCAACAAAAATGTTTTTTCAATTTAAAGAAACTATAAACAAATAACGGAGAAGTATTGGAAGACTTACCAAAAAGAAAAAGGGAGGTAGATGAGAATACTGGGGAAAGAACTTCAAATTTTACAATGCTTGTGGATCAAGTAGAAATAGCCAGAAGGCTAACATAGCTCAGGCAGGATTGTATGAGCCTAAGTTAAAAATAAGAATTTAATGCAGTACTATCGGTGGGGGTAGTCTCAGAATCCTGGCAAATAACTAGAACGGTCCCACTATACAGAAAGGATAGTTTAAGGAACCTAGTAAATACATATAAATGGATTTAGCTTTTTGACGCTGTAGGTAAGATTTATGGATGTGAGCAGCGCTCTGCGATTAGAAACCGTAGTTATATATGCAATACAGCCATCTATACATGACCTGCACAAAATCTGTTCAGGCGATTTGGTTTTAATAGATCAAAAAAAACATTCAATTTAGTCAACAGGGATGAATGGTAGTCTTCACTTCTCAAAATGGGTATCAAAAAGCTATTGCTAGAAACATAAGGTCTATACGCCAGGAGTGCACTAATGTCAAATGGGAGAATGCACCAATAGCTTTGCATGTACATTGGGGTACATCAAATGGGTGTCCTATCCCCTTTACGGTTTAGCTTGTGTATTAACTATTTGGGCGCATCTAACTAGATCCGCCAAAAGAAGACTTACGGATTCATAGAATTAAATCCAAAGACGTGAGAACGAAAAACGCTAAATAAATATATAACACAATCTTTGGTGTAATTAAACCATTTTAATTAACCAGGGATATGATTTTATTTCAAGCTTAGCTGTTCCTCAAATAAGTAGCATGTTAAACCAATTGCGCAATACTGTACTGAAAACTAAAAATAAGATACGCAGCCAATTAATAAGAACTAAATCGCACCTTTATCACTTAAAAGGAATCCAATGGCCGAGAACAATTTGAGATGTTGATTTCTGTTGGGACCAGGTACCCAGATGAAAGTAGTCTTTGGATATGGGTATTCAATCCATTTTGGACGTTATTGCTCCCCTCTGTATTAAAATTGGATAAGACTGAACAGGAATTATTTTGCCACGGTATAACATCGATGGAAGTAGTGTTTTAATTTTGTAATATGGTCTATAACTAGTTGAAAATGCATGTTAAGGGAATACTTATTTCACTCGTTAAAAGCCACTTGTGGTCTAATTTTGCATGCTTGCTCCGGTGGCCGTCTCTGAAATCAAGAATAAATATTGGGCAAGGAACATACATAAGCTAATGTACACCTTCAGAACTAGCTTTAATACATAGGGATTTTTAGTTAATAAAATGAGCATAGGATGCTGTATCAAGAAATGATAATTTTAGATAGAAGGTTTCACTTTGGCTAGTTTCCCTCCAACAGCCGTAACCCTAAATGGACATATACAGCGACTACTTTGGCAGTAAAGATAAAATAATGTATTATTGCTGTTTTGCACCAAGACATTTGGAACTCAAAAATGGTTAATTCCGGTTTAATGTTTTTTAGATTTTACCATGCAGCTCATATAAACGATGCACTTGCATTAGGTTGTAGAACAGACAATTATATTTGCAGTATAGTTGTGTCATACCTATAGGCTGTATGGTTACTAGAAAATAAGCAAAATAGACTTATTAGATTGATTACCCAAAGTGAGCTCAATCAGTGAACCTACACTGTGTAGATTGCGGATTGTTTCCTTTTTATTCTGCAATTGCGTTGGGCGGTTTCTCGTCGAATACTGTATATTTAATAACTAATGTGTTTAAGTATTACAGTAGTTTTATGAGATTGTGTATAAAGGTAATAGGAACTTTTTCTCCGATGTGATAGATACTGGAGGGAGGCCCAATTTACTGGGAAGATTTTTTTTTTGTTACACTGAAGTCCTTAATTCTGGTTAGGTTTTTGAATGCCAAAAAGAAAGAAAAGTATGTTTAGGCAGTCTTCGATGTCTGCTTGTACTTTACCTGCTTTTTTTGTAAAGAGAACCCTATGCCTTTACTGAGACAGTCATATCTTTGAGTCTCGGTCAGTGTGCATTTTGCCTCAAACATACAGATCACGACGACAACAGAACAGGTACAGGACCTAGTCACATGCAACATGCACAGCATAGCAGGCGACAGAATTTGGAGTGGCAGAACCGATAGGCCAATGTCTTAGAACAGCTGTACTTATCCTGTGGTCTGGGAAATCCTGGTCTGCTACACCTACTCCGGGGAGCCGAGATTCTTTCGAAAATTAGATTTAAAAATTTGATAGTCATACCACCTAGAAAGAGAAATGATGACACACAAACCTACACTATCTCAATGGTGGGAAAGGGCGATCGTTCTACTGCCCGCAATGCAAGTGACCCTCGAAGCATGGACAAGAGCGACAAAGACTATAGGATGGAAGGGCCGGGTCACACTGCCAACACCACTCTGGGAAGGGACTATATTCAAAGAACTACACAAACTAAAAGTTTGAGATCTGAGACCTCCTGGGCATCTCTACAATAGGGGACATGAAGGATAAAGGGGAACTCAAAACCTGGACAAAGCTTAGTTAGGAATATGATCAACACAAATCCGAACTCATCAAATACGCACAGCGGTGTCACGCATAGCAGGCAGAGAACATCCAGTGCGAAACTCCCAGAATACGCCCCACTACAGGGAAGATTACTGGAGGAAGAGCTAGTTGAAAAGGAAGTCTTTTACAAACAAAACCATCAACATGCCGGACAGATTTGAGGGGGGTGGGGGGGGTGAGGGGGGAGAGTTGCGGGAAAGATGGGAAAAGACACTGGCCCCCTAGAAGACATGGATTGTGAAGTAGCACTAATACATCCCAGAGGTAGTCATCAAGGAGAGGCTACGCCTAATACAATATAAGGTGCTACACAATTTATTATGACAAAGAAAATACACAAAATGGGATGGTCAGAATCACAATATTGCCCCACCTGTAAAACAGGTGAAGGTGATTTTCTCCACACACTGTAGGCATGTCCCAAAATACAGACATGTCAGGAGACTATAATAGGGACCCTAGGATCAATATTAGGGACGACGCGGCCAGCTGAACCAAAATTTGCTATATTGGGCATTCCAACATCAGTTGGTTCCTTCTTATCTTCACCTCCCTAGGGTTGGTGGTGGCTAAGATGTGGCTTGACAGGGGGAGTGACCGAGACCAACAGTCCAGCAATGGATAAAAGGGCTAGACCTCTAGATGGCTGCTGAACGCACCACATACCAAAGTAGGGGCTGACCATAAATAGGTTCACAAAATATGGGGTCCGTGTAGACAACACTTTGGGCTGGACCTGTGGGATGATATGCAACAATCTAGGTCACAAGGGGCAAAGTGCAAACAACGAAGCTCGGGCCTACTGGTGAAGATACTCAGTTGTTCCTAGGTTCACAGGAGAGAGTAGTGGCTATGAGAGGAGAAATGGTATTGAACTAAGTTATGTATCTAATCAAGGGGAACTAGTCTACCTAGACGTGATCGGAGTCACAAAGGTGTATGGTTGATGATATATATGTTTAAAGAAAGTCTTGTTTCTTTTTATAAAGCCCTCACCCACCAACCTAGTTGGTGGCATGCTTCATTGAGCCCACCCGATGACACCAAATGTGACCCCGGTGCCTCAACGCCTGTGTTACAGCGGAGCAGGTATATTACTGAGTGTGCAGTGTTAGTGACGTGAAAGGTGATGGGTTTAAAAACTGTCCAGTGGTCCCATTTACCCAAAGGATTTACTTTAATGTTTGGGCCTCTGGCAGTAATAAAAGCACGGCGTTGGATGTAGGTGCAGTAGTATTTAGGGTACTCCTGCATCCAGTGGGTGGTCTACATGTGTCAGCTAGGCCTTATGTTATAAACTGGCTTTCCTCAGACCTATGTGATTTGTGAAGGTATGAACTATGCTACTGATCGTCTCAGAGCAAATAAATGTGTTGCACGCAGTAAGGTGCACTATATGTAAGAGGGGGCTTCCCTCTCAAGGCATTACCGTACATAAAAACATACAAGACACAACATACAGGGATGCGAATTAGAAAAGTATGCATAATCACATCAAATCATTAAAACCGTCGCGTTCATGTGGTTTGCTGAACTAGCGGCGGGGTGAAGTATTTTCTGTGAAAAGCCGATATTACTGCCACTCACTTTACTGCATATATCGGGAACAAAATGGTGAGAAGGAATGACTTAGTTCTCACACAAGCGTTTTTGCTGCGAATGCCCAATGAGTATCCAGCTGCGGTGCTGGCTCTTTAGGAAAGAAAAGAGCTTGGCGCGCTGGCCATTGGTTGTTTTCTGAAAAGGAAAGGTCTTACCACGTGGTAGTGCCTCTGTATCTACTTACTGCGTATGAGCTCAGGACCCTCCTCTCAACCTGTAGTTTCTGCTACGGAACTCCGACGATACTGGGACCGGGTTCGCATGTGTATTCAGTACCTCTCGAATGCTGGCCCGGTGTGCAATTAGTGCGAGAGGTGAGTAGCCTCTGAGAATAAGACAAAAATAGAGAACGGTCCTAATCGGTGCGCTCCACCTGCTCCAATGACGTATGGTCAAATTTGGGCAGTTGCTAATGGAGCCAGCGCTGTAACCAGTAACACGGTCTGTATTTTGTGACGTGTAACAGTTATTGTTGGTTGTCATGGAATTGTGGGAATGGCGGTGCTCTGCCATTTGTGCAGTAAAAAAAGGCTGAGATGTCGGCTTAATACGAATGCAAACGCATTGGGAACCAATAATAAAATTATGCTGATGTACTGGTTAATGTGCTGTACGGTATCCGAACCCGCATAGCAGGGTTCAGAGTGCTGGCGCGGAAACCTTAGTCATGCCAGTGTTTAGGCTGAGAAATATGAATACCAGTGGTTGTGGATGATAAAAAGAGAGGGGGTGGGGGACTTTATCAGTGAAACCCCAGGCATTCGGGCATGTTGGGCCAAGTTGAGGTCAGAATGGCGGTGATAAGCCATCTGTGAAATAATGAGGCTGAATTGCCGGCTTAGTTAACATGTGCAAAAGCATGAGGGACCACCAGTATGATCGTGCTGATGTTTTGGTAAGAGTTAGGCTTGCGCGCTGTTGAGTATCTTAAACCGCGAAGCGGGGTTAGAGTGCTAATGCGTAAAGTTAAATCATGCCGATGTATAGGCAGAGTTTGTGTAGGTCAGTGGTTATGGATGTTAAAGAGGGTGTTGAATGCACTTGATCAGTGAGGTCTCAGGCATAAGGGCATATGAAAGTGTCAATTCAGCAATTTAGACTATGCCACGGGATGGAGTCATTAAGTCCATGGAGTTGGGTGGACAAACTATAAATCCATCGCTGTTACTTGGTCAGTAAGAATTTCATTGTTCTATGGGATCTGGTGAAACTGTCCAATCACTGTCTAGGACATATCATTTGGTGTACGTCCTAGTTGAAGATAGTGGTCAGTGAGACGGCTGATGTTTTTCTTACACCGTACTGTGCTCCGTTGTTTGACAATTCTTGTGCGGACTTTGCGGGTGGTCATGCCCACGTAGCGTAGGCCACATGGGCATTCGATTAGATACACTGTTTGTAGAGTTACAGTTGGTGCGCTGAAGTAGTTTTCAGGTTTTTCCAGGCTCCAGCGAGAGAGTGTCTTGGGTGTGCGTGTTAAGTGGCATACACTGCAATCGTTGCATGGGTAGGGTCCAGTTATTTGGGGAAGGCCTCAAGTTGTCAGGACTGTGTTGGGCGTGGGTCTTTGTTGTGTTCTGGGGCATGTTGTCACAAGGTGGTCGTTCAGGCTGCTGTTCCTTTTGTAAGCGAAGAGAAGGAGTTCCCAACTTCTGGTGCCTGAATTGATGATTCGCCAGTTTTTTTGGATGTTGGATACTTTGTTCGAGGCTACATTGTAGGTTGTGACACAGGTCATCGGAGGGCTCAATGCTTCCTGTGTGATATCCTCCAGAAGCACTTCACATGGGGAAAGGGGTTTCTATTGAAAAGGGCGGGTCTATGCTACCAACAATTGTAATATTGTTTATTGAATGTATTATTTGAAAATGAAAGATTTTTTTTTTTTAAATGATAAAGTGTTTATAAAGAAGCAAAATGTAAGACTGAACATTTTACACTGTATTGTAAATGAAGAATTTTGAAATCAGAGGTAAAAATGTAAGTTGGTATCCTCAGATTTATCTGTGGGAGCAGTGCAACTGCATCAAACAGATCATATTAAGGATAATGGGTTGCCTCAACATAATTTAGAAAGGCTCCAACTTTCCCATTAAAATTAAAAATTCTGATTTAGGTTTTTGTAAATTTAAAATATTATTGGTGTATTTGATGCAAGCTTGGGTCTGTATTTGCGTATTGTTTTTCAGTTCAAATCATCGAAGTTGCTTAGGGCTGAGCTCCCTAGATTACAGTGATAACTCAGTATGGGTACCCGGATGAAAACATGGGGGCCCACAGATATTAAAAGGTTAAGAGTGACAGCCTTAGAATGTCCCTGATCTTGTGCTCACAGTATTAACCATTTCAACATTGCGGAACTAGATGCGAGAAGCACATTTTGCATGGAGATAGCGATGCATCAAAATATACCACATAGGAGTGAAGTGAGCTAAGAGGTCAAATGATGTACCATATGATGCGAGAATATTAGATGGCGGACAGAAAACGTATTTTTTTTAAAATGATGGCTCAGTTTCCACTTGCCAAACACCAGTCGAACATAAGAAGATTGAAAATTCAAAGTATTGAGATCTCGGATTTAAAAACACATGCTGTCCATTATTCTACGGGAATCAAGATCTGCAAAGAAGGCTAATGCTAACTGATAGCTTGACCATCAATAAAGTTTCCCAATAAACTTTTGCAAAATACTGAACAGTAACATTCGAACAATCCCACTTCAAGCAACTCCAAGAGATGCTCATTATACACGACAATCCGTTATCTTTTTACAACGGAGTTTTCTAATAAGCAAGATAATGCATTGGATTGATTAATCTATCGAATGGAGAGAAAGGGCTGTAGCCCCTCAATTCTCAAGTGAATGCCTACTAGGTGACCCTTTCCGTGGACCTAAGTTCACCAAAACAAGCTAGTACCAAGGGATGGGTAATATAATTTTATTTGAGCTCGTCATGAACGCATAGGTTTCCGTTTGCGCTTCGCGCACAGCGGAAATTAGCGCCGCACCGATGCGGTTAAAGAAGGGATAAGCTGTATTAATACTTTTGAGGAGGCTGGGTAAAATCAGACCAGAGCGTGTCCCTTAAATGGGTGTCGCTGGAATTGTACTGAATGGGTCTGGTATATTCTACTAATTTCAGTTTCATGGGTTCCTCAAATAAACAATCCTCTTCTGTTGTATGTATGCCACTGCATAGACTTACGAGTACTATGCTAACTGTACCCCTGGACACATACTAAAGCACAAAGAGAACAGAGTCTCACATGAATGCAGTACAGGGTTAGCAAGATTTGGCAAAGCCACTAGGTTCACCCATACAAGATCTATTGGTCTGATCATTTCTTCTTTATTCCGGTCCAGGGAAGGCATGGCTTGGCAGTTCGGGCTGAACTGTTCCCATGAGGCACAGGGTCAGACTGATTTGCGTATAGCCATGTCTGAACTGGGGTGGCAGAGTGGGCTAAAGAACGGTGATGGATTAAACCCAGATCTTTTGACTGAGTGGGAGTGTTTGATTGATTCAGATGCTCCGTCCATCACCACCCCCTTTTGTACCATTTCTTCTTTATAGACATGTTGCACAGCAGCCAGGGCTTCTGTGCAACATGGATAAAAAAAGCACTATGACATGCCCAGCACTGACCGCATCAGTGCTTTTTCCTTTAAGCCATATTGCACGATAGCCCACAATAATGTGCAATATTTGAAAATACAGCACATGG
This sequence comes from Lissotriton helveticus, assembly GCF_964261635.1. Lineage (NCBI taxonomy): Eukaryota > Metazoa > Chordata > Amphibia > Caudata > Salamandridae > Lissotriton > Lissotriton helveticus. The sequence goes on along the minus strand of NC_136059.1, from coordinate 482,432,450 downwards.
GTGTGGGGGGTAACCAAAATGTGAGGGAAGGAGGTGGCGAAACCAGACAGTGCAATGCACTCTTATAGTGGTCAGAAGCGAAAAAGTACCTGGAGCTTCACGCAACCAGTGGAAGTATGCAGGTCGCAAACAGTAAACTGTGCTAGGTTCCTGCACAACAGCAGCGGCAAAAGCCCTAGGAAGAATGCAAGGAGGTGAGCAGGAGGCATGACCAGTAAGAAGCAAGGAAACTAGTGACATGGAAGCCAACCATTGCCAAGTAATAGGTGGGCTCTAAGCCGTTTTTTTTTTATAGCTTTCCATAGTAATAACTTTTGTTGACAAGCCAACTCCAGTTCACATACAGTGCATGATAGAGGATTACACGAACAATTGTGCTTTCAACTAATCCTTTAACAGGATTTCTCCAAGTTTGAGTGATCTAGTTGCTTTCACTTCAAAAGACAAATGCTGTAGTGCAGTTTTTCTAACACTTAGGAGTACACTACAATTTTAATAACTATTAGTTAGGTCGCTGCGATTTTACATCTGTACAAGAATTTTAACTAGGCTGGCATTCTAATATGTTTAAGGAATATTTTAAATCTATGGACCATGCACTAAAGGCAAAAGAAAACTAAAATCTGCGTGAGAACACCGGTTTCTTTGATGTAAATCAGCGTAGAGTGGGGGCCACTAACTGCAAGAACAAACTAATGAGAGGCACAAAGTGGCAGCAGTGCGTTTCTGGTTCAAGTAATCACAATGCAGCAATCAGTTTTGCTGCAACAACTAAGTGTATTAGATAGTCACATACGTCTGAACACTTCGGCTTGAGTGGAAGCTTTGCTCTAGAATGCGGCTTTGAAGCATTAATGCGCAAAAATCTTCGAGGTAAAAGACTAACAGAATGTGTGAAACTGACCTTTAGTAAAATTGGAATGAAAATATCACAGTTCAGGATTGGGTTTACCCTATGCACCATATTTTCCACATAGCAACTGTCATTTGAACTTAGGTAGAATACATTTCTATCCCGATTAACTGCTAAGATAAATCAGCTAATGAAGTCCTTTATATCTGAATTTAAATAAGAGTGCACTTTGAACATTCTGCACTACTATTGGTCTATTTGAAAGATGTATTGCCTTGCACCCCTCCAATCTCTAGCAAACATTAACAAGTATTGGCAAAGGCAATTCGTCTCTGCAATGCTAGAGCTATTGGCTTTGTCAATGTGTTTCAGCATTGCATAGCCAGATGGTAAGTGATCCCCAAGCAGATGCAGCACACAAGCGCCCGCAGCTGATGCGCGGTTACTCTTGTGTAGCAATGGCCATACATGAACAAAGCATCCCAAGTTAAATTTAACATTTGGTAGAGCGCAAATCACAATATGAAATGTGCCAATTCTCTTAACGACTGGCCAAAATTACCTTGTAAAATCTTGATAGTTCTTTGTTAACCTCTCAAGAACAGAAGGTACAGCTGGTCTTTGTTACACACATGCCTACTGCAGGCACTCCAATTCAGGAATCATTTTTAAATCCACTCCCTCTTCCTACTATATGGTGTAGTGTGGGTCACGGTTGGGTTGTGTTTTTCTGGTTTGACATAAACATGGTGTAGTCAGACTATACCTCGCATCCAGTCAGTGAATTGGATTTACAATGACCAACTACATTTCAAGGCCACTTAAAAGTGGTAAACCAGATTAGGCCACTGTACTGTTATCACTGGGCCACGTGGTCAAATCCAGGCAGTTCCTTTGGACGTAATCCGGTTGATAACATTAATTCTGTTAATTTGCCTAACTAACTAATTCTTGCAGTATTTGGATAGGTCAGCTTTATAGTGCTATGTAATAGTATTGTATTCTTCTTTACCACTGTTATTATGGTGCACACAGGGCTTGGAGACTGCACTTGCATACTGCCTCTTCGGTGCCCTAGTAGGTTGTAGTTTTCAAAATCTGAGTAATGTGAATTTACTTGCGTGCTGGCATCAACATTTACCACACCAATGTCTCAAAGGCGGGGTGCCAGCTGTTGAAAATACCTTTATTTAATCTTGCAATATGTCTTTTACTGATCATTTGTTTTTAATCTGTAATTCTGCAACATAAACCATGTGCTACCTTCTGTACTGTGCGCTGTATTTGAAGCCACAAAACGCTTACTATGTAGATGCAGTCCAGCACCTAGAAGTGGGCAGTTGGTGGCATGTGGCACTTAACAATGGCCATCCAGTGAATTGAAACGCGCCCTTTCTGAAGCCGGTTTTATTAGTAACCAGTCAGCCAGTTATGACATGTTCCTGTTTTTGTAACTATCTCAAGGGTGGGGGAGGGGTGAGAATGAGTAAGTGAAGGGCAGCTGAAATGAATCGGTCATACCTTGCAAGGCAATGTAGGATTGCAGACTTCCTTGCTCTTTCCCCATGAATGCTATCCTGGTAATTGAAAAACAATGTGGCTTGAAAAACAAGATAAGAACATGATTTAAAGGCCAGTTCCTTTACAGTCGGAGAAGCAATGGGCAAGAAGCTACGGGGGCGTGGGAGGGAGCAAGCGACAGGGGGGGGAGAATTCAGAGTGGGGGGAGAACAATTTCAGGATGGTTGGAGAAGCACAGGGTAAGCAGGCACTTAGTCGCAGGATGGCGAAAGCGGGAGGAGGATGATTTGGGGGAGGGGCAGGAAAATAGAGAACATGATTTACCGGCCTTTTTACAGACATGGCACTCTTAGTGAATAAAAACATGACTGCTCCTGCGGTGGGCTCTTAAAGAAAAAAGAAGTTCCCATTTTAGGAGGTGTGGATGAATACTATTTTGTATTGGTCTCTGGGAGGGCTAAAGACAAGAGGCCTGACATGCATGCCATGGGCAAATGGGGAATAAATATTAGGAGAGAAACGATGGCACCAGCAAATGGGAAGCCTATGGGAGGGCTGAGGCCCACAAAGTATATACACAACATGTCTTTCAAGATAGCGCATGAGCTGTCTAACGCAGAGACCTGAAAACTGTAATTAACTTCCTACGTCAAGAAGAAAGAAGTGCTTCACAAATGCTAACTAAATAGTCAACATGTAAACAGTGAATGTATAGGGAATAAAGTTACAAGTTGCATGCAAACTGCAGGTTTTAACGGAGGTTTCTAGAGCTCTACAAATAACTTCAGTTTCATTTAGAAACTAGGAACCATCAGCTTGACAACTCAGCTTTGAGAAAACACATGCTTCTTCCCAGAGAAGGCAGTTAGGCCAGGCCGAGTGAAATCTAATCTACAGCTCAGTCAGCCAAATCCAAAACAAGACTGTCTGCACTTTACATGCTTTGTGCACCAGGCAGGATATAACCAATATGCCTTGCCCTACGGAACCCATCTTCGATTAAGTGTTTGGTTACTCAATTTACAAAGTGTTGATCAATAGAGTTTAATTTTATTTATATAGCACTTACTACCTCTGATAAGGCGTTGAAGCACTTTACAATAAATAGCATGCTGCACCGGAAACCAATTATAATTTTTTTATTTTTTTTAAACACAATACATATATTAAAGAAGAATGCGGACTGCTTATCAATCACTAACCTCCTCAAAGATTTTATGGTGGGGCGAAGAAAATTAAAATAATTATGATCCTTTATCCTTTTCTTTGTCGCATTAGCAGTCACATAGTCTCTCCTGCTACAGACCTCCAGAAAGTCTTGTCCAATTCTTCTGGGATGAAAAATTCCATAACATTTTGTTAACGCCCAAACAGAAAGACAGTTTCACAACTTCCCCATGTAGTATTCAGCCTTCAGAATGTAACACTTTTCTGTTGTGCAACTCCCACTAGGGTTCAGAACTGTGTTACTTATACTAAGTCTATGCTTCCTTGTAGAGCGTATTTTAAAGCCAAACACCTCCTTGCTTTAGCCATTCCATACAACACAATATGGAATAATAGACAATGCATGATTAGAACTATGAGGTTTAATAAACATTAGAAAAATAGATGCAATCTGAATTAAACTCCTGCATAAAGAGAGGCATGCCCACAATAGGATTGCTATCCAAGCAAAATTACGGATGTAAAGATTCTCTGATAAGGGTAATTACCAAATATCCTTTATTAAGCTAGACTGCACAAAAACAAGGCTGAGCATAGCATGGCGCCTGAAGGCTTCACCACTCCTCCCGTAGTGGCCCCCCCTTCACTTCTCGCATTGCACAATTTATCACATGCCTATCCATTCCTTCCACTCACGTGTCCATCCACACCTACCACTCACCCAGACTACCACAATTATCCCTTCAGTGAACACAAATATTTAGGCCTACCAAGAAAAGCCTCATTTAGTAGAGACTGACAGCAGGTATCAATAGCTACACCGGTCAATTGCGCAGTCTATGGACCATTGCAGTCTGCGGACCAAAACAAAATCACATCAACCTATTAGATGTGGCCACTCTAATGCTGCCCATTCAACAGGCACCCTGGTGCTTGCACTGCAAGACTACACCCTCTGTGCAGCATTTCTTACGACCGTCACAAAACCGATGCAAACCGCATTTCTGGTCTAGTTTAATGTATACCAAATTATCAATGGCTTATCCAATTGTTCTGCTTAGTTCAAATTGCACTTGGGAGAGCCCCTAGGAAACTAAGCCAGCAATCAGCAGCTTTTTTTCTTTTTTAAATACGCAACACCGAAGAAGCTGGCCTGGTTACTAAATATTTTTTACTAAGTACTCATGAACGGTCCGGCCCCTGCGTTCTCAGATCCCACCTCGTTATCACCACAAACCTCCTTCATACTAGTTTCCATTCCTCCCCTCCTTAAGTTATAGATTCTAGACTTCGAGGATAGCCATCCTTTCAATCTGCCGTGGCTAGTACCTATGAACAAACCAAACAAAACCTCAAAGCAGCAGATTTAAGATAAATTGTCTTTGCTAGGGTTGTTTTACTTTTAACACACTTCATTTTCGCACTGAACATTAATTATCTGATTATGTTTAAAATTCAAGATAGTAGCAAAGACATTCGTGATGCCAGCAAATTACGCAAAATACTCAAAGCATACAAAAATCTAAATGGATAGCTAAGACCCGTTTCCACCTCTGTGCTCTGCAAACGTTTGCATTATGCTGCATAACATACCTTTACCGCATAAATTGGTCAACCTCAGACACAATTTGGTCCTCTCAATCACAATCCCAACAGCCCTGTACAGAACAAATGATAATGATGCCATCTCTAAAGAAGCAAAGACCACCTGGACACGCCGGTTGGCTCCTGGTGATAAGGGACTGAATGCAGGATGTGACCAAAGGCCACACCATCTACTCAGCCAATTGGAAGGGCCAGCAGGTACCAGAGTACAGCAACCCTCTCCCCTTGCCTACTTTTCCCCTTGCCTGCTTTTATCCTTACGTATTTGTCTTATTGTCTATCTCGACCTTACAAGTAACTATGCTGCCATGCTCTAATAACTGTGTAGCCATTGTAATGATATAACCTGTAACTATGATCTGATACTCATGTAAAGCGCTCTGATAGCTCCGGTTTAGCCAGCGCTATATAAAACCAAATAAATAAAATAAATGGGCTGTGCCAATAGGTGAAGGGCTATATGTAGTATTAGAAAACAAGACAACTGCATACAAAAATATGTAGTTAGATATCAAGACCAATGAATTTAATAATACGCAGGTTAAAAAACAAACTTATCAAGAAGTCAAAAGCTGAAGATAAATACTATGAATCTGCACAAAAACAAATCACAAAATCGATCACTGTGCAAAACATAAGTGCAAGTTACAAAAAAAAAATCTGACCAAAAGACAAAATAAAGGTCTACCATCAGCTGAATGCTAAAGAAATACTAAATTAAGAAAGTGGATTATTTCGGGTAGGTGCCCACCTCAAAAAATAAGACTCAGGGTGAACCCTAAAATCATTAAATGAACCTGAGCTCAAACCCCCCCCCCCCCCCCCCCCCCACCCCAAAAACCCAGTGGCAATGGCACAGAGTAAAGGGGCTTAGCAAAGGCCAAATGTGTAAAGTATTTATGCAGTACCAAGACAATATTAACCCCTCCCATGTTCATGACGAGCTCAGCTGGTCATGAGCCACGCTTCTTTTGTGCTCATGACGAGCTGAGCTCATCAGCCGTTAGAACGCTCACACGTGAGGATAATTCCCCTGCTGTGCTGAGCGTTCTATTGAAACGGGCGTGGCCGTGACGAGTTGAGCTCGTCATGAGCACACGAGAACTGTGGCTCATGACTATCTGAGCTCGTCATGAGCACCGGGGCGCTGTGTGCACCCCCTTCCCCCCAGCACAGCAGGGGAATCAGGCCAGCAGCGGAGGGGTTAAAGAAAAACACAACACTAAAATCTCAAACCTAATTAGAATAATATAGTAAACTATAATAAACAAAATAGCACCAAAACAACAAAAGTCCAAAAAGGGAAACAGGAGATATGAAGGTTTAAGCGAAAATGGCGCCCCAAAGCAACAAGTGCCAATGACAGTCCATGGTCACGGTGGACCAGGACCTAAGTACACTTCAATGCAAACATCAATAGATCCAGACATCAATAGATCCAGTCTGAAATACCAAGAGGGACAGCCCGGTCAAGGATTTTACTTTCAGAGTCCATAGCGGCCAAGATTTTAGATTGCTTATGGGTGACATTTCCATGATTTTACTTTACTTAGGAATGCCAGTCTACAGCCAAATAAATGTGACACTTTGAAACTGAACTCTTACCATGTGAAATACAATTAATTGCACAGTAAAAACACTTCTCCGAGTCGTATTCTGGGACCTCAAGGCTGCACTCTAGGCAAGACCTTCCACGTGAATACTCATCTCGATATCTCCCCTTTTCCAGTCACCTTCAGCCCTAATCTCCCATGTTCCAGTTCATATAATCCATTTCCTACTCTCCCACCAAGATAGCTCGGGGGACACTATCCTTCTCCACCAGTTTATTAATTCTGAATTGAGCCATCTCGTATTTTCCTTTCAATCAAATGCAATGCAACCTCTTCTCTTACTACATTCGAATTCCCCATGGGAACAGAGTACAACACAACGAGAAGAGTAGGTTACACAAGTCAAATACATTGACTAATAGTTATTCTTTGCAAAACAGCATCATGCAAACATTATGGCATCACCATTCATGTAGAGCGGTCAGCATAGACACCAAGTCACCTATTTCAAACTTTACGTTTACAGATCCGGAGAAAAAGGATTGTGGCAGAATACAAGAAAAAGGTAAGGTAGCTCAGAGGTAACACACAGGTAATTGGAACACATGATCACAGATTCAAATCTTATTGCATACTGCTAATACCCAATTTAATGGTGCTTACTTTAACATGGCATGATGGAAGATCGACTTGGACCTACAATGACCCTTTGCACGACCTTCTGACAAGCAAATTGGTTAGGCCATTATGTCGAAGTCATTAATTAGCTACCATTTTTATAATTTACTCCAGATTTAGTTTTAATCTTAATCACAATGGCACCAGTTCCCACCAGCCCTCAAAATAAACCCTTTAAATACTTTACACTATCTGGATTCTTCGATGGCTCCTGTACTTGGTCAGTAATTCATCCTCTTTCTATATTTATGGTTCATGTCACCTGCACTTGTTAAAAAGTAAATCGACAATCATAAACATCACCGGCGCCATCTTGCCTAACAAGAAGCCATCGTCCGCACGTAAACGGCATCCATTTTAGGTGCCGCGGCCATCTCACGCTTTGCGAGAGACCTATGATTCACTGACCCTGCAACCATCCCCGGTGCCCAGATTCAGCATGACCAAATGCTCTGAGGTCATAAAACCTTGTCAGCCTGACAAAGCCCTGGAGCCACTTCCCACCCTAAAACACATTTGTCCTTTCATCCCCTGCACATGAGCAAGGCCTCCTGATAAACCCCCCCCCCCCCGACTGCACCTGGCCCTTTGATCCAGTCCCAGGCTGTAAACCAAGCCTTGTGGATGTACTTTATTGCCCCCACACAGCTGGACTTGTTGCACGAACAGAAATGCTTGATCTTATCACTTGCATAACCTTTAGATCTGACCGATCCCACACACTTTGTCCTGTCGGAATGTCCTGCTGCAAAATGGCAATCTGTTAGATTTGGGAGGGGGAATGACAGCTGGTGGGTCTGTGTGGGAACCGGGTGAAGGCAGGAATTCCTAGGATGTTTGACCACCAATAAAGTCACTGTAAAATGTATAAAAAGGTGAGCAGCAGACAAATTGTTAGAACACCTCCTGAAGACATTTCCTTGTGTCCGACCTGACGTGTTCTCCTCTGGAGTAATAAACCTGTTCTTGCCTTCCAGTTGGCAGCGCCTGCCTCTTTATTTTGGTAACTATTATTGAAGTGAATTAGAGGCGTCTTGCGCCGGGCAGCTTTGGTATTTACAAGAGAAACGCTGCTTTTCTACACACTCACAGCGACGTTAACATGAGTTGCTGGTTGCTTCAGCAGTAAGAATCATGCTCCTAAAACCACCTTAAAAATATTAAACATTAATTATCTTCCAAGAAGCAATCTGAATTTCTTAGTGAAACTGGATCTAGTCCTTCCTGATGCACCACTCGCTAATGCAGCTTCATTGATGGTCGCAGTGACTCCCAGTTTTTCCTCCACATGTGGTATTGAGGGCAAAATCGTGACTAATAATTTTAGTGCGGTGATGCGGCCCACCACACTAAAACAATAATCAAGAGAAAGTCCAACCTGACACTGGGTACTTGGCAGGGCTGAGAGCCTTACTTACAGATTCTCAGCAGGCTGTATCTAAAACGAGCTAAAAGTCAGATAGGAGTTTAGCAATGTCCCACTAAAGCCATTGATTGGCAGAAAAGGCTGAGAAGAGTACAAGTTTGTACCCAGGACAATCGTCACATCAGTTGGATATTGTTCACATCTTTTTCTGGTCAATATTTTTACCTTTCGAGATTTAAGTCTCAGAAATGGAGCTCAGATTTTTTCGAAGGGACAAGCTGCATCCTAAGAGGGCTCCATGGGGGTCAGATATCTTCTTTGAGGGACTGGTGAAATGGATTTGCTGTTCCAAGAGATAATGGCGATAAGGGCGATTACCTTGTTTTTTCAGCATAACCAAGTCGTGCCTGCGCTGGATCAGCTCGTGGTTAGTCCTGGTTGTCCAGTGGCTGGAAGTCAGAACTTCTGAAGCATTTTGCAGTGGTAACCACCTTTTTCCCCTCAGCTCCTTCCCTAAGGCTGCCAGACTTCAGGGCATGGTTTAGAAGAGGTATTGTTCAGGGTCCAGTGCAGGACTAGCTGTAGCTAGGCACCTGCTCATCAAGAAAATTGTTTTTTGCAACTTCTGTCCCTGTAGCCACAGACGCTGTCCCACTGACCCTTGGAGTCCACTTTGTTCTGGGGTACAAGAGGGAGCAGATCTAGTTCTTCAGGGCTCCTCTCCGGTTACAGCGAGTAAGGTTTAGTCCTCTTCTGTTCTTTCACGGGTACATGAAATGTTTTGAGGAGGGTTCATTGGGCACCATGTAAATGGTGGGTAGGCTTCTGATTCCTCCCCACTTAGGTAGGATAAGACTTCCCAGGGGTCACCTTACCAACACTCATCAGTTCCTGTTTGCCCTACAGTACACAATCTCAGTGCACATAACTCCTAAAATCAAAGATTGGGGCAGGTAGACCCTTCCTTACTTTTGTGGATTATTGGTTTCCCCTCTGATCCCAGTGGGTCGGAGGCTATCCCCCCCCAAAATTAGTTCAGAGCCAGCCTGGTCTGTGGGCCGGGGGAGGAACAAAGGCTGGCCTTCCTACTGGTTTAAATTGACATTTGCATGTGAAAGGGTAGGTCTGACCGTGCTCCTTTACAAGTCAATAAAGTTTCTGGGTACACCCCAACTCTACTTACTGCAAGGAACATTTCCCCACAAGCAGGCTATATCCCTGCTCTGGGAGCTATTTTCACGTCTCATTAAAGTCAAGCACTGGCAGACAAGCTGTCAGTAGGCTAATGCTACTGCAGGAGCATTAAAGTATAAAGACTTCCTAAAAGGTCACTATTCCTAAAGATTTATCCGACTTCACCCTTAAAATGGGGTTTTCATTAACATTAAGGATCTTTGACATGGAGCAATTTCCTGCCAAAAGATACAAATTAAAGTTAATTATCTGTATTTTACATTTAATAGGATCCCGCTACGGGTTTGCAAGTGAAAATATCTTTAGAGGCCTAGCCCATGGAGGAACATGACAATTTAAAATTTGCCCAGTTTCACTTTTAAATTTTAGGCACCCTACCTCGTAGGCAAACATGGTATACTTCGGGGTGACAAAAATTTAAACACAGATTTTCCAGTCAGTCACAAAGGGTTCTTTCTTACAGGTTCAGAGCTGGCCGGGTCGCCCCCACGCTCCTCCTGCGTGCTGGTTTCCTGCTGTTTGCCGCCACTCGCCTTTTCCTGCTGCTGCCCCCCTGCCAGCCGAATTGCCCCCCCCCCCCGCTCCCGCCACCCAGCGGACCCTCCCTCCCGGCTCCCTTCCTATGCCGGGCGCGCCAAAGGCAAGCCCGTCCGCGCCTGGACCCCTGGCCCCCGACGGACCTACGACGCCGCCACTCTCATCGCACTCAAACCCGACCAACCAAGAGCATGCCACCGAGCAACCCCGAGACGCACCCACGGACCCTTCACCTGTCAAGCCTGCAAATTCACCTGCCTCCAGACCTGCACCGCAGCCACCAAGCCGAGCACCAACAACAGCCACCTCAAGTGCATCCTGCTCAACACCCGCTCCATCCACAGACACGCCATCGAACTCTGGAACCTGCTCGATACAACCTCACCAGACGTCGCCTTCCTCACGGAAACCTGGATGAACGCCTCCTCAGCGCCCGACATCGCCATCCCGGACGGATACAAGATCATCCGGAGAGACCGCGTCAACCAGACTGGAGGAGGCATCGCCATCGTACACAAGAACACCATCCGCATCACGACCGACTCCAACGACACCTTTACCGCCGCCGAGTATCTCCACTTCCAGATACACACCGACCCAAAGACGACCCTCAGAGGCACCCTCATCTACAGGCCCCCTGGACCACGTACACAATTCAGCGACGACATCACGGACTTAGTCAGCCCGCATGCCCTCCGCTCCGCTGACTACATCCTCCTAGGTGACCTCAACTTCCACCTGGAGAACAACAAGGACCGAAACACCGCCGCCCTGCTGGACAACCTCGCCAACCTCGGACTCAAGCAACTGGTGAACACCCCCACCCACTACGCCGGCCACACGCTTGACCCAGTCTTCTCATCCAGCAAGCACATCACCTTCAGCCACTCCACCGGACTTCACTGGACCGACCACAGCTGCGTCCACTTCAACTTCAGAAGAACCACGACCCACCGCCACCCGCAACAGGTTCCTCACAGGAGCTGGAGCAAGATCACCGCCGACCAGCTCACCACCTGCCTCAGCCAGAACCCACCCGCCAGCGCAACGGACCCCAACGAAGTAGCCCGCAACTTCACGCAGTGGCTGACCGCCTGCGCCGACGACCTCGCACCACTGAAGAACCCTCCTAGCAGACCCAGAAGCAAGAAGGCCTCCTGGTTCACCGAAGAACTCAAGGACTCCAAGAAGAACTGCCGCACCCTCGAGAAAGCCTGGCTCCTCGACCAGACCACAGACAACATGACCGCCCTCAAAGACGCTACCCGCAAGCACCACCAGCTCATCCGCACCACCAAGAAGAAGTCACTGAAAGAACGACTGGACAACAACGCCCACGACAGCAAGGAGCTCTTCAGCATCGTCAAGGAGTTCTCCAACCCCAGCACCAACGACATCACTCCTTCACAAGATCTCTGCGACTCTCTCGCTTCGTTCTTCCACCGCAAGATCACCGACATCCACAACAGCTTTGACGCACCACCCACGCACCCAACTGCCGAACCAACGCCCCCCCACCGCCACCCTCCGCACCTGGACTACGGTGACCACCGAAGACACAGCCCGCACAATGAACACCATCCACTCCGGATCTCTGACCGACCGCTGCCCCCACCACATCTTCAACAAGGCCGACTACATCATCGCACCCCAACTCCGGGACATCATCAACACCTACTTCAACACCGCCACCTTCCCGGAGAGCTGGAAGCATGCAGAGCTCAACGCCCTACTGAAGAAACCAACAGCGGACCCCACCGACCTCAAGAACTTCCGCCTCATCTCGCTCCTCCCTTTTCCTGCCAAAGTCATCGAGAAGACCAACAGACAACTAGCAGCCTTCCTCGAGACGAACGGATCCCTCGACCCCTCGTAGTCCGGTTTCCGAGCCAACCACAGCACCGAGACCGCCCTCATCGCTGCCACCGACGACATAAGAACCCTGCTCGACAACGGGGAAACAGTGGCCCTCATCCTCCTGGACCTCTCTGCAGCATTCGACACCGTCTGCCACCGCACTCTAGTCCAACGCCTCAGCAACATCGGGATCCAAGAGCAGAGAGTCCGCCTCCCCCGTTCCGATCCGAGGCCACTGAAGTCATCTGCGGCGTACCACAAGGATCATCACTCAGCCCCACCCTCTTCAACGTCTACATGAGACCTCTTGCAACCATCGCACGCCAGCACAACCTCAACATCATCTCCTACGCCGACGACACCCAACTGATCCTCTCCCTCACCAGAGACCCCACCACCGCAAGAACGAGCCTGCACGAAGGGATGAAAAGCGTCGCCGAATGGATGAAGAACAGCCGCCTGAAACTGAACTCAGACAAGACGGAAGTCCTCATCCTGGGACCATCGCCCTCCGCCTGGGACGACTCCTGGTGGCCCCCGCCCTGGGCACTGCTCCCAAGCCAACTGACCACGCACGCAACCTGGGCTTCATCCTGGACTCTTCCCTTTCGATGACAAGACAAGTCAACGCCGTCTCCTCATCGTGCTTCAACACCCTGCGTATGCTCCGGAAGATCTTCCGATGGATCCCGACCGAAACCAGGAAGACGGTCACCCAGGCCCTCGTCACCAGCCGACTGGACTACGGGAACATCCTCTACGCGGGAACCACAGCCAAACTACAGAAAAGACTCCAGCGCATACAGAACGCCTCCGCCCGACTCATCCTGGACATCCCCCGACGCAGCCACATCTCCGGCCACCTGAGGGACCTGCACTGGCTCCCCGTCAGCAAAAGAATCACGTTCAGGCTCCTTACCCACGCACACAAATCTCTCCCAGACCTGGGCTCCAGTGACCTCAACGACCGCCTGACCTTCTACACGCCCACCCGTCAGCTACGTTCTACAAGCCTCGCCCTCGCCGCCGTTCCACGCATCCGAAGAGCCACCGCCGGAGGAAGATCCTTCTCCTACCTGGCAGCCAAGACATGGAACTCCCTCCCCATCCACCTCCGGCTGACACAGGACCATCTCGCCTTCAGGAAACAACTCAAGACCTGGCTGTTCGAGCAGTAGCGGACCCCTCCCCTAAGCGCCTTGAGACCCTTCCGGGTGAGTAGCGCGCTATACAAATGGTTTGATTGATTGGTATGGCAGCTTCAATCAAGCTACACAAGTATGCCCAAAGCCATGTTTCTCCAGACCCACTCTGCTGATGGCACAATCGGAGCTGCACTCACAGGCAGCATTTAACTGCCAGGCCCTGGCTGCATATGCTTCACCACAGATGTGGGACTTGTAGGCAAGTTAAATAAGTCAGTCAATCAGGGGCAAGTCAATTTAACCATGTTTAATGGAGGAGCACAAACACTATCCTATTTAGCAGGGGGGGAAGTACAGAGTACCAGGTCCAGAAAAATAAAATAGATTGGCCAAACATTGGGGGAGAGGCAAACAAGATGACCATTTCCTACACTACACCATGAAAGAAAAAAAAAAGAAAAAGACTGCAGTAACAGATTTAGCCATGTTCAGGACAATTTTATATATGGAACAAGGAAAGTGCAAGAACACCAAGGAGCCCACATCACCTTAATATCAAGGCTTTCCCATTGATCACAATGTCAAGTGCACTATGGGGACTACACCCAACCCATTATAAAAACTCAAAATAAGGTACCCATCTGACAGTCACCTCCAATGTTGTGACATGTTGATGCAAGCAGCATATTGGTAGGGATTAGAGGGGTATTGAGAAAAGAGAATCTGCCACCGTAAAGTGCAATGTTAAATGCACACTGAAGTAATCAGAGTTTGATTAGGCAATTAGGGTCCTTGGTAAGGGTTACTCCAATAATGTGGTTTGATTCGCTTTAATGCGAACAAACTATCACAGAATTCTTTTTAGTACCGACATATTATATGCATGAATATGAGTGCAAGTCAAACCTATTTTTTTGTGACACTAAGTGGAGCATGCCCCGTGTCACCGACCATTTGTAAATCTCCACGAATCGAAGCAACTCGCCCTTCTGAGAACAGCACTGATACTTCCAAGAACAGTACTGGTAACTTAGTCATCATTTTCCTCAGATTGTAAATCTAGCACAACTGGAAAAACAGCCCTCATTTCCGTCCCTAGAGCAGTGCAATGTATAGGAGTAAACCCAAAGTAGGCAATCACTTCATCGTTTATAAAAGCATAATTTCGCCACACCGTGCAATAACTGAATTGGGATGGGCCAACGGGAGCAGACAAGTCAATGAAATGTAGCACAATGAACCCTTCCAGCCAGCATGGCATGAGTCCCAAAATAATCAGATCAATTATACGCAACACGGGGCTCAAAGTATGAGCTACCAACTTCCTGAAATACACAGCTTCCGAGTCTACTATGAAGTGGGATGGGGCGAGGCATTAGAACTCATACCACACACGTGCCTGGCATCTATTTTGCAGCCATACATATTAAATGGGTGACTTTAGATTTGATTATGCACACTACTAATCCCTTTGTCAAGAAAATTATTTTAAAGCCATTGAAGCCTTGTTTAGAATGAGCATACACTTCAACACCCCATTTAAGGTACACAATAGCTCTGAAACATACAAAGGGTTTTTGGGAAAGCTGAAACCTTCACTTAATATAACGTGTGGCATACTAGACAAAATGATGCTATTGCTGTCACAAACTAAGGGCTAAATGCCACAACGAGGAGGGTTAAGCTGGTGGATGGCCCTGGCAGACTCTTGGAACATTACAAAAGCGATCGACCAGTGAAAGAAATCGGTGCCTAGATATAGTTTAGTAACTAGGCGCAACACAGCAGTAAAAACGCAAACATGAAATATCACTGGCATGCTTACCCCACTGCTTGCCAGACAAGTCCTCGAATTCTGCAATAGAGCCTTCTGGGGGTTGGCTGTCCTTTCCGGCACTAGAATCATCTGCAAGAGCGTAGCAGTGAAGCGTGCAACGCGTCACTGCTACGCTCATCGCGAGGGCTGGTCAAAATACCACTGTACAGGGCAGTCATTGGTAGCACACGCCGCGCACGCTACAAGATTGACGGCCCTGGACTCTGTCTGAGGCTGCGATGTGGGCAACAACAGTCGAGGAGTCTGCGGCGACACAAAAGCGGGATTTTTGGCAATTTAATTGAAAGCACCGCGGCCGCCTGCTTTCAATTAAATTGCCAAAAACGAAGTCTCGCGTTGTTGTGTGCAAAGGTCAGAAGGAGACTGAGTGGAGTGTAGCGTGGCGTGGCTTTGCACTTTTACACGGGGCCGCGGGCAGCCGCGGCTCTGGAAGGCTGTTGCGGCCGCCTTAATTTATTTGGGGACACAGTTTCCAAATAAATTATAAAGGCTGCCGCGGCCGCTCCAAAATGATGCGCCCCAGCTACGCCAATGGTTTACACCAAGCAGCGAGGCAAGATCTACCAAGTAGTTTGTGCTAAAATCAAGAGATTAAGGGTTTCAATCCAGAAAAACTAAATCAAGCATCCTCCTGTCACATCGGCATCTTGATGTGAACCATACCCCACTATTTACTTCTTTAACAGTCTATACATCCGCGAGCCAGGAAATGGGGGGGGATGGGGAGTTAGATCAGGTACTTCTAAGTAAAGCCCTTACAAAAGGGGGTTTATATGCTTTGGGGCTAGAGAAATTGCACATTTCACTTCCCTCATTGCAGTTAAGTGCTCCCCAAAATAGACTTGTGTTGGGAGCGCTGTGGAGTGAGGATATGCAATATTTTTACATATTCAGCACTCCTAAAGTCTCCTTGGTGTTTCAGGGGTGGAGGGTCCTGTAGCTATAGGCAGGGTCCTTATACAATAGGTTGTATAAGCCCTGGTGTTGGAGAAATAGCCCAGTTAATTTTCCCAATTGTAGATCCCCAGCTATGTAGGTTAACATGGCAATAGGTTATTAATTAATGACTAAAGCAAGGGACAACTGAAAAATCTCATTCAAGGACATAGAATGGTTAATAAATCCCACATGCTGTTGAATTTACCCTAAAATGTATAGAAAAGTAGTGAAGACTTTGTAACAAAAAATGTAACCTTTCAGTGGTCTGCCCAGATAGGTCAGAGTTAAGTGGATTTTGATTAAGTGATAAGGGGCACCTGGGGGTGAAGAGTAATCTGCTGCACATGAATTCCAGACAGGGGGGGGGGGCATCGTAAACCATGATCTTTCAAGGAAGCAGGGGGACAGCTGAAGAAACCAGGTCCATCTACACGCATCCCTTGGGAACCCAGCCAGATGGCAGACTTAATGAAGCAATGTGGAGGTGCCAGGAGGAGGGAGACTATGGAGATGAGCCATCCTGGAGGTTGGTATAGCTAGCTCTTGCCTCTCTGCTGAGACTTCAGCCATATTAAATTTTGAAAGAATCATGCTTTATGGAAGACAGATGTGCCACACTGGAGGAAATGGTCATGCTCTGGGGTGTTGCCCTGCACCTTACAACACAGGGGGGCCTCCTGTTTGACCCCAGAGAACACTGAATAAGTATCTGAGAGGAGCAGAGCTTCTCAGATCTGCTGCTTGAAACAAGAGATTGTTTCAAGCTGGAAGTTGGGTTTGCGCCAGCCAGACCCTGCAATGACTGCCTGCTGCACAATCTGGAACTACAGCCCTGTGGACCTAACTGGTTAAAGAGGAATGGTGAACTTCCCCTTCCCCCCCCCCTGCAAGCTACAGAACGCTCCTGGACCATCACCACCAAGAATTTCAACCTGGAATTACTCCAGTGGATTTGTAAGGGTTTTGTCCATATTGATTGTGGCAACTGAAGTCCCAAATGTTCAAGAACCATCTTGGAGCTTCCAGACCCTTGTTCCAAAAACTTACTCCAGAGGAACATTAGCAAGAAGTTCCAGAAGTTTGGAGCAACTTTGGAAAAAAGCTCCAGAAGTGGACCGACTAGACCTGGCCAGGCAAGCCGGCGACTTAACTGCGGTCCTAGTGGCCCTCCAGGTTTGTCCTGCTGAAAAGCTCCAGAGGCACGACTTCCAGTTGACCAGGAGCTGGTCGAAAGCAAAGCCAGCAAACCCTCGCCGTCCCCAACCTGGTGAACAGCATCAAGGGACCCTGGGTCAGACACCCGGCGTTAGTCAGTCCACTACATCCCGCACTAGATCACCAGAGGAGTAATACCTATGTACAATGTGATGTTTCTTACATGACATATGTAATGTATAATGAGTTGGATGCTACATAATGTGCTTATATTACCCGACTGCCTGTGTGCACCTGACAATGGCTAACTTGCAACAGCAAAATGCTGTACCATGGAAAATAAAACTCAAAAAAAAAAAAATTACAAAATAAATAAATAAAAAACAAAAAAAACCACTCTAGGGACCCTGGGAGGCAAAATGCCGTAAATGTTTCCAAGGTAAAGCATTAACCGACGTTCAACGCGACAGTCAAGCTGATAACCTTTACCACACGCTGGTCTGCATCCCTAGTTCCTCCTGCTGGAAAGCTCCAGAGGTCCGACTTACATAGTTTGAGGGAGCTCACCGAAAGGCAAGCCAGGGGTCCCTCATCGATCCCAGACTGGGAGAGCCTCCAGGAGACCCTCAGAAGAGAAAAGCTTGTCAGAAGGTTAAAAGCTTTGACTGAGACCTACCGCAGGGGTAGGCGTGCAAGGCTCCATCGCGGTCTGCCTGAAACTTAATTTGTCCCAGTCAAGCCGCAACCAGATATTCCAATAAGTGCTGTAGGTTTCTATGTGCTTTATAGTGCCAAATCTTTAAAATCCATATCTACGGTTCCAGACATTGGATTTACTTCGTTTTTGCTGTCATTTTAAAAATAAAAAGACTTCCTATTTTTGTGAATTGGTGTTGGATTTATATTGTGCATTGTGTCTTCAATATTTACTGAATTGTGTTTAAATGCTTAACACACTGGTCTCCTAAAGTTAGGCATGCCTGCTCGCAGCCAAGCTACCAACTTTTCTGAGACCTATTCTAAGCCCTGGACTGGGTTAGAGGCCTTATTGCCAGTGGGAGATGTATATTTAGCACTACTAAATAATCCACTTGCCAACAACCAGCCAATAGAATTTTAATTTCAACACCCAGGTCTAGATGTATTGCCTTTTCCTTCACATGCTTGAGGTGGTTTTAATAAACCAAATTCTGGTTCATCTGCAAACTAAAAATGCACTTCTAGACCTTTTTACAGGCTAGTTTATGGCTGAGGAGCAGAGAACCATCACAGACTGGCATGCCAGGGACACTGGACAGAGTAAGAGGGTTGACACCTTGGTCCTTTTACACTTTACAGTGGAGTTAAACTAATATTCATGGTAGCCACAACTGGCTGGGTGAACTACGATTGAAGGGTACATTCTTGAATTGGATCCGCTTCTTTCCCCCTAGATTCCACTGTTTATCCAGAGCCAACAAATTAGGGAAAAATAAATTAGGTTTAGGGCCCTCATGTTCTGGTCCAATCATTTTTTTAAATCTTTAAGTGTTTGAACATATCCATTAGCTACACTAATAAGATCCTAGATCTTCTCTTGTGAGGTATAAAGACTCCAAATGTTGGAGTGAAATCACTTCAACACTAGTATTGGCAATGTGGAGGGAAAAGGGACTTACAATAGAGGTTCGGGTCATCAGTAATCCATCATATTAAGGTATGAATGAAAGGGTCCCTGCCCAAGTATTCCCCAGTACAACATGGTAATCACAACCTCTTCACCCCCAACGTATACTTTTAATTAGTTATTTCTGATACACCCCTCATGAAGTTCCTAGATTTAAGCAGGCCTACATGGGCTAGCACTCATTCTCCATTCTTATCCCATAACTATGGAACTCACTTCGGTTCAATTTAGCCTTTAGAATAATTCTACTGAAACTGGTACAGTGACAATTCTTTATGAGAAGTATGCACTTGATACAAGATGAACAAGAAGTGCTGTACAAATCATCCACAAATAAAATTAGTTCATGCCAGTCAATTGAATCTTCATGGCATGTAACTCAATCGATACACATACACGCAGTGTATCCAGCAGTCGGTATGCAGAGAAACTATTATCTGTAGCTCAAATCACAACTTAAAGTCTTGTGATAGGAAGTCAGTTAACTCAGACTAGCAAAAAATGAAAGGCAAGAACAACGCTAAAGATGAATAGTAAAGCAATGGCACAGTACCTTCTGTTGAGACAAAAGGGATTTAAGAGCTTAATATGTCAAAGGTCTTTTCATACAAAGGAAAAAATGAATACACATGCTTTAGGTTGGTTCTAAACTAGCAAACTGAAATGTTAGCCATTTATACTCTCTGGAAACGTGAATAAGTATAGCATGATAAACCATGCACTTTATTTTAGGTCCTATAAATTATCCCAGATGGAACATTTGCTAAACCTTTGTGTCATGGAACTTAACATACTACATGTTGCTGATCAATATCTATCCATCTAGGGTGAACAGAGTGGCAAATGCCAACTGGGGCTTATGAAGATTCGGGACACCTTTGCAAAAGCAATAGTACTTTTGTTAGAGGTTTTGTTTACAAAGTTCTATTACAAGAAGTGTATAGTTTTACAGTCGCTTCATGCTCAGTTAACTCAGTTTGCACACGTACAACATAGAACTCTAGAAAGAAAAGTTCAAGAAAGAAAAGTTCAAAAATGCAATGTACAATCAATTTTCACTTTTTGTACATCAGTTAGAAAACGCTGTGTACTACCAAGCAACAACAGTCAATTTATCAGATACACAACCTAAACCAGCATTCACAAAGCCAACAGGTCTCACTCACTTGACACACACAAATGAACAAAGGCACTGGTGCAGTTGCTAGCAGAATAGAGTGTGTGGGCAACAGAGGGTGTGGAGGAAAACCGTGCTATAATGAGGGTAGCGGTGCCAAAATCAGCACATTTGTGTTCTGTATCTCACACACACACACATATGTATTACACATTTATGTATATACGTGTAATGTATGTATATATTATACATACACACATTACACATGTATACATACATTACCCATATATACATACATGTGTAATACATGTGTAATGTATGTATACATGTGTTACACATGTATAATGTATGCATGCATGTATAATGTATGCATGCGTAATGTATGAATGCATGTGTAATGTATGCATGCATTACACATACATTATATATATATATATATATATATATATATATATATATATATATATACATACATATATACACACACACATATATAATATACACACATACATATATACACATACTATACACATACATACATGTATGTTACATATTTTGTTTAAGGAGGCAGTGGTCAGGGCAACATGAATAACAGAAGGAAGGACGAATGTGAAAGGGCAAGAAAACACTAACAGAGGGGAGGATTGAGAGTGGGGGCAAGCCAACAGAGTAAGGACGGCTGTTGCAAGTAGACAACATGGAGGAACACGGGGAGGTGTACATGAAGGACAAAGCTGGAAGCGTAGTATTCCGATTGAATATTAATCCTACTGGATCTCTCCGCTGCCTTTGATACAGTTCACCACGTACTTCCTAAAACCAACTGTATGAAGTTCTTTAATAAGAACACTGCATTAACATTGCTGAGCTAATTTCTGGATGGTAGACAACTGTGGGTAGAGATGAGAGATGCAAGGTCTAGACCTTTCTCCCTTCCCTGTGAGGTACCTTAGGGCTCTGCGCTTAGCCCCACCCTATTCAATCTGCATGTCACCCCTCTAGTCAATCTTATTCATAGTTTTGGCCTGGCCGTAATCTCCTACGCGATTGACCCAGATAGTGGTATCTATTTCGTCACAGGTGGAAAAAGATGCAAGGCCCAAGTTGCAGCTGGATGCTGAGAAATGGTCTCAAGGTAAACTCGGATAAAACAGGTTTTGCTTTTTAGAAATGAGACCTACTTTTGGGATGCATCCTGCTGGCATTCGGAGCGAGTCCCTCTACCAAAGCCAGTGCAGAAGGCAAAAAACTTGGGAGTCATTTGCTACACCAAATTAGGTTTCTCTGCCAAAATTAACGCGGTGACCTCATCAGGTTTTTTTATGCTGAGGGTTCTTAAGAAAACTCTACAGTTCATTCCATTTGAGTTACCGAAAACAGTGATGATGGCTGTCATCTTCTCAAAGATGAACTATTGAACTGCCCTCTATTCAGGTACCTCCACTTGATATAAAAAAAAAAAAAAAAAAAAAAAAAAAAAACTACGGTCCCTATAGAACGCGGTAGCAAGAACTCTACTGAAGGTCCCCAAGTTCAAACCAATATCATTTAATGGGTGGCTTCATTAGTTACAGGTGTAGAAGAGGATCTCCTTCAAGGCTTTGTGTTTAATCCACAAGGCCCTATTCAGAGCTGGCCCGTCTTTTTTCAGGATCTGTTCTCCTGGTTCATTCCCAGCAGGAAACTCCGATCGAGCTCAGCACGAATGGTCATGATCCCAAGAATTAGCAGAGCAAAATGGGGTGGAATAACGCTCAAGTACTGTGGTGAGAAGCTATGGAATTCCCTGCCTCTTGCACTTTGCTCACAACCCAGCTTGCAGCAATTCAGGTTGAAGACCTGGTTATTTTCAAATTGGGTCCACAGGTGTGAACAAGCCCTTTAGGGGGCAAAACGCGTCACAACAGGTTTATGACTGCAATAAACCTTTGGATGTTGGCATAAGATGAAGCCTTGGTGGTTATTGTGAGGCCAGAGTGCTCAACTGGAACGCCGTTCGTAAAGTATATGTTTTACCGGTCTGCTCCACTGGCATTGAGCCACCCCTCTAAGGACATGGGATCCTCGGAAGAAGTGCTTGAACTTTGGACTAATATATATATATATATATATATATATATATATATATATATATATATATATTACCTACTGGCGGTCGCCAGTAGGTATATATAGTTAGGATTTTTTCTCTATGGGTTTTTTGAAAATTCTATGTCTAATAACTTTGGCGTTTGAGGACGGAATTGGCTGAAATTTTCAGGAAAATGGCACATTTTGTTTCTGAGCAGCCCTTGAAAATTTGGGGGGGGTTCGTCCAGTGGGGGCCGAGAAAAAAGGGGGGTCCCAAAACGTGTTTTTAACATTGAGTTTTCCATAGGGCGGTTGGCCTCACTTTTAGCCCGAACGGCTGAATGGATTTGCACGAAACTTGGCAAAATTGTAGGGACTGGTAGCCCGATGTGCCTTTTGTAGGTCTCAATATATGTGCTCCAGTGGATTTTGAGAAATTAACGTTTAAAAAAAGATATATATCTGTAACAGCGGACCGGGCAGCGCTCTGGTTCGCGGACTTTTCGCGCAACGGAGCTTTGTGAAGCGAAGCTGATTGGTTCTCCGGCGTCTGTCAACATTCCAAACAGTCCGTAGAGGCCGCCATCTTGTCTCTCGGTAGGATCGAGAGACAAGAGGAGGTCAAAACAAAGGGGGAAATAACTATAAGGGGGCATAGTAGATCCTCGCTGACCCCCTAGGTTTGATGTGGAGGTTTTAAAAGGGCCCCGCGGGGCAAAAAAAAATAATAATAATAATAAAACGGCTGAATGGATTTGCACGAAACTTGGCAAAATATTAGGGACTGGTAGCCCGATGTGCCTTTGCTAGGTCTCAATATATGTGCTCCAGTGGATTTTGAGAAATTAACGTTCAAAAAAAGATATATATCTGTAACAGCGCTCCGCTTCGCGTAACGGAGGTTTGCGAAGCTGATTGGTCATTCTGTCACTGGGCTATAGTTGGGCTACATCTGGCTGATATTTGGGCTACATTTGTTTTTTTGTGTGTCTGGCGGCCACCTTTGGGCTACATTGGGCTACATTGGGCTTCATTGGGCTACATTCGGCTAATTAGCAAATAGCTCATCGCAAACTAGGAATGGTAAAGAATCGCTATTTATTCCTTAAAGTTCGCTATTTAGGAAATGCAAAAAACTTTGATGATATATATGGCGGTTCATCTCTAACAAGATAAGAAGCATAGGGATACATTTATGATGACTGGCGCATCACCAGGGATGTGTTAGTCATTCTGTGCCGCTGTTCCGTCACCTATGGTGTGCTGCATTTACAATGCGGCGCATCATGGGGCAAAAACAGCACAGATGCGTGATGTATCTGTGCCGTAAAGGTGGCGCATTGCTGGAGTTGTATCGCAAGTGTGATGAAGCTCCAGCAAGGGTCGGGGGTGCCCCTGTCACAGGGTTTCTGTTCTCACACAGAACTGTGGACAGAGGATTGGAACCTCGGCGAATTAGGGTGTCCCAAAACTCACGTTAGTAATCAAAAACTCCTTAGCAAGCTAGGTACAGTGTCACATTGGATATAACAAACTCTCAATGTTTAGACAATCCAGAATATGAACTTATAGTACCTCAGGATACGTGGAACTCATGAACAGTCGGTCGTTATAGATTTCTTAGAAACCAGAACATGGAGTTAAGAAGAACACATGTGTATTTGAAATGTTTATTTACTAATGCCGTCTTCTCAGGCGTAGTACCTTAGATAATAAAAGTACACATATTATCAGTAGCAAAATTACCAGCATAGTTACTAGTACATAAAAAGTGAATGGTGATAGTATGTTAACATGCTGTAAATGAATAAGAGTTAGCAACACTTATAAGCAGCCGCGGGCCGTGGAGGGAGTTACGGTGAGGCAGGGAGGCGGGGAGGGGGAGAAGCAGGGTGGAGAATACAAGTACACATATTATCAGTAGCAAAATTACCAGCATAGTTACTAGTACATAAAAAGCGAATGGTGACAGTATGTTAACATGCTGTAAATGAATAAGAGTTAGCAACACTTATAAGCAGCCGCGGGCCGTGGAGGGAGTTACGGTGGGGCAGGGAGGCGGGGAGGGGGAGGGGCAAGGTAGAGAGGGCTCCACCCTGCTTCTCCCCCTCCCCGCCTCCCTGCCCCATCGTAACTCCCTCCACGGCCCGCGGCTGCTTATATCTCACCCTCCCTAATACACATATTATATTATTTGCTAAGAAGGTCTCTTTGTGTTGGTTTAGGGCGTGCCCATACTTTAGTGTCTTAGATTTGAAGGAATCACATCACCATACACCAGCTCTCTCTTCATGTGAACCGCATCAACTGTTGTGTATGTGTGTTCGGCAAAGCAATATAAAACCCGCCTCATGCCCAGAATTGGCAGAAGTTGCACTTATGTTATGAGTATGAAGTCGTGGAGATCAGACCTCATAACAATTCTGTATCGTGTTGTTCTTGAAACTTTAGCACTCGCTGTACAGATATAGTTTAACAAGTAAAGCAGATAGTAGACCAATAACATATTATTCTCATGTAAACCACGATGAACTACTAGGTGGAAAGCTAAAGCAACAACTAAGTGTCGTGTGCAGAAGTTGCAAAAAAGGAAAAATGGCGTTTAAACCGGTAATGAGCCCATGCTAACTTAACACGGTGTAAAGATATCCAGGACCTAGATGACACCTCCTCATGATCCGGAAACGAACTGAATAAGATAATAGAAGTGCCATCTCATGAGAGCAGATTGCAAGTTTATATGTGGACGGTCCGCAAGGTAAAGCATTAAAAACTAGGAAAATTTAATGCTAAAGAAAAATAAAACAGCCAAGTACTTTAACGAGTCTTAAGCCAATAGGCAAGGTAAATAATAAAAACTTGACAAATAAGTCAATGAATTGTCAATGAAATGCTAGTACTCAGCATATCAAACATGAAAAAGGTCTATGACATAACTGTGTATGCAAAATAAGCTGCAACAGCCTCCAATAGGAAGTCACCGTCTTCATCCGAAAACAGTTCAGCCATCCAATTTAAAAGCGGAAAAGAACATACGTGCTCTCCCAGCACCGGATCCTCTATCACCATCAGAGGACAGCTCGGTGGGTTTTCAAGAAAGCTCTCTTCCAAGAAAGACTGTGCTGCCGCCAGTAAATTCCAGGGACCAAGTAGTCCATGCATCAATGCCACAGCCATAATCCTTTCGCCAGGACAAACCAACTCGTGAGTAATGATAGGAGTCATCAGCTGATTAAAGTCGACGTCAGGAGAAACCAGTCCGCAGAGACACAAATCAATGGCCCAATCGAAATCACAGGTCAGGCAGTGAAATACAGGCTGGACACAGGTGAAGTAGGAGAACCGAAAAGATAATCCATATGCCGTGCTTAATATCGCCAACGGCATTGTGCCATAATATTCTAGCATGCGATTGCGGAACAGTGTCAGCAGCTGCAGGGTCGGAGGTTGCATAGGAGG
The DNA here is from genome assembly GCF_964261635.1 of Lissotriton helveticus. Lineage (NCBI taxonomy): Eukaryota > Metazoa > Chordata > Amphibia > Caudata > Salamandridae > Lissotriton > Lissotriton helveticus. Next base: position 482,406,731 of record NC_136059.1, on the reverse strand, counting down.
GACATCCATATTTAAAAATGTAAAAAAAGCACAAGAGCGTCCGCTGGTAATGCAAGTAAAAATGCCAATCCACGAACCAGAGTGCAGAAAATACAATGAAAGGAAGCAGGGATGACTCCAAAGATTTTCTCAAATGAAGTCACGAGACCACTGGTAACAACTTTAAAAAAGTGTGTCAGGGACTTTGTGGAGGATGCGTTAAAGATAGTCGGAAACATGTTGCTGAAATTGAAAGGCAAATCTTAATTGAAAAGGGTGTGCACCTCTGTACGGGTGTTCGCTATGTGAAGCACGAAAGTTTCACGGGCCGAACTCAAGGCCACCTCTCTCTGAGACAAAAGAGCTCTTATTCTTGCCATGCCGTTGAAACGTGTCCCAAGGTTGGTATTTGTGGCCAGATTGAAAACTCCCTATGTTCATGTGTGGGAGGAAATAGAACATTTCTGCAGCAAATAACCCGTTCACTTACTGTTACGATAAAAGGAATACTTTTAATTAACCCAGAACAATCTTCATTATTGAGCATCAAATAACTACCATTTTCCAACAACTTGAACGTGGGGATGATAGCAGGAACTGGCGTGCCTTGCAACACGCAAGCCATATTTGGTCGGTGTTTGTTGCATGAACCGTGTAACTGTATGTGCCTACACATTAGTGAATGATCTGGCGTCTCAGTGCATTCCTCTCCATTCAGATAAACTTCTTGATCATCTTTGAAACATCTGTATGTGTATGGAAGCGACCAGACCTCATGAAGAAAAGCACTACCTAAAGGTTCATAACGACCTACTGGTATATATTTCATACAATTTGAAAACTTATATAAAGCAAAAGGCAGCGTTATTAAACCGTGGATAAGGCATGTTGTCAAAAAACCCGCAATCCTCTGCTGATGATGTCACTGAGCATGTCATGAATGATGTAATATGTGACATCATCAGCAGTGGATTACGGGTAATAGTATCTCTAGTTTACTCCCCTATAGCTGTCTTTATTTTAACATAAGTGTGTGTTTCCCTCCCTTATACTTACTGTTTTTGGTTCGCTTCCAGTTCGCGTACCGGCGAGCGAACTAGGAAGCGAACTAAGAGAAATAGAGGTTGGCACAGTTCCAAATATTGTACCAATTTTTTAATAACGGGGAGGTAGTTCTGAAAAGAACTTTTTTTTTTATTTTTCTGAACATTTTTTTACTGTTTTTGAATTTTTCGGAACAGTTTTATATTTTTTTGGGTTTTTCTTGGAGGGGGCAATGAAAACGATTCATTGTAAAGGGCTCAACAGGAGCAACAAAACAAAAAAAAGAAGTATTTATTATTTTGGGCGTTTCGGACAAACTTGCATATGATAGTCAATAGCTCTGTTGATCAGAGTGATGCTTCTTTCTCCGTAGGAAATGAATCCATCGCAAAATACGCAGATGTGTTTTACATCACCAAATCTCATTTGTATATTTGGCACCATCTCCCTGCCCTCTGGTCCCGTTACTTCCGGTACAACAGATCTTCTGGCCATAATAGGGAGATTATCTAGGTCGTTCCGAAACTGTGCAGCACTGTAGTTGTTAGGATGCCACCTAGTCATATGGCGATGCATTGTGTAGTTTCCGAAACTGTATTTTTTGTCGGTCCCTCTGGACAGTCTATCTTGACATATAAGGCAAGTTACGTATCTTGCATTTACTTTTTTCTGACCTTTGGGAATTTTAAAAAATTGCCAAATGAAGTTTTCTTTCCGGTGAGACGTCCTGGGCTGCTCAGGCAAAAACTGCCTCTCTTCGTGCTCGTCCTCCTGTTCCTCTTCTTCTTCTTCTTCTTGAATTATAACTTGAGCAGGTGGTCCACTCTTCCTTGGATGTGGTGGAGGTGGTGGGGAAGCACCAGCTGAAGCTACTAAAGAAGCCATTGCTCAGTGATCACAAAGGGTCTTTCTCTCACAATGATGAAAGTCAGAGTGAGGAAAGAAGGAGGGATTTTCATCATTTGGGAAAAACAAGAGTTCTCAACCAATCAAAAGTGTTCATTTTAGATTATATGACCTAGTCTTACATCATTAGGAAACCAAAAGTGAAATGAACCAATGAAAAGTGTTATTACCAAGTCACATGACTTGCTGTGTTTACGTTAAGCGCTTTGCAGGGCCTCCCGGTTTGCTTCCAGAAACCTGCGCTTTGCGACTCGCTTCGCGTACCAGTTCGCTAACGTAGTACGTCATATGACGTATCACGCGACAACGTGAAACGTCATGCGGACGGGAGGCGTCACGATGTTGTTTTGTAACGCGGCACTTGCGGTAAAGAAACGTTTACCGGCTCGCGGTCTATTTCGCGGCATCAAGGTCAGCTAACGGGAAGCTTCCCTATTTGCGAAGCGGGAACGAAGAAAAAAAAATATTTAAAAAAAAAATTATTCATAAACATATAAAATATATTTTTGGATTTAAAGAAGAATACATTTTACAGCTACAGATATTAGCTGTTAAAAAACCAATGAAATTCACAGAAAAAACCATAGGTTATGGACCATATATAGTTAGGAATTAGCATTTACAAAACCTTGAAAATTCACTGAAAAAACCATAGGTTATAGACCATATATAGTTAGGAATTAGCATTTACAAAACAACGGGGGCAAAGGCCTGCGTTAACTACCTTTCACTATCTGCAAAGAGAGAGTACTCCTAATAGAAATGAGGGGGGGGGCACCATTCAAAGCAGATCAGTGTGCATAAACACGAAAATGTTTTCACTTACCACGTACTTGACATTCGACAGCTTATGATATTTGCTATTAAAAAACCATTGAAATTCACTGAAAAAACCATAGGTTATAGACCATATATAGTTAGGAATTAGCATTTACAAAACCTTGAAAATTCACTGAAAAAACCATAGGTTATAGACCATATATAGTTAGGAATTAGCATTTAAAAAACCTTATTTTACTCACACAAAACCATTGAAATTCCATATATAGTTAGTTGCACTAACTATATATTGCGCACCCGCAATCCACTGCTGATGATGTCACATATTACATCATTCATGACATGGTCAGTGACATCACTGATGACATCACTGATGACATCAATGGTCACATCACTGATGATATCATTCATGTGACAATACAATGCATCTCCTCACACTTTAATATAACCTCTGTTACACCCAGTGTTAAATACAGAATATAATTTTTTAAACCATTGACACACCAATACTAGTTACTACATACGCACTCACTGATTCCTTCGTCTACACACACATTCACTCATTCACCCATACAATCATTCATACATACAATCACTCATCTTTACAACACTATCATATGCACTCATACACCTATACAGACACTCACACTCTGCCACTGATCCATGGAGTTACTCACACACCTAGTCAGTCCTGTAAAGAATCAATCACACTTCTATTTTCTAATCTATACAGTTAAACATAGAGTACCTTACATTTTCAAACATATACTAACACATACTTACTCTCTTATACAATCATTGATACAAGAACACATTGATCTGCACAGAGTCAGACATCTCCCAGCCAGCCACACACACACTCAGTCTCCCATACAAATACTTGGACAATCAATCAATAACCCATATAGTTACTCATATAGCTACTGATCAACACATGCAGCACTTTACAGAACAACAGACATAATGATGCACAAATTAAGACAGTTTAGTCACTAACCCATGCACTCAGTGAGACACATTTAATCACTTACTCATACATTCAGTCATGCACCTACTAAATCTTTTATTTAGGCACTTCTACATCTACTCATTTTTCAATATGTAAAACATATTTAAACTTTACAGAAACACACAGTCAATGGATGATGTCATCAGTGATGTCATTTGAGATGTCATCAGTGATGTCATCAGTGATGTCACTGACCATGTCATGAATGATGGAATATGTGACATCATCAGCAGTGGATTGCGGGTGCGCAATATATAGTTAGTGCAACTAACTATATATGGAATTTCAATGGTTGTGTGAGTAAAATAAGGTTTTTTAAATGCTAATTCCTAACTATATATGGTCTATAACCTATGGTTTTTTCAGTGAATTTTCAAGGTTTTGTACATGCTAATTCCTAACTATATATGGTCTATAACCTATGGTTTTTTCAGTGAATATATATATATATATATATATATATATATATATATATATATATATATATATATATATATATACACACACACACAGTTAATGCGCAACATCGTGGCATGCACTGTTTGCACATGTAAAGCGGACGCACAAGTGCTCATCCATAATAAATTGTAAAAAAATGATACTGACAATATACAAAAGATAAAGTGCGACGCCCAAAGCAGCTGTAGTTAAGGAGGGTGAGCGAGCTTTAGCAAATATGAACATCAGCCACTCAGAATAATGGGGAGAGAAAGAAAACGTTGCCGCGAGTGAGCTCCTGAGCCTAAAAAAAAGTTATTAAAAAAGGTGCTCAGACATCAATAAATGACAGGAGTACAGGGGCAGCCTCATGGAAGGATACAAGAGTAATAAAAAAAATAAATAAAAAAAAAAAAGATTAGTGACCACATTATCCAATGAAAGGCAGCAATTTACTAAGGACGGTAAAAGGAGCCAATTGGAAAGAGACTTTGCGTAACCCCTTCCATAAGTCACAGTGGAGCTGTGACAAGCTGAGCTCGTCACAGTGGAGCTGTGACAAGCTGAGCTCGTCATAGCGGCAGTCACGCGTGGTTAATTCACCGCCTGTGGGGGAGAATTAATCAGTGGGCGGGTCAGTGACGAGCCCAGCTCGTCATGAGCACAGCTCCACTGTGAGTCATGACGAGCTGGGCAATAGCACATCTGTGCTGCAGAACCCCCTCCTCCCCCCCAGGGGGGGGGGGGGGGGGGAGAATTACCCCCGCAGCGAAGGGGTTAATGCCAATATCCTGTCTGCGGTACAAAAGGGGGTGGTAATGGACGGAGCATCTGAACAAATCAAACACTCACACCCAGTCAACAGATCTGGGTTTAATCCATCACCGTTCTTTAGCCCACTCTGCCACCCCAGTTCAGACATGGCCATATACAAATCAGTCTGACCCTGTGCCTCATGGGAACAGGCCAGCCCAGCCCGAACTGCCAAGCCATGCCTTCCCTGGTATTCCCTTGCTCACTTTGCCACTGGATTCAAGCAAGCCTGGCTGAAGATGGCTGAAATACTAGAAACCGGTCCTAGGAAGCTTGTTTCCAGTCCAGGGAAGGCATGGCTTGGCAGTTCGGGCTGGACTGTTCCCATGAGGCACAGGGTCAGACTGATTTGCATATGGTAATGTCTGAACTGGGGCGGCAGAGTAGGCTAAAGAACGGTGATGGATTAAACCCAGATCTGTTGACTGGGTGTGAGTGTTTGATTGGTTCAGATGCTCCATCCATCCATCACCACCCCCTTTTGTACCAGAATATCCTGTCTGCAGCATGTCTGAAAGATCGCGCAAGCGCTGCCTAGGCGACACCTAAAAGCAAGGGACCCACAGAGCCAATTTTATTGCTCTTTGACACAAGGCAGAAACCCAGCAACATTCTGGGTGCACATGCATAAAGTCCAAAAGCAGGTCGGTCTCACTTCCTGCACCATTATTAAACTGACTTTTGAAGCAAACCTTCCCACCGTAGCGCACTTCCTTTAGCAATAGACCAGCGTCCTCAAGCAATGCAGAGTAGGCTAAGTGTTCAAGACTGCACTACGACACAAAATGTGTACACTAGCAGATGTCACATCAGAAATACTTTCAACAGCAAGTACCACTTTAACTTAAAATATCAAGCTGCTCTCACTAGCTGGTTTGATAGAGAGTAGCACAACTAAATAATAGCTTGGGACGGAAACATGGGTATGCTAAGCAATTCAGGTTCTCAGCTGCTGGGCAGCTTTTGTATCAAATTCAACAGTTTTTAAAATAGAGTTTGTTCTAAATCAAGCCTAGAAACAACGTTTTAGTAGGCAGATTATGGCTACACGCAAACTGATCGCAGCAAAAATTCTCAGATTAGCCCCACTCTGCAGGAGGCTGCTATTAAAATTGAGTCACGATTTGGTCATGGCAGCACATTTCTCTGAAACGAGCCCATCAACCAGAAGGCCACAGAAAGAATACCACAGCAGCAGAATGGCCAGTCCAACTCATGCTCCAGCAAACTCTGGAGCAATTTTTACTTAAAAGATTGCCAAGTACAAGCAACATTAACACTGTACACCATTTAACAAGGAAAACACTAAAAAGCCAGTTCTAACCCCACCTAGGTCATTGAGTGCAACCAAAACTTCAATCCATCCTTGGCCAACGCATGATAATCCTCCAGCCCTACACTACATTTCGAGGGCATTTACAAAATGATTGATCAGCATCCCCAGAGTCAACCTCCATTGCATTAGAAATGTGAGACCAGAGCGGAGTCCCATCACTTCCAGTCACTGCCCATTGCACCACTTCAACATGTATCCTCTCAACAGAAGCAACCAAATCACCCATTTGAGAAAGCGGAAGAAAATTATTCTCCATGACAATTTATATCCGTTTTTACTCACAGAAGCAACCAAATCACCCATTTGAGAAAGCGGAAGAAAATTATTCTCCATGACAATTTATATCCGTTTTTACTCACAGCATCTAGAGGCTAAAATACATATGCCCTTCTAAATCATCTCAGTTTTAGAACATACTACTAACATTTTATAAATTAAAACAATTTGTCTAACAGGCTACAAAAATATAACTAGTTTCCACAGAATGTATCATTTGTTAACCTCCGTTCAAGTGGCTCCAATTGACTCAGGAAGACACTCATACAAGGCAACATGTTTTATAAAAGTGAATAAAGTTAATTTCATGGTCAAGATGGTTAAAATCAAAGAATGGACTGGGATGTAGAACGTGTTTAAAGGTGAAGCCAGTTCTGTAGGCAGCCAGAGCTGCCGTCTATCACCTATGAAGTACAGTGTGGCAAACAGTGAAAGGGTGTACCTTTTATCAACCTTCAAATAGCACATCTTGTACCTGCTTGGAAGGGCTGAAGACAGGATAGCAGAAATATCTACTCCACTGCAGAGCCAATTCCACGCTAGGGTCATTTCACCATCGATTGTCAACCACCACACTTGGCCTCCTGCTTAGGACATAAGATATTTACCACACCTGGATCGGGGCTTCCAAAAAATAAAATCACAATCAGGAAAAAAACACTGGCAAAGCAAACAGTTCTTGCCATGCCAAGCTGGTGCGATGAGTTTTTTTTATTGCAAGCATGTACCACAAAAAGAAAACCAGGCACTATCCAACTATGAGAGCCAAATGTTTAAAGCAAAGTTATATTAAAATTAAAAAAGGTAACCAAGGCATATTAGAATAGAATGGTGCAGATGCTTCCTAGCATGCAGGTTTACTTCTAACAGAACATAAAACATTCATAGTTTTAATGCACATCACTGGGAAATAGGATTCTTATTGGTGCCGAAGAAAAAAAGGTACCAATGACTGAATAAGAGTAGTCTCAAGGCAGTTCAAACCAAAGATGACAAAAAAATAAAAACGGAAAAAAATAAAAGAATGGAAAAAACAATCATTGAGCCACCAGCACTGGTACAGAGTCTAATGTTTGGAGAATTTGTACAAGTGATCTAACAAAATATCCTCACTCACAGAACAAGAGCAGTTCGCTGAAGAGTGCAGGCCTATTTCCCGATGTTATAGGAGGTCATGAGCAAAATGAGAAAGAAAGTGGAATGTATCAATGACTAAAGACAGTTGACAAGCCGAAGCAGTCGCAGATTAGAACTAACAAGTACATCCAACATAAATGTTAGACACAAAGCAGAATTTAGATAAAGTCTGCCTGTCACATACCAAGGTATAGAACCAGACCCATTAAATTAGACTTCATCTACATAAAACAGTTGTGATTTATGCCAGTCCACCTATCCGTTTTCAATTTCTTGTGGTTAAAACATTTAAAAAAAAAATAAAAAAAAAGTATACAGTAAGCGGCCTCACATCCTTTGTTCTACATTAAATTACTTCCATTACCAGTCTTAAGTAACATTCTTACCACAGTGAAACTGGAATTTACCCCGACTCACTGTTCCACATTCAGCCACCACTTTCCGAACTGTCAGCTGCTAGACGATTAAGTCAGAAACTTAAAGATTCAAACGAGGTAGCTACAAGCTCAAAATAGGGACCCATGCCTCTAGTCAGGATAAGGGGATTACACTCCTGAAATAACCCCTGCTCACCCCCTTGGTAGCTTGGCACGAGCAGACAGGCTCATCTCAGAGGCCGTGTGTAACGCGTTTGTGACCACATACAGTAACCCAGTGACAACACTACAAATGGACAACAAACAAGGTTTTATAAAAAAAAAAATAAGTATACTTTATATAGATTTACCACAAGTCTATAAACGACAAAAATACACAATACTGTTACTTTAAGATGGTAGATTTAGCTTAGTTCTTAAGATGACACTTTGCATCAATGTACCTTATGTTGCATTGCGCTTCCACGACAAGCAATGTCACAGCGAGGAAAATGCGGCAAAGTCCAGGTGCAAAGAAATAAAGACGTGAAGATCTTCCAGAAGCGGCACACTTCTCCGGGGATGCGAGAAGTTCTCGGTTCGATGCGTGGACTGCAGCAGCGTCACCCTGCAGCTCCACTTGCGGCACTCTTCTTCCACGATGTGTGAAGCTTCCGCACGATCAGACAACTACAGCAGCGACATCCACGATGTGACGGCAGCAGCTCAGACAGCGGCGCGCTTCTCGGGGATGCAAGGTGTTTTTCTTCGATGCGGTGCAGTGTGACAGTTCCAGCGGTGACACCCTCCCTTGCAGTTGCGACGGCAGGCACGCTTCTTATTGAAGAGTCGTGCTTCCAGCTCCTTGCGACACGCAGTTCCTCAGAAGGCCCAAAACAGCAGCAGCCACTTCCAAAAGAAGTCTGGGGAGCTGGGGGTTGAAGTATGTTGTCCCCGAGACTTCAGCAGGAGGCAAGCTCTTTTCCAAGCCCTTGGAGATCCTTCAGAAGTTGAAAGCAAAGTACACAAAGTTCCTTTCTCCTTCCTTTGGCAGCAATGCAACCACTGCAGGCCAATCCCCCTCCAAGCAGCACTTCAGCTTGAGAATAGTCTCTCCTCTTTCTTCAGGTTCCTCTCCTCAGTAAAGGTTTCTTCTTGTAGTCCAAAGTGATCTAATTTCATGGGATCAGGGTCCCAATATTTATACCCCAAAATCCTTTGTTGAGGGGAGTGGGGCCTTTGCCCAGTCCAAACCAGTTCTGAAGCACTCTGTTTAACCAGACTTCTCCTTCCCTTTCACAGTGCAGGGCAGAAACATAAGACGCCCCACAGGATGTGGAGCAAGCATTGTGGAAAGCAAGTACAGTCCTGGAGCACTTTGTTTACAGGACGACTCCTCTTCTTTCAGCATGCAGGGCAGAGACATCAGCCGCTCCCCAGGAGGTGGAGCCAATATTGTGGAAGGCAGGCACAGCCCTATTCAAGGTTCAGGTGCAACTCCCTCCCATCTAGATGCAGATCTCTATTCACCACTGGGCTGACTCATCCGCTCTCTTGGAATTCCCCTAGCCCGGTTACTCACAAAACCGGGCAAGGAATACACAACCTAGCAGAGGCAGGCTTGAAAGGTTAGGCAAGCAAATACCTACTTTCCAAAAGTGGTATTTGCAAACACAGAATGATAAAACCAACTTTACTAAAAGATGTATTTTATCATTCTGAGTTCAGGCCTACTAAACTCGAATTTCTACCATGTTCTCTGAGACAGTTAGGATTATAAAATGTAATAACTCTAACAGCCCATTCTGGCCTATGGAGAACAGGTAGCCTTGCAATAGTGGAAAACGAACATTGCTGTCATTCACTATTAGGACATGCCACACACACCAGGGCTTGTCCTACCTTATACTTACAATGCACCCTGCCCTTGGGCCTACCATGGGGGTGCCCGATAAGAAAAGGGAAGGTTTAGGGACTGGCCATTGGGTGCACTTGCCCAGTCAGCATGACAGTACCAGACTGCACCAGGCTCTGCAATGTCAGACCTTAGACACATCTTACAAGGCAGCTTCTGTGGGTGGCACAACCAGTGCGCAAGGCCCACCAGCAGCATTTGGATTTAAACGCCCTGGGCACACTCAGTGCACTAGACTAGGGTCTGACAAGTAAACCAAATTGCCAAAAATTGAACCACTGATTAATACATCAATTTACAATAGGGAGCACTTGCACTGAATAGCAGTGGCACAGTGCCCAAAGCATCTAACACCAGCAAAAATACATGAGGCAACAGCAAAAAATGGAATGGAGACCCACACCAATGGTGCCAGGTCTAACAAAGAGTATATGAAGACATGAGCTGCCCTAACCCATGTAGGGTTTAAATTAAGATGCGTAGATTAGATACAAGATGTCAACTCAACTGTATATTGAGCACTGCTACGAACGCCGGAAGGCTAAATCAAACCAAAAACTGATTACTAACAGGTCCAAATTACAACTTGATCTAATGGGCTCATTCCACTTCAGAAAACCCAGACTTTGGGATATTACAAGGAGTTCCTTAATGCTGTGCACGGCAGCAACCAACTGAACAGGAACCTGTGGGGGAAGGGAGGCAGGGGGGTGGAGATCGATGGTTGAGGAATGACATGTAGGTGGAACATCAGCCGGCACATATGGGCAACAAACCTTAAAGAGACCTACCCTGGTGACATGTTCTGTCAGCAGCAGCCATTTGTACCTTACTGGTTCATGAATAAAGGGTCTTTTCAACATAGCAATCCTGTTCAGTTAGAAAAGCTTTTTTCCACTGAAGTTAGGATGACAAAGTGCAAGATTGGGAAGGCATGTTTTTTTTTTGGGGGGGGGGTTTAAACAGAGACCAACATTCCTTCAGGTACATCTATGCACCAGATCAGTCGACTGTGCTAACTGATGTGCTGCCTTTGCTTTATTACACTCCCCTTCCTTCCTGCATATGTTCCCAGGGTGTCACACTGGGTAGTGGAGGGAACAAGAGTGCTTGCCTCAGTGTTTACCACATGGCAACCTGCATCATTCCACGCAATCACACCTGGTGATTAGCTCTGGGAAAGAGACTTCTGGGTGTTAAATAACTTCCTCAGGTCCGATTACAGACAAGCAGGCTTGTTGCATTATGTTCTTTCCATATAAAATGACGGACCAGCAATGGAAAGCTAAAGTACACTTAGCCACATTATGCGCAGTTGTGTTTAGAGTCCAGTCAGGAACAATGAATACCTGTAGAGATCTTCCACATCCTGCAGGCCAAAGGAGTGTAATTACGTCCACCACTGCAGATCCCGCCAAGCTCCACCCCAGACCACCTCTTGGCACCTCACATTGACAATCAGATATGGGACGACATTAAACTCTATTAAAGCATATCTCTCCCCGTGTATGCTTGCTCAGGACCACTAATTTGAAATAAAATCTCAGAATGGACCATTGTGAAGAACCCATCCAAGATCATAAGAAATTCCAGAAAGGGGCCTGCAGAGCTGCAAAAGCTCCAACTTACTGAAAATAATAAGCTGTGAGCCAGTCTCACACCGCTCCATTTTTCCTACCGTCAAGAGCGGCATCCTAGAACGCATAACCACAGCTCGGTAGTCACATGCACAACATCAAAACACTTCCCCACATAGGATCAAAGACAACACACCCTGTAGCGTGCTAATCATGTATGCAAGCTCTTCAGCGCCTCATGTAGAGGTAGTGAGCACTATGAATGGTGCAATACAACACAATGTAAAACCGCAAGGTAACTATGCATATTATCAGTATCCAGCGAAAGCCATTTAATAATGTTGCAGTCTGCTACAAGCCATCCAGCATTTGATGACGTACCACTGACCAAGCCTTCAAAAACTATGCATGTTGGGTCGCAGGGAAGGATTTTGGAGCGACTGAAAAGGCAACGGAAAAAGCTATTCGTTCGTTCGGCCTTTAGTTATCACCGACATTAAAATTTCACTCCAACAGTAAAAGAAGGAATAAATTTTTTTTAAAGTACAAGACCGCTCCACATTCACGCAGATTATGTTCTCAAGCCCAATCACCTCCGAGGGCATCATATGCCAGACAATTTCATAATGAAAGAGGACATGGGGTGAACAGACAGGTTGCTAAATAAGGCTGGACAAGGGGTAAATTACCTGCATTTTCAGCACATTAATTCAGTAAATGAGCTTTCCGAGTCCTCGGAAAAGGCAGCGGTTTCAGCGGCTGGGGTTTAAGTTTGTGACAGGCTCGGCTGAATCTTTCCAATTACCGTCAGGCGTTCCCAGCCATTGCCCATGCATCTGCAAACTCAAAACTTCCAGCTGCATCAAAAAACTGTCAGAGGTAGCCCGCCCGCCTGCAGGAATCGCTGCAGAGCATTAGCGTGTGCATGGAATGCATGAAACGGAACCCAACCGTGGGTGGGGGCAGTCCTTGAAAACCGACAAAATATAAAAAAAAATAAAACACAAAAGGAGGGGGGTGGGTGGTACAGTAGGCGCAGTATTCCATCGCGTATAGGCCAAGATGCTGGAATTCATTAATCTGCGGACTTTGATGAAAAATAGATTTCAGTCCCCAGGATTTACTTTGTTTACGTGACCGAACAGTCAGAACCGGGCAAACCTCCCATTCAGAACGGAAAGCAGCTTCCGCGGTCACCAGCTCACAGGGAAACACACCTGAAATCCCCGTGGCCAAATCCATCACCGCTAAATTCACCATGTCAAACAGTACACCATACAGATGGATCTCAAAGTATTGTCGATAAATAAGACAAAAAAACTGTTTTATCCACAGTAAAAATAAAACAATGCAATGGTTCCCCTCATGTTCAAGCTAAAATAGCACATAAAATCTTATCAACTTCCTCTCCACAACACTCACAAGATTGCTTTCTGGAAACGTGATTTAATCTGGTAAAATATGCAGTAGCTGCCCTTGGTCGGGTCAGAGCTGACAGTGAAAGATGGCCTTCCGCACTCTCCTAAGCGCCATAATCAATTATACATTTCTCCCATCCTCCAGAGGAAGGGGGTTACTAGCAAAAAGAATTGAACATTTCGGACTTTAGAAATAAAAGGAAGCCGAACGTGAAGGCAGCCTCATTGAAGCTAAGAAATCGGGATAGAATCCGCAAAAGAAATCCAAAGAATGGCAGAGGGGCAGAACACAGGCCCTCGGTCAGGGTGCAAGCAGGCGCCATTAGCAGACCAGGCAGATGAAGGTCACTAGGCCAGGTCAGCATTCACTGCTATGCGCATGCAACCAAAGGTCAGAACTTGGTTTTTGTCTAATCATCAAAATGTTAGACAGGGGCCATGAACATGGAAACACTGGAGAGGCACACGGTCACTGGCCACAGCATCACCAGACATTTGCATACGGGCTTGCATCACAGCATTCCAAGAAAGCACAATTTTTGGGTATAATATACCAAAGAGTTATAAGAGCTGAGAAGACATTGTCTTCGATCTAAAGACCACAGCTATAAAAACGCAAGCTAGACTACAGAATGTAACAGTAGTTTAGTTTTTAAAGCAGGTTACGATTAAGAAGGTAAAACAAAGTGACTATCTAGATTAAGACACAAATCAACCATGTAGACGTTGCTGGCGCCTGCACTAGGCACTGCCCTGCACTTTTACGAGAAATTGTATATGTTTGGTATGCTAACTACTCAGCCCAGCCAAAAACTGGAAAACTCCTTGCAGTCTTGAAGTGCTGGACTCCTGACTGGTAAGTGAAATTTTTCAAGATAGATCTTTGCCAACCATACACTACACTGATTTCCTCAGTCACCCTTTTCAACACTGGGCTAGCAGTGCTATTTAAACAGACCGCCAAGGTCGTCAGAGAAAATTCCTAAATTTCCTCATAAGTAGGATTTTAGCTACCAGCCAGGTGAACAACCCACAACAAATCAAATAAAAAATGATGCAGAACTTTAACATAGCTTCACTGAGTTTGCCAGTCTAAATGGATATTAACAATCCGAGATTGGTAACTGAACCACACAGGAAATGAAGGATTAAACAGTGCTTTTACCACATTAGCAACGGAAAAATATTGTAGAAGACATTTTTGCATGAAGTGAATCCAACTAGGCTACTCTTCAAATTTGTGCTAAAGCATTCAAACTAAAGAATAATAAGTTAAGAAATTATGGTCCCCTAATATCAGAATATGTACTTGCCTGACTTGAAGCTAGCAGCACATTTCTTTTATATGTACGTGTTTAAGTGGGACGTGCTATTTAGACAGCCTTGGTTAAAAAGAGGCTTAGTATAGCACAAAGTCCCTTTCAAAATCTGAAGACCAATACAAATAAAGAGTCAGAAAGAAAAAAAGATGTTCAAAGGTTTATGTGCATTCAATTTCAAAGATCTTTATTTCGGTAAAAATTTACCATAAAAGACATATAAAACATACATTTATAAAACTGTTGTTTGGAAAAAAGTTATGCAGTATAAGATATCAGAAATCAAAGGATTTCACAGTCCCAATTTCGACTTCAGTTTCTTAGAGGCAATAGGATCAGTTACCATCCCTAAGACATTTCCTTCTGATACTCCAAATAGCGCCCAGGTATTTGGCCACCGCAAACACAATGTAGTCAGTCAGGTTAGTTTTCAGAACTCTAAAAGCAGCCAAGCACTTCACAAAACCCAAGTTCCTACATAGTGGGACTATCTATTGCTTGCGGATCTCTCGGTAGGCAGGACAGAAAAAGAGGATATGGAGTTCAGTTTCGTCAAAGGACCTGCATGCTGGGCAAATACTTGTTGCGTCCTTGCTCCATTTGCATGTAAGTGATCGAATAGGGAGGGACCCGTGTCTCCACTGCAAATATAATTTCCTAAGCAGGGGAGGGTGAACTTTGTCTAAAGTTGGTTCAAAGTTATAGGTGGCCTTGAAGGACATAAAGAAATGTGAATGAGCCGGGTTTTAGTTCGTTTAAAAGTGAAATTAGTTTACTGTCCTGATATACCTTGGCTAGTGACTTTTTTGAAATAAGTTTGCAGGTAGCCAAGGGGTCAGACCACATTTTGGAAAGTCCCAAACCCTCCAGTTCAATAAATTTGAGCCATTGGATTCTTCCAGCATTCGGCAAGGCAAGCACCTCCTGTAGTCCCTGTCTAACTAAACAATTCTGGGGTTGCCCAGAGTCTGCGCCAGTAAGCCAGCGGACGAAAAGCCAACTCATCGTCTAGTGGGCGCAGGCCCAGATCCAACCTAAGGGGGACTAGGGGCGTGCTGGAGGGTAGTCCTACCAGCCTTCGAATGAATTTATTCTCCACTTTCAAGAGATCAGATGTTCCTACGTGCCCCCACAGTTCAGACCCATACATGGCAGCCCCCTTGGCCTGTGTTTTGTAGATCTGCATTGGGGGGCCAAGAGGCCTAATTGAAGATTTGTTGTTTGCCAGGAGGTTCGTGATGCCCCCTGAGTGTTGAGTCAGTTTGAGAAGAGCTTTCTCAAGGTGCGAGTTCCAAGATAGTTTGTCATTTAGCATAATACCCAGATATTCAAAGGTTTTCACCCTCTCAAGCTTGCTTTGTGCAATTCTGGGGCTGAAATGGAATTTCGGTGGGGGATTGAGGACCATGAATTTGGTCTTAAGAGTATTAATTTCTAAGCCGTGGTCCTCACAGAAGTCCACAAAGCCGTCGAGGATGCGCTGGATGCCCGCTGCAGATTTTGATAGCAGTAGGGTGTTGTCGGCAAACATAATGGCCGGCACCCTTACAGCTGCCAGCTTTGGGGCGTCAGAGTTGGAGATCCCCTCCAGATGGGAGATGACCCCGTTGACATAGAGGCAAAACAGGGTGGGTGCAAGCACACATCCCTGTCTTACCCCCCTGCCAACGGGGAACCTCTCAGACAATGCACCCATCCTACCACATCTCACCCGAGCGAAATTGCCCCTGTGAAGTCGGACTATCATTTTCAACAACCCCTCAGGAACCCCCAAATTAGCCAGCACCTCCCACTGCTTGGACCGGGGGACCAGGTCGAACGCCGCCCTCAGGTCCACGAATACAGTATAGAGGCTGCCACCCTCTATCTGCACCGTTTTCCAATAGATGAGGACGAGCCGAAAGACCTGATCCGTGGTTGAGACCTTCTCCCTGAATCCTGCTTGGAAGGGACTCAGGATATTACAATCCCTGATCCACTCCAGCAGGCGGTTTAACAACAGCTTGGCAAAAAGTTTTTGTGACACGTCAATCAGGCTTATTGGCCTGTAGTTGGCCGGTAGCAGGGGCGATCCCTTCTTAAAGATAGGGACTATCTCTGCCCCCGGCCATGTTGGGGGGATTGGCATGCCATTCAGGATTGAGTTGAACAACATCCTGAGATAAGGGGCCCAGATCTTAGGTTCGTGTTTGTAGAGGTCGCCTGGCAACCTGTCAAGGCCCGGCGCCTTTCCAGCAGGCAGGGCCGCGATTACCATATCGACCTCCTCCACACTGAATCCTTCCAGAGTGGCTACACTTCCCGTGTCTAAGTGGAGTGCCTCTTCAGGTGGGGTCCTCGGGGGGGTCACTACTGTGTGTTTGGTAGAGATTTTTAAAGTGTTCCTCCCAGACAGAGGGTGCTATATTAGCCTCAACTGCTACAAGTGGTTCAGCTGAGCCATGCTTGACAATTTGCCAGAAGGTCCGGGCGTCTCGAGATGCAAGGGCAGCTGTCATTTTAATCCAATTTCCCTCATCCCAGTCTACTTTGGCTTCACGAAGGGCTGATTTATAAGCTAATCGTTTTTCCTTGATTTTGCTTGGCGTGTCCCGTGCTTTGAGTGATTGCAGTAGTGCAGCCCTCGCCATCCTGCAAGGAGCGCTGAACCAGGTGACTCTTTTCTGCTTGGGCTTCTTGGGCCTGGCCACCGGGTTCAGCACCTCAGCCAGGGTGGCGCATAGCTCAGAGTGAATGGCCCCGAGCTCACTCTGTTCTGCAAACTTACAAGGGGAAGTGTTAGTTATATCGGAGTTACCTATGGGAGGCGATTCTAGATCATTAACTAGTTTATTCATACAGCGCTCAGCCGTTTCGAGGGCAGGGACAACCAGGGACATACAATCTTCCGATGTTGCTCGGATTTTCCAGCAATTTAGCCCATTTGATTCTGCGTCTGTTTATGGCCAATTCGAGATCCACCCGATGCAAGGGATTTTCATCCGCCCCGGCTGTGTATAGTCCCTGTAGCTCAAATCTTAGTGAGAGCGGATTATGGTCGCTATCAGATCTTGGGATTACTCCGAAGTCTTTCACTTTGTCCCAGTCCCTGACAGAGACCATAATATAGTCAATGCGTGACTCGTGACCAAATCTATTAAAAGTATGTTTTGGTGGGATGTCCCCTTTTATTCGGCCATTGCAAGCCCTCAATGAGTGACTTAACGTAAAGGACGTTATTTGGGTAGCGAGTGGGGTCCAGGCCTTAACCGGTGTCTCGGTCAAGGTAGGGATGTTCCACAGTTCGTCCTCTTCGCTAGTTATGCCTGCCAGGTGGTCGGGGAGGGGTTCGTATTGATGGTTAAAATCGCCACCTACAATTATTGGTGAACAGACAGTGAGCGAGTCGAGAAACAGTGCTAAATCCTCGACTGTTCCCGAGGTGGCTGCTACCCCCACCGGTCTAGAATATAAATTGACCAGTGTTACTTTTCCTCCGCTTGGCCATTCCAGAGATACACACTGGAAAACCGGGGAATTGGTCTCCACATGTGTGGCCCTGCAACCCAAGTGGGAGCCAACCCAGATCAGAAGACCCCCTGATGGGCGGCCCTTTCCTCCCCATTTTGCCTGGGTCTCAAAGGTGGCGAAACCCGGACGGAGATGTTTTTCCCTGGCCCACGTCTCCTGAAATAGGCATATGCCATACCCCTCAATAAATTCCCCCCATTCAAGTGAATCTACTTTATCATCTAACCCTGCTACATTCCAGGAGAGTATGGAAATTACTCCTGTAGACTTGGATCTACCAGTAGTAGCTAATGGCAAGGAGCATTCACGTAGGGTAGATACTCCTTGGTGGGTGGGGAGAGATTCGACTAATGGCACCAACTTTGACTTAGGGCATGCCTGAGTAGGGGGGCTATCCTTGTCACTCGTGACTGGTTTGTAGGTTTTAATTTTCACTAACTTTAATGTTGTGACGTCATGCCTGCCTAGGCCTTCAGTAAGGTTGTGTTCCACCGGAGGATTTTGTGCTGGGGGAGGGACAGATTGGCCCAATGTTAAATTTAGTATGGTTGGAGCTGATGGACCTGACGGGTGGAACGTACGACTTGTAGGGGCGGGTGCTGAGGCTGTGGTAGTGGACAAGTGTGGGCGTCAATCCACTTCAAGGCACCCGTATCTATTAGAAGTCGGTGCCCCGTTCCAACCACCGTAGGTATCCGACCAGTGGTTGGGTAACCTTCCCCTGCCACCCTTCCTCTCCGGTATCATTCTCCAATTCGCACCCAAGGTCGAATAAGAATGGGGTGGATAAAAATAAGTGACGGGCCTAGATGCTATTGGTGAATTTATGCTGTTATAATTCCAGGTGTTTATGGCATGAGCAGTATTTGGGTCCTCAAAGGAGACAATCACCGCTGACGGTCTTGTGCGTGGTGCCTACCCATGGCACCCTACGCACCATAAGGATTTTGCTCCTTAGGTGGTTAGGTATTGGCCTGTTAGCACTCAGCCAGTGGATCACTTTGTTCTTTAATGAAACAAAGTCCTCCTGCTGGCTAAATGTCAATACTGTGACACCCGTCAACACCACTACATAGGAGCTTACCTCCGGGGGAAGGTCAACATAACCTTTACGGCGAATTTTGTTGGTGTTAACTCTCTGGGTTATGGGATAGTTAGAATTGCAAACATTATAGCTCGGGTTTGACTGATCTATCATAGGTGGTGCTAGTTGACCTACTGTGACTGGAGTTTGTGGTGTATTATCAACCACCAATTCGTTGGTGGTCATCTGTAGCCTATTCGGAGGGACGTTTGTGTTGACCTTGTGGCGTGGTTGTGGAATCGGTTTGGTCTGTGGAATAGCAGTAATAATTACAGGTGCGGGTACAGCAGTGGGGGGAAAAGGAGTGGCAATTGTAGATTCCGAGGGCTTAGTCACCGGTGGAGCCACCAAGACAGCGGCAGCTGGAGCCATAGCATCAGATAGTACCGTGTTGGCACAAGTCCCATGTAAACAGGTTGCTCCTTTGTCCTGCATACTAATGGTTGCCAAGTTCAGGATGCTTTTTTCGGTTTCCAGGAGCTGGGTTTCAATGTGTGAAAGTCTCGCTTCTAGGGGGGGAAAGCAATTTTTTTAGTGTTTCCCAGACAATTGTTAGAAACTCGACGTCCTTCCCTTTTATTGTACAGAGTGGGACCCCAATGGTATCACTTTCTTTTGTGGAGTTATCATTTTCATGTGTAATTAACAATTGTGGAGGAATAATCTCTGTTCTCAATTTGGGAGGGAGTCACTAGGAAGGGATCTAGGAACACCTGAGACGGTGCCTTGGTTAGTAGCTGGGCATTCACTATCTTGGCCTTTTTTCTTAAGTAAGACGAAGTATTTTTGCGCTTCCTTTTATTAAGTGGACCATTTCGTGGGGTGACAGGATTCACTCCTTTTGGTGGTGCAAGGTTGCAATTTTGCACCAATGCCAGTGGACCCTCCCCAACCTCCTTCTCCTGCCCAAGGATTTCGCCCGGTTGGGATTGTGGGCAATTTGTCGATGTTTGGGGAGACCCCCCCTGCGATGTAGGTATATTCGCTATTTGTGGCTGATGAATATCTGCAAGTGTAACGATTACTGTGGGGTCGGGACCTAGTGGGCGATCAGGAGTTTTGGCCCAGGCGATGGGCCCTAGGGAGGATCTTTTGGCTGCAGTTAACTCCTGTGACAGTCTTCTTGCAGCTTCTAAATCAATAGAGACCCTGTGCTGCATTTTCGCGATCTCAGTGTCGATCGCTGTGTTGGTCCTGGTAATAAAGTCGTCTAGAGTGCCGTTTTTCAGTTTGGACTTGGCCGCTCTGTCTCTGAACTCGCGAGTTGACATGATGAGGGCACAGAGTGATATTATAGACAAGGTTGTGTCCGTAAGGGAGAACGATGGGGCCAAATAGGGTGGCCCAGTCCAGTCTCTACCTGCCTCAAACGGCCTCAAACGGCCCGGTCTTCTCCCGCGCTGCGTCCCGCGCTGCGTCCCGCGCTGCGGGAGTTTGGGGATGTATTATAGGGCGGGGGGGCGGGCCAGCAGGGAGAGAGGACCGGATGCTGGTTCCCGGTCTAGCAGGGGCTCCTGGTAGTTGGAGTCCCCCGCACACTCGCAGCCCTGCCGAGCCTCACGCCCAAGCCGCCTTGCAGTGATGGAGTCAAAGCCCCACGCACTCCGGTGCGATGCGGCACCCGCGGAGCGGGTGCGGCGAGGTGTGGGATGAAGTCACAAGGGGAAGCCGCCTGGAAAGAGATGCCTCCGTTGGTGAAGAAAGAGCCTGGAAGGTCGGGTGCAGGGCGCCTTTACAGCGCTCAGGTGGACGGGGGGCGGGCCAGCACATTTCTTTTATATGTACGTGTTTAAGTGGGACGTGCTATTTAGACAGCCTTGGTTAAAAAGAGGCTTAGTATAGCACAAAGTCCCTTTCAAAACCTGAAGACCAATACAAATAAAGAGTCAGAAAGAAAAAAAGATGTTCAAAGATTTATGTGCATTCAATAAATCAGACAGGCGACTGAAGGGATAAAGAGAATAAAAATCGTTAGATGTGTATGCAATTATTATCTATGCAATGGATCAAGTGAAGGGTCACATACTACTTTGTATTGTTGCTTCATCCCAGCAAAATTAAGCCAGCGCCTGCATGCCCCAGTATTGCCAATCCAGACATTGGGTACGCGTCAATACTAATGTCTAAATCTGTACACAGACCCAACTACAGAAACCTCAAATAAATAACTAAAACACAGGTATAGAACGCACTGGTCTACCAACCCAAGGACTCTGGCTTTCAAAGTAAAGAGCAGACCAATGAACTCAAAGCCTGGAGAAAAGCTTGCTGTTGCTACCTGTTTCCCCGGAATTCTGGAGAAAATTTGGCGGGTTCAGTGACCTGCATCCTTTCCCACTTTCCCATCAGGCTGCTAACACCGCCACACCCATAAATTGGCTGAGACAGTTGGAGCCTCAGAACAAACACCCTCAGCAGCAAAAAGTGTTTTTTGGACATTCACCCTCCTAAATCCTCCTGTGAACCTCTCACATGTGTCCAAACATCAGAGCATGTGTTCGCAAACAGAATGGGGAAGTATAAAATAAGCAAACTAAGAACTAAAAACATGATGGGAATGCCTTCAATAGATTTAGGGAGCGAATGAGCTCAAATGCTTGTTTGAAGAATGGAGGCACCATACCTGGATTTTGCAAGAAAGCATTGGCTTCAGAGAACAAAGGATTTTTAAAGTCGGCTCTCTAGCATGCAAGGAGTACTCCTAGCCAAACTTTCTCCTCGATCAGATTAGCAGCACAATTAAACTCAGAAAAATATAATTCACATAGTAAATAAAATTAAGCACAAGTCTAACTTTTGATGAAAGGACCTTACACTAGAAAACTTTTGACAAAGTTATGCCTTCAGTATTTCTTAGAAATCCAATGCAGCACACATACTGCTCTTTGTCAGTACATCGACTCTATAAAATCTTTGCAAAACTTTTTTCTATTTCAAAAGAATATTTAAAAACTATTTAATGCAATAACCATGCCCAAGGAAGATATACACAATTAAGAAGTTCCACAAAAATCACCCACTAAAGGGTGGTACTGCATAGAAAATAGTTTTAATTAGTTCAAAAAACCCCAGCAATACATACTCGGGAAGAGAGAAGTGAGAAAGCAAGAGACGTTTCCCCATGTCAATTTCCAGTTCATTACAATCACTTTACCTTTGAAAATTTAATGCAATCAGATTTTGTACTTGCATAGCACCAGGAACATCAAGGAAGGAACAAAAAACCGTTAACTTTAATCTTTCCAAGGCAAGGACCATGAACTAACCCCAATTCATATTGCAGGGACTGAAAGAAACGTATGGCACAACCAAGCGATGCTTAGTGACATAATATCCATGTATTCACCTGAGAAATATACTTTTGAGAACAACTTGCATTATGCTATAAGGGACTGCAGGAATGTTGAACGGTTTACTTTGTTTATAAGAGAAAGGGAGAGGCTTTTTCACCTGCCTTCTTCAGCTATGTCCACAACTGTCTTTAAGCTACATTTATTAACTTATTCAGGCCAGAAAGTTACCAATGTCTCTCCCCCCCCCCTCGCCCCTCACCCACCCCCCATGTGTAGGATCCAGAAATGTCAATTCACTTATCCTCAGTTTGTCGTAAAAAGGAAGGTTTATCATGAAGATCAGGTGCAGTCTCTTTAAAACGGAAAATGGCTGCCTGGAAATAGCTTGACTTGCATTGCCATGTTGGTTCAGTTACAGAAAGACTTTTCCCAGGAAAGGCAAAGCAAGACCATCCACGCAATAAGTGGCCACAAATAAATAAGAAAAAGAAGTCTTACTAAAACCTAGGATATATGTTTTCAGAAATTATTTAAAGATTCCCTGAAATAATAAATCCCAACAACAGGTGTCATGTAGGAAGCTGTAAAACATGTATGTCACACCATGTTTTCAATTTCCCATTAAAATATCCCTGTATTTCTACCTAGGCATCACATAGTCAGAACCAGCTATTACATGCTTCCAGTGGTCAAGAACGACTAACTCGCTATGGGCCTGAACAGACAAGTGTCCTTGATCCAGAGTTAGCCCAGCTCTTGTATCAAGACCCTGACCCCTTGACAACCTCATATCAAGTGAATTAGAGAGCAGCAAGAAAAGGCTGACCAAAAGCCTCACATCTGTAGAATTGTGTGCCACAAAGTTAAAGACTACAAGAACCTCTACGGAACACAAACCCTTAACAGGAGCTAATTAGAGCACTCCGGACAGAAGGAACTGATGCATTTATTTTCCAAGACCATACAGTAACCAGGCATACATTGAAATTTAGGTTGACACAACTGCAAGGGAACTGCAGGCTCCCAGTTTCGTCTGGTACAAGAGTATATGAAATTTAAGACACCATTAATGATCTCGGGACACATTTCTGGTGCTTGATAATTTCGAGCATTCACTGAAAATTAGGCCAGACTGAAAGACTAAACAAGCATAAGCCAGTGAAAGATTAAATATTTTGGGGCAACTATGGTCTCTCCAGGAAATGTAAAAATTAAATCCTACAAGAATACAAATAAAATAAAAAGACATTACAGCAACAATCATGAATTAGATTTGTTCTACCAATGGGACATCGGTTAACACACAGGGACAGGGTGAGGGATATTGGTGAAGCAGAAATCTAATTTGATAGTTTTGCCCAATGGGGACTTGAGGCGATCTTGCAACCCAAACCAAAATTCTACTTTAAAAGAAAAAGAGTAGCCCAAAGTTATTTTTGGGCAACAGTTATGTATGGAGACTTAACATTTCCAATTTTTTTCCTCCATATTATTCTAACGTTTATTAAAGAGACCCTCGTAAATAATCTACCTGACACAAGACTTATGTTTGTGTGAAATATTTAATTGGATTACAGTACCCTGTGTCAATCGCTTCAGCAACGCTGAACAATCAGACTTTGAGATGTAGCTTTCAGCCTCAGACCAGGTACCCAACATACACATCAGTAAAGAAGATATGAATATATAGCTGTGTCACTTGTACAATTCCTATGAGGTAACAGACACGTACATCATTAACCTTTACCAATCCTACAAATTAAGCCAATGTTCAGCCTTCAGGTTTGCATATGTGAAGATTTTACAACCAGTAAGTGCCTTTCCTAGTAAAGGTTCTCAGGGAGGAGAAAACAAAGCAGCAGTGAGAAATATAACTTTCGGCACATCAACCAGGGACACCTACAGGTTCTTCCCCCCCATCCACTGCAGAATAACTAGTGGCGTACTCATGATCTAATACCTTGGACAATTGTTTACAAAGACGTTCGGTTACATGCAAACTGGAAATTGGTCCACCTTGTCCTAAAACACGACCATGTTAATGTGCAAGATGTCCACTTGTTCCACTGCAAGCTACCTGAGCTTAACTACGAGACTTAAAATAAGAGATACAGATATATGTGAATTTGTAAGTAAATAGCAGCCTGGAGCGCTGAGAGTGGTATTTGGAGGGGAGAAGCACACAAGGGAGAGAGCTGGAAAATGTCCATCCGTGAAGTGATTAAACAAAAAGACAAAAGTAGTTCCTACAAAGTGAGCAATGGTAGGATACCAGTCAGGCATTCAAGAGGAGGGTACAGAGACCAAGCTTCATGAGAGGGACAGACACGAAGAGAAAGGAAAGCCTTCACCGATGAGTGACAAAGCCAACTAAAGGTAAGCACTGAGCAAGATCTATGCTAAGCCCACTTAGTTTTTAAAAACCAACAACTAGAAACCTTGCCTTTTCAGACAGGTGAAACCCAAAAGTAAACAGGTCAGCAGTGCCACTCAACAGCCATTAAACTAAAATGAGATTAATGTTTTTATGCAGATTGTTGGTGGAACAGCATTAGTCGAGACCCATCAATTGTAAAACATTGATAGTTAAAAAATATTGGGATTGTGCAATTGCACAACTTAATCCAGTTGTAAAGAAGAGACTCAGTAGCAAAACAAAAAACGCTGGGATGAGATTTTGGGAGTTATAAGCTCTATGCTATCAAGCAACGAAAATAAACTTCAGTCCAAGTAGCCTGGTCAGTGGTAGACTCAAAGCAGAGTGATAAGAATAGAAAAATTAAGCTAAAGGCATAATGAAGCTCTCTAGAGTGAATGGATTCCAATCAGAAGCCAACATGGAACTCTGGCTACCATAAGAAAAAAAAATGGTGCATGTGGTTCTGTCAACAGGTGCACATAATTAGGTTCTAAATTAGCCTTTATAGCTGTGGGCTTCTGTAGCACAAATGGCACATAAGAAACACCACAACTGGATGAATATGGAGATATCCTTCCAAAGATCAAAGAAATAAGCACTAGACATTAAAGACGTAACCATATTGAAATTAAAATCTAAAGATTGTGTGCATTGTTTTTTTTTTTAATGAATAAATGCCCCCTAGGGAAAAAAGAATTTTGGTATCAGTTCTGACATTGAAGTAGGCTACTTTCAAAGTGGTTGTGGACATGTGCAAGAGTAAAGTGCTACCACTCACATTAAAGAAAACCAATGACCAAAAGGCACTGAGCCATTAGCTCATACAGAAGGCTGTGGTGGGCAGAAGCATTCTCATTTTGAACAGACCAATGTGTGAAGAGGGCAGACCAAAAGTCGAAGTGTATGATGCATGCTTTTTTTAGGACTTTTTTTGGAAGGCGGTTGGGGGAGCGGGGGTGGGTGAGATGAGTTTGGAGAAACAGCTAAACCAGGCTCTAAGGCAGGCCTGAAAATGAAACCCACAAAAAACAAAATATGCACTAATCTTTACATATATAAACAGAAGCTCAAAACATTAAGTGTGAGTTCAATGTTATACTAGATTAAACAAGAATGCCCTGTAAGAAATACCATGACAACATCCCATAAACAGAGCTACCTAGCGCATACTATGCCACATAATGCACCTCGAATTGGATTGTAACGCTGACTAGTAGCAATTCTATAAGACTACTTCCGAGCAGTGATACTCGGACAGCAATGTCTAGAATTAACGCGTTACTGACGCTTCTGCAGAGGAACATTTGAAGTACAAAGCATGCACCTTCGAGACATCAGGAAATTCACACTGCACAAACGATAAAGTCAGGCATTAGGAAAACCCTGCTGCATGTCGGGCTGACCTTGGATGAGAGGGGTAGAGGAACTTTAACACCATTATGTCTTCAGTAGAGAGCCAAGTTCATGGTTTCCTTTAAGTAATGTTGTAGTTGATTGGGGTCTCCACAAATTTATTGTTTCCAGCACGACAAGAAAGCTGTGCACTGAGGTGCTTTACTCCCTATTATCAGGAAAAACCTTCCAAGAGAAGAATTGGGAGGAGCAAAAGATACACAGAACTAACCCAGTTTCAACAACTATCTTAATATACCGAAGACGCTAATGGTGACCCATCAAAAGAGCCAATTTCTTACGGTCCAATGTCAAAAGGGTAACCACAACAAAAAAAAAACAACAACAAAAAAAATATATATAAACAGGATGTAATTAATTGATCAGTTACAAAAACGCAAGGAATCTATTTTTAAAATATGATGTAAATGCTCCAATCAGGAATAAGAAACCGTTTACTCCAAGAAATCCTCTTGTGCCAATATCCATAAGTAAAAAGTAGAACACCCTTGCTTTCATAACATTAACTGGAGCCTAGACTGTCTCCAATTCCATTATTTTTTTATTTGTATTTTTTATTTATCACATTCATGAGAGTCTTTCTGCGATACCCAGATACATCTTCGACGTCTGCCAAGACAGGGGGCTTCTCACTACATCAGTATAGCCTTATCCTGGTAGACAGCAATTTTGCTGCAAAAAGCCCGAATTCCAGCAGTGGAGAAGAGCAGTGTCCCTTCAGATTCATACCGGATCCCAGAAGAGGTAACAGTATCTCTTCATTTTTGCTTTCAGCATGAAGTGCGGCAGGTGGGATGCAGAACCAGAAATTGCGGTAAGAACGTGGTTTCCCAGAATGTGTGACTTGTTATTGCGGGGCTGCCTCCTTGGCATCTTCGCCATTGTTGCCACATCCCAATAGTCTGGTGCTTGGATGGAAAGTGTTTTCCATATGGCTGCCATCCTGGCCTGGAAGACTGCTGTAGGTTATGGCTCTAGTGCCAACTGTGGCCATTTGTTATCAGTTGTGGAGATATTCTACTTCAAGTCTTTGCCAATAATGAAACTTCTCTGTGCTATCTTTTTACTCTTATCTCCACCATGTGGACTTCTAGTAAGAGGTGGGGGTGAGGGGTTTAAGAATCTTGCTGCTGTCACACGGACTTCTAAGCACAGGATGATTTCATCTTGAGATCTACCACGGTTGTTCTACTAGCGCGTTTTAAATGTGGTGTTCTGGTTGCATGCTTTCCTAGTTAGATCCCATGGGCTGGGGAGTGTCTACTGGACTGCTAGTTCAGCTGCTGGATTCCAGCTGTCATGTCAGTGGGCTTTTTCATGTTACAATACTAAACAATGTTGTATTCCCTACTTTTGTTGGAGAACTATGGTATTTGTGACTAATTTAAAGCACATTTAGGATGCACACACTGTTCCCACTTGTCACATTGGTATACACTAGTCTCTGTTGCACCCACTTATTTTTTCCCTTTATCATTTCACCTTATTATACGGTTTCCTCACCAGTAAATTGTTCCAGTAAAAGGGCTACAGAAGTTCTGTAAATGTATTTGCATAGTGCCTTGACTAATCTAGTGGAAACAGTGATTTTTCAGTGATGTCCAATAATATTACATTTATCTTGGAAGAGCCCAATCATCTGTTCACAAATCATTTACTGGCAATACTCCGTGCAGCTACGGTGTTTAAACTATCATATGAGACCTGAAGCCAAGAGGTTTGGAAAGTGGTCCTTCGTCTGATCTTTAAGAGGTGATCCAACTATAGAGCACAAGTGTGAAATACCAGTCTAGGTAATGCGGTCTTTCACAATGAATTGGCGAGACAAATAACCCAGATGCTGACAAAGGATCTATGTACCAGAACCTAGTTACAGGAAACGGTTTCCAAAGAAAGACCTTAGTGAAGTCTCTTGCACTAAAGCCATGAACCAACACATGTAAAAAAACAAAAAGGTAGCGAGTCTGAGGAACATTATAGATACCCAAAATGATAAATACATGGCAACAAGTTGTGTTTTATAGAAAGTGAAGTACGACGGGAATTCAAGGTGGGAAACAATTAAACTATCAAACTTGCCTTGGCTCTCTATAGGTACGGTGTGTGGCAAGCTGCAGTAAGCTTATAACGAAATGGGCCATTAACATGCAGACTTTAGTATGTATGCCTGCTACACAACTGCATCCAAAACCTACTACATCCAATAGTAATGAGAGCTAACTTACTCCATTTAAGAGAAACTAAAGCTGTGTATTTCTTCAACGATTCTACAAAATAAAAAAAATTTACACATTAAGAAAGAAGGTGAAATCACCAGTGTAAGGAAAGTAGACAATGCTGGTGAAATTATTCTGTAGGGCCTTCACAGCTTGTCCCACCCAGTGATGTACCTGAAGGACTGAAAGCGTGACTTTCCTAGTAAAAGGTCTGCTAGGAGAGCATGTGCTACCATAGCTTAAGAGCAGCACTGAGGTACAGAGCCCATGCAGAGACTATGCTTCTGCCACCCAAAGGGTATGGAATGGGAAGAATGTGTGTGTAGATATCTTGAGTTGTTTACTCAGGAGTCCGGGTCTCCTGGTAAGCAAGTTGCTACTGAAACGTCATTGATGCCGCCGCCTCCCTCCAAACCTCTACCCTGAGAACTAAGCTATTTCACACCTCCATGTTCACCGCCAGGCTCCAAGCACATGGTAATCTTTAAACAAGCATTGGCAAAGCCTACTGGCCTAGTGCTGAATGCCAGCCCTTTGGCTTTGTCAATACTTATCTGCTTTGCCATGTTTTTTGTAAAGTGTTGTGAAAGCCGACTGGTTCCTCACCAATGGAAAAACGCACTTTGTCTTCAAAGCACATGCTGCAATAGTAGTCACTAGCCCTGAAGTGAGTTAACTTTGAGCAGATGTGCTCCTTGAGAAAGTATAATGTCATCACACACAGTGGAGTTAGACCCCGGGTGCATGAGGAGACCCACTACCCCATATCGTAGGCAGTAATGGGCAGAAGAAAAATGTGAATGATACAGCAATATACCAATGGGGGTGGGGGGGGGGGGGGAGAGGCAGGTCTCGTCAATAAATAGCTTTAATAAAATGAAAAGGTGCTGGATAACGCCAGGACCTTTTGATTTTACTAATATTAAATTGCCTAACGCCAGACCTAAAATGAAAACACGAAGCTAACGGAGGCAACTGGTCCAAATCTCAGGGGGGGGCGGCTGTAACGGAATTCTAACGCTTAGGAAACAGCTTATAGTTAAAAATAGACCCGCACATAAAGCTGGCGACCACCCGCCCGCCAATTATTGAGAAGTCTGGTCCTTTCTGACCGCAGATCAGCTGCATCGCAGCATTAAATGGTTGTCTTTGCGTGCATGGGAAGTTGAAAGTCTTGTCCAGAGACGATCAATAAGTCAAGCAGAGCGGCTCTCACGGGCTGCTGGCATTAGCATGAGAAGATAGCCAGTGCCCACAATCCGACAGGCCTAGTGAACAGCGCAGCAACACACAGCACTTCTACGTGCAGTGTGGCACCGGCAACAGAGTCATGTTTACAGTCTACACCATAAGCACACAGAGCTGCAGCCCAACACTCGTGCTATCCACAGGAATGGGCCGAAGCCGCACACCCTCTCCCCAAACAGCTCTGAAACCGGTAATACACCAAACTACGGGAGAAAGGAAAAACAACAAATGCAGAGTGCAGTCTGCTGCCTTCATAGTTAGACACCACATTCACATACCTGCCACCAAAACACGAGCGAAGTTCGACCACGTTAAAAAAAACGAATGCAATGACAGGCTTTCCACTCCAAAGGCACCGGGGAATTTTTAAACTGGAAGCCTGAAAGTCTGGTGGGGTTTCCCCATTTTATTAAAAAAAAGGAGGACAACGACGGAATGTAGCTGTGAGGTTGTGCTAAAGGTGTATTTGTCTACTGAAAATACAGCAATGTGTCGTCTACTGTTGCGATTTCGGGGAAATATTTACTGATCGGGCCAGAGCTGCCTGTAGCAAGAGGCAGCAGGTCTGCGGTTGCCTCCGTGCCTGGGACACAGTTCGGTGCCTACACCCCTGCCCTGGCAGCGGCTGTCCGACTGCAAGAAAGTGAATATTCCTTTCAAAGATAGGCCTGCCCTGTTGAAAGAAACACCAGGCTGCGTGCACGCCTCCGGGGGAGGAGGTTGGATCGTCTGTGCTTAGCCCGCTGGCTTATTTTCACAGCGAATTCCGAGCTTAAATGCAATCACCCAAGAATCCCTCCCTACGTGCAATCCGACCATTCCACATCGCTTCTAATGCAGAAGCAAGCACAAACAAAACAACCCGAGCACTGGCAGTAGAACCAGAAAATGCAATTGCGGTTTCCAGCTTTTAAAAAGACAGGCATGCCCAGACTACAAAAAAGACTCAGCCCTGACCTCAAGTGAAAAAAGACCTGCATTGTCTGTAGTCTGAGCCCTTTGCAGCCCCAGGAAAGGCGAGGGGGTGGGGGCAGAAAATGCCGCAGCCGCTGCCATCGAGAAATAATGGTTCATGCAGAAAATCACGTTTGCAGATTGCATTAGAATTTAAATGAACCGCAGCGAAAACACAAACATCTGATTTCTCGCCAAGGGAGTGGAAGCAAGAGAAAGGAAAAATGCGAGAGCTTGCAACCCCCACCAGCAGCCCTTTTAATTAAAGAAGATCAAAAGTAATGCCCCAGCTCCAAAGGGTGCGTACAGAGCGTCATCTGCCCCACCAAAGGTCCTCCTTCCTGCCACCAAGAGGGTCAGCTCACTCCACTGCCCCTTCTGGACTGAGTCGCGAGGATCAGAGATCCGTTTAGGAGAGCTGCCCAGAGGCCCTTTGTTAGATCCTTCACTGTACGAAGAGAGGAGATGAAACTAAGAACCCCCTTTTGTTCTGTCTCCTTCAGAGGGTGAACCCCCGAGATGGCCATGAAACAGAACAAAGTGGCAGCTCCTCAGCGGGCAGGCCTGGGCCTGCTTGACATGCACGGCTGGTAAATATGCTGCACGTGAGAAGCAGCCAACCCAGGGAAACCCTCACCCCTGGAACCAGAGTATTACGTCGTGTAACAAACAGCACTGACAGCGCCCGCCCCTCCGCGCGGAAGGCAAGGACGGGGTACTGACAGATGAGGGGGGGACGCCTTATGAAGCCAGGCTCCACATCTACACCCCATGGCAAACATTGGAAGCCTTTGAAAATAGGAACAAAGCTGATGGAAGAAAAACAATGCCAGAAAACTACAAAGAGACGAAAAATAACACTGGCGGGGTATTATCGACACCCGCCCCCTCTGGACGGGGGAGTAGGGGGGGGAGGGGGGCTGAGAAACAAACATCTGAGTGCGAGAGACCCTATTCCTTCTTTAATCCTCCGAACATCGCTGGTGGGCGGGCCCATTCAGGATAGTCGAGTATTGCCCCGGCACAAGAGCAGAGCATTGACCGAGTGGCTCTGGAGACCCGGTCCACGTTTGAGAGAGCTTTGAGTAGGCAACGCCGATGGTGGAGAGCGGCTCCTCCATGCAGCCATGGTCCTGTAACCACTGTGCCCATTCACAACCACAATACAATAGCACTCCTGTGACCCGACATCGCAGACTGAAGCTATGCTCGATGTTAGCAATACCACACGCCTGAATCAGCTGGGTGCACACACCAAGGTCCAATGGCTATGGAAAGGGCCAGTCCACGGACTATATTATGGATGGAGCAGGGGAGGGGGAAGTATGCTTTCAAGACGTTTAATGGGATGGCATGCATTAAGGAGTAGAAGCAAGTGAGCGTTGAATATCGGGTGGAGGAACCAATTTCACTTACATTAAGACGGGGGTGGGGTAAATCACTAAAGAGCAGGCTCAGGCGATTAAAAAATCCAAAAACCTGCCAGCTATTTAT
Organism: Lissotriton helveticus; assembly: GCF_964261635.1. NCBI lineage: Eukaryota > Metazoa > Chordata > Amphibia > Caudata > Salamandridae > Lissotriton > Lissotriton helveticus. The sequence continues at coordinate 482,374,797 of NC_136059.1, read as the reverse complement.
GAAGGGATAGGGGTGCGGACCAAACTAAAATCCAGAGCTGTCAGTCCAGAATATCAAGTGACGTGTGGTGGGGGAGGGGCTGTCTTTTCAGGTGCCGGGGCAGAGCGTGGCCCTGACATTGCAGGTTGACAGGACAGGCGCAAGATGAAAGGTGACCACCGTTTATTGTACCCTGGACCATAGAATAAACGGAGTCTCTCGTTGGGGGTGGATGGCACAAACCCTTTGAAATACAATGAAGGGGGGATATTCGCAGCACATGCACTGCACCACACAATCCTTTTTAAAGGAAAGAAAAACACAAAGACAGTGGACGGACAGGAGGCAGAGCCACAAGAAACAGGGCACCAAACGTTATCAATCGCCTGCATTGTCTGCAGAGCCTTCCCCCTTCCAGTGTCTTTTAAATTCCTCTTTGTTCAGGCAGCACAATCTCATTAATTGCGTTTTTTATCTTCGCACCCCCCTCAAATAATCATAGGAGGGGTGCCGCTGCACCCTTGATGATGTGCGGAGAGGGGCGGGCGGTTCTTGCACATCCCTCCCACTGACAGTTCCAGGCTCGGTCTCCCCCAGGAGGGAGGATACGTGGGCGGGGCAACGGAGGATGAGAGCTGAAGAGGGGGAGGGGTTGACAAGTCTCCGGGTGACATCCCCGATTGGACCGAGGCTGCTCTCAGACTGGAGAGGAAGGAGAGAGGAGGAGGGGTGCTTCCTGTCACGGTCTGCTGTGGGAGAACTGGGCACTGGAACGGGGCCCCATTAGCTCAAACAGCGAGTGACCCATCTTTTGCAGAAGGGGGTGCAACTGGAAGTCCCACCTTTAAGAGGTGGGAGACAGAACGCTGTATTCTTTGTGCCGTGCGGATGCTCACCAAGCCAATACTACTCTGGGACTGAGCGATGACAGGAAGTAGAATGTTGGTCTGTGTACGAGTGCTAACCCCCAAACCCTTCGGACAGTTCTGATTGGACAGACTAAGGATACACGGGTGGCTCAATCGTTGGATTAACTGTTTGAAGGGGTACATTCCTCAGTCTCGCCGTGGTGGACTGCTTCGCCCCAGGCAGCAGCTGTTTTTGCACTGAAAATCAGTGGGACCTGGCTTACACTCCAGAGCTTTTAGAAAGATGCTTGGCAGCTGTTCTGGGAAAAACAAGTTAGGAAGGTTGTGGTTATCGCCCCCTTTCGGGGGACTGCCCGGCAGACAGCTGTGTGACATTAATAAGACTAATGCATTTTTATTCAGAATAAGAGTTGGGCACTTCGTGTTATTTTTCTTTCTCTGTTGGTTCTACATACCTCTCAATCGATGGCACTTGGGGAAAGATGAACGCAGTTTACCTTCCGAGTTTTGGGGTACCCTTCCCAAAGCGATTTTGAATCGCATTAAAGATGTACTGCCATCATTAGTCTGCATACTCTTTAAAGCCTACCCGGGATAGGATTCCTTACCCACCCTTCAGCACACACACACCGCAAAAGTGCCATTTTCGATTACCAATATTGAGCTGCTATTTTTCGCATTATAGTTTTCAGGTTCGATTGTGTGGGTTGGCTCTACCGAGTATGTTAATTTAGCACCGTGGTGGCTTGACTGCACTCAACTGCTGTGCATGGGGGATTCACAAGCTAATGGGTAATCTCCCAGTGAACAGTTCTCAGGATGTGGATTGGATTACATCCCTGGAGGTGAACATCACCCGGCAGTACTTTGGTTTGACACACTGGTGGGTTGAGTAAGCGTGGAGGGGGATGCCACTTTCTAACAGCTGTTCCTGGGTTGGTAACTTGGTTGTTATGGGTAGTGAAGAGTCTCCTCCCACGGGGGCTGCCCCTGGGGCTGGTCTAGTTTCACTCTGTCAGGGGTGAGTGCCCCGGCGCTGGGGCGGCTCTCCGGCCTCCTCCTCCTCCCGGTGGGTGCTGCCCTCGCACAGCCCTGGTTGCTGGCTCAGCAGCGGGAGGGGGAAGGGGAGGATCAAGAGGCGGGTGCGGGGCGCTCATCCATTCCACTCTCGGTTCCCTGCTCACTCACCCACTTGCAGGACGTTGTCCACGCAGCCGCCCTCCAGCAGCGCGATCCCTCGGCGGAAGGGCAGGCGGCTCTCGTCGGCGGCGGCCGTGCTGCTGTCCGCTGCCCCTGCGGCGGCGGCGCCCCCCGTCCCGCCGCCTCCTCCAGGGCCGGGCGCCTCCTCGCCGCCGGTGTTGAACGAGGAGTACATGCAGATCTGGCGCTCGCTCCGCGGGAAGGACCAGTAGACGATGCGACGCTGCACCGGCTCCGGGATGCGTTCGAAGCGCTCCTCCACCCGCTGGAAGGGCCATTTCTCGGCCACCCGCCGTGCCGCGATGTCCAGCAGCGACTCGGGGCTCTGCGCGCGACCCGCCAGCTGCCCGAGACCAGCCGCCGGGCCCGCCCCCCGCGCGCCCGGCCGGCAACCTACGCCATAGCCTGATCTGCAGCAGAGCCGCTTGGCGGGAGGCTGCTGTCCGCGCTCCGCCATAGTCGCACTGCTTCTGGCGAGACAGCGGAAGTGCCCAAGCGCTTTAAACGGGCACGCAGGCAGGGGGCGGAACTCGCCTCAGCGATGGGGCGCAGGCTCTGGGTGGGAGGGGTGTGATGGCGCCCTATATGGGCGGCTGAGCCTTATAAGGGAGAAATGGGCGGTCTTATGCAAATCTTACTGTCAGGAACATAAATAGAGGAACAAACAATGACAGCGAGGAACTGGCAGGGTATGCTGAGTAGGGCGATAGGGCGGGGTTAGGGAAGGATGGGTGGCCGTGGGAGAACGGCTATGGGTGTTCCTGGGGGACGGTCCGGTTGCTTCATGTCAACATCAAGGCGAAGGGGTCATCCCTTCCTTCCCCCGCCTCACGTGAGGAGGCTTCGGGAACGCGGACTAGGCGCGTCTGCTCTGAAGGGGTAGGGTAGCCGCAGCCTTTGATGTCCACTCACGCAGGCGCAGCGTTGACGGGAAAGAGAACGGAAGGAAGGGGAGGGTCCGGGGACTGTTGTGACGCGTGTGTGTATTCGTCTAAGATTAAATATGTTTGTGTGCCGGTCCTTTACTCAGAAATTCTAGAACGAGTACCCAGCTATAGCGTTTTGTATGCTATGCGGTAGTCTATTTTTAAATATGTCTGCATTCTTCTATAACGCGAATAAGACCCAATAGGCAGGGCTTTAAGTGGGATGAAAAAACTAGGGTAGGGGGGTGGGGAGGGTCTGTGACATTTGAAGTAAATACTTTCCAGTCTTCAAGTCGTTTAAAATAGGTTTTTTCTTCAAAGTAAGATCCCATCCATACATGTTAAACCATACCAAGCTGTCCAGCTCCAACTGCTACTTTTCATACTATGACCTATGTACATTCTAACAGCATCATCAGGACAATAGATACAGAAAGTGATAGACAATACAAACCATAGAGTTGAGGATAAGATAACAGGATGCTACAGCATTCCTCAACAAAATTATAAACAACAAAATCATTTTTTTAAATATATACTTTGCATACTCCTTGAAATAAAATGTTCGTTTTACCAATCTAGAAGCCCTGCGTGAAGGCAACATCTACAACAATCTTTAGATTGGGGATTGCACAGAGAAGAACATTTCTTTGCATAATCGTTCGTACTTCTTCCTAACAACCACCACTCTATTAAGATTCCACACATTTTTTTTTGATGGTCTTCTGTTTTTACAGCATTGTTAAATACCTTAATGACTACCATCGGTTAAAAATATTTGGAGTTGGCACTACCCGCAAAACCAGGACGCTTAACAACAACTACATCCCCTCCATTCACATCCAACTTCTTTACATATTTTTTATATCGAAATAATTCTTTCTTAACAAAGCTTTTTGCTCTTCGGTTAAAAGCACATATTTTCCATCATACTTACGTTCTCTCCCTTTGTGAAAGCAATAATTGTTCACTCAAAATGGCTCCAAAATGAGTGTTCGGAACTCTACCACGAAACAGAAGAAATGGAGACTTCCCTGTAGTGGTGTGAGGTGTCAACCTGTATTCCTCTGTCTTTTTCAGAACTTCTTCTCTCCACCCAAGGGATAACGACTTAGCCAATGTAATGGTTTCCTTCAAACCTCTGTTGAGTCTCTATACCATCCCATTTGCCTAGGGATGATAGAGAGAACAAGTTTTATGAATGATACCACTGGATGACAGAAAATGTTCCATCTCTTTAGAAACTAATTGGATGCCATTGTCTGTTAAAATGGTCTTAGGAAATCCTTCTCTAGCAAATAGTTTTTTAAAACATTTAATAACACTGACAGAATCCACATTAGATAAGAAAAATACTTCTGGCCAGCGAGAAAAGATATCTATTATGACCAATAGGAATACCTGAGAACCATTGCTAAAAATAGGACCCAGAATATCAAAAGCAATGTCCTCTCAAGGATACTTAGGCCTTGTTCTCAATATCATGGGTTGTACTCTAGGAGATTTAGATTTGTCACTTTTATTACAAGGTACACATTCTCGTATTTCTCGCTCCACCAACTTGTCCATTCCTGGCCACCAGTAAGACAACCGTAATCTCTCTTTAGTCTTAGTAATTCCAGAGTGTGTGGCATGGGCTAAGTCTAACAAATCTTTCCTGAGACTCAGTGGAGGAACTAAATTAGTACCACAAAATAGAATGTCATTATGAACAGATAGTTAATTTTTTACATACCAAAAAGGTCTGGTTCCTTCAGACCCCTTCTTGATACTTGACCAGTTTCCTAACAAAAGAGATACAACCTCTTTAAGAGTTGCATTAAGATCAATTTTGTTGCGCCATTTCTCTTCAGTTATTTGATCCGCAACAATATTACATACCAAGTCATATCCCAGATCAACATCGTCTACATCATGTTCATTACTTGACACTAATCTTGAAAAAACGTCAGCTATTCTATTGTTAACACCTGGAATATACTTGAGAGAAAAATAATATTCTTGCAGACTTATTATCCATTTAGTTATGCAACTTGAAATAAAATCTAACCCTTTCTTTTCGAAGATTTCAATTAGGGGTTTATGGTCAGTTCTTACTTCGAAATCTACACCCCATAAGAATTTTTCACGTTTTTTAATTGCCCAAAAAACTGCAAGTGATTCACGTTCAACAACAGAATACCTGGTCTCAGGATCCTTTAGACTCCTAGAAAGAAACATAATAGTTTTCATACCTTGTGGACCTTCTTGGTGTAAAATTGCCCCTAACCCCTTTTCACTTGCATCAGTAGTGAGAACTGACTTGAGTTTAGTATCAAAACTTTGCAAGAAAGGAGCATTACACAACTTCTCTTTGATACAAGATAATTCTTTTTCACAAATCTCTGACCATAAAAAGCTAACACCTTTTTTTAACATATTCCTCATATTGTTACGTAACTCTGCAAAGTCTCTAACGAATTTCGCATAATACTCTATCAACCCAAAAAAACTCATCTGTTCTTCCTTACAGGAAGGAGGATGCATGTTTCGAATGGTGGACAATAAATCTTCTTTAGGTTTTCCTCCATTCCCAGTAATGTAGTGCCCAAGGTAATTTATAGAATTAGATTGAAACTTGCACTGCTCAATCTTAATGGTGAGATTAGCCTCACACAACTTAGAGCAGAGTTCTTCTATCTGTGGGGCGCGCCCCCCTGGGGGGGCACGCCACCATCCCAGGCGGGGGCGCGCACTCCCCTCTAAAACCTTATCATCGTTGTCTTCTTTTTCCTCTGTCCCACGTCGCAATTTCAAATGGAAAGCCGGGCCGGCAGCCACACATCACCTAGGAACATCACCAGTGACATTGGGCTGATGTTCCCCGTAACGCCTTAATGGAGAGTTGGAGGGAGGGGAAATCGATGGGGCACGACGTGTCCATGCTTATGCAATTTTTCAGGGTTAATTCCTACAGGTGAAATGCTTCAGCTGCACCGGGAGGCAAGGAGTCTCCTCTGCTAAAACCGAAAGCAAACGAACAGACACGCTTTCGGTTTTAGCAGAGGAGACTCCATGCCTCCCACTACAGCTGAAACATTTCAGCTGTAGGAATTTAACCCCTTCCTAGGAGGATTAGCTTTTCCCAGAAAGGAGAAAAAGTTTCTTTTAGAATTATACAGGCAGTACAGTATGTATAAGCTTAGCTTCCAAAACTGTATTGCACTGGCAATTATATCGTGATTCTTTTGCTTACTTTGAGGGCTGAAGTACTTTTGGGGGTATGAGATATTCCTAGTCTTTTGTCTTCAGAGATACCTAGGTCTGCACAGAGAGGCCAAATTATACCATTTAAAACCTGTTAGTAAATATTTGGGGAATGTTTAAATTTCTCTCAAATATTCCTGTACTGGAGTTCAACTATTACGTAGGCCTGCCAGGGAATTGTGTGGAATGTTGCACTTGCGATGCATTTAGAAGAGCACATCAGGCAAGCTGGAAAATACTTAGGGGCAGATTTACAATAACTGGTGCATCCCTGCATATCAGCAGGGATGCGTCAGTTATTGTGCGTCACGGCTCCGCCACCATGGATGCGCCACATTTACAATGCGGTGCACCATGGGACAAAAAATGACAGATGCATCACGCATCTCTGCCGTAAAGGTGGCACATTGCTGGAGTTGCGTCGCAAGCGCAACGCAGCTCCAGCAAGGCTTTGGGGTGCCCTATCTATACAATGCTGCGTCAATCCTTACACCTGCTTCAAGCAGGTGCGGGGTTTTGACGCAGCATGGGCTCAAAAGTGACTGAGTGGAATCTTGTAGATTTCATTCAGCCACTTTTAGGAGGCGTTCCTGTGCCGGAACGCCCCCCCGCGCAGGAACGCCTACTTCTGGCGCAGGGCTTTACAACGTGACGCATCTCCCAGATGCTTCACGTTGTAAATACCCCGCAGCATGTCCCTGGTTTTGCGCCGCCGCTGCGTCACAAAAGTGACGCAACGGTGGCGTAAAAGAGGTGCAAGGGGCTTGTAAATCTGCCCCGTAGTTTCTTTTAGAATTATACAGGAAGGCAGCCACACCCACGAGGCTAGAATGGCTTCATGCCAAAAAAAAATGCCAGCCATGTGTTGTAAAAACACCCTGCAAATGACTTGTCTTTGCAATAAATACGGGTTATAAATAAAGAAGTATATAGTCGTTTGTAATGGGACTTTTCTGTCTTTGTTCCATTTCAGTCATGGATCTTTTAGGCAGCCCTATAACACAATTTAAACTGCCTTCTATTTATATTTGCTGTTCGAAGTATGTACAGATAAGTGGTGAAAATACAGTTTTAGGTGACTGCCTATTTTTGTACCGCCTGGGACATCAAAATAAGGAGCTGGCAACCCTAATCATAAAACTGTAAGTTTGTTGCAGGATCAGCACGTTTTTTATTTCCTCCACCCTGGATTCCTGGTTAATGCCATAATAGCAATAGTTTAACTTATATGTGAAATCCTACGCCACCCTCAATAACATGCCGACACACTTCAAGTATCTGGGAATGCACCCTACATTCAGACAACTCAATCTCCATTCTCGCCCTTCACTTTCACACTCACCCTGCACTTACAGTGATCACAATGCCCTCACACTGTTCCCCATGCACTCACATCATTCACCCGCTCACCCTGCACTCACAGTGATCACTCTGCACTCACAATGTCATTTAACCACACCCACTCACAAACCTACAGTTAACTAAACTCTTATTGTGTTGAACATTATTTGCCGGATATGGCCCGGGATATGTGGGTGGTGGTCGATTATGTAGTGTACCAGATTCCAGAAATTTCTGTCAGTTATTGGGGGGGGGGGGGGTGGCATTTAAAAATATTCAGCAGGGGGGGCTCAAGCTACAAAAAGTTTGAAGACCTCTGACTTAGAGAGAACAGATCTGAGACCCACATCATGTTCATTAGCATTGTTACTGAAGATGAGTATGACATCTTGATAGATACACACTCCATGCAAACTTTTTAAAACTCTTTCCATTACACGCTGGAAGACAGATGAAGACGAGAACAAAGCCGAATGGCATTCTTTTGTACCTAAAAGTACCAAACGGCGTGATAAATGCAGTAAGGTCCCTGCATGACTGTTCTAATTCAATCTGATGGTAAGCTGACGTTAAGTCAAGCGTACTGAAAACTTTCGCTCCAACCAAAAGAACAAGAAGTTCAGCAATATTAGGAAGTGGATACCTGTCTACAACCACATTTTTATTCAATTGGCGCAAGTCTATGCATAAACGCAAATCTCAGTTTCACTTGCACGCAGCGACTACTGGAGCTAGCCACTCAGTTCCCTCAACCACTTCAATAATACCACTATCTTTGAGTTTAATGCTTTCTTTTTCCAAAATCACTCCTAATTGCTGAAGGAGCATTCCTCACTTTACATGCAACAGGAACCACATTTTTCTTTTAAATAATTTTATGCTGGTATCCTTTCATGCAACCAAGACTTTTTTTGAACACATCTGGAAAGTCACTCATCAAATTGTTAACAAATTTCCCATCCTCTACAGTTTCCACGGCATATACTTTTTCTCTTAACAAAATAGGAGGATTAGAATTTGGATCAAGGTAGAACCCTAAATCACCTTGATGGATCCAACTAATTATACTATCTCCCTACTTGGAGACATACATTTTTCCGGAGACAATTCTGCCCTTATATTCAATCAATCATATGAAATAACCATGTAGTTTAATTGGTTCACCCTCATAAGCCAATGGAGTAATATCTGCTTTAAGCAAAACAATTTTATGCTTTAACTTTTAGTATAAAAATCACTTGAAATTATTGTAATTTTCGCTACTGAATCGAACAAAATACAAGTCGTTTCACCATCAACCAAAATGTCATCAGTTGGACACAATTTTTTATCACTGCGATTACCAACTTCTAAAATAATTTGACCACATTCGAAATATTTCTGAGTATCAACGGAATCTTCCTCCTCATAAATATCTACTCTCTTAATCTTTAAATCCAGCTTGCTCTTGCAAACAGATTCAAAGTGACCCTTCTTCTTACATCTTGAACATTTATGACCAAAAGCAGGACACCTTCTATCATTAGCAAGATGCTCCATTATATCACATCTGTAACATTTGAAAGTTTTTGTCATGTCATGTGAAGCATTACCCAATTTACTTCTGTCTGCTTGAAACTTGTCTTTTGTTTTAGACTTGAGATCGAAACTTCTTTCTTTAACCACCACTTGACGTCTTTCATGCTATCCCTTTTTATGACTGCAACACAGTTTAAAGAGTGCTCAATTTTTTTAGCTACTAGATTGACCTCATCAAGTGTAGGGTCATCCCGTAACCACAATTCCTCCTGTACTCTGTCCATATTGCAACCCAACATGAACTGATCACGCACATGTTCATCTGTTCGGTTTTCGAACCTACATGACGAAGCAAGTTTTATTAAACTTGTTAAATAACCTTCTACAGTTTCACCATCATTTTGAATTCTGTTACCAAGTGTTAAATCTCGAGGATCGTGCTTATTTTAGGAAGATAGTGTTTATCTAACTTGGCAATGAATACTTCATAATCATTTAGGCCATCCGCTTCAGAGCTTGGCAAATCCGGGAGATGATCAAAAACTTCTTGCCCCTCAGAAACCAAGCAATGGAGCAAAAGAGATTTTTTCCTATCGGCACTTAATGAAGCACCGCAAACTCTTGCATACCTTTCAAAAACACTCTTCCATTTTTCACATTTAATAGGAGGTTCACCTGGTTGTGAAAGAAAGAAAGGAGCTGCTGTAACATTCTGCATTGTGCCGAACATGCAAAATGAAATGCTTAAGAATTTTTTTGTACAGTTATGTGACACAAACTGGCACAAAATAAATAAAAATGTGACAACTACACATCAAACAGAGTATATTTCACTATCATTACATCACTTAAAGCACAAGGGCAAGATACAAATAAATTAGCGTGTATATCGCTGTTGAGGAGTAGTAAAAGTTACATAAATGGAAGAAAATGCATCTCAATAGACACTGTCACTAGTTGGTATGCAGCCATAAATACAGTTAGGATAATATCCAGGATGCAAACATAAAGACACTTCAAATTAGTTCCCAAACCTTGAAATAGACGCTTCCAACCAGTGTGTATATCGCTACTGAAATTGTCACTGAAATCATGTGACTCACGTAAGCAATATACACTATTATCAGCGTGTGTATCACTGTTGAGGAAGTTGATAATAACTCAAAAATAAAATGAAGAGAAAAGCAGTGTAATCAAAGTACAACCAACTGCAATCAGGTAAAAACAACAGTGAATCGTTGCTAGGCAGTAATAAGAAACAAAATGGCTTTCAGCGTGACGTAATGACGTGGAGCGTGATGACGATGAGATGCAATCGTAGAGACATGTAGAATCATTGCTAGGCAGCACTAGGAATAACATTATGGCTCCCAAAGTGTGTCGATGAGATGCAATCGGAGCAGACCCCCCAGGATATAGCGGCATGGATTAGCAAATTTAGCTGCACAAATATGGAAATTTAGCAGCACAAATATGGCAATTTAGCGGCATTTTTGCGGCACTTTATTTTACTCATAATCATTCATTTTCAGCCTTATATCAATGGAAACTGTTTTAGCAGAGTATTCTGCTTTGAAATAGGCAACCTGGGATACGGAACAGAGGAAGCAGCCCACAGGTGAAGGCTGTTATTCCTTGGAAATGCAATCCTCCATTTGCTTTAGTATAGGTTCTACTTTGCGTACTCCATTATGGCTTTTGTGAATCAGACCCATTGTGTGAAACAATGATGATCAAAACAATGGAAAAAATGGCTAATATATGTCCCTTAAGAAGTGTGAAGTGGAAATAAAACATTTTAATGGTAACATGATTTGCAATGTATAGCACTCAGAAACCAGGACGCTTAACAACAACTACATCCCCTCCATTCACATCCAACTTCTTTACATATTTTTTATATCGAAATAATTCTTTCTTAACAAAGCTTTTTGCTCTTCGGTTAAAAGCACATATTTTCCATCATACTTACGTTCTCTCCCTTTGTGAAAGCAATAATTGTTCACTCAAAATGGCTCCAAAATGAGTGTTCGGAACTCTACCACGAAACAGAAGAAATGGAGACTTCCCTGTAGTGGTGTGAGGTGTCAACCTGTATTCCTCTGTCTTTTTCAGAACTTCTTCTCTCCACCCAAGGGATAACGACTTAGCCAATGTAATGGTTTCCTTCAAACCTCTGTTGAGTCTCTATACCATCCCATTTGCCTAGGGATGATAGAGAGAACAAGTTTTATGAATGATACCACTGGATGACAGAAAATGTTCCATCTCTTTAGAAACTAATTGGATGCCATTGTCTGTTAAAATGGTCTTAGGAAATCCTTCTCTAGCAAATAGTTTTTTAAAACATTTAATAACACTGACAGAATCCACATTAGATAAGAAAAATACTTCTGGCCAGCGAGAAAAGATATCTATTATGACCAATAGGAATACCTGAGAACCATTGCTAAAAATAGGACCCAGAATATCAAAAGCAATGTCCTCTCAAGGATACTTAGGCCTTGTTCTCAATATCATGGGTTGTACTCTAGGAGATTTAGATTTGTCACTTTTATTACAAGGTACACATTCTCGTATTTCTCGCTCCACCAACTTGTCCATTCCTGGCCACCAGTAAGACAACCGTAATCTCTCTTTAGTCTTAGTAATTCCAGAGTGTGTGGCATGGGCTAAGTCTAACAAATCTTTCCTGAGACTCAGTGGAGGAACTAAATTAGTACCACAAAATAGAATGTCATTATGAACAGATAGTTAATTTTTTACATACCAAAAAGGTCTGGTTCCTTCAGACCCCTTCTTGATACTTGACCAGTTTCCTAACAAAAGAGATACAACCTCTTTAAGAGTTGCATTAAGATCAATTTTGTTGCGCCATTTCTCTTCAGTTATTTGATCCGCAACAATATTACATACCAAGTCATATCCCAGATCAACATCGTCTACATCATGTTCATTACTTGACACTAATCTTGAAAAAACGTCAGCTATTCTATTGTTAACACCTGGAATATACTTGAGAGAAAAATAATATTCTTGCAGACTTATTATCCATTTAGTTATGCAACTTGAAATAAAATCTAACCCTTTCTTTTCGAAGATTTCAATTAGGGGTTTATGGTCAGTTCTTACTTCGAAATCTACACCCCATAAGAATTTTTCACGTTTTTTAATTGCCCAAAAAACTGCAAGTGATTCACGTTCAACAACAGAATACCTGGTCTCAGGATCCTTTAGACTCCTAGAAAGAAACATAATAGTTTTCATACCTTGTGGACCTTCTTGGTGTAAAATTGCCCCTAACCCCTTTTCACTTGCATCAGTAGTGAGAACTGACTTGAGTTTAGTATCAAAACTTTGCAAGAAAGGAGCATTACACAACTTCTCTTTGATACAAGATAATTCTTTTTCACAAATCTCTGACCATAAAAAGCTAACACCTTTTTTTAACATATTCCTCATATTGTTACGTAACTCTGCAAAGTCTCTAACGAATTTCGCATAATACTCTATCAACCCAAAAAAACTCATCTGTTCTTCCTTACAGGAAGGAGGATGCATGTTTCGAATGGTGGACAATAAATCTTCTTTAGGTTTTCCTCCATTCCCAGTAATGTAGTGCCCAAGGTAATTTATAGAATTAGATTGAAACTTGCACTGCTCAATCTTAATGGTGAGATTAGCCTCACACAACTTAGAGCAGAGTTCTTCTATCTGTGGGGCGCGCCCCCCTGGGGGGGCACGCCACCATCCCAGGCGGGGGCGCGCACTCCCCTCTAAAACCTTATCATCGTTGTCTTCTTTTTCCTCTGTCCCACGTCGCAATTTCAAATGGAAAGCCGGGCCGGCAGCCACACATCACCTAGGAACATCACCAGTGACATTGGGCTGATGTTCCCCGTAACGCCTTAATGGAGAGTTGGAGGGAGGGGAAATCGATGGGGCACGACGTGTCCATGCTTATGCAATTTTTCAGGGTTAATTCCTACAGGTGAAATGCTTCAGCTGCACCGGGAGGCAAGGAGTCTCCTCTGCTAAAACCGAAAGCAAACGAACAGACACGCTTTCGGTTTTAGCAGAGGAGACTCCATGCCTCCCACTACAGCTGAAACATTTCAGCTGTAGGAATTTAACCCCTTCCTAGGAGGATTAGCTTTTCCCAGAAAGGAGAAAAAGTTTCTTTTAGAATTATACAGGCAGTACAGTATGTATAAGCTTAGCTTCCAAAACTGTATTGCACTGGCAATTATATCGTGATTCTTTTGCTTACTTTGAGGGCTGAAGTACTTTTGGGGGTATGAGATATTCCTAGTCTTTTGTCTTCAGAGATACCTAGGTCTGCACAGAGAGGCCAAATTATACCATTTAAAACCTGTTAGTAAATATTTGGGGAATGTTTAAATTTCTCTCAAATATTCCTGTACTGGAGTTCAACTATTACGTAGGCCTGCCAGGGAATTGTGTGGAATGTTGCACTTGCGATGCATTTAGAAGAGCACATCAGGCAAGCTGGAAAATACTTAGGGGCAGATTTACAATAACTGGTGCATCCCTGCATATCAGCAGGGATGCGTCAGTTATTGTGCGTCACGGCTCCGCCACCATGGATGCGCCACATTTACAATGCGGTGCACCATGGGACAAAAAATGACAGATGCATCACGCATCTCTGCCGTAAAGGTGGCACATTGCTGGAGTTGCGTCGCAAGCGCAACGCAGCTCCAGCAAGGCTTTGGGGTGCCCTATCTATACAATGCTGCGTCAATCCTTACACCTGCTTCAAGCAGGTGCGGGGTTTTGACGCAGCATGGGCTCAAAAGTGACTGAGTGGAATCTTGTAGATTTCATTCAGCCACTTTTAGGAGGCGTTCCTGTGCCGGAACGCCCCCCCCGCGCAGGAACGCCTACTTCTGGCGCAGGGCTTTACAACGTGACGCATCTCCCAGATGCTTCACGTTGTAAATACCCCGCAGCATGTCCCTGGTTTTGCGCCGCCGCTGCGTCACAAAAGTGACGCAACGGTGGCGTAAAAGAGGTGCAAGGGGCTTGTAAATCTGCCCCGTAGTTTCTTTTAGAATTATACAGGAAGGCAGCCACACCCACGAGGCTAGAATGGCTTCATGCCAAAAAAAAATGCCAGCCATGTGTTGTAAAAACACCCTGCAAATGACTTGTCTTTGCAATAAATACGGGTTATAAATAAAGAAGTATATAGTCGTTTGTAATGGGACTTTTCTGTCTTTGTTCCATTTCAGTCATGGATCTTTTAGGCAGCCCTATAACACAATTTAAACTGCCTTCTATTTATATTTGCTGTTCGAAGTATGTACAGATAAGTGGTGAAAATACAGTTTTAGGTGACTGCCTATTTTTGTACCGCCTGGGACATCAAAATAAGGAGCTGGCAACCCTAATCATAAAACTGTAAGTTTGTTGCAGGATCAGCACGTTTTTTATTTCCTCCACCCTGGATTCCTGGTTAATGCCATAATAGCAATAGTTTAACTTATATGTGAAATCCTACGCCACCCTCAATAACATGCCGACACACTTCAAGTATCTGGGAATGCACCCTACATTCAGACAACTCAATCTCCATTCTCGCCCTTCACTTTCACACTCACCCTGCACTTACAGTGATCACAATGCCCTCACACTGTTCCCCATGCACTCACATCATTCACCCGCTCACCCTGCACTCACAGTGATCACTCTGCACTCACAATGTCATTTAACCACACCCACTCACAAACCTACAGTTAACTAAACTCTTATTGTGTTGAACATTATTTGCCGGATATGGCCCGGGATATGTGGGTGGTGGTCGATTATGTAGTGTACCAGATTCCAGAAATTTCTGTCAGTTATTGGGGGGGGGGGGTGGCATTTAAAAATATTCAGCAGGGGGGGCTCAAGCTACAAAAAGTTTGAAGACCTCTGACTTAGAGAGAACAGATCTGAGACCCACATCATGTTCATTAGCATTGTTACTGAAGATGAGTATGACATCTTGATAGATACACACTCCATGCAAACTTTTTAAAACTCTTTCCATTACACGCTGGAAGACAGATGAAGACGAGAACAAAGCCGAATGGCATTCTTTTGTACCTAAAAGTACCAAACGGCGTGATAAATGCAGTAAGGTCCCTGCATGACTGTTCTAATTCAATCTGATGGTAAGCTGACGTTAAGTCAAGCGTACTGAAAACTTTCGCTCCAACCAAAAGAACAAGAAGTTCAGCAATATTAGGAAGTGGATACCTGTCTACAACCACATTTTTATTCAATTGGCGCAAGTCTATGCATAAACGCAAATCTCAGTTTCACTTGCACGCAGCGACTACTGGAGCTAGCCACTCAGTTCCCTCAACCACTTCAATAATACCACTATCTTTGAGTTTAATGCTTTCTTTTTCCAAAATCACTCCTAATTGCTGAAGGAGCATTCCTCACTTTACATGCAACAGGAACCAAATTTTTCTTTTAAATAATTTTATGCTGGTATCCTTTCATGCAACCAAGACTTTTTTTGAACACATCTGGAAAGTCACTCATCAAATTGTTAACAAATTTCCCATCCTCTACAGTTTCCACGGCATATACTTTTTCTCTTAACAAAATAGGAGGATTAGAATTTGGATCAAGGTAGAACCCTAAATCACCTTGATGGATCCAACTAATTATACTATCTCCCTACTTGGAGACATACATTTTTCCGGAGACAATTCTGCCCTTATATTCAATCAATCATATGAAATAACCATGTAGTTTAATTGGTTCACCCTCATAAGCCAATGGAGTAATATCTGCTTTAAGCAAAACAATTTTATGCTTTAACTTTTAGTATAAAAATCACTTGAAATTATTGTAATTTTCGCTACTGAATCGAACAAAATACAAGTCGTTTCACCATCAACCAAAATGTCATCAGTTGGACACAATTTTTTATCACTGCGATTACCAACTTCTAAAATAATTTGACCACATTCGAAATATTTCTGAGTATCAACGGAATCTTCCTCCTCATAAATATCTACTCTCTTAATCTTTAAATCCAGCTTGCTCTTGCAAACAGATTCAAAGTGACCCTTCTTCTTACATCTTGAACATTTATGACCAAAAGCAGGACACCTTCTATCATTAGCAAGATGCTCCATTATATCACATCTGTAACATTTGAAAGTTTTTGTCATGTCATGTGAAGCATTACCCAATTTACTTCTGTCTGCTTGAAACTTGTCTTTTGTTTTAGACTTGAGATCGAAACTTCTTTCTTTAACCACCACTTGACGTCTTTCATGCTATCCCTTTTTATGACTGCAACACAGTTTAAAGAGTGCTCAATTTTTTTAGCTACTAGATTGACCTCATCAAGTGTAGGGTCATCCCGTAACCACAATTCCTCCTGTACTCTGTCCATATTGCAACCCAACATGAACTGATCACGCACATGTTCATCTGTTCGGTTTTCGAACCTACATGACGAAGCAAGTTTTATTAAACTTGTTAAATAACCTTCTACAGTTTCACCATCATTTTGAATTCTGTTACCAAGTGTTAAATCTCGAGGATCGTGCTTATTTTAGGAAGATAGTGTTTATCTAACTTGGCAATGAATACTTCATAATCATTTAGGCCATCCGCTTCAGAGCTTGGCAAATCCGGGAGATGATCAAAAACTTCTTGCCCCTCAGAAACCAAGCAATGGAGCAAAAGAGATTTTTTCCTATCGGCACTTAATGAAGCACCGCAAACTCTTGCATACCTTTCAAAAACACTCTTCCATTTTTCACATTTAATAGGAGGTTCACCTGGTTGTGAAAGAAAGAAAGGAGCTGCTGTAACATTCTGCATTGTGCCGAACATGCAAAATGAAATGCTTAAGAATTTTTTTGTACAGTTATGTGACACAAACTGGCACAAAATAAATAAAAATGTGACAACTACACATCAAACAGAGTATATTTCACTATCATTACATCACTTAAAGCACAAGGGCAAGATACAAATAAATTAGCGTGTATATCGCTGTTGAGGAGTAGTAAAAGTTACATAAATGGAAGAAAATGCATCTCAATAGACACTGTCACTAGTTGGTATGCAGCCATAAATACAGTTAGGATAATATCCAGGATGCAAACATAAAGACACTTCAAATTAGTTCCCAAACCTTGAAATAGACGCTTCCAACCAGTGTGTGTATCGCTACTGAAATTGTCACTGAAATCATGTGACTCACGTAAGCAATATACACTATTATCAGCGTGTGTATCACTGTTGAGGAAGTTGATAATAACTCAAAAATAAAATGAAGAGAAAAGCAGTGTAATCAAAGTACAACCAACTGCAATCAGGTAAAAACAACAGTGAATCGTTGCTAGGCAGTAATAAGAAACAAAATGGCTTTCAGCGTGACGTAATGACGTGGAGCGTGATGACGATGAGATGCAATCGTAGAGACATGTAGAATCATTGCTAGGCAGCACTAGGAATAACATTATGGCTCCCAAAGTGTGTCGATGAGATGCAATCGGAGCAGACCCCCCAGGATATAGCGGCATGGATTAGCAAATTTAGCTGCACAAATATGGAAATTTAGCAGCACAAATATGGCAATTTAGCGGCATTTTTGCGGCACTTTATTTTACTCATAATCATTCATTTTCAGCCTTATATCAATGGAAACTGTTTTAGCAGAGTATTCTGCTTTGAAATAGGCAACCTGGGATACGGAACAGAGGAAGCAGCCCACAGGTGAAGGCTGTTATTCCTTGGAAATGCAATCCTCCATTTGCTTTAGTATAGGTTCTACTTTGCGTACTCCATTATGGCTTTTGTGAATCAGACCCATTGTGTGAAACAATGATGATCAAAACAATGGAAAAAATGGCTAATATATGTCCCTTAAGAAGTGTGAAGTGGAAATAAAACATTTTAATGGTAACATGATTTGCAATGTATAGCACTCAGAAATACGTAAATTATTCGTACAACAGTCTTGCAATTCTATACGGGTGCAGTTATGGGAAATTTCTCTGAAGATCCATTTTAACACAGCTGCGTTCTGTTCTAATGTAGAACCCCTGACAGGTAGCAAACATTTTAATCAAAAAAAGACATTTGCTCAAGCAATGTTTTAAAAAATATATATATATAATATTTTTTATGTTCTGCACGTAAACAAGCAAATACATAACAGTAACAACCATGTTTCATGGTCCCCCACTTCCCATATTTTGTGCTACGAA
This sequence comes from Lissotriton helveticus, assembly GCF_964261635.1. NCBI lineage: Eukaryota > Metazoa > Chordata > Amphibia > Caudata > Salamandridae > Lissotriton > Lissotriton helveticus. Next base: position 482,356,467 of record NC_136059.1, on the reverse strand, counting down.
TTCCTTAATAATGATAGCCAGAATATTGTCCCTCCCCCGTTGTCTAACTCTGTTCTTATGACCCCTCCCCAGCCATCCTGTACAGTGCCCATTCTTTCCTTCTTCTGTGAATGTATAAATTCCCCACATGTCCTGCCTGTTGTCTTGCGCCAGGCTGACTTTCTCTATCCAGTACACTCAAGTACTCACTTCTGAGACCTATGATGCATGCACGCCTGTTTCTCCAGAGACCGCGCCCTCTCAAATATTCTGTGTATCCACCTACACAGCTAAATCCTCTGTTACCTTGTCTATACGGAACATCCTCAGTTGTATCTGTAACCTCGAGGGTCACTGCCGGGCCTCCCAATCCCAACTAGCCTATGGCTACACAAACCTTTTTCCTATAACCAATGGCAGGTGCCGAAATTTAGTATCTTCCTATTTTTTTATTTTGCTATTATGCCCAGCAGGAACTTCAGATGAAATGGTTCGATGGTCACATTAGCTTTTATGCCCTGTGAAAGTCCCTGCATTCCTGGGCGCTTTTGTAAAAATCGCGGACTTTTTACAAAAGTGCCGATTTCGCGGGCACTTTTGTAAAAATCGCGGCATTTTTACAAAAAGTGCAGATTTCGCGGTTTGCCGCGAAATCCTGGAGGGTCTGAGACATGTAGCAAAGGAGCCGAAGATCGAAGATGGATTGTAGAAGGTAAGACGACTCTCATGCGTAATAGTTGTTTAAACGTCGAAGGTATGATTTTGAAACGATGCATACAGGTACGCGAGAGTCCATTTTAAAAATATGCAGCGCTAAAATGTAACGTATGTTGTAACAACCAAAACATTACAACTTTCCTGGAGTGCGATTAAAAAAATTAGTGTCCAGAGTTGGAAACAGTATTTTTATCATTTTCTTGTTAAGACACAACAACCATTACGGCTTTTACGCTTCAATATAACTGCTTTCAAAACGTAATCCAAATCATTCCAACAATGCCTTACTTCAAATCCACGTAGAATTTAGGAGAACAATAAAGCAGTCTCAGAAAAGGTTTCTTTAAACAAATTCACCGGGTTCCTGAATAAAATCAAAGGTGAGCCCACATTGACTAGAACTTGAACTAAGCTCATATGTGGCGAGAAGCTCCCAACCCCAAATTCAAGCACGAAAATTCCGAATTAAATTGAAGTTGTTGTGCTCTTCTTAACAGGAGCTTCAGATGAATAAGTAAAAACTATTCCTCTATATACATATAAAAAAGAGTGAGCCCACATCAAATAAATCCCATCTATTCATATTGGGAATGTGGCAAAATGCTCCCAACCCTTAAATCAATAGTATATGATAGAGGAAAATAATGAAATCTCTTTCTCACCAAAAGTGAAGAATTCCTTGGTGTAGAGGTGTTAAAATCCTTGCTGTTGGGATCTTCTCAAAGACAGCCGACTACACCTGTGTGACATTTGAAGTAAATACTTTCCAGACTTCAAGTGGTTTAAAATATGTTTAATCTTCAAAGTAAGATCCCATCCATACAGGTTACACCATGCCAAGCTGTACAGCTCCAACTGCTACTTTTCATCCTATGACCTATGTACATTCTAACAGCATCAGCAGGACAATAGATACAGAAAGTAATAGATAATACAGACCATAGAGTTGAGGATAAGATAACAGAATGCTACAGGGTCTCTCCATAGTGGCAGCTGGTGACATTTGAAAGTGGTGAGGTGTAAAAATATTCTCATACTGCACCCCAGTGAGTGAGCGTAGTGAGCAAGCCAGAACAACCAACGGGGGGGTTCGCGGGGGTTCTACCCATAAGAAGAAAAAAAAAGAGTGGACAAATGGTGCATTTTCAAGCAAATTTGAGAAAGCAGGAAAGTTAATAAAGCAATGGTGAAAGTGCAGTTATTACATTACTAAAGATCCCTTCCAAAGACATGTCCAGTACAGAGCCACAGGTGGGCAGACTGTTCGGTATAACCTTCAGAGACACCGCTGAGGCTCCTTCGCGGAGTCGCCACATGATCTGACTTCTGTCCAGTAAAACCACTGACCCGACCACTCACTAAGATGTCAGTTTATTCAGTCCTGCGTTGACCACGCTGCCAGAGTAACCGCAAATCTGACCACAGCGGAGCATTTAATGAAATGCCTTGATTAGTATGCATGCCAGATATCTGCTCACTACACCCCTGCCACGTGCCCCCAGCACACTGCCAGGGCAAACAAGACCCCACCCCCCAAGGAGAGGCATGTAAACCCCAGCACTGTGCTGTTTTGCTGCAAAGTGAAACTTTAGTTCTGAGCCCTCCGCATGTTGCCTTGTAGGACCCACACCCCCTCCTATGGGAACAGATTCCCTCATCTGAAGGCAGTAGAGTAAGAGAGGGTGTGTGCAATGCGTGTGGATTACCAGGGACGTCTTTGCCCTAGAGAACTCCTCCGCAAGCTGCTGGGCAAAGTGCCTCCTACGTAAGCACATTAATGCAGGTTTATCTGTCCCACGCGAGATTGTCTCCGGGGAAGATTGAAAAGGTGGAAGGGAGGGTCGTCGGTGTGAGTGAGAAAGGCAGCTATGTGTGAGGTTGAGGGCACGGAGTGGGCAGAAGGATGACACGGATGGACAAACAGGGGCAGCGCGGACAGATGAAATACACTGGAGGCAGAGTGGATACAAAGAGGGGAGGGGAGCAAAAAATGTGTGACGACCAGTGCTTTAAAAGGGGGAAAAAAGTGCAGGTACTCATCAGATCGAGCTGGGGGCGTGGCAAGGAGATGGGTTAGAGGTGGGACTAAGGGTGGGTCTAATGAAAAACATTTGAAGGGTGCAAGAATTTTTTCGGTTGCGAATGATGATAAATTGCTTCCCTTCGCAATTTATTGTTGATGCCCTTGCATGTATTAAGTTGTACTAGTTGAGAGACTTGAAAGGTAACTATCAGGTTTCCCTTTTTGTCAGATGCACCTTTATAGTAAACAAAACATTAAAAGGTGCAGAGACTTGTTTTACTGAAAATTATTTAAAGGAAAAAAAATACTTCCTAAAATGCAACTCTGACCCGCATCGGGTGGAAGGAAGCCATCAGTTGTCATGCTAGTGATCCTGGCAAAAGCGGTTATCTGGGGTCTCACAACAGAGCAATAATATTTCACCCTTTCATTCACTTTCTAGATTCTGTGCCACCCAACAAAACCTAGCTCAAAATTATGAGGGGCTAGTAAAAGAATGGAGGCACATATAACCATGTACATATGAGCACGGTGTCACCGATGATGGTGGTCAGCAGGCCTGCTGTAGCCACTATTTCTGTTATCGGAGGCACCCTGTACCCACATGTGTGTTTGATGCTCAAAGCTTCCCTTAGGCCTGTTCCTTCTCCTCAAGTCCAAGGCTTGGCTTCCTCCCTTGGGTGCTTTAGTGTGGGTCACTTTTTTCATGAATACCATCTACAGCCAGCTGTTGTGTCAACTGGTGATGACCAGTCTGGGGCACCTCATAGTGCAGTGGAACCCTACAGATTTCTAAGCTGCTGTAGTGGAAATTGGAAGGGGCAGGCATTTGGCATTATCTGTTCATATCTCTGTACTGCTCACAGCCGTACACCTATGGATGTCTCCACAGTATGGTCCTGGAAAGACATACCTGCAATTCCCCGGCTAACCATGATCCTTCCTTCTTTCGACTTCTCTGCCTGCTCCCTCCTTCCAGTGCGGGGATATGTGTCCTGGCCTGTAGTGGGGTGGATGGTTCCTAAGCTCCCTGCCAGGCCTGAGGGGTCTAGTCCTCTGGCCACATCTGAAATGACAACTACATTCTTGGGACAATATTTACAGTAGTCTGTGTACCACTTTGCCAATTCACTTATGTTACATGGATGGAAATCCATGTTCATATTATACTTTTGTCACAACACACTAGTGGCACTCTGTGGGTGCAGAACTCCCAAGATGGAGTGTTGGATGTGCAGCCAGAAGAGGGCAGCAAATGAAAGATAAACCACACCTAAAATAGATGGTTTTACTTTATTTAGCTGAAAACTGCAGTTATTTTCCCCAGAAAGTTATGTGAATCTGCATCAGTTTGCTATAAAAGAAGGTGAATGGCTGGCTGTAACTGCCCCTCCCCAAGGCAGACAGTCTTTGACATGCAGAAATAAAACTGAATTTCCGCGTTTGTGATTATTGTAGGATGTCAGAAACATTCACTGTATGGGGAATCTAGTCCTTTCTGCATCTGTGGCTGGTAACAGGATATGGGCCTGTCCCAGTATGGTAAGAGCTCTGCCTCCAGACATCCTTCCTTCCTGATGTTCATGTCAGTCCAAGCCCTGGTCCTCACCCACCTGAATGGAGGCAACTCTCGGCCCATTAGCCTCCTTAACAATATTGAGACACCCATGAAAGCACCTTATCCACTGCAACACTTCCCATCATGGGCTTGTAGAAGTTGGCCAAATCCACCCACACTGAAGGTATTGTATTGTAATTGCATTTATATAGCGCTTACTACCCCTGACGAGGCGATGAATCGCTTTTCGGCAAGTAGCACGCTACTCCGGAACCCAAGAATCATTAGTGTGGAATTAGTATAGTGAAAATGTGAAAGTAATTTGAGTGGTGGATAGGTTAGTCCGTTATTTGGATTTAGAAGGATAGCGGAGGGATAGAAGAGGGAAAAAGGTTTGCATTTATATAGCGCTTGTTACCCCTGATGGGGTGTTGAAGCGCTTTTGTTTAGAGAGTAGCACTTATCGGGTTAAAGAACAAAGAAATACCAAAAGGTGTGACTGAGCATGTGTATGACAGCAAAAAAGCATACTTGGCAATCTGGAATAGGCCTAGTTTCTGAGAAATGCTTGATATCAAACACAAGCATTCTGGACGCAATTTAAAGTGTAACATTATTGAAATGAATGAGAAACATTCACCAAGCCATGGAACGTCATCTCTTAGTCGCGTTTGAATGCTTATATTGTTAGCTACGTTCAGTGTTTTCTGGTAAATGCGCATTATCAACTCCGTGCACATTATTCTTCCCCTTCCAGTGTGCCCCAGTAACGTCTATACTGTGTTTAAGTATTTTGATAAATCCATTCTTCCTCCAAGTATGCAATCTGAATTCTTATTATTGTTTGTTGGGCTTTTCGTTGTTTAACTTCGTTAAAAAAAAAAGAGTCCCATTATGGTAAACTTTATATGAGATACTCGCCTACCTCTACCCTCTGATGTCCCTAGCCCTTACTTACTAGCCCCATGTCCCCTCCGATGCCCCATGTGTCTCTTTACATTTTCTCTTTTTTCAGGTGGTCCTGTCACCTTTCATCTTAAATGTCCCCTCCTTCATCCCATCAAATTCCTTCTCTTGCTTTTCTGGGATACCCCTCCCCCACTTAAAATACCAGTCTCTGCCACTGCAGCTGTCACTCTGTCCTCACTCAACAGGCCTCTCCACCGACCTGTGTCATTCTCGACAGCCATGGCTCTTTCTTGGGACACCTACTCACCCCCGACTCTCATCAGATGATCCTCATCTCATCCATCAGGTGCTTTATTTTAAACCAACTGCCCTGCATCCGCAGAGTATTCTCTACTATAATGTGCTTGCCCGTTTCTTCTTCTTCAGGTAACCCCTCAATTTCTTCAGCTGACTGTGCTTATACCCCTTCACTCCTGAAAGCTCTCCTCAGTTGTCCCCTTTCTTTACCCGCCAGCTGCTGTGCTATCCTTTCCTTTCCGTCTTTTTCGCATAGAAGAAAGGGAAAGCCAGAGCAAATTGAGCTTTTTAAAGAGCTTCCCTTTCTTCCTGCGCACAGTTTCTTGGCGGGTGAGGTCACACCAGAGGAGCAACTAAAGTCAAATTTCGGAGGGGGGGAGTGGAGGGCCTTAGGAATTTATTTTTTGGGGGGTTATGGGAGAGACTGAATCTTCAAGCAAAAGTCAGAGTGGCGCTACAGGGGCTCTCTAAGAAGGGGTGAAGCACATCAAAACCTCATTAACAAACAAATAGGTCTTTCAGAGACCTGTGAAGTGGGGGGGAGTTTGCGCAGCTGGGTCACATGTTGCCCTGCCTTGGCGCCATGGCGTTTCACACAGCTTGGTAACCCGGACTCTGTTGATACGACTGCTTCAAGGGAAGGAAAAAAAAATAAACAGACGTATCGACGGACTCCTGGTTACCAAGCCGCTTGAAAAGACAACACACTATACAAATTGTGTGATTACAGAACAGGAACAATATTGAAAGAGGATTCTGAACCTGGATGTTTGATTTATACAGTGGAGCCCTGAAGAAGTCCCATTAGGGACAAAACGCGTCGGCTACTGGAATTTTAACTGCATGATCTGAGAAACATTTCATGAAAGAACTTTTTTGAAAAAGAGAAACAACATCTGGAAATTCCTCTTTGTGTACACATGTACTGTCACTCAACTGAGCTCTAAAGACTTTGATATTTCTGAGTGCGGAACCACCTTGATATAGCTACCACTTGGATTGACAAGGGGCCTCCATCTGCTTAACAGTTTGTAGTAAAGAGACTGATAATAACTTCAAGAGTGAAGATCAGTAGTGGTTTATTGGAGCACTCACTCAACAGCTCTAGCATCAACAGCAGTTTGAAATCTTTTGTCTCTTTTAAACATCACCAATGAAAGCATTGAACATTAGGATGCAGTATTTCAGGTCATCCCAGAAGATTCTAAAGAAATAACTAAAGCTAAATATAAACACTATCACACACTTCCTTTGTTGAAAACAAAAGATAGAATGCATACAAAAATAAACAAAACAACTGAAACTAACAAGAAATACTTAAGCAGTGTATTATATCTATAACATATTTGCATAATGAAAAGCTTAATACATAACAAACTCATTGTATTTTTTAGGTAAATGAACAGTCCTGGTAACTCTACTATTAATGCACAACAAAATCATTGTATTTCTTACGAAAACGCACAGTCCTGGTAGTTCCAGTATTTCATACATACTAATTGTTAGACATAGAATTCTCCTCTTCATCAGACATGGCTGATTTAACATTTACATCATTTGTATTATTGATTTCATATCCACCTATTGATTCACTGATAAAATCAGGTCCACACAAATCAGTTAACTAAACTCTTATTGTGTTGAACATTATTTGCCGGATATGGCCCGGGATATGTGGGTGGTGGTCGATTATGTAGTGTACCAGATTCCAGAAATTTCTGTCAGTTATTGGGGGGGGGGGTGGCATTTAAAAATATTCAGCAGGGGGGGCTCAAGCTACAAAAAGTTTGAAGACCTCTGACTTAGAGAGAACAGATCTGAGACCCACATCATGTTCATTAGCATTGTTACTGAAGATGAGTATGACATCTTGATAGATACACACTCCATGCAAACTTTTTAAAACTCTTTCCATTACACGCTGGAAGACAGATGAAGACGAGAACAAAGCCGAATGGCATTCTTTTGTACCTAAAAGTACCAAACGGCGTGATAAATGCAGTAAGGTCCCTGCATGACTGTTCTAATTCAATCTGATGGTAAGCTGACGTTAAGTCAAGCGTACTGAAAACTTTCGCTCCAACCAAAAGAACAAGAAGTTCAGCAATATTAGGAAGTGGATACCTGTCTACAACCACATTTTTATTCAATTGGCGCAAGTCTATGCATAAACGCAAATCTCAGTTTCACTTGCACGCAGCGACTACTGGAGCTAGCCACTCAGTTCCCTCAACCACTTCAATAATACCACTATCTTTGAGTTTAATGCTTTCTTTTTCCAAAATCACTCCTAATTGCTGAAGGAGCATTCCTCACTTTACATGCAACAGGAACCAAATTTTTCTTTTAAATAATTTTATGCTGGTATCCTTTCATGCAACCAAGACTTTTTTTGAACACATCTGGAAAGTCACTCATCAAATTGTTAACAAATTTCCCATCCTCTACAGTTTCCACGGCATATACTTTTTCTCTTAACAAAATAGGAGGATTAGAATTTGGATCAAGGTAGAACCCTAAATCACCTTGATGGATCCAACTAATTATACTATCTCCCTACTTGGAGACATACATTTTTCCGGAGACCATTCTGCCCTTATATTCAATCAATCATATGAAATAACCATGTAGTTTAATTGGTTCACCCTCATAAGCCAATGGAGTAATATCTGCTTTAAGCAAAACAATTTTATGCTTTAACTTTTAGTATAAAAATCACTTGAAATTATTGTAATTTTCGCTACTGAATCGAACAAAATACAAGTCGTTTCACCATCAACCAAAATGTCATCAGTTGGACACAATTTTTTATCACTGCGATTACCAACTTCTAAAATAATTTGACCACATTCGAAATATTTCTGAGTATCAACGGAATCTTCCTCCTCATAAATATCTACTCTCTTAATCTTTAAATCCAGCTTGCTCTTGCAAACAGATTCAAAGTGACCCTTCTTCTTACATCTTGAACATTTATGACCAAAAGCAGGACACCTTCTATCATTAGCAAGATGCTCCATTATATCACATCTGTAACATTTGAAAGTTTTTGTCATGTCATGTGAAGCATTACCCAATTTACTTCTGTCTGCTTGAAACTTGTCTTTTGTTTTAGACTTGAGATCGAAACTTCTTTCTTTAACCACCACTTGACGTCTTTCATGCTATCCCTTTTTATGACTGCAACACAGTTTAAAGAGTGCTCAATTTTTTTAGCTACTAGATTGACCTCATCAAGTGTAGGGTCATCCCGTAACCACAATTCCTCCTGTACTCTGTCCATATTGCAACCCAACATGAACTGATCACGCACATGTTCATCTGTTCGGTTTTCGAACCTACATGACGAAGCAAGTTTTATTAAACTTGTTAAATAACCTTCTACAGTTTCACCATCATTTTGAATTCTGTTACCAAGTGTTAAATCTCGAGGATCGTGCTTATTTTAGGAAGATAGTGTTTATCTAACTTGGCAATGAATACTTCATAATCATTTAGGCCATCCGCTTCAGAGCTTGGCAAATCCGGGAGATGATCAAAAACATCTTGCCCCTCAGAAACCAAGCAATGGAGCAAAAGAGATTTTTTCCTATCGGCACTTAATGAAGCACCGCAAACTCTTGCATACCTTTCAAAAACACTCTTCCATTTTTCACATTTAATAGGAGGTTCACCTGGTTGTGAAAGAAAGAAAGGAGCTGCTGTAACATTCTGCATTGTGCCGAACATGCAAAATGAAATGCTTAAGAATTTTTTTGTACAGTTATGTGACACAAACTGGCACAAAATAAATAAAAATGTGACAACTACACATCAAACAGAGTATATTTCACTATCATTACATCACTTAAAGCACAAGGGCAAGATACAAATAAATTAGCGTGTATATCGCTGTTGAGGAGTAGTAAAAGTTACATAAATGGAAGAAAATGCATCTCAATAGACACTGTCACTAGTTGGTATGCAGCCATAAATACAGTTAGGATAATATCCAGGATGCAAACATAAAGACACTTCAAATTAGTTCCCAAACCTTGAAATAGACGCTTCCAACCAGTGTGTGTATCGCTACTGAAATTGTCACTGAAATCATGTGACTCACGTAAGCAATATACACTATTATCAGCGTGTGTATCACTGTTGAGGAAGTTGATAATAACTCAAAAATAAAATGAAGAGAAAAGCAGTGTAATCAAAGTACAACCAACTGCAATCAGGTAAAAACAACAGTGAATCGTTGCTAGGCAGTAATAAGAAACAAAATGGCTTTCAGCGTGACGTAATGACGTGGAGCGTGATGACGATGAGATGCAATCGTAGAGACATGTAGAATCATTGCTAGGCAGCACTAGGAATAACATTATGGCTCCCAAAGTGTGTCGATGAGATGCAATCGGAGCAGACCCCCCAGGATATAGCGGCATGGATTAGCAAATTTAGCTGCACAAATATGGAAATTTAGCAGCACAAATATGGCAATTTAGCGGCATTTTTGCGGCACTTTATTTTACTCATAATCATTCATTTTCAGCCTTATATCAATGGAAACTGTTTTAGCAGAGTATTCTGCTTTGAAATAGGCAACCTGGGATACGGAACAGAGGAAGCAGCCCACAGGTGAAGGCTGTTATTCCTTGGAAATGCAATCCTCCATTTGCTTTAGTATAGGTTCTACTTTGCGTACTCCATTATGGCTTTTGTGAATCAGACCCATTGTGTGAAACAATGATGATCAAAACAATGGAAAAAATGGCTAATATATGTCCCTTAAGAAGTGTGAAGTGGAAATAAAACATTTTAATGGTAACATGATTTGCAATGTATAGCACTCAGAAATACGTAAATTATTCGTACAACAGTCTTGCAATTCTATACGGGTGCAGTTATGGGAAATTTCTCTGAAGATCCATTTTAACACAGCTGCGTTCTGTTCTAATGTAGAACCCCTGACAGGTAGCAAACATTTTAATCAAAAAAAGACATTTGCTCAAGCAATGTTTTAAAAAATATATATATATAATATTTTTTATGTTCTGCACGTAAACAAGCAAATACATAACAGTAACAACCATGTTTCATGGTCCCCCACTTCCCATATTTTGTGCTACGAATTCCTTAATAATGATAGCCAGAATATTGTCCCTCCCCCGTTGTCTAACTCTGTTCTTATGACCCCTCCCCAGCCATCCTGTACAGTGCCCATTCTTTCCTTCTTCTGTGAATGTATAAATTCCCCACATGTCCTGCCTGTTGTCTTGCGCCAGGCTGACTTTCTCTATCCAGTACACTCAAGTACTCACTTCTGAGACCTATGATGCATGCACGCCTGTTTCTCCAGAGACCGCGCCCTCTCAAATATTCTGTGTATCCACCTACACAGCTAAATCCTCTGTTACCTTGTCTATACGGAACATCCTCAGTTGTATCTGTAACCTCGAGGGTCACTGCCGGGCCTCCCAATCCCAACTAGCCTATGGCTACACAAACCTTTTTCCTATAACCAATGGCAGGTGCCGAAATTTAGTATCTTCCTATTTTTTTATTTTGCTATTATGCCCAGCAGGAACTTCAGATGAAATGGTTCGATGGTCACATTAGCTTTTATGCCCTGTGAAAGTCCCTGCATTCCTGGGCGCTTTTGTAAAAATCGCGGACTTTTTACAAAAGTGCCGATTTCGCGGGCACTTTTGTAAAAATCGCGGCATTTTTACAAAAAGTGCAGATTTCGCGGTTTGCCGCGAAATCCTGGAGGGTCTGAGACATGTAGCAAAGGAGCCGAAGATCGAAGATGGATTGTAGAAGGTAAGACGACTCTCATGCGTAATAGTTGTTTAAACGTCGAAGGTATGATTTTGAAACGATGCATACAGGTACGCGAGAGTCCATTTTAAAAATATGCAGCGCTAAAATGTAACGTATGTTGTAACAACCAAAACATTACAACTTTCCTGGAGTGCGATTAAAAAAATTAGTGTCCAGAGTTGGAAACAGTATTTTTATCATTTTCTTGTTAAGACACAACAACCATTACGGCTTTTACGCTTCAATATAACTGCTTTCAAAACGTAATCCAAATCATTCCAACAATGCCTTACTTCAAATCCACGTAGAATTTAGGAGAACAATAAAGCAGTCTCAGAAAAGGTTTCTTTAAACAAATTCACCGGGTTCCTGAATAAAATCAAAGGTGAGCCCACATTGACTAGAACTTGAACTAAGCTCATATGTGGCGAGAAGCTCCCAACCCCAAATTCAAGCACGAAAATTCCGAATTAAATTGAAGTTGTTGTGCTCTTCTTAACAGGAGCTTCAGATGAATAAGTAAAAACTATTCCTCTATATACATATAAAAAAGAGTGAGCCCACATCAAATAAATCCCATCTATTCATATTGGGAATGTGGCAAAATGCTCCCAACCCTTAAATCAATAGTATATGATAGAGGAAAATAATGAAATCTCTTTCTCACCAAAAGTGAAGAATTCCTTGGTGTAGAGGTGTTAAAATCCTTGCTGTTGGGATCTTCTCAAAGACAGCCGACTACACCTGTGTGACATTTGAAGTAAATACTTTCCAGACTTCAAGTGGTTTAAAATATGTTTAATCTTCAAAGTAAGATCCCATCCATACAGGTTACACCATGCCAAGCTGTACAGCTCCAACTGCTACTTTTCATCCTATGACCTATGTACATTCTAACAGCATCAGCAGGACAATAGATACAGAAAGTAATAGATAATACAGACCATAGAGTTGAGGATAAGATAACAGAATGCTACAGGGTCTCTCCATAGTGGCAGCTGGTGACATTTGAAAGTGGTGAGGTGTAAAAATATTCTCATACTGCACCCCAGTGAGTGAGCGTAGTGAGCAAGCCAGAACAACCAACGGGGGGGTTCGCGGGGGTTCTACCCATAAGAAGAAAAAAAAAGAGTGGACAAATGGTGCATTTTCAAGCAAATTTGAGAAAGCAGGAAAGTTAATAAAGCAATGGTGAAAGTGCAGTTATTACATTACTAAAGATCCCTTCCAAAGACATGTCCAGTACAGAGCCACAGGTGGGCAGACTGTTCGGTATAACCTTCAGAGACACCGCTGAGGCTCCTTCGCGGAGTCGCCACATGATCTGACTTCTGTCCAGTAAAACCACTGACCCGACCACTCACTAAGATGTCAGTTTATTCAGTCCTGCGTTGACCACGCTGCCAGAGTAACCGCAAATCTGACCACAGCGGAGCATTTAATGAAATGCCTTGATTAGTATGCATGCCAGATATCTGCTCACTACACCCCTGCCACGTGCCCCCAGCACACTGCCAGGGCAAACAAGACCCCACCCCCCAAGGAGAGGCATGTAAACCCCAGCACTGTGCTGTTTTGCTGCAAAGTGAAACTTTAGTTCTGAGCCCTCCGCATGTTGCCTTGTAGGACCCACACCCCCTCCTATGGGAACAGATTCCCTCATCTGAAGGCAGTAGAGTAAGAGAGGGTGTGTGCAATGCGTGTGGATTACCAGGGACGTCTTTGCCCTAGAGAACTCCTCCGCAAGCTGCTGGGCAAAGTGCCTCCTACGTAAGCACATTAATGCAGGTTTATCTGTCCCACGCGAGATTGTCTCCGGGGAAGATTGAAAAGGTGGAAGGGAGGGTCGTCGGTGGGAGTGAGAAAGGCAGCTATGTGTGAGGTTGAGGGCACGGAGTGGGCAGAAGGATGACACGGATGGACAAACAGGGGCAGCGCGGACAGATGAAATACACTGGAGGCAGAGTGGATACAAAGAGGGGAGGGGAGCAAAAAATGTGTGACGACCAGTGCTTTAAAAGGGGGAAAAAAGTGCAGGTACTCATCAGATCGAGCTGGGGGCGTGGCAAGGAGATGGGTTAGAGGTGGGACTAAGGGTGGGTCTAATGAAAAACATTTGAAGGGTGCAAGAATTTTTTCGGTTGCGAATGATGATAAATTGCTTCCCTTCGCAATTTATTGTTGATGCCCTTGCATGTATTAAGTTGTACTAGTTGAGAGACTTGAAAGGTAACTATCAGGTTTCCCTTTTTGTCAGATGCACCTTTATAGTAAACAAAACATTAAAAGGTGCAGAGACTTGTTTTACTGAAAATTATTTAAAGGAAAAAAAATACTTCCTAAAATGCAACTCTGACCCGCATCGGGTGGAAGGAAGCCATCAGTTGTCATGCTAGTGATCCTGGCAAAAGCGGTTATCTGGGGTCTCACAACAGAGCAATAATATTTCACCCTTTCATTCACTTTCTAGATTCTGTGCCACCCAACAAAACCTAGCTCAAAATTATGAGGGGCTAGTAAAAGAATGGAGGCACATATAACCATGTACATATGAGCACGGTGTCACCGATGATGGTGGTCAGCAGGCCTGCTGTAGCCACTATTTCTGTTATCGGAGGCACCCTGTACCCACATGTGTGTTTGATGCTCAAAGCTTCCCTTAGGCCTGTTCCTTCTCCTCAAGTCCAAGGCTTGGCTTCCTCCCTTGGGTGCTTTAGTGTGGGTCACTTTTTTCATGAATACCATCTACAGCCAGCTGTTGTGTCAACTGGTGATGACCAGTCTGGGGCACCTCATAGTGCAGTGGAACCCTACAGATTTCTAAGCTGCTGTAGTGGAAATTGGAAGGGGCAGGCATTTGGCATTATCTGTTCATATCTCTGTACTGCTCACAGCCGTACACCTATGGATGTCTCCACAGTATGGTCCTGGAAAGACATACCTGCAATTCCCCGGCTAACCATGATCCTTCCTTCTTTCGACTTCTCTGCCTGCTCCCTCCTTCCAGTGCGGGGATATGTGTCCTGGCCTGTAGTGGGGTGGATGGTTCCTAAGCTCCCTGCCAGGCCTGAGGGGTCTAGTCCTCTGGCCACATCTGAAATGACAACTACATTCTTGGGACAATATTTACAGTAGTCTGTGTACCACTTTGCCAATTCACTTATGTTACATGGATGGAAATCCATGTTCATATTATACTTTTGTCACAACACACTAGTGGCACTCTGTGGGTGCAGAACTCCCAAGATGGAGTGTTGGATGTGCAGCCAGAAGAGGGCAGCAAATGAAAGATAAACCACACCTAAAATAGATGGTTTTACTTTATTTAGCTGAAAACTGCAGTTATTTTCCCCAGAAAGTTATGTGAATCTGCATCAGTTTGCTATAAAAGAAGGTGAATGGCTGGCTGTAACTGCCCCTCCCCAAGGCAGACAGTCTTTGACATGCAGAAATAAAACTGAATTTCCGCGTTTGTGATTATTGTAGGATGTCAGAAACATTCACTGTATGGGGAATCTAGTCCTTTCTGCATCTGTGGCTGGTAACAGGATATGGGCCTGTCCCAGTATGGTAAGAGCTCTGCCTCCAGACATCCTTCCTTCCTGATGTTCATGTCAGTCCAAGCCCTGGTCCTCACCCACCTGAATGGAGGCAACTCTCGGCCCATTAGCCTCCTTAACAATATTGAGACACCCATGAAAGCACCTTATCCACTGCAACACTTCCCATCATGGGCTTGTAGAAGTTGGCCAAATCCACCCACACTGAAGGTATTGTATTGTAATTGCATTTATATAGCGCTTACTACCCCTGACGAGGCGATGAATCGCTTTTCGGCAAGTAGCACGCTACTCCGGAACCCAAGAATCATTAGTGTGGAATTAGTATAGTGAAAATGTGAAAGTAATTTGAGTGGTGGATAGGTTAGTCCGTTATTTGGATTTAGAAGGATAGCGGAGGGATAGAAGAGGGAAAAAGGTTTGCATTTATATAGCGCTTGTTACCCCTGATGGGGTGTTGAAGCGCTTTTGTTTAGAGAGTAGCACTTATCGGGTTAAAGAACAAAGAAATACCAAAAGGTGTGACTGAGCATGTGTATGACAGCAAAAAAGCATACTTGGCAATCTGGAATAGGCCTAGTTTCTGAGAAATGCTTGATATCAAACACAAGCATTCTGGACGCAATTTAAAGTGTAACATTATTGAAATGAATGAGAAACATTCACCAAGCCATGGAACGTCATCTCTTAGTCGCGTTTGAATGCTTATATTGTTAGCTACGTTCAGTGTTTTCTGGTAAATGCGCATTATCAACTCCGTGCACATTATTCTTCCCCTTCCAGTGTGCCCCAGTAACGTCTATACTGTGTTTAAGTATTTTGATAAATCCATTCTTCCTCCAAGTATGCAATCTGAATTCTTATTATTGTTTGTTGGGCTTTTCGTTGTTTAACTTCGTTAAAAAAAAAAAGAGTCCCATTATGGTAAACTTTATATGAGATACTCGCCTACCTCTACCCTCTGATGTCCCTAGCCCTTACTTACTAGCCCCATGTCCCCTCCGATGCCCCATGTGTCTCTTTACATTTTCTCTTTTTTCAGGTGGTCCTGTCACCTTTCATCTTAAATGTCCCCTCCTTCATCCCATCAAATTCCTTCTCTTGCTTTTCTGGGATACCCCTCCCCCACTTAAAATACCAGTCTCTGCCACTGCAGCTGTCACTCTGTCCTCACTCAACAGGCCTCTCCACCGACCTGTGTCATTCTCGACAGCCATGGCTCTTTCTTGGGACACCTACTCACCCCCGACTCTCATCAGATGATCCTCATCTCATCCATCAGGTGCTTTATTTTAAACCAACTGCCCTGCATCCGCAGAGTATTCTCTACTATAATGTGCTTGCCCGTTTCTTCTTCTTCAGGTAACCCCTCAATTTCTTCAGCTGACTGTGCTTATACCCCTTCACTCCTGAAAGCTCTCCTCAGTTGTCCCCTTTCTTTACCCGCCAGCTGCTGTGCTATCCTTTCCTTTCCGTCTTTTTCGCATAGAAGAAAGGGAAAGCCAGAGCAAATTGAGCTTTTTAAAGAGCTTCCCTTTCTTCCTGCGCACAGTTTCTTGGCGGGTGAGGTCACACCAGAGGAGCAACTAAAGTCAAATTTCGGAGGGGGGGAGTGGAGGGCCTTAGGAATTTATTTTTTGGGGGGTTATGGGAGAGACTGAATCTTCAAGCAAAAGTCAGAGTGGCGCTACAGGGGCTCTCTAAGAAGGGGTGAAGCACATCAAAACCTCATTAACAAACAAATAGGTCTTTCAGAGACCTGTGAAGTGGGGGGGAGTTTGCGCAGCTGGGTCACATGTTGCCCTGCCTTGGCGCCATGGCGTTTCACACAGCTTGGTAACCCGCACTCTGTTGATACGACTGCTTCAAGGGAAGGAAAAAAAAATAAACAGACGTATCGACGGACTCCTGGTTACCAAGCCGCTTGAAAAGACAACACACTATACAAATTGTGTGATTACAGAACAGGAACAATATTGAAAGAGGATTCTGAACCTGGATGTTTGATTTATACAGTGGAGCCCTGAAGAAGTCCCATTAGGGACAAAACGCGTCGGCTACTGGAATTTTAACTGCATGATCTGAGAAACATTTCATGAAAGAACTTTTTTGAAAAAGAGAAACAACATCTGGAAATTCCTCTTTGTGTACACATGTACTGTCACTCAACTGAGCTCTAAAGACTTTGATATTTCTGAGTGCGGAACCACCTTGATATAGCTACCACTTGGATTGACAAGGGGCCTCCATCTGCTTAACAGTTTGTAGTAAAGAGACTGATAATAACTTCAAGAGTGAAGATCAGTAGTGGTTTATTGGAGCACTCACTCAACAGCTCTAGCATCAACAGCAGTTTGAAATCTTTTGTCTCTTTTAAACATCACCAATGAAAGCATTGAACATTAGGATGCAGTATTTCAGGTCATCCCAGAAGATTCTAAAGAAATAACTAAAGCTAAATATAAACACTATCACACACTTCCTTTGTTGAAAAAAAAGATAGAATGCATACAAAAATAAACAAAACAACTGAAACTAACAAGAAATACTTAAGCAGTGTATTATATCTATAACATATTTGCATAATGAAAAGCTTAATACATAACAAACTCATTGTATTTTTTAGGTAAATGAACAGTCCTGGTAACTCTACTATTAATGCACAACAAAATCATTGTATTTCTTACGAAAACGCACAGTCCTGGTAGTTCCAGTATTTCATACATACTAATTGTTAGACATAGAATTCTCCTCTTCATCAGACATGGCTGATTTAACATTTACATCATTTGTATTATTGATTTCATATCCACCTATTGATTCACTGATAAAATCAGGTCCACACAAATCAGTTAACTAAACTCTTATTGTGTTGAACATTATTTGCCGGATATGGCCCGGGATATGTGGGTGGTGGTCGATTATGTAGTGTACCAGATTCCAGAAATTTCTGTCAGTTATTGGGGGGGGGGGTGGCATTTAAAAATATTCAGCAGGGGGGGCTCAAGCTACAAAAAGTTTGAAGACCTCTGACTTAGAGAGAACAGATCTGAGACCCACATCATGTTCATTAGCATTGTTACTGAAGATGAGTATGACATCTTGATAGATACACACTCCATGCAAACTTTTTAAAACTCTTTCCATTACACGCTGGAAGACAGATGAAGACGAGAACAAAGCCGAATGGCATTCTTTTGTACCTAAAAGTACCAAACGGCGTGATAAATGCAGTAAGGTCCCTGCATGACTGTTCTAATTCAATCTGATGGTAAGCTGACGTTAAGTCAAGCGTACTGAAAACTTTCGCTCCAACCAAAAGAACAAGAAGTTCAGCAATATTAGGAAGTGGATACCTGTCTACAACCACATTTTTATTCAATTGGCGCAAGTCTATGCATAAACGCAAATCTCAGTTTCACTTGCACGCAGCGACTACTGGAGCTAGCCACTCAGTTCCCTCAACCACTTCAATAATACCACTATCTTTGAGTTTAATGCTTTCTTTTTCCAAAATCACTCCTAATTGCTGAAGGAGCATTCCTCACTTTACATGCAACAGGAACCAAATTTTTCTTTTAAATAATTTTATGCTGGTATCCTTTCATGCAACCAAGACTTTTTTTGAACACATCTGGAAAGTCACTCATCAAATTGTTAACAAATTTCCCATCCTCTACAGTTTCCACGGCATATACTTTTTCTCTTAACAAAATAGGAGGATTAGAATTTGGATCAAGGTAGAACCCTAAATCACCTTGATGGATCCAACTAATTATACTATCTCCCTACTTGGAGACATACATTTTTCCGGAGACCATTCTGCCCTTATATTCAATCAATCATATGAAATAACCATGTAGTTTAATTGGTTCACCCTCATAAGCCAATGGAGTAATATCTGCTTTAAGCAAAACAATTTTATGCTTTAACTTTTAGTATAAAAATCACTTGAAATTATTGTAATTTTCGCTACTGAATCGAACAAAATACAAGTCGTTTCACCATCAACCAAAATGTCATCAGTTGGACACAATTTTTTATCACTGCGATTACCAACTTCTAAAATAATTTGACCACATTCGAAATATTTCTGAGTATCAACGGAATCTTCCTCCTCATAAATATCTACTCTCTTAATCTTTAAATCCAGCTTGCTCTTGCAAACAGATTCAAAGTGACCCTTCTTCTTACATCTTGAACATTTATGACCAAAAGCAGGACACCTTCTATCATTAGCAAGATGCTCCATTATATCACATCTGTAACATTTGAAAGTTTTTGTCATGTCATGTGAAGCATTACCCAATTTACTTCTGTCTGCTTGAAACTTGTCTTTTGTTTTAGACTTGAGATCGAAACTTCTTTCTTTAACCACCACTTGACGTCTTTCATGCTATCCCTTTTTATGACTGCAACACAGTTTAAAGAGTGCTCAATTTTTTTAGCTACTAGATTGACCTCATCAAGTGTAGGGTCATCCCGTAACCACAATTCCTCCTGTACTCTGTCCATATTGCAACCCAACATGAACTGATCACGCACATGTTCATCTGTTCGGTTTTCGAACCTACATGACGAAGCAAGTTTTATTAAACTTGTTAAATAACCTTCTACAGTTTCACCATCATTTTGAATTCTGTTACCAAGTGTTAAATCTCGAGGATCGTGCTTATTTTAGGAAGATAGTGTTTATCTAACTTGGCAATGAATACTTCATAATCATTTAGGCCATCCGCTTCAGAGCTTGGCAAATCCGGGAGATGATCAAAAACATCTTGCCCCTCAGAAACCAAGCAATGGAGCAAAAGAGATTTTTTCCTATCGGCACTTAATGAAGCACCGCAAACTCTTGCATACCTTTCAAAAACACTCTTCCATTTTTCACATTTAATAGGAGGTTCACCTGGTTGTGAAAGAAAGAAAGGAGCTGCTGTAACATTCTGCATTGTGCCGAACATGCAAAATGAAATGCTTAAGAATTTTTTTGTACAGTTATGTGACACAAACTGGCACAAAATAAATAAAAATGTGACAACTACACATCAAACAGAGTATATTTCACTATCATTACATCACTTAAAGCACAAGGGCAAGATACAAATAAATTAGCGTGTATATCGCTGTTGAGGAGTAGTAAAAGTTACATAAATGGAAGAAAATGCATCTCAATAGACACTGTCACTAGTTGGTATGCAGCCATAAATACAGTTAGGATAATATCCAGGATGCAAACATAAAGACACTTCAAATTAGTTCCCAAACCTTGAAATAGACGCTTCCAACCAGTGTGTGTATCGCTACTGAAATTGTCACTGAAATCATGTGACTCACGTAAGCAATATACACTATTATCAGCGTGTGTATCACTGTTGAGGAAGTTGATAATAACTCAAAAATAAAATGAAGAGAAAAGCAGTGTAATCAAAGTACAACCAACTGCAATCAGGTAAAAACAACAGTGAATCGTTGCTAGGCAGTAATAAGAAACAAAATGGCTTTCAGCGTGACGTAATGACGTGGAGCGTGATGACGATGAGATGCAATCGTAGAGACATGTAGAATCATTGCTAGGCAGCACTAGGAATAACATTATGGCTCCCAAAGTGTGTCGATGAGATGCAATCGGAGCAGACCCCCCAGGATATAGCGGCATGGATTAGCAAATTTAGCTGCACAAATATGGAAATTTAGCAGCACAAATATGGCAATTTAGCGGCATTTTTGCGGCACTTTATTTTACTCATAATCATTCATTTTCAGCCTTATATCAATGGAAACTGTTTTAGCAGAGTATTCTGCTTTGAAATAGGCAACCTGGGATACGGAACAGAGGAAGCAGCCCACAGGTGAAGGCTGTTATTCCTTGGAAATGCAATCCTCCATTTGCTTTAGTATAGGTTCTACTTTGCGTACTCCATTATGGCTTTTGTGAATCAGACCCATTGTGTGAAACAATGATGATCAAAACAATGGAAAAAATGGCTAATATATGTCCCTTAAGAAGTGTGAAGTGGAAATAAAACATTTTAATGGTAACATGATTTGCAATGTATAGCACTCAGAAATACGTAAATTATTCGTACAACAGTCTTGCAATTCTATACGGGTGCAGTTATGGGAAATTTCTCTGAAGATCCATTTTAACACAGCTGCGTTCTGTTCTAATGTAGAACCCCTGACAGGTAGCAAACATTTTAATCAAAAAAAGACATTTGCTCAAGCAATGTTTTAAAAAATATATATATATAATATTTTTTATGTTCTGCACGTAAACAAGCAAATACATAACAGTAACAACCATGTTTCATGGTCCCCCACTTCCCATATTTTGTGCTACGAATTCCTTAATAATGATAGCCAGAATATTGTCCCTCCCCCGTTGTCTAACTCTGTTCTTATGACCCCTCCCCAGCCATCCTGTACAGTGCCCATTCTTTCCTTCTTCTGTGAATGTATAAATTCCCCACATGTCCTGCCTGTTGTCTTGCGCCAGGCTGACTTTCTCTATCCAGTACACTCAAGTACTCACTTCTGAGACCTATGATGCATGCACGCCTGTTTCTCCAGAGACCGCGCCCTCTCAAATATTCTGTGTATCCACCTACACAGCTAAATCCTCTGTTACCTTGTCTATACGGAACATCCTCAGTTGTATCTGTAACCTCGAGGGTCACTGCCGGGCCTCCCAATCCCAACTAGCCTATGGCTACACAAACCTTTTTCCTATAACCAATGGCAGGTGCCGAAATTTAGTATCTTCCTATTTTTTTATTTTGCTATTATGCCCAGCAGGAACTTCAGATGAAATGGTTCGATGGTCACATTAGCTTTTATGCCCTGTGAAAGTCCCTGCATTCCTGGGCGCTTTTGTAAAAATCGCGGACTTTTTACAAAAGTGCCGATTTCGCGGGCACTTTTGTAAAAATCGCGGCATTTTTACAAAAAGTGCAGATTTCGCGGTTTGCCGCGAAATCCTGGAGGGTCTGAGACATGTAGCAAAGGAGCCGAAGATCGAAGATGGATTGTAGAAGGTAAGACGACTCTCATGCGTAATAGTTGTTTAAACGTCGAAGGTATGATTTTGAAACGATGCATACAGGTACGCGAGAGTCCATTTTAAAAATATGCAGCGCTAAAATGTAACGTATGTTGTAACAACCAAAACATTACAACTTTCCTGGAGTGCGATTAAAAAAATTAGTGTCCAGAGTTGGAAACAGTATTTTTATCATTTTCTTGTTAAGACACAACAACCATTACGGCTTTTACGCTTCAATATAACTGCTTTCAAAACGTAATCCAAATCATTCCAACAATGCCTTACTTCAAATCCACGTAGAATTTAGGAGAACAATAAAGCAGTCTCAGAAAAGGTTTCTTTAAACAAATTCACCGGGTTCCTGAATAAAATCAAAGGTGAGCCCACATTGACTAGAACTTGAACT